>NC_136870.1:10778381-12038381 GCF_951799975.1 Gobius niger | reverse complement strand
GCAGTTACATTGTAACTCTAAAAACAACCCATTTAAATGACTGAAATGAAACAAAAAAACAAAATGCTGTGAGCTTCATGCTTACCTCCTTCTTGCATTGTAAGAAGGTGTGGTATTTGTAATGGTGAAGGGAGTGGTAGATACTGTAGATCCGATATGACTCAGATGAGAGTTTAAGGTCCTGTAATAGAACGGAATTAAGCAAGGTTAACAAATAAACATTTTTATATGGCGTGACATCAGGGTTTCAATCAATAGAACATAAACAAAAAGTATCCAGATTTAACTTATGTATTTTTATTACAGAACAACATTTTCTGCTCTGTTCTGCCCCCTACCTGTGGTTTAGGCAGGGTCTTCTTGACTCTGTTGAGGGTCTTCCGGTTGTACGCGTCTCCACTAAGCCGCATCCTCACTACGCCAGTGTCCAGAGGGTCCACAATGACCTGCGGGTAGGCGTGCAGGACCTCCTATGAAATAAAGAAAATAATCAAACTATAGGGCAGGGTCTTTTAGGGCAGATGAAATGGTTTTTCAGTTCAACTTCAACTTCACTTTTTTTCTCAAAAGGCTCCATAAAACGCAACAAGCACCCGAGCAGTGTGCCAGGTTTTCAGTATTTAAGGTTATAGCATGAAATTAATGCAAAGGTGTCCAAAGAAATGTACATAATACCCAAATCAAAATATAATACATTTCATGAACCAAAAGGGAATTGGTAAAGAGCAGATACCTGATGCTGGGAACCCATGTTGACCCTCCTCATTAACCTCCGCTTCTGTTCGCTCAGGATGCTGTCGATCTTCCTCATTGGGGGAAGGTACAGCTCATCTGGTAGCCAAACAAAAACAACATCAAAGTGTTTTATTTAAACAGAAAAACAAATATGTACACAGTAACAACATCTAAAATAATGTTCTTGGAAATTGCATATTTGTATTGACTGAAGGAGTATAAAGCGTAATCTGAAATAGACTCCAATTATGGATGATCATATGGCTGCAGGAAATGTTAATCTGTCAGTACGAATGTGCAGTACAAGCTCTTTCACTTACAATAGATTACCGATGATCTACCATGATTTTCAAGCCTTTTTTGTGAGAGTTCATTAATTTGCAGTCAATTCGAAAAGCCATATGTATTATTGTTGCAAAAAGAAGAAAAGAAAACCTTTGACAGCAGATGCTATTGTCAGGTTGCTGTAGAGTGTATTTAAGTAGATCTAATATGACAACATTTTTTGTCATCACTTATTTGGTATGAGGTCTTTCACATTTGATTGATTCTGAAATTGGGACACTAGTTTTGAAAGCATCAATACTTTGGTATAGACACATCCCTACCAGTCAGGCTGGTTTGGCCAGGACCGACCGAACAATAGCAGTCTATTTGTCTTAGAGATCTGTATTGTTAAAAGCTGGATGCGTTGTCTCACCATCTGTGTCCTCCAGAGCTTGGATCATATCTGGGTCCAGGGCTGTGCTGACCAACATCTCCACATAGCTCCTAAACATTTCCCTCATGGCACGGTTATTGACGCCTCCTTTGACTGGCACTGAAAGAAAAGCTAGTGTTAAATAAAGCAGACATTTTGATGGGTATTGACACGTGTGATCTCAACAAAAAGTGGTCTTTAACGACAGACTTACTTTCATTCTCACTGGCCGCATCCTCGGAGGACTCAGAGTCCGACGATGAAGCTACTTCTTTCAGCCACTTCTTCCTCTTCTTCGGGGGCGGCTCTGCTTTCACTTTAGCCATCTTAGATTTAGGTGGACGCTCCGTCTTTTCTTTTCTTTCCACTGGTTTCCTCTCCTCCTTCACCCTTCCTCGATCTGCAGGCCGTTTATCGACCTTCTCTTGCTGCACTACTCTTTTCTCTCGCTCCTTCTCGCGCTCCTTCTCATGCTCTCTCACTTTTTCTTTCTCCTTCATTTTAGGCACAACAGCTGGAACAGCAGCTTCCTTTTTCTCCCTTGGTTCTTTTGTTGTGGCCGTGGTTGTCACTGATGTTGGTGTAGCTGTGGTTGGAGGCGTTGGTGTTTTTGTCTTTTCAGGTAGTTCACGCTGGACTGGCGGTGCTACCCGCTCCTCTTTGTCAGGGGCTCGAGGTGGCGCCTGGACGGTTGGAGGGGAAGCCATTCTGGGGAGGCTCTGCCGTCTGTGTATAAGAATGCAATCAGTCTGTGATATCCTTTTAAGTTTGTTCATATTTTATGTAGAAGGGTGTTATTCATTATTTGAATCAAAGGAGGCTTCTGTACCTGAGCGGTGTAGTCCTGCGCCAAGGTCTCCGCGAGCAGACTCTGACGTAGTCCTTTTTATTCACGTTCTCCAAAAACTTCACATAGATCCGCTGGTATCGCCTCTTCGCATCACCAAAGTAGCCAAGATACTACAAAATGCAAAAGGAGTTGATTGTATAACCCACTGTAGTGTCAGATTGTGAAAGGGACATATGTTGGATAACTCACATTGCTTGTGGCACAGAACTGTCTTTGTCCATCTTTGATCTCTGGGCTGAACTTTTGGAGCAGAGCTTTCTGCACCCTCCAGATGGGCGGAGGCTCACGGCCTGTCTGCAGGGCCAGCTGATAAAACATGGTTTAATATAATATCTCAAGCTACATCTCACAACAGCTCGCTCTACAATTAAAACACTTACCTTGAGTGTGCGTATATCTTCCACTCGGACCACAAACTCATCACGTTCCCTGAAGATGCCTTCTCCTCCACTTTCACTCTCATCCTCCTCGCTCTCTCCGACGATGGCAGCGTCTTCCTGCTTTTGTGCCAGGTGCAGGGAGGTGATCTTCGGCGGGGGGCGCTCCTCTGGGGAGGCCGGGGACTCGGGTGAAGGTGTGGGGGACTCTTTCTGAGCGGTAGGGGCTGGGGCCAGGGCAGGGGGGGAGGACTGTGGAGGAGGGACAGAGGGGGGAGTAGAGGGAGGCTGAGGCAGGGCCGGTAGAGGTGATGGAGGCAAAGAGCTGGGGGGCTCAGAGCTCTGCTGCAGTGCCTCTGGAGGAGCAGGGGGTGAGGGCAGCGACAGCGGAGGTAGCGGGGAGTGAGAGGGAGAGGAGGATGAAGAAGCAGGGGAGGGAGGGGCAGAGGGGGGCTCGGGAGTCGCTGGCACTAGTGGGACATCGGGAAGAGATTCTGAAATGACAGTTGGTTGATTCTAGTCAGTGTACAGACAAAGCACAAAGAAAAAACAGCCAATTCAAAGCAATAATAACTTTCACCCAGTCGGAGCATTCTTGTATAACATTGAACATTTAATATGCTGCAACACATTTCCAAAACACTAAAATGCCCTGCTAAAAGTCCATCCTCTTCACAAATTATTTAAATGGGAGCCAAGAAGATTGATATCATAGACCCAATGTTAGTTGCACTGGGATATCAATCATGGCCATTACTTTCACCATCTACGCTGTTATCCAGTTCAATTTAATTCAGTTTCAAAAACATAGTAATAAAGGATAATTGCCTTGATTATTATTTTAGGCTATTTCTCTCCCATTGATACTAAAGGATTTCTATCACGCTTCAGCTGCAGCCCAGGGCACTGTATTATGTTGAACTCCATATATTTTCGAGATGTACATGCACCTTAACTCCTATCGCTCTGGGGAGTATCAATCATTCAAATCAAATCAAATCAAATCATTCATGAGCAAAAAGTACCTTCGTGCTTTGAAACAGCCAGACTTTGAAGCTGAGGCTCCATCTCCTCTGGCAGGTCACTCTCTTCTTCTCCACCAGTGCTCCTCTCCTCATTCTCCTCCCTGCCCTCCATCATGTCGTCTTCCTCTGCTTGCATGAGGTCTTGTTCTTCTGACTGTGGTTGTGTATGTGGTGTGTGCAGAGGTTGTGGGCTTAGGGCTGGTGGGGGCAAGGTGGGGGTCAGAGGAGCCTGTGTGGACTGTGGTTGTGGTTGAGGTGGAGGCGGCAGCGGGGGCTGAAGGCTGGCCGTCAGCTGTGGAGTGTCGTAAAGAGCAGAAATAGCGGAGGAGATGCTCTTCTGCAAGTCCTGGTTCTTCCCGACCGAGTCCTCCTCATCAGAAGAGAACGATGGGAGTGTCTCCAGGTTCCTCTTCAACTCATCCTCCAGGCGCTTAGGGCTGGGGCAGCTGCCCAGTGCCAAGCCTCCATTCCCCTCACTGTCTCCAAAGGGAGGGGGAGGCGGTGGAGGCGGAGGAGCAGGAGACAGGGGCCGCAGACCACCAGGTTTACACGGAGAAGTGTCACCATTGTCATGTTCCATTCCTGGAGAAATATCCAAACCAGGAGGTCTCTTTCCAGTTTTAAGGAAATCCAAAAACGAAGCCACGAAGCCTGCCTTGGACTCAGAATCCTTATCATCACCCTAAAAACAGACATAGAAGAAAATTAAAAAACACAAGTCAAAACACACTAAATATCACCCTAAATAAATGATTGTTAGAGCTTACCCTGTCGCCCATGCCTTCTCCATCGACTCCCTCACTCATCATGTGGCTTTTATGCTTGTTCTTATCATGACTTCTGGAGCCGTCGCTGCACTGTTGTCCTGGGCTTAAACCCAAAGAGGGTGCTGACCCAACTGAACCGTCTGACAGACCAGGATCAGTACCAGAGAGAGAGTCTGTCCTGAGCAGGGAGTCCGATGAGGACATTGTACCGATCGGTAATTTAATCTAAAGAGAATGGGAAGATTAAGCACAGGCTCGATCACAATAAAATACATAAATGTGTGAATTAATGAATAAACAAATCAGATTTCTATTGATTTACCAAAGGTTTGTGTTGATGTTATATAAACTCTTAATAAAATCTAAATTTTCAATAATGACAATCAAAATTCTTTACTAGCATTTGTGTTAAAAAGTGGGACTGACCTTCAGCGGAGGGATGGGCTCGTGCTGTGGTGGTTGGTGGTGGAGCTGCTGCTGTGCCTGCTGTGGATGAAGGTGATGGTGGTGCAGAAGCTCCGGTTCCTGTTTGGAGCTCATTTCAATGTACATGTCCTCCCTCCGTCCTCCGCGCCCTCTGCTCCCCCGGCCACGCCCCCTGCCCCGTCCTTCCACGTTGAACCCTGCTCCAACTCCCACCGATCCGCCCATCTCGCTGAGCATCCCACGCGGCGTGTATGGCTCGGGCATTGGTCGGATGCGAGGTCGGCCTCTGGGTCGTGGGGGGCCTTCTCTCTTGGGCCTTGTGGGTTTTCTACCCCTTTTCTTAGGACCCTCTTGTGGCATGAGAGAGTGTGAGCCGATAGACGAGTAGCCAGATGAATGATAGAAGTCAATGTCGCCCATCAAAGGACTAAGAGACCCACCTGCACCAGCCTTTCTGCAGCTGGATACCAAGTCAGGCAGTAGGTCTGGAAGTCTCCTGCTGTTTAATCGGATATCAGCCGGTTGGTCGGCTTTGTCCTCATCATCCTCAAACTCATACTCCTGGGCATAACTCTTTTTAGGTAGTGTGTTGGGGTCACGGCGCTCCTTCAACAAGTGAAAAGAGCTAGATTTCAGAAGCTTCTTCGGTCTAGAGGAGCAGAAAATGGGAGACTGCAGGCCACCGGAGCCAGTACCAGTATTTGCCCCTCCAGGTCCTGGGGTGAGTTTTGCCCCGGTGTTGTTGGGGCCGGCACTGTTAGGTCCCATACCCAGAGCTGGGGGCTGAGACTGAATCAATCCAAGCTGCTCAGTGTTAACAGTGGAGGGGAGCTCGTGGGTTTTGAGAGAGTCCAAATCTAGGGTCATGGTGTTGTTACTGGGTTCTTCTAAACCATGGCAGTAAGGTTCATATCCCTGGTTGCCATGGTGACCCATCATATCATAGCTGGCAGCGCTGCCTGCTCCTGATGTAGCCGTACTTTGCGCTGCTTTCAAAGACTCCATTGCCTCTTGACTTGCATGGGTTTCATTCATCTCCCCCTGCCCTGGCCCGGCTCCTCCTGTACAGCTCGACTTGTAGTCCTCCGCACAAAACATGTCCTCCATCCCAGGAAAAAAGGAGCGGTCCTCATCCTGAAGCAAAGAGTCTGGGAAGCAGATAGATGTGAGGGGTACAAAGCGGTTACTTTGTTGGTTTTGGTCAGCTTTCTCCACTGGACTGACTGTATCAAACTGATGCTGCTCAGAGCGTTGTTGGTCCAACTGGCCCTGCTGTGGGGTAAGCTGGGCAGACAGTGGCTGCTGGTCAGTCGGGGGATGGCCTGAGGCAGAAGGGGGAATATGGTGGGGATGTGTGGCCTGGGAGTGAGAGTGATGGGTGTGTTGATGCTGAGAGGTGGGGTGCTGCTGTGTTTGAGGGTGATGCTGCGACAGGTGGTGCATGTGAGGAGGAGTGGACAGCCCGATGTCTGGCTCTGACAGGAATGAGTGCAGCTCAGAGCTGGAGTGGTGGCTCGGCTGGTGGTGAGACGTGTGCTGCCTCTGTTGTTGCTCCTGTTGTCTGTGACGCTCAGAGCCGCCACTGCTGCGTCCCCCACTTCCTCCTCCGCGCCTGTCCTCCACATCTGTGCTGGATGTCTGAGACAATGAACGCTCCAGCATGTCTAAAGACGACACTACAGAGCCTTGCTTCACCTGGCTCGGCTCATGCTGATGAGGGGGCGGGCCGTGGTTGTAATGCGCTGCCGCCACTTCCAAAGCTTGGGACTGGAGCTGCAGCTGGAGCTGAGTGGTTTGTGACTGGGACGGAGTTTGGTGTTTGGAAGAGCTCAGTCTCCCCGCAGCACTCTCCAGTACAGCCTGTTGTTGGCTAATAGAGTGCTGCTGTTGCTG
This sequence comes from Gobius niger, assembly GCF_951799975.1. Classification (NCBI taxonomy): domain Eukaryota; kingdom Metazoa; phylum Chordata; class Actinopteri; order Gobiiformes; family Gobiidae; genus Gobius; species Gobius niger. Next base: position 12,031,608 of record NC_136870.1, on the reverse strand, counting down.
AGAGTGAGAGTCCATCTTGAGATGCTGATGTTGATGCGGCTCCATCTTGGTGTGCGATTGGTGCTGAGAATGGGAGTCCATTTTGGCGTGCTGCTGATGGGACTGATGGGTGTCCATTTTATGGTGCTGTGGGTGCTGTCTGTGAGAGTCCATTTTATGATGCTGCTGATGTGGTTCAAGCTTGTTACGGGTCGTGTGAGACAGCACCGACTGAAGCAGGTGGGGCGGCTGCCGTGACTGATCCGTGGGGGAGTCGAGGAGAGACCCTTGAGACTGTGAATGCTGCGGTTGGAGTTCAGGGGTTTTTCTGGGATAAGGGATTTCAGCACGCTCCTGCGATTTCTTCTGGAGATCCATTTGGGCATGAGGAAGCTGAGCGTGTGAGGAGACGTGCTGATTGTGAGATGTGAGCTGGGGAGCGAGGGAGTGTTGGGAGTAGGGGTCGCCACGGCCATAGTGGACCACGGAGCTCAGGCTCTCGTGGTGATGGAGGTGTGAGTGCACTTGCTCATTACTGCCTCTCCCTCCACTGCTCCTGCTGCTGCCCACAGACCTCTCACTCCTCTGTTGCTGCTGTTGGTGATGGTGCTGCTGCTGCTGCTTCTTTAGTGACATCTCCAACTGTGTGTCCAGCCCTGAGATGGAAGCTCCGGACCCGGCATTTCCTACACCGCCACTGGAAGTAGCACTATGTGTGCGGATGACACTCTGGGGGTGGTATCTCTCCTCTGAGCTCTTACTCATGTCATAGCTCAGGCCTTTGCTCGAGTCAGTGGTGGAAGGAACCGACTGGGGCTGAGGCTGGCTCTGTTGGGACGTCGGTTGCTGTTGTTGCTGGGCGTGATGGTGAGCAGTCTGTGGGGTTGGACTTGCTTGGGCTTGCAGCAAATGCTGAATTAAAAACTCCTCATCATCATCTACTTCTTCCTGTGATCTCTGCGTCCCAACACCAAGCATGGAAGTGTCCGACTTGGTCTTAGAAGAAGGGGTGGTGTTGTGATAGGGCTGAGATTGGGAGCTGGGGCCTCTGGTGTCAGGATATCCTTGTGGGGAGGACAAAAAGGTTGGGGACAAAACCGACGATATATACTTATTAGACCCAGGGCCTCCAGGAGACTGAGATGGACAGGTGGGTACCGGGGAGTGTAAACCAGGTCGGATAATGCTAGAGTTGCCTGATGGGGAAGGGCTTGAATCAGGAATATGATAAGATCCACTGCCATTACCTGTCCCTCCTCGGTCATTTGTGAGGCTGCTTCCTGCTGCACTGGAGCCAGAATTCCCACTTCCCGCGCCACTGCTACCACCTCCTGATGCTCCACTTCCTGATGAGCCACTTGACCGCAGGAGGGCGGGAGAGTGGCCTGTTGCTCCATAACCTATTGATGGGCTTCCAGCTCCACCCAGAGAAGATGGAAGTGATCCATAAGCAGAATCGGTCCCATAAAGATCTGCAGAGTATGACTGGCTTCGCCCCCCCAGACTGCCATAGCCCTTCCCTGCGGTACCTGAACTCAGGTCTTGGGCCTGCGGAGAACTGAAGCCGCCATAGGACTGGGCTAAGTGTGATGTGGGGGGTTGACCGGGGGAGTAAGACTGAGCCTGTTGTGGCGGGGTCTGTCCTGTGAGAGAAGAGGTGGGAGTCTTCACAGGGGGCACAGGGGAACCGTAGCCTGAGAGGCAGGATTTTGGAAGCGACTGGGGAGCTGAAGTGGAAGTAGAGGAAGCTTGCTGCGTTTGTTGAGGGGTTGGGGGTGGTGGAGCAGGCTGGGGTGGGGGTTGCTGCCGAGACGGGGCAGCACTGGAGTTGGAGGTGGGGATGGAGTTTGAAGGATGAGCCCCGGAGGTGGCAGAGGAGGAGGATGAAGAGGAGGAGGTGGAGGAGGCAGAAGGAGGGGTGTGCGGGGTACGTGAAGATGACGCTGAACTGGCAGAAGAGTAGCCACTGCTGGAACTACTTTTCGAACCTTTCCCTGCTGAAGATGAAGATGAAGAGGAGGAGGAGGAATAGGCAGGTTGAATTATGGGCCTGTATTGTTCTGTTCGAGAGGAGCTCTTATGGTCAGATGAAGGGCTCTGATCACCCAGCGGACTGCAGGAAAGGCCAGCGTGTCTGTGGTGAGTGGCTATCTGCTGGTATCCTGCCCCTCCACAGCTGAGGTAGTGCTGGAGGGAATGAGCAGCAGAAGAGGAGAGCTGGGACTGTGAGGGTGTGGGCCTCTGGTAGTGCTTGATGACACTGTCCTGTCGGGGAACAGCCCGCTCCTGAGCAGAGTTGGACTGCGACTGGGACTGTGATTGAGGCTGAGCTGAGGAGAATACTGATGCGTTGTACAGCTGTGAGGACTGGTCTTGAAGCTGAGATGACAGTAAGTTGAACTGGTGAGACTGCAGGTGCCTGGCAGAGGATGCCTGGGCAGATGTGGCACCCGTGGGATCTTGACTGCCCCTGTAGGCAGCTGCAGCAGCACCCTGCGATGATAGGAGTCGGTCAAAACCCAAGCTAGACTGGGACGGGGCCTTGATATGTAAGAGAGGGTCATGAGGGGAGAGAAGACCATTGGATGTGGGGCTGAATGTTGGTGTGTCCTGAAGGGAAAGGGAGGCTGCTGGGAAGGAACGACTGGAGAATGATGCTGGGTGCTGATAGGCTGAGAGAGCTGAGGAGGAGGGGAAAGACCCAGAGCCAGGAAGAGCTCCAGAGATGAACAGTTCAGGAGGAGCAGGCGTGTGCATTGCTGTTTGAAAGAGGAACAGGAAATATCAAATTAATACAAGTGTATCTTGCGAGCAGCTAAATCAAAAATAACAGATTCAAATTGTTTTCTATCACACTATTGTGGAAATTAACATATTATGCATATATTTAAAACATTTAAGTAATATCAAGAATTTAATTTAACTGGCAAAATGTTTAAAAAGCTACATTGATTTCAAGCTCTATCTAAATGTTAACGGATAAGGAATGGGCGTAACACCTGTTTGCCAGGATGGTGTGCGGAACTGGGAAAGAAGGGAAGAAGCAGAAGGTGGAGGCTGGGGACCTCTGGACTCCAAGGCTGAAATCAGGTTCATGACGGAGGCATCTGGGGCTGATGGGCTCGCATGGTGTAGACCAGTGTCAAAGAGCCCGGACAAACCTTTATAAGATAAAGAAAAATAAATAACATAATCATATAGCAACCTTTAAATGTATGTAATACAAAATACACCAATTAAATATAAAATGCTCACAAATTCTAAACAAAATATTTTTTTAATAATAAAAAAAATGATACCCTGGGTATGTGCTTGTCTCAATTATAGAAATGACAGACAACCAAGGATCAAATGAACGAACACAATCATTCATGACTGGGGCCCCTTATGTCTGTAACAAAGAAGGTATGACATTTATCTTACCCAAACTCCGTCCAGCTGCTCCCCAGGCCCCGCCTTGTCCAGAGCTCCCGGGGTGGTGATTGGTGGCATAGCCCTGCAGAGGGTGTGGGGTGGCATAGGCTTGTCTATGAAGAAGCTCTGACTCAGGGTGGGATGATCTTGAACTCCCATATACAAGACTTTAAAATAAAATAACAAAAAGGGAGGGGGGGGTAAAAAAAGAGAGATTGGTAAAGTTAATAAATAACACAGTTTTAATCACAGATAAAGTAATTGCTTCAAACAAATAATGAAAAGATTTTAGTTACAGAATAAATTCATATAATGATAAAATAATGTAATGTAATACTGTCCTGTCATGCTAAGAATTAACACTAATTATGTATTAATTTTAAAATGATTTATGTTTATTTAGGCCTATTTAAAGACATGCAGAAGCCTTTCTATATTAGAGACAAGAATAATGTTTCTATTCTGTCATGCAAAATCATAAAACTATGTCAAGAACAAGATTTCAATACAAATCAAGTCTTGGCTTGAATGTAGTAATTATGTCATAAAGCATCGCTGTCACACGGACACACTGTGCACGTGCTGGTCATTGCTCTTCTGTACACAGATAAATGTGAGGCTGCTGCTGTTAGCATTTATTCTGCACGTAGCATCACCTAGCCCTAAAATGGAAAATATAAGGTGGAGAGCGGGGCCTAAACGAATGGAGGGACGCAGTGTAAAAACAGTATCAAATGAACCTTCAGATTTAAGGGACTGTCACCGTATCAATGTGTTATACAAACTAACATTTTAATTTGAGGCAAGCTTTCTGCGACCAATCAATATGTTGATGTGGCTAACAGCTGGATACGAGTCGACGCAAATGCATGCTAAGCTGCGAACAAACACAAGCAGCGCCTCATTAGGTTTGTTGTCACACATGGCATTTCACAATGTGTTAGCATATCATAAATATGAATCATGTAGCAAATAAAACTCAAAGGATCCTCTGTATATTAACGACATAGGTGCAGTGATGCCCGGGCAGGCCTCAAATCATTTCATGCAACATGACGCTAGCATTTAGGCTAACGTAACGTGAGGCTAAACCACCAGAGCCATCATACTGTCTTTTTTATTTCTCTAAATGTCCTCACAGCCGTGCGTTTTACAGCTAGATGAGTTATAAAATCTTATCTTCTATTCCAACGTCACAAAATGTCCTCCAAAAGGCATCTAATTACTCAAATGACGCTGGACCAAATAGGCATGAGAAATAGCCACTTTGTGTTGAATCGTCGCCACAAATTTGAAATATTTTTCATCATCAGCTGGAAATGCATGTGCGAATAATGAGCTTTTCTAGACCATGTGCGTATCTTTGGGACGGGGATGATGTGCATGGTTTGCTGCGTCTGCACTCCTCGCAGTTCCTATCAATCCTACAAATTTATCTATGGGGCTGTGTGTCCAGGCCTGCACGCAGGGAACAATAATTCCTATGGATGCTCCAGACATCCCCCCACCTCCATCACCACCTCCTCCACTCCGCCAGGTCTACCTAAACCCACGCCTGTCAATCACATTCAATTCATATCCCCAACCTTTTCCTTTCTCCACCCCGCCCACCCCTGCTCCATTGCTGTTTAGAATATTATTACTATGCAAGTGTTTAGATGACAATGCACCGCACATTATGGCTGACCATGCCTCTTGGAGAAGCCAGAGGCGACAATTTGTTTACATAGGTCACACGTCCCCTCGCAAAGCACCAGTGATGCGTGCACATTGTTTGAATCCAATACATACCTTGCTTTTGCCGATCTCTCGTAGCTCCATCCTGCTCCTGCGCCCAAATCGCCAAATCCTGTTCCCGGGTAATTCCTATCCATTTATGTGTTGAATCAATGAGTGCGCGAGGACGAGCGCAACGTCGCAGAACAGATTACTACGGAAAAATGTAGTCTTTCCCGTTTCGTTTCAGGCTATTTTCCCCGGTTTCATAAGCAAGTCGTCAGGAGTGGAAAACAGCATATTGAAAGAGAAATGGTGGGGAGGAGGAGAAAGCTGGATGAAAAGAGGGGGGTCTACGGGGTTATAATCCAACCACCTCCAAAAAAACCCTCTCCGTATCCTTCGCCCTTCACGTTTATCATTTCCTCCTCCGCGGAAACGCTCCAAAATCGCTGAAGCTCATGATGAAGATGCCGCCGATTTCACCGGCGATGGACGAAGCGAACATTTGATTTCAATGCGTCCCCGTTCCTCCGTTTCTCCTCCCCTTTCTTAAGGCTAGTTTTTGCTACACGGCTAGCGCAAAAAAAAGGGAAAAAAAGATTACAGTTGACCGGGATTGTTGATATTACCATTCCCCGCAGACGAGCAAAGAAATCTCCAGTTTCTAAAATCTTTTTTTTTCTTCGCATGCAAATGGTTCCCACCCCCTCCTCCGGTAGTCGAGCTGTAGTTAGCCTTAGCAGCAGATGCTAGCTGTCAGGAACGACGCATCCAAATAACACAGGGGTGCCTTTATTTCCCCCAAATGAACGCTCTGCTTTCTGGTTTTGAGTCAAAGAGACGACAGGTTTACTCTCGCCGGAGAAAAAACAATCCAAATGCGAAAATGCGTCAGAAACCGAGCATAGAATTGCAAAGAAGTAGGCCGCGTTTATATTTTTTTTTACTCATTTTCCTCCGGAGACGCCATTTTTGAAGGCGGCTGGCCGCTGTCCGTCCTCCCTCTCCCCCCTTTCTGTCTCACCGCGGAGACTCACACACTGTCTGCGGTGACCTCCATTCACCGGCCCCAGTCTGACAACCAGCCCAGCACGTCTTTCCACATTTTCAGTGCATTGTTTGTTGAAATACGCACGATCGGCCTTTTACGCATAAAAACTACTCAACTCGCTTTAACTGCATTGATCACTGCGTGTGGCACAGAACGTCTCCTACACTGGCTTGTCAATGCCTTTCTAATATTACTCAATAAACACATTTTATTTGATTTAATAGACAATAGTAATAATTATTATTTTTTTGTCTGTGCTTAATGTGTGCAATGGCTATCTGGCCAGCAATGCCAGGCCCACCATCAATTTAATTACGCTGTCGTGCAGTAGATTTGAACACCAGCAGATGGCACAGTGTCATGTGAGACAGAAAAATAGTTACTATAGACAGTTATCATTTTTTATCAGGATTCTGGTGATATGCAGGCTAAGCCATAATTAACGTAGGTTTAAGTGAGACATAAATGGGTTGTTTACTTTATACGTTCTGCTCACACCATAGTCGTCAATTATAAACGATAAACAACCCATATTGGTCCAAAATTGCCTATAATCTGTAGACGAGGACGCCCCCTAGTCGTGAAGTCCAAGCTGGAAATGGGTCACTGTAACTGTCCTTCTCAAAAGATATACCTCCTGCCAAAATCCTCCTTATCAAAACGTAGGTAGTGATTAAAAATACAAACACACTGATAATGTTCATCTTTAAAATATAATTGGAGAGCTTTTTAGGTACTTGTTCAAATCCTACACAATGGTCTGCTAAATGCTGGCATTCCCCACATTTCAGCATCTTCAGGGAAACACACTCAGCTGGCTCCCCTGCGGAGACCATTACAGATTCATTAGAGACTTTTGTAATGTAAAAAGATTGTCTGAAAAGGTCAGGTATCTGCATAGTCACACAATAAAACAAAAGGGAAAAACTATTGACTCTGTGGGTGTAGGTCATTAACTTAGAAGCAATGCATAATGAGAAAATAACCCAGAGGTATTGATATAAAAAAAAATACATCAGATTTTGTGACTCTTTTATCTTTGAAGCATATCCTTTATTGTCAGGCCTCCTCCCTCCATCTGTCTCCCTCCCTCCCTCCCTCCCTCCCTGTGTCTTTCACTGTGTTGGTTTGAGAGCTATAACCACTCGGCTACTGCTCTTGCATCAGCACACCTCCGAGAACCCCGGCTCTTCTGTCAAGATGCCAGACTCAGTGGAAGCAGTGCCAGCCTCGTGCCAGGTCATTAAGGAGGATGTTGACAAATGGTGAGTCAGACAGAAATTCATGAATCAAATAGGTCACACAATGTTCAAGTAGTCTGCTGACCCAAGCAGTTTGATTATAGCAACATTGTCATAAGTGCCATGTGCACCTTTAGAGCCCGTAGACAGTTGATGCTTGTGTAAAGAAAAACAATTATGTTAAAAAGTGATATGCCAGGTTTTTCCTAAGAGCTATTTTTCAATATAGGCCAAGTGTGTACACGGTAAACACCATGAGAGAAAATAACCACACACATTTGTGTTCATAAATAGCTGTGTTTTAAATAGACTTGTAACATGTTGGACTTATTGGTGGTTCATGTTGCAAGCATGCAGCAACCAGGAGATATTTGACATATACTGTATGAGCACATGCCATGGAGATTAGGGGAAGTGGAGCTGCAACAGATTACTTTTTCTCAACATCACAGAGAGCCATCACAGCTCAAACGTGTAAGAAGTGATCCCTTCAGAGTTATACAATTTAGATTTATGATAAGTCACAAATCATGTAGCCCTGATGTTATTTTACAGTGTCACAGAGAAGGGGGAGCAGCCCTGTAAAGACCTCATGGATGCTTTTCAGGCTTGCTTCAAAACCCTGTCTGAAGGATCATGACAATGGACCAAATGTGAGGAATATACATTTGATTAAAATACACTATTTTCCGTCTAAATGTATAATCTATAATAATAGCTAAATAAAATGTTAGCAGTTGTTTTTTGTGTGTGAATATTGTAATTGTAGAAATTGTTTTCTTAGTTTCAGGTTTACAATCATGACCAAAGGTTACAAACCTTACAAACATATTCAACATTGACATTATTTATTGATAAGATAAATATGGTCTTTAGTACTAATGCTTTTTTTTTGTTTTCTTTTTTTTTTTTTTTTTTACAGATCCATATATTTGAAAATATCTGGTACGGTGGTAAAGGGTGGTAAAGAAGTAACAACTTTTACCTTTGTCTTTTAATACAAATACTTTGCAATTTTGCAATTTAAACAGAATTATGTTTTGCAGGCTAATAAAAAAAAACTGCTTTTATATTGAATGGCTGTGATGTGATTTTTTCCCCCCACTGACCAATACAAGGTTGTCCGCTGGATCCTTACAGGCTTTTGTGCAGAGGACACTCTTAATAGAGTTAAACAAAGCTTGTTAATCTTTGCCTAATCTGTGCATTACTCTATTAAGTAGTCTGGACACTTGGGTAACTGGCAAAAGCTTCACGTTGACACATAAAATACACATAGTTTGTGTTTCATGTACGTGTTTGTATATATTTTTTTTTAACAGTTCCATAAGAAATACAAGGATTTTTACATAATTTCATTTTCTGTTTGCTATGTCACTGCTGAAACACAGAGGTTGGTAGTACTCAGTACATGTACTCAAGTCACTTTTTGAAGTAATTGTTCTTTTGCAAGTACCTTTTCCATGCAGTACTTTTTACTTGTACTTGAGTAATATTAAAGTTAAGTATCTGTACAAACAGTCACAGTGAGTAAATCTTTAAATGACAAATCTTAATTTTAATGCGTAAATATGCATTCCTTGTTGTGTTTACTTAATTCTTCCTTTTGATTTCTTTTTATGATGTTTTCTTTAAAACTATTTCAATTTTCACCTTATTTAATGTTTTGTTTCTCATCATTTCTGTCACTGCTGAAACATATACATGTACTCAGTACTGTGAGTACTGAGTACATTTACTCAGTACTCACAGTAATCAATTTCTCAAAGTACTTTTTTATTGTTACTTGAGAAATTATTTTTTAATTCTACTTGAGTAGAATTATTTTAAAGTAACGTTACAGTTATTTGAGTAAATATTTTGCCTACTTTACCCACCTCTGCTGAAATGTAAATCAGACATTTACACAGTTCTCAACTGAAGTAGCCTTTAACCCAGGTACTTTTTTACGTTATTGTTTTGATCAATTTTTACTTAATTTTGAGCAAAATTATTTCAAGTGCTATTACTTGAGTATTTTTTAAATATTTTTTTAGATACTCAATCACATGTACTTGTACTTTTTAGAGTAGTTTTATCATACAGTACTTTTTACTTCTACTTGAGTAAAATTATAATTATAAAGTATCTATACTCTTACTACTGTGAGTAGATATTTAAGTGGCAAATCCATCATTTTGAGCTATAAAATAGATTGTCTCGTGCACCTTATTCTTTAGAATTATTTTGTTTTATTTTGTATTTTCTGGGAATTTTCTTTGTAAATATCAAATTTTCCACAAGATTTTATGTTTCACACAATTTGCTCAAGTAACACTTAAGTACCTTTATTTTACTTGTAAGTATATATTTTGGCTAGTCTACCCACCTCTGCCTGGGGCCTATGTAGTACAATGCGATGTAAAAGCTCTGATGTGATGAATATACCATTGTGACACTTGGATCTCAGCCCTGGCATTTGTTTTTCAATACCATCTCCATAGGAAGGCGACATGTTTCTGTGGCGCACCTGTGCGGGCCACGCGCTCTCCGCTCCGGCCACATTCACACATGCCAGGCCAGTGTCTGTATCTACCTGGATGAATCTCCACGAGGGAGGTGCAGTCGCGGTGCACGGGGCCCGGAGTGCGGCCCGTGTCGAGGTGAATGCAGAGATAAGCGTATTTTGAGAACGACAGCCAGGAGGAGGCAGGCGGGGGAGGGCGGGGGAGAGGATGGAGAGGGACCCGGATGCTGATGCGAGTCAGGCGAAGGAAGGAAGGAAGAGCGGAGAGAAAATATCGATTTACGGCAAAGATTCAGAAGAGGAGCGTCATGCAGCGGGCCTTTACACTGCGTGAACTAATATAACTGCGAAGGACAAAAAGAGGTCGAGAGTAGCCCGTCAGTATCCGTGGACATCTGTGTTTGTACCTGGAGCCGGTGAGGAGGAGAGCGCAGGAGATGCTGTGATCCGCTACTTGGAGAGACGGGAGAGTCAGGGAGGGGGAGCGCTAGGCTACGCTAAAGATGCTCCTTTTGCAGGGAACGAGCAATTCACCGGGAAATAATGTGACAATGTGGCGACAAGACTGCATCACATATCGTTGGTCGATGTCCAGAAACTTGTGGAGGTGTGAGTTTTTTTGACAGGCGGTGTTGGTCAGGGCGTCGAAGCTAAAGCTAGCCTCACAGCTTTGGGTGAGCTGAGGCTAGAATAGCATGTTTGTAAACCTATAATACAACGTTGTCAAATATTGATCACTATGGCATTTACTCTTATGTGTTTGAATATGAAATAATTCATGTTTCAAATGTGAACAAAAGCTTGTTTCAGAGCATTGTTCTGTCTTATGTAAATATATGATAGCTTGGCATCAGACAAACTGGCTTATATACCTGAATAATAATCATTCTGACAACGTGTGGCGGAGATTTAATGAATCACAGAGTAGAGTAGAGCAGAGTAATAGAGTAGAGACATGTTAGCCAAGTGCTGGCCTCAAGTAGGCATTTTGGTAAACCATTATGTAAAAATAGAATGAAGCCGAGCTGAAGAGTCAGATTGTTCTCCACAACACTGTTTTTTGCAGTATATGATCATATCTGCAGTTGCAATAACTACACAGCTATAGTCGTCCTTGTAGTGGTCCATCAGCATCCTTTAAAGCATTATGAGTAAGGAACTGTCCCTGAGTCAGTCCGCTCAATATGTTGGGCCGTATCGACTGGAGAAAACTTTGGGGAAGGGGCAGACAGGTGAGTGCGCTTCTAAACCTTTTTATTGTCAACAGAATTTATCATCAAAAAGTGCATGGGTGACATATCTTTGACTCTATGTATTGAGCAAGTACCTGTATTGCAGGTCTCGTCAAGCTGGGGGTCCACTGTATTACCGGTCAGAAAGTAGCCATTAAAATAGTCAACAGAGAAAAACTGTCTGAGTCAGTGCTTATGAAGGTATGAAGCAACTTGCGTTATCATTTACTAACAACAACACACTCAAGCTGTTATTACCCCCTGGGATACCTTTTCACCTGCTGACTGACAACCCTGTCTCTGCTTTGCGTCTTGCTTCTTGTCTTCTGCACTGTTTTTCTCTGATCAGGTGGAGCGGGAGATTGCCATTCTAAAACTGATTGAGCATCCGCATGTGTTAAAGCTGCATGATGTTTATGAAAATAACAAATACCTGTGAGTTTCCTTCTCTTTCCTAAAGCAATTTCACAAATGAACCAAGTAGTGTGACAGCCTGCTTTTGCCTCTATGTGGTACAATAACTAACTGCATTTATTGTTAGGTTCATAATACAGTATAACAGGTCATGTAATGTGGTTAAAAGTATATTTGTCCTGTAGGTACTTGGTATTGGAGCATGTGTCTGGTGGAGAGTTGTTTGACTATCTGGTTAAAAAGGGCCGACTGACTCCAAAAGAAGCACGGAAATTCTTCAGGCAGATCATTTCTGCTTTGGATTTCTGCCACAGTCACTCCATTTGGTTGGTTTCAGAAAAGAAAATGAAGAAGTTGTAAATAGCACTCTTTTAATCACTTTCTATTATACATATGGCCAGTCACAGAGACTTGAAGCCCGAAAACCTGCTCTTAGATGAGAAAAACAACATCCGGATTGCCGACTTTGGCATGGCCTCCCTACAAGTCGGAGACAGTCTGTTAGAAACCAGTTGCGGGTGAGTTATTCATTATACATTTTCATTACGGATAACTTCGGAAATGACAATACCTTGATTCTTAATGCACTCTTTGATTTCCTTTCAGATCACCTCACTATGCTTGTCCTGAAGTTATAAGGGTAACCTAGATACTAAAATGATTGGAATGTTGTTGTCATGTTGCTGGACTACTTAGGATTTATTATTATTATTACTTAAGTTTGTTGTTAACTTTTGGACAGGGAGAGAAGTATGATGGCCGAAGAGCAGATGTGTGGAGTTGCGGAGTGATCCTCTTTGCTCTCCTGGTGGTAAAGCACCTTTTCGTTAATCAATAATGCAGTACAAGTAGTTATCTTCTTGTATCAGCTTCTTGTTTGACTGTCCTTTCTGCAGGGCGCCTTGCCGTTTGACCACGACAATTTACGGCAGCTCCTGGAGAAAGTGAAGAGTGGAGTTTTCCATATGCCACACTTCATTCCTCCAGACTGCCAGTCGCTGCTCAAGGGCATGATCGAGGTCAACCCCGACAAAAGGCTCTCGGTATGGCTCTCTCTCATCTCTCAGAATAGAGGTCTTGGATGCAGCTTTAGTTTGAATTTGTTTGGGGGAAATGGACACACTTTTACAGGAGAAAGTTTATACTGTTTTTTAGGAAACCAATAAATCAATAATTGAATCTGCCCTTTACAGCTTGAGGCCATTCAAAAACATCCATGGTATCAGTAAGTGCATATTTTTATTTTTGCAAGATTATCTGAGAATAAAAATCTTTAAAAATCTAAATGTTTTATCCCCGTGCATTTGCTCAGGGGTAGTCGTAGTGAGCCCTGTCCTGAGCAGCCCCCTCCCAGACGAGTGTGCGTAAGACGAATCCTGTCCCTGACTGAGCTGGACCCAGATGTGTTGGACAGTATGCACTCACTGGGATGTTTCCGAGACAGAGTCAAGCTCACACGGGATCTGCAGTGTGAGGAGTAAGTACTTCATCTTTGGGATGGTGTGGCATTCATTATACAATTACCCCTATGTTTCGCTTATAGCTAGATAAATACTAAGACTTCATATCTAGTCTACAAATAGTATATAGTTGTGCTCAAAGGTTTACATACATACATACAATTTCATCATAGGCCATCATCAAAACAGAGCACCATACCTACTGTGAAATATGGAGGTGGTTTGCTGATGCCACTGGCTCCAGTAGAATAAAGTGAAGGTCCCGTTAGTTCCATCTCAATCTCCTGACCTCAGTATCATTGAACCACTGTGGGAGGAGCTCAAACGTGCAGTTCATTCAAAACAGCCCAGGAACCTACAGGAACTGGAAGCTTTTTGCAAAGAAGAACGGGCCGCTTTGCCATCAAAAAAAATAAAGAACCTCATCCACAATTACCACAAAAGACTCATGGCTGTCATGGATGCTAAAGGGGGCAATACACAGTATCAAAAACTGGAGTATGTAAACTTTTGATCAGGGTCATTTTGGTATTTTCTTTTTTCATTTTGATTTAAAAATAGTATAACTCTTTTTTTTCACCATAAATTGTTTCATACGAACACTAACTATGAGTGAAAAAAAATAAATGTTGTGTTGTTGAAAAATAGTTTAAAAAAAAAGAAAAATCAAACATTCTGCCAGGGTATGGCAGCACAACTGTATTATTTTAATCTACATTTTGATTTTTCAGGGAAAACCAGGAGAAACTTATTTACTACCTACTGCTGGACAGGAAGGAGCGCTACCCGAGCTATGAGGATGAGGATTTACCTCCACGTAATGACATAGGTCAGTCTGTAGAGGGCAGGAGGCATCCAAAAGACATTTAATGCCTTTTACTTCTGTCACTGTTGAACACATAATAGTTACATGTTTTTTGGGGATCAACAAACGCCATCTTTAATAATAATCAAATATTTTGTGCATTTGAATGTTTGTTTTTCAACATAAGGCAAAACTATTCAAACCAGACCTCATAGGACTGATGCATTTATTGAGATATGCTACATGACAAATGGTATAGTGACTGAGGAGAGAAGGATGGTTGTTTCTTCAGCTCTGTTCATTCTGAGTCCAGAGTTGTTAATACTTGAAGTTTAAGTGTAGTGTCTGTGTAGACCCCCCTCGGAAACGTGTTGACTCTCCGATGCTGACACGTCATGGCCGCTGCCGCCCAGAGAGGAAAAGTTTGGAGGTCCTCAGTGTAACTGAGCAGGGGTCCCCTACCCCTCCTCGCAGGGCCCTGGATACAGCTGCACACAGCCAGAGGTACTCTATACAAACACTATATGCTCAGTACATACAAGTGGGAATTTTGATTTTTTTTTTGCTTTGTTCACATTCCTTAGGTCCCGATCAGTCAGTGGAGCATCCACTGGTCTTTCCTCGAGCCCTCTGAGTAGCCCACGGGTAAGAGGACCCTAATCATTGTTGTGTCACTTTTGTATTACAGCATTTCCTTTTATATTGATTTTTTATGCTATCAACGTAAATGTCCTTCTTTATTGTTATTGCTTATATACCTTATACAGCAGTGCATACACTTTATCATGCTAAATAATTCATTACTACTGAACATTTTCACCATCACGTTGCCATGGCCACTGTGTCTTGATTCACTTCATACAAACTGTCACAACTTGCATTGCCTCCACAAACAACTGCCACAAATGTCACACGTCTGTAGAAACTGTCATGCGCACTTTTCACAGTTCATAAAATGCACTCTTTTCATGGAGCATGTTATTCATTTCCATCCTTCTTTCTCCATGTTCTTTTTCCTCTTTTACTTTTCTATTCTTCAATCACCCTACCCTCCAAACCCACCCCACCAGTCCTATCAGAGCCCCGTTTTCACTTTCAGCCAGTCCGATGTCACGTCAGCCTCCATCACCCCTCACAAAAAGGAGGCGAAACAGGGAAGCACCACAACTCCACGCCTGGCACGGGCCCATGAAAAGCCTAAAGCCCAACAGACTCCAAAGACACAAACTTTACCCACCAAGGGGCCGACTGAGCGCCCACACCTGCAACCCATCAAATCCCTGCCACTCCACAACCCGCCCGCGCCCTCCCCGTCCCCGCTGCTCTCACCCATTCCCCGCTTCTTCTTCCCGTCGTCCTCTGTCCTTAAATCTGTGACAAAGAGCCTCTACCCAAACTGTGCCCACTCTGTGCCGCAGGTGACGCCTCAGGGCTCGCCATTGCCCACACCGCTGGGCACCCCTGTCCACCACCCTCACCACCCTTCCTCCACCCCGCCCTCCTCCTCCTCGTCCTCATCCTCTTCGCGGGCCGACGGAGGGGGAGGCGTGGGTTCACTGTCGCTCACCCCTCCCTCCAGTCCCGGGGGAGGAAGCGGCATGGCGGCCAGCAGCTCCGCCCACTGGAGGACACGCTTGAACTCGTTTAAGAACAACCTGCTGGGGTCACCACGATTCCATCGCCGTAAGCTTCAAGGTGAGCGTGGGGGAACACGTTCATTTTTAATTAAGTGAAGAATGAACTTAAAGCCTCATTGCGGAACATTTCAGGTTTCATTGTCACTTTAACTGCAGTTTAACTGTGGTAATACTCAAATCAGAAATAAACATGCCAGTAGATCTTTAATGAAACTCTAGACAGGACCATGTATTACCATAGTAATACATTGGAACGAATGGCAAGCTTTGGTGGCCATATTGTGATTGTCCTTTCGAACCTAAATCTAATGTAAACCATTTGGAAACGTGTTAATTTCATGAATTTCTTCTTATATGGCCTCAGTTTATGTCTAGTATAGCAAGAAATTTAAGCTTTTTAATTTAATTAAACAGTAGCACAGATTTATATTACTTTCATAGTATTTAACACTGTATTACAGGACCAAACATTTCTGCGCACAGTGCCAATTGCGAACATGCCCCTAATGATTAGCCAGACAAGAAAAATGCTAAATAATTTGAATGATGCCTAATTGCCTTATTCACCTAATGTTTTATTGGGTGAAATATCACGTGGCTTTAGGTACTTTGTGTACATAAATGTTGATGCAGTTTTACTAAGAAGACAATCTAAGAAGAAATAAAATGGTTGCACATGTCTCGTACTTTGTTGTTTTTCTCTATCTACAATCTCTATTTGTTATAGTTCCAACATCAGAAGACATGTCCAGTTTAACGCCAGAATCAAGCCCAGAGTAAGTTACCAGAATTTGAATGTTTAATGGTGTCATTGCACAGCTCAAAATTCCAACCACACCTTTTTTTGTGTGTGTGTGCCAGATTGGCTAAGAAATCCTGGTTTGGAAACTTTATCGGCTTGGAAAAAGAGGAGCAGATCTTTGTGGTGATCCGAGATAAACCCCTGAGCTCTGTCAAAGCCGACATCGTCCACGCCTTTCTGTCTGTAAGTATTTTTTAAGTCTCTCTGTCTCTCGCGCCTGTTACTTATGCACTGTTTTGGAAATGGCATGGCTCTCACTGGCACAGCTGCAAGGACGCACCCATGCTGTACACGCTTCATTAAATTTCTGCCATTATTTCTGTTTTTTTTTTCCTCCTTATTTGTGTTTTTCTCGCTTGCAGCACGTTTGAATCACGCGGCTCACTCTCTCTCTCCTCTCCTCACCCTCCTCCACCCTTTGTCTCCCCCGCGCTCACGTCGCGTCTCGCCCCGTGCCTCTCCCGCCTCGTAAGTCTGTCGGTCTCTCTGCTTCTCTCTCTTCCCGCCGCGCAGATCCCGTCCCTCAGCCACAGCGTCCTCTCGCAGACCAGCTTCAGAGCCGAGTACAAATCCTCCGCCGGCCCCTCCGTCTTCCAGAAGCCCGTCAAGTTCCAGGTGGACATCGCCTTCTCCGAGAGCGAGAGGGAGAGCCGGAGGGAGACGGGGATCTACAGCGTGACCTTCACTCTCATATCAGGCAAATCTAAACGAAGCACAATCTCAACAACAGCAATCTGGTGTACTCCATGTCTTCTCACAGTCTCATACTGGTCCATAAAGCACATTTCCTCCAGTGCATTCTGCCTTGACCAATGTGAGGACGGTGGGCAAGCTGTAGGAACACAGTGAAAACATTCAAAACGTATTAATCTCAAATTTTAATCAGTGTTTGGCATAAGACGATCATGGGGTTTGGGGATGGAAAACCATGGGATGTGTAGCTGGAGGCATTCAATCGAAGCCGTGCTAGACTTTGTGTGGGATACATGGAATTACTTTTGGAATTCTTTGACAAGCTTTTGTATTAATGTGACTGGACACACTTGTTAAGATTCATCAATTTGCTTCTGTGCTTGTAATACAGTATTATGCCTGATTAGTGGATACTGATCAAACTGTTTGACTTTGTGGATGTAAGGTCCGAGTCGCAGATTCAGACGAGTCGTGGAAACAATTCAAGCTCAACTTCTCAGCTCCCATGATCAGCCATTGATGCAAGCCCTATGTGGTAAACAGAGCTATACTTTACCGCTTTGTAGTCGATGTTCTGCGTTTTTAAATGTCTGTGGAGCTCCTTGAATCATCCAGAGGTGTATGACTCATTTTCCTGTTCTCTGCTCTTGATCCCTTCCCAGATGAGAAGAATGGGCGACCCCACGGGACCCCCACCCGGCAGAACTCCAGGCGCTCGGAGGGTGGGGGCGACAGGTGCGACTGGGGTGAGCGGGTCGATGCCAGTGGAATAGGAGGCAGCGGGGGAGTCCTGCAGCGCAGAGGCTCGGCAAAAGAGAGGACCCGACTGCTATCCTCTAATGGAACCCAGTCCCAACCTTAAGAAAGAGGACAGAGTGGGACCAGGGCAAAACGGAGACAGTTTAGCCCCATCTACATTGTGTCCCTGCCAGCCATAAGCAACTCCAATTCTTCCTTAACTGAGTAATAGAAGATGCTTGACTATAGCAAGGACGGAGGCTTTCCCCCAGTGTGCTTTTTCCCACTTCTTTGGGTGCGCCAGGATTCTTTTCACCAGAAACAGTGTAGTAATCACTGTCTTCAAAAATTACTCTCAAATAAGCAGTTAAATAACATAAATTCAGCTTCATAGACCACCTAGGCAATTCTGAAGTGCAAGTATGCATGCCAGTTAGCAAACCAGCCTGCTATTCTTCATAGTTCTTAAGTATTTGACGCCAAAAAGAATTAAGAAGACAAATTTTACATAAAATGAATTGTCATCCTGTGATCAGATACAGTAATCCCTCCATGTGGAGTGAATCCATGACAGGTCATGGGTGTTGGAGTTGACCATTCAAGTAGTTCTCTCTTGTCAAAGTCATCTCTGTGAATGTTAATCTACTCATTTATTTTCTTATTCAATTTGTTATTTTGTTATTAATTTATTTATTATGAAGATGTCAACTGCAAAATCTCTAGTGTTGAGATCACTACTTTGTGGTAACTAAGCTTTCTTTTCTAATTGTTTTGAGTTTTGTTTTTCTCAGAGACATTATGAAGCATTACTATCGTTCTGATGTGGACCTTTGTTCTGAAGATTGAATATTTTTTGATTTGAACAAATATATTGATGATAACTAAATGGAAGATAACACTATGTGTGGAAAGTGTTTTGTGCCCAGAATGATGAATGGAAGAACATTACTGAACAAACTTTCCTACTAAAAGAGAAGAAATTTAATTTGTTACAAAAACTCTTCTACCGCCATCCATCAGTTAAAATGACTTGATAGACTTGCAGTTTTGAGGAACAGAACTTCCAAATAGAAAGCAAGCAGTGAGTCTCCTAACTTCACTTCGCTTCAGTGTTCACCTACAAGCCAAGTACCCCATCACAGACAGCCCACTCATGTTCCAGATTCGCAGCGTCAAAATGTAAATGGAGCAACCTGAACAAATGTCACGCTATTACCTTTCTGACGTGTCCATGGCCATCGCCAGTCTTCCATGCAGCACAATATGCAACAAGGAGAGCGTGGAAGGATTACAGATGCACAGTGCTACACTTCAGTTTTATATTCATTTTTCATGCATTTGTATCTTTATTATTTGAGGTTCCTTCATACTGTTATTGTGTTGTATGTGCTTTGTAATATCTAAAACACACATTTATTTTACAATTTGGAAAAGGTAATAGAAATACATACCGTTGTAATTACCTCTTTTGTGAAATGGGGTAGAATACTTGGTGCATATGGAGCTGGTTAATAGTGATTTTTTTCTCCCTACAAGATGTGACCCCAAAATATGAAACTTCGGCACATGCTACAATTGTTCTATCACACAAATGTGTATGCTTGCTTATTTGTTTTATCTCTTATTCATTTGGTTATCACCCCTACTTTCAATTTCGAGTACCGGAGAGATTGTTTGGAGTTTGTTGCACTTGTTGCCACTTTATAATTACTCAGTCATTAGTTTCACCTCTCACAATCTCACTTCATTAACCCCACTCTGGCTAAGATTGTAAACTATTCTCCATTCATAAGGGTCAGTAGAATAAGGTGTTTAAAAATGAAATGTCTGTAATATAAATATACATATATATTTAATTTAAATATAAAAAGTGCACTATTATAACTATTGCCTGTGATTAAAAAAAAACTATTAAAATAATGAATTGATGGTGAAATAAAGAGAGAACTACCTTATGAATAAAACGTATTGTTGTCTGTATGGTATAAACAGGTTTCCCTATGGTCTTCCCACAAGACATTTTAAAGGAATTAACTGTATATGTTCTGTTTTTTTTTTTGTATTATAACAGTTGTAAGTGTATTTTTTATTATTTTATTTTTAAGTAAGCACAGTAGTATTCTTTCATGATCTACTAATCATTATATGTTACAAATGCGTAAACAGTGATCATGGACTGTATATGATCAACTGTATTCACGGAAATTGCCGATTGTTGCCGAGCGAGCGCGAGCGCGAGAGCGAGGGGGCGGTCCTTCCATCAGCCCCTGCCCCAGCAGCAGCATCTGTCTACAGTAACTACAGGAGGAGGAGGCTAGTACTGCCTGAACAGCCACACAGGCACCGGGGGCTTGGTCGACGAAACAAGTTCATGCTGTGCGGCTTTCCTTTCGATGATTTGATAGAAAATCGCTTTCGACTAGACCCAGGTAGGCCTTTTTACGTGGTGTCTGCTGTCGTCGTCCACTGACTGTGGGTCACACAGTAGCTGAAACGTTGACTACTAGCTTGCATTATTGAGCCGACGGTCTGAGCTAATGTCAAATTTGAAAACCCACTGCTTTTGTCAGACATTTGCTATTAGCTAGCCATCGTTTGTCCAAACCAGGAGCCGTGTGGTGTGTTTAATGTGTGCGTATTGTGACAGTGTGCAGTCCCGTGCATGGACGGATTCGGAAATCGCCAGTCCTGTTTGGGATCGGCATAACTCCTTTTCCAGTTTTCGTCTCCTGTGCAGTTTATTGTGTTCGTTGATTCGACTGTGTGCACTGTGACTGTGTTACGTCAACAACCTCCAACATTGAGCGCAAAACTCGCAACTCCCACTTTCATTGTCTACAGTTCTCACATTGACCACTTAAAAACCATGAATGAAAATATTATTCCACTTCCACATTTGTAACATAATCTAACACTACTCAGACAAATGCTTTATCTATTATGGTGTCACCATTAACAAGGCTGTCCAGCTGGTAGGAGATACTTCCTGTTGCAATCCAGTTGCAGATCTGCTTCATCGTGCATTTCTTTCCTGAAAGTCTAGTCTTTGTCTAATCTAAAACTGGTGTAATTCACAGACCTACAGGCTACCCTTGACTTTACTGTAGTTTTCTGGTTACACATCCCCTTTCACAATACTGCACGTAGCTTTTTCTTATTTCAAACCTCGTGACTATTCTCTCATCATCCACTATACATACCAACACACAATCCCCACAAATAAACATTTCATTGTGTGTGTCTATTCGGGGTTGTAGATCAATGTCTTAATACGTTTTTGGTTTAAAGTCAAACCATATTGTTATGCACAAAAACACTGAAGCACCTGACAACAGGGCCTATTCTCTGAGCTGGCCTGACCTGATCCATGTGTGTGCTTTGGAGTGGTTCAGTTGAACATAATGAGGCTACATGGGCTCTCCTCTGGGCCACTGTCTAGTGTGGAGTAACTTCACCTAAGGGCATTATCCATAGCCTATTTGAGGAGAAAAATCAATTCCTTTTGTGACAAGAGCCAGTAATAATAGGCCTAAACAAGAGTCCCAATCACACGAGCAGCCAGTCAGCACATTGCCATCAAACTCCATCAATCTGAGGCTGACCCAGCTGCTCTGTCCCGGAGCTTATACTTAAAAAGCACGAGAGTAGCCCTTATACTCCATAATTATTTGATGAAGCAGCACACTGTTTCAAAGCACTTTTTGTCACTTTACATCAGTTCCTGGCATGTGAGCTGTATATTTCCCTTTTTGCATTGCTATGTCCCACTTTTATAAGTGGGTCATCATGGTTAGCATGTTCATAATATGTTACATATTAGCCACTGGCTGACGCATGTTACAGTGTTGCAAGAGTTCCTTTTACTGTCCTAAGATACAACACCTAATACTTTTTTTTTAACTACATTGAATTGTTGCGTTATTATGTTATAGAAATGTATTGCTGATTATTGATCGGCAGTTTTGTGATTTTTTTTGGCTTCGATTCCAGAAATGTTCTTTTGAATTTTCTTCTTGCTCCAGGAACATCTCTGTGACAAAAGTAGCCTAATGTCTGTTCCTAAGTGAAGGCTTATTATTCCGACTCTTAATTTGCTAGAAGAATGTGGATAAAGTACGAATGAATCACATTCTCTAAACAGAATCATAATGAATCATTATCGCTTTTACCTGTGATACCTTTGCTGTTCTCTCATTAACATTTTAGTGTTGTTTTGATTCATTCATGCATGCATGTTCTTGCATGCAATCGTTTTCCTTAAGAGCTCAAAACATATTATTTACAAAAACTCACCCTGTACACTATTTTTCTACAGTATTACTGACCAGGTTATAAAGTTGGTCTTACAGAACCACTGAAATATTCTACTTTGAGTTCACTTAACAACATTATCACATTCATTTCCCTGAAATAATTTTGATTAGATTTGCAATGTACATCATACAATGAAGATCAAATCTATGTGCACTTTTGGGAGCATTCATGTTTGAGAGAAGACAGACAAATGCATTCCTGAACTTGTTTGTCTATAATCTTCACACATTTTAACATGATAAGTCCCATGGGAACAGGAGATCTTGTTTGAAATGGTATTCTAAACTGCTTGAATAATTGTAGCCATTTCTTCATTGCTCTCATTCCCAGTTTGTTTCGACTGCAACTCCAATAAAATTTGACTCAAACATCACCAACTGCACTAACAATATACACAAGTATTCCTCCCATTATTGCACAGTCTAGTCTGTCGCAATCAGTTCCTACATAAACTGTCGCCACAGCAACACAGAGGAAGTTGAATCCTTCTGGTGCCTCTGTCTCCTAGAATGGCAGAAGCCCATCAGGCCGTGGCGTTCCAGTTCACGGTCACGCCTGAGGGCATCGATCTGCAGCTGTCCCACCAGGCCCTGACGGAGATCTACCTCTCCGGAGTGCGGTCCTGGAAGAAGCGGGTCATCAGACTCAAGGTACAGCAGGCCACACCTCTTGTCTAGCTTCTGTCTGAGCACGCTTTTATGCTTTTATGATCTTGATCTTTTCTCCCTGTTTTACAGAACAATGTGATAACGGGGGTATATCCAGCCAGCCCCTCTTCTTGGCTGTTTGTTGTGATAGCAATTTTGGCAACTATGTACACCCGCTCCGATCCTTCCATGGGGCTCATCGCTAAAATACAAGAGCACCTACCCGTCAGGTGACTCGTACAAACTTTCCAAAATTGCAGTTAATAATAAACTTCTTTGATCTTTAACTTATTTTCTATTTTATGACACAGACCTCACTTTCTCTGCCTTCTTTTTCAGTCTTTGTTGACACATATGAATGGCTAATCAATATTTTTTGCTTGCTCTTCCAGCCAGTCAATGAGTTCCCAGTGTCAAGCCGTATTGTCAGCGGTGCTCTTCAGTACAATGCTTTGGCTTCTGCTCATTTTCACAATGAGACTTTGCCTAAAACAGCTACTGTCCTACCACCGCTGGATGTTTGAGCAGCACGGAAAGATGTCCAACACCACCAAAGTCTGGGTGGTCAGTGTTAACCTTTTTTACACGCCTAGCTCAACTAAACTGCTCAAGCGGCAACCTTTATAGCATGTTATAAAATGCCCTAAAGGTTATTACAACTTCTTTCAGTGTAGTATAGTAGGTTCTGTGTGTGAAATATGTGCTTGTTGTGTCTGTGCCAGGCTCTGGTGCGCATCTTTTCTGGCAGGAAGCCTCTTCTCTACAGTTACCAGGGTTCACTGCCAAACCTGCCAGTGCCCGTCGTTAAGGACACAGTTAAGAGGGTAAGATATTCTCCAAAGCTGTGTATATGACACATTGATCGCTAGGTGTTTGATTTTGTATATTCTGTGTAGTCTTGGTCCGCTTTAAAAGATTTGTGTTACAATTGTGGCTGGATTGTGTCCTATCTTGACATTTCCTGGGTTTATTTGTGCCATATAATCAGACCAGGCTAAAAGTTCAGTATCGTGTTTTCCAGACTATGAGTCACACTTTTTTCATAGTTTGGCTGGGGGTGTGACTTATACTCAGGTGCGACTTATATGCATGCCTTTCAGTCATGTGACCGTTGTTGTTATGGCGGCCATTTTGAATACCGAAGTAGCATTATGTAGCACTACCACGTGTAACAATATCTCCACCCAGAATGAAAATGAACGACAACTGATTGGCAGTGACATTTTTATGTACTAACAGCAAAAACACGGCCCCAGAGACGCACGTTTATGTGAAGAAACCAGTGTTTAAGATGTAGAAGCATTCTACCGGTTAGCATTAAGCTTCAACAGCTCCAACCTCTCCAAGAGAAAGCCCTGAACCACACTCCAAACCTTTGCTACAACTTGTGACAGAGCTCAGAGCTGAGCTGTTACTATAGTATTTCCTCAGTGTTCATAGATGTGTTTATCGTGTTGAAGCTGTTAGAGGATAACATTAAATCGCTATTTATCATACTGGGTCAGGCTGTACAGTCGTACTATCTCTGTCATAGCCTTGACTGTGGTGCTCGGGCGCCCACTCTCAGCCACTGAAGGCTTGCGTATCAGTATGACGCTCTGAGAGGGTATTTATCCCTTTTCTGTGGAAGCATAGACAGACTTGAATGGTAGGACTAGCGAAATGTCTCGAGTTCATGTCTCCGGGTCCCGCACAGATGGTAAATAAACTTCTCCCGTATAAGACACCCAGACTGCTGCCTGTTTTTCATCTATCCTCTCGAACACCATTGTTAATTTTCTAACAGAAGCCATAGGCAGTCGATTGAATAAACTGTCAATGGTTGACAGTTGCTAACCACTAGCATGCTAACGTCTTGTGCAGCTTAAACACTGACTCAGACTGAGACTCTGTTGACATGACAAACTGTAAAAATCACAGTGAAAGGTTTTCTGTTTCCTCTTCGATTAGTTAGTTTAACCTGCATAATGCCACTTCGGTATTCAAGATGGCCGCCGGAACTATGATGTCATGTCATTGGAAACATGTATATCAAAATATATAATTTGTTTGCTATTTTCCCACTGACAGCCACTAGAGGGCACTCTAGGCTTGTGTGCCAGTATCTGCTCCTCCTGTACTACCGAAGATTTAAACGGTAATCGATCAGCAGAAAGTTTGGAGTGAGCGAGAAACTTGTGAGGGACTGACGAAAAGCGTGGGTTTCTCTTACTGAAGAAAAAAATTATGATAACCGCGGGCTAAAACCTAGATGGCCACAGCTAGAGGAATGATTTTGCTAATGAGAGCTTGAACAACGTGATGCCGGGAGAGGCTTGTCAACGGTGCAGTTACGCCTCCCTGCCCAGGTAGTTGCCAAGGATGGTGCGACTTATAGTCCGGAAAATATGGTACATGTCATATTGGAAATCTCAGAAAGTCAGATAACTCAAGAAATTCAGTCATATGGTATATTGCATTTTCCCCTTTTGGTGCCCTGGCTTTACATTTTTCTAACCACGTTGTGTTCCTTTTTTTTTTCCTTTTAGTACTTGGAGTCGGTGCGTCCTCTCATGGATGACGCTCAGTACGAACGCACAACCAAACTGGCAGAGGAGTTTGAGAGCAGCCTGGGGAACCGCCTGCAGTGGTACCTCAAACTGAAATCGCTATGGGCTGCCAACTACGTACGTAACTATAGCTTGTAGTAGTTTAAGCTTATCTTTATAGTCCCGCTCAGTCACGCGTTTATACACTGAATTATGCATGTCTGACTATGGCAGCGTTTGTGTTTTGTGCTTTTAAGGTGAGTGACTGGTGGGAGGAGTATGTGTATCTGCGCGGAAGAAGCCCTATAATGGTCAACAGCAACTACTATGGCATGGTAAGGGATAGTCTGTAACTAAAAATACCATCTTAATCTTTCAACAAAAGCCTCTAATGATTGTTTTGTCCAGGATTTCTTATTTGTGACACCCACGCCGATCCAGTCAGCGAGAGCCGGCAACTCCATTCACGCGTTCTTTCTTTATCGCCGCAAACTGAACAAGGAGGAGATTAAACCAGTGAGTTGTCCAGACACCTCTCACACTCAGGCCCCAACCACTTCACAGAGGAGTTTGGTATCCGTGTTTGCTAAAGTGAACAGGCAGCACCAGAAAAGTAGTCCAGTAAAGTTGTCAATGTACACAATGGTTGAGTTGTATGTTTTAGTAGCCAAGTTACATCCCCTCCAGGCCTAGGCAGTGACATACTTCAATTTTAAATATTGCGACTTTTTCCTGTGACTTCATCTCTCCCTATTTAACATGTTCTATTTTCGTTTTGATAATTCCGTCGCAAGTATTTCCCCCAATGTCATCATACCACATGCCACTGTTCCCCTTTTTGTTTTGTTTTTATGTTTCATTTATTTCTGCTCCATTTGTGTGTCCTGCTTCCTCCATTCCCCCACCGCCCTTCCCCTCCCAGAGTCGTATCCCCGGCACTGTCATTCCCCTGTGCGCTGCTCAGTGTGAGAGGATATTCAACACCACACGCACCCCAGGAGAGGAGACCGGTAAACAGACACACGCTCGCAACTTTAAAGGCACTTAAAGCAGATTTTAGGATTCCAAACGAAGACCTGTTTGTGTCGTGATTCCTGTGTGTAAAAAACAAAAACATGTTCAGATCTAATAATAGGGGAACAGAAGCTCAAATTTGTGTGTTTGCCCGAGTAAGAAATCTTCATTTGCTGAGTCACTGTAAACCCCTCCTACCATCCTCCTCTTTGCATATCCGTCTAACTCTCGCTTGATGTTGGAAAGGTCTGTTTCTGACTAACGCTGGCTATTTTCTTCTGCCCACTCGTTTTTTTTCCCCCTTTGATTTCCTCACCTACCTCCTCTTATGTGCATCCTCTCCTCTTCGACTGGCCCTCTCTGTTTGTCTTATTCAGTGGTTGTTGAGGTCTGCAGTTCCGTGCTGTTCCTATCAGTTTGAGAGGATGTTTGACACATGTCGTATCCCTGGCGAGCGAACAGGTAGTGTTCATTTTTCTACACAGCTGGGCCCCTCCTAAAGCACTAACAAGTCAACAATCCCATCTCTTCATTTCTCTCTGGGGCCACAGGAAAGCACTGTTGATGTTTATGGTTTTATTGTGTGTCATTTGTCTTGGGGTCGGATCATAAACAGGTGTTTCATTGCAGTTCATACTGTCGTACTTTGCATGTGCCTCTGTTCTGTAGCATCACAATATTTGTTCAGCCACCTCAAGGTCATTATTCCAACATGCTGCTGGGTCACACTGAAACATTCTTTCTTATACTTTCAGTATAGTGATGTATGACTTTTTGTCCTTGTACCTCTTTTTAAAGACACAGTCCAGCACTGGCAAGACAGTGATTACATCGTGGTGTACCACAGGGGGCGCTACTTCCGGCTCAGAGTTTACCAGGCGGGGCGTCTCCTCTCGCCCAGAGAGATCGAGTTTCAAATCCAGAGGATCCTGGATGATCCCGCTGCTCCTTCAAAAGGAGAAGCTCACCTCGGGGCTCTGACGGCCGGCGACAGGTCAGTCTGATGGTCCACATTACACGTGTGCACTGTTATGTGTTGTAAACAATAGGCTGAACATTTCCACAGAATCCCATGGGCCAAAGCAAGGACCAAATTCTTTAACACAGGGCTCAACAAACGTTCTCTGGACTGTATTGAGAAAGCTGCCTTTTTTGTAACACTGGATGATGATGAGCAAGGCATGATGGGTGATGATCCTGCTGCAAGTTTAGACAACTATGCCAAAAACCTGTTACATGGAAAATGTTACGACAGGTGTGACCTTTCGCTTGTTTGGCTATATGTCAACGACTGTAGTTGTGTACACAAACATCTAAGCATGTTCCTTCTCCAATGCTGCATCCACAGGTGGTTTGACAAGTCTTTCTCTGTGGTTTTCTACAAAAATGGGAAATGTGGCATTAACGCAGAACATGCTTGGGCAGATGCACCTGTTTTGGCTCACGTATGGGAGGTATGTCTAAAACAGGTGCACATTTCCATGGTATTGTGAAGTCCATTATGACTGATTTGTGTCAATGTGTTTCAGTATGCCCTAGCTACGGACAGTTTCCAGCTCGGTTATAATACAGAAGGCCACTGCAAAGGAGAAGTGGATTCCTCACTCCCAAAACCACAAAAGCTCAACTGGGAAATTACCCCAGAGGTGTGTGTTATATCTATTATTTTGTAATACATCAATTGGTTTAAGATTAAGTTGGTTTAGAAACTTTACCACGGTTTCCTCTGGCTTTTATAGTGTGAGGAGCAGATCTCCCAGTCCTTGGATGTGGCTCAGAAGCTGGCAGACGATCTCGATTTCCATGTTTTCTCATTTCAAGAGTTCGGAAAAGGAAAGGTTAAGAAGTGCAGAGTCAGTCCAGATGCCTTTGTCCAGATGTGTCTTCAGTTGGCCTACTTTAGGGTGAGAAATAAGCCATTAAGTAGCAGGCATTTGTTAAATTTAAATGAAATCGTTACTCAAATTCTACTCTATTCCATTATACTGTATGTATTTCAGGAGCAAAATAATTTCTGCCTGACATACGAGGCCTCTATGACCCGTCTGTTCAGGGAGGGCAGGACTGAGACTGTGCGGTCCTGCTCCAATGAAAGCAGTGCCTTTGTCAGAGCGTTTGATGGAGGAGAGGTGAGTTCAGACAGAACTGATCTCATTTTCTACAGTCATCAAAAAGACGGGTTTCTCCGGTGAACTGTATTGCAACATCTCGCTGTGTCTTCCCCAGGCCCCAGACGTGTGCCGGCGATTGTTTCGTGCAGCTTCAGAAAAGCACCAGCTCCTCTACCGCATGGCCATGACAGGAGGTGGCATTGACAGGCATCTTTTCTGCCTCTATGTGGTCTCCAAATACCTGGGAGTAGACTCTCCGTTCTTGAAAGAGGTTTATAAGTCTTTTGTTACACATATCACCAGTGAAATAAAGCAAAATGCATGACCAGCAATTGCAGCTCAAGGCTTAAAGGAGACAGATTCTGCAAAACATACCTAGTTTTTCCTTTTTTGAAGCTAACAAGACATGACCATTTAATACTGAAACCCAGAGGTTCTCCTGTGCATCCATACACCATCACTAGATTTAATTTAACCATTTAACAATCATCATCATATCTATTAGCATGTCTGTTGCTAAAATGTTCAACATGTCCTACGTTTTTTTCGTGCGCACTATGGCTGGGCTAGCCTGGCTAACACCAAAATCACAAGTGATTCTGCGGACCATCAATTCATTTTCTCGTAGGAGAGGTGTGGTTTACGATTGTCCATAGCCGTTTATTGGACACTACGAATGTCTATCATGCGTCTGCACGTAGCCATAGCCAATCGTATCATCGTATCCGATGATGCACCCGCTGTAAACTTTTTTTTTTAATCCATAAACAAACAAGCTTCCGTATGTCGAATAGCGCGTCATCGTCTTGCCGTCCCTCCTCGTTCTGTGATCGGTCCCCAAATCCATGTGATGATTTCAGCCATGGTCCCCAAGCTGCTGTGCGGTTCGAAATGATTTGAACGCATGCAGCAGTCTAGCGTTAGCCAGTGCGCACTAATACCAACAGAGGGCAAAGGGACGACATGCACTGAAGTTGCGATGTGAAATGCCCTTGCCAAGATGTGTGTGAGATTATAGCATAGAATGTCTGCTATAACGTACCTTTGGGTAAGATTATTGTCCTCTATTCACTCCGGTCATGATGTGTTCTCCAGGTTCTGTCTGAGCCCTGGAGGCTCTCGACCAGTCAGACTGCTGTCCAGCAGGTGGAGCTGTTTGACCTGGTCAATCACCCAGAATACATCTCCTGTGGAGGAGGCTTTGGTCCAGTAAGTCATTTCTATTAATAACTCAAGAGCTACTGCTGTCATGATACAATTATTCTTGTAAAATGTGTTTCTTATGTACTGTTTTTTAGGTTGCTGATGACGGTTATGGAGTATCCTATAGCCTTGTAGGAGATAATATTATTAACTTCCATATCTCCTGCAAGCATTCATGTCCCCAGACTGTAGGTTTTTGTTTAATGTTTTAAATACCTTATACAGTAATGTGAGCCTTTCATGACCCTGTTTTCCACCATTCATCTTCCAGGATGCCCATAAATTTGGTTCTCAGATTAAGAAGGCACTGCATGATATACTTCATCTGCTCAGCGGGGCCCAGCCAGAGCCTAGGAAACCAGAAACCAGCCGGCCGGAAGCGAAGAAAGACCAGTAACTCACACTTAGGGAGAAAAGTGCACCTACAGTGGAGATTTTAGGATTTAGGGGAAAAGGCGAGAGATTATGCTCCAATGTGAAAGCTGGAGTGCTATAATTGATTTTTCAAAAAAGTATATTTATATTTGTTTGTAGTTTGCTACGTATGATGGGACACTTATTTTCACATATTTACAGTCATTTGGTCTGTTGTGTAGCTCTAACTGCAGAAAGTGTTTCGGAGAGATGTTGCATTAATAAATGAATTTTGTATTTTCTTAGATAGTACTGTATTAGGTATGCATACAATTTGCACTGGAGACGGAAGTCTATTCCACACAAGCTTTAGTGTCTGCAGTGGTGGGCTGTGAGAGCAGACTGCAGGGACTGAAGGCAGCTGCACTGACTAAAGTCTGTGACTTCTCTCTCTGATCTCTAAGACATAGGACGCTGCAGAGGTATTTCAACAAAGGACCTTAAACTGAGGAGTGTAATTTCAATGGTCAGTGCATTTCTCACAGCTTATTGTGCTAGTGCCATAACAATGCAAGTTTTTTGTTTGTTTCTTTTAGACATTGTATCAGCGGTTCTGTTTGGCTAAAATGAACAGTTAAAAGGACAGTGCCAGAAATCCTTTTGATGTTTGTGCCATATTACACTTAACCTGTGCACATGTACTTTGGCCGTTGGTTTTTAAAAGACAGTATATTATTTGTGGAAGAGTATTTTTGTCATATCTTTGCAAACATTTTGTTAAAAATGATTCCACCAGGACACAACTGTTCATCGTTTATTGTAACTTTATTTTACTGCTTTGGGTAGCTTTATTACTATATCATACCAGAATAAATACTCTTTTATTAAAATTGTGTACCTATTAATTCTACATAAAAACATTGATAACTGACCACTCACACCATTCTCCTTCTTCCTTTTTGTTGAATAAGCCCTGACTCACAGCTCATATGACACTGAGGGGCAAGTATGTTTGGATATTGAACTATACAAAACAACTTGATTGATTGATTCGTATGTGTCTGACACGCTGGGTATAGGCCGTTCCACAGGCTCCGCTGCCCCATCTCCCATTATCCTTCATGCCCCCGGGAGAAAGAGAATTGGGGGTAAAGCCACACCCAGTATGTCACCTGTCCACTGCTGCTTGGAGTTTATCCAGCTGACCAACAAGACCTTTCCTTCTCCTTCTTTGTCAGACCAATCCACACCACTTTACTACCACACCTGCAGCACTTTGAAACCTCTGCAGTAATGCTTGTGCTCTGGTTCAATGCTTTTTGGATCAGGACATATTCTTGATAAGCTGCTGAAATTAAAATACAGACACTTCAACTAACTTAAAGCAGGTTGTACATTAAGTACTAGTAGTTTATTCTGCACTCATCGAACAGTAAAGCAAACATGAATAGAATGGCCATAATGTTTGGGTGCTGTGTGTATTTTACTAAAATTATTCAGGAGGGTGGTTGGACAGTGTGGGCTCTGGGACTGTTTATGCATCTGTTCCTCTGATCTGAGCGCTGAGGTCATGAGCGAACACTTCACTCATTATCTTGTCTGTCAGACTTTAGCTCACACTCTCCATAGCTCACAATAATCCACAGTGCAGTCCCTGATCTTTTCAGATTCAGCCCCACCCCGGCTCACCCCACGTGACCCTCATATAAAGGCTGTCAAGTCTATAGGCGTCCCATCTCAAGAGAGCCCGAGTCATCCTCCTCTCTCGCTTCAGCAGCAGGTAAGTTCTTTTCAAACGCACATCACTACCAGCATCCAATAGCCATCCTCATTTCCTTTTAACACATACTTTAAAAGCTTGAAAAATAAATCAGTGGAGTAAAAATAGAAGTGCTGTTGCTTCAAATTGAGTAAAGTAAAGTAAAGTCGTGCTTGTGCACTTTAAACACCTCTACTTTACACATTAACAGCTACATTTTTGCAAACTTTACTGTCAAGAGAAACTACTATCACTATTGCTGCTGTTTCTGGTACTGTCATTAAGCCAAATGATGCCTTTACATAAAAAGGATGCTTGATAAAATGTAGCTGACTAAATTACTAGAGTATACGGATACTTCCCACCATTGACTGTGATACATAAACTCATAATGGCTGGACTTGGCAGGTGATAATAGTAGAGAACAGAGCGGCCTAATCTCTCATCTAACAACATTCCTTCTTGCAAATTAAATTAGACGTGAAATTGTTGGGCTGATCTCTCTCTGTCATATCCTGGGATCCAGACTCTTTGACCTAGTCTATTCCTAGACCATTATCTACAAATGATCACAGCCGCCGACTTATCTTCAACAAAAACACAGGGCTATTTGTTTTTTTTGTATCAAACAATATCCACGTTCCCACCACTTTAAGCTCCGCAATTAACTATGAATCTAGCTCCAAAAGTCCACAAACGACATCATCTTGGCAGTGAAGGCAGCAGGAACATCTCAGTGTTCAAATGTTTAACTGTCTCATGAAAGATAAAGACTTACTGTTAATCTGCGTTTTCTGTTTAGTGCGGGGATGTCTGAGCTTGAAGAACATGGGTGAGTCCAGATACTAATATGAATAGTTTTAAAAAGCACAGATATTTTCATACTGTTAAAAGTCTGTCCCTTATTACTTTCAATTCAGACTTCACCATGAAGGTACTATGAACATAATTTACGATTTAATATAATTTCATTGATTCGTTTCTTAAACAATTTTTCTGACAGTTTTTGACTGTTGTTCTTTCAGACTATGATGAAGAAGGAGGTGAGGCTGAAAAGCAAGGAGAGTAAATGCAAATAAGACTTTGTTTGTACTTGGCTATATTGAATACAAAGCAAACAGAGAACAACCTTCTCTTTTTCTCCCCTTTCTTTATTGTGTTGACAAAGAACGCCCCAGATACAGGTACTTTTTTTTTTTTTTTTACTGTAATTAAGAATGTCTGTGAGAATAGGATGTTAAGTTGGTGTGTTTTCATAGACATGTCACTCAGCTCGCGGCCCCCAAAATACCAGAGGGAGAGCGGGTTGACTTTGATGTAAGTAGCTGTAGATCCACCATTATATTATATGTTTGTTGTAGCAGTAATACATTATTGTAGATGAAGTAACACAGTGATGAAGTATCCTAATTTATTGTAGTTTTTGTAGGACATTCATCGAAAAAGGATGGAGAAGGACCTCCTGGAACTGCAGACTTTGATTGATGTCCATTTTGAGCAGAGGAAGAGGGAGGAAGAGGAGCTGATCGGACTCAAAGAGAGAATTGTCAGTTGAAATGATTACCTTATATCTTGGCTGTGGATTATTACATTATATTGAACGTGGAGCCCAAAGCTACACGAGTTGAGAGCCAAAACTTTATGTTGTTTGTTTAATCTGATATTGTGTGGCACTTTCATATGCCATATGCAAATGAAAGTGGCCACTTTCATTTGCATATGGCTATTAAACAATGTGTACACATTTCATAGACAAACTGTAATGTAAGAATATATTTGTTCAGGAAAATCGTCGAGCAGACAGGGCTGAGCAGCAGCGGGTCAGAGCCGAAAAAGAACGAGAAAGACAAGCACGGATTGCGGTAATTTAAATGTAGATCTAAATGCACAAAGGACACATTAAGACTATGTTTAAATATGTTCAGGAGGAGAGACATAGGAAGGAGGAAGAAGAGGCAAAGAAGAGGGCAGATGATGAAGCCAAGAAGAAGAAAGTCCTGTCCAACATGGGCGCACATTTTGGTGGTTTCCTGGCAAAGGTCAGTGAATGGTTGTAATTGAAAATTGCTATAATTTTGGATGTTATAATATTGTTACAATGAATTATACCACGGTCTGGGTGAATACTCAATTCTGATTGAGGTGCGTTAAAACTGTATAACGGACGGTTAGTCCAGCAACAGTTAAATCATGTTCCATATCACTCCACTGCAGCTGTTTCCATTGTAATAATAAACATTTCAGCTGGAACTAGCTTCAAAAGTGAAATAACTCCTGCCCAGGAATAAAAAACTAAAAAAAGCAGACCCAAATTAACAGTTTCAGTTTGTGGGTGGTAAAAGCTGCAAAGCTGACTTAGTCTTCTGAAAGCATATTTGAAATTTGTAATAGTGTTTGTTTAGTATTTCATTTTTCTATGTTCTCTTAAACAGTAATGCTTCTAGACATGTTTAAAATGTGCACTGTAGAGTTTTAAAAACATAAATCACAAATCTAACTGCAATTCCCATTGCAACTTCAATTAGATATTTGAATCTGTGAAAATCACGGTTAAAATGACGTGTTGTATCTCTAAGGTGGAGCAGAGAAGAGGCAAAAGACAAACAGCAAGGGAGATCAAGAAGAAGACTCTGGCGGAGAGACGCACCCCGCTGGCCATTGAGAATCTGAGAGAGGACGGACTGAGGTCTGGCTGGACATAAATGTGAATATGTTGGTGTTTACACAAAGTTATAACATGAACACTTTCAGAGCGAGAGCCAAAGAGATGTCGGAGCGAATGTATCAACTGGAGTCAGAGAAGTTTGACTTGACAGAGAAGATGAAGAGGCAGAAATACGAGGTTAGCTAAATGCAAATTAGTTGGGTATGTGTCACTACAACGTCAAGGCAAGATGGGATTGCTTTATTCTGCCAGATTATTTTGCTTTATTTTGCTTATGGTTTCACATATAGGATCTGGTAAACCAAGACAAAAACTAACTCACATCACATGATCTCTATGAAGTTGAATAATTCAATATTAAAATTGTTATCAGTAAAACGAATATTTGGTTTGAACATGTTTAATGCATTTTAATATAATATGAATAAACCATTCTTACCTCGAACTGATCATTTTAAATATTTCTCTTTCAGATAAATGTCCTCCTCAACAGAATTCAACACGCTCAGAAATTGTGAGTCTGTCTCTCCTCTCTTTAAATATCATTGTACTGGACACATATCTTCTCATATTTCTATGCTACAGCAAAAAGTGTCATGGGAAGGGGAAGGTTGGAGGACGCTGGAAGTAAATCAAAAGCAAGAGGATGCTGTATTGAGGGGAATTTAGTTGACATGTTGCAGTGTTAAATCCGTATTATTTATCGTGTGATTTATTTTCGCAATAATTGGATCATGGCAGTTGCAAATAAAGACATCTGGATCCTTTTGTGGGGGCTTCATCCTGTCTAATGCTCCGAGCGGTATTTACACTCAGCATAAGATTAAAAAATAATTAGGAATTGACAGTGACACTGCCCACTTGCCTAAGGCTGGTAGATGTCTGATTTGCCTAGTTGGACTTTTTTTTATTACTTTCCCTTGCCACTGTGTATGGATTTTACGCTTTTGTAAAATTTTACCCCAAAAAATAGAATAAAATGCAAACATTTATTTCATTTTGAGTGTTTTTATGAGTGAACTATGGAATTTTACTGTGAGCGGAGATATTTCTGCGTCACCTTGACCGATGTAGCCAAACATGAGGATTGATAACATCCCAAATTGTCTATTTTTACAACCCACTGCCTAAAAAGCATTGTCGGTGTCTAATAATAATAATAATAATAATGCATTTTATTTGTAACGCACTTTACATTTGGACACAAAACATTACATTACACATTACATGCACAAAGTGTCTAGTTTATTATTAGAATGTTTATTGCTGTCATGTTTATTTACAGTATGCTTGGGGTTATATGATAGTTATTTGCTCTTGTGTCATAGCAAATCATTAGCTAGATATTTCCGCAGTGTGGCTTATTATAAAAAACATTTAAGGTTAAGATAACCAGATGCAACACATTCAAAATGTCATTCTGTCTAGTGAGGACTCTAATGAACAAGTTATGTTTGACAACAAGTACTCAAAATATGTTGATTTCACCTTAGTGGTTTAAAAACTGCAAAAACATCTTCAGTCCTCTCTTCTTGCCATGGTTCAAATCCAGATACCCGAGCAATATCCTCCACTTTGTTTGTAAAACCACTTTCTTGCTCTTTATTCAGGTCCAAGATAAACCTAATAAAATCAAATAAAACATAAGTAAATATGCATTAGTCACTTCCAACTAAATGTGTGATGGCTGTACTGTCTCTATGGAGACAGGTGGTGTTACTATAAAAAAATCTTTACTTGGCCAACTCCACGACGAGCACGGCGTCTGGTGCGGCAATCTGTCTCAGCGCTGGACCTAACTGGTGTACACAGCTTCAGAGGAGAGAGGGGAGAATGAAATACTGTACATAAAACCCGGCTTCATAATAGACTAGGAAAATCAATTATAATACGCACCCAACAGAGCAGAAGATTACATTGAAAAAATGTAAAAAATTGTCCTTCTGTGGTAGTTTAATTAGTGCATCCATTGGCAGGAATGTTACAGAGATGCCATTTAAATGTATCAAATCTGGAACAAAAGTTTAGTTATTAAACGTTTACGTCCCAATTTGATCATTGCTCATGTTTACCATTGACAGTGACAGGTTTGGGATCATTGTCAGTGGATGGCTCCTGCTTTACTTCATCTGGAGTAACGGGGCTTCCCTGTCTACGATACAGGGACTGGAGCAACGCATGCACGTTAGCAACAGAGATGTCTTGAGCCGTCTGTCAATGACAGAAAATTACAGATTTTTTAGATTATTACAATATAAATATAATATAAACAATAATATTTGTTTCAAAACGGTATGTTTACTTTGATGTGATGTCCATTCTGTGTCTTCAGCAGACTTTTATCATCA
The DNA here is from genome assembly GCF_951799975.1 of Gobius niger. Lineage (NCBI taxonomy): Eukaryota > Metazoa > Chordata > Actinopteri > Gobiiformes > Gobiidae > Gobius > Gobius niger. The sequence goes on along the minus strand of NC_136870.1, from coordinate 11,994,974 downwards.
GTCTCAATGCCAAAAGAGAGGTAAGGACTGGATACTATGTCTCCCCAGTACCCTCTCACAGCAACCTTGGAGCCTTTCTGTTATTAGCAACATACATTAATTATGCTAAATGTGTACATACTTTTTGTCTTACATTTTAAAAAAAAACATGAAACTAACCTGGCTGAGCACTCTGGAGGAGAGTAAAGTAGGATTTACAGTTTGGTAGACACCTTCTCTCATTTCGAACGCCACACCTCGTCCCCTCCATTGAGTATACTGATGTTTGTTGATTACACCACACTGAAAAGAATTTATGATCAATTTAATTTGAAAATCCACTCAGAGCAGTTCTATTTATTTACCCCTTTTTCATGCAGCTTCATGGTGAGGTCCCAGTCAAAGCAGCCTGTTCTGGAGTCGTAGCGGGTTCCAAGGTGCTGGCGAACTCGATAATCCCAGGCTTTAGACATCACAATGGGAGTAGGATGTCCTGATGCAGAACATTCTGGCTGTGTCCATTGCTTGAATATCCTGGCCAGTTCATCTCTCTCTTTGAACTTCAGAAGTAGAAATAAAACAAGATTTGTATGCTTTCTAACAGACGAAGGAAAGCCTAAATTGAAGAGGTCATCAATGAGCTACCTTGAGAAGTTTTGTATTCAGACAAGGATGTGTGGCTTCGTCCATTGTTTCAGTCACAGACACAATAAGTTGTGATGCCGCTCGCCTCAGGGTCTCAGCGGTCTGACTGCGGACTTCACTGTTTCCAAAGATTTCAAGGAACACCTCTGTCTTCTCTAAAAAACACACAATCACATTAGGGGTTGATTTATGATAGTTCATTCTGACAGGACGTACCACTGAGTCCCATGCTCTCTTGGGGCATCAGAGTGAGATACAGCAGCAGCATCTGCCTTGCCATCACCTCCAGGCTGTTTTCTATCACCCACACCTGCAAAGAAGACTGTTAGTTTGCACAGAGATCCGCACGAGATCTAAAATGATATCGTTATTACATGAAGGTTGTCTTTGTTTGGCAGTCCAGCTATGGTCTTAAGAATATGACGAGGATCTCCACTGCCCACCAGCAGAATATTGGCTTCATCTTTATATTGCACAGGGCCTGGTCAAATAAATGGGAATAATATAAAAAAAACAATGATTAATTACAGTAAATAAAAAATACCACAATATCATAGGCTACAAAGGCGGCCGCCAGGAGGGCCATCCACATCCGGGGCCACCAATTGTGCTAAATGTTTTATTGCCGACTTTCAAGCTTAACTTTGGAACTAAATGTAATAGACTAAGGGTATTATTATGTGTCGGAGATTTCAAACCCTTCTATGACTTCGGGAGTTGTGTTACTTTGTGATTATTTAAAAAAAAATCATAAGTGGAGGCTCGTCCCTCTAATAAAAATGTTGTACAAGTGTTTCATGATTGCAAAGTGGGAGACAGGGGCGCCAAAATCCAATCTGGCCTAAGGCACCAAAGTGGCTAGGGCCGGCCCTGCATACAAAGTAATGCAACGAAAAGCGCTATATAAAACCGATGTATTATTATTATTATTATTATTATTATTATTATTATTATTATTATTATTATTATTATTATTATTATTATTAATAATATTATTATTAATATTATTATTAATATTATTATTAATATTATTATTATTATACAGCGTGCAGCTAAAACATGCATGAGACATGTATGTTCATTAACATGCACTGTCCCACCAAATAAACCGATAACCAATAAATTAAATAAATAATTTAAAAAAAGATATGTGTAGTTATGTAGCATTAATGACGCTACAGACAAAAGCATCGCGTGCCGTGTACTCACCTGTGGTCAGCAGGTTACGGCACGGACTGAACCCCCACCACGAAATGCACCCTGCTCCTTCCGAGGCACGTCCTGCGCTCATTCTTCAAAACTGTGACACAAGGTTTTATGAAGTATAAATTACTGAACTTGTGTAAAAATCTGGACAAGAAAACAAACAAACAAGCAAACACACAAACAAACCTTTTAAGTAGTCTTTTAGCAACCATTCAGAAGATAAAAAACCTCGGATGTCCTCGAGTCATTAGTAGTAGCAGTGAAGCTAGCTCCACGATTTCGGTGTAATATCTTGTGGACCCACACGATATAGCATTAAAGTATGTAACAGTTAGTACTTAGTGAATGTTGTTTTGTAGAAAAGGTTATTGTGGTACTCACTCACCTCACTAAACCAGCCTCAAGGAGCCTCCATCAATGAAAGTTTGGCTGTTGCTTGGTAACGCTAAATTGGAGGAGAAAGCGCCATCTACTGGTCAAACTGTGTATTGAAATGTCCAAGCCTTCGATAACTACACCATACAAATGTTTCAAGATGCCTCTATTTAACAGTGTACCAAAGCACAATTATTTTTTATCCCGCAAAATCTTGAGTGGTATAGAGATTTGTAAAAGGACTTGCCACAGTAAATAAACAGATTGTGTCCAGAAAAAGCTACCCCAAAAACTATCAAACTCAATGCAAACATTGATCCTTCTTTTTGTTTTGTACTTTTATACAAACAATAGATCTATTACATTATGTAAGATGGAGATTATTGATTTTCCAGCTATAGTTTCTGACTGTAGTGAGCTCTTATCTGTTGAAACAAACCTAATAGTTCAGAGTCAGTGTATTTATTAGAAGATGCAAGAACAAGACATGATGAGACATGATGTATTCAAATAATGAAAAACCCACACAATATATACAAATAAATAATACTTTGTCATCTTGTTTCACACATGGATGTACAGTAAGGAACAATGAAGAAATAACAAACCATAAATATCAAAACCTGTACAACACAAAACGAGCATTGACATTCTGAACATCTGAACACCAAGACAGCACAGACTGGCATGTGACCTCTTTAAAGTATAATGAACAGGACTCTAGCGGGGTTTTGCTTTGAGCGCGGCCTCCACCTCTTCCTCCGCCATCAGGGTGTGCCACTGGGCCACGGGACGTCTGGGATTGGCCAGCATGTCCGACCAGTGACGCAGGCCGACCCCGGTGGCTCCGTAGCCCATGAAGGCCCCTCCGATTGGGTCGTTGCTTCCCAGTTTATCGTAGTCAAACACCATGATGACCACTTGCACTTTCTGGAAGCAAAAAGGTGTGTTAAACCACACTTCACAACCATGTTTTAAATGTAAATCACAATCATTGGCCATTTGAGTTGGATGTAAATTCACCTGGATCTGCTCAAATGGGATTTCAAAACTGAAGCTCTCATTGAAGTAAGGGTTTAGTGTGTTTTTCTTCACAGTGGTTTTCTTTTTCTTGATTCGTTTTCCATTTTGCTGCAGAACAATCTTCACATAAGGATCTTAGGAAAAAGAACATGTCAATGCATGTTTTATAAATAACTGCTAATAAGGACAGCATTTCTAAGATTTTATTTTTGGCTTTACCTGATAATCCGCCAACATCCATTTTCTTTAGATTTTTTGCCTCCATAATGTTCACCGTGAGCTTTCCAGCCGTAGGGACATATCGTAGAGAAATGCAGATGTCACCAAGCTTTTCTTGCTGCAAATATAAACCATAGCAAGTCATTTTAATTGTATGTTATCAATTCAGCATTGATTACAGTTCAGTGGATTCTTTGTCATACCTCTTCCTTTTCTCCACTGTCCAAGTCCCTCCACACTTGCATAGGCTGGCCCATGTCGACACTGTTCATGGGGATCTTGATCTCACCGATCATGTCGTGCTTGGAAAATCTGTCAAAGTCATAAACCTGCAGCACCAAGGTCTTGCCACCGAGCTCAGCATAAGGAATCTAGAGAAAACAATTGCAGAAGAAGAATGCAAGTTTATGAAAATGAAAAAAAAAATCTGTGTTATATCATTTTTGTAAAACTACCTTAAAAATGAAAGTCTCATTGAAGACTGGACTCAGATTTTTGCGTTGGACTTTAGTCTCGTACTTCTTCTTTTTGTCTGGTAATAGAAAGACTTTGACGTAGGGGTCTGACGTGCCCCCCATGTCCATAGCAGCAAGATCCGCGGCTTGAAGTATTCCCACAATGAGCTGGAAAACAAATATGTATGTTGACGTACACATTTTATTTGATCAATTTCTATATCTTACCAGGACATACCTGTGCATCTGTAAAGTTATAGTCCAAGGAATACTCCAATCTCCCCAACTTTTCATGCTCTTTCTCCTCTTCCCCTTTCTTTTCTTCTCCCTCCTACAACAGACATTTCTCATGTAATATCAGATCAAAACATTTCAAAACATCACAGTAAATAAAACTGGGTCACACCTTGTTATCTTTTCCCTCCTCATCATCTCCTTTGGCCACTCTGCGGCGCCCGGCTTTCCTCTCTCTCACTTTCTTGGGCTTTTTCTGCTTCCCGAAACATTTCTTGAAAACGCAGAAGATGCAGGTAACGACCAACAGCAGCACCACCACCACAATGGCTCCCACCGCCCACATGGGAACTGCGAGACATGGGAAACTTTATGAAACCGAATACCTAAACATATACGATTAGTGATGAATTTGGCAAAGCCTTACAGTGTTGCCATGTTGAGTTGTAATAACTGTAAATGTACATCAATAAAATGATCAAACGATTGTTGTTGAAAAATGTAGCAGCAAAGAATTTGACTGTTTATTTATAAATGTTTTCCAGTTGTTTCACCGATGACTGACAAAATGAGCTCCTGCAACATTGTGAAAAAAGGCAGCGAACTTCTACAGACAAATGACAGTTTGCCGAGCACACATGAGTCGGCAAAACCCGCCTCAAAGATCAGATAATGATAGCAGTAGCCCAGAGGTTCCTGACTCGTCTAACCACTACACCCTCAAGCCTGCCATTATGTACGCTCTCATCAGTCATGTGACACACCCACTGCATATGGTTAAACAGGAGGTTTCAGAATAGGTGAAGATTTCTGTGTGTTATGTCACATGTGGGGCAGAATGTATTGTTGACTTTTGTCCCCTTACTTGGCAGGTGGGTGATTTCATTCATAAACTTGTTCTTCATGTGTGTGTAGTCGTGTCCATGGCTGGGGTGGTGGTGCTCAGTGTGGAAGCGCTCGTGCCCCTCGTGGTGCTCCTCATGGTGCTCCTCGTGGTGCTCGGGACGGTGTTCGGGACGGTGCTCGTGGTGGACTGTCTCGGTCGTCTCCTCAGACTCGGGCTCGGACGCCTCCACAGCCCGCCGGACCCGAAGCCCGCCACTGACCAGCCTCATGTTTGCTGTCGAAACAAGACAAAAATAAAGATACCTTTACAAGAACACTGCTTCTCAGATACCAGTACTGCTATAGTAAAATTATTTTGTTTTCTGATAAAAAACAAAAGCAGGACTACACCTGAAACAAGGGTCAGAGGTGTAGCTTATAGGCAAGACAGGTAGCTGCCTGGGGCCCCCAGAGGGCCAACAGATTTGACAGAAATGAAGAGAATATAGTGACAAGGTGCAACAACAATAGGTTGCGTTCATGTTTTAGGATTCTATTTCAGTTGGAGGGAAGGTGCCAATACAACTCTATGGGAGTAAAACAGTTTTTGAAAGAAATTTCCAAAATGAAAATGTCCAAATGTTTTCCCTGATCATCACTTAATAGTGATTTGATTCCCAAACCCGCCATTTATTTTTTTATTGCTAAAAGTAAATTCTACCAGCCAAAATCACAAATATATTTTTGAATATTGGACGCCTTTATGAGGAAATAATTAGACCATTGTTTATATGAGCTGAGAGAGAGGATTTCGAACTTTGTGACAGTTTTTCTTTCATGGGATTTGGCTCAAGAATTACAGAGAAATTAGCAATTAAATAAGAGTTCAGTTGATTTTAACTGAACTCTTATTTGAACTCAATTTTAAACTATGGGCTCTTGAGAATGTTGTGATGTCACATGAATGCACCTATTGGCCGTTGCGTATTCCCTGAAAAGGCCCCATGAGCCAAACTTGCCCCTCCCTCACGTGCTTCTCAGAGCAGAAGGAGGGAGAGAGAGAGAGAGAGAGAGAGAGAGAGAGAGAGAGAGAGAGAGAGAGAGAGAGAGAGAGAGAGAGAGAGAGAGAGAGAGAGAGAGAGAGAGTGTTGGGAGTAAACAGACCCAGCTCCGACAAAATGTGGAGAAGTTAAAAAACAGGAAAAAGGAGGATAAAGAGGAGTAAGGACAGCCACTGACAAGGGTGAACATTGTAGAATTTGATGAGGTCATAATCTCAGATGGAGGGCAGGGACCAATACAGTTCAATGGGAGAGATGAAAATCATTTAATCTCCAAAAACAAAAATGACAAATGTTGAAATTGCTCATTATGTTGTAGAGATTGGATTCACTAACCTGTCATATAATTATTTCGGCTGAATGTCCTTTCTCTGAGCTAACATCACACACATATTTTTATATATAGTCCTATCGTTACCACTTGTAAACAGAGAAGATGTTGAACTTTGTGACCGTTTTTGTTCATGTTCCAGGAATCTTTATTTTGACGGTTACTATAATTACCTCCATTTTCATCTGCCCACCAACTCAATTATAAACTCTTTTGAATGTTGTGAGGTCAAGTGAATGCACCCTGTTGGTTCTAAATAAAGGATAACACAAAAAAAAAGCATTTACAAAACACTGAAGACTACTCGTGTCAGTCCAAATCTACTCACATCTAGAGTGAAATTCTATTTAAATCATGATAAAATCTTGAATTCAAGCAACTTGTTTGAGACACTGTGTTTTATCTCCTGTGGTCTGTATGGGCAGTGTAATCCCATGTTCACACTGCACAGAGGGAACAGCTCTGCACATCTATAAGCCAGATGCTCAACATGGCTGACCCTAATCCCTCTGTTACTCTCCGTCATCTCGGCCTTTGCACGTTACTAGATTAAATCACAATGCTATATTTTCAGGACAATGTTTAAATTTAAAATCAGATAAATATCAAAACACATCCTGTAAGTTACAAATGGCTGTCATTTTTTAATACTGATTAAAAAAAACAAAAAAACAAAACAGCAGTACATTACAAGGCACAATTGTGTTCTTTTGAAACTATTGACTATTGATATGATTATTTTGAAAATTAAAGTGTGATTCAATGAATTCATTAAAAAAGATTAAAAGATTTTATCATCACTAAGAAGTAATAATAATAAAAAAAAGGAAAAATAATAGTTTGATGGGAACACCCGCCTTTACAACACCTCACACTGGCCAAAATTAAAGATGTTTTCAAACCATAAATTGTTCATCAATAATTTTTTTTTAAAAAAAACCTCACTTGAAAGCATCCAATACTCTCAAATAAATATTCTGCAATGAATATTCTGCAAATTACAACATTTGGTGCCATACCTGTTGATCGGGTCCCGTGCTGTGCTGTCCTCTATCCAGTAGCTTTTATTTCTAAATCCCTGAAGTTTTCTTGTTTCTTCTTTCGGCCCGTCAGAGCCTTCACAGTCCCATGGTCGACTGGACGTGCTCGCTCTCACTTGATCATCCTGCAACCCTCTCTATCAAATCCAAAGAGCTGGAGAGCAGCGTTGTGGTTTAATCCCCTTCCCCTCCTCCTAATAACGCTGTCATCACATCTGCTGCCTGTAAACTCTCACTCAAGATAAACAACTGCTATTTTCTTCAAATATACACAGGTTAATCATCATATGTTGGACGGTCTTTGTATGTTGTCAAAGTGTTGTTCATTAGATTATTGAGACGTGGTTGTGTTTATGCATTAGGAGTTTGCAGTGCATCCGGCCTCTTCACTAATCCCCTCATCATAGAAGCCCGGGTTATCCATCGTCAATCTACTGACTATGAACGTGAGATGTCCCTCCTTCTGATGGCAAAGCTTACCATTTTACTGCAGAAGCCACATTTAGAGCCTTGCAAATGGTAATCCCCATGCGGGCTGACACATGTTGGGACGGCTACATCTGGAGATATCAGAATCAGCGTTAATTTTCATTTATTTGGATATATTTGCCAATTATTCTTGTCAGGAATATATATTTTTTTAGAATAGCTTCCGAGAATAGACTAGAACAAGATCTTTTGCCATGTTTTAATGTAAATCTATGTCTATGTACTTGAATAAACTGAACAAGCTGGTCAGGAGGGCCAGCTCCGTCCTGGGTTATCAGCCAAGCTCACCTCCATCATGGACAACACCTCCCACCCACTGCACGGGACTGTAGAGGAGCTGAGCGGCTCTTTCAGTGGAAGACTGAGACACCCCCAGTGCAAGAAGGAACACTACCACAGTGCCTTCATCCCCACTGCTGTCAGACTGTATAACAAGACTGAAGTAACATGTGCAATAACCCCTGTATTTAAAGCACTTACCTGCGTCACTTTATCAACCACTTGCACTATGATGTAAACCTGCACTGCTATTTGTTTATTTTCTGTTTACTTAATTATTAACAGTTTATATTTTTGTCCCCACAAAGTCCTGAGTAGTCATTGTACATAAGACACCACTATTTTACTATTAAATCGTTTTTTTGTTTATTTTCTCACATTTCCTGCCTATTTACTCATCCTGAGTCTTTCTAAGAGCTGTATGTAACAAGTACATTTCTCCATTGCGAGATCAATAAAGGCTATCTTATATCAGGATAAATATTCACTTGTTCACATGTTTCAAAAGCTTGGCAGTGAACTCTGATTCTGTTGACACACTGTCCGCAGGTGAACTGACATTTGCTGAAGCCTATAATTTACCAAGTCTCTTTGAAAAGCCATGTGTCTGAGAACCTACAGTTAAAGATTAAGCTTCCACCAAACAACGAGTAAGCAATGTACGGCTATAATCTTTACAGCATCTATAGGCGAAAACCAAGTAGGTCTCTGTGTTCTATCTATAAATCTCGCAATTAATATTTAACAATGGGCAGAAATACAAACTTTATAGATACATTTTATTTTAATCCAATTTTTTTTTTTACCAATAGTACAGATTCCAACATCAGGGAATGTTTACATGATAAAAATGTTTACATGATAAATCTCAAATCCAGCAGCAAAGAATGAATATTGTAACTTTTGAAATGTGTAACTCCTAGCACCGTGTGGCCATTATTGTAGAAAAGAAATGAGGTATATCTAATTAGCTTGTTGAGAATTTTGGGAGATTGCACAACTGCATTTTCTTAAAGAGTGTGTTTATCAAAGAGGTACTCTCCCATTCCACCAGAGGTCTCGTTAGTTGCAATGCGGCCCAGACTGCCCACATAGTCTCCCAGCTTCTTGATGGTTTCATGACTGTCTTGAAGGAAATGTTGCTCCAGAAAATCACACAACTGCAAAATAGTAAAAAGATAATGAATGTGGATATATACGATTATTGTAGAACCATTGAGGAGGGACGTACGTGTGGGTCAGTGTTGCTGCCAGCGCGGCGGTGGACATCCAGAATGCAGGTGTTCAGGGATTTCTGATAATCCAAAGAGAAGGACATCGCATCATGTCCACCTCTCCAGTCCTCTCTAGTCGGCTTCTACAAAACAATGTAAATTTGGATTAGGCCAAGACAAAAATCAGAATCAAATAAGAACATTATGGGCACACTCACAGAAATGGTATGGAGCAAAATGCGTCCTCCTCTCATGTTCTGATACTCCAGTAGTTTCTCTGCCTGGTTCCTCTCTTTGATGGATTGCTCAAGAAAGAAGCTGGAGAATTTTGGCAGGGCAACATCATCTCTGTCAAAATACATCCCCTGTTGATGTGATAAAATGTGTCCATTAGCATTTACATTTAACATTTTTGCTATACACTACAAAAGAAAAAGAAAAAAGACTTACTAAAGCCAGATAAGTGTAGGATGCAGTGAGCTTCAGGTTGATCAGTTTGTTGACGTCCCCTTCAGTCTCCACATGAAGGTTTTGCTTCACCACAGACTGCATTTCTACAACACAATGCAAAGTGTGAAAAAGATTTGGTTGGTTTAGTGCAGTATTGTGGAAAAAATACACGACGTCGACTCCGGTTTAAGATGTTACATAACTACATAACTACATAAACACAGGTGACAATTCTTCAACTCGTTTCAACTTATGTACCCGACAGTAACATTGAACACGCCGTTTCTTCTCAAGGTAAATCAGCAAACAAACAAGAGCCACAGCAGAACTTCAAATAGACCTCAATCCGGAGCATTTACCTGATCTTTGAAGGAGACGATGCTCCACGACGCCGTTAATGTTCTGTCTTTATCTCCTTGTTTCGCACGTTTTTATCTCCTGTGCCACAAACAAGCGACGCCCCTTTAATAACGTCGACTCGCTGCTACTTTAGCATTAGTAGCACAGATGATTGTTGTTGTACAATCATGGACGTGTGTGTTCGGTGTGTGCGCTGAGTGCGTGGAACGTCAAATGTAGTGCGCCGCCTAGTGGCCTGGAGGCCTCAGTGTCAGATCACGTTTGACGCGCTTAAGTCGGTAAACTAACATAATTATTTAAAGACAGGATTTTGAATGTTTTAGCCTTGCCAAGGGATGTCATGTCCCCACTGATTTTCAATAACGGCCCTGAATGCTTGACCTTGAGGAAGCTGTGATTTGGACTGGAGGACTGAAGGTAGGCTACCCTCTCTTTATTTAGGCCTATTCATCTTGCTCGAATTATTAGGCTTTATATATATTTTTTTTTTTATTAAAGCCACAACGCGTAAAATGTCTCCCAATAAACAAAAATGAAATACAAGCATTTATCTTATGACAAATATTTTCTTCATTGAAAATACCTCTTAAATGTACAAATAAACATGTGCCTTTGCAAGCGGCTCACCTCTCCTAAAAACATGACTTTACCAAGTTGGTACGTCTCCATGGAGATGTTGACTAAAGGCAGCAGAATTTGAGATTTAAAAAGGTTAGGGTTTCATCCAAATCCATTATTTGATTACCCACTGTAATAATAGCATTTTCTGAGTGTAGCCGGTCATATGGAGCATGTTTTATATTGATGGCGACCATATGGTTAGTTTGTCAAACTCCACTAGGAATAGTTCACCGTTTTTCTATACTTAGATATGTTCTTACTTGAGCTTAGACGAGTCGATACATACCTGTCTGGTCTGTGTGCGTGCCCGTGGAAGAGCGTGGTCGCTTCTAACTTCACCCCGTTTGGTGCTATAGGAATACATTGGGAGACGCCAAATGCTAACAATATCTTTCTTTTCTTTTTCTTTTTGCATGACTCAGGGCACGCACAGAGATCAGACAGTATCAACTCATTTAAGCTCAGGCAAAACATATCTCAGTACTATGTAAAAATGGTGAATCATTTAAAGTTAGGGCTATGGTAAGATTATGGTTAGTTTGTCAAACTCCACTATATTTAAGGTTTGGATTAGTTGATTTATTTTTAACCCATATTTTCATAGTTTTTTACGGAATTTGTACTTTTTTTTTCTCTCTCGAAAAACAAGCTTAAAGGCATGCGTACGATGTCTGGTTGTTTATAAATGCTTGTACTAGAAAGAAAATAAAAAATACTCCTCTATTAACCTCTTAACCCCCACCTGATTAGTTTATTTTATTTATTTATTTACCTGATTAGTTTTAAACTAGTGTTGTTTTGTTGTGGTGACGTCAAGGTTGGAGCTCCACTTATCATTGGCTGCCGATGTCAGCAACTGGCCAATCAGGGAGCGGCAGGTCTTTTCCATTCTACGGGGGGGAAAAATTCCCCCGCCCCCACCCAAAAAAGGCCCGCACTTCCCGTCCTGCCAGTGGAGCCTGCACAGGAAGCGACCTCACAGTGGAGGCCTGAAGGCAGGTGCCTCTTTTTAGGTGCACCCACAGTGGCCTGGCTTTTTTTGACTGCTGAAGTAACAATCAATTGCATCTCCCATTAGATAATATGGTAGAATAATAAGGTAGCATTTGTGTAAAGCAGGTATCACATTATAAGAGCCCTTTTCATTCTGTTACCATTGGCTGATCACAGAAAAATAATGCGCACAAAACACCCTGGAGAGCAGAAGGTGACTGTTGTGCAACTCCTTAAGATTTAAGGACCTGAGCCAGGATCCTGGTGACTTCCCAGCATTAGGATAAGCTGCCTATTTCTTAAAGTTTTTGAACAGTCTTTCCCAAACAGATTGCTGTGGAAAATCATCAGGCGTGCCGTGGAAGATGATCCCATTTCACTTGATCTTTTGCCTTTCTTCAATTCCTACAAGAATATCAACTTTGTGTTCGATTAAACAGGTCCAGGCTTCACACTGAGTAATTCAATTGAGACTAGATTGCCATTATATTTCAATATGGGCCTACTTTTTGTGACATTTTTGTTTGGGGGGGGGGGTATGCCTTGTGATTTTTCTGATGTAAATTATGTGCCGCGACTGAAAATTGTTGAGAGATACTGGTTTAAAAGGTGAAGGAAACAGGAGTGCCCTGTGTAAACCCACACAGACATAGGGAGAATTTCTTGCCTGTCACTATTCTGTCCTTGGGCAAGACTGTTCACATATCTTGCTCATGTGAAGGGAGTTTGAGACCACTGCCCCAGATTGGCACTTTTTCCCCCCAACAATATTCTTTTCTCATATTTATCAGGGGTGGCAATATTTCTTGAGGGCACTGTATATGCAAACATTCCGCTTTTTAAAATGTGAATACTGTATCCTGTTTCATTCTGCTGTTGCGTGCCAGTGGCCTGTTACACACAATAAACATCAGCTGTTGTATCCAGCTGATAAAGCAAGGATTTTGAACATCATAAATATGTAAATGACTTTGATCTATATAGTTTTCATAGGCCGGAGTTTATAACGGTAATGAGGAAGTGATAGGCGGGCCAAAGGTCTGTGTGGTTACAAGGCTGAAAAGGAGAAGCAGCTATACACTCAGTGGCCTGCTAATAGGAGACAAGATCAGAGGTTACACGGGGAGGATATGCTTGAGAATTAAAAGTCAACATATTGGGAGCGACCTACTGTCACTTGTACCAGACTTTGACTTATAACTCAAACCCAGGAATGACTACAGACTGATCAAACTGCAATGGAGGTCTTTTCTTTCAGATTCACTTCTTATGGTTTACTTTTGGTGTGTACACTTTGGGTAAGTGTGTTTTTTTTTTGTTTTTTTACTACTGTACTTTCCTATCAGCAGTCGCCACACATGACAATGACACCTGATGATGAAAACCGCAGGATTAGTTGTAGTGTTGTATGGTTTAAGATTCATTTTTATTCTTGTAACACTGCTCTGAAAATGGCTTGTTTAGACAATAAAACATTATGAAGTTTTTATAGTGGCAATGTATGATCCACTTTTATTCCCAGCGGTATAATAATCTTTTAACTTCCCCCCAAAAAAATAAATGAGGAAATGCTCAGACTGAACAGCTGCGTTACAATTCATATTTTGCATTTCTGACTCGTACCGCTCCGGACCGGTGCTTTTCAATACTTATATTTAGCCTCAAATCTGAACCAATCACTCTGGTTTGTGTTCAAGACTTAACATGTCCTCTCTGTGGCCAAGTTTATTTCTCTGATGTTACCTGTGGAGGACAGCAAAGAAATGATAAATACATTTGATTAATGCTTTAAATTCAAATTCTGACTGTCTATACAAACAGTCATGACATGCAAATTTTGTCATTTTGAAAAACCACATATTGTGAAATGCGTGTTATTCCAGGTTCCTTTTAGCACATCACATATCATACAGGTTTACAGCATTTGCCCACTTCTGTCTGTACTGTAAGTTATAATGATCATTTCTATAAAAAATAGTTACAGAATGCACGCATCAACATTTCCCATATCATTTTAAATCACTTCATAAATCAGGCGCTCGCGAAAACTGCAGTTTGTCTGGCACATTTGACTGTGATATATTTTCACACCTCCACCAGTGAAATGACTATTATGCTTTTTTTCATACCAGAGTGTCACCGACTGCAACACTTCATCCCCCAGCCTGAAAACGGATGTGACAACAGGCACAAGCGCAGTGACCACGCAAACAGCCATACCACCAACCACGCAGCCGACCACGCAGCCGACCACGCAGCCGACCACAACCCCACCACGTATGGACTAATGCTGCACTATTGTTGCCATTGTTCTGTGTATGGAAATGTGACCCAGTGTCTCCTCTTTGCAGCACCTGAAGATGTTACTGTTGTGGGTCAAACTGAAACTAATGTAACTATACAGTTTGATCAGGTTGATGGTGTCTCAGAGTATAAATTGGATTATTCCATCAGTGGAGAAAAAAAGGGGGAAGAAAACTGCACAGCGAATGTCAATCCAGTTATTTGTACTGTAACTGGACTCACATCTGCACAAAAATACGACATGACTCTATACTCAGTTGTGGGTAATGTTTCAAGTAAGGGATTTGAATTCGTTGCTCGCACAGGTAAGAGACCTCAAACCCACAACAATGTACAAATTACCCACACAATTGTGGTCACATCTCCTTGTTCTCTTTCTAGCTCCTCAAAATGCAGAAAATTTGACAGTGACTGCTCAAAGCGAAAGCAGCATAACCCTCGAGTGGACACAGAAGTCAGGCCTTTCTCAGTACATTTTGGTGGTTGGAGAAAACAATGAGACGCTGCCTGCTGAGGACACAGGATACGTAGTGCAGAATCTCAACAGTAGCACTCAATACAGCTTCACTCTGTACAGCGTGTTTGAAAGCATTGCAAGCACTGGGGCCACTCTGACAGCACCCACCGGTGAGTTTTCCTTATGCACAAACGCCAATAAATCAGTCTCATAATATTGTCTTATTCTGTTTCTGTAGCTCCTTCCAAAGCAGAGGGGTTTGAAAAAGTCAATCAAAGCGAGACAAGTATAACTTTGAGGTGGAAGACTGAAAAGAAAGAAATCAGTTACATTTTGCAGTTTCAAGGAGGAGGAGAGAACTTAACTTCTCAGGATCTTGGCAATCCGGCAATCTACACAGTCACAGGCCTCCAAGATACCACTAAATACAACTTTACTCTGATTACTGTTTTTGCCAACATACGAGGCGTCGGAGTGAGCATTCAGGCAGCCACAGGTAAGTCTGCATGTTCTTAAAGTTACTCAAAAAGCATAAGATCATTGACTTTTACAAATCCCAGCTCCTCAAAATGCATATGGTAAGATGAGCCATAATTGATCTCACAATGGAGAAATTCACAGCCCACAAAAAAACACTGCAAAATAGACAGGAAATGTGCAAACAATTAAATAGTACACAGAGGTATCTTATTTACAATGACTACAGAAAACTTTAGGAGGCAAATAGTATAAACAATAAACAGATTATTAAAGAAGAAAGGTTTGGACCTCAGGGTCATAATGAAACCAGTGTCATTTTGCAGTGGGAGCTCGTGCCTAAGTGGAGTGGGAGGGATAAGAAAACAGTGTTTGTCAGCGTTTGAGGTTATATCACCCACCCCTAGTGTAGACAAGGACCATTTGAAAACAACATGATGGCTGAGTGGTTAGTGCTCCAGGTTTGACTCCTGGTGTGAGCCTTTCTGTGTGAGACTTTCCCTCTCCATTTATCCCATCAGCCCAAAAACATGCACAATAAGCTACAACGTTACATCAATAAACTACATGGTTCATAGCGCTAGGTAGTCCAGGCCAAAGCTAGAGATGGTTGCTTCACTGCTTTGGACCGGTGGCTCCAGTGGCCATTAGAAATGGGTGACATCCAGAAGACAAATCTCCGTATAGAGACAATACAGTAATCATAACCATTGTATCTTGTTTCATGCTTGTAAAGAACGCTCATATGAAATGATGGCACCTCTACTGTTTTTATTTGTAATTTTCCCCCCTTTTTTCTTCCCCCTGTCTGTTTACATTCTAGTTCCTCGGGATGCGACATACTTCTACCATCAAAGTCAAACTGAGACATCTATAACCCTCAGGTGGACCATGGTGGACGATATCCAAGACTATGAAGTTGTGTATGAAGCAAAGAAGGAGTCTGCAAGAAATTTTACTCATGTTGTCAAAAATCTTCAAAAAGGCACTGCATACCATTTCTACTTATTCACTATGTTTGCCAATCTATCAAGTGACGGGACGTACCATGTAGCAGCCACAAGTACGTAATTTTTGTATGCTTTTTTTACTGTTAAATATTAGGCAAATAAAAACATCATCTTTTGTGTTTTTATATCAGATCCTCCTCAAGTGAATGTAGTCACGATGAGAGATCACTCTTTGAATGAAGTCACTTTTCAATGGGACAGTGAGCGAGACGACTGGAAATACTTACTAGAGATTAATGGCAAGACTGAGGTAGTTTGGCCAAAAAGAGGATTAGTTATCCATACTGTCAAGTCTCTGGATCCTGGCACAGAGTATCCATTCAGCATCACAACTGAATTTATGTCATCAAGAAGTCGCTCGCTTAAAGCCACCACAGTAACAGGTAATTATTTTCTGTATTTTTTATTTATATTCAAAGAGCATTTACTAATCGGTTGTGAATTTGTAGTTATCGACTGTGACAAAGTAAAATGGAATGTTACTGAGACCTCGATACAAGGAGTGGTGGTTGGTGTGTTCACTAGTGCCACAGCTTCCAATGGCACAAAAGACCATAACAACGCTGGCTCCAAGACAGACGTGAAATTTAAGGACCTTTACCCTGGAGCAACCTATGACATAACACTGATGCATAGAGGATTACATCAGTGTCCTCAGCGTCCTGTAGTCACAACCAGTAAGTGCACTCATCTCCTCTACAGGACTTTGGACTGGCAGTGGTCACTTTCAATACAGCTGTTGCCTTCCAATGCAAACTACACCAAGTAGCTGTGCCAACACAAAATAATGAATCAGGACCAAAACAAGGACTAAATTTGAAAATTAAAAAAATGGTGTGAATCTAAGTCAGATGGAAGACCTCAGCGATTTTGCAATATATTGTGGCTTCTTGCGATATGGATGTTGCATCATTGAACCGAACAATAACAACAGTTTGGTGATTTGTTGCGCAGACCTACTTTTGATCAACTCTGTGAAGAAAAGCTGTGTTTTCATTTTGTCTGTACGAGAAAACACCACGATTATGCAACTTTTTATGTAAAAAACAAAAGGTTACATTTTTGTGTATTTGACATTGTAGTGACCCAGTGGCTTTATGAGTGGTCAGCATGGCGCCTTTATTTTCCATCACAGTGGCCTCTACGGCGCTCCAGGATCAATTGCTTCGTAGGTTTTCTGGTGAGAGGGTCCGTCAGCAGCGACAACCTTCCAATCAACAGCGTCCAAGAGACCATTGTGACAGAAACTAAAGGCGCCATGCTGACCACTCATACAGCCACTGGGTCACTACAAGGTCAAAGATATACTTTTTTTTCCCACATAAAAAGTTGCATAATGCACCTTTAAGTTAAATGAACACCTTTTGGTGGTTATAGTTTGTTTGATTGGTTATGGATGGATCCTGGAGTCACTGCAGTTTAGAGTCAGTGTCTGACCACTGACATTTTCTCTTTTTTGGATGATTATCTACTGGTATAGTGTATGAAAAAACAGTTGATCAAGCTAATCCTTTTCACCCCAACAGAGCACATTCCAATAATTGTTTTGACTATGGGCAGCATTATAAAGCAGGAGTGTTTTTTGTTTTTGGTCAAGGGCCGAAATTCAGCCTCCACAGCGGGTCGCGGGCCGCATATATTGTAAACGACTGTGGCCTCATAAATAACATCTTACACTTATTGTGCTTCATCAGCCTGTGTCACATGTTTGTCAAAGTGCTACATAAAGTCATTATTCATTCAATCCACACTCGATGGCAGTAAGTTACTATTGTAGCCACAGCCGCCCTGGTGCAGACTGACCATTTACCATCCATCCATCCATTTTCTTCCACTTGTCCGTTGCCGGATCGTGGGGGCAGCTGTTGGAGCTGCCCAAATCACATTGCACCAGCCCCTATGGCTCCTCCTGCAGGTGGTGGGTCCACAGAAGGACGGCCTCATGGTTCTAACAGGGCCTGTTGGTCTCTCATAAGGGGCTTCTGAACCGCTCTTTGTCTGACCCGTCACCTAGGACCTGTTTGCCATGGGAGACCCTACCAGGGGCACGAAGCCCCCGACAACAGAGCTCCCAGGATCATTCGTTGAGGTGGCTGTTCCTGGAAGGGTGACCATTTGCCATGTGGCTATAATATGCTGCTTATATCCTGATCTCTTATTATGTCAGCGTCTTCTGCTGGACATGTGTGGAATTCTTTCCTTTTTTAATTTTCAGATGCCCCCTCGTGCCTGAAGTGAGCAAACTGGTTATTTCTTTAAAAATCCATAACTCCGCACAGGAAAGGGCGAGAGAATTTTTTTTTACATGCTCAGGAATTCATGCTCCTCACAGGGCCACATTAAATCATCTCGCGGGTCCAGATCTGGACCTCCAGAGGTTTTAGTCCGGACACCAAAGACTTTTCATCCTCTCAATATACTCATATCTAAGGCTGAATTAACAACATTAATATCAGTGAAATAAAATGGCCAAAATTAGTGATTAATTGATCAGCTCTTCTATTTAATGTGTTTCAATTTTAATGTTCATGTCCGGACCCTGGACATATGCCGAAAGCTACGAAAGTAAAGTTTGCGGACCTCAAGCCAATTTACTTGGGGACCCCTGGTCTAAACTATGAATGTGTTTTATATTTTTAATTGCATTTTGAAATAAATCCAGCATTACATTTATTTATTTCTATGTTTCTATGCCTATTATAACACTAATGTTTGATTCTCCAGATCCCCCCATGTTGAAGGCTAAGTGCAAGAACTGCGATAGTGGTTACTCCATCTGTATTGAGTGGGACCGTCCCAATGGAGTCTGGGACTCAGTGGAGATCATGGTCTCCGGTAAAGTGCATGAAGTGGAAAAGGGCCACGATGGGGAGCTCAATGCTGTGTTACCAAATTTTCAACCAGCAAAAAAATACCATGTCATTATATCTTCAAAATCCAAGCAACAAAAAAGCCTCTCATATGGTTTTACTTGTGCGACTGATGACAGGGGTAAGTTATATTTGAATTTCACAATTTATAAATAGATTATTATTTTGCACAACTATACACTCTCTGCAACACATTTGTAAAGCATTGGTAAAAATACATTTGTTTTAATAAAGCATTTCCTTCAATGTATTCATGATTTACGAGCACCTTTAGATCTATGTATTGCTATTGAAACAGTGTGTCATATCTGTGTTTGTGTAACTTCAGGCAGGACAAAGACAAAGGTTGGGCACATTTATTTGTAGAGCACTATTCATACACAAATTAATGTACGAGTTCATGAAAATTAACTAAAAAGCAAATACAATCAATAACACTTAAGTTATTGTTGATATAATAAAGTGAAGAAGACAAGGGATTAGTAAATGTTCTATGAATACTTTATAGTGTTTAGTTATTATGAAGTGCTAAAGCGTTGTCATCTTGTTGCAGGAGTCATTGCAGGGGCTTTCTTTGGCGTGTTGCTTTTTGCCATTCTGGTCGGTGTGGTTGTGTTCATCATGTTGAGAAGACCTGACATAATCAGGTGGGCAGAAATGACTGGCTGTAATCCATCAATCATTTACTAAATACAGTATCAGCAATGATCTTTATTCATTCCGAGCAGGAGGAAGAAGTCACCCATGGGCGGAGCAAGGACTTCAGTCAGAAAAAGCAAGTATGTTTAAACAAGTACTTGTGCTTCTCATACGATGACAATCCAAAGGTATTGATTCCTTATGACTTTGTTTTAGACCAATCCCTTTGGACAAGTTCCCGGCCCATTTCAACGAGTGCAGTGCAGATGAAAATAAAGGTTTCAGCTTAGAATATGAGGTTAGTAGAAAACAAATGTGTTGTATATTGTATTCTACGTGATCTGGTTACTCTTACTGTGAGTAAATGACCATAATGTGTTGTTGACATGTAAAAAAAACAAAAAAAACGTCATTATCATATTCTTTACATAATTTTTCTATAGTTGCAAATGTCTTTTCATATTTCACCCTTTATGCAGGATCTCGCTGTCGTTGGCACAGAGCAAACCCAGAAAGCAGCAACTGTGCCAGAAAACAAGCCGAAAAACCGCTTCATCAACGTTCTGCCATGTAAGAAACCTTTATTGTGATTAATATGTAAATCTTCACCATAATTACGTTCTGAATCCCTTCTTCACAATGTAGATGACCGGAGCCGTGTAAAGCTGACTTCGTCCACTTCCCATAACGACTACATAAATGCCAGCTTCATGCCAGTACGTACCCAGACTTACTGCAGCAGGTATGTCCTTACAGTGCATGTGAATAATAATGGGGCTTATTGATTGACAGGGTTACAATGGCGATAGGGAGTTCATCGCAGCCCAAGGCCCGATGCCCTCCACGGTCAGTGATTTCTGGAGAATGATCTGGGAGCAGAACGTGAAAGGCATCGTCATGGTAACCAACTGCACGGAGGGAGGACGGGTAAGGGAGAGTTTGAGTAGACATTAAACTCGGTGAGAATTGATGTACCGGTAATTATGTTTTCACTCTCTCCAGACAAAATGTGAACAGTACTGGCCTGACAGCAGTAACCCTCGCGTATGTGGAGATTTTGCAGTCTTCACAACGTCAGAGCAGAAGCAGCAGGACTGGACACTGAGGGAATTCCAAGTGAAAAATGTATGTATATCCTATAGAAATTGTACTTTGATGTCAAACTAACACCAAACCTTACCCAGGTTTTCACAGCTCATGTCTATAAAGATTTCCTTGCTCTTATGCTGTACTTTACATTGTATTCATTCACTTTCCACATTCCATGAGCCACAGCTACCCTGGGATAGGCTGACAGACATGTGGCTGCTGATCTGCACCAATGGCCTCTCTGACCACCAACACTCACCCGCACGCACATGTAGGCAAGGGATACTGCTGCCTATATATTTATGGTTATGCACATTTCAGACAGCATTTCAAGCAGTTGTGCACTTCTGTAAACACTTTTTTTTTCCTGTGATGAGACAAATTCACATCACTTGTTTTAAGATGATTCACAAACACACTCATCTGTTGCTGTTGGCAGAGGCGCACTTCAGAGGAGCGAACAGTGAAGCACTTCCACTTCACTGCTTGGCCGGACCATGGAGTCCCAGAGGGGACTGAGGTCCTGATCCAGTTCAGGTCGCTGGTCAGAAGACACATTCAGATGGAAGCTGCAGGGGCGCCCACTGTGGTCCACTGCAGGTATGAGACTTGACATTACAAATGAATGTAGTAATGATTGGATACTTTGTAGTCAATTCAGTCTTTCAGAAACACAACTTTCAACGTTTTCATGTGTAAAATATCAGAATAAGGCATTCCCAATGTTATCTTGCTATGACACAAGACCAACGTGTTCATAATAATCAGACACAAAGTTATTTTTGCAACCAAATTAAAGCATTTGTAAACGGTCCGAATGCATCTTAACCTCATTTTTGCCACTTGTAGTACAGCAAAGCGGCAATATCTCAGTTTTGCATTAGGTCTGAGGAGAGGCGAGCCTGCTCACAGTAACTACACATTTTGAAGGCAGTTGTCAAAACAATCCCCCATAAACCAGAATCTGTAAAAGGGATATTGTGTTACCTACTAATTTCTGCTGATAGCAATTTATGAGGAGGAACATGGCTTTGATTTCTGCATGCACTATGCACACTATCATTATCAATACTTAATATGCGGAACCATCTTGGTTTTATGATGTGAAACAGCACTTTGCAACGGTGGAGGCACTTTTGACACAACCTTTTGTTTTTATTGTGACCTACAGCGCTGGAGTGGGGAGGACAGGCACAATTATAGCACTGGACATGTTGCTACAGCAGATGGAGAAAGAAAATGCGGTGGACATTAACGGCTTTGTGCATAAAATGAGACTTAACCGACCACACATGGTACAGACAGAGGTAAATACACACAAAAAAAACACGTTTTGAAGTTTCGAGTAAAACATTTTGAAACCTAAGCACCTCATGTTTTATTACTTAAAATAACAATACAGTCCTAATTCCTGCACACACAAAACAATAACTGTTTTTAGTGGAGGCAAAAAGATCACTGAAATGATCAGTCCAGTGAAAGACTAAATATTTAGGATAAGTCAACCATTTATGGATAAATAAACACCTAATTTGTATCATCAGTGAACATTACATCAATTAAAGTAAAAAGAAAAAGACTTTAGTTTAAAATGGTCTTTAAGGAAGTGTCAGCCACAAGAACGCTCTATTCAAGGACTATATTAAGGCTTCTGCTTTTTTATGGTTTTTCAGTCCCAGTACGTGTTTCTACATCAGAGCATCTTGGACTGTCTGCGGCTGAATGATAAACCTGAAGAAAACATCTATGAGAATGAATTGATCTACGCCAATGCCACAGCGCTTAAGGAATATCAGAACACTATAAATAAAGCTTAATCTTATCTGTGGAGCACATTTTGTAAACAGATATAAATTGTTGTTAAAGTATTACTTTTTTTTGCTGTTGTTTTTAACTGTATATAAGATATAAAACATGCTCCAGTTGTGAGATCAGGCTTAAACCTATTGACCAAACAATGCGGGCCCTTTTCTGTCCATGTGGAAGAACTGTAGAACATTTGATCATACTGTTGTGATGTGTCAGACGACTTCAGACTCTATGGACCAATGAATGTAATCTTACAAAGAAATGTTGTGTGGTCTACAGTTGTACATCAGATGTGGTATTTGTATACATAATAATATTAGATATAATAAAGTAACACTTTACAGTCTCTGGGAAGTTTGTGCGCTTGGTGAGCGGTCATACTTGACATCCTCTTTGTCGTTAGACCACACTGCTTACACTTCCTGCTCTGTTCGGAGTTCATTTGAAGGGGCAGAAAAGACTCTGTTGATGAGTGCCTGCCTCGCGGTTAAAGCTTCATCATTGACTTCTAAAGTTCCAGAGTGCTGTTTGCCCGGATACACAGGTTCAGAGCCTACCGGTAATGATGGGACTGAGAACTTCTTGGCAATGTTGTGAAGCACGCAGCAGGCTTTGATAATGTTCGACTTTTGGTCCAGGGAGCTCTCCTTTGCAAAACCGAGCTGTAGCAGCACCTTGAAACGCCTCATCAGACTGCTGAGGGTGGCCCACATGATTCCTTGGATCTTGGCATGAGCCTCATTGAAACGATTCTCACTTTCATTGGACGGGTCTGGCACAGGAGTTAAGATGTGTTTGCTCTGGACATAACCTTTGCCAGCTATGGAAAACAAAACAAAACAAAACATTTCATTTATTTTCACTTACAATGGATTAGATCTTATAAAAAAAACATTAACCAGTAGCCTATATTAACAGACTGTTGGATAGGGATTGCAAGTTTTGTACACTACAGCCTAAACTAAATAATGTGGGAGGAGTCCAATTGAATGCTCACTGTTTTGCAACATTACATTATAATAGGGAGGCATGCATTTGTATGTGTCTTTCTAAAGGCTACAATTCGATACACTCACCAATTAACCAATACGGCCCATACATGTCCTTCTCTATCTCCTTTCCTTTGGTTGAAGACGCCCACATGTCCTGCTCAGGCGTGCTGCCCACTTCGCACTTCTCTACGTTCAAAATATTTCCGTCCGAGTCGCATATGATTTGGCTGACCACCGCAGTGTACCCCAGTGGACTGAAAAAAGTCCCATAGTCCTCCTTATCGTACGGGGACACTCTGACCCTAAAGTGCGGCGACGCCAGGATGCCGAGCACGTTGGGAATACCACAAATCGCCTCTACGTTGGACGCAACCGTAGACTTCGCCCCCTCTTTTTCGGGGAACGAGACAAATTTATCAGTCATTTCCGAGATTGTTCCAGACACCAGACTGATGATGGCAGGGCAGTGCGTGTGTGTGAGTCCAAGTTTGGTGAGGAGAGACGCAGAAGATATGCCGTGCGCGTAATAGTTCAGTGTCACCATAACTAACGCGTCCGCGGAGAGGTGAGGGGTGTTTGGCGGGGCGCCCCTCAGACGAGCGCGCATAGTGTCCGCGACGAACATTAGGCACGGTCTGGAGAGGTGAAACAGACTGAACAAAGAGTCATCGTCGTATTCGTCAAAGCAACTCGAAAACTCCGACTCCAGTTCCTTCTCAATAACATCTTCGTATGCGGCCAGTAGCACCGTGAGGGGGAATGCCATCTCTTTCCTGTCTGTGACGTCCCAAGCGATAATTATATACAACCACACAAACGTGAATTAACGGGAAAAAAATACTTTGTGCGAAATGTAAATCAAAATGCAGCTGGAGGAAGTGGCAGCGGAAGTCAATTTATTGTGTGTGCAGTGGGTCTGATCTGGAGAAAGAATAGTGCCCCCTTGTGTCGGATTAATGCAAAATAGTGTTGCGTCAACATTTTCTGATCTTATTTTTTTTTTGCATTGCGTTTATTCATTGTCAGTAATTAGTAGATAGGCGATGGGTTCAAAAATAAAGGTTTTCATTTATTAACATCATTGCACACAATTATTACATTTGTTCTTTCTTTTTACTAGGTAAAATAAATACAGTTCCCCAGCCAAATGGTTAATTCACACAAACCCAAACACCCTTGCAATTCTTTCACTGTGGTTGATTCGGAAATGTGGTTAACCAAAATAAAATAACATCGCTTCCCAATCAAAACATATCGGTCATGTGTGACCACGCATCACATTGCAAAAAAACATCTGTTTCCTTTTTTGATTTAGTTGTTCCTGTAGATGTGCTGAGACATAAAGCGAGCAAAATATACTTTAAAAACTCCACTTAAATGTTAATAAAACTAATGTACAGTTGTAGGAGATATTGCACCCAGTCATACACATTAAACCAGTCATCATCTGTTTGTTGATGATGACGGAGATAAATAAAACAGTTTATTAACATCACTGATGGAAACATCCTTTAGTCGAGGTACTCCGCCTTTGTCACTGGCCGCTGCTTTCTGGCTTTGAGCGTAAACATCTGCCATAAATATATAAAAACATAACATTTTTTTAGGTTTTAAATTACAACAGAACCTTACAATTTACGTAAAGCATTTTTCCCCCCCTGTCATTTTACCTGTGATGTTGTCCACAGAGTCAAGTGGAGCGGTGTTGTTCATGTTCACTCCAAACAGAACAACTAGACACACCACTAACCCAACAAGAAAATAGATTGGTCCAGCAAGGACCCAGTACCTACACACAAATGCATTTAACACTTAGAGAGAGAAAAGCTCCGTTTTTGATACTCATCAGACACTTTCTTCACTTACTTTTGGGGCCAGTAAGTCAGTCCAACAGAGTGAAGCCACTCCTCTGGCACAAAAGCCCACACACAATAAAGAACTGACGAAAGAACATACAAGATCAATGAACAAGGCATGTGAATATTTATAAACAATATTACTTTATTTCACTTACAAAAGGCAAAGTTGGAGCCAAGGAAAAGGACAAATCCATAAATGCCCCTTTCAGACACTGGAGAAGGAGAACCTTCCACCATAATATTAGCTACAGATGACAGTGGCTTAGTTAGAACAAGCTCCGTGAGTAGATATCTTGGTTTCACCTTTTAAGAAAATACAAGTTACTGCTTCAGGTATATCTCTATGACATTATATAAATGCATGAACCAGAGAATAAGCAAAACATTACCTTAAAACAGTTTAACACACCATAGAAATATATAAACACGCCCACCGAGCAGTACTTTTCGTCTGTGTTCGATCAATAAAATTTCCGACAAGAAACATTTATGAATAATAGTTCCGCGTCACAATCAACATTGCATAAAACAAAAACAGACACGGTTCTAACTCCTGGTAAAAATTAAAAGTGATTTAAAGTTATTAAGACGGTGGTTTCACAGCCAAAATTCAGAGTACATTCATGATTTATAGTAGCGTAATCTTTGGGTTGTAGTCGGACACAGTTGTTTGTTACACACAAGGAACATACACATTTCAGCATGGCATAACTATGAGCGAAAACAGAGGATTTGAAACTGGTTGATCATTTTTAATAGAAGATTGTAAAACGCGTAGGTATTTTTGTTGTTCTATTCAATAATAGATCTGATTTACTAATGTGACACTTCGTTAGTTGTATGGTTGATACAAACTGGGCTAGTCCAGCTAAAGCATCGTGCGAAGATAGCTGGCATGTTTGCTTTATCACAGTTATATACATCTAAGCTTGTTCTATGAAATATTGACAATGTCAACGGTGATAACAAAGAACAATCCGACACAAAAGCGCAAACAAGACAAAAAAAATAAGACAGCAAAGAAGAAGAAGAAAGAATTTTGGATAAAAGTGATCAAGAATAAAAGTCAAGCAAAGCAAGAACCAAAAAAACCTTCAGGGAATCAGATGTTGCCACCTTCAGATACTCAGCAGTTTTCTTCCAACTGGAAAGCATTGCAGGAGGTAAGACTAAATGTAATGTTTTGTTTTCTTGTTTTGTCTGTCTTTGTTAATATTTGCAATACTTTTTTTTTCTTCAGTTGTTAAAGAAACAGCCTGAAAAATCCCAGCAGCAGAACGGTGCTGTACCTACAGAGAAGTCAAAACCCTGCAACATTACTACAGAAAAAGTGCAGAGAAAGACAAAGGACATAGTGAAACCTGCAAAGAAGACTGTGAAGACCACTGTCTCTAAAGACCAAAGTGTAAATAGTGCAAATGCAAAAGAGCCGACTTCTAATGCTGCAAAGAAAAGAAAACAGGACTTCAAAGACAAGCAAGTCAATGAACAAGAAGCAAAAAGACAAAAAATTGAGCAAAAGGCAAACAAACCCACAGAGTAAGTAAACTAACAGCAAAGTTTCATTTCATTTGTGGAAATGAGTTTGAGGACCCTCTTGAAAACGAGATGGTGCATCTTTATCCTCTGCATAACCAATAAATTCAAATATATATATATATTTATTTGCAGAGAAGACATCTGGTTTGATGATGTTGACCCTGATGACATTGAGGCGACAATAGGGACAGAAGCTGCAGAAATCATGAGGAAGAAAATGGGAATTCATCAGAGCAAGGACGTGGAAAGTGCACTGGTCAAAGAGAGAGCTTTTGAAGGGTGAGTGAATGAAGTTTGTCATACAATTCCTGCCATCCTCAATTGATACTTGTGAACAATGGTAAAGATTTTATGCAGCAGTTTCGTATTTAAATGTTGACCGCAGGGATGGGCCGAGATCTTGTGCCACAAGATCTTGTGAGATTTTTCGGCCCTGAGTAGATGAATGATGTGGATTTTTCCTTTTATTTTACTCATTTTGTATTATTCTCATTCAAGACGGCACTAAAAGGAATATTTAGCTAATAGTTACCCTCCAATATTTACATAATATATTGGTTTGCACTTTAAATAGATTTTCATTACAGTTAAATTGTTGGGTAAAAGGAAAATATTTCATCTTTATTTATTATTACAAACTATGTCAAAATCTGGTGTCGTTCTCGTGGAATTTGTCTCTCAGCCCACCCCCAGTTGACCTTGCTTAAGGTTCTTAAGGATTACTACTGAAAAATTTTAAGAACATTTTTTCCCCCCTGAATAACCATTTTTATGTTCTTACATATTGTAGATACTAATATTTGATTGCACATTTTCCTGTCCATTTTGCTCCCCCTGAGTGTTCTTGAGAGCTGATGTAACAAAAAATGTCTCCATTGTGAGATCAATAAAGTCCCTTCTTAACTTGTCTTATCTTTTGATCATATCGTATGAATCATTGGTAAAAGGTGTGTCAATTTTCTTATTTACAGCCTGACTAAAGCCGTAGCCATCGACTGTGAGATGGTTGGTGTTGGCCATGATGGAGAGGACAGCATCTTGGCCCGGGTGTCCCTGGTTAACCTGTTTGGGAAATGTATCTATGACAAGTATGTCAAACCAACAGAAAAGGTCACTGATTACAGAACACATGTGAGTGGGATACGGCCGGAGGACATCCGAGACGGTAAGACAAAACTCAGTGTAAATGAAAACTGTGTTCACCTCATTTGTGTGTTGTTTATTGTACTCTAACTGTCTGGTGGAACGTCGCAGGTGAGGATGTAAACACAGTGCGCAAAGAGGTTGCTGAAATCCTCCAAGGCAGAATAGTGGTCGGCCATGCCATCCACAACGACTTAAAGGTGACCAAGTTATGGTTTAATCAAAAATACAAGTGTTGTCAAGGCGGAAGTTCTAACAGCACACACTTTGTCCCATTTCATTTTCAGATTCTGCTTTTGGATCATCCTAAAAAGAAAATCAGGGACACACAGAAGTATGAGCCCTTTAGGAAAATGGCAAAGGTACGGTATGAACTAGCAGTTTTGGATGTATTGAATATGTCATTAGCTTTCGATCAATCACGCCCACACACTGCAGTATTTTTACTATAATTAAACTAAGTTATGCATATTTTACACAGTAGGTGTAAGACATAAAATTATCAAAATATGGGCTTAAAAAATATAAAAGTGTACTCGTAAACGTCAACTTATTCTGAGTGTGTTTGCCTCAAAACAAAATCAGTGATGTATTAAAAACGCTGATACAATATGGAACAAACACAAAACTGTATTAAATCGTCTACCAAGAGAATAAAATGTCTTACTTTTATTTAATTATTCAAATAAAAACATAATAAAAACAGTGCAATATCAAGACAAATCGTATATACAGTGTCAGTGTATGTTTTAAACTCATTGGGAGCCAGCAGAGAAACCACAAAATAGGCTTGATAGGTCTGTTGTCTTGGCAGTGCTGTCATGGATGCTGAAGTCCTGGTGCAACACTTCGATCCTCTGTCGTGGCTGTTGTTTAACTGATTTACGTTTTGGTTCCAGAGTAAGCGACCAGCACTGCGAGTGCTCTGTAGGGAAGTTCTCAATGTTAAAGTCCAACAAGGCGAGCACTCATCTGTAAGTTACTAAACGCTTAAAAAAAAAGGATTTACTGTTCCCTGAAAATCTCAGCATTTCCTCTCCTGTTTTACAGGTTCAAGATGCACAGGCCACGATGCGACTGTACACAACAGTGAAAAAGCAGTGGGAAGCACAGATTAAAGCAGGTATAAAGGACAAAGACTCAGAGAAAAAGCGGAAAAGAAAACCTGCACAGGGAAGAACCAAGACTGTGTGGACAGGCCTTTCACCCTGAAGGTCACTCTGTGGACTCATTGTTTGTCTTCAGTGTTCAGTGAGTGTTCCTCATCCACTGATGAATCCATTGATGTAATGCTTTTCTTAGATTAAAATTTCTAAGACATTTCTACTAAAATCATATAGTATTCATTTATGCCACTGACTAGTGCATCAAAGTCAGTGGGAGCTGTGAGAAATATTTTCAGGGGAGCTTTTCAATTTATTGTGGTAGGAGAGAGATTTTATTGGAATGGTAAATACAACTCATCCAGTGTGTTGTTTTACTTTGAACAGAATACATCATTTTACTTATATGTCTTATTCATGTACAGTACAAAGCTTTCTCATTACGTACACTTGCACTGTACATAATGCATAAAGTATGTCGTTTGTGATACTGAAGGACACAGTGCGTGGTACTGTGCAGTAGTCCACTCTGCAGATGCAGTGAGGTATTGCCGCTGTTCTATGCCCAGGGAGTGCCGCTGTGATTTGTGCTTCATGAATGTGCCCTGCAGACTGTAAATAATGCTTCCTCTGAAGACATCTGGCTAACCAGAACTCTGTTTTTGCTCCGCCCTCTGCAACACTGTTTTGAGATGGCAATTTTGAACCTTAACGGAGTTTAACATCCTTTGATAAATCCAGGTAAACTCTGGTGGAAAAATGTTTGTGTGTGTCTGAGAATAGTGATATCCTACAGGAAGGTTTCTGGAGCCACTGTGTCAC
The DNA here is from genome assembly GCF_951799975.1 of Gobius niger. NCBI lineage: Eukaryota > Metazoa > Chordata > Actinopteri > Gobiiformes > Gobiidae > Gobius > Gobius niger. The sequence continues at coordinate 11,965,062 of NC_136870.1, read as the reverse complement.
TGTGATTTTTGTGCTCAGAAGCTGATGTACACGGTGCCCTACTTTAGGGAAAGGGAGTCGACTTTGTCTGGACTCCAGCCTTGAAATTAGGCCATTCACAAGGACCGCTGTACTGTGGGGCGTCCACTGTAAGAAACCACAACAACAGAGCCATTTTGTCATGTGAGATGTTTTAGACTTTAGTGTTCGACCTGTTACATAAGTGGCTTTAATTAATAATTTGATCAACAATATTTGGGCTCCCTCTAGTGGCCAAATATTGTGTTGATACAAAATGCTAATGGCACAAATGCAATTGATTTGAAGTAAATGAAAATGTCTGTCAAATAGTTCTATATGTGGGTAGATGGTAGAGCGGGTCGTCTCATGATGGAAAGGTCAGAGGTTCACAAGAGTGCACTTCTGCAGGTGCAAACTGTTGTTGTGTCCTTGGGCAAGACACTTAACCCACCTTGCCTCCAGTGTCTGCGTACATTAGTGTTTGAATGAGCGTGTGAATGGGTGAGTGGTTCCTTGCTATAAAGTTCTTCAGATTAAAGTACTGTATAAATTAACCACTTCTGTATAAACTTTTATATTTTGTTAGATATTACATTAACATCTTTAATTGCTTCACACTCACTCCCAGCTTTCCCGTGCCTAATGTTGATTGAAGGCAGACCGCAGCTCATTTCATTTTGTATTATCAGCCTAAATGGGAAAAAAAAGCTTTGCCTACATATGAAATATTATAGTTCAACTATTATTTTCCATTCAATATTTGATTTAACCTGGCTAACACCAGGCTGCTGTGTGCGCTCGAATTATTTCGAACTGCACAACAGCCTGGGGACCATGGCCAAATCTCCGGTGGATTTGGGAACCAATCACAGAGCGAGGAGGGACGGCAAGACGATGACGCGCTATTCGATATATGGAAGCTTGTAGTTTATTTACGGATAATTAAAAAAAAAGTTTATTTACGGATCCAACATGACAGCAGCAGACACGATGGTATTTTTTGATCAAGCTTTAGACCTTGTTCTAAATAATTTAGCTCAAAAGTTTACAGCGGGTACGTCATACGTCATCTCATACGATGATACGATTGGCTATGGCTACGTGCAGACGCATGAGACTATTTTTATTTTTTTTTCGTATCGCCCAATAAACGACTATGGACGCTCGTAAACCACACCTCTCCTACGAGAAAATGAATTGGTGGTCCCCAGACTAAATATCACTTGTGATTTTAGTCTGGTGTTAGCCAGGCTATATTTGATTTGCATTTTTCCAGCTTTAATTTAGCCTAATGTTAGTGTCAGTATAATCCATGGTGTGGTATATTTTTGAACATGCACGATAGTCATTTTTCTCATTGCTCTGAGCTGCTGTGCTAGAGCTTACATGGTTCTAACAATGAAATTGCATCAAGCCATTTAACAAAGCTTACAATGTAATTGAAGGCATTACTGCAGCTGATAAGCATGGGACTCGGCTTGTAATTGAATAAAGTGTAGCTCACAGTCTTCCATACTACTGCACACTGTCTGTCTAACTGATCTCAGTCAATATTGACATTTGCTGCTTGGTCTGTGGCTCCTCAAGCCCAGAGCACATAAACGGCACGGCACACAGCACCTCTGCAAGGCTTGATTTGTGCATGCACTCACTTATTTCATCTGTGCAGCCAGGGGCAGCAGACATGAAATACACTTAGTGCTGCAGATCACTGCAGGTTTCATCTATGAATGACATTTTTCATTCTTGAACATGTTGGGAGCAAATCAGTGCCTGCTGGTTTTCCATCAGTGATGGACAGCGTCAATAAAGACTATTGAACCATGAGTTCTTGTGGAGGTCCACATTCTCAAGGCCTGTGTCTATACAATTCATCCGTAGTAAGCACTGGACTTGTGTAAAGGACTGGACCTATATGACAGTGTTTTTCAATGTTGGCTGCTGCTGTTCTCTTATGCATGAGCCTCACTCCACTGCTGCCAGGAGACTCACCCTTAATATGTCTGTTCACTAATGCTCACTCTTAGTGAGAACAAACTTGAACATCCAGTATGTATCCAGGTCATCTCAGGAGTCACTTTACTGAACTTTGTCACCGGCCCTCAAAGTGTTCAAAGAAAATAAAGATGTTGCTGGGACTTAAAATAAACTAAACACAGGGATTCTGTCGTAGCTAGGCAAAAACACATATTTACCAACTTGGTAAATGGACTCCACTTATATAGTGCTTTTTCCACCTACACACTAAAGTGCTTTACAGCAAGGAACCACTCACCCATTCACACTCATCCATACACCGATGTACGCAGACACTGGAGGCAAGGCGAGTCAAGTGTCTTGCCCAAGGACACAATGACAGTGTGCAGCTGCAGGAGCTGGGATTCGAACCCCCGACCCTCCTCATGAGACAACCCATTCTACCATCTGCACCCACCTGTTAAAACAATCTTGACTTGGCTCTATATATTATTGAAGGTAGACAAAACTTTTTTTCAAAAGATATGATTTGAAAAAGTTGAAGGTTGCAAGAAGGTCCCGGATTCAGCCCCCGGCCGGACGGGGCCTTACTGTGTGGGGTTTGCACGTTCTCCCTGTGTCTTAGAGAGTTTCCTCCAGGTGCTCCGTGCATCCCCCAAAAGATGTACAATAGGCTGCACTCCGGGGCCAGGACTCCCCTGGAAATGAGATTCCTAATCTAAGTGGGACCTTCCTGGTTAAATAAATAAAAACAATAATATTAATTTCAATAATAATAATCTAAACACAGCAGTCTTCTGTTTTCCTGTTGCACGAGGAGTGTCGGATGTATTGTAATGCAGGCCGCTTTGCAACAAATACCCAAATGATCTCTGAAATGGACAGCACAGCAGTAGCATAAATATCTGAGTGGACCAATACTCCTGAATGCGGCAGGGGAGCCGTGAACAAGAGAGAATGGAAATGTTTCAAATAAACATACTGAACAATGTGAGGAAAAAACCCATAAACCTTTCACTTATGGTTTGATTTATTTCTTTAAATATCATGCTGGCTGTACGGAGAAAAGGACCACTTCACAATGCATAAAAGATGGGCCTGTTGAAATATTAATCATGCTTCTGTCCAGTTCAACTTGAATAAGAAAGCGCAGCACAATACAAAACAGAATACAGAGCGTTGACCTGACTTGCTCCACCTGCCTTCATATCACCCTTCATATAGAGTTAACATTATTTCTCTTGTTCTATTAGTAAGTGCACTCAGGGAACATTTCGCTGTCCGCTGCCTGTCCACACTGTGCGCTTGAAAGTTTTTTGTGGTCAGTGCACCTCAGTCATAGGCCTTTGCCCTTTTATGACTCCTGTAATTTTCATGAGATGACGTTCTATGGAGTTTCCTGTAAGTGCATCCCAGAGACTGCTGAAGGCTGGGCATTTGACTAAGCAGGCAGATCTGCTCAAAACACCCCACACTTCAGCTACCAGGGGTTCAAAGAAAGAAGTCACATAGGGAGCATTAGGTCAACTGCAGTGGTATTCATAGGTTATTGTTATTTTACTTCAGTGTCTCTGTGTGTGTGTAAAAAATCCTTTTAAAGTGATCATGTTCAAAGATGTGAAACTGTTGCCTTTTGAAATCTATTACCAATAAAGAAATGATGCTGAATTGACTACGACATTTTGGGACACTTTGATGCCCACCGAGCAGACTTTCATGTCAGAAATGGAACCGTTATGGCGTAAATCGCGCAAGAGGTAGAAATATATGGAGATAATGAAATGCAAAATGTGCATGCTGTAAAAATAACCACAGCACTCATCACACACTGGTAGGTCAATATTTATTACAAATACAGCAACAGCTAATTAAAATACACCGGTATGAGAGGACGGACTTGTATCACATTATAGTCCGTGCTTTGTTTTATGGCACAGTTTAAAACCAATACATTTAGTCAATAACATACACCAAAACACCAAGGTCAATGATATAGAGTAATAATAACTTGGGCTAGGGTTTGGTTAATTAAAAACAAAAAATATTTGGCTCTTTAAGTATATAATGTGGTGAGAACTGGCTCTTTGGATCCAAAAAGTTGCAGAGATAAACATTTGATTTGCATAAAGGATCTTATAATTTCATGCCATTGTCTTTTAAGGGGAGACGTTACAGGCAAAACAGATTTTTTCCAAGTTTTGGGCCACATTGGTCTCTGAACATATAAACTTTCACCCGGAAACAAAAAATATACCTAATCTTCACAAGAACATGTTTAAATATGATATAGGAAAATGTAATTTCAAGGGCCTTTCTCTCAAAAGGCATTTTCTCTCATTATGGCGACACTAGCTCCACGTCAGTCGCACCTGAAGTCTTCAAATGTTCCGGCCTTGGACTGAACAATGTTTTAAAGATTCTTTCAGAGGGATTTTTTAATAACTAATTCCTAGCCTGATTTATTGAGGTTTGAATGTCAAAAAATAAGGCACACATTCAATTTTCATTTTCCCCCCCTAATTTTTGCACTAAAAAAACAGCTTATTTTAAAAGATATTCAGAATCCCTTCTTGGTAACTCATTTATCAATAAAATGAAACCATAAATTTGAAAGTAGCTCAATCCGTTATTCAGATTTTGGCACCGAAATGACAGAAAACTTGCAATACATGTTTTAGATTATGCCAGTAATCTAGAGCAAAAGTTCCAAATTGATATCTGTACGTTTAAAAATGATCCCTATTCACCTGCAGTGTCTGGCCTTCATATAAATCCGCCATAACGAAGAGATTGGCATTTAAAACTCTTTCAAATGAGGAATGGATCACTCAAGTCTTTTCTTTGTCATTGATCCATTGATCAGCTGTTGCGGCTCTAATCTGAACCATATTGATTTGTGCGTGACTATGACTGGTGGCTCGTGGAACACGGTGACCCTGACGCTTTGAATGGGAACCGAGTGACTACTAAAAAAAAAAGAAAACCCAAAGCAAACAACAAAACAGAGCGTAATCGTGGACTGTTTTGTCCTGGATTTGTCACCTTCTCTCTGCTAGCTGCGCCTGTAACCTGTGGAGACAATGGTGCGCGTCCATTCACGGCCACAGTGCGACCTAAACGAGAGGAAACAGAGAGAGAGAGAGAGGGAGAGAGAGAGAGAGAGAGAAAATCCATTACAAAAAAAAAAAAGACGTGACAGCAAATCACTACGGGGCTTTGTGTTTGTTTTATAGGATGTGTATTTATTAAGTTCGGCGGCCGTGTCAGAAATTAGCCCGTGAATTCACCGGGGTCCTCCCACCGCCGTCTCTTCATCCGCCCACAAGTATCGTCTGAGGGGAGCGCGGAGGGGAAAAAATAGTGCAGAAGGTGACGCTCCTCCGAAGGAACAGAGCGAAGGCAACAGAGGGATCCAAGGCACAGAAAGAGAGAAAGAGAGAGAGAGAGAGAGAGCGCGCGCGTCCGTCTACAGCCTGCGTCTCATCTGAAGCGTTTTGGAAGCGGGAGGAGACGACAGGAAGCGGCTGAATGGTAGCTACACCCCGCGCCTGGAAGCGTAGAGAGACACTATTGCAAAGGCTGCCACTTCTTTCTTTTTTTGGGCAATAACAAAAGAGGTGGGAGACAAGAGAAGCGACAGGGGAGGAGGAGGAAAGAGAGAGAAAGAAAGAAAGAAAAGAAAGGAAAAAAAAAAAAGCAACAATATTTTTTCCCCTAACAAAAACAGGGGGGACTTCTTGCTTCATCACATCAATTTGCTTTTGCCATCATCTCTCCAGCAAACAGCAGCAACAGCAGCAACAGCAGCAGCGGCAGCAGCGGCAGCAGCATGACCATAAGTAACATTCGCCTATAACGAGATTTCCAGCGCGCTAGTACGTTTTTATCCCACTCCCCCCCCCCCATGCCCCCGCCACCCAACCAACCAACACAAATGCCATCTTATTTATTCCGAAAGGGGGAAAGCAAACACAACTGAATGCCTCAAAGTGGATTACTCTGATATCTAAAAAAGAAAAAAAAAAAAAAAAAAAAGAGAGAGAGAGAGAGCGAGCAAACAAAGAAAACTACATTCTGAGATTAAGCTCTATGTGCGTGTTTCTGCGCGCGCTCGAAACGTACCAAGTGAGTATATGAATCGTGTCTGTGTATATGTTGTGTGTGTGTCCCGGTTAACCGTGCGACCAGGCCGTGCGTTAGCTGGAGAGGTAACAGAAAGACGGCACCTTACATTCAACAAGTATCTTCTTCATTTTTTCCTTTTTTTTTTTTGCTCGGTTTCCCTTTGGCCTGATGCGAATTGTTCCGAGGTGGACTTTATAGCTCTCCACCAGCGTTTTATTAATGCGCCGTGTGCCAACAGATCAGTGCCCTTTCTCTTCACTGTGTGTGTGTGTGTGTTTTGTGTGTGTGTGTGTGTAGAAATAACACTCATAGCACAAATGGTGGGTGTTTCCTCATCCTCAGCAGTAGTCCAGAGCATGCCTTGGAGAGAAGTCAATCCTTGGCATCAGCTAGTGTCTGTCTGCATGAGTAACTGTCTCCATTACTGTGTGTATTCTTGTTTTTTTTTCTCCCCCCCCCCCCTTTTGCATGTGCAGCCAGTCGTCTCTCTCTGTGTGTGTGTGTGTGTTTATGTGTGGGGTAACAAAGTGAAGGCCTTGACATATGCAGGAAGCCTGGACACAGAGGATGGACAGAGAGAGAAAGATGCGAAAGGAGGCATTGAAGTGGAACAGGCAGAAAGCACACGGCGGCCGGCAGGTTCCATCTGAAGGTGTCTAGACCTCCCATCACCTGGGCACTGTATCCGCATTACCCTGCAGCGGCGCGCGCACACACGCACATGGCTCCAGTTTCATAACCCCGCGTCTCTCATCTCCACTCCCCGAAGCTCCCGGTGCAAAAAAAACTCCTCCATTCTCTTCTGCCTCCTCCATTTGCAGCTTCTTCCTCAACCCCCCCCTACCCCTGACACCTCCTCTTCCTCCCTCCCTCCTCCCCCCCGCACTCTCAATCCTGCATTATAAACTACAGCTGCTGCTATTTTTAGAACTTAGGGTAACCCAGAAAACACCCTTTCCATCCCCCCACCCCCCCCTCTCCTTCAGAAACAGAGAAAAAGAGAGGAGGATGAGATGGTTCCTTTGACATGAATGGAGTTGGATGGGGAGGCTGTTTATGTGGCGGTGATGGGGCTGGGGAGGCGGTGTCGGCGGGGGAATAAATCTATTTTGAGGCAGAGATTGAATTACGTGTCTTGTTGTGTCGCCGCTGTGTGCTGCTGGTGTGCACGTTACTGCCTCCCTGACCCCATGCTCCCCCCCCCCCCCCCGCGTACAACTTTTCCTCTCCGCTGTCCTGTCCTTCAACTAATTTACGACCATCTGATGCTGCTTGGCCGTTCGCGTTCCCACAAACCCCCCCCCCCCTCGACCTTGGGCCTCACCTCGTGCCAGGCCAAAAACTTGTCATTTTACGCCGTCTGTCCCAGCTTTAACACTCCCGTCTGGTGTTGTGTGCGTTGCCAAGTTGCCTTTTGCTTCTTGGGTCAGACACTGTTGTAACGCAGCGCCTCCAGTCTGGCATTGCTACATCATAATGGACCCGAATGAGCGGTAAAAGCAGCGTCATTAAAAGGCAGCTTTAAATCACCGAAGAGGGCAAGGTCTATGGGTCAGGCTGAGGCCTTTGACCCCAAATACTTCCCCTGACGTGACACCGTACACCATTCTTGTTATCACCGTATATCCAAACAGTAATGTAACCTTCCATTGTTAATAAATCCTTCCCCATCCGAAGGGGTTTCGCTCCAGCCCCTGGACCGGCTTTTCAGGGCTCCATTACAAGCTTCATTTCTGCTGGCCTATTCCTGAAAGTGGCCTTATGTATTAATCATCTCTCCAGCCGGGTAAAAGCTCTGGCAAGGCATAATGGCTTTTCTCATCCTGTATTTAAAAAAAGAAAAAAAAAAGTGGCTGTAGGGGATGACAGAAGTGTGAGTAGCAGCACTGGCAGCATCCCACCAGGGAAGAAGGGGGGATGATAGGCCAATATACACAGGGCTCAAGACCCCCCAGGGATGTGTCGCTCCCTTAGGCTACAGGGTTCTTCCCTCTGGAAATGCTTTGGGAATTTATCAGCCATTGTGCTTGCTTAATTGATTGCTTATTTAATTCACGTTGTGGGAATTGGCAACAGGTCGAGCCTTATGATTAGAAGAACCTCCCTCCCCTCTTTCCTTTTTTTCTCTGTGCTCTGTAACGTCTAAGTCCCTGCATTAGCCCTGATCCATTCATGCATTTCCATTCTCCTATTGATTCATCCGCCCACGCGTTTTGCTAGTACCTCACACCCTCTTCGTGCTGTAACGCTGGCGTGAGGTGCAGTGACGGCCCTGTGCAGCGTGTGACTACAGGAGGAAAGAAGGGGAAGGCGCGAGAGGGGGGGTTTGACCGCAGTGCTCCGTCCTGCCGCGTTGCAGTGCCGTGGTATGTCCTGCTGGGGTCTCTTTAGCACAGGGGATGAGTCTGTATCTGAGGAGAAAGGGGAAGAGCAGAGAGATAAGGTGCTCGGGAGGAGGGAGGGGGCAGGAGGGGGAAACAGCATGAAGCCTTGTGGTTACATCTTTTGATGAGGAAGCTGGAGGGGAAAAGGCAAGTGTGCACCGGGAGCACATACGTAATTGTAGTGCTTTCTCTGTCTAGCACACCCCAACATCTCCTCTGCGCAGAGCCCCCTCCTCTTCTAAATGCAACATTTACTATTCTGCTCAGCTGTACATCTCTGAAACAGCTCTGCACTTGTTTTCTGCCACAGACCCACTTCCACTGCAGCACTTTCCACTGCGTCCCTGTCCATCTTTCCCACCTTCTGTGATTGTTTTTTTTGTGTCTTTGCTCTTCCTGCCAACAGCTCGTTCTGTTCCGCATTGTCAGCACTCCTCCAAATTCCTCCCTGCCTTCCCTCTCTCTTCTCCTCCTCCCCTCCCCCAGTCACTATTGCTGGTACCTCACACCAGTCGATGCATCCCATAATCCTATGCTCTCCCCCCCTCCTTCTTGCTGCAGTGTTTCTGCTAATATATATTAGCGTCAGTGCAGCTCCGGAGCTTTCTCAAAACCTTGATCTGCAGCTACTAGCACAGTATTCCAGTTAATCTTTAGCAGCACTAAGCCTCATTTGCCTTTCAAATATGTTTTAGAGCTTTTGGTTTTGGCCAGGTGAGTGTGCACTCCAGCTCTCTGGTGTGTGTAGCAGCAGTGGCGCAGGACATGGTGGCCATGGAGAGAAATGCTGCGTCTTTTCCCCCCTTCTTTTTCCTTTTCTCCATCTTTGCCTCTGATCCTATGCTATTATAAGGCACCTGCATTGCAGCAGCTAGTGATCCAAGAGCTGAGGCTAAAGGAAATATCCTTACCTTCTGTTTACTAAAGCTTCAGACTAAATCACATTCCTATTTAACTTCTAGTGTTCAGTACCAGCCCCAAAGTAATTTCCTAATTAAATTACAATCATATGACGACACTCATGTGAATTGATAAAATCGATAAACATCAGGCTCTTAGGAGGAACAAAAGCATTTAACCACATTTACAGACTTGTGGCCGTCCGGCTATTAAAAATTTAAGAGATTGGCTCCAAGGAGAGCTGCCCAGTGCAATAGGATGAGCAGGAAATTTAAAAATAATTAGGACAAAAAAAGTAGTTCAGGAGAAAAACAGTTGGAAAAAGTTTGGATGGAGGAGGGAGTGAGTGGAGCTGTCCGTGGTGCTGAAACTCGAGCTGTCCCACAACTCGAGCAGCGCTGCAGGAAATCACTGCTCTCAGTCTGAATGAGTCACAGCACTTTCTCAAGAGTTTGGCTAAACTTACTCTTGCTGTAGTCATGCCTTCGCAAGCTGAGACTTAACTGTAAAAACACATGCCACTTTAACTGCCAAAGTGAAATGACTTAAATCAGCAGGTTTACGCCAGTTCAAATTTGCGATAGTTGGGGAAAAGTTGTGAAATTTTTTGACCCATGCATTGTGTTGCCTTACCTCAGCGCAGCATAGCTTTCCCTGAGATCCACACGAAAAAGAATTATAATCGTCACAACATAACTGAAAAAACAAAACAACAAAAAGCCCTCAAATGAACACATGAGAGACGACAAACTTTTTAAACAAAAAGAAATTCCCAGTGAAATAGAGAGAATGAACCATCGCAAAAGGCAAAACACAAAACGACAGAAAGACTGCAGTGTCCTAGATGCCACAAAGAAAAAAAAAGAGAAGTGCAGAGAGTAGAGAGTTGGTCAAAGTGAGTTGCAATGGGACAGTATGGAGCAGAGAAACAGGAGGCGCTAAAAATGAAGTGGAAAGGATGAGGCACTAAACAAGAAGGCAGTTTATGATAAGACTAAGACATTGTTGTGAGATGAGGAAGAGGAGCGATGTGAAGCCTCGGTTCTCCCCCTTTCAATGAAATGTGAGTCCTTTATGCGGAAGAGGAGAGCGCGGGGAGGGGGGAGAGAGAGTTCGGGTGAGAAGAGGAGGAGGAGGGGGTCGGCGTGGAAGTGGTGCATTTCAGTGTCGAGAGAAGAAAAAAGGTTAAGAACATACACAGAAGGAGCCCTGTGGCGCACTGGGGACTGTAAAGGAATGTTGTTCAGAGTTTACAATGGAAAGATGTTGCTGAGGGAAACGGCAGCGACTGGAGCTTTTACTGCAGCAGAATTCATTCACTTTTATAGCACACTCTAGTTTTTCGCTGCCTCCTCTCACTACCCCCTCTCCCGCTCTCATTGTGCGCTTCCTTCCCCCTCTTCCTCCTCTGCTCCATTACCAGACAATATTATACAGCCTTTACTAAGCGGCCAAGAAGCTAAAAACACACAGCACCTCCTCTATGTCCCCATTCTCTGCTCCTACTTCAGTTTTACTCACTGCTTCCCATGTTATGTATGAAACCCCCTTTTCCTCTGTCCATGCCTCCACTTGCACATTGCAGAGGCTGCAGCAGCAGTGTGTGTCGACTGATTGAGGAGATCTAACATTAGTGCGGACACTGCACTCTCGGGAGGCAATTAACACACACGGCGAGCTGCGCCACCTTACGTCAGTGCTCCGTTCTGGAGGCAAAGATGAAGAAGATGCTTTAGTCATACTGGGTAAAAAAGGAAAGAGCAGAAAAGGCTCAGTGCAGGTGAGGAAGAGGAGCAGGAATGAGGAGACCAGTGGCCTAATTAGGCAGAGGATTTGAGGATCAACTGGATCAGTTTAGAGATTGTTGGCAAAAGGTGAGGGCTCGAGCTAATGAGTGAAAGGGAGATGAACATGGAAAGTCACACTTTTTACACAAGGCGGCACTGAGGAGGGGGCAGTGTTGAGGATATCCCTAAAGATGAATGTACTGGATGGCATTGTGACATACATCTCATTAATGCCAACAGCACAGACAGGTTTGCAGAGCGTTGGCAACTAATAATATATATTTTATACCCACATACTTTAAACTCATTTAAAGGGAATTATTGACACTCTTTCAAAAGCCACTGCAGAAGCCTGCAGAAAGTCTTGTGTAGTTAATGAAGGTGCTAATTAATTTCCACAATCTCTCTATGTGCTATGTTCAGAGTCAGTGTTCTTTACCAACATTATGGCACCTCATGACAAATGTTTTCATTGTTTTATGGAGATGCTGAGTCATGAGCCATGCACCTGTTCTGTTGCTAGGTAATGCATGTTTATAAACTTTTGCTGTTTTCCTCTGCAACATGTATCAACGTGTTTCTTATGAGCTATAGTCCTGGATGTATCCAGACTGCAGGTGCATTAATTGTTGATTCAAATACACAGTATTTCTCGCTGAAAACATTTCTTTGCCTTTTCTCTCCCGCAGACTCCTCAGACTCCTCCCTCCTCCTCCCTCGATTTTCTCGCATCCTCTCTCCCTCCCCCCTCGGTCCTCTATGCTCAGTTCGGTGTGTGTATCCTCTTTCAAAGGGCGCAAGGGTGGGAACAAGTCGTCCAACAAAGCATGTTACAGCGCAGACATGACTTGTCCGTCGGAAAGCGAGAAAATAGTCATAAACTGCGGCGGGGTTCGCCATGAGACTTACCGGAGCACCCTAAAGACGTTGCCCGGGACGCGCTTGTCGTGGCTCACGGAACCGGACGCATTCAGCAACTTCGACTATGACCCCAAATTGGACGAGTTTTTCTTTGACCGTCATCCATCCGTCTTCTCGTTCATCCTCAACTATTACCGAACAGGAAAGTTGCACTGTCCCAACGATGTGTGCGGCCCACTGTTCGAGGAGGAGCTCGCCTTTTGGGGGATCGACGAGACGGACGTGGAGGCGTGTTGCTGGATGAACTACCGCCAACATCGAGACGCGGAGGAGGCGTTGGACAGCTTTGAGACACCAGAACCGGACGCACCGGATGACGACCCAGCGCTAGGAGGAGCGGACGGAGACTTGAAAAGACTATGTATGCAGGAGGATGCCAGGAAAGCAGGATTCTGGAAGACCTGGCAGCCTAAAATATGGGCACTTTTTGAAGACCCTTACTCCTCCAAGTATGCCCGGGTGAGTAGGCTACTTTTCAGTGTCTTATAACTACTGTCCTACCATGACAACTTCCAAACTCAGGCTTACTGATGATGATGATGATGATGATGATGATGATGATGATGATGATGATGATGATGATGATGCTAGCAGGTTACTGCAGTGAAAGTGCTAATTAGCGCACCACTGCTTACACGTGTGTCATCCCTGCCTCAGAGCCAACCAATAGACTTACTCACAGTGAATAAATAATGCTCATGGCACAAGAAAACGTGGGGACGGCACTGACTGAAGTATTGGTAGATAAAACCCATTTTCAAACACATCATGTCTTATATTTGATATAGTGTCCTCCACAAGCCAGCACTGAATGCATTTTTATTGCAGTCATAATTCCTATCCTGGCTTCAACACACATCTGGCTCCAAACGCGGCAACCGACGCGCGCCTGAATCGCGTGCATTCAAACGCCTTCATTAGCGCATATTTGTCAGTTTACGACGTGTCGTATTTCACGTTATTTATTAGTACATCTTTGCACTCAAGCAATGCCTTTCCCTACATTCGCCCTTGATAGTGACTGTCACACACTCTTGTCCCATTTGAAGGCATCCCGCTGTGTAACTTGTCTCTGTGGTTGATGGGGTCCCTTCTTATTGTTTTGGTCCTAAATAGTTAATGATTTCCCTCTTGAAAGCAAACCTTTGATGGCATTTGATCGCACAGGTGTATGAGTAACAAGTATCCTCCAAATAGCTGTTTGATGCTGGAGACATGAAAACAGCAGCACCGAGCTGCTCTCTGTTTTAGCCCAAATCCAGCTGCTTGATCACTACAGCTTTGTTGTCGCATTCACTTATTTAGTCCCTTATGAAGATGCTGAATATTCAGCATAAAACCAGACAATGAAACATACAATGAATGAAATGCTTTGTGGCATCTTCTCTTGCTAGATTCAGGTTATCATTTTCCCGTAAAGAAAAGAAATAAAATGTCAAAAATGTGACAGGCAGTTCGGGTTCCAGTCATTTGATCCACTGTATCGAGCTTAGGACAAGACAGGACGGGATTCATGTCACTCTTATTCCAATCACATTGATTTCCTGCAATAACCCACCCCTCTCTCTGCCCCCACCTCACAAGCAGAAACTATCTCACAGTAAGCCAATGAAGTATGTAGATGGGAATGGCACAAAGAAAGTAAGAAATGCTTGTGCTTCAGGCAGATTGTGAGACTTAAAGAAGGTTTGCAGCAGTGCCATACCTTGAATACTAACGACAGTACCTGCCGCCTCTTTGCCTGGAAGCTGTAAATTATGTAATGTACAGTTTAACACCACAGCTGCTGGTTCCAGTGGCTTCATGAATCATACACTATCCATCACTGGTTCACTTGGAGCGTGAGGAGGCCATGGCATATTGGGGCTAGGCAGAGTGGCACTGGCTTTATCAGTGAGTCTCAGCCCTATATTTGCGATGTGTTCTATGAGTCAAACAGAGAAATCGCCCCACTTTAAGTGTCCCATCTGAGCAAAAGGGAATAGCATAACCAGACTGACAGGGAGTGAGGATGGACTGTATTTAGGGAGACATGAGTGGATAGTTAATGATTAGGATAAGGACGTATTTTGTTTGGGTGGCTATGTTACAGCTCATTAGCAATCATTGTTTTGATCAAAGCTTTTCCCTTTTGATGAAAAAAAAAATCAACTCTTGGGCTCATGGCAGAGAGCGGCCATCCTCCTTGGGACGCATCGTAGTAGCTGGGTAGGAAACGCACACATGCTGGTGTCTGTACTGGCGTTTCTGCTGCAGTAGACACGGGAGAAGAGAGGAGGGAGGGGGAGTGCTGGAGAGGAGCGATAGATACAGGCAAGAGCGAAGGGGGAAGGAGGAGGAAAAAAGGGGAGAGAGATTGCGAAATGAAAAAAAAAAAGGGAGCAATCGGGAAGAGGAGAAATAAGGAGACAGTAGAGTGGATACTTCGGAAGAAGATGTGAACGCAGAGAAAGACATAACATGATGGGGGTGGGGACCCTCGTCTAAGCATTTTCGATTATCTGAGGAGGCATGAGCCATCCAATCTACAGCGCCTGTTCTCCTGCCTGCCCATTGATTGATATAATATTGATTATCTGCTCTTTTAGTCTGTTTTTTAAGCCATTCCCTTTTCCCAACACCTTTCTCAATAACAAAAGAACAGATACCAGTGGAAGGAAAGTGTTAATTTTATGCAAAAATTGTTAAATATGTCCTGATTTCATCTCAATTTAACATTAAAAAATGCAACTGTAACTGTGTAGGACATTTATATAAAACTTGCAGATTTTTTTTTCTTTTTTTTTTTTCTTCCAAAGTAAGATTATATAAATCTCTGCAGTGCTTCATCTAAATAAATTGTTATGTGTAATTCTGTAACTGTATCTTTTGCTGCCTCTTGGCCAGGACTCCCTTGAAAAAGAGGTTTTTAATCTCAGTGGGACTTTACTGGTTAAATAAAGGTTAAATAATAAAAAGTAAGACAAGTGTGCCACATGGGTAATTTATGGGTGCATGTTTCTGCTTGATGAGGTGTTATACAATACATTTCGTATCTGATTTCCTTATTGATCCACGACTGCTTTGACATTAGATCTTTTCCTGCAGCAAAGGGCTGCCATACATCACGTGTGGCAGCTTTTGATTGAGGCATGTTTTATGGCATGTGCATTTGTTTGCGTTTCCCAGTGTGCTGCTTTAAATGTTTTTTGAAGACCACACAAAAGAAAGAATTGATCAGTGACAGTGAACTTGTGTTATCGAATTCAGTGCCATCACTTTATATTTAGAGCTAAACTGGGTATGACAGTCACAGGATAACATGTGGTCGTCTCGGGACTACATGGTGTAGACAAGAAGGCAGTGAGTAAAAGCTTTATCACTTTAAAGCCAGTTTTACATGGCTTTGGAAAAATAAGTTCAGGTTTCCTTTAGAGTTCATTGAAGATTGCTAGTTTTTCTTCCATTCGGATCTATTGTTCTTACTAAATTTAGTTCACTGCATGCAAAAGAAACATTTTCTCTTAGCATTTTAAGGGATTTCTAGTCTTGTGTAATTATATGTTTCAACTTGCTCCTCCTCCTTATGTTTCTCTTGGCTAAAATAATCCCCAATGTTTTGAAACAGAACAACACTACTTACAATTACGGACCACAACAACCATTTCATATTTAATAGCACTTAGACTTCATCTACATGTAGCTCTCCAGTGCTGTCCCACAGGTACAGGCTGTGTTTTGGTCACTTTCACACCAGAAGGGCACAGTTGTCTTCGTCAGCATTCTCCCGACAAAGCACCATTTGTAGCTCAGCATGTACAAGATGCCCCGGTGCCCCTCCAAATCGGACGTCGTGTGCCTGTTCGAAACCCACACTCGTTTTCGTAACGGGCCAACACTGTGTCCCTTCTCCTCTGCCCCGATACCCATCCCGCTTTTACCCCCTGAAGGTCACAGGTTTGGGTTTATCGTTTACTGTCTCGTTTTCTCCTTTACCACAGTGTTCATTGCGGCCATAAACACAAAAATGACCTACCCCTCCATGAAAGGTTTCAGAACTTCATGCCACTTACAGTATATATAGAAAATCATTGAGCTTGTCAGAAAATAGAAAAATATGTATTGATATGTGTACGTACAAGGTGACAAGCAAAACCCTTTGGCACAGTTTGGATGGCATTGCTTAAAAACGAGGAAACATGTGACCTCAATGTTCAGGGAGGATTTAGAAACTTATATTTAAGGTTATTCAGTCTGGAGGGAGACTCTATTTTTAACATGATCGTCCTCCTGATTTGTGCTGTATTAGGAATTCAGTTTACGATATACAGGTCATGCTGCTTGGTCTTGTGAGATTTTTGTGTGTGCACCATTTTCGTTTGCCCCAAAGCAGTTCAAACTCATCGAGTGTGTCACAGGATGTGGTGAAGGTGATTGTGGCAAAGTCAGCCAATTATAGCCAACCATTAACCGCTTTAATGGGATAGTTAAAAAACACGAAGTAAAATAATGCATTACCGCCGTCATCATTTTTACTAGCTGAGCATGTTATTGTTAGATTCAAGAATTCTAGGTTAAACTCTCAGATGGGGACACTCAGAAAGCAATGTGTAAAAATGTGTTAATATATAAATTGCAACAGGCACGACAAGCCCATAGAATATTGTGATGTTAATGTGTCTTTCAATGGGAGCAGAACAGAGCAGGTCACTTGAGAGGATTTGGACTAAATGGGTCTAGACTAGACCACAAGTGTCTTGAGAGAACAGGATCTGCGGAGTTTTTAGAGAATTGATTTTTGTAATCATCAAACTATTATTGAAATCTGGCAATTATAGCAATATGTAGACTAGACCATACAAATACAGTATTGATGACATTGGAAAAGGGAATATGTGTCCAGATCTAAAACCTGAGGCCTGGTTTTGTGAATGATTTTAACGACTCTTTTCGGTGAATGTTTTTAAAGTGCACAAGCTCTCTATTGCCCTGTATTTCCCACTCAACCCATGGTCTTGCTGAAAGGCTCATTTCTAACTTCCATTCCATGTCCGTCCCAGTGGACTGTATCTGAAAATAGCGGAGAAAGGGGCGAAGGCCCTATTTTATTGTGAGGCGGAGAAGCGACTCCATTTCCTGTGCTAGAATGATAAAGGTTGGGTCTATGCAGCATGTAGACTAGGACTGCAAATATCGTCACACCCTCAGATAGACAAAATAGATAGCAGCTGATATTCTTAGATGCTCACCAAGTTTGTAAAGTTAAACAGTTCTCCCTCTGCCTCACTTTCCTGAACCTTCGCTCGGTAAATGGATCCTGTTCTGTTTCAGTTTTCCCTGACAGTGCTTTGTCCCGCTGGCGTCCTTATATTGTGTTTGCCTCCTCGAAGTCTCTGTATGCATTGCCCTGTAATCGGAGAGCTGTATGTTGGCAGAAATCCTTGATGTCTCTCATAACAAGGACAGAGACAACAAGCATTTTCAGGGCGGAAAAAGCAGTAAAGGAATGTTATTGATTTGCTGCCACCTTAGACAAAACTTGATGACTATACTGGTTGTCTGTAATACTCCAGCCTGAGGCATTTAGCACATTTTATGATTATGTTGCAAAAATGGCTTTCCTATCCCTCCAGAAACCTCTCTGCTTGTCAGTGTGCCCTTCTAAACTATCTTCCTCCTCTTATCCCTTGGTCCATTTGCTGGTTAAGTGCTGAATCAGCGCCCCATACCACTGTACAGACAGTCAATTCCTCCAACCCTTGGAGACTGTGGTAACACCCTTGACATTTTGTGTGCATTAGAATTCTGGACATTGGCACCAACGAAGCTCTACCAACTGTGCCAGAGCACATTACAGTAGTGGGTAAATCTCACCAAAGCACACGGGGGGCTCGAGTATTACTTAACAAAGCACTTTGTCTGTGAATAACCTGAGTTGCTAACTGGCCTCATATTGTACAGGAACACGTATCTAAAAATGTTACTAATACTACATCAAGAGCAGACCATCTTGATCTTAAAAGTAAAATAATTTCACCCTAAGTTCGTGTCTAAAAAGCGTTTGTCCAGACAAACAGGAGCGACTTTCCCCAACTGAACAACATTATGCTTCACATGTCCAGCCTCCTGCAGTATAAATCACCAGCACACTCACCTCTGCGGCCTGCACTCAGTAAGTGTAGTTGTCCATAAAGCATTCTGCCAAGTGATCACAGTAACAGTGTCCAGATATATCACCTCTAGTGACACGCCTCAATGCATAACCCTGCCGATCACTTGCTCACATGTGCTCACCGTAAAATGTGCTTTCCTAATTAGCTGATGGCTAGAACACCAACATGCATTACAAGTACTGCTCTTTACAAGTCCTCAGTTGCTACACAGTGGTGTTGTACTTTTACACTATTCCTGCTCATTAAACTGACGTTGGAAAACAACACTGTTATCATTCCTTTGTAACCATCTGCTTCCTTATGGTTGCCTGTCCCGTTCAAAAGGGAAAAAGGAAACTGAATAGAGCAAGGACTACCCTTATATTAAAATCTTTACTTCATTGTGCTTTCTCATTGCATTTCGGAACAAATTAGTTGCATCTATTGTTTGGTTGAAAACTGTAGTGTGTTTGATTCCCCTGACTGATCGCTCTGTGACTAGTCAGTGATCAGCAGTCTTGCTAAACTTGTCCTCGTGTCGCGGACCGTTGCAGACAGGACAGGAGAGGAGAGACGGGAAAAGGGTGGAGGGGGGGATTGAAAAGGAAAATGGGTATCGGCAGTAAAAGGGGGGGCGTCGTCACAAGGACATGGCATGCTGCAGTAATCTGGTCAGAATACCAAGCAGATGAAAGGCAAAGGACGTGCGTTTGGTCGACTTTCCCGCACAGAAATCACTCCACACTCCGCAAACGCTCGACAGTGCTGCAGCGAGAAGGAAACGCTGCAGGATGTGTGTGTGTGCGTGATGGTGGGGGGGCGTAGCAGGGAGTTGAGTCATTCAGGGAATCTCTAAAACACAAGCCAGTGTTGTGATTGAAATGTGCCAGGATACGCTCCAAGATCATTGACCTTAGTCTGCATCAAATGTAAAAACACAAGGATTTCCCAGAACGGAAGCTAATTATATCTTTCTGGCCATTTCCTCTGCCTCTCGTCATTCAGACCCTGGTGCAGTGATGTGCCGCCCTTTGAGGAAACGGTGTGGGTTGTTTCTACCACGTGAGATTCAGTCATGCAGTCTGTACATTCATTTCATCCGTTCCCCATTCATAACTCGCTGCGCTTTGATTTTTGCCATAATCCTCCCTCTGTCCTTTTGTTGTAGGGTCTCTCATGTGTCCCGCCCTCTATACTGTATATTCGATGGTATTTATCCTGAGGGTGAGGTGGCCGCAGAGCCTTGGGGCGTAACACTTTCAAACAACATGCTTGCAACAATTAGGTGACATTGTGCAGTGCTACCTCAGGCCTGTTTATAGATTGTGACAAATTGTCCATTTTATACTTATACAAAGCTCACTGGCTAAATATATCTTAAACAATGCTATCTTACATGCTTAATAGATGCTATAGTGTCAATCAACAACCATAATATTTCAATGCAAAAATGGTCAAACAAAAATAAGATAAGTTTAATTTAATTCACTCAAGGTTAAACGTGTGTTGCTTCTCTTTTTTTTAAGGGCCACAGAAATGTATGTATGTTTCAATGATCATTTTTATGCCTCATTCAAAAACTAATTTCAGATAATTCTTCAGTGTCTTCTTATCTTTGCTGACTCTGCAACAATGGTCACCCAATCGCTTTGCCCTCTGGGAAAGACTGAGTGCATTTAAGTAGTTGCCGTTTATCACCTCCTTTAGAACAAAGGAGCGGACTAATTGTATGTGTGTCTAGTCAAGGTCACCTAATGCTGACTTTAAAAAATACACATTTAAATCTCTCGTTTGGTAATTGGCAAACAGGTCAGATGTTTAGAATGTGGTGAGTGCTCCTCTCTCTGCAGCCTTTTGTGCCAGCTGTAGCAGTATTTGGTTTAGTCCTCCTGTCCTTGGTGCCTGAAAGCAGAGGCTAACGCAGTGGTTGTCATGGTGACAGAGAGCCAGGCAGGGCTGTGGTAATACTGTAATGATAAAGCTCTTCTGGATGGTGCCGCAGTAAACACAGCGCCACTAGGGTCCCGTTAAAGGAGAGCATAACGCGTCGCTGTGCATGCAAAACGCCTGCAGGGCTAATATTGGCTCCTACAAGCTCTAAGTCATATCACTTACTCCTTGCTCCCCTTACACCTTCTTCTAATGCTTTTTACCACTCTCACGCTGGTGCCCACTGCGGCACTTCCTCTCTTTGATTGGAGAGATTCACATCAGTGTTCTGTCATTCCTTTACTGTCTCTTACTCATCTGTCCATTGAAACACAATCAGCTCTCCACATCCACTTCCTTTCACACTAAATCCTCTCTCTGAGGCTGTTTAGTATTCACTTTCTCTCTTTCCATGTGGCTCCCTCTCTTTTAAATTTATGTTGATGATCTTTTCAAATCTAATTTGAGAGTCTGGTGAGGGAATGGGACTCTATTGGGCCTTGAAGGTCACTGAGCTGCAGGTGTCACAGGCTTTAGGCTCCACTGTATGTGATTCCACTTTGGGACTATACATTTCAGGACTGCATGCCTTCACATAACAGATTGCGTCTACACATTTTAATATCCTCCTCCACCTCTTTACTCTTATTTGTCTTCCTCAGACCGATGCAATGCTCATATAGCCCCCACTCACTGTTTGTTACTACATCATGTCATGTCAGTATAGGATATGCTTTTTTTTTTAAATTCTAAACCATAGACATATTATCAGTAGACTGTCATTGCTCACTCCTCCCCACATTAATACCAAACCAGTTGAGTGAGAATCAAATGGCTGCTCCCCCTGCAGGGCGGGTGCAGTGGCGACAAGCCTCTTCAGTTCTCCAAGGCATGCCGATCAAAGGCCAAAGCTAAAACCTTTAAAATGTGCACCCCGAAAACCTGCGTGGTTTCACATACTGTGCCCACCCCAGAGTTATCACAGGAGGATTATCTAGCTTTAGAAACTCTTAATATTCTTGAAAACCAGGCTTTAAAGTAGGTTTTTGACATGTGTAAAGTCCCCATTGGTTTTCACATTAAACTGACTTTTCTGAATTTGCGCCTTGCCATGAGGTGGTGATATTACAGCAACGTCAGCTCCCTGCCATGACAGTCACGAACCACTTCTGAGGGTGTTTTCACACACGTTGGAGCGCTTTGTGGGCCAACCCAAGATTTCTCTCGTTTCAGTTTACTTCAAAGTTTGTTAAGTCCGCATTTACAAGCTCTTGCTCCAAAAGCACCATAAGCCACATAACAAAAATCAGCTCTTTGCCAAACTTATTCTCCTGACAGTGGGCATCGAGTGATTAGAGCCCTGTCAATTTGGCAACACACACGCACGTGCGCACTTCCCCGATGCTGCCTTTCGGTTGAACCAGAGCCAGTGTGAAAACCCCCTGAGTGTCTAACAAATATTAACTTAACTACGCTGTTGCCATGTTGGAAAGTCATCTTTATAGACTCTACAGCCACAAAAGTAAAATGGTCACATTTATTTTTACTTTTCTACCTTCATTCTGCACTCAAAGCTTAAAATTCAAAGAACCAATGTTCACTCCCTTGTTACACAATATGAGAGTAATTTACCAAGCGTTTACTCATGAGCAAAACAAGTAGCATGTACAAAAGTGGATACGCAGCAGATTCATCTACACATCTCTAGTCACAAAGCATTCCCTCATGTACATATCAAATTACTATAATGCAGGCAATAATAATAATAATAATAATGGCAGTCTGGATGGATGGGTGGTACGGTGGACGGTGGCGCAGCCTTTCTGTGTGGAGTTTGCATGTTCTCCCCTTGTCTGCATAGGTTTCCTTCGTGTACCCCTACCACTAAAAACATGCACAATAGGTTAATCCTTCAGCCAGGTGTTTCTGACCTGTAGCCTGGCTCCTCATCTGGATATGGGCCCCCATGCATCTGCCTCCCCTGGCTGCTCACTGCTCCTACAGGTTTCCCCAGCGGCATTGAGAATGGGTCAAATGCAGAAAACAAATTTCCCCACAGGGAATAATAAAGTTTAACTTAACTTAAATGTCTTCCTCAAGGGGACGCCAATAGGGACAAGTGGGAGCTGGTATTAAACCAGTGCCATCACCACTGTGCAGTACAGGTGTACGTAACACAGAAGCAGCGGGGTGCTTTGGTACCACAGCCTGACATGCTGCTACATATTTAAAAAGGCTGCTGCTGAGATGGATTGATCCATATTGATTTGATGTTAAGATCTAAATTGTAATCCGCAGCTCTGTACCACGCTCTAATAGTGTTGCATTTAATTACTAAACCATGAATGAACTAATGGGAGATCAGTAACAGTAAAGAGTTGCAGAACAAATGGACAGAGTAAATCAGCTCCTGGGATTGTACTGTACTGTTTTGTGCCATTCCAAGAGCACAATGTTTATAATAACATTTGATTATTACAAGTATGTCCGTACTATAACCACATTTAGAAATTTACAATACAACTCCACACATGCATAGAGCAGTATAGACTTGAACAATCAATGTCATGGTGCTCCAATAATGTCTAACAAAGTCATTGCATAAACAAGTTTTCGTAAAATTACCCAGCTAATACATTCTGACAGGATTTTTATGCCCCATGTGGATTAATGTAATACCTTTGTTTAATGTATTGTCAGCATGCATTTTTAATCCAGACTTCTATATGTTGACGTGTAGGCAGCCCTCCCACGCAGGGTTCCTCCTGTCTCTTTGGTTGACACAAGCCACCGTTGAAGCTGAGGTCTGTCATTTACGATTAGCCTGCTATGCCCTAAGCTTCGCCTCAGTGTTTTTCCGCGTAGTCTATCTCTCTCTTTGTGCTGTCAAGCTTTGAGTTCTCTTTGTCTTTTCTAAAGTCATCTCTGCAGGACTCCATCACATCACGTTTAGTCCATCTGAACCATGCGATATGTCAGCTCTGCAAATCTTAGCTCAGGTTGCTTTCCTGTGGCATTGTTTGAAGAGGTTTCTTTTTCCCATGGTTTTAGTGTTAGTCGTTTCCTTTCGCTGGGGACGCTGCAGGTTGTTCCTTCGTGTTCTGGATCAAGACGGTCTGGTCTGCCTCCCACCTGTGCGTTCCCCACAGTGCCTCCACCTGTGTAGCCTACTTAGAATATACCACGGGGCAACAATTTGTTTTGTATTTTTAGGAACGCAACTTGTCAAGGCCACCATTTGGGTCACTGGAGTCTGAGAATACATTATCTTAGGGAAACAACCCAGTTTATTTCTAGAGGGGTAACTTGCATCGTTAATGTATATGTAATGTTCATATACATATAATGCACTTCAGTGTACAATATGGGGAAAAACTGTACGATTCAATACTATCTTGATTATTGAAAATAACAACATTGTAGAGGTTCTGTTCATTACCTTAAACAAATAAATTCTAAGCGCAGACTGCTGACCCGCGACCCGGCCTCGGATAAAGCAAAAGAAAATGGATGGATGGACAACATTGTTAGAGAAGTAACATTATAGAAATATGTTGCTCAACCGTCTCGACACAGAATTCACCTTATTCCGCCCCACCCACTTTTGCCTCTTTTTTTCCACGGATCGACATTTCCATTGACA
Organism: Gobius niger; assembly: GCF_951799975.1. Lineage (NCBI taxonomy): Eukaryota > Metazoa > Chordata > Actinopteri > Gobiiformes > Gobiidae > Gobius > Gobius niger. The sequence goes on along the minus strand of NC_136870.1, from coordinate 11,941,265 downwards.
AGACGCTTCCGGAAGTTCGCGAAGTCCGTTCATGAAGCATAGAACGGTTAATGTTTGCTGCTAAAATCTGATGTTTAGTAGATTGAATTGTGTAAAATGTCTAATGTTCATTTGCACAAGTCAACACTGCACCGTTTCTCTGCGCGGCCTAAAAACAGCCATGTATTTGTGTAGTAACTGATTTGAATTTGACCTCCAGTCCTATGTAAACTAATAGGAGTGAAGGGGTGGGCACGATTCATGCAACCACACGAACCACTGGAATAAGGTGAATATTTCAGTAAAGTTTTGAGTATAACGCCCAACGTTTAATTTTTTGTTTACAATTAATGAAAGAGGAAGCATTTAAATTATTAGTTGTGGTGCAAACTAAATTCTAAATCACCATCATCAAAAAGGCTTTATAATTAGATGCACAGCACACAAAGTTTTTTTTTTTTTACAAATCTTTGCTGTCACAATATACTGAAGGACAAAAAATGTATTCCATTGTTTGAAAAAAACAAAAATCAATACTAAACCAAACAACCTAATAGGGAAACTCACTTTTTTGTTTTTTTCAATTTTTAGTCACTGTGTGTTTTTGTATGTGCTGTATGTGTTCTCTACTTGTGACTTCTAATTATATGGATATGGCATCACTAAATACTTTTGCAACACATCACCAATTAAAACATTTTATTTACTGCTGCCAAGCCTATGACATAGCTTCGTCAACCGTCCCACTGGTGCTGCCCTGCTTCCCTGGGACAAGACCGGCTAGTGTGGAGCTCAGACACGAGGGTGATTGAGAACCTCACAGTGTGTGTGTGTATATTTCAGCTACAGAAGGAGAGAGCACTGCAGCAATCTGAAAAAGTAGGTCAGACTTAGACTAGCACGAAATAGAAGAGAAAAAGAGTAGCAATGGAGTTTATGGGACAGGTGTTAGAAGTTCTGTGTTCTGATCAGAATTTCAAAGAAATTGGGTGGACCGGCTTATGGGATTGAGAAATGTAATAAACATAGGATTTGATGGTCCTGACGGTAACGTCACTTTCTTTTGACTTTTTTTTCTTGTCAGTGAATCCATTCAATAAATACAGTTGCTCAGTGTTAAGTCCTGTTACTTCCTGTCATAAATGCACTCAGACAATAATGTAGACTCTCATACAATTGTCTAACGGCAACAAAATGTGGGAAACCTTTTAAGAAAAACAAGTGAAAATTGCTTCGTTATTATGTTCCTACTTGATATTATATAAGTGCATAATGCTTAAGATGCACAGTGACACGCACAATACATGGGAGGCACTTAGGCTCCTCATATACTATATGGGATCCACTCAACTATGAATTACCTTTCTCCGTGGCTCTTCAGGCCATGTCTATGTTTTATTATTTATTTGATAAAGCGCAAAGTATACTGCATCTATAAATACACAGCACACAGTGCAGGAACGGACTGCAGTGAAGGATAGCGTGCACTTTGGTGGTGTTGGCACGCCACTGTCATTCGTTTAAACGTATGCAGTACTTTGGAGTACTTTAGTATAGACGAAGTAAAAGAAATGTTTGAAAAAAAGCTATTATTGAAAAAACTGCAGATATCTTGATGTGCAAGCGTTATTTCTGCTTTGTGCCCCCCAGTGTTGACAAAGGTGTGACACAGAACAAACAAGCATTAAACTATAATAATGCAATGCCTTTTACAATGCCAGTACACTTTTAGATAATTAAATAAACTATAAAGCTGCCATAAAAGGCATTTTAATTTCTATTCTTAGATAAACTGCAATATGTGTAAAACGTACGGCACTGTTACCCCGAGTCCGTAATAAAGTTGAATTCAATTAAAACTATTCAAGTTTAGGAAACACAAACATAACATTTGAAAGTTCAGTGCTGCTCTTTGTAAACCTGGGAATGTTTGCTTAACACCACCAGCTGGAGAAACCACTGTTGTGACAAGGAGTCTGTCAGTCCTGTCCAATGTTCCATGTTGCTTCAGAACTCAAAGCTTTGTTGACAGGAAGTGTTGCCTTGCATTGTGTTTTTGCTTTAGACATCCTGGCAACGTTGTTTATTTTACAGACTAAACCGTTCTAGCACACTTGGACTTGCTTGCAATATCAGCCAATTTCTTACTTGTGTTACTTCTCTTTTAATACTTCATTTTGTTTTTACTAGAGTTACTATTTCCTACAAAACCTTTGTGCCGTAATTTTCTCCAACTTCCTACAACTAACCTCTCCTTACTTTTCTCTTTCTCTGCTTTGTTTCTCTTAGTATGTGGCGTTTGGCTCCCTGTTCTTCATTCTCCTTTCAATCTCCACTTTTTGCATGGAGACGCATGAGGCCTTCAACACCATCGTCAACAAGACAGAGAACGTCACAATGGGCAACATCACGCGGGAGGAGATTGTGTTTGAGGTGGTGACTGACAGTTGGCTGACATATGTAGAAGGCGTCTGCGTGATCTGGTTCACTATTGAAGTGCTGCTACGAGTCACCTTCTGCCCAGACAAATTGGAATTTTTCAAAAGCTCCCTAAACATCATCGACTTTGTTGCTATTCTTCCGTTCTATTTAGAGGTGGGCCTGAGTGGCCTGTCCTCTAAAGCTGCCAAGGATGTCCTAGGATTCCTGCGTGTTGTCCGGTTTGTCCGTATCCTCCGAATCTTCAAGCTTACTCGCCATTTTGTAGGTCTACGTGTCCTTGGCCACACCCTTCGCGCCAGCACCAATGAATTCCTTCTCCTCATTATTTTCTTAGCTCTGGGTGTCCTCATTTTTGCCACTATGATCTACTATGCCGAAAGAATTGGCGCTGCCCCAGATGACCCAACTGCCAGTAAACACACTAACTTCAAGAACATTCCAATCGGATTTTGGTGGGCCGTTGTGACCATGACCACACTGGGATATGGAGATATGTACCCAGAGACGTGGTCAGGAATGCTGGTGGGCGCACTATGTGCCTTGGCCGGTGTGCTGACCATTGCTATGCCTGTGCCTGTCATTGTCAACAACTTCGGCATGTACTACTCTCTGGCAATGGCCAAGCAAAAGCTGCCCAAAAAGAAGAACAAACACATCCCTCGAGCTCCCCAACCAGGGTCCCCCAACTACTGCAAGCCGGATGCACTGGCAATGGCTACAGCATCGCCACAAAGACTCTTAGGAAATGTCCTAGGTGGGGTAATGGGGTCTGGAGGAATAGGGGGTGATTGTCCTCTCGCCCAAGAAGAAATTATAGAGATAAATAGAGGTGAGCTTTTTTTGACATTATTGTCATACTTTCCAATTTTGGAAAAATGCCACCTTTATTACACTCATTGAAAGCAGCATTAGCATTAACTTCAATTTCTAGTCTGCATGTCGATGCTCAGTGCGTCTACCATTGATTTTCTACACTCTGTATTGATGATAAATAGGAAAACAGAGACAAATGCTTGGCAAGTTTCCATTTGCAACAATTGGATAACGCTGACTTGTACGTATCTTATAAAGAATGCAATCATGTGGGAGGACTACCAAGATGAAAATCACAGTTGTAATCCACCCCAGAGAGATGACTGGCCTATTAAATCTTCTGAGTAATTTGTGAAGTGGTCGGTCCACACTCGCCTACAGGCGTCTGTTTGTGGTATAAAACGAACAGAAAAAAACTGCTATCAATTGCCTACTCACGGTCATGTCACCTGATTAAAACCTATAGAATTCAGCGTACAAAGCACACATTCCCCATCATTGCACCCTCTGATCTGATCTAACCCTATCGTAGATTCGAAGCAGAATGGTGATGCAGCCTCTGCCGCTCTGGCGAACGAGGACTGCCCCACCATCGACCAAGTACTAAGTCCCGACGAGAGGAGTCCCATGGGGCGTGGACCAACGCGGGAACGCTACCAGCAGGATCGAGCATGCTTCCTGCTCAACACCAGGGAATTCCGTGCCACAGATGGGAATGTCCGGAAAGGTATGTTTCTCACCAGGCACCGGATATCTATTGCACACTTTATATAGCACACAACGATGCCAACAGTTATAATGACGTAGGCACACGTTAGGTAAGAGGGTAAGTACTGATCACATTTTTTGGTGTGAACTGGAAGGGGACATAATTTTGGATGCCTCAAAAACAATTAGAAGGGCTCCAAATACAAGTTAACAGACACAAAAAATTGATCTACACAAATATACTCTTCTGCTCTGCTATATTTGTTTCCACCTCACACTCATCTCATATTTGTCTCATCATTGCTTATTTACTTTTCTGTCTATAAAAGTTCTGTCCCTCTCAGTCTTTACATCTTTTATTTTCCTTGTGGCATCTTGCATTGTGTCTGTCCTCTTTCCATCGTGTGTCCGTGCGGCTGAACTTCGTTGTCTGTCCCATAGTGTCACATTCACTCATGCTCATAAACGGATCTGTCTTTCTCTGTCTTCTGGACTCAGACAGTTGACCATGCATTAATTTTCTTCTCGTCACCTCTCCTCTGTTTCTCTCTTTCTCTCCTATCCTGCCTGGCATTATCTCCTTTGTTTTTGCCTCTCAACCCCCTTGTGACCCCCCCGATACCACCCCCCCACCCCCCTTCCCTCTCCTACATTGCCCTCCCTTCCTATCCCCCCATTTCCCTTCCCCCTTCTAATTTGTGCTACATGTTGCCCTTATGATTTTTAACCCTATGTGCATCGTGTTTGTATTGCTCATTAAAACCTCACACCTTAATCCATTTACTACTTTAACCAACTCCAACCACCACTATCGCCAAACCTGCACCAAAACACTCCCCCACACTCCCCCCAAACTCCGACAACCCCCTGCCGACAACAAACTGTAGAGGCAGCAGCCCTGGCGCCCAGCCCAGACTCCCCTCTGACTGAGGATTGGTATAAGATGGAAGGGTCACTGTTACAGCAGGACCTCAATGCAAACTCCACCTCCTCCTGGATCAAACCATAGCGCCAGAGGTAACACTGAAACCAAGTCAAAAACAAGGAGCCTGTAGCTGAGTTCATTTATTTGATTTACTTTTGACCAAAAGTTTTGATCTGGCTCCGTCACTAGCATGCTCTTCAACGCACATAGCTCTAGTACACTGAGATACTTTCACACTAAGGTATGCTGTTTTGTTTTTGAAGAGACGCCTCTACATGTTTCAATATCTATTGAAGGCATACTATGTAACCATTCAAAATTGAAACTAATTGTCATGGATGTATTACGAAACACAGAAAAGACATCTGTACAGTCAGTTTTACTAGTGATATTTCATGGGAGAGCATCATTTCTGTCATAACACTTTCAAAACCTGCACTGGTCAGATTATGTCCCCTGTAAAAACATGACGAATACATTCGTAAGGAACATAACAGAAAAATCTCTGTCTTTTGTGGCAATTTGCTGTTAATAGCGCTACCCTGTGAGTTTATCATTAGGCATTGTGTTTTACATCCATGCTTTCTATGTCCCACACTCATACAATGACAGCACAAATTAGGACAAGGACTATTTATGCAGCATTAATCCTACACAGTATGCCTCTAATATTGAAAATAAAAGTGACAAGTAATAGCTTGTGATTTGGGAAGTTTATCATTTTGTTAAGACACTGAAAGAAGATATTTCAGTAACTATTAATAATATAAATGTATATTATTAACAGTTACTAAAATGTTACTAAAATGTTTGTAAATGCAAAAGTCAAATGTTTTGCACATTGCAGACTGTTTTGTAATGGTTAAAACATTTGAAATGGTTTATATTGTGAAACACGCAACTGTAACTGTGTAACTGTCTATGTATAAAGCCAATCATAAGAAAAACCTTGTGCATCCAAATGGACGTTACACACAGACATTTCCAGTAAAAGTCCCAGTTGTCAATGTCCTATGTCAAAAACGAATAAAAGACAGAGTGAAGAAGACTGAATGGGAACGGCGGTCACGTTGTTGTCTGATGTGCTTGTGTTGTTGTGTCTCTCTCTTCAGGTTGTGTCATATCACGCGTGTGTATGTGGGCTCTTTCATTCTTACATGTCGACACTGTGTCTCTGTCTAAAGCCGTCTGAGTGTTGTGGTTGTGTTGTCGTGTGTCGCTTATTTTGGTTTTCCCTACTAGTGTGTTTACTTGTGTTCCTCCTTACCCCAAAGACCTCCACCTTGGCGCACATCTTGTGACGTCACTATTAAAGTCCCAGTTGAATATGTACATGTGTCTATGCATCAGCTGAATGTCCTTAAAGTAACACTGTGCATTTCAAAGCACAAGACACATGTACATATGTTTTATGTGGAAATCAATTGGCCAGCCTTGACCAGCTTTACAGTTGTTCCAGTCAGTGCAGTGGTGTAGAACAAACATCATTTTCCAAGGCCAAAGGTCACTTGGGTTAATGGAGCTGTGAAGGTCAAGGGATAGTAGCTCTTGAAACATGCCACGCTGAAAACAAGTCAATGTTGTACATGCCTTAACTTTCAAATCAGTTATTACAAAACTGATTTACAAAAGTGCTGTGCTGTTCTATCAGCGTGTAATGGATCGGAAATACTATTTCCTCGATCATGTAACTGTGCTTTCAGCACCTAGTGTAGTCCAGAGTTCAGGGCTTTTGTGTTCACACTGAGGAGACTTGGATAAAAAAGCCAAAGGATTACAAGCTGCACTTGGTGACTGAAACACTCAAAGTTAGAAAAAACAGACAAATGCTATAACAGATTGATTGAAAAGGGGCACAGTCTAAGGTAAGCAAAGTCTTTGCTCAAGTTCCTCACTTAGAGGATCTTGACATTGCTTCAGTTTTATACATACTATATATATCAAGTTAATTGCTGCATAATCCCTCTTTAAAGCTATTCAAAAAGGAGGAGCGGGATGGGGCACATACATGTATAAAGATCCATTTACAGTCCAATAAGCTTCCCATTGTTAGTGGAATGGAAGCCCTCCTGTCGTGTAAGTGTCAGCCTATCAGATTGAGATATTGTTAGTAGCATTGTTTTTAAAGAGGGATTCTCATGCTTTTAGTATTCATTCTTGTGTGCTTCACTTCTTTTGTACATGCATAAGATGTATTAGCCACCTTTTGTTAAAAAGCGTTGACTTCACTTAAGGCTATATGCATGGCTCACAAAGGTCAAATACTCTTGGCACATTTCAAATCACTCCTTTGAAGATCTGTCTTTAGTCCTATTCTTTGCTTTATACTAATCATGTGGATGATACGTTACTTACATTTGTGTTGTTATGATTTAATGTGTGTTTTGTGGAGTTACAGTTGATACATTTTGTGAGTGCTTCAGTTTAATTAGGTTACTTGTTGTTTTTATTTACCTGTATCTGTGTTTCTTTTGTTGTTTTCCTTTTTTATTGTGAAAATTTGACTATACCCTATGTCCCTCCTGTATATCTTCCCTTGTATTGCCTTTCTTTGAAAGGCAAAGAAAAAATAAAGAAAAGGCAATCCTTTCCACCACTCGAAAGATTGATTTGATTATGATTTAAAATATCAAGTATTGGCTTCAAATAATGCTTTTGCTTAGTGCTATTGATAAATATTGCCAGCTGAGCAGCTAAGTGAAAAGCCAATCAGTGTCGTGTGAAACTTTAACACTTGTCTTTCTGTCATTGTGTTCATGTAACTACAGACAACAGCGCAATAATGCATGCAGTATAATTTCCCTTCTGTCCCTCCTCTTCATCACAAAAATCTGCAAATATTTTCAGATCTTTACCCTTGTTGATGATACATTTTCACTGATTCGGCTAAACTAATGACAACTGACTTGCTGGCTGTCATGTTTTCCCAAAAGATAGGCCAGATATTAGCACTCAATAGACTTTCTGTGGTTTAGTAATATAATATTGGGATACAGTATGACCAAACGAATGGCCATCAAAAGCTCAATACATCTAATTATAGGTAACAGGAGATAGCGCCATCTGTTACTGCCATTGATCCTATGAAAGAATGATACAGTACGAGCTCCTGCAAGTATAGCTTTTATTGAGTCAGCACATCCTGGGATCATCGAGTAGCTGATACTACACAGTATAAGACGAGTTAAAACAGTTGCTCTGAGTATTTGCAGTTTCTCTTTCTGTTCGTGTGTCCCTCCTCATACACATATCCCTGTGTGATTAACACTCATTTTCCATCCCATTCCCAGGCCGCCACTGCAGTGCAAGTGTAACTAAAGACTGACACTGGGTAGGTATGAAATCTCAGAGTGCAAATTAAGTGTGACTATGAACTATGTTTTTGAACATGGTAACAGCACAAATATGGTTGATGGACTGCAGTGGCTCACTTTATTCATACTTGTAACAAAACATTGTCTTGTTTTGTAATTAACCATCATAGCATTCTCCTCACCAGCTGATCTTCACCAAAAACATTTTTCATCTCAAAATCACGACTTCTTCATAAATCTCTTGATGAATCTAACGCGTGATTTTAATGTGGAACCTACAGACCACTAAACAAACCCCATCTGTTTTTGTTCTCTTTATGTTGTGATGCCACATTCTTTGTGTAATAATGATGAATGCATAATTAATGTTACATTCATGGTCTGTAGATTTGACAAAACACAAAGATACATTTTGTTGGTTTCATGACAAAACTGAAATTTATTTATTTATTTTATTCTATTTGATAAGAACACGGAAACTAAACAATATTTTCAGTGTTCATGTAACAAGCTGCTGAGTAAACCCAGTACAAGAACATTTATTTTTCAGTGGTTTTAAGTGATTTACATCTTAGAGTGGTGGACTTTTTTTTTTTTTTTCATCAGGATGGTACAAAGGGCTTTATATTGTAACTGTGGGTGTTATGACTAAATGTGACCTATTAATGGCTGGAGAGTAATACTGACTAATTGAGATTAGCAAAAACTTTGTAGTTGTGTTGACTCTGCTAATCTCCATCCATTTTTGGTCAACTGTCCATTGTTATGGAAAACAACAACTACATAACAATGTTTGTCACTTGGTACAACAACACTGTCCGCACAACAGCTTCTCGATGGTCATTTTTAACAGGGTCTGCATGAATGCTCCAGTAATGTACAGTGGGAGAGCTGCAAAGATACAACTAGATCAACTGTAAAACTCACTTTGGTAGTCAATAAATACAGTCTGTTACTTCCCATTGTACATAAACTGGTCCCTATTCAATGGTATGATTGGTGGAAAATGTGCAGGGGACGGTTACTGTTGCCCATTTGAAGTTTGGGTGACACAAATCTATTGTGCGTTTGAATCAGAATCGTTTCTATATGCCCAAACTTCATGTGGTCATCACAATATCAAGTCTGGGGATTACTACACTGTACTTGTCTAAAACACTCCTCCAGCGTGGGCTGTTTTATTCAACAGAGCTACTACATGTCTACTCTGGTGATTTTAGATAGTTTGGGCGGGGAGATTCTTTTGTGTAAAAGGCACATCATAACTCTCATTTTCTTGTTTTGTCTTGTCCTGTCTTGTCTGTGTCTGTCTTTCTGTGTCCTTGTCTTTGGTTATAATTCGACCCTTTTCTTTCCCAATTCTCCTCACCTATGTGCTTCTTTACTTTACTTTTCAACTTTTTAAATGCCAATGTTTATTTTAATGCTTTGATTTTTATTTACAACCCTGCTAATTATGGCTTTTGTCATTACATCATTATGTTTGATTGGTTTAATACCAATTTCTTTATTTTGCTTCTTCAATTGCTTACTTACTGTAATTATGCAGCATCAGGCGATGATAAATCTCACAGCCTCAGTAACATATCAGGAATGGCGGGGTCATCACTGCGGCTCGCTCCCATCGCCAGCCCGCACTTTGAAACGTTTGAAACCCCAGTTCCACTGCGCCGCTGTCGCTCGCCTATCCCTTCCATTTTGTAGCAACATGAGGCTCATCAAAAGATGCAGGGGTTAGCTAAAGACAAATAGCGCTAGCAGGTTTCTGGCCTGATCTGTGCAAAGATGATAGCAATAATGACAATAGGGTCATGAAAAAACACAGAACGCCCTCTTGTGACTACAGTAATGCATGCTTTGGATTTAGTGGAACTCTAGGTCCAAATTTAGCTTAAAAAGACACTGCATTAAATGATTTGCTTTATTGTAAATATAAGTCAGTAGATGGTAATACATTATTAACTGTTAATAAGAGATGCCCAAGCATTTAAGAAAAAAGTATCAACCTCAAGAACTAAAAAAAAAACACGTTATGTCACATCATTGTACAAAACTATGACCAAACAAAACTTTAAGTAGAAGAGAAAAAAATAATCTCTATTCTGTGATATGTGATTATTGTGCAATGTGTAGAGAGCATGGTTTTGACACTTTTATTAAAAAAAGGATAAGTTTTATTTATGTACATGCCTTGTCACTTGCACTTTCTACCAAAAGGTCCAAAAAGTGGTGTCAAATTAACAAGTGTTATATACTTAATTTAATGATAACTACACATCCAGTCAAATGAAACCACGTGGACTTTGTGCAGACGAGTCATGTGATGCCGATGTTAGCCAATCACCACACGCAATAGACTTAAAACTTTTACTTTATGACAATGATATTGAAGTAGATAGGGAAATTGCCAATCTATAGGGAGTCAAATTTAGTTTTTCAACCAAACTTAAACATTAAATATAAGCAAGAAACTCAATGCTATTGTGCCATAACTCCTAAAGATAACAAACTTACTTAAAAAGGGATTTAACGTATGGATTATACATCGAAATGAAACCATGCAAATATCTATTATTGTCTTAATTTACTTTGTTAAACCTATTACATTCACATATGCAATAATACTAGTACGATACAGGAGGTTATGTTGTACATACGCACATTTTCTATCTCAGTGATCTGTTTATGAACATGTTCAGTACGAAAACGCGAAGCCACTTGTCTGTGTGTTAATTCACTTTCTGTGGTTGTTGGGCTTTCTGATTGGTCAAGTTTGTATATTGCTATATCTGTTTCAGTGTAACAAGAATATGTTCCATAAATGGTCTTTAAATCTAAAAGATCAAAACAGATTTATGTATTTTTAACACAGACCTAGAGCTACAAATGCAACTTCTGTGGAGGTTCAATCGTTTCCTATTGTCACTGTCCATGGTCCTAATTACAAGGCTTTTAACAATATCTTTGTGCTTCCAACTTCAAAGGTTAAGACCTCGAGATAAAAAAAAAAGGTATTAAAAAAGGTACACTATTTAATTTGGAAAAAAAAATGTTTAGGAATCTATTGTGTGTGCTATTTAAGCGTTATTACCTTTTTCATTTGATTTTTTCATGCTGAGCTTTTTGTCAGTGAAGTTCTTAATGATCTCATTGTATTATCGACAGATTACTTTTAAGTCTATGAGATGGTTTGATGAATTTATTCTCTGGAAAATATTTTGTGCACGTTTGGATGTACAGAAAGCAAGACGCCCTGTGAGACAACCCGGAGAAAGACAGTACATCAACGCAGACAGAGACATATGATGGACATCAAACTAATATTCATGTTTTCTTTTCTCTTTTTGTGTACTGTGTAAAACTAACAGCAAAGCAGTCCTGTATTAAGTACTTGTGTAAATCATCAAGGATGTTCTCTAATGTAAACCTTGTTTAAATGATCAAAATGGACAGTAACTTTAAGTGCCTCTATGAGGACTATCTTGACTTCAATGTCATTTAGAGATTAATGCAAACAGCTAGATTTAACTAGCTACTCTTTCAGTAATGCTGTTTGGGTCATGTACATAAATGTATAAATACATACCATTACATTAAAACCATTTATGAACCAATACTGTACACAACAGTGATTATTTGATCATATTGAAATCTCACCGATAAATAAAAAAGACAGTTGCTAAAAATATCTTGAAGAGACGAAAAAGAGCTGAATACCTAATTACAACAACTAAATCAGCCAATGTATTTTTTGGAAAAGTTCATTTCAACTGCAATGTTTTACGTTATATTTCTGTCATTCAGTGTTTATCAGTGTAAACTTGTGTCTCGTGTATCAATGTATCAGAAGATTTTTTTTTACGATTGCGACGTGCTTTGAGTAGAGCTGTGCTTAATGTCAGTTTTACACACTGTAATTGTGCATTTTATTTCGCCATGCATTAAGCAGCAGTGCAGGTAATGGTGATCCTTTTGTACACAGTAGTTGCACTCAACACATGGATTATACACTATCATGCTCTTTATTGATTTTAGTATCATCATACAAATGTGCATTCTTCCTCCCCTGACTAGTAATGGCTTTCTGCTCTTGTCTTTGCAGTGTTAAGTTTCTAGCATTCGCCTTCTCTCTTATGAGGAGTCGGTAACCGGTAAACACAAATTTGCAACGGGAGCCCTGTAAGCAACACACGTGACATGGATGGATCTCTGGGGTGACAAGAGAGAGGCCAGAGGTTAATGATGAATATTAAATGATATGGTCAGCTCCTCAATTGTTACCAAAGCAGCCTCTTGGAACTCCGACGACACTTTGGACCACAGTCTGACTTGACTTTTTTTTTTTCCTGCAAATTGACTGAGCATTGCACTGACACACTTTGGGAGACAGAGACTCCTGTTTACACATTCCAGATGACCACAACGGTAACATCATACTGACCATCTTGTACAATGATCAACTCGGAATCATCTACTGAGCAACTCAACTACAATCGTCTTCACGAAGGACCGACTGTAAAATGTAGCATCTCTGCTAACATACTGTAGCATTTGTAGGCTGGGACCTAACTTGACTTAACTCATTATTGGTTAGAGCAGAGAAGAAATTATGCATTCAAGAGATCTTTTCGATGTCATTTAACTCTTACGTTCCTTTCCAATGAAAAGAAATGAAAGGTACATGAGAGACAAAGTACTAGTCTATTGAAATTATACATTCCAAATAGTAAAACGTAGATGCACTAAATTTAAAGGTATTTGATCCTTTAGAGCCCCTAAGCACTAAAGTATGTTGTAATTATTGCCATTGATCATGTCTTCCATTCACCTTTATCAGTATAACACTGCCCTGCCCATTGCCAATTCAAAAGAAGCACTAGTGGTCTGGCTAAATAAATCAAGCACATGTAGCATTGGCTCAAACTGCGCATTTAGTCTTCACCAAAGTGAATTAATGGTAGAGACTTCTTTATCTCTCATGTACTGGGTTTTTTCCAAGATCCACTTGGGCGTTCTTCGTCCTGTGGCGTGCACTTGCGGAATGACTCGTAATGTATACTATAAAGCGGGGTAACATTCTGGGAGATGTTATTCCTCTGAGAAAATGGAGTCCTTTTAACTGCCACTAACCTCTCCTCCCACGCTTGCGCACTGAAGCAAGCGTGCTGAGGTCACAAGGAGGACGAATAGCCTTTTTTTTCCCCAAAAAAAAAGTTGCGGACAAAACAATGTATTGGAAAAAAAAGGACAACCCATCCACAGGAATTTTCACTCCACATGAAACTCTTTGCTAGCTGGAAAAAAGAAATCAATCTCTAAGGGACCAATAATATAACCCCACACTCAACCTGAAGACCAACACTGCCAATTAGGCACAAGAATCCCCAGACGCACACTGCCCCAGCTGTTTCTTGTCCCTCTTGCTGTCAACGACTACTTCATGGGCAAGTAGGTGTCGAGATCACGATGGTCCGTCTGAGGAGCCCAAGAAGAATGGATGTGAGCATGGACATGTACAAAGAGAACAAATCTATATTTTGATAAACAAATCGTCTATATGTGGCTATGGAGCAAGTTTTCAATCAGAAAATAAGCCTGCAGTGGAAGAGGAGAAAACAATGCAAATATGGCAACGTAAAAATGGAAAATGTTAAGCCCACACGCAAAGGAGAAATATATTTTAAAAGACTGAGCAATGCGAGACTCAAGGCGAAAATGTGTGGATGAAAAGGATGGCCACTGAGATAAACAAAAGAAAAGAAAAAAGAAAATGCATTTTTGTAACTTTGTTTACCAGCATGACTACTTTGCATGACTGTCTTTTCTGCAAGCCCTTAGTTGAAGACAAGGGTGCTAGAGAAACAAAAAAGTATATACTATAAAAGGAATTAAAAAAAAAAGTTATATGCAATTAATGTTTAAAAAAAATTCTAATGAAAGAGAAGAGCTATATTTTGTTTTGAAAAGTGAAAATGTGAATAATGAAATATGTATGTTTGCGAAGTAAACCCTGAAATATGTTTAGTTTTGAAAAATCTTTCTGCTACTACTGCCCCACATACATGTCATTTTAGTGTTTCTAGCCACTCTTTTCTCTCATGAGTTTCTCTAAAGGACAATTGTTTCATTTCATTATATTTTTTATAATTCATTTGCACAGCTATTGTAGCAACAAAACAAACGGCTCTCCATTATTTGCTTGATTATGGTCATAGTTTTCTTTTTTTTGGCAATAATTAAAGTGATTTCATAGCTGTAGCAGGGCAAATGGAGCGCCTTTGGATTTCATATCATCAATGCCTCAGTATTAAGAAATGTATACAGGTTTTGAATGTCCCAGTAAAGGATCTTCTTTGGATAGGCAGTTCTGCTTCACTTGTCAGCTTGGAAATGGGAAAGTGAAAGCAAAAAGATTTTAGCATATACCTGCCATTCCAAAGTAAGTCTATGTGGGTAAAGGACGTGTGTGTGTGTGGATGTAGGTGTATTTCTATTTTATTTCCAACATAATACAGTAAATTCTAGTATATAGACAACAATAATGTGAACACCTCACAGTGATGTGTAAAACGCATGCGTTATGACTTGATCTCTCAAGAGGGGAGTCGAGTCTTGAAATATCCCCTTAGGCTCCTACCATTTTATGTCATGAACCCAGTCCTTATATCTTTGAAACACTGTGCCGTGGTGTAGAGCAATGTCTTCCTTTGAGAGGCAACTGGAACTACTCGCACTCGCAGTGTCAGCATGAGTGTGTAGCGGTAGCTTGTCTTTGTTGTAGATGGTCAGGTCTTGCATCATTATTCATGGCGTCATCCAGCTGGTTTGTAGGCAGCTCATAACAGCACATGACACAGTCATAGCACCAATCAAAGAGACCCAGAGCTTCCAAATGATGTCAGTTTAGTCTATTCAAGAGAGAGGATGAGACAGCAGTGTCCACCAAGAATGAAAATTTAAAATTTACATTGTTTCTCCTTGTCGAGTGCTCCTCTAATCCACAGTTGGGTTTTCTCATGAGTTTTGGCCCTGCTGGTCCAGGGTTCAGCTCTGGCAGCTGAATGGTTGTCCATTCTTATTACTTTGCAGATGGAGGTTCATCTGTTCGAGACTTAACAGGGCAACACAGATCACAGAGATCACTATTCCAGTCTAAACTGGTATTAACAGGGTCTAGATTTTTCACAATTTGCAAAAACGATCGATGGGATTTTCAATATCAATTCCCATTTTGGAAGGCATTAGGGAACCTGTATTTGAATAGCCACAAAGAGGTTCATCTATATTTTAAAGGAAAACTTCTAGTAATAGTGTGCACAACTTGCAGAAACTTGCAGAGGTATTTTTGTCACTACTGTTTTTACAGTTCCTTTTGTATTTTCTTGTCTCAACATCGTGAGGCTCAATGGATGTCTTTCTTTAACTATTGCATAATACTGCCATTTTATTTTGTCAGAATGAGTTACAATGTTGGGATCGCCAAGTCTGTTTTATTTGTGAAATATGATCAATATGTGGCCATTTTATGTTACATAACCAAAAGAAGCAATGCTTTACATGTTAAATACTGCCAATGCAACGTATTAAGGTATGATGTGTCTAAAGCGTATGGCACTGCCCTGGGAAAATGCTTTTTCATATGAATTTGATTTATGTGCTTATTTCTGTTGTGATGTTTTGTTTTGTTCAAGCGGACACTGTATGCAATCTGCACCACAATGCCACTGATTGACACAAACTGTATGCTCCCTGAGAAACAGGCGCTTTGTCATCAGTCAAAAACATGTAGTGGCTTAATGGCTTTCCATAGAGTAATTTAGCAATCAAAAATGACTATTTTAACATGGTGATAAGAGAAGATTTGTTTTAGAGGAAATGCTATTATTCTAAATAGAGTTTAATACTGTATATTCAACCTAGAAATGATAATGTGATATATAATATTACTACACGTCTCTCGTAGTACACATAATATTCACCTGTAGGCATTCCAAAGATTAATTTTACTTGCCATACAAGGATTTAAAACAGACTTAGGGAGTAGTCCATTGTACTGCGATCTTGGTAGGAGAGTAAATGGGAAGAGAAGGTGGTCACTGGAATATCTGGTTGCAACTTCTGCTGGAATTTATTTTTGAAATGTCAGACAACACAAAAAACAAAGTTATTAAGAACTGTATAAAGTATATTTCAACGGAATGTTCATGATTTATCTTTTTATATTTTGAAGATAAAATAGAAACATATCAATAAAGTGTCATAATTGAACATATTTCTACTGCTGAGACTTAAAAATGTATGAATGTCAATGCGATCTAATGTGAACCAATCTCCATAGCAGCTTGAACGAATAACTGATTAACAGTTGTGAGATGCTTTTTCAGAGACCTTAAAAATTTAAATCCTTGAAATGAACGTAAAAAAATAAATCAAAAGTGACATGAATGGTGTTGGTTTCGAATTTGTAACTCATTCTTTGCTTGCGCTAAGATTTTATTTGATGTGCTGCCTCCGCCTGTCAAGAATGGACCGCCGCCACAGCACAGACACTGATCTCATTTGACTTGAAAATAGAGTGACAATCAAGTACGGGCCTTCAAATTGAAATACAAACACAAACCATTTAAGTGGCTGTGTATTTCCAAGAAGTTTTAATTGTGCTTCACAGTTTCCAAACTGAAGACCTGTAAAATAGTATAAGTATAATAATCTATGTTTCCAAAATTAAATGTAACTGAGTCATGATATCTGAGAATATTGAGGTCATTTTCCCCATACTGCTCAAGATCAAGTAACTGTAATATAATCTACAATATCTACAAGCAGAAACTGACTGTATGTTCCAATACAGATCCGTGACATTGAAACACCATTCTTTAAAAAATCTACTTTAAAATGTAGGGTTTTGGTCAGTCATTAAAATTACATTTGGATTTGAAAGATAAGTTAACAACTTGTTAAATCTCATTATATGCTAGAATAGATTTCTCCTCCTATACATAACATCAATAGATTTGGGGAACTGCCCAGCCCAGTGAATAGGTATAGTTGAATTTACATGTTAATTTTGTTAAGATTTTTTAGCTTGAAGCAAAGGCATTTCATTGGACATTGAAAGTAGGACTGCATATGAGAAAAAAATAACACTGTCTCCATGATGTTACTTTTGCGATATGGATATTGCTTCACCTAGTATTGTGATAACAATTATTTGTCGATATATTGTGCAGCCCTAATTGAAACTATATTAACCGGGAGGAATAATTAATTATCCAAATCCTGTACCGTATTTTCAAATGAGCTCGTGCGTGAGAGAATGAGGAATGGTAATATGAGGTGATGGGCTCATTTTTTCGACTTATGGCTGCCAACAATCTCGAGGTGTTCAACATGGTAATGAGACAGGGGTAGCATTGGCTGCCATCTCCTGGGAGTCACATCTCATGATTGCAGCATCGCTGCTTAAGAGATTTAGAGCCCTTTCACAGCTCCACTATCACCTATAGCGACATGTACTGGACCATGCATCATGCTCATCATACAAAGGCATTGGTAGAGGGCATCACGTCAAAGATTTATATATTGAACTGCCTTTTTCCTCCAATAAACAATAACCACAGAATAATTCTCATCAGATCCCGATGATATGACGACTGCTTTAAGTACTACTACTGGCATGAACTGTATCGTATTCATGATGAGACGGTAATTGCGGCAGTGCAGATGAGATAGTAAAGGGAGCAGCTCTGAGGAAATGTCGGCTGAGCCCTCTGCCAGTTTTATCTGCAGTGTGGAAAAACATCCACTCCCTCTGGTGGTGAGAAGCTGCAACGACTGTGCAAAATACAAAGGGTACAAAAAGGTATTATCCACATTGAAGAGAATAAATCATTGATAAATGTACAGACTAAGCAGACAATAGCATTGTTTGTGTGTCATGTGAACGATTGCTTCATTGCATTTGCTACAGTTTTTCCCGTCATTGTACATTTGGATTTCATATCACATATTACTATACTGCTAAAGTCTATAACATGCCATTCCGTTTGTCTGCTTGATGGTTCTATCTCCGAATGGTAGTGAGGCATCAGCCATATGCCAAAGCCCCATGTTTGTTAGAGAGGGTGACACCAGTGCCAGGCATTGGAGAAGAGGCTGAAGTCAGTGTTGGCCTAAAGCTGAAATGAAGGGGAGAGGACGGGGAGGGGTTTGTGCTCGGGGTCCAGCTGAGATTAAATTTCAACAGGACAGCATTCCCCCTCAAAAAATTCAAGACAGCCAACATGAGACGGCAAGTGAACGAACAAGCTTCTGTATGTTGCTTGAGAAAACAAGTGGCAGCAAAGTTTGTGCGCACCTTTATAGGACTTTAACCCAATTGGCAGAGGAAGAGTGTGCCTCAAAGTGTGGACTATCAGAACAATCACATGTGAGGGGAAAGATGACAGAGAGACAGCCGAGCAACCTGAAGTACTATGGGACACAAACAATGTAATTTCTCAACCTGTCCTTGAGCTCTGTCAGCAGCATTTTCAAAGTGAGTAAAGAGGCACATCTATAAAGTCTTGCACGTGATACTCTTAAGTTGCATAAAAAATATGGTTTGGTTTCAAAACAAACAAAAAGAAAACATGCAATTTGGGGGTTTAGTGTTCTTATGTTTAAGTACAGTAGAAGTCTTTGTTAAAAAAAAAAAAAAAAAAGAGAAAAGGATAATAATAGACTAATACAATTATAACTCTCATTCCAGGTACTAATTGTTAAGACCATCTTAAAATAACGGTGGCCAATAAGTTTGGTAGCATTTGGAACCACAAGTCATGGAAAGCAGCGATGATGCAAAAGGAGGGGGAAGGAAAGACTGTGATGGAGAGAAAGACAAACAGTTGAAAGAGCAGCTTAACTGTGAGGAGAAAGGAGTAATTGAGCTCCAAGAAAACGACAAAGAGAGAAGAAAGGATGGTAGATCGGGAACATTGTGGAGGAGTGGGTGGGCACTAAGTGAAAGACTTGCGATTAATGTCTCAGGGATGCGATATGAGACTCAGCTTCGTACACTTGCCCAATTCCCTGACTCTATGCTTGGTGATCCCAGGCGGAGGTCTCGATATTTTGACCCTCTGCGAAATGAACTCTTCTTGGACCGAAACCGGGCATGCTTTGATGCTATTCTGTACTTTTACCAGTCTGGTGGTAGACTTCGAAGGCCCACCAACATACCACTGGACATATTCATGGATGAGCTATTGTTTTATGAGCTGGGAGAGGATGTCATTGATCGGTTCAAGGAGGATGAAGGTTTTCCAAAGGAAGAGGAGACACCTCTGCCAACCAGTGAAATCCAGAAGAAAGTGTGGAAGCTGTTTGAGCATCCGGAGTCTTCATCAGGAGCACGCATCATCGCCATCGTCAGTGTGATGGTTATTGTGGTGTCCATTCTCATCTTCTGCTTGGAGACGCTTCCAGAGTTCAGGTTGGACAAAGAGAGACGAGAGGCAAGTCAAAGACGACTTACTACTTACAACTAAAACATTAAAATGCTAGATAATACAACTACCATCTATAATAATTTGATCAAAGTAACATTATCCAACAAAAAGCTGTCAATCAAATACAATCCTACAAATTTGCCTGTACACCTAACCCATCCCATTGATTGTATTCACACGTCTTCTTACAGCAAAAACGCCACTTCCATTGCTATTACTAGCATCAGGAAACAGTCTGGGCTTAGTTCTGGAATCAGCAGCATTCAAACAAACATTACCACTCACTTCAGTAATGATTCCCACTCCTCGAAGGGATGCAAGCAATGGAGTCAAATGTCTCCACGACAGTGGGTGTTTATGTAAACACTGTTGGCGAGTACATTATGACAAAACTGAAACCTCTCACACAAGGACAACAGGGCTTCAAGCTCGTGAGATTATTTTAGTCGACTGTTAAATTTGATACGCTTGGATTCAGACTGTACAAAAAAGTAGAGGGAATTATATGTAGGGAAGTGAAATACAAATGAGTGAGAAAAAATACAGCTGCAGGTAGGTGTAGTACGAAAAGGTCAACCAAGTGACCAAACATATGGAAAAAGATGAGCCAAAGCCTTCCACAGGCTTAGCAGTGGAGCCTAAAAGGTCTCACAGAGTGAGCTGCATACATTGGGTCATGTTAACACATTCCTCCCAGGCTGCTCTGCTGGCTAAGCTGCCTTTGCACAAGAGCACTGCCAGGAAACCACTGTAGCTTGTATCCGAGTCAGTTGAGTGGAGTATCCACTGAAGCATAGTGACTGTTTTACTGCTGTCACAGCTCAGCATATGGGATAGGAACGAGGGTGGTCATAGATGCTCTGAGACACTCTCATGTTTCTGTTCGAAGATCTCACAGGTTAAATATAGGCTTAGGAGAGACCTTGGTAAAGATCAACAAATACACATCCACCATTAGTAATCCACACTGTGACTGACCTGCTACTGAAAGCCATGAACAATGTTGTGTCAGAGCTTAAAGTGTAACTTTATATAACTCACACCTTATTACAGATTCAACTAATCCATGTAGTGTGTTTCCATGATTTAGACGTGACAAATGATACTATGAACCTCCTGGGGAGAACAGTACTTTCTTCAGCTTGTTGTAAGTCTAACCTGACATGGAAGATGGAGAAACAGGTGGACTGAAAGGGAGATTAGGTCAACTATGTCTGAAATGTAAAGCTGGAAATGTCAGACACTTTTATGATGCTGTATCAAAAGTAGAGACCCATGTAGTGGAGCTCAGTACTGTTCATTTCAAATTGTGTTTATTCAAGTAGCATTTTTCTGAACTTCTAGCCTTCAACCATGACTTTGTCTATGCAATATGTAGTATTTAAAACTATATGAAAGACATTAAAAGAAGTCTGACACATGGAAACCTGACAAGGAAACTTGGTAGATAGCATGAACTTTTATAAACACTAACCTTTTTTTAAATCATTTTTTCCCTTCTCTTAGGAAAATCTATACAAGTATCACTCCCTCCCCAAGAATGTCACAGAGAACATACCACCCCCACCTGGCATCTTCCAGGATCCTTTTTTTTTGGTGGAGACAATGTGCATATGTTGGTTCTCTTTTGAGCTCTTAATGCGGTTTGCCTGCTCTCCCAGTAAAACATACTTCTTCAAGGATGTCATGAATATTATAGATTTCAGTGCCATCCTGCCATACTTTGTTACTTTGGGCACTGAGTTAGCAAAGGACAATGATGCCACTCCGGCCACATCCTTGGCTATTATAAGGGTCATCCGGCTGGTGAGAGTCTTCCGAATCTTCAAGCTGTCCCGTCACTCCAAAGGGCTGCAGATCCTGGGGCAGACCCTCAGAGCCAGCATGCGTGAATTGGGTCTGCTCATTTTCTTCCTCTTCATTGGCGTCATCCTCTTTTCCAGCGCCATATACTTTGCAGAGGCCGACCACAAAAACACAGCTTTTATCAGCATCCCGCATGCTTTCTGGTGGGCTGTGGTTACCATGACCACAGTTGGGTACGGTGACATGTGCCCGGAGACAGTCTGGGGGAAACTAGTCGGATCAATGTGCGCCATTGCCGGTGTGCTGACCATTTCGCTGCCTGTGCCTGTCATAGTATCCAACTTCAGTTACTTCTACCACCGCGAGACTGAGTGTGAAGATCAAACGCCGTACAGTCATGTAAAGTCGTCACTGTGGGAAGATGAAGAACCAGAGGAAGAACAAAAGGAGGAAGAAGACCAGGATCCAGAGGCGGAGTACTATGCCATTGAGGGAAGATATACTCCTGTTAACCGTGCTCTGCTGGACAGACCATGTCCAGCACATGGTACAGAGTATAAGGAAGCAAACACGTGCATGAGAGAACCACTGGTCACTCAAGTGTAGGGAGTACTTTATGTATAAGGAAATGCACATGGTTCAGAAGTTGCAAATGCTTCAAGAAGTATTCATACCCCTCTCATTATGTTTTGTTGAAGTTTGATACTGAAAAGGTCCACAGTCAGGCTTCCACAGGCTCTGCTTCTCTGTAATTTGGGCAATGAATGGAAAACACCATACTTAAACTTTTATGAATGTTCAAGCCACACACCTGCAATCCAAAAGGTCTGTAGTTGTTATGTATCGGTTTTGAATACTTAGAATTTTTAGTTTGTATTTTCCTGGTTTTCACACAATTAAAAGGTAGTAATGAACACCATTTTAGTGTCGAACATTTACAAATTTAAATTAGGGCTGAAAACTTTTTGAAGCAGCTGTATGTCAGTGTGCAACTTTTACATTCTCAGGGTTGTGCTATGAATGCTGTGTTATCATTGCTCACGTTACAACTTGTGCTTTCAAACTCCAATGTCTTAGTAGATGAAACTGAATATTGATGTTGGTTTGTGTGCATCTCACAAGCCAAAATCACAAATTTGAATTAAAAAAAAGGTGGACAAAATGTACTGCACTGAAACCCCTCGACTTTTCATCCAGTATTTTCACTGTCCTCATTTTCATTCTCTGTCTCTCTGGTTATTTGTTGCATTAACTAAGAGTCTGGTGCTCTCTTGGCCAAAACCTCAGTAACCAACCAGCATTTTCCTTGAGAGATCTGTGCTGCAATGATCTGTTTAAATCAAATACCTGTTTTTAATAAAGATTATATTTTATTATTTTTTGTGAAATGTTTGTACGCAACAAAACAGTATTCTTCTACATGACTTTTCAATGTGAAAGAATAATTAAATACAAATGGAACACTCAAATTACAACATGAAATTAAATACATTTTTTAAAGAAATGGAATTTAAATAATTGTCGACGATAACATATATTTCACTTGTCAAAAGTGCACTTCAATAATTAAATAAATAAAATACGTGACAACAATCCTCAATCATTACTTACTTATAAAGCGCTGTACTGTATAAATCCAGTGAAAATGTATTTCCTTTTTTATGATCAAGCTCTCCGTGTTCTCATATTTTACCACTAGAGAGCAGCACTCTGGTTACATACTGACACCATAACATCAACAGCTGCAATTCCTGCTGCCCAGATATCCCCTTATACAAGACACAGCAAAGAAATTAAATCTTCAATGAATATCACATCACTTTCAACCGGCCACAACAGAAAATGACAAATTCCAGACAACAACAAAAAACGAAACAAAATGTAAATAGATTTGTGCAAACATGCTGTTGTTAAATAAATAAATAATTTAAATAAACCGCAGCAGAATTAAATAGTTCTTACTAACATACCTTACCATAAATATTAAATAAGCAACAGTACATTACATTACTTGTGGACTAATTACAGCGCTTTCCATTCCGAACGGATCGTGAGAGTCCAAGTTCGTATACTGTTGCCTCACTGCTGGTTCTGCAGTGGCGGCCGCCTCAGACAGAGTGTTCCTGAGAGGCAGAAATCGCGTGAAGGAGATGGCGTGCCAATCTTGGGAATGTTTAGGGGCCAGAGAAACAGGAAGTCCATAATGGGAAGAAATAAAGCGTGTGTATCCATCAGCCAGAAGGAGCTCCCTGAAGGTGCAGTCTGCCTCAGTGTAGTGACTCTGGGGGAGAGATGATGTTAAGTAAACACATGTAAAAGGATGTGAAGGCAGCACCAGCCATGCAGAGGTTATCTTTGCTCACCTGGCCCCTTAGAAGTCCTCGACTGTCCATGCACAGGAATAGTGATGACCTGTGTCCCCTGATGACAACCTCTCCGGTTCGAACAGATTTAAGTTCTAGCACACCTGGAGAGAAAGAAAATATATAATAAAGCTAAATGTTATCTTAAGATTCTGTATGGCGCGTCAAATATGAACATTATGTATACTATATTAAAACAAATAGGCAATTTAAAAAAGACACATTTTCTGTTCAGCCACTTACTGTATGGAGTTTGGATATCACTTCCTGATACTTGTCCATCCAGCGCCATTTGCAGATACATTCCTCTTCTGTGATTGTCTACAACAAGTGAACAGTTAAATGTCTTGCTTTTGGTGACTAAAAGTATTGGAAAAAAAAAAAAAACATTTTGAAATCCATTTACCCGTGTATAGATGAGTTTCTCTCACTTGGCTACCAAAGGCTAAAAGTGGGTTCGAGTCAGGGATGTAAAATGACTGATTACAAGGCATTAAAACAAGTAAGAGAAAAACCATAATAGAAAATTGGTTAAAAAACATTTGTAAATGACACCTTAATGAATAAATAAATAGACAATTATTCAGGATAAACTAGTTAGCTACAAAGAAATGGTTTGTTGTAAAACAGGCAACTGTGGCATGCACCCTTTTAAAGGATTCAGAGGCCCTCCTTCTACATGAGTCAGACTTTTGTGCATAAGTGAACAAGATTTATAACTTTTTCCGCACTCTATGTATGGACTGTATCCGGTCCAAGAGAGTCAAGTGGAGTTTTCTCATTTGGAAGCTACCTGGTGGGACGTAACACAAATGTGCACTAATAATCATGTATTATAGACTACGGTGCATTTTAAGAAAAGACACACTACTTTGATACTACTTTGATATGATTGACTATAAACTAATCTAAAAAATGATTATCCAAAGTGGCATTATCCCAAAATGTAGAAAGGAACACATATACTTACAGTAAACCATGCTTCTCTTAAACTCCACAATAAATGTTAAAACACCAGCATTCTTTGTTGCGTTACCATTCAAATAAATAAAACAATTACTAATATAAACATTACGAGGGGCTTTGTGCATGTGGAAACGGAAGTAGGCGACCCATGTTTACTAGAATGCAGCTGTGGAGTTTCCAAAGGCATCACTTTCAAAACTCACACATGAGCAAACACTGTTCTTTCACTTCTTCTCACATGATTTCTGTCATAGGCCTGCGTGGGTATCTGTGCGAATGACTTTGAATGAGGCCTTAGGTTGTCTCTACAAATGAAAGTAGCACACACAAATGCAAATTCACTTTATGCTTTAATTACTACAAGTTTGAATCTTTGGGATTTTGGACAGGCCATCTTTATTGTATCTTTAGAAAAGGGCTCAGCCTACCTGTTCCAAAGAGCTGCTAAGTAAATCCCCCAAGGGAAGGTGATCTGGGTGATCTCTTTCCAGTCTCTTTAGGCAGAAATTTTGATAAAATAAAGTTATGTTAATTTAAAAAAAAAAGTACATTTCACATGTAAGTAATATATGCTAATAACAATACCTAACTATCTGGTGCTAATTAACATTGGCAAAGGCAAATTGTGCCAATTCATCTACTTACACGATGTATATAGGCCTACTTACTGAAATGTAACTTACCCTGAAATCACATTTGATCTCCCACCACAAACTTGGTTTTAGCATCAAAATGTTTTGATTTGTGACGTGCGGATTGATAGTTTTTGAGCAGTGATAATTTAGCATAGAACCATGCGCACGCGCACGCGGCACAGCACAGCACACACGAAGGCCAGGAGTACGCGCAGGGATACCCAAACTTTTGACTCGAGGCCGCGACCCCCCAAGAAATAACCGTATAAATAATACGGGTCCCCCCACTGTAGAGCTTACACTTTTAAAGTAAGATTTTTTTTTTATATAGCAAAACATTTAAGAACTGGTTTGGGGGCAGTTTATTCTGATATGACCAGTGTATAATAAAACTCAAGAGACTTTTTACAGTATATTTTAATTACAGCTTTACAATCATTATCATTATAGTTGTCATATAATATTCATTTATCATTTATCACTACTCTCCAATAATATGAATTTAAATCAACACCATTTGTTGTCAAAATGTACACATACAAGTAGCATATCTCAAATGTCCATATTTTTAAAACATATTTCATTTTTCAATCTAAAATGAAATTACAGTCTTAAAACTAAGTATGAAATGAACATACTGTTTTAACACACACGCACGCACACACGCACATACGTACTGTACATACATACAATAGAAAAATGATAAAAATAAAATACAGACATTTTACAAAGTCCTTACTCAAGCTTGCACATCATAGGATGACTGATATCATGATGTTTTGTCTAAAATGTTCATTTTGGCATGCATATTAACACAGATGCTTGAGTCTTTATTTTTTTTTCATCACTTTTATATAAAGCACTTGCTACTGGTCTCATTGTCTGTCCTATTCACATTTGTGCATCTCTTTCTGTTATGGCTTAAGAACATACAATCCCTATCCCTCCCCATGTGCACTTTCTTCTTTGTAAACCACTCCTTCCCCGACTGTATAGTAGTACCTAGATGTTTCTAGAAGTATGTTCTTTTTAGTCCAAAACATAACAAGTTCACCTGAAAGGGTGTGTACCACATTACCCTTTGTCAACTTCTCAACAGGAATGCATTTCTCTTGGTTTATAAAAACTATAAAGTCATTGAGTCAATACTGCCACCTCACACTCAAAAATAGAAATGAAATCACAATAGGCGATGGTCACTTTCTACAGTCCACTTTCTACAGAGTCAAACAGTGTCATGCCACAACTATGGGTCAAATGGAGAGAAACAGATGGAAAAACATTCACACTTCTCATCTATACAGGAGTCGTCCACTCATTGTCTATGGTTCTTCAAGACGATGCTCGAAATAGGTTGGTCATCTTCTAGAGTCCATTTAGATTTGGATTCTTTGTTATTTTTTTTTCTTCTTCTTTTGTTCCTTTGGGTAATATTGGGAATGGGTTTCTAGAACAAAAGCACACATAGAGAAAACATGAGATTGTGTTGAGAGCATCACAAAAACGTCTGAAAGAGCTTCCGACCTGCTGTGCTTATCTTTTAACAGGAATATGTTCTGACGGACCCGGACTCTGCTCTGGGACCAGAGTTAGCTGACAGAAAAAAAAACGAGACATGTGTCAATGATGACGTAATGCAAATCAAATGGGGTGTGCAGTGCTGTTCCAGAAAGCCTCACCTTCACTCTGGACTTTCCTCAGAGTGACTGACGGGGTAGCAATGGCCGAGGCACGGAAATTGGCAGGTAACGTCTCAGCGGAGTCTGCAGTCACCCCGCGAAGGTCCTTCTCTCTGAACATCTTCCTCCAAGAGGGAGACCGTGTAAATGTTTTTGTGCCATCCTGCAGAGAAAATCATGTGATACCAGCTGGTTAATAATGGGGTTTATATTAATTAGTACTGTTTGACAAAGTAAAGACATGTTGTGACAGGGGTGCAGTTTATCCCCAGCCGCCTGCAACTAATTGGTGAAGTGTAAACACAGCTGAACCAATTTGGCCACTTAGTAATAGTACGACTCCTCATAGCAACAATGTAACAGTGCCCATGGTCTCCACTGTCATATCGTTGGTAATATTCAATACAGTCCCAGTTGTTCACGTTGTTGTACCTCATCTGGCCGCCTCTCAGTTCCCATGGAGATGAGAGCGTTGTACTCTTTTTCTAGGAGTTGCCTTGCCTGAAAATTATACAAAAAAATATGATTATATAGTATAATACATACAGTTTATGTTACAGACCATTAACAATACAGAGGCTAATTGATATTAAACAATTTCATTTACTTTAATTATCATACCTGTGTATTTTGATTTGGTATCTGTAGCAAAAGTGCCAGATCAGTGTAGTCGAAGGTGTCGTCTAGTGCCAGCAGCGCCCCGTGGACCCCGCTTTCTAACAGGTTATCTGCAAACTCTTTCAGACCAATTGCCTGGACCCAGCACATCACTCGCTCATTGGACCACACCATCACATCTGAGGGAGAGCAGGACCGGAGAGGTTACTACAGCAACAGTACAGTAAAGGCATTCTGTACGTGCTTTTCACAAGCGGAGACCTTGGTTCTCGTGCTGGCTCTCATCCCGCTTTCTCTCCAGCTCCTTTCGGTCATAGTTCAAGCGTTTCAAACACATGATGCCATAATGGAGACTCACTCTGAGGGAGGTGAAAAACAAAGGTGCATTATTTTGACAAGTTATCAAAGAAAGACAGTAAATGAGTAGTAGAAGACAAAATGATGCATTGAAAACAAATTTCTTTCATTCTGACCTGTGGAAACTGTCCACCATTTTGAGCTGTCCTCTCAGTTCTTTCTTTGTCAGGTGATCGAGCATGCGGGCATCCACTAAAGACTCCATGAAGTAGGAGCGATACTGCGGTAGACCCAGACTGGGCAGCCATTCGTTTCCGACCCATTCATGGTTCATGTCTCCATAGGCCAGGATCTGGGGAACACGACACAGGGGGGAAATTATGTGACTATTCGAATGGCCTGTCTTTCCCGCTCCTCGTCTCCCCCCCCCTCCCGCTCCGTTCCTGTTATTTGGTGACTCATATACACCACTCGAGATGAATGAAGCCCCGCGTTTGAAGCATGTGACACTCAACGTTTTATAAATATTTGTTTTACAAGGGAACAGTGGCCCCAGAAAACACACGCAACGTGGGTTTGGAAAGTTTTTTTTTTGGCAACACTTTGGAATATGGCCAGGTAACTCCTAGGTAGTTACTGTGGTGCATCCCTGGTACTTACAGAGGTAATTACCAAGTACTTACAGTGGTATGTCTAGGTAACTACAGTGGTACTTCATAGTGAACTTCAGTAGTAATTCCTAAATACTGAAAGTACTAAATATGTACCGGTAAGTAATGGGTACTTAGAATTGGAACTACCAGATACCTAAAGTGGTAGTTTCTGGGTACTTTTAGTGGTAAGTCCTAGACACTCAGTGATATGTAAGAATTGGCATAAGAGTGGGTTATGGTAGCTGGTACTGATATGATTATGATGACTTTGTATATATATATATATATAAATATCATTTTAATAACACATAAGTCTCTTTATTTTTATTAGTGTTTTCCTTGTGCTTGAAATTTGTTTTGAAATGGTAAGCTCTGTATTGCTAGGGTCTTTTCTGTGTTACTTATTCCATATTAATAATAAAGAAACTTAAAACGTTTTATAGTCATACAATCCTAACTAAATCATACATAATTTCTGGAAATGACCTCTGAATGTATCTAGAAGCACCACCACTCTGAGGTCTGTGGATCAAAATCTGCTGAAGGTTCCATGCACTCATTTTTGTACTAGAGGTGACCGATCCTTCCGGGCTGTTGCTCCTCGGCTTTGGAATGATCTTCTGCCCACTTTGCACTCAACTGACCCTGTTCCTTCAAGAGCAAACTTAAGATTCATCTTTTTGTTCGGGCTTTTAATTAGTTACTTTTGGGCTGCTATGATTTTGTATTGTCTTGGCCTTTTGTATTGTGTGCATTTGTGATGTTTTTGAACTGTGTTGTGAAGCACTTTGTGGCTTTTTGTCTGCGAAAGGTGCTACACAAATAAAGCTTACTGACTTACTTACTTTCTATCTATTAGTTACCACTGTATGTACCTAGAAGTACCTCTAATATTACTTAAGATGTACCATTAATTACTAGTAATTACCACTATAAGTACCATGGACTTACCGGGCCATAATCGATTTGTCTTTTGAAAAAGTAATAACAAATTTGAGGACACTATACACCAACTGCAGATTCAACTACATTTTCAGTATCAGGCTTCAATGCAAAAAGTAATTCACTGGATTAGATTTAATGTGTCAATTTGAGCATGAAAATCCAAATTTGAGTTGTTTTGACTAGTCAAGATGTAGTTGGGCATCAGATTATTTCAAATGTTCTGGGATATTTCTGACTCATTTCAATACATTTCGTCTCCATTTCAGGTAATATTCTTTGCCAACGGGGTAAAAAAAAATGGCATTGACAGTTTTACTTTCTTATTTCAAGTGAGATGACCTTAAACCATTTTGAAATGTCATCAAACAAGCAAAGTAGACTTCTAAATTAGTCTAAATGAGTGAAAACCGCTCAAAACATGATACATTTCCTCAATTCAAGTCATCTAAGCCAATTTGTCGTGTTCAGGATAATGACATTGATGAATCAGTCCAGTCATGCTGTGTGAACAACTGACCTGGTCCCAGCTGAACTCCTTCTGCTCCTGGTGGCCGTGGCAGAGAGGAAGAGCGAGAGAAAAGGGACAAAGAGTGGCAAAGAGAAGCAAGGATCGCCAGAGGGACAGTGTTGTGGCGGGAAAGGGGTGTCAGGGCACAGTGTAAGAAGCAAGGGGAGCAGAAGGAGAAGTTTTGTTAGTCGAGTGAGACGGAGAAACTCTACATCAAAACAGAAACTGGGGGGATAGCAAGGGAAAGGAGTAGCCAAACACGCCTAATCAAAGACATAGAAAAAGAAAAAAATGTAATCAAATATCAAAATGGAAAATAAATGAGTGATAAAAATAGTTCTAACATTTGTTCCATGGAAGTCTCATTACATGACTGTATTTACACAACAGAATGCTTTGACCAAATACGAAAAGGTTATCACCATGACCAGGAAATTTGCGTTTTGAGTCTTACTGGCTTCGTGGCAGCAGCGAGAGACTCCATCTCAGCATGTGTCATCCAAATATTACTTGTTGACTGCAAGGACAGAACACAGACACATCGTCAGATTCTGCCTTGACGCAAATGTGAAAAATGCCTTTAGGGACGCTGTGTTTATTTTATTTTTTATGGTGTTTAGTCTTACAGAGCGCGTGCTTGCTGGAGCAGACGGGCTGGTAAGCGACACCATTTCCTGGATGGCCAATCGCAGTTTCAGTCTGTGCAGTGGGTTGCTTATGCCGATCTCTCTCTGGATCTCCGTATCTGAAAGGTTGGCCATGATGGCGCCACTCTTCACGTTGGCGCGGCACGCTGCCACATACCAGGCTGGCATCCCAACCCACAACTAGGAGACAGGAAGCAGTGCACGGTTATAAAAAGCGAGTCATTCTAATAATGGTATTTAAATGAACCAAGTGGTCTATTAGGGCAGCGCCAGGACGTACCTCGAGCCATGTAACAACAGTGGGACCGTCCCACGAGGCAAAAGGCAGACCCTGACGACAGGCCTCCTCCAGCAGATCATGTCTGGCACAGTGAGTGGAAAGCCAAGTATGACAGATTACTTTAAGAGATCAAGCTGTAATATCTCACCCCTGCTTTTATAAATAGGAACTCACAAGGTGTATATGCATTTGTTGGCCATGTTCATTCATGCACAATAGTAAGTTTATCAATGTGAAAATAATGCACAACTACAGCAGATCTTACTTCTTTTTGCTTCTGCGATCTTTTTCCACGGTTCCTGTCCCTAGTTTGGCTAAACCTAAGGGGTCAGCTGATCCCAGGTCATCAGACGGGGTAGAAGCTAAAACAAAACAAAACAATCTAAATAATGTTCACTTTTATCAAACTTGAAATTATTGTTTTTCCACAAACCTAGCGATGCCGATTCTCGACCAGGTGCCCCCATTCTTCCTTTTTCCTTTTTCCCAAAAAGCCGTCCAATGGATGACTTGATGCTTTTCTTTTTGCTGGCTTTGTGCAGGGAATCTTGACTAGCAGTTGTGGCACCATCAGCAGAGAGGCTGCACGCAAACAAGATCAATGGTTTGAACTGATGTGATGTTTTTTTTCTTTATTTCATGTCAGCCTTAAGTACAGTGCGAACAAATACTTTTTAAATATTTATTTACCTGCGGAATTCTCGGAGGTCGTCAAGGCCCGCGCCTGGATGGGTGTGCGTCATCCTGTCCAATCGCAGAGCTCGAGGAACGGGTGGAGGGTTGGAGTCGATCAGGGCAAGAGCTCGACATTCCTCGCCCTCTTTGCTATTCTTTAAGGGTAATCCACAGCAATTTAGTGATAGACATTGTTTTGCTTGTAGCAGTATGCAGTGTAGTTGGTATAGATTTGTACCTGTCTTTCGTTCTCTCGGGCGGGGGAATGGGGCAGGCGAGGGGTAGAATGTCCTGAGCTGGGGGGCGAGGGAGAGGCTAAGGTGGAGGAGGTTATGGATGGAGTGATGTAGCCCCTGCCACCCAGAGACGAAGGTGGGAGAGCAGGTGCGTCCAGAGCCACACTGCTCACACGGCTCTCGATTTCCTCTGCTCTCATCTCTGTGCTCTCCTTCTCCTCCTGGATCAATCTGGAAGCAGGAAAGTGGAGGTCAACTTTTTTGTTCAACATAAAAGTGCTATTCTTTTTATCATTTTTAATGTACATACTTAATCTCTTTATTGATAGCCTCCAGTTGCTCCTGGAGCATGATGGCCAGTGTCTGAACATCTGTCTGTCCACTGGGAGACAGCAGCTCGGAGCCAAACAGGGTCTCCCTGTCGTCCTCATCATCAGAGCAGCCTCCCTCACCGCCTTCAAATCCTGGAGCCAGCATACCACTGCTGTCCCACTCCCCATACTGACATACAAACATGCATAGTGTGTTACCTCCTTTACACACAACAAAATAACACTTTCTTTTCATAGAAGAGTCTTTGGCCGTATCACCTTATTACTGTCATCCCTGTTGCCCCAGCGGCCCCGGTGTGTCCTCCTGACCACCACACCACCAGAGGAGCTGCTATAGCCTGAAGGCAGGGAGCCTCCTCCCTGGGGATACCGGAGCTCGGAAGAGCTGCCAGGAAGGGATCTCCGAAATAGGGTGGAGGGGAGTGAGCTTACACTGCCTGCCCTGAGAGGACAGATAGAAGTTATGTAACAGCTGTTGCAAATGGTTCACACTTACGTGTTATTACAAGCTCAATTATTAGGGTCCAAGAAAGTTATAAATATCACATTTTTGGCACATAATCACTACAGCAGTACATATTTGAACACAGCAGTGAAGTATATGATAAAAGGTGACAGATGAGTGGAATAGAAGCTTATTTGAACAGCGCTTTTCACATGACACAAGTCACTCAAAGCACTTCACAAAGAGTCTGGGATTTTTCTTTAATCCCTCCACACACGGTTGTGGAAGCAACACATGTAGCTCCAGTTTCTCCTGGGGTAGACTGACAGAGGCGCACCAACAGAGCCTCAGACCACCACTATTCATTCATTCACGCACATTAGTCTCATAATTGTGCTTGTTTGGGGGTGACATGCTGCAGGATAACATTCCCTCAGAGTGTCAGCACTAACCTGGAGTAAGTGGAGCCAGGCCTGCCCCTCAGCTGGTCCAGCTCCAGTTGGATACGCTCCAGTTCAGCCAGGAGCTGTTCCTAAAGCACACACAAAAGCTATCAGCACAAAGCTCTCATAAGCCTCTTTAGATACAGGAAAATACAGGGGACGTTTGAAAATGCTGTTAAAAAATAAAATAAAATGTTAAATGAAGTTCAAAAACCTTATTTGCAAGAAGATCATCCTGAATCTTCTTCATGTTTGACAGTTCTTCTGAAAGTGCATTCTGTGCAAAAAGTGAAAACCCATGTTAGTTGTCCTACTGTGATCAAATATCATGACAGTAAAATCATTCCTTATTGGTACAAAAACTGCAAGTAATGAATTTGGAAGAGATCACAGGCAGAATGGAGCTGGGTACATAGTTAATGGGATTCTCAATAAATTCAACCATACTAAACAGCCTGAATGAGAAGTACCTTCTCCTCTAGGGCAGCCATTCTCTCTTTGAGGTGCAGCTGCAGTCTCTCATTAGACTCCGACAGGAGTTTGTCCACTGTGTCTGACAGACGCTTGTTGTGTTCATCATTCATCTTCTCCCTCTGCCTCGCCTGAGAACACAAGGAACAGGTAGATACTGAGTAAAAGAAAGAAACACATTAGATTGACACTAAAGACAGATCATCTTTTACCCTCTGAAGCTCCTGGTTCTTTTCCTCAAGCTGGGCCTCCATTTGTCGAAGTCTCTCCTCAAAGTTTCCATGCCGCTCCTCCGCCTAAATTAGATTACAAATCAAAACTGTATCGTGACATCGGCATAATTGTGAATTGTCAAATTGTGAGTCCTCTGAATCTGTGGTGGTTGTACCTTGTTTAAAGCTGCCACTCTCTGTGCGAGCTGAGCCTCAATCTCCGGCAATGTCTCTGCCCTCTGTAGAGTCTGCTGCAGCTTCTGCTTGGCCTCATCCAGACGCTCCTGGAGCTGCCGATTCTTCTCTTCACTCTGAGCGTGCACAGATACAACCGCTTTACCGTCGTAAGAATACAGCGGACATTTAGACGACGTCACAATATTCTATAAGATGGAACTAAGATACTCAAGAATGAATGAAATGCTGGTATTTTGAGTTGTTAGATAAATGTGTGAGAATCCTTCCCTTCTCAGAAAATACATGTGCATAAACAGAATCAACACTTTATAAATATGAAAACTGATGCACATCAACTCACTTATACCAGTGAAATGAGCCTTACCTGTCTGTACAAGGACTCTTTGCTGGCCAGCTCATTTTCCAGCTTATCTTTGATATCATGGAGAGAAGTCGCCTCCCTCTGGGCGCTGAGGTACCTGCACCAGACGTGATTTTATAAGCTGGTGTGGCTTTTAGATTACACATTTATTTCTCACAATGTACCAGAAACGTTTCTGCTTTTGCTTCATAAAGTCCATTCATTGTTTAACCTCTTAACCCCCGCCTGATCCGAGTGCATTTTCTCCAATTCGGCATTGCCCAAATCTAAAAGCAACAGTGTAATACCTCATTTGAAAGACCTACAAACGTGATAGTAACTTTGTCACATTTTTTAAGCGTTTTTGTTGTATTTTCGTCTCTTTTTTTGTCATGTTTTTGTTGCTTTTTCATTGCTTTTTTGTCACTTCTTTTGTCGTGTTTTTATTGCTTTTTCATCACATTTTGTCACTTTTTGTTGTGTTTTCATCCTCGTTTTCTTGTTTGCTTTTAGATTTGGGTAAAGCCAAACTGGGGAAAATGTGCTCGGTTCAGAAAGCAATATTTAAAAGAAAAAGATGTGGCTGTTTTTCAAAAATCAAAACACAAATTGTACCTGCGTTCTAGTGTCGTGATTCTTTCTTCCATGTCCTCTCTTTGGCACAGAGCCTGAAAGCCACAGACACAAAAATGTGACACTGTGCACATAAAATATTATATTCTAACTATGTACTCTAATCACGTGTTTTATGGCAGGGTTCTACTGAGCTCTATGTATGTACAAGTCATTCCTTGAATTGGAGACAGATATGTATTCAAACAATGGTGCACAGTATGGCCCACTCATTGCAAAAGCCAGGGTTTTTGGCAGTGAAAAGACAGAGTGGCTCGACAGACCTCCTTGACTTCCCTTTGCAGCTTCTGATTGGCCTCCTCAGTCTTCGTCACCTCCCTCCTGGCGGCCGCAAGCTGTTCCTCTATTTCGCCAACCTAACGGGACGCCACGAAGGGACACAAGACAGCAGTGATTGAGAATGTATGAGTCAGTGTTGTCGTAGTGTAAACACAGATGTAACAGTGAGTGATTACAAAGACCCCTGTGGTAAAGCTATTGTTATTGGGCTGGAAGAAGACGAATGCAGCACAGAACTCCAAACACTTCATCAAGAAAATAATAATCTCTCGCTTTTTAAGAAATTTTGGGCTTACACTGGAAAATATTGTTATCACTCAATTAGCCCCTTCTTTTTGCACGCCTTAAATTGTGTAACGGTAACTGTAGTAATCGAACTGGCCACAAGAGGGAGCGCTCTTGCTTGTAGTTCAATGTATTAGTAACATCTCCTATACAGAAAGCATTTAGTGACAGGCTGATTATGCAACAACATATCAGTGTAGTATATGTTATTTTCATTGTTTAAAATAAGATACAGATGTTGTATTGCAAAGATAACAGTCTTTTTTCGTGTCCCCAAACCTCAGGTACAAATGGGGACTCACCTGTCGGCACATGAGGGCCAGCCTCTCACGGAGCTGGGACAGCTCAGCCCTCTGCCTCTCTATCTCTCCCTCTCTCTGCCGCTCCAGCTCTCCATCCTCCAGGCTGGAGGAGGGGCCGTTGGGAAGGCGCTGAAGTGATGACAACCCACAATGAAATCAGAGCGATAAAGAGAAATAATCGGTTAGAATCAGCTGAGCTTCCACGTGAACAGTGAGTATATTTAGAAGCACACTGACACACCATGATACCCACATCTACTGCTCTACTGACTGTGTGGACGCTAACACAATACACAAACAACTGGAGCCAACATGCATGGAGCCCTCCCTTACATCTTTCCCGCCGTCCACCCCTTGTTGACGTCTTTTAATTTGGTCTCTTAAAGAGATTACCTGCAAAACAAAAACAATACAGAGCATATTTGTTAATGCACTGCCTTCACACACAGCAATAGACCCACTGGTGCATATTCATTTATAAAGGGCTATTACCTCTTGAGAAGACGCTGCGAGTTGTTCTTCTAACATGGACACTCTCTCGAGGGCTACACGCAGTCGCTCTCGGACCTGTAAGTTGCATTGAACAGAGGTCAGGCAGGTAAATCTGACTCTTCATGTTTGTGTTCATTATTTTAGACCTTTTAAACCATAATGAAGACAGAAAATTGAGTTAAATACTAGACTAAATAGATAAATCAATATATGTTTGAGTAACGTGGCAACATATGTTTTTTTGTGACAATTCTTTTTGGTAAATCCAATCATTTGATCAAATTGGGCAGGTAAGATCATATGTTTCATAAAGCCATCGGAGCAGATTGTGGTTAAAGGGATAGTTCAGGATTTTTGACATAAGGCCTCATTTCCTAGTTATCCAGAGTGTTGTTGTTTTCTGGAGATTTTTTTTTATTTTTTTATTCATGCAGTCCTTATGTTTGAAGAGTATAGTGGTGCTAGGCTCGTGCTAGGCTAGTGCATGTCTATAGTAACTAGTAGCCTGCATTAAAAAACAGTCTGACCCAAGGACTGTGCACCTGAGGCAAATCACTTATAACACCAGGCTGCTGATATAAATGTCTGCGTTGACTGAATAATTTTTTTAAAAATATATCCATTTTGCATTTAAAAGAACGTATATTTGAGCAGCATCAGCTTCCTGGTTGTAAGCTGCACAGAGGCGGAGTGATCTGCTAGGTTACCGGATCTACAGTAGTTTGTTTACCTGCGGCCGGCATTACTACACGAGGAATTCAGGAGCTTTCTACAAATCAGATATGGCAACAGTTGGAGGACTACCCCATGATTTTGAAGAGGTTTCTAACTGCATGAATTAGAAAGAAAAAAAAAATCTTCAGAAATCAACAACACTCTGGATTACTATGAATATTCCTTTAATATACACGGATCTACAGTTCTACAGTTCTCTTTGTTTCGAAGTTTTTTAGTTTGTACCTGCCTTGGTTGTCCAAAACAAATTTCTCCGTAAAGAGACAATAAATATTCTATTCTATTCTATTCTATTCTATTCTATTCTATTCTATTCTATTCTATTCTATTCTATTTCTGTGATACAGTGTAAAATGGGAGTGGCTGCTGTTGTTGCAAGATGTCACTGTGTTCTGGGACTTGGGCACACCTTTTCATCTAGGGCTTTGTGGTGCTCAAACAGGGATTTGAGGGCCTTCAGGACTTCCACCTCACTGCTGACCCCTGCTGGAGATTGGGCCTGGCGCTTGACCACGGTCATCCTTAGACTGCGCTCGTGACGGGACACCAGACACTCCAGGTGCTCCAGCAGCAGCTGAACATGGGGAGAAAGTCTTTCATATAAAGTATGGAGAACATTTAGAAGCGGATTATTTTATTTTATGTCGGATTTAGACGAGGACTGAAATCTAATATGTCTAGTTTTTAATTTAGATCCATTTGGTTCTTGTTTTAAATGTTTAGTCTTGTTTCTTAGACTAGGTTCAGTCTGCTGGACGGAATGTAATCCAGATACTTCCTTAGGCGGTATGAGAACAGTTTGAGAACCATTGCTTATGAAAGAAAATATGGTTTTAAAATTGTGAAACAAATCGCTAAAAAAAAAAAAAGACTGGGCAGAAGAGGCAGTCCTCAATGAACCAGTGATGAGAGAGAAAATGAGGATACAGGGAAGAAAGAAAAAGAGACGAAAGTGTGCGTCGTTCCCACACCACCGCAGTGGGTGAAGATAGAAGCTAACACCGAGTCTGTTAAAGTGCTAATAAGCAAAATGGCGGCTAAACATCTTACACGTGTGTTGTTTCTCTCCGCCTTAAGCTCGGCGATCTCCTCCTCCCTCTCCAGAAGCTGCTCCCGACAAACGTTCAGCTCCTTTGTCAAAACGGCAAACTCCTGCGGGAAAAAAACACACACACTGCGTTTTAGGCCTGGACAAAGCTCCTATGGGGATGTGTGTCATGCCCCCCCCCCCCAGAGTTTAAGTGTGAAATATAACTGAGGAGGAATCTTCACACAGTAAACGCAGGTGATCATTTCAACTGTGAAAATGTCAGAATTCAACTTGAGTCTGAAGCAGGAGGAGATGCTGGTGCTGTGGAAAACCTCCACTACCAAACAAGCCCAAACCATCGGACCTCAAGACTTTGGATTTTGGATTTGGAAGTAATCTACAGTCACATACTAAAGATTATGAACAGCTACTGCACAGTTCATTTTTATGACTGGTTCACCCTGCATCAGCACCCACTGGAAATTATAGCAGCTCGCACCAGACTGCTGTGGAGTAAAAGCTAGAAGGTTGCCCATGCTGAAATTGCACACGAACATGATGAAACCTAAATCATCATTTCTACGTCGCTCTCAAATACAAAAAATCCCAATCTTTCATTAAAATGTATGTTCTTATTCTTATCCCTCTCTTTCCAGTTGAAATGAAACGACTGAGACCAGGGACACATGGCATATATGATGCAAAATATTATAATAATCATGCAAATCGCTGACACACTTTCTCCTCCTGCTCATCCGTGTGTGTGAGCACTTGTGGACGGATTGCATCACAGTGTTACACAATGGCCCCGCTCAACACAGGACCATCATCCACATCACCATAGGAGCAACTGAATCAAACATGCTAAGGCTAACACAACATCTTCTGCATCAGTGGTCAATGTTTTGTTATGATTCTTCTTTTTTTTTTCTTCAGTTTAGCCAGACGTATTTAAATGTACGATATGTAATTAGAAGATGGAAAAGAGCACTGGTAATCACTGTATACAGATGGTGACACAGTGGGCTCATTGGCTCTTGGCCTTCTGGGATTGGTTTATAATTTGGATTGAGGTCTGTGTCACAGTTAGTGTCCCTTTTTCAACTCCCCAATATTTTGACTTTGATTCTTTGATTTGTTGTTGCCTCATTACTATTTTATAGAAGAAAAAGAAAGGATGAAAACAGGCAACAAAGAAGAACAAAAAGTGCATTCCATACAACAAAATCCAAACTAAAAAGAAAGAAAAGAGAGCCTAGACTCTACAGGAAGACACAAGTGCACCCGCTGCATTAGCAAGAGCGGCATTAGTGATAAAATGTCTGAAGACGCGGAGCAGGAAGTATTTAACATCCACTTTGACCGAGTCTCTGCATGAACTGTCGCTGCTGAAGCTTACTGTCTCCTCCTCAGCCCCGATTCACCACAGCACACGCACAAAAAACCTCCTCAGGAACACGAAAGAGCGTGAGGGACGCTCAAGACGGCTGCATCCGATTCAAATCCTTCATCAAAATGTACGGTATTCACAGCGGTCTGGCATGCTTTCCATTTCCTCTTATTCTCCGCATAATCAAACCATAACATAAACCACTGAATACAAAGCGTCACTATTGAGATATTCCTCCAATAAACCCACCTGTGATTAAATGAAGGCTTGTGTTTTGCTCTATTTACGGGGTGCATTAATGTGGCGTTAGGAGGTAAAGGTAATGAAACTTGAAACCTCGTCTTATCTTCAGGATCTGCCCTTTCTTGGAGCAGATACTGGAACCAAACCATTCAGCATATGGTGGCACTGCATCCCTGTCTAATTTGTTGTATCCCTCTGCAATTGCATTCACAGAAACCTCCCTGAATCCATTAGTGGTGCTATTAGAATAGGGCTGGCTGTCCGGGCTCCTCTTGGCCTGGAAGTTGCTGACGGAGCCAAAGCTTTGCATCTGAATGGTTCACAGTGACAAAAATAGCCTCCTCCAGAGAGAGTGCGTACCTGTGGCAGCGCGATGGACAGCTGCCTCTGGAGAGACTCCTTCTCGTGTCCCAGGTCCCGGAGGCGGAGCTGTGCCGTCCCGAGGCTGTCCTGCGTCTCCCTCAGGTTCTCCAGCAGTCGCTCCCTCTCCGTCAGCATGTTGACCATCAGGGACTCCAGGTTACCCGTGCTTCCCCCCTCGTCCCCGCCCCCGCCTCCCCCGCCGCCTCCGCTGCCGCCCCCCCCTCCTCCCCCACCTCCTCTGGGGTCCCGGCCGCTGAAGCCCCCGCCGCCCCCCATGGCGGGACCCACGCCGACCCCAGGCCCGCCCGGAGAGGTGGGCCCGCCGCCTGTCCCGCTGCGCCCATCCTCGGAAATGGTGGGCATCACTTCGCACATCATCATGAGACCTTGGCGTTTCGGGGTTCACGCGTAGCTCGGGAGATTGTGCGCGCAAATGTCGTTCCTTGTTCTTTTCTTTTTCTTTTTTTTTTACAGTACAAAATATAAATCTTTACATTGTGTCATAAAATAGCATTCCTTTGGTCATGTCCGCATTGTGATCTTATTGCCTAAAGTCTTTTATCCGCTCTTAGTTACAGGCCCGAGCCGGCAGCTGTGTTCCTATATGTTACATAAGTGTAGGGCTGCTCTATGGGGAGTGGGTGGCTGGGACTGGCACAGGAGAAACAGGGAGGGGGGGTGATAGGAGCAAAAGGGGGGGGGGGGGGAGGGAGGAGGAGGGGGGGGGGGCTACTCTATTGTGTCCACAGAGCTCCTCAGTGCACCATCGGAGGGAGCTGCAAAACAAAAACACAAGGAATGAACAAACGTTAGGACTTTTCTTCTACTGAGAATTTGTCTCCTCATCAAATGCATGCGTTTTGTTTCTTTTACGCATTTTCAGTCTGTCCCCGCATTTGCCCTCCACCTGTTGATGTCATGAGGTGGTGTTCCTCTGTGTTTGGAAAGCGTGAACCATTTTAGCGCTCAATCTGCCTCCACTCCAAATCGCTACTTGCTCTATACAGGCAGCTACTTGTCTAAGCTTTAATCTAAACTTTTTTAGATCTTATCTATGCAAGCCAGGGATGAGTTTTTATATGCTCAGAAATTCGAGTTGAAAGACAGGGGTTATGAAACGTGAACGATTGAAAGGTTATGAAGCAATAGGGCATCGTCGAGTTCCCCACTTTAAATACCAGCACTGCCACAGTTTGCTAACATTGTGTTTTAATTTTCCACACAAAGAAATGTTTTCCGATGGTAAATCTTCTAAATTACCTTTTTTTCTTACAAGACAAAGCTTCTGGCTCTCCCTCCAGACTGTGTGCCAGGGCCATATACATTCAGGCAATCAACATTATTATAGTGCGCCTCTCTTCTCTTCCATATTCTTCACTGTCTAGTCGACAGTACTCCAGGGCGCACACTGGCCTTTATACTTTTAAGTGCTTTGGACTGATTTAGAGCCCCATGCAGGCTCGGGTACATCAGTGAGACTGGGCTGAACTATAAAGAAATGCTTTGTCCAACCAGAATCCTCCATTGTGTGAATCAAAACTTGTTACAGAAGAACCTGCTCGAAGCCCGTTGTTGCGTGGATGGAGGCCTGACTTGGACAACGCATCGCTGGTGTCTGAAGTCCTGATTAGTAGTTCCTTGTGCTGTGCTGGTGAACTGGCTCCAGCACTTGGCATCATCAAGTGTCCCACTAAGGGAAAGTGTCGATTATAGAGAGGATGGATTTAGCGACGTGGAGCAAGATTTATGTACATTTGGCTTTTGGCTTTTAATTACAGAACAGGCTAAAGCTAAAGTTAAAGTTAAATCCCCACTATAGGAATAAGGATATAAAGTGGTGATGATGCAGACATTTC
The DNA here is from genome assembly GCF_951799975.1 of Gobius niger. Classification (NCBI taxonomy): domain Eukaryota; kingdom Metazoa; phylum Chordata; class Actinopteri; order Gobiiformes; family Gobiidae; genus Gobius; species Gobius niger. The sequence goes on along the minus strand of NC_136870.1, from coordinate 11,899,238 downwards.
TTTGGAATGGTTTCAATAGCTACTTACAGTATCTCTGAGCAGCGTAGTGCCAGGGATTCACCAACTATTTTATACATTTGTCAAAATGATGAAAATTGTTCGAATTGAGACCAAACTCACAGGTTGTTTGTGCATTTTGTTGACTTGTAGTCTGTTGTTATTTTGGCAACATCTTATTTACCTTTTATTGCCATTTGCTTCATTATAATTTACAGTAATGAATGCTTTTATGAAGATTATCTTTCTTTTTTGTTAGTGTTTAAGTCAAACATTTCAAAAACAGAAATCTTGTGTTTGATTTCTGGTAGCATAATATTGTGGCAAGTTTAAAATGACTTTGAATAAACAGACAATGCCCTATTACACACACATTCATTTCACTGAGTTGTTAAGTTGTCGAAGTCACCTCTTAAAGCCAGACAAAGTGAAGAAGAATCAAGACCAATCAAATGATAATCCAAATATTGTAACAGGCCTGTCTTTATGTCCCCTCAGCTCCAATATAGAGCATGATTCTATCACATTGTCACTACAGTGATAGCAATTCATTTTGAGGTTTACAAATTAACCAAATTGAATTTGAGCTATTAAATACAGTATATTTAATAAAGATAACACAGGGTCAGTCATCTGAGACAAACATGTGAATGGAGTGAGTGAGTGAGTGAGTGAGTGAGTGAGTGAGTGAGTGAGTGAGTGAGTGAGTGAGTGGTGGGGGTCAGAGGGGCCGATGGCGCAAACTGATAACTTCGCTTCCATCAGTCTATCCCACGGCAGCTCTGGCTACAATAGTAGCTTACCACCACCAAGTATGGAGTGAATGAATAGTGCAATGAAAGCATCTTTGAGTGTCCAGAAAAGAGTTATATCAAACTATTATTATTATTATTATTATTATTATTATTATTATTATTATTATTATTATTATTATTATTATTATTACTATTATTGGTCTGATTAAATCCTAATCTGGAAAAGCTCTGTCAAAATTGAACACAAACTAACCAAATCTGAATATTTCTAACCCAGGTCTGAACTAAGACTACAATAAACCAGATGGAGCACTAAACACATCTGTGTACGGCCAGGGTTACATCATGGTTTTCTTCATTGACAAGGCTAGGAGAATGTAACAAGATGAGTGTTTTCCTTAATACCAGCTTCAGCTGAAACAGACTGACTTCAGCATTTCCACTGGTGTCCACACTTCTATGTGTTGTGTCTGCACATGTGGGTGTTTTGATTATCCACATCATCAAGTCCAGAAGCCGCCTACTCTAGACTCAACACTGAGGCTATTTTACTCTGTAATGTCCAATGCCAGGCTCCCATTACGCATAACCAAATGATACCTACATTTGAGCTAAGATACTCATGTACACATGTACATGAGTATCTTCGTCTCTCTACTAGACTGTGGCAAGGGGAGAGAGGGGTTTGCAGACTCCCAACAGCAACACAAGCGACAAAGGTGTTTGCTTTTGCATTCAAAGGCATCTCCAGCAGAAAAAGGATGATGTATGCACCTTGCTTGTTATAAAGCAGAAGCATATAGCCTATCCACAGATGAACGCGCCCCCCTCCCCTCCCCCCTAATACCAAACGGTACCCCCCGGGCAAGAAACACATCTTTGGAATCGATCGGCTGCTGGGTCGAGGGGAATCAGAGTCCACGGAGCACATTTTGGGGTTGATGGCCAAATGACGACGCGCACATGCCTATAAACCTCCATAACCGTAATGTATGGAGGAGAGGTCCGCGAGGGAGCGAGCACACGTGCACGCGCATATTTACATTCTCATAGTAAAGCCCCGATGTGTTAAAATGAAAATGCACCTCGGTGGTCAAGACGGAGCGCAGGGTGGCGATAATGTCTGTTAATAGGCCCGCGTAGTAGCTCCACAGTTAGGCCCCGCGTGACAGCGGACTGGGAGGCTTGATTTGAAAAGCTCCCGACGGCAAAGGCTTAGTTACAGCCATGATTAATTATAAGCAACACATAGTAGGCCAATGTAGAGTGGCATCATCATCATCATCATCATCATCATCATCATCATCACCATCACCATCATCATCATTTTCTCTCCTGCTCACGAGGACTCCCCTCCCTCCGCTGCCCTCTTCTCTCACCTCAGCAAACTGAACAAGAAGCGAGAAAGCGCGCCCCAAATAAATGTTGCCAACACGCACCTGCCAAAAGCCCGAGTCTATTCCATATCATCTGCCTCCATTCAAACGCCCCCCCTCCCTCCCTCCTCATTCACACACATGCACTGTACACCGCCACCCGTGCCTCCTCGAACCTTGACAACACCACGGTAAGAAGCCCCCGTTAAGCGCCACAGCCTGTGCGGTCGAGGCGGCGGCGGCGGCATCACTTGGGCAGGCACCGTTTTCCTCGCGGCGCGCGACTTTACTTGCAACGGGGAAACTGGGTTGCATACGGGAAGGGGCGGTGTGAAGTTGCATCCTTACCACAGTCATCGCAGGGAGCCTGTAGTGTCCATGTTTGATGTTAAATATTCCCAGGGCCCATCTCGGCGGTTCGTTCATCCGCGCGTCTCTCCTGAACCGCGTTGGTTGTTGTCTATTTTTTTCTTTTTTGCGCCCCGTCCCTCGTCTCCACATGTAAACGGCATTAAGGGGGGTGGGGGGAGAGGAAAAACGCGAAGAGACGATACGCCACCTTAGCACGGACGGACTCCCCCCTCTGTCGGATTGGAAGGTAATGGGTCTTAAAGAAACATTCTCTCAGCGTCCTCCGCAGCTCTGTGATTTACGCACGCCGGCGCGTTCACGTACAGGCCAATCAAAAGCTGATAAATTAACCTCAATGATAACTCTAAACTGGCCCATCAGTAGCCCTGGATAATATGCTTCATTTCTGGATTACTTGAAGAAGAATAAGTAATTGCTATGCGGTATTGAAATTCAAATAGTATAAGTTAGAATAGTTTAGTTTGTATATCCTAGCAAATAAGTGTGCGCTGATAGCCTATGTGTGATTAAAATATGGTAGTAATGATGTAATATAAATATAATGTAATATAGGCTTTTAATATTGTTTTACCATTCCTCATTTCTTTGGGGTTAGAGTTTTTATTTTATTTTGCAAATAAAGTTCACACATCACACCTCTATCTTTGTCATACTTGCGTATTATTCATATGCTGAATAATACATTATTCAATTGATTTATTATAGCCTATATCTTATACACAGTGTGTACCAACATCAACGCATTTAACTGTGAGCTTGCAACAGCATTATAGTGTTTTAAATATGCTGTATGCTTAGCAAGAGGTAATTACACCCACACAACGTGCATGAACACAATCATGCATGTAAACAATTTCTTTTGTGCGAGACTTCTATTAATATGCATGCGAGTATTGCTTTCCCATCTGCAAATATAACCCAGGTAGTGCAGGAGGGCCAGCCAACATAAGGTGGTGCTGTCTTTAAGAGAGAGAGGCCTGGGAAGGGATGATGTAATGTGCTCTCAGACAATGATGTCATCCACTCAGACATGGCGAGGATTTAAAGTGACAAAGGCCTTTGAGTTTTGCAGCGAAATCGAGTCAGAAAACAGTACAGTGCTCCATCACCCAAGGGACCTTTATAGAGCAGCAGAGAATAAGGACAAAAAAACCCAAAAGATGCTACTAGCATTTGTGTTTATTGATGAATGACAAAATACAAAACACTCACATATGTTATCCATAAATTACCATTTAACATTTACACAGTTGATTTCATATTAGATTCATACAATACAAGGAATGAAAGGGTTAATGACAAGTACTCAGTTTTACTGTAAGACAGTGCATAGTTTATGTTTTCTATAAATATCCGTAAGACTTTGTCAGTGTAAAACCTCATATTAATGGTAATGCTGCACTGTTAGTGACTGAGGAGAGTTTGTGATGTGACTTCAACAACACATTCTTGTGTAGGTACTTGTTGGGTGTCAGTGTTTGTCAGCGGAGTTTGGAGAAGCAGGCAGGAGCAATCGTCTCTAATCATGTCCTGCTGAAATGAGACCAGTGGAACTTAGCTGGACTCCACTCCCAACAAGCTCATGTCTAATGAACAATACATAGACAGAGTTCAGAGGAGCGCACCCGGTGACTGTCATCATGTATGAACAATAATCAGTTATTCAATCTCAGATGAAGCATTAGTTGAGAAATTGTAAAAGCCAATTGTGCTCATATTAATCATCTTAATAACTACATGTACCACATAGAGCACATTATAGAAATATGCATTACCTCAGAGGTGAGTTCAGACAGTTTTGGTGGTGGGTGGCATAGGTAAACTTGCTGCCATAGGTTTATGCTTATTTATGGCAATTTCACAATATCCGATAATGCTTGGTCATGTATTCTGAGTAAAAAGAAGTTGAAGTTGTATTTGCCCACCCCACATACATCTGCAGTCCCCTCTGTGTGGACTGGAGTGGTACCTGGGGCTGGCTTTTACCATCTGGCCACCCCTTAGTACACCCCTCATTACCTTATTTTACAAACTTGTCCTCAGCACTGTTACTCTCGTTTTTCCAAATGAGGCACTGCGATTCAGACTACCACCATTTATGTGTTCAGTCGTAAACTCGCCGTTGCTGCCTTCACTTTTTGTGTCACAAAAACTCCTGGTTTTCTTTAGCTCTCCCACTTCATCTTTATTTACCCTCTCTTCCTGGTAACTGCTTGTATCTTTACTCATCTCTGAACACCCCTTCATTTCTACATTGTGGCTTTCTTCATCTTGGACCTGACTTTCTGTTCTTTTAACAGTTTGAGCATTTTCTTCACATTCTACAGCGTCTTTTGTGGAGTTTGGTGAACTCTCCCCATCTTCAGTGATCAGCAGTTCCTCCGTTATAGTCTGCATACTTGAGCTCCCATCATTCCTTGTAATGTCCGAATCTGAAATGCTTATATCACACGCAATCTTATAAAACAACGAGTGGTTTTCCTTCATCTTCTCTAAGCTTTCGCTGACTTCAGGTGACATCTCATTGGACTCCTCCAAACCTGCCCCTTGGTTGTCTCCATCTGCCACTGCTTCCTCGTTGCCCCCTGCCTCTGTTTCAAGGATCTGCAGTGGAGTGAAGCCTTGCCACTGGCTGCTAGAGAGGAACCACTTGGCTCTCACATCAGTGGATGAAAAATTACTTTCATTATTGTCGGTGGCTGCATCTTCAAGCTTTTGTTCCTCTTTATTTTTGCCACTCGCACAGTCCTCGCTTCCATTTTTCTGGTGGACAGCCATAGATGAGATATGATACGGTGAGGCTGGACGTCTGATTTTACTCTTGGCGACTCCCCTTCGTCTGCTGTACTCTTTGGGTTGTGTTTTGTCCCCACAAGGACTTTTGCTTTTGCATGGATGCACTTCATCTGCGCCCTGACTTGCAGCTACTTGTTTATAACATTTAGCACTCTTGGTTTTGTCATCAGAATCACGGCCTGAAACACACACAAGTTTGAAATGAGTAATTCCCTTTTTTAAAGAGATTAATAATCACAATGCAGATACAGGTGCAGCTACCTTTTGTTTGTCTCTGCTTCTTTGCGCTTTCAAGGTTCCCCTGGGAAGCGTCCTGGCCCTCTCTCCACAGAGTTGGAAGTTGATTGGATGAACTCTCTCTGACTGCACTGATAGATGGATAGATAGAAAATCAACCAATCCAAGTAAAGTTAGCAAAAAACCCTTTTTTGTGTGTAGATGGGCTATTTGATTTTATTGTATCTATGGAAGTGTACTTTAGCAGACAACATACAGTAGCTTGAACTTCTGAGCCACAGCCAAATCCCAGCTCCCACAGTTGCAGACTGTCATTGTGCCCTTGGGCGAGTCACTTTACCCACCTTGCCAGTGTGAATGTGGTATGTGGGTAAGCAGTTGGTGGTGGTTGCATGGATTTGCATCCTTGCTTCCATGTGTCTAACCTTGCGCAGCTGTGAGTATGAAATGCTCGGAGAAACATGTTTGATTGGCCAAGAAAGCGCCTTGTAATACCGATACTTGTGATAAACATGGACATAGCTTACTTGGACTAACATGGACTTAGCTGCTGAAGCCTAATAGGAAATGGTTCCTTGCTATAATGGACTTTTCACTGAAACTTGTTTGCCTTATTGGCATTATTGGCAGGCTTGTCATTCTGTGTTTGTCTTAACACGTACAACATCTTATTTTTTTTTCTCTTTTTAAAATGATTAGTTTCACTCTATTCTTAAAGGGATATTTCAGGATTTTTAACATAGGGCCTCATTTCATAGATATCCAGAGTGTTGTTGATTTCTAGTTACCACAGACATTCGCTAGCCTAGCACTAGCCTAGCACCACTAAACTCCTCAAATATAAGGACTGCATGAATTAAATATATTTTCATAAATCAACGACACTCTGGATAACTAGGAAATGAGGCCATCCATCCATCCATCCATCCATCCATCCATCCATCCATCCATCCATCCATCCATCCATCCATCCATCCATCCATCCATCCATCCATCCATCCATCCATCCATCCATCCATCCATCCATCCATCCATCCATCCATCCATCCATCCATCCATCCATCCATCCATCCATCCATCCATCCATCCATCCATCCATCCATCCATCCATCCATCCATCCATCCATCCATCCATCCATCCATCCATCCATCCATCCATCCATCCATTTCTTCCACTTGTCTGTTTCCAGGTCGTAGGGGCAGCTGTTGGAGCTGCCCAAATCACATTGCACCAGCCCCCCTCCTGCAGGTGGTGAGTCCATGGAAGGACGGCCTCATGGTTCTAACTGGGCCTGTTGGTCTCTCATAAGGGGCTTCTGAACTGCCCTTTGTCTGATCCGTCACCTTATGAGGCCCTGTGTCAAAAATTCTGAAATATCCCTTTAATTTAGGGACTGGCTCCATGATAATGCATTTTTCATTCACTCCAAACTTGGAGGTGGTAAGCTACTCTTGTAGCCACTGCTGCCCTAGAGTAGACTGCCAACAACGGGATCAGGCATAGTAAAGGCGGTATGGCCACAGTGCCTGAATGATACATTTTTCTGCACCTTGAGCTGTCTCATGAGTCAACTTGCATCTAGGCTTTGCGTCTAAAAATGGCCAGAGTCAGTTTTCTGTAAACAGGTGATGACCTTATTATGGTACCCAGTAAAAAATACATCAAATGTTGTTATTTTAGTTGCTGACATACAGTTATGTTTACACAGTTATTGCATAGAGAGATGAATTCAAGATACCCGTAAACAACACAAAGTGTAAGAATGGTGTAATGCACTGTAAAAACAGAGGAGGAACAGAAGGGTCCCACCTCCGTATGACTCTCTCCCGAATGCGCTCTACTCGTCTCAGTTTAGCCTCGCGCTGCTCCGGGGTCAGGCAGAGGTCAGGGTGTGCTTCAGAGGTGAAGAGGGCACTGCATCGCTCCTCCTGTTCCCAGTGCAATACATATTACATCAATACTTAACAGATTGTGCTTCTAACATTTCACACTTACTCTGTTTTCAGGACTACGGTTTTCACACCCTCCTTGGTCTCGGCCTTGGCTTTTTGCATCCTCAGCAGGTCTGGCTCTTGCAGCTTCTGTCTCCTGCACTGAGGGCTTGAAGACTTCCTGCTGTTGCTGCCTGCTTGTGTTTCTGAGTGGGAGCTCCTGGTTCTGTTCACCGTGCTGCGGCTCTTGTGGGATTTGTTCCGGCAACGGTACATCCAGTTCAGGTGGGGGGTCTTCCACAGACACTTTTCGAGCCACAAGCGACGATGGGAGGACAGCTGTGACCACACGTGTAACTCTCAAAGGAAAAGGCGTCTGAGGAGGTGTCAGAATGTCAAGTTAATATGTAAACATCTATTTCGGGAAGATGTAAATGTAATCAATTCAAATTCTAAATTCTATTCACATAAGTCAATGCTATAGAATTTAATCATGACAAAATGTCAAAATGACAGATGGAGGGCAGGTGTCTATTAAAAGCAATGGGAGGGATAATGCCTAAATGTTTGTACAAATCTACTACGCTTTGAAACAGTTGTCACTTTTGTTCATTTGTTCTGGAAGATAAGGTGTGTGCCAGTTTTTGTTTCATGTGGATTGGCAAAACAATTACAGAGAAAAACATGACTGTAATATAATATACTGTAACGTTTTTTGCCCTCTTCTTCCATATTAACCTATGGGCTCATTACAATGTTACCAGGCTACATAAACACAGGTTAGAAATAAAATAACATTAACAATAACAGGCAGTAGATAAAAACACACAACCTTCTATATTGGAGCTCTATTCAAATTCTCACTTACATTAATCCAATAATAATTTCTAACCTCGTCTTGTATTTGTGAAGTTTGTTCATGGTTTTGGACAGCTGTCACCAGACCGTGAATCTTCTTTTTATTTATCATTTTCTGCTGGTTCCTCTTCATTTTGTCAATCTGCTCCTTTTCACTCATCCTAATTTTCTATGAGAAAAAATAATTAGCAGTGAGTCATCTCTGCATTACTGACTTGTGAATTGAAATTAGAGACTTAAAAGAACATATGCATATGCATGTCTGTGCTGAGATGTATGTACTGTATTTCTAAACGTACTTGCTCCCGTTTGCACCTATATAGCATTGTGTAATGTATGAGAGGAAAAAAGGGGTGGGTGGTAACCACAAGATCACAAATATCAAGACACTAGTCTCTGCCTCCCCCTACTGTGCATAAGACAAACTGCAATATGCCCCACTTGCAAAAAAAGATCACAGAATTTCAGATTTGGGCCGTGTTGGCAAAAAGAAAAAAGGTTTTCTAAACAGGTACAAACTGCATACCTTGGTTGAATGGTTGCTGGTATCTGTTGTGGTCCACTTCGAAGAGGTTTTAGAGTCTAAGAAATTGGATGCAAGTCAAATGAAGAGTGAAGAGTACCACAGTCATACTTTTTTACTTGAATCAGTGTAGTTTTCGGTTTGAATACTTACCAGATGCCTCACCGTGTGAATTCACATTGAGGAGATCAGGCTGACTGTGTCCTCGCCTTGGAGCCGGTTCATTGTGGTTGTAAACTCCCTGTAACCCAGACATCGGTGAGAGTAAGTATTGTGAATGTGGTTTTTCATACGGCACTGACAGGGCCCTTGGCGCTTTGTGGACAGAAAAAGCCAAGCACTCAAGCACAGGACTACAAAGCACAGTTTAGTCTGATCTGAGAAGAAATAGTTGTGGCTTGTGCATAAGACTGACCCAGGATTATTGACTTGAAGTTGAACTTACAAACAAGATTGTTAAACGAATAAAATAGCGAAGCAAGAGTTTAATATGATCTTTAACGTCTCAAACTTTCAGCTGCAATATACAATACTTGGAGATGTGTTTCGTTGATATTTAAGTGATCTTGCATATTTAGTCGATCTAAGTGCTCAAAATAGTTTGTTGTAGATCCATAAGGTGATGCTCCTTTTTAGAAAGTTTGTGTAGCTCACCAAACTCATTACAAAAATTGCAGCACTTAAATTACCTCCATGAAAAATAATTTCCTGCTACTACATAGCTGGCGGCTAGCATTAATTTTAGTTAGCATCATTTAAATGTTTTGCCTCCTCTTTGAACCAGCAGAGATCGTCCAAACGTTTTGTTAGCATTGAATTTAGGGCCTGAGTATTGTAGTCAGTTCTTTGCCAGTGCAGATCTGTACAATGCACTTGTGTGTTTTACCGGCAGTCGTTGACAGGAAACCCTTGTCACTGATCTATGCTGTACCTCATAGGGATGCTCGGTCCAGCCCTGATCCCTGATCAGCTCCTGAGGTAATGGAGGACGTGCTGGAGGCTCTTGATCAAAATCCTAAACATTAACATTTGATGTAACATTTCAAACTAGGAATTGTCACATGACTTTGTATGTGATGTTTGAATGGCAGAAGACATGATTCTTACCATTGGCATCCCGCTTAGTGGCCTTTCAGTCGGAGACACCGGGGAGCCCGGGTGAGGTGAGGCCGGCTGGAACACTAACAATCACAATAAAACACAACATTAGAATGAATAGTAAATCAGTGGGTGTGATCAATCACAGATTGTTGGTCACCAGAGCAGTTTACAAACTTGACAGGGGGTTTAGTGCACCCCCTGTCATTTTGGATGAGCAGAAACAGAATCTATTCTTTTTCATTAAAGGGACTAGATACAAGTTGGTCATTTTTGTACTCACTACTGCCACCTCAGTTCTTCTGCGTAGCTGCAGGTTCTATATTAAGCTTATGCATGAGGCAGTTGAGGTGAATAGGTCTGAGCTCATTCTACACATTAGGACATTGCTGGAACATTTTTAAACTCCGTATTGTCCCTTTAAATCATTTTTTATCTGAGAACTGAATAATAAAATAACTTTTCAAATATAGACAATACAATATGAATTTATCTATAACCATTAAAAAGACTCTACTTTCAAACACAGTGAGCATGTTAGTCATAACATCACAAAATAGTTATTTTAAAGTGATACAATTTCTTTCAGAATATTAATGTTATTTTTTTCCTTAACTTTCTTCACATACCCTCTGACTCATTCTGTGTACTCCTGGGAGGTACCTACTGTCTATACTGTACCACAGTTTTGAATCACTGCCCATGAGAGATAATGTGTAAGTAATCAATTGACTACAAAAAGTAGAAATGTATGTAAACAACACTATAATAATGAAACTATATTTACTGTGATGCCTCTGCACTCCCAAAAGGAAGCGGAAGTGTTCTCTGTTGGTTTTGAGTCCTGACAGAATATCCTCCATCATCCACAGCTCTCTTTGGGCGTGAGATTGTTCCTGACGGGTAGGGGGAAAAAAGGTTTTAAGTGATGTCACACTATGTCCGTACATGAACAAAGGGCTATTTGGTAAAGTCTGACTCAAGAGGAGTTGTAAATGTTTGCAGCACAAACCTCTGGCATTCCAAAGTTGCAGATATGCTGAAGGTGTGAGCGGATCACGGACAGTTCACTCTCCATTCTCTCGTACTGGATCCAGACTTTCTCCATTTCCTACAATATCAACATGTGCTTAGTGTTCCCAAGTGTTTGTGAGGGTTTAGTGACATTTTGAATTTGTTACACACCAGAGACACATCACACATTCTTGCTCGTATGGTGACCAAGTCTTCCTGAAGCAAACCCTTCTGGGAAAGGATATCCTCGTACACCTGGGGTCCCTGGTGTTTCCATTCCTCGAGCTGCAGTCGGGACACTTCTAACGCACAGTGGACGCTGTCCTGTTTAAACATCACAGGATCATTATGCAACTCTTCACCAGAATAAGCTGAAGGGGACGTCACACAATGGCTGACCTTATCTATTTGTAGTTGAGCCAGTTCCATGGACAGCGACTGGAGCAGCTTGTCACACCCGCACAGCCGTGTCAACACCACCTGAAGATAGGAGGTGAATGCGAAGCACTGCAACACGCGACATTCAGAACATACTCAGTCTCAACACTTACATCGGCATCACTGTCCAGAGCTCTGATTGGCTGACACTCCCTCAACTCTGGCTTAGAGGGCTGAAAACAAAGTCAAAGCAAAAATATCATGTAATGTCTGCATATCAAAGTCGTAATGGAGGGAAAAGGTGATCTAACAAGTTTCGGTGTATTGAGGCGCAAGACTTTTCATTAGTGAGCTTTCCAGTGAGGTTAGGCTATTATAACATTGGTTTGCTGTTGAAATTTCAGATAGCATTAGAGATATTTTAACACATTACACTAAAATGTAGTTATGCAGATAGTATGTTAAAGAGCAGAGCCGAGCAGCCTGTACCGTTGCCGGCGGCAGCACACACAGAGATAAATGGTTGCGGTGATGGTGGTGATGGTGGTGGTGATGTTGTGGTTGTGCTGCCCTTGATGATGGAGGCAATGGAGGCAGTAAGTCTGCATTAGCCCCTGTGGAGTAGCTCTGAAGGCAGAAAAAGCATGTATATAACTAAGAGCAGCACATCAGCAGCACATCAGCAGCACATAAGCATCCCCTGTGCGAGTTTTCATCACGTGCGTACTGTTGGTTGATTATTGCGAAAATGCTTACTTTTCCCAAAAGTCTCCTTCCATTTGGGATCTGATGAACTGACCCGTACGTTGATGTAGGCTGCAGTAATACACACAAAAAAGAACAATGTTTTAATGAGCATTGCCTTTAATGCATTACATACTGTACCTTTTGCCACCTCTCCGTCACTGGTGTAGTGGGGGTGGATTTGAACTCCAGTTTTGGTGAGGCAGGTGCGTAGAATAATGTTTGAGGGAGGATAGCAGGGTCATCTTGAGGACGAATGTCTACACGTCCCACTGGTGTGTGAGGTCGTGATCCCAACAGGGTCCTGGGGGGTAGAGAGCCTGTTCCCATAATGTCCACCGGAGTGTGGAGGATGCTGTCCACAGGGACATAGAGCACAGAGTCGTCCTGGATTGGAGCTCGTCTACGGGAGCGGCTTAGAGGGCTGGGGGTGCGAGCTGTAGGGCTGTGTAAACAGGAAGGTAACGCAGTGATATTTTACACATCATAAAAACCGCTAAATGGGTTTCCAGTCACTGACCTGCTGTTTCTGTGTCGCACACTCCGCCTTCCCCTCTGCTCTGAGTGAGGCGCCCCCATTCTGCCACCGCTCAGGTGACTGGGTTCACTCAGGGTCCTGGTGACGTGACGGTGCTTTTGTGATGGACCTTCTCCATCTGATGGGGACTGGGGCATGTCCACAGACTCACTGCTGCCACCTATGTGAGTGAAGTCCTGATAACTAGAGCAACGTCTGAAAAGACAGCAAAGGCAATTCATGTCATTTTTATTTATTTATTGTGTGTTTTGTAATTCTTTGTGGGACCGTGGCTCGATGAAAGAGAGGATCGTCTTATAATTGGGGGATTTACTGTTTGAATTCAGCCAATGTAGCGCGTGAGAGCATGATGGCGGTCAAAGAGGCTGACGGCACAGAAGCTTTGTCAGTTTACCCATGACCAATGCACTGCGTATGGAGTGAATGAATAATGCCTATAGTGTACTGCTTTCAGAAGTTTGCTATCATCATCATTGTTATGGTACCTGTTCATTGTGCTGCCGGGCTCCATGGCTGCAGACTGACTGAGGGCTCGGACCCAGCCCAGCATGTCCTCCTGAGTGTCAGCACTAAAGTAGTAAGAGCGCATGCCCTGGTGCACCACCTAAAGTTCAGACATAGTATATTCATCATTGTGTTTGTTCAGAGAAACATCGTGTTAAATGCTATACATGTGTTTATCTGCATACATTGTTGGCATATGTATTTTGAATTAGCTGTAAAACATTATAAAACATGGTCAAATTGTAATACAAGTCAAGTTGCTCTTATAATATAAAATCAGTAATTACCTTGAATGTGAACTTTCTGTTCTTGCATTCTCGTGGTGTGCAAAAGAGTATTTTATAGCTGGGCAGTGGGATACTGCCCAGTACAGATTCTTCTCGACTGTCTAGAATATTTATAAGTTGCAATATATTAAATGACTACGAAATTGTCAACAACCACTGAGTCACTGCAGTGCTCACACTTACCTTTATAGTAAAAGAGACAGTAGTTGGAGAGGACAAACCATCTCCTCTTCCACAGTTTAAGACCTGAGCTGTCCTGCAAGGCCAACATTCATTACTATTGACCTTTCATCAGTCCATCAGTATCCGGCTTACCTTCTTGTACAGCCATCCCCTGATCACCACAGGACAGTTGGGATCTCTTTTAGCAGAGTGGCATCGTTTACCAAATGTTTGCACTTTTCCGTCGTAGTCCTGTTGAATATCAAAATGATCAATATTGCGATGCAAAAATGTTCCTTTTGTTTTTGAGAAAAATGCCACACCAACCTTTCTGACTGGGAAGTATGAAATAGTAGCCACACTGGACGCTTGGCTCACTCTGTCCTGGTCCTCCATTCTGTCAAAGAAAAGTTTGTTTTAATATAAAACGAATGCCTGTCACACGTCGTCACACATTCCAGAGTCATATACAGTAAGTATGTACTGCTCCTCACAGTTGTGCCATACATTATTCACTAACAAATGCAAAATTGTGTTAATGTAAAGCATTAGCAGCATTAGCGTAATGTAACAGCATTAGCGGGTCACTTATTGCTGCTATACCATAAGCCTAAAACACACAACAACTTCATAGATTAAATACATTTTTTAAAATAACATCAAGCTGGTAGTGTGTGCACTCAGTAAGAAGGCCTTACCAGTCTGGTCCCCTGGTATTACCTAACTGCACTTGTCCACATTCCCAAACATTGTAGCTGATATTTAAATTCTTAACAGGTCTTGGTCCTCCACTGTCCCAGTTCAACTCTAGGAACCATGCTATTCTGAGCCATAAACAGGCTGGAGCACACCCCCCCTGTCCCAAACTGACAGGTGACAGCTGCGTCGCCATGGTGGCAAGGAGGGGCCAACAAGAAGTGTGTGTGTAAAAACCAATATGGTAGCAGCAGAGAAGGGCTATATGTGAGACGAGATTTAAAAATGTGTTTTAGCTACAAGGCTAAAGGAGGACAAGGGGGGAAGCAAAACAAACAAAAAACAAAGTTGAGACTACATGAATATTGAAAATAAAGACGTGGTGTACTGGGTGGAAGGGCGTGATCTACAGAAACACATGGCACTCCAAAGAATTTACAAGCAAATGTGGCGCTGCATCACATGTTTGTCCACCTGCACAGACGGGAAGTGAAGGCCGGTGGGAAAAACAAGGCCCTGGTCATTTTGCTAACTGACCAACCTTTTCAAATCAAATGATAAATAGACATAAAGGAGTGTAGGTAGCTTAACAGCGAGGAGGGTTAGTTTGAAGCAAATAAAGCTATTAGTTACAATGTTCTTGATAGAACAAATATAAATATATCAAAATGTTAATGCTTAGTGTTGTATTTAAACCTCACAGTCTGATGTCGTTTAGTTCATGGCAATTTTAATAAATTCTAATTGAAAAAAGGTAAGCAAGTATAATGTCATGGTTTGATGGTGGAATGAGGAAAATAAACCCAAAAGGCAGGACTGCAACATAAACTAGATAAAATGACAAACTGGTGAGACAAAAACTCAAAGCAAGCTGGGCTTTCACTGACAATGACCTGGGAAACACAGGGGTATAAATACATGAGGCAACAGGGCAAAGGTGTAACACATCAGGGCGGGGCAGGCAATTAATACAGGGGAAGTAAAGCGAAATTACAAGCTCAGAACACACGTGTCAAAATAAAACACCAGACTAAAGACAAAGAAAAAACAAAACAGAAAACAGATCATGACAAGTTATTGTGTTGCCTTTTTAATGCCAAAAACAAACTGTAACCAATATTTGAGCATCCATGTCAGAGAAAAGGGACTGAGTTCATTGTCTGTTTACACTGACACTGTACAGTTATTGTTGTAACTCATGCTAGAGTAATCCTGATGAAGATATGAATTCACAAGAATGGCCTGATAGTGACATTTTACATGCACTCGTGGGTGACCCAGACCTTTGACATGCACCAGTCTTTGTTAGCCTCCACCACAGTCCCGTAACTCACACAATCAGCACTTTGTGAGTGAAGAGAGCAGAGACAACATCCTCACAGCCGCCGGGAGTTTTGTGGGCGTTGTGAAATATTTAGAAAATCTCCTTCTTCTAATCAGTGACTTTGGGGCGGAGTGGACTTAAAATGCTAAAGAGTGAAGAAGGGAGGACAAACAGCGGGTCTGTGCACCACACAGAGTGTGCTTTGTGGCTCCTAAGGACTGCATCATGCTCAGCTAAGTATGTTGAATACATCAACACGGGATAAAGACTACCTTTGCAAACACTATGACATGACTCCTTTATTCTTGCTGATTTGGAACAATAATGTACAGTTTATTTGACCCCAAGTTGATGTAATGTATTTTAGCAGTAAAACAGTCTATTGTTTTATAAATATAATACTATTTTCATAATTAATAGTAATTCATAATTAAAATATATACGATTTTCCTAATTATGATAAGATATATCATAAATAAGATATTCATGGCTCAGCTTATAGCGTAACATGGCAAAAGCCCATCATTGGATGGTTACTGTTTGTTGTTGACAATTTGCAAATCAAAAGTCCCTTCTTTTTATTTAAGCAAACTGATACATTTCAAGAGAAACATTTCCAAATAAACTAAAAACATTGTACTGTGTTGCTTCTTTAAGCCCTCAAAATGGATATAAACAAAACAAATGTGTCTAAAAATAAAAATGAGAGTGCCATATTGTCCGTACCTGACCAATGGTGCCCTCCTGCTGGTAGTGGTATCATGCTCCATCCTTTGGCATGAGTCTGCTCAGCATCTTTTCCAACGGTTCAGCAAATGGTCCAAAAACAGACTGCTTGTTCTCTCTTTTCCTCTGGTCTCTTCAGAGGGAAAGCGTTAGTTTGAAGATCTGTGTCCGCCGCTCAGTCACTATGCCTCACTTTGCCTGTATCTTTACACACTGAGCTCCTTCTTCCTCCTCCAGCGGCCCTCCCTCTCACCCTTGACATCTTCTCATTTGCTGATTCTGGCCTTATTATGCTCCCATTTGAGTAATGCAAATCAAACTTAATGGCACGCCATAAAGTACATATACATAAATATACATACTTGTAATTAAAGAACGATGCTCAGTGGCACAACGTCCAGAGCTCTTGCTACAGCAATAAAGTAACATAAGCATTATGAACAGTAGAAGAAAGTGTATGTGTATGTGATGTGTGTGTGTGTGTGTGTGTGTGTGTGTGTGTGTGTGTGTGTGTGTGTGTGTGTGTGTGTGTGTGTGTGTGTGTGTGTGTGTGTGTGTGTGTGTGTGTGTGTGTATGTATGTATGTATGTGTGTATGTATGTATGTATGTATGTATGTATCTAACTCAAAGTTAACTTAAAACATGTACAATAGGGTCTCCCATGGATCCAGGAGTAACCTGAAAAAGAGATTCTGAAACCTCAGAGAAACAATTCTCGTTAAGTAAAGAACAAATAAATAAAAATGCACACTACACTAAAGTCTGCAAAATATCTTTGTATCACTGCACACCCAGAGTGTTTCTGAGAGCTGAGTGTAAGTGAATATCTCCACTGTGAGATCCATAAAGGCTTATCTCATCTTATGAAGTGTAAAAAAAGGAAAAATAATAATAATCATGATCAGTCCAATACAGCGCTAACCACTTGCTCAAAGTTGTTTTATAATTTCCTGCAGCGTCAGTGTAAGTGGACAATATGCGCTCACATCTCTCTGCACAAAAGGCCCTGCAGTCCCCACATGACCCTCACACACCACACTCAGAGGTGCTGCTGAAGCAAGGACACAACCGGTCTCTATAGTCAGAGGTGGGATCGAACCAGCATCCCTCAGGTATGTGACAAAAGCTCTAACCACTGAGCCACGTGTCTGGGACTCAAAGACTCCACTGAACCAACAAAGTCAGTCAACACACAAAATTCATTAATACACAATATGTCTGCTCCACTGACTCAGCGTCTACTCCAAACACTTGTAATAGAAACACTTCCAAAAAGTTAAGCGTGTCTACAAAGATCACCTAATCCAGGATGAAGAAAGCTGTGGGAAAAGTATCAAAGCAGAAAAGAGAAGGTAAGAATGTGCAGAGGCCTGAGAGCTGCCATTACAGCTGAAAAGTATCACAGCCATTTTAAGTGCGTTGATAAACCCGAGGTGCATGAAAGGGGCAAAGGACTTTGAGTGGCTGATCCCAACAAGGAATTCTTATTAAGTTTATGTAAAACACGGCAACAAGCTTAGAAATACGTACAACATGAAAATTACAACATCATGGCAATAAATGGGAGCCACAGTCCATGAGATAAAATATTGATATTTTATGTGTTGCCAACATTATGGTCTTCTCTTGGTCCCAATACACAAACACCAGGCCTAAGCTTAGCTCTTGAATGCTAATCATGCCATTTTATAATTAGCCCTTCACGTGTCCAGGCCGTTTGTTAAGGACAGGGGTTGTGACCCGAGTCTCTGAGATATATCCCGTTCTCACAGTGAAGCTGCTGAGCTTTAAGGACTTCACTGATTTAGCCCGGGACACAATCAGCCTGTTGACAGACAGTTCTCCTGTTACAGTGCGGGCAGTGTGACTGTGCAGGCACTCAGGGCTTACGGCAAGATGTTTGGCAAAAACTTTCCTAAGAAAACAAAGGCAGATCAGGATGAATTATCTCTTCACATTCTGTCTCACACTGTGCACATGTTGCAAACACAATACTGCAGCAGCTGTTGCTACACATGTTTTTTTACCAAAATATTTTAGACATAAATATGTCATATTAAATAATACTATGATTGATCTGAAATACAGGGAAATAGGAAAAATAGGCTGCATTTGCAAAAAGGAACAGAGATTTGCAATTAGTTAGTCTCATATTCTGGTGTTGCTCAGGTTTGTCAGATCAGAACACAAAAACAACATTTGCAAAGTGATGGGGAGAACACTTTGAACATGTATTTAGTTACTGAATACTAAATACTTGCCTTACCGTTACTTTGTCTAATCAGAGTACTGTATTATGAATACTTTGAATACTATGATGAATACTAATACTATGATCGTTGAAAATTCGTTTTAAATCTTTATTCCTTTATGACTTTATGACTTTATGACTTTATGACTTATTCTTTAGTCATTTTAGGAGGAAAAACAGTTCAACATAAAAAATATTTCTTAATAATGCAATATGGAGCTAAAATCTAATGATTTTAGCTCCATATTAGTTACTACAACGAAACAGTAGAGGGAGCTCTTTAGGTGGAAAAGAGAGGCATCAACACACATTTACAATTTAATACTTAAATGGGAAAAAGAAAAATTTGGCTTATGTGTGAAGCCACAAAAGCAAATCAGAAATATGGAAATGAATGCCTGAATAACATCGACGTCTCAGCCCTCGGTACTGACGTGTAATACCATCGCCCGTACACAAGATGGCGGTGTTGTTTGTAAAAGAAAGGATCGTTTTAATTAATGTAGCCATGTCGATTATTCAGTAAAATGATTATCTGAATCCTAAATCATCATTATGACAAACAGAATCATTTCCAGTGTAGGAGTGGGCTTTTGGAATTTTTGAGTCTGAATCAAGAATAGGCTAATAGTTTTCTCAAACAAAGATGTAACTAAAGCCCTTCATTAGGCTGCCCAGGGCAGGACCGCAGACTTCTTGAACGTGTGCCAGTAACTACACGCAGTAAATCTGCTGGGACCAATAGTGACAGAATACGTGAGAGTCGCATATCATCAATAGGACGTCCCAGCAGCAGATGGGTATAGCATCATCCGACGGTGTAATTTAGAAGCACGCTCTGAACACAAGTCACCAAGCTGTTGAACAACTATTCACATTAGGCTCATAAATTCTCCGCAGTGAGAACCTGTGGATAGAATGAAAAAGTGATCTTCGGTTTCGCCGCTGTGTCATGTAAGGTTAGGAGGAGTAAAAAGTACGGTTACCAGGAGGAGTAAAAAGTTGAGTCGAAACAGTATCAACTTGGTTCATGAATCTCTCACTCTGCCCAACAAAATAAAACATGAGCCGCCGTTCCTCGCCTTCTTCTCGCAGCCGGTATGCCATACGGGTCACTTATAGAGAACATCGCCATGGCCCAGGCGCGCGCATAGGGTTACCACTCATCCACATGCCTGGCATACAGTCACACATGTCCAAACAGACATGTGGGCCACGGCGCACATTATTCCAGGATCATAGCTTCCGTTCGTGTTTTCTTTGCTCGGCATGAAGTCGTAATATGTCACAGAAGCTTAAGCAATAGCTAAATTGAGACTAATACTCACTCACACTCATTAGAGGAAAGCACGCATGAATTACCTCAAAGCATCCAGTCGACTTTTGTTTCAATGATGACAACAATTTGTCTCCAATAATGTGGTCTACACTCTTTGTGTAGATCAACTGAGATCAACGTGTGTAGTTCAGCCTGTTTAATATATTAAAATTACATTGTTTCAAGTTTACGGAATAATCATATTCTATGTTTATTTATTATTATTATTATTATTATTATTATTATTATTATTATTATTATTATTATTATTATTATTATTATTATTATTATTATTATTATTGCTGTTGTTGTTATGTATTAGGCAACACTAAATTATATACATCTATACAGTATATAAATAACATTGGGTCTTTTCTTAAGTTCTGTGGGGCCCCAGTCGGTTCCAGAAATGACCTTCATGATAGTGTGTGGACAGAAGAGACAAATGATGTCATTAATGTGAATAAACACCATGAATCATGTGTGTTGTTTATTCCTGCAGCTCCTGCCACTTAAAAGGGACTGTGTGCAACACTGGGCCTCCAACAGGATGGCTGCTTTGTATACGTCAGCGTGGCCCACTTTTAGGTCTTGTAAAGCTTCAGCTTTAGGTGTGAAGAAGTTGAGGCCCACCAGTCAAAGAAGGAAAGTGATCCCTTGCCTGGTGCCTCTCACACATCAAAGTTGGCCCCTAAACCACAGGGGAGTGATTCCCACTCAGGCTAACCCAAGTGGGATCGATGCGCAAGCACTTGACATTGGAGCCTGTGCTGTAATCTGTCACTAGAACGGCAATTAGATCTAATTATTCTAGAGATTTGTCCAGTTTGTGGGTTACTGCTGCTCCGAGTGCAGCAGTAACCCACAAACTGGAGGGGTGGCTACAGCAGATCCCAGAAAATACACAATACTATCCAGAAAAGTGAAGTTCTAGGAACAGCAATGATACTGTGCAGAACCCTCAAGCTCCCAGGCCTCTGGTAGAGGACCCGAGCTTGGAGGAAAAAGAGACCACCCGCTGAGGGTGAGGAAGAGTTATATATATTATATATATATGTATATATGGTTCAAAAGTGCATAATAATGAACAGACCCATAATTAAGGTTTTATTAAGGATTGAGAAATAGAAATAATGGATACAACTGTAGAAAAAAAAAATTGCATACGCTTACACAATGAAACATTTCAGTAGAAAAACAGAAGATGATGTTAAACTTGGCAGAACTTTAAATAACCTGAGCCTGTTAAGAAATGCTTAGGATTTTTTGAGGAGTGTACAACCTGACTGAATCCCTATCCAGAAACCTGGGAGGATCCGCTTTTCAATTGTGGTCTGAAATCTGTACAGCAGAGTGGCCTCCTTTTCTTCCCCTTCTCCGCTCACTCTATAAAAGCATATAATACCTGCGGGCTGGTCAATATAGACCCCAATAATAGGGCAAAAGGGGATATTTTTCATTTGTTTGTTTATGCTGTTAAACCAGACCTCATAACATGATCCAGACCAACACACAGCCCAGGATTCCTCATTTTCACCGAGTCCACTAGGCCCAGAGTCTGCCTTCCGCGCCGCTCCTTCATAAGTGGCTCCGATGACGACCCAGCCGGAGAACTCCACTTCCCAGTACCCCCTCATATTCCAAATGCCCTCTTTGCACAGCACCTTTAAAGACAGGCATTGTGAAAAGTAAGTCTTCCGATGCCCTGTCGGCTTGGAGCATTTTTCAGCACTTGTGTTTAACCTGTGGGGATAAGTCATATCTCTCAGGTCTATCCAGAACCGGACACATTTCTTTTGTCCTTCTGCAAACTTTAGAGCCACCGTCCGAAATCCATAGCATTTTGTTGGCTGTTTTGTCATCCAGCGTTAGAGATATCCAATCTGAACGAAGGGGGAAAAAAAGTGTGGTTTTTGAATGCCAAAACAAAAATAGAATTGTCACGATCTGTAAAATTAGCTACATACACTTCGTGAGTTCAGCTCTGCAGGTTGGTTCAGGCACATTTGGGACATACACTGGGGCATTTTCTGCAAGATCAACACAGCAGTACTGTTTGAACAACGCGAAGAGACAAGTTTCAACTGCAAAACTGTCGAGAAATTACCTGTTACGTTGCTTGACTTGGATTTTTTACCTACATACAGTGAAAATTCAAAAAAATGCTTGCTCAAGTTTGTTCCCAAATGAGTTAATTACTTGTAAACACAAAGACCTACACGTGTTGCTGATGGTTTACCTGGTTTCTCGCTTCCAGAAAGCACTTTGGTGGATGTAGGCATCTTGAGGCTTTATGAAAACAGCGTACTTACTGAAGCTTCCGAAACATTTCAGAATGCAAACTCGGGACGGTTCTTGGCCACTGTGACTTTTATACCCTTAGTCAAAATGGGACGAGCAGCCTAAGGCGGGGTGGAGGTCACACCAATTGGGTGATCAGCAGGTCAAGGAGTGTAGGAATGCACTTGACTTTGACATATGGATATACTGAGGCAAGAGACGATACCTGACACTGGGGGAACTCAAGAAGACTGTTTAAAAAAGTGAAAGGGTGGAAGAAAGTAGTGCTGAAACTAATGTCAACACTGGACCGAGACTGAGCAGAAACACATCCGATGTTTCACCATGTGGCTAAAAGTGATCTACAGCCTGCTCGATGTCGGTCAATGTTAATTAGCAAGGTTGCTTACTTGGCCTCCACATCACAGCTCAACTGTGCGGATGGATATTAGTAAGACAAGGATCGAGATATTTCAGTAGGAAGCAGTAGCGTTCCTCCTCTGTTTACCGCATTCGGAAAAATAATGGTCACACTACTGCTTTGTATCAATCCGTAATAACTTATACCTATGCAGTACATACACAATGGAATAATATGTATTAGTAAGACGTAGAGTTCGGGTTTTATGTTTCATTACATTAAGTGTCTCCAAACTACAAATACAGATCATTCCATTGTGTATCTAACAGGAACCCACGGGTACAAGTCATTACGCATTGCTACAGACCACATTACATTGTACTAAATTTGGCAGGTGCAATGTATCATGGGTAGTGTAAAAGAAAGTGTTACCAAAATAACAATTCATCAATGACTGGCTACAGCTGTGGTCCCACCTCCAGGCTGTGTTCTTGACGACTTTCGCAACTGTATAAATAAAACTCACTGGCACCTCAACTCAAGAATGGACTGAGCACATGTCTTACGATGTTTACCATTTTATTCAGCATCATAAATACAGTATACATTAAAATCAAACACATTCTTCATACATATTAGCAAACAACAAATGAATATACAATCAGTGACATAGAAACAAACATCAGTATATAAATTCAGGAAGGTCCAAAAACATGACACATAAAACAGCCTGAATTCCTGCTGCACTGCACTGTTCCCTTCAACTACATGTGTTAAAGCATGTAAGTGGAATCTTTATGTATTGTACACTAAAGATTAAAAAATCGAGGTAACTTAACGGAATATAAACTCATTAGAAATGCAGTTTACTGTGATAAAAATGACTTGAGGTTTGTGTAGAACGCAAGGTCCATCATTCTTCATTCTTCAGAATTAAACAGTGAGACTGTGTTCCCACCCAAAAGCCTGGCAGCATTTTCTCAGTGAAGGTGCTCGTGACCTGCTGCAGTAGTGTGACCTCCCTGGCTCCTGTGCTCTCTTCTCCCTCTTTCACTTCTTCCACAGCATAAAAGTTGAGGATTCCGGCAGGCTGGTCGACGTAGACTCCGATTGTGGAGCTCTTGGGAATATCTAAGATCTCTTTGCTGTGACCTTTATGCCAAGCATGATAACTGGAGCCGTTCCAGCCCAGACCCCAGGACTCCTCATTCTCTCCGAATCCACAGGGTCCATCTGTATTCCTTCGTCCTGCTCGCTCATAGGCCACTCCGACCACAACCCATCCGGAAAACTCCACCTCCCAGTACCCTCGGAAGCCCAGGATTCCCTCCTTACACAGAACCTGTATGAAGATGACAGTGTTATTTAGAGGCGATCTAACACAACCCATGATTTATTACCCCAGTCACCAAGAAGAATTTAGAGCAGCTCGACTTTGTCACTGTGGCAATGCCAAGCTTTTTAGTTTAAAACAAACACCAAGACTGCCGCCTGGATGGATTTACAGGTTTAGGTCAGATCAAAACCAGCCAACTATGGCATGTTAGCATCTAACCCTTACACTCACACTGAGGATAAAAGATGATACACGACACAAAAATAATGGACAGTACCAAGCTTTAACACACTATTTGTGACGACATTATGACAAGCTCAAATACCTGTGGAGCATATTCATATCTCTCTGGTCGATCCAAAACAGGACATGTGACAGCATCAGTTTTACGAGCCACTTTCACACCGCCTTCTGTGATCCACAGAGTCTTATTTGCTGTCTTGTCATCGAGGGTGAGGTTATGCCAGTCTGAATTAGACAACCAGAAACAATGTATTTTACACAACAGTTTAGGCCATTTTAAGCAAAACAAAGGTAAATATGAGGATTATTTGAGAGCTTATGTACATTTGATGAGGTCTGCTCTGCATTTTGGCTCAGGGATGTTCGGTTCATAGGGTGGTGTTTTCTCTGGGGGTTGACATAAAGTGAAGGTCAGAGGACTCGAATGGTGTGACGACCAAGCTAAAGACTTCCATTTGCAGTCATGAAATAACTACAAACATTTAGGCCTTGTAACATTTGATAATGTAATTTCACCTGCTGCTGCGTTTCCAGATTTTGACTTTCTGCCTGTAAAAAAAAAAAAAACAGTTTTAATGTTGATGCACAAAGATACCAAAAAAAGAAAGCACACAGAGATACCACAGGCACCACGGTGTGTCAGGTGATGAAGTGAGCTTCAGCAAAACGAGGTATATTTGGAAAACCATCTGCTTCTGTCAGATCATCACCACATACTTTCTGGGGCCATTGGCTGATTCATGCCAAGAGGTTGGAATTACCGAGACACCTCACATGTTGCAGCATTGGCTTCAGTCACTCACTCTATTAGCGTGACAGGACATCGGGGCACGGACAAGCACACACTTTATCGGACGAGGACGCAAACGGACCGAATGTATCAGATTCGTTAGCGCTGGGTTGCATTGACTAAAATTACTTCCGGGAGGAGAGTCCTTTGAAATGTGACAGATTATTTTAATGAATGTTCCTCAAATAAACATAGCTGTGTGATACGATAATGACAGATTTTTCTGATCTGCAGCTAGCTCTGCCTTGCCTATTCTCTGTAACTAATACCGGAGCATCACATGGCTGATCCCAAAGCATTAAGATGTCAATGTCGGTGGATGATAAGTAATGTGTTTTCATCCTCCTAAAAGAATCTCCATATGTCACAAATACTTTCAACCACCTTCTATCATAACTTGTCAAATATAACCCTCACAGAGCTCAAGGGTGAAATGTTTGGTTTACGGAGAAGCAAAGATCAAGCTGAGGGAGCACACTCGCACCTGTCCCCTCAATCTACTTGTCATCATTATCACACAGTTTCGATGCAAATGCCTTTGTTTGATATGCACAATGCAAGTCCTTTCCAAATGAGTTGATATTTATCTCTGACTGACAGAGAATGTTAAGCCACCTGTCTGGATTTAGAACAAGGTGATGAAAATAACCACTTTGTCTAGACGCAGTACAACCTGATACCGCAAAGCTTTTTAGCTGCATCCTCACCGGGGGCCCCTGAGGATGTGGCCTGTTATGAGCCATTGATTAAAAAAATAAATAAACAACTGTTTGATAATCAATCAGTCTGCATCTAGAAAACAAAAAGTTATTGGTCAGTTCCACATAACCATTAACCATTAGCTATATAGCACATGCGTAAAAATCAGAACAAAAAAGTAAATAAATCAAGATAAGGTGATGCACAAAAGAGTCACTGTACAGCAGAAACAATGATCCCATAAAGCGCTCAAAGTGATATGCACACTAGCCTGGCACATCCAGAGTGATCCCCCTCAGTATGTTTTTTATACAGAGGGGAATTATTCTGGTGCAGCGGTGAGTCTGGTTTCCATCAAAGATGCTCAGCCCTTACGATGGCACAAAGATGTGTTCTTGAGCAACAGATCTTTGTGTAAAACACGCAACATTACCTTTGACAGACTTGGTGGAGTCAGAAATAAGTCTGTTGGTGGTGGGCATCTTGGTTGGACCTTTGCAGCTCAAATAAAGGCTTGTTTAACCCGTTGTTGTTGTTGTTGATGCTGATGCTGCTTGAGAGTCCACGTGTAAAGAATGGCAGTTGGCTCCACAGTCAGACAGTCTTATGCCAGTCTTATATACCTTATAGACACTACAGAGGTTTAGGGACCGTGCGGCACAGGACGGTTGCCAATAGGACCAGGGGGAGGACAGTGGCCTGTCATTGGATCGCAGGATGTATGTTTTTCCTTAAAAAGGTTAAGAGGGTGCTTGGTTGTGTTTTTAGACGCCTCCTTGAAGTGTAACAACCCCGCCTACTTTTTTAGACATGTTGACATAGCATGCATAGTCTGCGCGATGATTGATATTTGTAAAACAGACAATCCCCCTCCTCCACATGCATAGGCATGCACACATGCAGATGCACAACACACTGTATGCAGCAGTAAAGACAAGAAAGTCCAACAGGTGCAAAACCAACATGGGAAAGGGATACTTCCCATGTACAAACAATTTATCAGATCATTTTCACCTAAAATGTAAAAAGAAGTTTTAAACCATAAATGTATTAGCTTGCACTTTCCATACTGTATGCTGAATAATGCTGTCAATCAATTATTTAACAATAAAAACATATGATGCCATTCATTTATCTATAATCCATTATAATTATCTTGTCATTTATTGTGAGTTAAAGTGTTAACTTTGACAGTCCTAAAGCTGAACTATGTATCCCCTTAATAGATTCATTAACAGGGTAAAAGAACCTGAGGCTGTCTGCACAAAGAGGCGAGCCTTTCATGATACTTCATGATTCATGTTCCATAACATGGCCTCACACGAGATCCGCCAGTCTATATGTGCTGCTGATAAAAAAGCTCATAAACAGGACATTTACACCACAGTTCAAACAGGTTTGATGAGGTCAACATTAGCCTTAATAATAAAACAGCTGGGAGTCACTAGCCAGGCTGCTCAGTTTGTTATATAAGGCTTAGTTACGCTCTTGACCTGCATTAGCACATCCACCAGTTACCATCACAAACTCTCCGCACACATGGCTGTTGGAGTGAAAAAGCTATGTGACTGCTCGTAAACCCTTTCTTGTGATGTTCCCTGCACAGCAGGAGGTTCCACTGAGGTGTTTACGGGGAGGGCAAGGAGCCCAGACCCCAGTCAAGGCTGTGTTGTCCTTCTACTGCCGCACAGTTGACTGACTACGGCACGGACTGCAGAAGAACTGACGTACTAAACAGGACATGCCAGAAATTACAGTTGGAGCAGAAAATGGGAGCAGAACTCTGAGAGGGATTTATTCAAATTAAAAGAAGCGAAAGAATGGCCTTCTGTGACTAAATCCTCTGAATTGTCTTTTAATGTATTAAAGTCATCTTAAAACAGCAGCTGGTCTGTTTTATAAGTGCAGTGAAATGGGGAAATCTCTGTAAAAATGACAAGACTATACCTCTGTCTCAGCTGAATAGTTAGACATGAGTTAAACATGGAGCATAGAATCAAAGCAGTGATAAGTATGTCAAGAAATGTTTCAACCAGGACATGGCCTGCCTCCTTCTGTTTTATGTCAGTCGTGTTTAGATGGTACGCTCTGAGGTACCGCAAGGTCATAAGGAAATTAATCTGTTTACTAAGATCCGCAATAGCCACTAAGTGTAAGCTAGAGACATAACCCTATTCAAGACATGTTTGCTGTACAGAAATAATGGTCTAATCCATCACATCATATTCTACAGCTGCCTGCTCAATGTTAAATATAATATAAAGTCATATGAACTCAACTCAACTGTATTCAGCCACCTCGGGGCAGTTAAGCTAAGTCAATCCTCTCTTATGTAACACTACTGTTCTGTATGGAATGACCAGATGCTTGCAAACAGATCAATTTCCTAGATGAGCATTTGATTACAAAAAGATGACAGGATAATTGTGAGGACAAAGTGCTATGATATGGGTCAAGAGGTCAGGCACAATTTGGCACTCGGAGCGTATCTTGCTTTGGCAAGCATCAAGGCACGCCCATTAGTGAGCTCATTATCTTAACATACCTTACCTAAAGTTTCTCATCGCAGCCTCTAGGGCCTCCCAAAACCTTCGATAGCCTCTTTCATTGGTGTATATAAAGAAACCATTTGCATCATTGCTGTAGCATACGCTGACAGACGTAACATTCTGCAAAGCTCAACAGAGCACCGAGCGATAAATATGCCAACCAGCTCTCCTAATCAAAGAATCATGCCTGCAACAGGACGACCTGGTAAGACCCAGCGTTTTCAAATAAGCTTTAGGCAAATTAGAACGATTACCTTCAGTTTTTTATCACAAAATAATGATGTATTAACTGCCTCTGATTTCAAATAGTTTTTAATAAGTAATGTGATATTTTAGGATCAAAATCTAACAAGGCTGCTTCACCAGCAGGTGAGTTTGAAATAAGTGCTTTAGAGAAGATTATCATCTGAGGAAAAAAAAAAGAAAAATCCTCTCTTTTTTCACAGAAGATGTTCCTGCCTATGATCCCAATCTGCCAGAGCCCACATGCAGATCTGAACTACTAAAACGTAAGGCTTACTCTGCTGGCTATTCATACGATCATCTTTCCTTTGGAAAACTCTAAGCATAATTGTGGTGTGTTCTTTTACCACAGACTGGATAAACATTTCTCTCAATGCCAAAACGGCGAATAAGTTCCTGTGGGTCGCAGGTGATGGCTCTAAAGTGGAAAGAAAGACTGATGACCTTACTTGCCCTGTTTTAGACACGCCAGACCGATATGAATATGTTCCACAGGCAGGTTTAAAACAATAGTCACTGAGCTTTTTGAAATACAAATGATTTATGTCTGACTTACCTTGTTTGTTTTTTTAGATTTTGTGCAAAGAAGGAATCGAGGGCTTCCGAGCGTACTGGGAGGTGAAGTGCAGCGGCTGGGTGGTGGTGGGAGTATCATACGAAGCAGCAGCGAGGCGCGGAAGCGGCGGACCCTGTGGCATGGGGGAAAACGAGGACTCTTGGTGTTTGGGCTGGGGCGGGTCGCACTATCAAGTGTGGTTTAACGGAGTGAACACAGAAATATGGGACATGCCTCAGGCTTCAGTTCTGGGTGTCTATCTGGACCATCCGGCTGGAATAATTAACTTCTATGCAGTTCAAGACGTGTGTGAGGCAGAAGACGGTGGTGTGACGAAGGAGGTGCTACGCCTGTACCAGATTAAGAGCTCTTTTCAGGGAAAAATGTTCCCAGGCTTTTGGGTGGGTCAGAAGTCATCGTGTGTGATGTTGAAGAAAGACGAATAGATAAACAGTGTGAATTTAAATGCTCCAACATTTCCAAAACAAATCTGTACAAGAATTTGCCATTGTAATGAATTCATTATTTCAAACAGTTTGTAAAGTTCACACAACTCTTTTGCATGTATTCTACTGTTATGTTTTTGACAAAACAATGGGTTTGTTTTTCTCTTTTTCTGCATGAAAAGCAGTGTTGTGAAATGTTTTAAAGCTCACATATAGCTTTATAGCTCACAATATATGATGCATGAAAACATGTATGATTTTTATATTTGTACATATTTGTATGAACTCTTTATCCCACTCAATTGCTTATCACATGAAATGATATATATAATGAAAATAAAATTAAGGTGTAGGCAACTCATTGAATAATCCAGAATAAATGAATGGTGCTTGGAACAGATTAAACAGGTTAGAGACTCTTAAGCTCGAGATCAGGCTTTGGAAAGAGCCAACAGACTTGCAACACAGGAGGATCATCAATCTGTGACAGTCGTGAGCAGCGCCTACCTTCGCTTCAGCTGTTGTGGATCTTTCATTCTTCGCCTCGGCCAGTTAGTGCCCTGAGTCCCAGCCAGAGGATTATGATGACATGACACTTGACAGCGTGTCCTGGGAACTAATAAACAACATCATACGCCTGTGAGCTCACAAATGAGACAGATACCACAGCATGGGCAGCAGAGAAGGGCTGCTGACATCCATTCAATGATTAGGATCTGTCCTAATCATTGAATGGATACATATAACTACATCTTAAAACTATGTATATGTTGAATTTAAAAGAGTTGCCGCAAACATCTATGGTTACTTTATTTTTACAGTTGCCGACTGCAGGTAATGTGATCTGACTTTAACAGAATACAGTGGATCATGGACAACGAAATTAAAAACACAGTAGTGTCTTTCTTCAGTGTTAAGCTCATTTAATTAAACAGGAAAGTAAACCATTTAAGTCATCTGGATAGTGAAAATACAGAAGCAATAAAAAAATGAGTTAAATAAACAACATAGGCCTATTGAAATGCAACTCCTACAATATTTTTGAAGTCACGTTTAAGGAACTGGTGTGTGAAAATAATATCTGTCTATGGTTTGACTCTGTCTCCCTCTCGTGGCTGACTGGAAACAACTGCAGACGGTCAAGTACACGGTATTTCCACGTGCTCGGAGCGTGCTATAAAATCTAAAACCGAATTGAGGCATTAGTTGTAACTCTCTAATAGTCGTTTTTTCCCCCTTATCTAAAGATAGTAATAGGAAATAAAAATGTTTACCAGATGGTGGAAGAAATCGTTTTGAATTTAGCATCACCGACCTCAGTTCCGCAGTAATAGGTGTGTAATAGGGCACTCATCTTAAACACACTTATTGTGTTTCTCTACCATAGACTTACGTCATATCCTCCTTCCCAGGTAAGTCCATGAACTTGTGTGGCGTGAATGTATTTGCAATACATTTGTTTTACCCTCACAATGTCCAAATCAAAAGCTATTTGTTTGGAACTTTTGGTGTGTTTTTTTTAGGAATTGCTAGAAAAAAATTCTGCAAAATGTTGTGATCAAGTTGACTCAGGCTCATCTGAGGGAATGGTTCAGGTGCGCGAGGGCAGTGAGTGGTTCAACAAGTATCACTAGTAAAATAATATTTGACCGACTACCATCTACATTGTATCAAACTAAATTTAATAGAATGTAATAATTTGTACCTTTGTAGTAGCTACCAGAGGTGGGAAATACTTAAGCAACTTGTTGAAGTAGCTGTGCTTTTACAAGTCGTTTCTTCATACAGAACTTTTTATTTCTACTTGAGTAATATTAAGATGAAGTACCTGTACTCTTACTTGAGTAAAAAAAAAAAAAGTAACCCTTGACAAATCTTCATTTTGACACGTATACAAATATGTATTTTGTGTTTTGTTTACGCCGTTCACAATTATTTCTTGTTTTATGTTTTTACTGTATTTCGGCACGGTGGTGCAGCGGTTAGCGCTCGTGCCTCACAGCTAGGAGGTCCCGGGTTCAATTCCCACCTGGATGGGTCCTTTCAGTGTGGAGTTTTCATGTACAATAGGTTTCTCTCTGGGGCCAGGACTCCTCTGAAAAAGAGATTATTAATCTCAGTGGGACTTTCCTGGTTAAATAAAGGTCAAATAAATATGTTCTTGAAAATATTACAATATTCCATAATAATTCCCATAATTTATGTCACTACTGAAACATGAATCAATCTATTACGCTCAAACAGTTACTCAGTATTCACACTATTGTAGTACATTTTTCTCCAAATACTTGTTTACCTTTGACTTCTACTTGTGCAAAATTATTTTCAAGTAACGTTGCTCTTACTTGAGTCAATATTATGTTCCTCCAAACTACAAATACATTATTCCCTTGTGTATGTACTGATCTAATAATACACATAGGTACACGTTATACACAATGTTATAGAGGACATTACATTGTACTAAAATTACACAGTACAATCAAGGGTAATGTAAAATTAAACTGTTGCCAAAAGAACCTATAAAAACATGACTAAAGGAAAATGAATAAAGTTAAATATGCAGTTGACCCCAAAAGCAAAACTCAAGTACCATGTGTGGTCCAGGTGCCAGTGAGAGAGAAAAGTAAAAAAGTAAAACCACAATAATATTAACATGCCCCCAACGTTACCTTAAAAGTCTTTACACTCCTTTACACTTAGAATTAATTGTAGGTCTACCCATTTGTAAATTTCACTGTGAATAAGCAAGTGATTAATATTGCTTTTCGGATTTTGTTGCCCATACTGCAAGCGTGTGTGGGTAGAGTGGAAGAATATCATTCAATCATTCATTCTTTATTTACTACAGACACAATTCAGTATACAGTATTTAGGACAGAACAGAAACATCCTCAGCCCAGGGTTTGTCAAAGTCTGCATGATGTCAAACAAATAAACAAAAAATGAACTTATGGTGGAATTATACACTCCTGATCAAAAATTAAAGACCACTTGAAAAATGGCACCAAAAGAAAAGTCAAAGGCCAAATCTGTGCAAAAATGTGGATCGAGTGTCATTTTCGGTCAGGTTTTCACACTGTCATGACGTCCTGATGATAATTACACTTTGAGGAGCGTGTTTGGGTTGTTGTATTAGCAAACCTCTCACAGCGTGCTATTGCTGCTAAGGTAGGACACAGTGAAGCAGTCTTTGTGAATGTCTTAAAAGATCCTGAGGTTTATGGAACAAAAAAGTCAAGTGGAAGAAAAAATGTCACCAGCGCTGAGCCGGAGGATCTGATTCCCTTAGTGT
This sequence comes from Gobius niger, assembly GCF_951799975.1. Lineage (NCBI taxonomy): Eukaryota > Metazoa > Chordata > Actinopteri > Gobiiformes > Gobiidae > Gobius > Gobius niger. Next base: position 11,866,553 of record NC_136870.1, on the reverse strand, counting down.
CCGTCAAAGACACTGGACGATCCTCGACCCACATTAAGGCCGTTATTGGAGCGACTGCAGCCCAATAACCAGATGAGGGATGCTCTCTGTAACATCTGCACAGAGCCAGAGGCACCACCTGAAGCTCCATTGTTCCACTGATGGAAAAAGCCTCAGATCATTATGGCGCCCCTTCTCTGTGGGGCGTAGAAAACATCTCTCCTGGATCTGCTTGTCAGGCCAGAAACCATCAGGATCATTAAGGTAATATTTGTTTTCAACAGAGAATTAAACTTTCTTCACCTTTCAATGTCCCATGTTTGGTCGGCCTTTGAAGATGTGTTTTGTGTTTGAAGACCTTCACCTGCAGATGCCTTTGACGGTTATTGGGCTGCAGTCGCTCCAGTGACGGCCTTCATTTGAGTCGAGGATCGTCCAGTGTCTTGACGGACACTGAGCCAATCAGATCCTCCGGCCCAGCGCTGGTGACTTTTTTGGGGAGGTCTTCCACTTGACTCTTTGTTCCATAAACCTCAGAATCTTTAAAAAAAAATCCAAATAACTGTTTTACTGCATCCTTTTAAAAGCTTTTTACAAGTGTGTCCTATTTAATGACCAGTATTCCTCAAAACTCCTCCACAGTAATGAATTGGATTTCATTGGCTCAGAACGGCCCAGAAGACGAAGCATCAGGACCATAGACTGCTGCAATGTTTCCACACGGATGCCCATGTACTGTAAGTAGGCCAAGAAAACAATTCACTTAGGAAATCATGAACATAGACAACAGAAAGAAAATAAATGACACGTGCTAAGTGTAAATCAAGCTCACTGATGTGTTTTTGTATAATGTTGTATTTGCACCTGTTGGCTGTAATAATGTGCATGGTCACAACTTTACCACATGAGGGAGCTATTGCATTTCACACAGTATCAACAGAAACTATTACGAGTATTTCAAAAGCCTTAGCTCAGCATTTTCCCTAAATAGAAGCTAAAGCTATTTACTTTCAGGACAAATATAGAAGCCCATTTGAACAAAAAGAATCTCAAAGCCCTTTGTCAGAAATGTTGTGTGTGTTACTCTTTATTATCTGGCAAAAAATCGTGACACATTGTGACGCCTATATCCCTGTATCGTTTGAGAGATGAATCATGTCAAGTAATTACATATCGTCATACAGTCATAGAAATGATTCCATGCACCGGTCATTCAGTATCTGAGACGCACAAGTGAACTTTCACACTGCTCAGTAATTGGTGTAAAGTTACAAGTTGTTGCAGTGTAAGCAAACACTGGAGCTGGGTTTCCTTCTTTAATTAAGGCCTCTAATCGCAGATGTAATGACTGAGTCCCAGAGCTCTCGTCTCTCTCTCCCTCTTTTCACTTAAATAAAATGTGTCTTTGCAGCACTCCTTCACATATTTAGCTCTAAGTGTGGAGAGTGCTTTTGTTCATGCACTTGCAAAGCTAAACACAGACAGTAATATATGGTTGGGATGATTGCCCATGTGAAAGATTCAACAAACGCCACAATTTACCGTCACAGATAAGTTTGCTATCAACAGTCCCCTGATATTTGTAACTGAGCCCAGTCTCATCCCCGTCAGATCATAGAAGACTTTAAAACGCAATTCATTATGACACAAAGTCACCAACAACTCACACAATGGCATCAATGCAAAAGATGCACCGAAACAACCAAGCTGATCTGAAAACATGATGAACGATAAAGCAGCAATTGTCAATAATCTGACAAATACATCATCGAAATATTGATGATGTAAATGATAAGTTTTTTCAGTCAAAACAGGAGGTGAATTAAGGTGAAACAAACTATTTAAATACTTATTGTAAACTTGAGTTCAAATGTTTTGTTGCTTGAAACAAAACATGCATGATTAATGACTAATATGACTAATATGAATGATAAATAATGCAATAAGAAGTGAAGAAGGAAACATCTACAGAATACGTATTTGCCTAAATATAAACTAACAATGCAAGTGAGGCATTCCCCACCCTGTATTATGATTCTGACAGTCTCTGCTGCCAAACGCCACTTTCTTTTGAACATACAACATCAGCTGGGTCTATTTCCATGCTGTCTCAATTTTCATTCAAATTCAGTTGAAATCTGTAGGAGTCGAGCTTCCTTTAGAGCGAATCTTCACAGATTCTGGACTAATCACTGACTAATCACATTAGATACAGGAGAGTTATTTTCATGTTGCCAAGAGTCGTCTTTCTGCCGCCGTTTCACTAATCGCTGGAGCTAAAGCTCTCTGTATTCCCACAGAAATGTAAACTCTCCCTCTGTTTACCTCATTCATTTGATACTGTATGCTCACATTTAGAACTGCAAGACTGATTGCAATCAATCCAAACTGTAATGGTTGCAATTTTGCAAATTGTATTTAGGTTATACAATTTTGTAGTTTCCAAACAACAAAATAGTCTGTGTTACCAGTTTAGACGTCTACAATAGTTCTCTGAAATGCATATGATTGTTTATTAGTTTAGCAGCTCAAATATCAGTCTTCTCTAAAGTGCTCCTGATGTGTTCAAATATATATTTTTCCTAAATAAAGCACATTCTCATATTTATATATTTTTACTTAGATTCAGACTGATTGCTCAGAACTTGATGTCGACCACAATTGTTTTTTTTATTTAGCCTTTTTCCCAACATTTTTTGTGCAGGGCCATGATCACATCAAAGAAGTTCCTGGTCGTGAAGTTACTCCATACTTTCTGGCCTGGATTGGGGCACAAAAGGTACACGGTCGTATGCATTTTGTTATATCGATAATGCATGCCCTTTGTTCCGTGATTTTGTATAGTTGTGCTGAAATATGTCAGCCCTCATGAGGCATTGTGCAGTAAGATGTTTTTACAGACATCAGAAAGATGTCTGTGAGACATGTGAGATCATATGCACTGTAGGAATAGATCAGATGTATGTTTAGTAAGTGGGGGTAGGATGACGTCACTCTGCTATATCATTTGAGGACGCCTAGATTTGACCTCATATTGACTTCTCTCCATTAATAATTTCCTTTTTTTTGGCTGTATGTTTTGTAAAGAATGTCAACCATCTCCAAGATAACCTCTGTAGTTTTATGAAATGTTCTCCTCACTTTCAGCACAGCAGCAGACGGAGCACTTGTCTCTGGGGTGACTCTGGTTGTTGACACATGCTGCTGAAAGATGAATCTGGAGCCCTGGACAGTAGCAGGAAGTCTGCAGACATTTTCGTTGTGGGAAGCTGGGGAGACACTTGTGTTCTCTGACATTTGACCTTAAGTTTGGCCTTGTGCTAAAAAAAAAAAAAACACAAAACCCTTTTATGAAAATCTGGCTCTTAGTAGTAGAGTTGCTGTGGATGCACACGACTGAAGAACAGTTTTATCCACCAACTATCAGGAAGCTGATAGTTGGTGGTGACACCAAAAACTTTAGAGAAATGGACATTTTGATTAATATGAATTGACAATAAAATCTTTTGAATCTTTGAAATGAATCAAGAACACAGGACAACTCTCCTCACGGTCTAAATGAAAAAGTACCATTAGACTAAACGGACATTAATCCAAATACATACAAAACATATGTTTTGCCTTATTTTTAAGACATGTTTTTGAGCGATTCAAAGAAAAGCATCTATTCGTAATAAATAGCTGAAGTGAACACAACTCATTGTTTTGATTTGTGCTAACATCAGTGCGTCAGTGGTGCAGAAGAACGCATGTGAGGAAAACAGTCCCAGTCAAGTCAAACAAATCCTAGAAGGAAAAAAAAACGCATTGAAGTGATCATGTGACTACCACTATAACATGCCCATAGCCCTGTAGTGTACCGACACACCGGGTTTTACTGGAAGACCATGTTTCAGTCTGCTTTAACATTACAGTACATGTCATACAATGTAGTGTTGTCTGCATTCAGTGACCATTTTGATCTAATTCACTCTTTAAGCCTATTAATATCATCCCACACAACTGGCACTGCTGCATAATATTATAATGAACCTCTTAATATAGCATGTAGTCCTAACACAGCCCCTGAAGTGTCTAGTGAAACCAAAGAAACCACAGAAACCATCCGTAACTGCCGTTTGAGCCAAACACTAACACCGTGATAATCACAAGACGCCGTTACTGGATAAAGTGTCAGAAATCTGCGCAGAAGTGGATGCTTTTCATAGTCGTGCGTTAAACCTGAGAGATCACCATGTGTGTACATTTCGTTAATCCTTTCATAAATGTGTTTTGCCAGTGTGCGCCCCCTGTGTCCTGACGCCTTAACGCGGGCCAACTCAGAGAGGATCCCTCCTGCCTCCTGTGAACTCTTGGGGAGTCGTCAGAGGACTTGCTCACTGGGGGGCAGCGGTGGGGGCGATGGAGGGGGGGGCTGAGTCTTGAGTGCCAGGAGCGCCTCGAATAGCACCAGAGAGAGGGGCTGAAATAAAAGGAATTAGGACCCCCAAGTACCCCCCAGTCTTCAAGCAACCCAGCGAAGAAATACGGAATTAACCATGCCCGCGCCCGCACCCGCGCCCGCACCCGTCCCCAAAGGTAATGCAGAGGAACTTTTTGTGGATGAGTAATTAGTCTGGGGAGCGCCTTGAGGAGGTTGGGATTTAGGTTTTAGTGGAGAATATGTTTGCTTTAGAGATGAGTATTGCAGGGGATGAAGGAGATGGCTCTGTTTTTTGGCCGTTCCCTCTTCAGTTTGAGTTGTGCAGCTGCTAATTGTAAAAGTATTTGTCAAGTAAAACAGAGATGAATCGCAAAATGGAAAACGGAAAGAAAAAAACACAGTATTTTCTTCAGGTGAACTCTTTGATGATAGCGGAATCAGTGGCAGATTTTTAGTATTTGAACTCTATTTTACATGACGTTATACATACAAAGAACAATATAGCTTGTTAATCTCCAATACCAAACATGCCAAGGGTTTTATAGCCCAGTCAAAGGCACCGAAGATCTCGTAAAGCAGTCGGTATCCAGTCTTTTGTCTCCTATTTGCCTATAAACTATATGAGTGGCCTGAAATAGTCACATGGCCAGCTGCTCTGACATCATCAGGACAGGGTCAGTGTACCAGTCGCAGATTCATAAGAAAACCCTGCCAAAGGCTATAAGTGTGCTATGTGTAGATACAGTCTCATGTCTCAGGCTGTGACCAAGTGATATGCGAGGGGTCGATGACGCAAACAAAACAAATCTATTTTTATAAAGAATTCATTTATTATTATATTATGTGACGAGGAGGAATGAGACAGGTGCCTGTCAGTGCGACGAGAACAAAAACATTTTTACATGTGCCACTTTCTATGATACGGATAAAAATGTTATTCAGCTCATAACAGGGCCCGATCGACATGTAAATATAAGCTTTTTAACTCTTTGGTCTAGATCAAGCATTTATGGTTTTATTTATAAATGCAAAAGCTTTACACAGAGATTAGCGATAAAAGGCCAACATCTTTAATATTACACTCACAACCAATGTGCATCATCATCAAGTGCTAGTGCTGCTCTGTGATGAGGAACTCTTTTCAAGTAATCTTGCTCAAGGGCTCATTCTATAAAAAGATTGAAACCACTGAACTCTGAAGAATCTAAACTTTCAAACAAGGTATAAAAGCAACGCGATAGTTGATATTTCCCACCTAGACCGGTCAACTCTAGTACATAATGTCTAAAACAGGAATAAGAGATTATCTCATCCTTTCTTCCTCTCAGTGACGACCATTTTCAGTGCCTTTTAACTTTTATCATCTCTCTATTATCTGCACAGTCAAAAGACAATATAGTAATATAAATACATAGATGTTATGTGACGAGCACACTTCATTTTCATTCTACACTGAACCAATATGTTCTGAACTGAGTGTCAAATCAGATGATAAAATCGCAGAATGACACTCATTTGGCTTGTGTTGCCGTGCTGTTTCTATGCTGTGACATCACCCGCATACGCTCCACACTGGGCATGACTTCTGTGACTCCCCATCCTCCAATCGTACAGGTTTTATATTTGGATATATTGCAGGACTTTGCTCATAACTCTTAAAATTTGACTTTGAAACATGGTCAGCCTGCAGTTCTCTTTTCTGAAATTCCAACTCTTGTCATTTAAGCGCGATGCCAAGAATCACGTCTCTCGTTTAAAAGTCCACGGGGTCTTCCGTAAAGATTGACAATACAGGCATCTGTACTGTCACATGAATCCGAGCGGCACTTCCATTGTTAGGCTCTCTAAAGCTGACAGTAATAGGGAGGGCCTGGGAACTGTGTAGCAGAGGCTTATGGTGTCATCGCTTTTCCGAATACACTCCTCTATCCCCCTCCTAATAATAAGTTTGTTATGCATAAAGGCAAAACACCACAAATTAAAGTAACAATTAGTGAAAATTGGCTCGAAAAAGTTCTTGCCTCCTAAGATGCTAAAAATACTCCACAGTGATTTTTCTTCCTCTTAAGTTCATTGAGCCGAACACACCCCTGTGTATCGGGTTGTGTGGTAAAATAAATCCTGACATAATGCGTCACCAAAGTTCACTGTGGCTCCGCTCTCCCGGCTCAATATGAAGTCGCTCTCATGTTTTTCGTGGCAGCCCCTGTTGAGGGGATGGTATGATTCACGCTCGTAATTCATTTCATCATGATGACTCTATGAAACACTATGAGAGCACAGCACCGTCTGTAAATCAATTCAAAATGGCCGTCACGGGATCTGCGGCGAACATGTATTTATTCATGTTTTATGCAAAAAAAAATGGCGCGCTTTATGGACAGTGTTGTAAATCACTTCTGACTGAGTGAAATAAAACAGGGGCGAACATAAATTGCCGTAAAACTTGAAACAAATGGATTGGGTTTTACAAGCGGGTGTGCATTTCCTGTGTGTACATTTCGGCATGCATGAAATCAGAGGCACGCGTGATATGCAGAGGTGGCGTCGGAGCAAAGGTGTAACCAGGTCACGTCACCTAATCCGCTGTAATTTTAACCCGACCCAACCCGACCCTCGCACGTTAAAAAACTGCTGCATGAGTCACGCTGCAGCTGGATATCACTCACCGTGGGTTTCGGGTCGACCCGCGCATCTCTACTACCCGTATATCCACAGTTTGCAGGCGCAGGAGCTGCCAAAGCCATGATTGACACTGCCTCATATGTAAACAAACCGTAAAGTGGGGAAAGGGTTGATCTCAAATGATTCCTCAAGAATAAATGATTTATTTTGAAGAACTGCAGTACAGAACACATCTGCGGACCTTAATGCCTTCATCTAGATCAGGGGTGTCCAAACTTTTTTCATGGGGGGCCGCATACTGAAGCGTACACAGGGGGAAGGGCCATAGATCGGTGGTTAGTGCCGCAAAACCTTTGACTAGCAGAGGTTTAAATTGCGCCCCACACCTTTATTTCTGCTCAAAACCTTCATGCCAGCTCTGTCTCACAGTAAAAGGTTAGTTGTTTTGTTAGAATTGTGTAGAATTATTACATTTCAAATAAAAAGGACTATCTCTGATGATGTGTCCCGATTCAGCAAAAAGGCAGAGGGCCACCAAACATTGGTCTGAGGGCCACCTTTGGCCCCCGGGCCGCACTTTGGAAACCCCTGATCTAGATGGACCTTCATAGTAGCTTCCTGTGGAGGGCTACCAACAATATTATGCTCTACTCTTAGCAAGAAAGTTGATTATGAGGTTTGTAAGAATCTCATTCAAATATTCCAGACACTCAGGCATCGGGGAATTTTAACCCCCATTTCCTCTCCAATCAGAATCAGATTACTTTATTTATCCACATTGGATAATCAGCAGTTGCTGCACAGCCACCCAGGGGCAGACTGTCCATTTACCACGTGTTTATAACGTGTTGTTTATATCCTGATCAGTGTGATGATCCTGATCATTATGTCAGTGCCCTCTGCGGGACACGTGTGGAATTCTTTCCTTTCTTTATTTAAGCTTAACCCCCAGCGGCTGGGGTGAGCATTCTGTTTATTTCTTTAAAAACTCATAACTCCACACAGGAATGGGCTAGAGACTTACTTTTTTGGGGGGGGGGGGGGACATACTCGGGAATTTGTGCTCTATAAGGCAGGGGCCGGATTTAATCATCTCGCCGGCCGGATTTGGCCCACGGGCATAGACACTAAAAGAATCACAAAGAAGAAGCTAACAGGCTAACGGGTAAAGCTAACTGCGGGCTCCACTTTAGCAGTATTTACAGCCAAGTTTTTAGTGGAAAAATTATCTCCATTGTGTAATTGGATGTAAAATATCCCTCTCTCCCTTTGTCTTTTCTGTCAGCGTAGTATTTACTCTCACGGACAATTAATGAGTAAAAAACGCAACATGCTACAACACCTAGGGCCTCTAGGGGCATGAGTTTCTTAGTTCTGCTTTAATTGTCATGAAAAAAAAAAATCCTTATCTTTAGGAGTTTGCATACCTAACTAAATAAATTTATATGTATTTTTTATTTCATTGTTTTTGTTATAAGACATAAAACCAAAAACACGTCCTGTTGATTGTGATTAGCTGTGCTGCCCTAATTGACATTATATAATTTAATTTCAACATTTATATATTTATATATTTTCAAAAAGAGAATGTTTTAGGCAGCAAAGGTCGAGGTGTCGTGACTATTCAAGGAAACAGAATGCGTTCTGGGAGAATGTGGCTCGCCTTCAGGGAAGTCATCAGATACGGCTCCTGGCCTTTACCCTCCACAGCGCTGACCCCACAGGAACCACCAACACCACTTCAATTCACTTCAACCACTTTTAGTCGGTAACAATTAGACCGGTGAATACAAGGGGAGTGGCACAAGTGTCAAAACGTCCGGCCAGACCAAATATGGCCAGTGTTTCAGTCTATTATTATTAATAGGAGAGACTTCGCAGATCCAGACATGATGAGATCCAGATTGTTTTCATAAAAGTGTATGAAATGTTTGGCGCCGCTAAAATAACACATTTGAGTGTCATGATCCTGATGATTTATTATGAGTTAATGGTGACGCCTCTAATGATACGTGTGTTGTGTTTCTGTCTGCAGATAAACCGGAGGGGGGTGGTAAGTGAACTGCACCACAGCCTTTGACCTTTTAGTCTCTCCCACAAGCACTCACCGACTTGACAACTGCCTCTCACGTTTTCACTTTTGCTCACATATTATGTCAAGTGCCAAGTGGTTTTGTAGTTTTAGACCCAGGAACATTCACACAACAGTAATTAATTTAATCTAGACCTCACTGACTATTTCCAACGCTCATTTTAGCCCCAGAAGAGACACCTCCTGAGGGTGAGGGGAACCGCGTCCACTGATTTGTGTCGTAATACTGTGTGTTCGTGTATATTTTCCGTTTGCTCTGTATGTTGTCAGGCATATTCGATTGTTCAGCATCATCTCAACATTGTCCTTGGATGGTGTGCGTTGTTATAAGCATGTTTGAAGACAACAGCGACTGAAGCGTAGCTTGTCTACGTGAGGAGGGAAATGTGTTTTTGAAGAGTTAACAATTGCAAGCTTTAATATTTGAGATACAAAATGGATGCTTTACACTAAAAATATATATATCTAAAAAAAGGTGTTCTATTCTAATCAGCATTCATAGGGGTTTCACATTATTAGCTTGCTAATTCCCATCCCCTCTTCTCAGATGCACCCCCTGCAGATGGAGGTAAGGCATAATTTGGTCTGTGGCTTGATACATTTGACCAAATCCAGCTAATGTATTCACAGATCTGAGTGTATACATGCGGCACACTGTGTGCTAAGGAAAGAAACGGCATGACTCATTCCATGCCTTTGACTCTGTAGAATATAGTGAATAATGGTGGAGCCATTGGAGGCTATAATGGGGCATGAAATGTTCAGAGGAGCTCTAGACGTGGATTATGCAGGGTTTTTTTTCAACATATTTGGCCGATGATATATTTCCTGGGAAGGAATTTCTTTTCATATCATCCTCTTTGCTACATGTTTGTCGATGTAAATGCATTTGTGTGTCCTTGCATTATGATACGAGAAAAACAATGGGCAGGGACATGGCACTAATGGGAGACCCACCTTCACATAAACACTACCTTTCATCCTCACAAAGGAGGAAACGCACTTTGGATGCCTATAGATACTTACGCGACTGTTTTGGGAGAATATAGTGTAGAGTAAGTCTCAAGTGGATAACTTGTTTGCCAAAAGCTCCAGGTTTGGCAACTTTGGTAAAGCTGCTTCAACATTTTTACTGGAGCATTGACGGACTAAGTGTTAACGTTTCATCATCACCTCTCACTAAAACACAAAATTAATGATCTGACCTAAATTACTTCCCCTGCTAATATTCAAGGCCATTTAGAGACTGCTCTATGATGCAAATTTGTGGAAAATACCTGAACCCCAACCAAATACCCCCTTTTCCCCCTTCAGCCTTATGTGAACCCCTCACTTCCAAACAGAACGGTGTCATTTCCACTGGGCCTGTTCTTCTGCCGTCTCTGCCTGAATGTTTGTTGCATTTGTAAGTCATGTGTTGTGCATTTGCTTTATCGCTTTATGATTTGCTTCCTTGTCCATACAACAGATTCAGAAGATGGTGGTGGTAAGGAAAAAGAGAATGTTTATGATTATTTATGGTATTTGACTATTTACATTGGTTTTCCCAAAAGGTATGTCAATGTGGTGTCTGTTAGACATGTTTATATTATGTGCAAGTGTCACAAAGAGTCACATAATATGTTCTATGTCCATTTAGAAAAAGCAATCACTTTGAAGGTTTCTTTTGAAAACGGCCACATATTTCACCCCATCAATCATCATACATGTCCATAGGCTGTTATATTTGAGTGTTTATTTTGTTAAAGATTATTATCTCGTATATGCCATGAATACTATATGAAGTTTAATGCAGCGTATGCAAGGCGGCTGTAACTGAGAATCCCTCTGAGACTTTGTTATGTCCTGGCAAGAAAACTTAGCTTGGCCACGGAGATGTTTTATATTCATCGGATCTATCCTTGTCTCTGTCACCTGTTGTGTCATTTTTAAAAGGGCTTCAACTCCAAACTTCAATATTTTGTTTTCCCGTTTAAAGACCGCTGTGCCCAACTCAAGTGTTATGATACCGGCTTCTTTCCTCTGGCGTTTTAAACAATGAGAGGGTAAACACAGCTGGGGTTGGTGCGTAAAAGTGCTCCAGAAACAATGGCAGCTGTTACTAAACATACCAAGGGTCATATGGCTCGATGACACTTTAATAGGAGCTCCTCAAGTGAAGCTGCGCTGGAAACTCTTTGTGCTGCCCGAACCGTCGAGTCGTCGGGAAATTATTTAGTTTCTCTAATCCTTTGTCAGGGCTCCAGGAATAGATATGGCATGGAGTGGATTGTGATCATACCTCATGGTGCGGTAAATTTAAATGGACTTGACACATCTCCGTTATGTGTTGATGTAAAGGTGAGAGCAGGTGGGAAGGTGGTATTAGCTTGTTGTGGCTTCACTCATGGACATATATGGCCGGATGAATAAGGTCATGAAATTTTAACTTTGGTGCCTGTCCAAGACCCATTCTGTGATGTTTGGACATTATCAGGCAGACTGTTGTTGGTTTCAAACTGCAAAGTCAAAAGACAACCTTGAAGTGTGTTGGTAGAACCCATGTTTTTGTTCTTCGAAACAGTTGTCAAGTTAAATTATTTCCTCTTTAGTGGCTCTTTCTAAACCCCCAGAGAACAATTGGACCAAACTTCTGTTGGGTCTGATTAACAGCATTCTACAAAGAGTGTATTTACTGCATGTTTGAGAGCCATCGGTTTGTCTGTTTACTCAGCATTACTAAACGCAGGGCTGGCTCGCACCTGTATCTCTAGGTGGAGCTGGAGAATCCCCTTTTGTGGCTTGTTTAACTGCTAAGAATCCTGTGGCGCATGTGAAGGTTCCCCACTTTTCTCTGGTCTGCGCCCCTCTCGCTGAAGTGGGTATTCCAGCACTCTGAGTTTCCCGTCTGCGTGCTGGAGTTCAATCCTGTGTGGGAGGTGCTTATCATCTTACCAAGGCTGTTTCTACCCACAGGGGTATAGAGTGTGCGTGGGGATTATCATCACTTGGCCAAACGCAGCCTGTTCTGGGCCACTTGCGCCAATGTTACAAATGGAAATTAGTGAGAGGTTAGTGCCAATTTAAAAAAAAAAAAAAACATATAGATATTTGGAAGCCATTTGAAGAAGTTTTTGCAAAGTCGACAAGGCTTGCTTTGAAGTTTGTGTTAGTGAGAGGAAATGTGCAAAGATAGCCCACTTACTCTGGGGCAAATGATTGTTTTTACATATTAATAATAAAGAGTGTATGTTTAAACATATTTCTTTCAAGTCACACACTTCAATGGTTTGCTCGGACAGCCTGGGGTAGAGACTCACAGCATGAGGCTAAGTCATTGCTTCAACACTACAAACATCCTTCAAAAGAAGTAATCAAAGTGATTTCTTGAAACAATCCATCTGCCTTTGGTGCAGTAATCATGTCATTTGATTACGTCCTAACAGTCATGGTCTGTACCATGTGTTTAAAACAGGCCTGCGGTGACTGCACTTCTCTGTCCTATTAATGCAATAATTCCACAGAATAACCCAGAGTTCACTCAGACTTATGGCACAGTATACCGACAGAGGTTATACTTCCATATGTTTACCACAGCGGTGTGTTTCCCTGGAGAAGAGAGCGCTGCGGAGGGAGCAGACGAGTCCATGCAGGACTGTGATCACCTCGTGCATGCTAATATGCTGTTATGAAATGCAGATGGCTGTGTCTGTGCATACATCTGCATATGTGTTCTCATGTGGCATATTTATGGCTCTGATCTAAATGGAATATGGTCCACAGGGAATAGATTCACACCTTTCAAACTCAAGGCTTGATAGGCCTAGAAAGTGCTGATGCACGGCCGTCAACAGATGCAGGCTTGTTAAAGTCTTATACTTAGTACAGTTCATTAGAGCGATTATGTATCCGATGAACTTTGTTATGGGGAACTGCAGGGGTATTTCAGTGCTCTCATGGTGGAATCATTTGCTGCAACAATGTCATTTTGTCATATTAAAAAGCTTCAGTGTCACATAATTAATGTGACACTGAATAATAACCTAAATAAAGAGAAAAATAAAGAATAAACAAAGTTATTTGTGTTTGCACAAATATCTCCATGTACAGTTTGTGAGTTTGTGTCGTGTTCTATGTCTGTGTTTTTCCTCTGCACTTTCTCTGGTTGATGTCATTATATTTTGATATATGACATATTACTTGGACACATTGGACATTTGCCTGATGAGCTATTAGGGCTTGTTTTGAACAAATGCCTTGTTTTTATATACTTTCTATTTCAGAGGAAGGAACCACTGAGCTGACTGGGCTGTTTGTGGAGAAACCTCAGGACGATGTTGTTGCGATTGCTGGTCAGACTGATTCATGTTTCCATTGAAAAATTACAGGTTGCATTTAAGTATTATTTGGACACAGGATGTGTCTATCTCACTGGTGTTTGTGAATGCAGGAAGTGACGTGACCCTCATAGCCAAGGTTGATTCAACTACCCTTGCAAGGAAACCAGTCATGAAGTGGCTGAAGGGCAAATGGATGGATCTTGGCAGCAAGGCTGGAAAACACATGCAGTTCAAAGAAACTTATGACAGAAATACCAAGGTGGGGCTGTGACTGAGATACAATGTTACTCATCTCAAACGTGTGCCATTTAATCCCTCAGTCGTAATTAATATTGTACACATTCATTCTATAGATTTATACATATGAAATGAAGATCATTAAAGTGGTAGCGGGCGATGCCGGTGGCTACAGATGCGAAGTCACAGCTAAAGACAAGTGTGATAGCTGCACTTTTGAGATCACGGTGGAGGGTGAGTGGAGCAGCTTCACGTTCCACACGCACTCATGTTTTGATCTGATCCAGCCATAATGTGCTCCCTCTGCAACTTCTCCTCTTACAGTCGCTCAACAGGAGGAGAAGAGCGATATTTTGTCCGCCTTCAAAAGAGCGTGAGTCTCACATAGGTCACATAGCTGCTTTAAAGGTGTATGCACAATGTTGTGTTGTTCTTTGTAGTTTGTAGGTTTATAAAGAATTCAAATGTAATCTGTATCCGTGCATACAATTCATCCAAATATAGAATACACTTTACTTTAGTTTAGTTTATTTGAGCAATTCCAAGTTCCAAGTTGTTTGACAAAAAAGAAACACAATAATACCCAAAAAGGAGTAGGCTTAACTTAAACTTAAATACTACCACTACATTTTACTCTAGATAAAACTAACATAAACATATTTTTTTATTTTCTTTAACATTTATTGCCTAGCAGTTTAAGTTAGGTCAAAGTCAGTGGTTAGCACTGGTGCTTCACCGCAAGAAGGTCCCAGGTTCGATCCCGGCCGGATGGGGCCTTTCTGTGTAGAGTTTGCTTGTTCTTCCTGTGTCTGCGTAGGTTTACTCCGGTTTCCCCTGCCACCAAAAACATGTACAATAGGCCAGGAGGAATTATGTCTGTGAGTGAATTCACAGTGGTGGTTGGAGGGGCTGTTGGTCTAGTACTTTATTTAGTATGTCTTTAGATTATCCACTCTTGTAATGCTCTGAAACACTTTTGCTAGTGTAAAAAGTATTAATAAAGTTCATATTTTATAGAAGAAAGCACATTAGTGACATGACTTCATTCTACACAGAGATGCTGGAGAGGATGATGGAGACCTGGATTTCAGTGCTCTGCTTAAGGCGACAAAGAAGTAAGTTTTTCTCCCCCGTATCATTAACCACATGTCTTCTATTGTTTGACCGCACTATACCACGGTGAAACATGTCTTTTTTATTTTTTTTTGACTGACAGGAGGAAAAAGCAGGAGGAGCAGCCTGAGATTGACGTGTGGGAGTTGCTGAAGAGTGCTCATCCAAGCGAATACGAGAAAATTGCCTTCAAGTATGGCATCACTGACCTGAGGGGCATGCTGAAGCGTCTGAAGAAGATGCACGCGCCGGAGCCCAAGCACACCGAGGGTAAGTAGGATAAGGTAGAGACAATGTGACATGAGATGTGACTCGAGGGGAGAGCCGAATGAAAGACAAGGACAGCGGGCCGGACCAGATGTGACGTTAGAACAAGAGGGGATTTGACATGACCCAGAGACCCCTGTGAAAGATGAATTGACAGGCTTTCCTCTGTTTATTGTGCAGCTTTCCTGAAGAAGCTCGATTCCTGCTACTCCATCGACAAAGGCAAGAAGATCGTACTGTCCTGCGAAGTGGTCGACCCCAACGTTCAGGTCAAATGGCTGAAGAATGGCCAGGAGATCAAACCATCGGCAAAGTACATAACCACATTAGCCTTTGCACTTTTGCTTAATTAGCCATGCAGTGTAAGGCCATATCAAGTGAATGAAGTAGACATGGACATGAGAGGCAGTGTTGTATTAATATCAAGCCAGAATTATCAGTGTCACAAATTCATAGCACGGAACGATGATCCCGTCAACAGGTTTTATTTTTAGGCTTGTCATGAGTTACCTCCCAGTGGGATTAGTCTGAGTCCAACTGCCAAGACACCTTACACCTCCTGCAGTCTTACTGTAATGCCCCGCTGGGACAAAGGCGTCTCAGCTCTGGGTTAAAAAAAGAGCTCGCACAAATGAACGGTCTTATTTTGTACTACTACTAGACATGTTAATTATTCTAAAATACCAGCTGTTTTAAATGTACTTCTTCCTGAGAATACAGAAGAGTTATTTGGCATTGCTTATGTAGCCATTTATGGGCTTGGATTGTTGGAACTTTCGGAAAGGGTCGAGTAGATTGATGATTACATTTAGCCAGTTTAAGTTTAGTTTTGGAATTCTTCTCACCTCTTTTTATGTCACATAATCCAACTAATAAGTATTATAAAAACATCACAATCTTAAAAAATAATTGTGTTGACTATATTTTATGACATAGGTAGTTTAAACTGTCATATGCTCTTTGAATAAACGCTTTTTAGCAAGTCAGTTTGTGTTGGTTGTTTGATGAAAACAGCTTTTGACACAATGTTGACGTGTAATGCTTTTGCGTGTCCTAAAGGTATGTGATGGAGGCCAATGGGAACATCAGGACTCTCACCATCAACAGGACCACATTGGCGGATGATGCTGCATATGAATGTGTGGTCGGAGAAGACAAGTCTTTCACTGAAGTGTTTGTCAAAGGTACTGCCACATCCTGAAGTAAATTAGCAGCTTTTAATCTGACCTCATCTATCATCATTTGTCATAATGAGTGTTTACTCTGCTCTTTACCCCACACAGAGCCCCCGGTGACCATTACCAAACTGATGGATGACTATCACGTTGTGGTTGGGGAGAGAGTGGAGTTTGAGATTGAGGTTTCAGAGGAGGGTGCCCACGTCATGTGGTAAGTACAGGACAATGAAATAAAATGCTCTTCCAGCCTTTTTCTCTCAGTTACACCCAGTTTTACCAGTCGGCACATTGGAAACTTTAATACCCTTTTCTGGCCTCAAAAAGTACAGTGTTCTAATGATTAATAAAGATATTCTTGAACAATATCTATACATCAGTCCCAGTGTTAGGGGTACCGTAAGGAGTTACAAAAGTATATTTAACATATTACTTACACAAAATACCGGAATATATTAGTCATTATAACTCAAGTAACTTGAGTTACAAATGCATTTAAATGTATGAATGAAAAAAAGCAAACTTCTCCCCAGTTGCAGTTGTGTGAAGCGAACGTCGTCAAAACAAAACAGAGAGAATGGGGGAAAGTGAAGGAAACCGAAATCTTCTACTGCAGTTTTGCTCTCGGTGGCATTATTACCATTTTCGGTTTATATTTTGCCAAAAGTAACTCAAAAGTAACTCAAAGTAGTGTAACTCAGCTACATTTTAGAAACAGTAATGTGTAATACAAACATATTACATTGTTTTAGCTGTAACTACTATTACAGAATCAGAATATATATAAGTAACTTGCCCAACACTGATCAATCCATCCATATTGTTATGTTTATACCTTGCTGTGTCACCAAGCACTGCCAATCCGGCCGATAACTGCTCTTGCCGATCTCTCATCTTAAGTCACTCTTTTGTTTGACCTGTTTGCTGTGGGAGACCCTACCAGGGGCACAAATTCCCCGACAACGCTCCGAGGATAATTCGGGCACTTAAACCCCTCCGCATGTTAAGGTGGTGTTGTGAGGACATGAATAACCGGGTTACACCTTATTTTACACTACCATGAGACTTTTAGACATGTCTAAATGTCTAAATTTTATTCTATAGGTTCTTTGAAGACGTGGAGCTCCACAAAGATAAAGAATCAAGATATCGTTTTAAGAAAGATGGGAAGAAGCACACATTGATTATCCCTGAAGCCACACTGGAGGACATTGGCATGTACCACGCCTGGACCAACGGGGGTCACACCAAAGGAGAGCTGGAAGTAGAAGGTACCAGTAGAGACATTTTTCAGTTCACTTTTTTCATCTTTAATACGAACAGTAAATCATACATATACTTATACTGTACAATAAGGTTGATGAAGTGTGGCTCTACATAGTAGGCCTATTTCGTTGGACTGTTTGAATTTATATAGTTCACATTGTGTGCTATGAATGCAGCTGAATTTATCCACTCGCCCAAGGGCCTCGCTGCTCTTTTTATAAACAACAAACTAACCACTCATGGCAGTCGGTGTCAAGCTGTTGCCATTATGAACCTACCCTCCCTCCCTCATTCACTTCATATGGCCTTTTATCTTTGCTGATCCTCTCTCTTGTGGGTTACTGTGTCTTTGCCCAGAAAAACAGCTGGAGGTGTTGCAGGACATTGCAGATCTGACAGTGAAGGCAACAGATCAGGCCATATTCAAGTGTGAAGTGTCTGATGACAAGGTTACAGGGAAGTGGTTCAAAGATGGAGTCGAAGTCCTGCCAAGCGACCGCATTAAAATGACGCACATTGGAAGGTACACAAACAAATATATAGTTTGTTCCTCTGTTTTTCATAAGATATGGCATGAAGATCCAATATTCTCATTCAGGGTAAATAATCCATAAGGACTTTCTTTTTTAAATTGCTTTCAAGAAAATTCTACACAATTGAAGACATATTTAAAGACATGGTAAAGGTCAATATAAGCTCATTTCATAATGGGTGACACATTATGAATTATGCCATCTGCAATATATTATTTGGATTTGGATATAATGGATTTGAAAGAATAACCTATTTAAATCTCATGTTTGGCTGCATTTAGTCAACATTTCCATAGAGACATGACATGTTGCCTAAACAAATGGAGAGTAGATCTAAATTGTTGAAGGTCTGTGGTTGCCTATTTGTGAATATTAGCCGTATAATAAAATAGGCATATGTAAAGTCTGCCTTAGAACTTGATAAAACAGAGACAAACAGAGCAAACAGATTACCGTGGGGACGTCTCCTGTTTCCAGATTCCACCGGCTGATTATTGATAATGTGAAGCCGGAGGATGCCGGAGACTACACATTTGTTCCTGATGGATACGCCCTGTCGCTTTCTGCCAAACTCAACTTCCTCGGTGAGGCAAGACAGAGTGATTAAAAAAGTGCTGAACGTACCACCTGCTGTCTCTATAACGCTGTCTCTGTCCTAAACAGAAATCAAGATTGACTATGTGCCCAGACAAGGTAAGCACGCTTGGACCGAAATCTCACTCCTAAATGAATTTTAAAAAAACAAAACAAAAATAAAGACGTGGTTTCTTAGACTTGGAAAACTTACGCTTTGTTTACTTTGAATTTGAAGATCCACCCAAGATCCACCTGGACACCACTGGCAACATGGTTTCTCAGAACACCATCATCGTTGTGGCTGGAAATAAGCTGCGTTTAGATGTGGAGATCACGGGAGAACCA
Source organism: Gobius niger (assembly GCF_951799975.1). Lineage (NCBI taxonomy): Eukaryota > Metazoa > Chordata > Actinopteri > Gobiiformes > Gobiidae > Gobius > Gobius niger. The sequence goes on along the minus strand of NC_136870.1, from coordinate 11,847,603 downwards.
GCGCCCACTGTTGTCTGGTCAAAGGGAGAAAAGGTCCAATTCAAAACATTATCATTTGTATTTCTGAAGTAAGCGTCGGAGTATTTTCTGTTCCTTTTAAGATAGATAAGTTGAATCTGTGGAGTGAACTATAATAGTGTAAAAGTGGCTTCTGTGCTGTGCCTCTGCCCTCTCTTGGACTTGAGTTAATGCTGCCTCACCAGAACAAATTGCCCCTCAGTTGAAATTTGAGCGAAGTTGAGAAGGTGACTGCTTTGGTCAAAGTGTCTGAAAACAGAATAGGACTGGGGGGTGGGAGGCATTTCTGAGGCCAACAAAAAGCGTGCCAGCAGTCTCCGGGGACCAATCACGTGTTTCTACTGAATCCAGGCATGACTTCACCTAATTCGGACACTTAGTAGGCTCTGTGTTTAATCTGTATTTAACTGGAGGAAGTGGTTTTGCATCCACATACTTATCTGTTTGATACAATAACACTGTGTCTATACAGGCCCATGTTACCCGCTGTCAGTGCAACATAGAGTATCGTCTGCATAATTGTGATAGGACATTAATTGACCTAATGGAAGCATGTACAAATTGAACAAGAAGGGCCCCAGAATCGACCCCTGCGGAACCCCAGAGGTCAATGCTATTTGGTCCGAGACACAATTTCCCATCGCGATTTAGTAAGTTCGGTCCTCAAGGTAAGATCTGAACCACTCAAGGGCCTTTCCAATGATTCCCAACCAGGTTTCTAACCTCTAGTAAAATCCCATGGTCCACTGTAATGCAGCGCTAAGGTCCAGCAGAACTAAAACCATGACCTTGCTTGTATCTGTGTTTAGCCTGATGTCATATGCGCAAACTCTATTTCCATTGCCTCTTTATTCAGATCGTCTCAGAGACTGAGGGCCGCATCCGTGTAGAGTCCAGGAAAGACCTGAGCTGCTTCGTCATAGAGGGAGCGGAGAGAGAAGACGAGGGCAACTACACCATCTGCGTCACCAACCCGGCCGGAGAGGATAAGGCTAACCTGTTCATCAAGATTGTGGGCAAGTGTCGTTAACTTATGTTGTTTTAACCCACTGAAAAATTAGGCCTCTTAAAGTTCACGCATCTGTGTTACTCCAGATGTGCCTGACCCCCCGGAGAATGTGAAATGCACTGGTGTGGGAGAAGACACTGCTTCAATGATTTGGGATCCGCCAAAGTATGATGGAGGAGCGCCTGTCAAAGGTAATGTTTAAAATGGGGATTTTCCTTTACAATTTCTGTCACCCCGATCCGATACTTATACTTAGGCTCAGTGTAGCTGCAGATACCAAGTGTCACCAGGTGTGAACAAAAGCAACAGCAAGGCCCGCTTTACCCAAATCTAAAAGCTCCTCGACTGGAGCAGTGTCACGCCTCATTTGAAAACTAAGACCTACAAAACTGTTTTTTCAAGACTGACTTTTTCGTTGCGCTGTTGCCACGTTTTTTCCACATTTTTGTTGTGTTTTTGTCTCTTTTTTGTTGTTATTGGTTTAGAAACAACCCGAGATTCTCAAACAACTCTTCATTTCAGGTTATCTCATGGAGAGGAAAAAGAAAGGCTCCTCCAGATGGACTAAACTGAACTTTGACGTCTACCCCGACACCAATTATGAGGCGAAGAGGATGATTGAGGGCATTCTGTACGAGATGAGGGTCTTTGCCGTGAACAGCATCGGCCTGTCTCCACCCAGTCTCACCTCTAAACCCTTCATGCCCATCGGTGAGTTCCTGCACCCCTTTAAATCAATGTGCACTGTATTATCCGGACTATAAGTCGCACTTTTTTTCATAGTTTGGCAGGGGATGCAACTTATACTCAGGTGCGACTTATATATCAAAATTTATAATTTCACATGTTTGTTATTTTCACACTGACAGCTACTAGAGGGCGCTCTAGGCTTGTGTACCAGTATCTGCTACTCCTGCAGTTATGCCTTCATGCCCAGGTAGTTGCCAAGGCAGGTGCGACTTATACTCCGGAGCGACTTACATATGTTTTTTTCTTCTTCCTTATGCATTTTTTGGCTGGTGCGACTTATACTTCGGAGCAACTTATAGTCAAGAAAATACTGTTGTTTCTGCGAATGTGTGTCACACTGTGGTTTCTGCACAGCACCGACCAGTGAGCCCACTCGCCTGACCGTGCACGATGTAACGGACAGCACGTGCAGTCTCAAGTGGCTCGCTCCAGAGAAGATCGGAGCTGGAGGCCTGGATGGCTATGTTATTGAGTATTGCAAAGACGGAGGTGACTGAACAGCTCCTATTACATGCATGCTACACTATCCCCCAAATAAGGTTAATTTATAAATCCATGGATCTCTTTAAATAACCCATTACTAATAATCACCCTCATGCTATTCCTCATATCAATACCACTGCATAGTTAATAGGTTTATTAAAATATTAAACATTGTAATAATATAAAAAGATGAAAGATGGAAATCCTACTTCAATTCGTGCATTATTGATGTCTCATTTCAGACACTGAGTGGGTGGTGGCAAACCAGGAGCTTTGTGAGAGGCAAGGATTTGTGGTGCGCGGTCTCCCGGTGGGTGAGAAGATCAACTTCAGGGTGGTGGCCGTGAACATCGCCGGCAGAAGTCCCCCCGCGCTTTTGGGTCAGCCCGTCACTATCCGCGAGATCATGGGTCAGGCGAACACATTATTCACAACGCTGTCATACTTTTGACATAGCTTTGATCAACATTTGTGGGTTCTCTCCTGTTCAGAGCACCCCAAGATCCGCCTTCCACGTGAACTGAGAACCAAGTACGTCAGGAAAGTGGGAGAGAAAATCAACTTGGTCATCCCTTTCCAGGTAAAAAAAAAAAAGGGCACTTTTATTGAATGTGTCAGTGACTGCAAACTGATATGCGGCTTGGGAGCTAATGGCACTGTTGGAATATTAATCCTATTTAGTCATAACAAATAAAAAACACAAAGCCATGGATGAAAGATTGTTTAAGAGGCGTAAAAGAGGTCATTGTGAAGAGAGAACCTCTGACCTGAATTAAAAAACAAAACATGAGCATAATAATAATGATGAGTCTTTGATGGGACCCCAGATCAAGAGCTAGTTACCCAGAAAAATACCAGTTCAGGATAAACACGGGTATAGGCGTTCCCCTCCCCAGGCAGAGCGTTGAGGCCATTTGACAAGGTGAGAGGAGATTTTTATGGTAAACAAGGTGGAGCCAATGACAAGTCTATGTCTTCACTTCTACTGGGATATAAAGGCCCTATTTGAAACTGTTGAACTGTTAAGCTTCTTAGCTGAGATGCAAAACATCTTAAATTAAATACAACCAATACAGGTAACTCCTCGAAAAACCTTTTATACAATGGAGAATGTGTAAAAAACGTAAAAGATGAACTAATACATTCCCCAAACTGCACATGTAAACTCAATGCGAATGGTATTTGCTGCAGGATGATATGATTTGAATTTTGTCTTTTCTAAGGGTAAGCCACGCCCTGTCGCCACCTGGTACAAGGACGGTCAGCCCGTTGACCCCAAGATGGTCAATGTCCGTAGTACCAACGTGGACACCATCTTGTTCATCCGCTCGGCAGAGAGGGAGCACTCCGGCACGTACGAGCTGGTGCTGCAGATTGAGAACCTGGAGGACAGGGCCTCCGTCATCATGCGGGTAGTGGGTAAGCTGGTCAAGGCTGTACTTTATTATAGCCGAGAGCGGCAGTGACATAGTGCTGGTGTGGCTCTATACATCCAGAAAAGCCCGGGCCTCCAGTCAAAGTGAGGGTGACAGATGTGTGGGGCTTCAATGCCGCTCTGGAGTGGGAGCCTCCGACAGATGACGGGAACTGTGAGGTCACTGGCTACACCATCCAGAAAGCCGATCAGAAAACTAAGGTATGGCATTTTCAGTCATGGGAGGTAGGGCTGAATGATTTAGGGTAAGAAATATTATCTGCTGAACTTATACTTACATCACATGGATTTTAGGATATGTTTGTAGAGGTCTATGTATTAATGGTACTGCTCTGATTCGGTTTGGTTGTTTTTATTGATGTTATTCAGTATGTAACATTAATTTACTTGATCTTACACCATTATAAATATGTAACGTTTCTCGTCGTAGGAGTGGTTCACCGTTTATGAGCACAACAGGAGGACCAACTGCACGGTCTCAGACCTGATCATGGGAAACACGTACCAGTTCCGTGTGTATAGTGAAAACCTGTGCGGCCTGAGCGAGGAGCCGCGCCTCAGCAAGAACACTGCTGTCATCGCGAAGACAGGTGTGATCTACACTCTCATGTTTGACGTCTCTTCATGACAGTGGAGGGTGCTATCGTGCACAGACAATTATAATCTACTGGAGGGGTGATATTCTGAGTGGTGGAACTATGTATGTTTGGGAAATTTAATCAGCACGGTAATAACTTAGTAATATGATTTCTGGAACTGTCTTCATATTGGGTAAAGATCAGGTGCATGATTAATGATATAATCTTGTAATGAATATAGAAAGAAAGATGCGTGTTCGCCATTATGTGCAATGCTATTTCCTATTACTATGCTATTACTGTGCTGTAAAGTGCTCTCATGTGACTTTGTAAACTTGCAATGTGGATATACAGTATGTAGGCCACATAGTCATATTACCATGAGAATAACATCATTATTGCATTCTCTGTGTAGGTCTTGAGATGAAGAAAGCCACCTTCAAGGAGCAAGACATGTCCTGCATTCCCAAGTTTACTCAGCCCCTGGTGAACAGAGCTGTTGTTGCCGGGTACAGCACAGCCATCTCCTGTTCTGTCAGAGCCTTCCCTAAGGTAATGCACGTTAAATTTGGCTGAAAATGAGAAGGCCGGTGCTGTTCAGATTATTATCACTGAGATAGATGTGCCCAGGCATTTCAGTAATCGTAATGCTTCTCGGTAAAGGTCAAAGGCAGCCGCACGACACATCGATACTCAAGTGTAAATCAGCTTCGACGCGCCGTGTGTCTCATATCAGATGTGCGTTTTCCTTTTAGCCTAAAATCATTTGGATGAAGAACAAAATGATTATCGGTGAGAACCCCAAATACCTGATGATGAACAACCAAGGAGTGCTGACCCTCAGAATCCGCAAGCCAAGCACTTTCGACGGAGGAGTGTACATGTGTCGGGCCATCAACGAGCTGGGCCAGGACGAGGTGGAATGCAAACTGGACGTCAAAGGTGAGAACCGTCTTCTAACTACAAAGATTATAACTTGGTAATAGGATGTAGCATAGTGACCAGGGATAAAGTGAAGCATTTTGCAGCGTTTTCGGTGTTTCCTGATTTTTTACAAGCTCTATAGTGATTTGGCTGTAACAAATGTTTACACTATTTTCTTTATTTTTTCTTTCACAGTGTATACAGACAAGGACAAGGAGTGAAAGCGCAAACTGGAAATCAGCAAAATCATGAGCCAAGCAGACAGCAAATATTATCATATACAGTGGCACCATCATATCAAATAAAATACTGTGATGCTTAACCATAAACATTTCTTTATTCTCATTAAGACACAATTTTTAATTTAAATGAAAAATAACATACATTAGGATTCTTTTTTCGGTGGGAGATCACACCAGGTCACACCTCCCTGGAGTAGTGAGCCCGCCTTTTGAGCATCAACACGCCTATGCTGACCAAGAGCGCCACCGCCAGAATCCCCAACGCCACTGCCAGGGCCGTGATGACACCTGTGGGAGACACCAAAGTTTGCGGATCGTAACGGCGGGACTGAAGCGGCAGCAGCTGGGGCACCTATACACACCTGTGCTCGACCATTTGATCGGCAATCCGCACTCCGCCTCCCAGTCGTCCACCAAAACGTCCCGCGCCAGGTCGTTAAACATCCCCATAGGGCAAGGGTTGAGCCCGTCGCATCCCGGGACCGGGTTGGGGTAGGGCGGGTGCGCCGATTCGTTGCGGTAATACAGCTCCAGCGAATAGGATCTGGGGAATTATTATTCGCAGAGGGTCAACGCAAGATGAGACAACAACGTGTTTGTGCTAAGCGTTATGTAAATGGGTTTGTGCTAATTTGGCCATTGCGGTACTGGATCACTGCCAGTGTAATGAAAAGAGGGGAAGTCAGTGAGCATTTATAATCACCTGACGCCATGAATTGTATTGCATTTCATTAATACGTCATTGCAAACTGAGAAAACTGTCACAGAATGAAGGGAACATTTTACTTCGACTTTGAGCTGTTATTACACAGCCCGGTGTTATTACAGAAAACAGCTCTTTAAAGGGCGCAATGTGTTAAATAATGTTTTCGTTTCCCTTCCCTTGTCTGACCTAGATTCAAAGGGAGAGTGCTGGAGCGCAGTCATTACCCATCGTACTCCTGGTAGAATTCGAAGAGTTGACAGGCAGCGTAAGGAGGCAGCAGGCCGTTGTAGACGTCCAGAGCCGCCTGGAGGGTGATGAGTGTAGAGTCGTGCTGCGGAGAGGGGAAAGAGCAGCGCAGATGTCACATGCAAGTCTCCACAGCCTGCACAGATATCCACTCTAACCTACTAGATTAGCACATGTTCATTCGGTGTAATGGCTACCAGTCATGTATGGGCAGTTAAGAGTTCTCAGGCATTTAGCAAGAGTATGTAAGAAGTGCTTTACAAATTTCCTTTGTTTCATGATTCCACTTTCAGTTAGTTTTACTGACTTTGATTTGCACTTTTATGATAGAGCTCGTCATCTGAGTCCTGTGAGCTCCAGCCCGAACAACGAGCCCAAAACGTTCTTACAGTTTCTCTTCTCCAGATCACTGCCGGTATGTTTAATATGCTGATTTACAATACTCACAACTAAACATGCAAATACCTCCTGAAGCCACCCAACCTCTGCCCCGTAAGAAATAATTGCTCTTAAAGCTTCAGCTTAATGATAATGTTTCTTTACACTCACTTATAAAATGGTATTTAGCGCCCAGAGTAATAAAACCACAGTGAAGCATTTCAATTTCTATGCATTTTAAGCGTAGATAAGGGTCATTATAAGGATTTATTCTGTATCTGTGTAATATAAGTTAACAGCTGGGAGCAAATTGCAACCGCTGCAGTTAACTTACAGCTGAGTACATAATGAACTTGAGCGTGCTGCCTTGCTCCACGGCTTTGGAGAAATTTCTCAAGATGGCATTTAGCAAGACTCCTGGTAAACAAGCACACAGTACAAGACACATTTAATTGAACAGCTAATTATGCACTAATAATCCGCTGTCCAAACATGGAAAGCGCTTGTCCATGATCATATAAGCGGCGCTGGCCCACCTCCCGAGAGCCTGGCCTTCTCCTTCCTCTTGTGACTCAGGATGCTGTACGTGACCTCAAAGGACGCGATCCTCTTCAGCGTGTCCAGGACGTCCCGGGTCACCCAGCGTGGGAGAGTCAAATTATGGATCCTCTGCAGCGGATTAAGGAGCACATTACAGCATTAGGCAGAAAGAAGGCCAACAAAGGCGTTTGCATTACTCGGTTTCTGTGGCGCCTATTTATAGTTGTGATACATAACAGATGTTCATTTGCTATTATCCACCAGGGGCTTCCTCTGGAGTTGGCTCCTTGTGTAACATATATGTACAGTAGAATGGCATATGTTTCCCTTTGCCTGCTCCCAATTAAAAAAGACATGGCTGGTTGTGTAATCGGTTAGCAACCTACTAACTCATTCAAACTTTCACCTCTTGTGCCACCGCTTTTTACATTATACAATGAAATGTGAGGATTAGTGCTGAATTAAATAAAATGCTATCCCTGTGTTGTAATGTCTCATGAAGGCCCAAGGGAGTACACTCTTTACCATTGGGAAATAAAGCTATTTCTACAGTAAATTACACATTGTTAGCCTCACAGCATACTCATCATTAAAGGTCACATTTCAAGGCTTTGGGGAGAATAGAAAAGGCACTTTCTGACTTAGACGACATAGACAGAGGGAGCTTTGTTGTTGTAGTTTTTGGAGAGCAGATTGAAACAAAAAATCAATCAAATGACGTCTACAATGATGTAATTTACCTGACAGTTCAGCGTGTCATACACCCTCCATATTTTCTTGCCGACCAGCTTGGACACAGGATACCCAGTGTGATTGGAAAGCCCCTCCACAAAGTACTGCAAGTTAAGAGCAACAGCTGAAGAGTCAGTTACTCCACTGCTTCGTACTGCCTTGATTAAGATATTAATGTCTTCACCCGCTCCGCCGCCCCATTGAGTGAAAAATGGCACTCTGTCATGTCTGGCATGGGCCTATCGGGTAGCCAGCAGAGGGTGTTAAAATTCAACACAGAGGCTTCAGCCCTTTTCCACTGTAACAGGCTGCGTGTGGGACCAAGTTTAATTAAAAGCCTATTGTAATTCTTAATCTAATACAATCCGACTGTTAATTAGCGCGTGTGAGAAATGGCACACCACAGATTTTTTTTTCTTCAAGGCACCGGGAGGAACCGTGCCTGAGAAAAATGCCGGGACAATGCGTCTGCAGCATCACTAACACGTCCAACGGAGGTGCTGATGTCGTTGGCACCAGATACGGTGATCTAGAATAGATCATTATCTTTTTGTCCCCGATTTAGTGCATTGTATTGTTAGGAGAGATTATAAAATTGAGTGGAAATGCTTTAAAAAATAAATAAATAAATGAATGTGTTAATTTGACACAGGCTGTTGTTGCAGGGAGACAGCATCAGAGCAGGAGTGTTGAGACAGAAGTATTTTCGGAGCTTGTGCATGATGGAGTGTGGTACCTGATGAGCCTGGAGGAACTGCTGGTAAGGCACGCTCTCAAACGTTTCTGTCATCAAAGCGCGGAAACGTGGACAGTCTTTTCCGGGAGATCTAAGCAGCTAGAAAACAAGACAATGCAAGAGTGAATACGTTTAATGTGCAGTGTTTATATTATTTAGCCATTTTGATCCATTTTGTATCAGGTATATTAGAGGCCCACTGTAGCTACTTGTTCTCAGCCTGTGAATAATAATCATAAAGTAAAGATTAAAGGAACTATACAGAGTTTAAAAATGTTAAAATTAAGTATTTTCCTCCCCCTACATGTTCCAGCAATGTCCTAATGTGTAGAATGAGCTCAGACCTGTTCACCAAAACTGCCTCTAAAATCCTGCACTGTCACTCAAGAGGTGTTAATTTGGGTCCGAAGTGCCGGCATGCACAAGCTTAATATAGAAGCTGCAGTTACACATGTGACCTGAGGTGGCAGTAGCGAGTATAAAATGGCTAACTTGCATCTAGCCCCTTTAAGTGAAAGTGCATATAAAAAATTAAAACCTGCCATATGCACTTTAAACTGTATTTACAGACTAATAATACAACATGGTCAAATGTCAAACAGGTTTGCACCAAACTGGGTGGATGAAGATCAGATTCTATATGCTAAATCTAAGTTCATCTGCTCACCTTGTCCTGGGCACGGGGGACGGTGTGCACAGGGATGGGCCTCCACAGTAACTGGTTTGTGATGGGAGGGGGACGCCTGGTCGGAGGAAACATCCCGGCCAGACAAGACTGAGCGCTCATCAGGGTGCGCTCATAATCTGTGCTCCTGACATAGATCTGCAGGAGTCAATACAGATGAGTTGAGACATTAACCGTATATCCATCCATCCATCTTCTTCCACTTTTCCGTTTCCGGGTCGTGAGGGCAGCTGTTGGAGTTTCCCAAATCACATTGCACCAGCCCCTTATGGCTCCTCTTGCAGTATATATATATATATAGTATATATATTACAGTATATATATCACATTATATATATTTCTATGAGTGTGTCAAATTACAATTACAATACATGCAATGAATGAATTTCTTGTCAAGTATTGACATTGCAATTAGATTTTAAAATGTAGATCCGGATCACTGTCGACATTTTAAACATCATACTAACAATACTATATAACCAGCTTTAGAAATGTGTATTGATTGAAATGCATTCACTTGGTGTCAAGATTAACCGGTTTTGCAATTATCGTGGTTATAAAAGCTCACGATAGGTTAATCGTGAGAATTTTAAGACCCACGGTAAATCGCTGTTATGTTTCATAAGCCTCAGCATATTATACCAAAAGGTGCTTACTCATTGGTAAAGACTGAAGAAACTGAGGAGAAAAGTGTAAAATCCAGTTCAAAGTAAAGCAAAAAATCGCATCCATATTTGAATGATAGCTGCATTATGTTGCCAAGGGAAGAGTCCCAAAAGAACCATGAGCAGCTGCGTTTGTTATGTCGCAGTGAAAACAAAAGGGAAATTGTGCGAGTGCCTGGAAATCTGCAGATAGGTTCATTTACTTAGAGAGAGAATATGTTATATCTTTTGAAAACATTCACACCAGTTTGCTTCCTTTTGATATTGCTGATAATAATATTCTATTGCCTAATTCATTGTTTTTAAAACATTATTTTATCAGGCCTATTACGTATCGACAGCACTGTAAAAGATTTGAGACATGTTTCCTCACAATAATCACGACTCAGCTTTCACCCATTTGAAATGACCAGTATCGGTATCAGTATCGACTCCAAACATATTGGTATCGTTCAGATTTTTTTTAAATGTGGTCACTCTAAACTGCTGCTAAATGCCCCTAGTTGAACGTTTCACTGCACTGACCACCAGTCTGTGGCCCTCCAATGTGGCAAAGATTTGGTCAAACATTATTATGCTTTTAATGCTTCTACACTGTTTGAAGCCTGTCCCATCGGGTGCTAGAGTCCTCTCCTTTTTTGTTGTTGTTGTTGTAAAGACTCCACAGTTGCCAAACCCACTCCGTTTTGCTTAAGTATATACATTCACACATTGTTAGTTCACAGAAAAAAAGCCCCAGCATAACATAACACACTTATGTCTTTACGATGTGTACTGCTTATCCTCTCATGGCACATCGAGTTTGTTTTCATAAGAAGAAGGCAAGCCAGAAGCGGTGCATTTGCATACCGCGGCTCGTACCGTGGTTGAATATAGACACAGCCGTTATTACTATGGGCATGTCTATTGCAGGTGTTCCCTTAAACATGAACTCCGGTGACGGTTGTGATGGCTTCTGACACTTGCGACTTGCTTCGTTTATTCGTGTCTGTCAGGCCGTGTCAGCTCGGCGCGCTCACTAAATCACGCTGATGAGGTTGGATGTTCTTGCCGAAGAGTGCGTCGTCTTTTTTTTCTTTTTTTTTACTCCCCGAGCTTTGTGGGATTCAAATAGACGTGCCGGCGCGAGGGGAATGTACGGGAATTGAGTGAGACCTTTCTGATAAATTGTCAGCGACAGGAGGTGGTGAAGGAGGAGGAGGCGGACAGGAGTTCTTGCCTTTTATGGTAAATTAACATATTCTTGAACTTCTTTTTTTTCACAGATATTCTTATGTAACCGCTCAGTCGCGCAATAGCGCTGAGAGGCGAAAGCAACTTTGCTGGGAGACAACATTGGCGGAAAAATTGCACTTTCTGACTGCAATCACTTGGTTATCGTCGTAGTAGGTGAAAATAAAGATGCACCGATCCAGCTTTTTTGCTACCGATACCAACTGGGGTTTGTGTATCTGCCGATATCCGATATTTACCGATACCAAGCAACTTTCTTAGAAGTGGCTTTTTCCGAGTGAAAAATTGAATTGATTCTTCTCCATTGTAAGATCAATAAAGTAAAATGGTAAATGGTCTCAACTTATATAGCGCTTTTCCACCTACATTCACTCACCCATTCACACACCAATGTACGCAGACACTGGGGGCAATGTGGGTGAAGTGTCTTGCCCAAGGACACAACGACAGTGTGCACTTTCAGGAGGTGGGATTCGAACCCCCGACCTTCCGATCATGAGACGACCCGCTCTACCATCTGCGCCACTGTCATATTTTATTGTCATGTTACAGATAAATTATCAAGTATATCTATAGAGTTCGGGAATGTGACATCATATCGCTAAGCATTATGGGATTAGCAGCAATTGTAAACTAATGGAGATTTTAAAAGTTAAAATACTGGAGTTATTGTTCACATTAAAACACTTGGACACCACAATGTGTTTGATGTATTTACCAGCAGTAACTCAGCAGCTAACGGCTATTGTCTCTATTGTCTTTTTTTTTACTGTTTTTAGTTAATGTTAGTCAATGGAAACGTATGCTAGCAGCTGCAAAGATGGCGGATCTCCGTGGTAACTGTGGAATTTCCCGAGCTCTTTTGATAAACCCTTGGATAAACATTTAACAAGGATGTCTTTTCTACACTAAATATCCTTGGGTATATGACAGGCTTTAGGTTTAATATAAACAACTCGCATGAAGTGATCTGATTATTACAAATATGTTAGATCAGTTATTTCTTAAATTAAAATACAAACACGTGGCTTCAGCAGTGGCCTATTTTATTGGGCTACTTTAGGTATTTCTATCATAGTTTCTGACCCAGCCTTGATGAGTTTTCGTTAGCATTGATTAGCATGCTCCCGCTACCTTTAGCATGCTATTGCTGCAGAATTTTGCGCGGCGGTCAAAAATCCATTTGCGATAGTTAAAACTAACTCAGCGATTGAGTTCTCCAGGTTCTTTGCTTTACAATGTTATACAACATGCCATATTCATTTAGGTGGTAAAAGTTGTTGAGAGCCAAAACTAGTATCGGTTCAGTATCGGATATTTGTAGCCGATATCCGAAAACGTATTTTTTCCGGCATCGGCTCCTCGGCGCATCCCTAGATGTAAATAAATAAATACTAAGTAGCTTTTGTTGCATACTGAATTATTAGTTAGTGTAGTAGCATCGGAACTATCAACTGCTGTCATTTGAGCTTGTTTTGGGTCGATGGGGGAAACCAGAAAACCCACCCAGGCACAGAACATGCAAACGCCACCCAGGAAGGGCAGATAATAAAAGCATGAAGCCACAGTCATACGGAGAACAGAGAGAGCGGAGAAAGACTGAAGCCCTATCTCGGCATAATGGGAGTGGATCGCCTCTGGTGCTGCAGCAGTGAAATGTGTGGAGCCCGAGCCCAGGGGCCACATTACTGCACATGTTCAAACGTCTCGCAGAGCAGTGGCAGCCATATCAGCTCCGTGACTCAGCTCATTAGTTTAGTGTGTGAGGTTACAGTCATCGCAGACACATGTGAACGAGAGGGGAGACAGCTGATTAACAGACAGACGAGACATCTGAGCAACGCTGTGGTCTGAGGGCCCGGACTTTTCCCTGGAAAGGCGCCGTCGTCGGGCTAGTCTAAAGACGGTTATTAAAGGGTTTGAGCATAATTTGAGTCAAGAGTCCCAGTCCTGTCCTCTCTGAAATATAGAAACTGGACCCCCTTTCGCTTTGATTACAGATGTGCCATCGTTTCAATAAGTCTTCAAGATCTTGTATTGGTGGATCTGACATCACCAAGTAATTAAGAGTCCAGGGCCAAATTAAAGTTGTTTGCCCAGGACAAATGTTACAGCCAGTCAGCCTAACCCTAACATTGGTCCTGGGCAAACAACTTTGACGATGATTGATGATGGGCTAATCCTTGTGTGAAAATGATGTGTTATGCTCCCTGAATGTGAGCTTGATGAATCCTGGTATTGTCATCTTGGAATATGCCAGTGCCATCAGGGAAGAAGAAATCCATCAATGGAGTAACCTGGTCATTCAGGATGCTCAGGTCGTCAGCTGAGCTCAGTCTTTGGGAACATAGTGTTGCAGAACTTAGACCTGACCAACTAAAAGTTATCTTGAAATAAGTGAATTTGTCTTTGATTTGAGACTAATTTCAAGGAATCTGTCCATGGGGCAAGATTTTTTAATCTTGTTTTGAGTACCCCTCCTGGAACCGCTGCCTTAACGTGGTGGAGGGGTTTGAGCACCCGAATGATCCTTGGAGCTCTGTTGTCGGGGGCTTCGTGTCACTGGTCGGGTCTCCCAGGGCAAACAGGTCCAAGGCGATGGGTCAGACAAAAAGTGGTTCAGAAGCCCCTTATGAGAGACCAACAGGCCCGTTGAATTGTGAGTCCGTCCTCCCATGGACCCACCGCCTGCAGGAGGAGCCATAAGCAGCTGGTGCAATGTGATTTGACCCGGCAACGGACAAGTGGAAGAAAATGGAAGGATGGATGGATGTTTTGAGTATGGTGATTTATTTTTTATCTTAATTCAAGTCTACCGGTTAATATCTTCCCCCATGGACAGATTTGTCTATCAAATCAAGGACAAAAGTGCTTCTTTCAAAATAACTTTTTGCACCCCAGAGCAAAACAGTTAAGGTTAGTAGTTATGGTGACTTTGTTTTTGGTCGGACAGTGTCCAAGCTTTATTACATAGTCATTTCCCTTATTCTGTATAATTTTCTGAGTGCATTCCAGGGGTGGCCTGTGTTACTCTGGGCGCCCCCTCTAGACATGCCCCAGTACTGGATGATAGAGAGTTATCTGCTCTATAGGAAGAGCATCTGTAGATATTTTAGAGATAAAGTCAGAGGTTTGTTTGTTCTGGACCGAAAGGGGTTGTGGGTAAAGACGCAGAGGGGGACGTTGCCATACTGTACCTCTTTGTTGTTGTAGTCATCACTCAGAAAGTTGCCATATCTCCTCCGCAAAAACCTGCCCAGTTCAAACTGCTGTTTCATGCCCAGCTGAAAGGAAAGTTACTCATGTTGTTAATTTGTTTTTCTTTGTTTCATTTGACCTTTTCTTTACGATATGGAGTGTTTAAGGTCAGCCCTATCTTATTTACATAAAATAACAGATTCAGGCTCCTGGACGGGGGCCCCCTAGTGCCAAAAATAATGTGTTCCTTCACTGTAAAGCGGTTAATTGCAAGAGAGCAGAAGAAGGTCACAGTGGGGTAGATTTAATTAAAAGTATGAACAAGGCCTCTTCTCACCTGCGCAACAAACATCTAATTTAACTGTGATTTTGTAACTAAACAAAGTGAAGTCAATAAGGCTTAAATCTTCCGTAATAAATACTTGTGTGTATACCTCTGTGAGCTGCCCGAAGCCCTGTGCCCACACCGCCTCCCCATGTGGGTCTCTGGGATAGGACTCTATGGGTGAGCGATCCCCGTGTCGAAACACCTTGAAGTAAAAAACAAAACTTGAAAAAAAAAAACATGACATCAAACGGTTTCGGATGACACTGTGCCGCGTCAGCCACTTCGCCGCGTGCCCACAGTAACCACAATCCCTCATCCAAAGCTGTTTTCTTTCTTTTTTTTTGGGGACAGTTGCATTGACGTGAGGCGGAGTGCAGTCATTCCTGTTTTGCCATATGTTTATTATTATTACTGAGCATCCCTTGGTTAAACAGGATTATGAGCGTCGCGGTTGGGTGCATAAACAGACCACGAGTGCAAGTCAGCAAAGTCAAGATTAGCTTTTCGGCATATTTACTGTTATCAAATTATTAGCAAGTAGCTTAAGCGCTTTTCATTATAAATATTGACCTGTACAGGGGAGCACCTGAAACTCGGACTCTGTTATTGAAGAAAATTGATTATTATGAATGAATGATGAGAGGTATATTCTAATGGCATGTAATAATCCCATCAGTGTAGTGAAAGCACCTGTTTTAGTTGTAACAGCTGATGCTTCTGTATACAAGTTTATACGTTGCATAATAATTGTCCTCAACTGCTGTGATATTGTAATAATATATTTGTAGGTGTTTGACTTGCATAACATGTCGTGTTGAAACCTTTCCTCAGTTTTTAGGGCGAAAGCATACGACCGTGACCTTGGCTAAGACTCCTTCCCTGGGTGACTCTAGCATGTGTGAGTGTTTGGCAGCAGTTGTAGAGAACATTGGGGCAGACTGGCACATGATTTGCCACCGCCAAGGGTTTTAATGTTTTTGTTTTTTTTTATACCGTGGACCTATGATTGTGGCTTATAAACCTGCTTTTGGCCACCACAATATATTACATGTTATAACTTTCAATCATTTCTGTGTTTGGGTATGAGACTCTATCACAAAGGGCCGTGTTGCTTTGAGTGTAAAAATGTTTTTTGGCAGCAGGAAGGATTAAAAAGCTAAAAACAAGTGGCTAATGGCATGCTAACAGATTGATGGCGCCGCTATAACAGAATGAGTGCAGAACAGGTTCGGGGATGGAGTTTAAAAATGCGGAGAACACTTGCGGATTCTGTCTGTTGCACATTCAAATCCAGGAAATACAGATTGGTGCACTTTCAGGCCCAATACCGGATTTTTTTTCAATTCAAACAATGACAGAGGAAGCCACTAAATTGAAATGTTGGGGTTGTTACAAGCTAATCTCTAATCTTCCCAACCCCAATTCTTCACAGGGACATGTTTATAGGCACATTTCACAACTTGCAGGGTCACTTTTCAGGGTCACTTTCACAACGATGCTGGGAAACGAGCCTGCAAGTTCATGAAATTGATTCAAATGCTTTATAATTAGCTCCACAGTGTTTTCCCCCACAAACGCCTGAGTTTACAATATACTTAGGGAAGACAAAACACATTTCATATCAGAATTAGGAAAGCAAATTAGGTAGAGCTCCTAGCAGCTGAAAAAGAAAAGACCAAAGTAAAACAGGAGCAAGCAAAAACTACTACAGGTATGTTTTTATGAAAGAGACATTTTAACATGCTTGACATTATTGTAAGAATATTTGAGTTTTATCCATTTCAATTGCCAGTGCTTACTGTAATCCACATTGCTCACACACCGTACGAAACAGTCCCCACAAAATGTATGGTAGACATATTATTGCAGCTTATAGTCATTGGTTTGACTTGTGAGCGCCTGATAAGCCGGCTAAGAGATCATTATTTGAGAAAAACACTTAGCTGATATCTTTCATCATAGTCTTCCAATTGTCATCTGTATACCACTGAACTGTAGCATGGAAGACAAAATATGCAAAGAGGTTTATAAATAAAGCCGTAATGTGCGGAGAGGAGATATCTCCGACACTGTTGACATAGAAATACTTTATCACCTTATAACAGGCTGGATATTATAACGCACATTCAAGAAAATCGCGTAATCGCTGAAGACATGCGGTAATATGTCTCCGGCGAGGGAGTAAGCAGTATTTAACACAAGTACTGACAGTGCACATGATGTAACCGGGTAGTGTTTGCAATAAGAGGCTATAGACTCACAGCTACGACGAACTTGAGCACGCGGCCCTCGGAGATAGAGAGGAGGCAGAGGAAGGACAGCAGCACTGACTGGTAGACTTCCATGGTCCTTGGCTTCACAGTCGTCTCCTGTTGCAAAGTAGCAATGTAGTTTGAGTTCACACCGTTTTTACAACCCATAATCACAGATGCAGGGCAGGGGGAGAGTTCATGTTTTTGAGGAGGATTTAAAAGGAAATACACATAATGTTGAACCTTGTGTTTTGTTCGGGATTGGTCTCACAAATTTGCCATATTTTACAGTACAAACAGTATAGCACATTTACAGTGACGCCTATGTGCATTGTCCCTGCACTGAACACAACGCAAATTCTACACTTTTGATTGTGATGGTGATCAGTGAGCTGCAGATTTGTCCAAACCATAGTGTTACATAATTTAGGAGCCGTTATTCTCAACTAGCCACTGACCGAGCGGTTGCTAAACAGTGGCCAAGGCCCCAAAGAGCCTAATGTTTTCAAAATGTACAATAATGTAAATCATGAAGTCCATCTAATGCATTATCTATCAGCCCCATATAAGCAAGTCTACAGAGGAAATCCTGCGTCAAATGGTTTACATGAAATATATATGTTGTCATTAAAAGGCAGAATAGTCATGTAGCATCTTTTATTAATGCCACAGCAGTATGTCCCACACTGATGCAGTGTACACAAACACAGGCCATGTCCTACTTTTCTTCATTATGATCTTTTTCAATTAAACTACATGCATTGGTCTGAGATAAACAAGACCAGCTGTTTGAATATTAGTAGCGTTTTGTATATTCTAAAAACAGAGAGACACTTTTAGACACAGTTAGTTTAAACCTACATCTATGTCTTTTCTTTTTTTTTTGTTCAGTGTAAATGTTAGTTTGATATTTTTCAGGAAAAAATCAATACCAATCTCAAAAGCTCAATAGTTCTTCTAATGAAATCCTTACCTCATTGTGTCTCGTCTGCACATTTCACTCTGGACATGTCAAATCCGGAGCCCCTTATGTGACTGCAAGGGCACGCTCCAGTGTGGGACGATGCTTTTATACTGTGCCTCCTTGCCTGCCCTGATGTGTCCCTCTGCTCCTCCTCTGCAGCATGTCATATCTGTGCTCTGAAAGTATATATTTAGAAAGAAGTATTTCGTTTTCACTTACAAAGAGGTCTTTTAGTGTGGACCAGGTGTCAACATGAGAAGTGAGGACGCCGGAGCCTATTCTCATGTTGTCAAAAATAATACTCAAAACTACTTGCGCTATTTATAAAGAAGAAAATGTCTATTTTAATGACTATAACATATAAACCATAAGTGATACAGATTGAGACAATTTCCAAAGATTCTTCGGAATTGTAGGAGGATTACACTACGAATGAATCTTATGTTAGATTTCCTTAATGCGTATTGAATGTCAGCTTTTCATAAATGTATATTTAGCTTTGTTTCCCTTTACCTTGACTCAATGTAGCATGTAGTGTGAATAAAAACAATAGTGATGCCTGTAAAAAGACTTAGGTCCCAAAACTGGTTGCATAAAATAAATCCTCTAATTTGCGTCGTTTAACAAGGCTATTCCAAAGTTTCACCTCCACTATAAAAACAAAATTGATGCTTCAAAAAGATAACAAAAAGCTAAACTTTTTGATTTTTACAGTTTTTTTTTATCACCACACAGTTTTGAAGCTGCTCTGCGTTTTAGCTCTAGCATTAGCAGCTGTGGCTCACATTAACAACAACAGCCTTTCCCCAAACGCAGACAGTCGCTTTTGACTTTTACTTCAACATTTGAGTTGAGATTACTCGTCGGATTTTACAGCGCACATATAGCCCTCCTCCATACTCGCACACAGCAGCCCAGGGGCCACAAAACACTCATTATAAGTTGCTATGTCATCTGCCGCAGCTTTGGCCCCAAAATGACACCGCCCGCAGTCTTTTCCCTGACTTGGCACACATGTAAGTATCTGTTAGTATCAAAGCGGCTTTACGGCTACAATGGGATTAGCCAGTGTGAAAAATGTGGAGCGGCGCAGCATTGACAACACATTTTGATGAGCGGGAGATAATGATCTATTGTGATATACATAATTCATAGTGTCTTGTCAGAGAATCATAGACGTTTGAAGATTAAATAAAAGGCAGACAAACAGACTTTTATGTGACCGTGTTCATTAGGACAAAGCATTCCCCCAGTTCCTCTTCTCACTGTTAACAAAAGCCAGACAAGCTTTTTCACACAGCTAATTATGTGTCAGAAAATCAGAACTGAAGATGATGAATCCATGTTCTGCATCATCGGGTTAATGCGATTGTCATGTACACATAGTAGTAGTGTTTTCTTTATATATATATTCAGTTGTCATCCATATACCCCGCCTGATCACATAACAGTCACAACAACCCAGATTTAACTATTGTGATCTGGGGTGCAGTTGGTGAAGTCAAGGCAGTGCATTACCCCATGTCATTTCTCAAAACTGGGAATATGCTGATGTCCTGGGCAATATAGAGGTAAGCCACTATAGTTCCAATTATTTATTCATCTGTATTTGTTTAGTTTTGCCATGAGTTGCAGAGGTGATCTGATCACACCCACATGCGCACCAGCAGTTTGGGAACCAGGGGAATTGACTCTGTGCATACCTTCAAATCATAACAACGCCGCCCAAGAAGTGACATCCTGTTTCGATCCAGCACGCCAAAATAAAAGCACACAGCTCGTCTCATTGATTAGTTCATCAGGTACTTGCAAAAGTACAAGAATATAATTAAATACACGCATTTGAAGTGTTTTGTCTGTTAATAGTTCGGCAGAAAGAAAGTTGAACTAATGAACTGCTTTAGTAATGAATAAGATGTTGCTTTTATTTTGGCGTGCTGGATCGAAACAGGAAGTCACTTCTTGGGCGGCGTTGTTTTATGATTTGAAGTTATGCACAGAGTCAATTGTTTGCCATTAACACTCAGAGAACGTATAATTATACGTATAATAAAGTGCGTACTTTATCGATATGTTGTGGACATTATGACTGGGTTTTTTGTTAAGTGTGCGCTGACTGAATGTTGTACAGTAGATACGGAGTGTTGATATGGAGCAGTCTGTGATGAGCGTGAATCTTATTGGAGTTTTTGTAAAAAAGAAAATTATAAAATGGTGAGCAGTGACTTGTACATGATGTAAGATGCAGTAAGTGAACGTATTTCACCTGAGAAACTGGTCAGACATTATAACCTGGACTAGGCCAACTAAAGTAGACATATTCCTCCCGTTTCCATGCTAACACTGTATAATTGGGTTTGACCCAAATAAAACTCAGCACATTTGCTTCAAGGTTTTCAAAAACACAAACATATGGGAAAACATTTGACTCTCTCTTTGACTTGCATCGAGTACAGTATGTTGTGACAGTGGTGAGCAGGATGAAATAAGTCTGTGATAACTCTAAACTAGATAGAAGCACTGCCTCGATTTGTGTGGACAACTATAAGTACATTATTTGTCATGGTACATGCTGCAAGCTTTACAAAGGAATGAGACCTGATACAAGGTTAATCATGAGTCACTGCAGCTGTGCACTGCATCACTATGAGCCAACGTGTATGTTTTTGAAGGTAGAAGAAACAACAAACTGAGAATTGCACTCAGGAACTTCCTGTTGTGGAACAGGTCTGGAGCTGCAAGATCTCACAGTGCATCCTACTAAGTGTAAAAGGCTACGCTATAGTCTGCGTTTAGAAACACAATATCAAGCCCTGATTGTTGATAAAAGAAAAAAGAAACAAAAAACTTTGAAATACTTATAAAAAACTGGGCACAACTATAGCTAAGTTTAAGACAGTAATACAGATGACATACATTACTGGTTTAATCTTAGCTTGCGAGTTAGCTTTCTTTTAATATTGCAATACTGTTTACTGTTTGAAGTTTATGGTTGGCACTTTTATGTCAAGGTCCATTAACCATGTGTTTATTTTATAACTGAGTTGAAGGGCCTTTGCTCTGCTTTGTAAAAAAGAGAAAAACAAAATCTTGTCCCATTTTTTCTCCCAGCAATTGTTTGAAACACAACATGTTTGGCCCTTTGGCTGGAGGAAGGATCGCTGTTGTGATACACTTCGGTTCATGGAGGGGTCACTAAACAGGCATCCCTCACCGCTCCTGTCACCAGCGCACACATCGGGACGGGGGCACTCGCACCTCCTCCCCGGTCCCCATGTGGCCATGCCGTTTTAGCATCTTTTGTCGAAATAACTGCGGCGTTTTCTCTTTTTTTTTCTTTTTTTTCCCCGAGACCGTCGCCATGGCAACGCGGAGGCTGATGCATGTTGACAGAATCTGTTGCCGCGGCGACCGGGAGACTGAAAACGGGAGATAAGAGGTGGGCGGAGAGCGAGTAGAGGTGATATAGAGGGTGTTTACTTGAAGTCATGTGATGCGCCAAGATGAAGCGGATGGGACGTCTCGGTTTAAGGAGAAAAAAAGGAAAAAAAAAAGGGTCCCTGATTAGAGATGAACTGAACGTGTGTGAAAAAAAAAAAACCTTGAGAAAAAAGATGGAGGCAAGAAAAAAGTGAGGGAAGCGGGGGTGCTATTTTAGTCGTGGCCGTCGCTATGGAAACTGCAGCCTCACTACAAATGGAGACATCCTGAACACATGGATTCTCAAACAAATGCCGTATAGGAGCATGCGACTCCGGCTCAGTCACCAAAACCCACCCCCACGAAAAAAAGAGAAGAAGAAAAAAAGGCACCCAAGGCACGCCTCTTCGCCAACTGATAACACTGTTCAGCTTCCTGATGCCCCAGACTGAATATCAATTGAAGGGTCTGGATTTTTTTTTGTTTTTTTTTTGGCAAAGGGGGTGGGGGGTGGAGGGGGGGGGCAGGGGGCTAAGTGGCAGGAAATAACAGGAAATTCAGTCCGTGAGTCACTGCCATTTTGTGCCTCTGTCTTTCAATTAACAGGCTTCTCGATACTTCCTTCTCCGTCCCCCTCGTCGTCTTCCTCTACCCCACCATCTCCCATCCTCTCACACTCCTCTCTCGGCTCTGAAGGACGGAGGTATTCCCACATTTCTCCGTCGCTATGGCAACACCGCAGCGGAGAGCCGGAGCGAGAGGACGCAGGCGGGGGGAGGGGGGCGGTGGGACGGGGGGGGGGGTTGATAGGAGGAGATGGTGTCGGTGGGGTGGATACAGGATGAAGAGGAATAAGAAGAGGGCCCGGTGCTAACCGACGCTAGCGTGTGGCCGCAGACATGTCACATTTACATAATGGCCGGTGGGAATGTGTGCGGCGTGTGATTCCGCTGAGGACATGGATACCCTGCAGAAAAATGATACACCAAACATTGCCTCTTAAAGTGACATTGAGAGACGAAAACCGGTGTCCAATTCCAGCCCTCTGCTTCAGACTCTCTGATGTGTTTGCGTTGAAGGTTGTTTAATGGCTGACATCAGTGAGCGCCACGGCAACGCAGGGCAAATGACCCACAAGATGAGCGCCGTGCAGTAAGAAGGCCAGAGCCATTTCATATTGATGTCATCATCCCATTCAATCAGAACCAACACAATCTCATTATCTCCTCATATACATCGCTCGGCATTAGAACAAAGCGTTGCATCAATTTCCAAACAGGCTGCAGAGAAGGCGAACATCTTCCCCCCGTGTGTTTGTCTACTTTACAAATATCAATAGATGCTTATCAGCCGGGGCCCGGGAACGAGTGCGGCGCTGCACAGGCCACAGATCGTATGTAAAAATGCTTATGCCGTTAGCTAGAATAGGCTGCTGCATGTCAACTGTCGCTCTGTCCTCGCTCCCAATCAATAACTCATCTCTCGGCGTCGATATTACCAGCCCCTATGGGACAAAACTGTCCTTCTTTAGGACAAAAGGAGAATAAACAAGATGCGAGGAAGGGCCATGCGACAAATAAAAAATGCATTGACTTTGCAATTGGGGGATTTCATGCAAGAAATTCATGTTGTGCGGTTGAGGCGGCTTAACTTGCAGTGGTTGAATAGGTTGTGGAGTTAAGTAGTTTGGATTGAGTAAATGTCCTTTGAAGATGGATTCAAGAGCAGTGATTTAAAACCGAGATTTGTCGAGTCTAATAATGAAACTTATGTCATACATCCCCATTGCTTGGTTTACATTTTTAAGTATATTTCTACCATTTTGTGTGTGTGTTCTAAAGCCTTCGGTGGTCTTTGAGATCAGGCTTTTGGATGTGTATTTGTAACATTGGGCTGGTTTGGAGAGTTGTACATTGTGATCCGGTTTACAGTCATCACATATCCACGCATGCCCCCCGCAGCTTTAACTTTCCTCATCGCGATCTACTTAAGTTTGAGCGAGTGTCTGAGATAAGTAAAAGTTGCCATAAACCCAAAGTGCCATTAGGAGCCACGGCATTAACCAGCAAAGTAAAAGATGGTTTGCTCTCTGCAGCTATGGCAAATCGATACAGGAGTAAGTGTGATAATCTAATCGGAGGCAGATCGGCTGAGTGCCTAAAAAGTGTGTCTGTGCTGCTGTGTGTGTGTGTGAGTAGGTGTGTGTCTGTGGGGAGTCGTCTGTTTCACTGCAGCCGCCCGTAATTACCAGACCAGTGTTTGGGCTGCAAACAGACAGAGATGGCATTATATTACATCCCTCAGGTTTTACGTGGATACAGACTGGCAATAATCACAGTTCTCCACAAGATATTGGATTAAAGCTAGAACTGTTATCCAAGTTTGCACACACGGATCGACTGCTTCACATGCACGGCACCGGGAATGCTAATTTATGTGCAATCTTGTTTTTTTTTTGCTGTTCCTTATTTTGCGGTTGAATTGGCAGGTAGTCATTTGTGGTGATTTGGGGAAATGTGTTTAAATTTAGACTTAGTTTTATTCACTATTTATCGATTTATTTTTACATACTATCCCATGATCCCAATGAAACACATTGAACCGGAGCCACACGCAGCCAACACCTGAGTGGGCGTATAAATGAATAAATAAAGATTGTTTTCTCACAGTACTTAGGCCTGGGCGTCCGATGGTGTGGAAAAAAAAACCCTACCATGTGGAAAGTTGACATGGCGCATCAGTTCGCACACACACACACACACACACACACACACACACGCACACACGGACACACTGCAGCGGCTGCGTTTAGAGGCTAGAAACAAACAGGGCCTTTTTTCCAGATGACATGCCTTGTTGGTCAGGTTGAGTGTTTTATCCCCAGCAGAGGTGAGCAACTGTCTGAGGTCAACAAAGTGGCCCAGGTCGCTTTAGTCTACATGCAAACCCTTTCCCTCTCTCCTCTCTCCCTCCCCTGTATTATTCATGGAGATGTTGCAGAGTCAAAGGATCTGCTTTGTTACTTGTAATTGAACACACCATGTACCAAACAAAAAGGCTTCTGACACACTTCCCTTTTAGGAAAAATTAACCATTTGATCCGGATGTGATTACTGCATTGTTGAAATAACTCATATGCTTGATACATTATCTCCTTGTGCACCGAAGGATTAAAGGGATCGTTCAGGATTTTTGACATAGTTTGTTTTGACATATCCAGACTGTTGTGGTTATCTGGAGATTTTCATTTTTTATTTTTTTTATTCATGCAGTCCTTATATTTGAAGAGTGTAGTGGAGGCTAATGCTAGGCTAGTGCATGTCTATGGTAACTAGTAGCCTGCATTAAAAACAGTCTGACCAAAGCACAGTGCACCTGAGGCAAATCACTTATACCAGACTACCGATATAAATGTCTGTCGACTGAATCATTTTTTTAATATAACCATTTTGCATTTAAAAGAACTTATGTTTGAGCAGCATCAGCTTCCTGGTTGTAAGCTACACAGCGGCGGTGTGATCTGCTCGGTTCTCAGTTCTACAGTAGTTTGTTTACTGCGGCCGGCATTACTACATGTGGAATTCACAAAGGAGATTTCTACAAATCAGATATGGCAACGTTTGGAGGACGACCCCATGATTTTGAAGAGGTTTTTAATGCAGGCTACTAGTTACCATAGACATGCACTAGCCTAGCACTAGCCTAGCACCACTAAACTCTTTAAATACAAGGATTGCATGAATTTAAAAAGAATCTCCAGAAATCAACAACACTCTGTAAAATTAGGAAATGAGGCCCAATATCAAAAATCCTGATATATCCCTTTAAGTCTGCAAACATTTAAATATAGTAAGTTGTGTATTTTTAGATATCTGCGTTATTGTGTGCTCTGTCTATGCACAGCACTGTAACAGGGCGCAACATGGACCTGTTCCCTCTGGAAGTGAAAGGGTCTGGCATGAGAGGCTTCTATGTTATAAGGTCAGATGAGCTTCACTGGGTCCATATTTTGATATATAGCCTAGAAATGCCTTAACTCCTTATGCATTATAATGTTGTGTTTTCTCCACCTGGAGAGTATGCACTAAAATAGAAAGGTTAGATCAATGTCCAAAGCAGGGTCACTGCTAAAATAGTCAGTTTTATGGTGTCACCAAATGCAGGTTTTCCCCAGTCTAATTCCACACTGTGTATTATTAATTGAGATCTTCGCGTGCGATGTTTGGGAGTGGAGAGATGTGCTTTGTAGCTGTAAGGATACCTCGGGTGACTAAATATAGTTTTAAAACAAAAGTATACAGTAAGGGAAATCCCGCTGAGATCTGCAGTACAAACCACCCCGGCGCACTCATGAAATAAGGATCTTTAAACAAAGGAGGCATTTGCAATTCCGAAAGATACTGTTGTACTTTATACAAGTGGGTCACTGTATTCTCTTTGTGTTTTTCTCCTCTCCTCAATGGCTCCTAGGCTCCAGGCCTAAGCATGCTTTTAAAAGTGCATTAAAGGAACCGTCTGCAACTTTTTAAAAATTGCACAAAGGAAGCCAGCAATGAGGGCTCATGGAAATATTGCCCTTCTCTTGCGGTTGTGGCATTTAAACAGCTGGATAAATGAAAGAGGAGAAGAAGAAAAAATAGCCTCAGATCATAATACAGATGAGGATAAGAGTTGGGCATGGCCAGTCCCATCCAGTAGTTAGTCAGATTAAAGTGGTGCTTAAAATGTTAATGTTCACATGTTCCCCCTCGTGCTAATTAGCCACAGTTAGCCTTTAAACTCTCCGGGTTTTGAGAGAAGTCAATAAAGAAATCAATGGGAAATTTACCGCCGGAACGATAGGTGGGTAGTTATGGTTCCAGCTTCACAGGGAAGACTCCAGGCCCTTTTTCCTTTCCTTTTTGAAATGTAACAGCCTGGTTACTGAGGCTGCGTGCGCTCATGCCACTGATACCGTGGGATAAATGCTAATGAGGCTTAGTTATGTTAGTTAAAAATAGTCCAGTATTTACAATTTAGATAACAGCCAAGAGGGTGTTGTTAGGTCTAGTTTAGGTCTATTTGTAATTGCTTTTTTCATGAATCATTGCTCAAATGTTGATTCAACTGTGGACAAGCACAGCATTTTATTACACTTTCTGAGACACAGTCCTTTAGCGAATATCAAAAGTGGAATCGTTCTATATAAAAGCACAGACGTTAATGTGGATATAGAAGGGTATAGAATAATTTTTGGATCGCGCATTAAAAAAAAAAGCGCCCTGAGGAATAAAGTTGAGAACACAGTGGGTTAGTGTAGTAGCCAGTAATAGACATTTTTCTTTATTTAAAACTGGGTCACTGTGCCCGCTTTGGCATTTCCAAAGTCTGCCTCATCTGCGGTAGGACATCCCATCTCCTCCCCGCTTAAACGCATGTGTTTTTCACCCTAAACTGAAAAAAAAACGAAACCCCAAAAAATCCTTTCACATTTGTCACGTCTCCAGCCCGCAGCCTGACACCTCGCCCCTCACAGTGCAGTGTATGTTGAGGGCGAGCTCCCCACAGGCCGCGCAGTCTGTCTGTGGCTCCACGGCAGCGGAGGGGGGATTCCCTGGAGGAGAGCAGGCAGCTGGGAGCTTATTGAATTTGAAGGGAAAGGAGAGCGGCAGCGGCGGCGGCGGCGGGCACAGCGCATCTCCACAAATGACTCCAGCTTAAAACGAATTTCCCTTTGTGATATTTTCCAAAGAGGCCCTATTTTTTATTTTTTTATTTATTTCCCCTTTTAAAATAATGTCCACAAGCAATCCTCACGAGGCTGCCGCATCTGTCTCCATCACCTTAAAAAAAACACACACACACACACACACACACACACACAAAAACCAGCACCTTTGCGTAACAGTCACCCAAACGCATTTGCATTTCCCACTTTCATCTCCTCGCCGCATGTTGATGTTATTCTTTTCTGCCGCATTCACACGCTTTCGCACTTTTCCCTCACCCCCCGCTTACACTAAGTGATTCTGCACCCAAATTTAGACAAATGCTGCAAAATAAGAAAAAAAAAAAAAGAAATCATCTTGCAAGCCGCATTCGCCATATGTTTATGCTTACTATTAACCCAAGCTGCAAAACGCTGATAGGGCCTGCTTATGATGGAGGTGGAAATCAGTAACCTCAAACTGAAGCACGTTTGGTCTGATGGCATTAGTTTTAAGCTCTGGGGTAATTCCTTGTAGTTGCCTATGTGGCCATTTAAGATATTGTCCAAGAAGTCTCATGGGGCTAAGATCTCAAGAGACTAAACTGCAAAACAAATACATTGAATCAAATAGACTCCCAGGCATCTCCAGCATAATGCTCCACTGCAGGTTTCAAGCCTTGTAGTAAAACATGGTGTTTTTAGTATTCAGTACAATAAATCCTGTGGGGATTTTGATAATTATACCATTAATACTATTCCCTAAATGTTTGATGTGTGTCTAAATGTTTATTCACCATAGATGGAGTTAAGTGGTTTACAGTTTATTTTAATATATATATTATTATTATTATTTTTAATCTATGTAGGAATAAGGGTTTGTGTAAGATCTCATCCAGGAATTTTCCACCGTTGTAGAGATTAAAATGTTGTCGACTGTACTGGGTTAGAAAACAGTGGGTCCGCCCTCACCCGCTCTATCAAACACTCTCTCACTCAACTAGCCCTATTGTATATGTTTTAGCAGATACAGGAGCACCAGGAGGAAACCTACGCAGGCACGTGGAGAACACTGCCTCGGGGGAAGAGCGGCAGATACAAAGTGTCATGAGACTTGATGTTGTAACAGTAAATACACTTCATATTGAGATGAAAATAGAAATATTGTATTAGCATTTTGGGCTCTATAGGTAAACCACCTTAGTCACCTATGCCCAGGGCCAGTGTTCCATCGAGCCGAGCTGAAAGTACCAATGCACATGCCCGCATATCTCTGTTTCTCATAGAAAAGAGCTTTTAGCTGCATTTCAACTTTGTTTTGTACTAAACAAAGTGTAAATGAAGCAGATTTCGTCTGCAATTTGAAGTCAAATTTGACACTTTTTCTCATAATTAATGATAAAACGGGCACTTTTTTACTTTTAAGCCTTACGTATTAATAATAAAATAGGCAGCCTAATTTGACAAATGAATGAAATGATCTTATTTGGCTGAATGAACAGTTCTGCACATGTGCAGCATCACATGCAGCTCTACTCCACAAGCAGCTTGTTTCGAGAGGACACCAGCCCTGCAATCAACCCAGTCAAGTCGACAATATTCAAAACTCATCATCATAAGTACATGTTTGTTTGTTTCTTTGTTTGTTTGTTTGTGTGTGTGTGTATAGGGGGGGTTAGTAATATTTAATTTACTTACATTACATTTTACCGCAGGTTTTACTCTTACTTCTGTTATATATATTTTCTGTATCTTAAACCTCCATGGGTAATCCAGTGTTTCATCATGTAACTGCACCAAAGCCACATCTTATTTGTTTCACCAGCTTCAAACATGCTAACTGTAATCAAAGCACCCCCGGGTTACTGAGCTGATGTATTATCGCATTGTGTCGGATTGATTTGGTTATTTGCCATGCATTAGTGAGTACAGCATGTAGTAATACTATGTGGATTTGTTCAGTTAATCTCACTGCCCTTCATAATTACTCAACTCAATTAATTTAAGGTCTAACTGCCATGAAATTGCAACGTTCAGCATTTAAATCCGAGTGCACAGTTACATATTGCACTGAAAAGCTGGTTAGGCTCATGAGTTCTTATTTTTCACTGAACTCGTGATTTTACACTGCAAGTTAGTACACGTGTTTCTAAATTTCACATTTGTTTTCCATTTGAATGCATGCTGGGGGAAAAATATTCTAAGCACTCTTGACAACAATTTAAATGTTAATTCAGTTTGGTATTAAATTGTTTCAGATTATTTTTGTAATAAAATGTTTCAAACTTATTGTGTTGTATTATTTGAACGACCAAACAGACTAAAACAGTAGTTACTGTATTTGAAAAATCAAAAAAATCTTTCTCAAATATTGTATAGTTTGTGCAAAAGTATATTTGATCTTGATACATTGAGCATACAGTAGAAAAGCTAGGGTGAACATAGCTTTTCATATGCTTGTAACGGTGACTCTTCAGAGGCTTGAAAGGGACATTTTTGCTGCTTACATGAATACACTTGTGCGAGTCTACCATTAATGTGTGCAAGTGAGCTGTGCGGCACAGTCGCACGGCGCACAAGGAGGTACAGTATCTCGTATGCTCTTTGAAATCCGCCGACAGAGCACCGAATGTAGCACATCAAGGGAACAGCCATATGTTGTGTCGTTAGCCTTCATTTAAATTCTATTTGTGTCCCAGTGGGGCTACTGTTGAACCCTGCCCACCAAATCTGTTTACTATAGGACCAGACTTTGATAAAGGAGCAGCGAATTCGAATTTGAACAGGCCGCAATGAGTTAATTTGTATCAAATTGTGCAGTTGGTTGACAAATTAGATCGGAAATGGTGGATTTTTCTTTAATCAACCTCTGCAAGCGTGCAACCTGCTTAATCTCTTTCTCTCTCTTGAGCGTTAGTATCATTACAGTTACTTGATGTGTTTTTTCCATTTAGGGTAGAAGCCCGTGTCCAATATCCAGGACTGACAGAGGGGTGAAACAGCACAGAAATGTTCCTCCTCAGCTGCTCTCAGGTTGGGATGACCACTAATAATACTGCCTTCAGTTACAATTACAGTACTTAAATGACTGGTTTATTCTATCTGCTCGATTGCAACAAACATCACTGCCAGGGTGAGAAAAAATGTGAAAATAGTTACCAGTAAGCTCATTTTTGATTCAAAATACTTATTTGGCCACATAAGTCATAGCATTAGCAGTTCTTTAAAAGGAAAGTGACTAAAATGCCTGGACACATGGAGAACATGGCATTTATCATTACCACAATGACTAATGGCTGCCAAGCCAAACCACAGACCATACATTCAAAGACCAAAGCCTGCATAATGTCTTGCTCTTTACAAATGTTACTCACTTTTGTGGTTGTCATTATTGACCCGCCACAACCCAATATATGATTGATTTATTTCACACGTAATGATACATGGCTAGACAACTGTACACATTATATCAAACTAACAAAAATAAAGTAATACATAGTCGAAACCCAAGAAGCTTAAATGGCATTTAACATATGAAAGTTACACTGTAAAAATGTGGATCTTACAATTGTCATACAACCAGATATTATTATTATTAATATACTGTACATTTCTGTCCAATCATCCACAGATGAGAGTTTAATCCCTTCTTGAATGCTGCTGCAGAGAGATGTCTAGTCACCCTTGTGACAGCATTATATGGCATGTTTATGGTAACCATGAGCAAGGAGGTCGTATCAAATTCTTCTCTAAAAGCAAATATCTGGCTACTGCGCTAATTCGAATAACACACTGTCAACACTTTATTTGACCCAGACAGGCCAGTGCTTCACAGCACTTCTCCATGTTTGGCAAACACTGTTTTACCATGTTTTGATGCTGGCATCAGTATCAGAATTGTCAATTCAATACCAAGTAGCTGGCTTTTACAAAATACATAATACACTCTCAAAACACAAAAGTTTGTAATGATTATTACTGAAGCAACAGACGAAAGTTTGTCAAACAGAGATCAGCAGTTACTGTTCTACAACCTAAATGTCACAAAGCCAATTCAAGATTCACAATGAGTGTTGCAATTGAGCCCTTATGTTTCTGAGTAGTAGCCAAACAGAAAACCTGCACCATAACCAACTTCCTCCATTGCCACCCTGATTATTAACAAAGAAACAAAGTTGACCAGCTCATACATCCGCCCCAAAATATCTCTGCATTGGAGTCTGCAATGATACATATTTAAATGAAAATATATTTATATAATTTGTGGATTTTTCACAGTAGTTTGTACTGCACTGTACCTTTTTGTCCATCTATTTATGCCTACATAATTATCACCTTGAAGGAGTCTTTTGAGTCACTTCAGTGTGGCTTGAGTTTTGTGAAGAAAAACGTCACTGAATTTTGTTTTATAATACTGCCTCCGTCAGAGTGGTAAGTGCTGTGCATGTCTTTCATCTCTGCTGGCCAACCACTATGTTGAGACTGATTCCTCTAAAAGGCTAGTTTTTTTTCTATTAGCTTTTAGAAATCGCAAAAAAACATTTGCTTTGGCACAGATTTACATAGAAGAATTTCTTTCTTTCGATGGCCAAGATCGTTACTGCAACACAAGTGGCCCATTGTGGTCCGATCCTTGGCTCAGTACACTGTCACAGATAAGTCTATGTGTTTGTATTGCCGCGTCAGTCTTTCCTCTTTCCAGGTTAATGTCAATGCACTAGTGTCTTATCGTTCAGCGCATAAACCCTATCAATCCCCTCTCTGTCTGTGACCTTTCCTCTCCCTTTAGCCTCATCTGCTTTTAGATCTGAGTCTCTTGGACATTCTCCTTTGAGTTCCCCTTAAATAGAAGAGGCTCCATTTGAGGATTCTGGTTCTGGCCCATAAAACCCTTGATTGATCCGTGAAGGCCCATAGTGGGCATGGGCAGAGACATTGGCAGAGGTGATGACATAGAAATGGTGTTGGTGTTGCTTCCATTTCCTGATGTTGTGAGCAGATTGGAGCTGGAGATGGGGACAGAGGTGCAGGAGATCGGCATATCCAGGCATGGTGGGTTCTTGCTACTGAGAGTACCAATTCCTTCTCCAATGTTAAGACCCATCACGTTGTTGTTGAAATGGTGGGTCTTGTAGTAATGATTGAGGGTATCCGTTCGGCCAATGCTGGGGATGTTGACGATTTCGGGATGATGTATCCTTAGGGTTCCCTCTCCGCCGGTGCCAGAATTCATGGTGGATCCGCCGGAGATTCCACTTCCAGCCCCTGCTCCAAGCTCATCCTCAACATTGACAATTTCAATTGCTCTGGCAGGGCCATGGTGCTTATGTAACTGGTGCTGCTTTCTGAGTTTATAGAAAACTACCAACATTACAGCCGCCATGAAGGTAATCGCCACAAAGCAGCCGATGATAATCTTGGTAGTTTTCATAACGTCATCCAAGCCAGGGATATTAGTCACATCAATAATAGACACAGTTACATCGTCGTTTGAGTTTTTGCTGGCTCCAGGATTTAGCGAGGACGGAGACGAAAGAGAGGGGGATATCGTAGGAGTCGGACCTGGGAATTCAATGATAGTCTCGTTAATTTCCTGTCTGGCCTCCTTCTCCCCTTGATGTGAGTCCACAGTCTCTACAGTGACTGTGGTGAAATAGCTGTATCCGGGATCTGGGGCAGTAACATTGAGAACTGCACTTGCGGTGGTGTTTCCAGCAGAGTTGGTTACCATGCAGGTGTACTGTCCAGTGTCCTGCACAGTCACGTTAGTGAAGTTTAGCGTGCCGTCATGTAGCACAGAAATCCTCACTCTGTACGATCCATGGGTCATTAGGGTTCCATTTGGAGTGAACCAGTTCACTGAAGTCATAGAGGTGCCAGTGCGACATTTCAGCTCCGCGGCCATTCCCTCTGTGACATTAAGGTCAGTTGGTGGTTCGACTATCACTGGGGCATAGCAGGTGAAGTGGCTCTGGTCTAGTTCCCCTATGTACTTGCCTTTTAGACCTGGAGGGGCATGGCAACGAGCACAACATGTGGTGTTACTGGGAACCGTCTCCTTGAGCCACCAACTTAGCCACAAAACATCACAATTGCACACCCATGGGTTATGGTTTAGATGCACTCGTTCCAACTGATGTAAAGGGGTAAAGAGGTCGTGAGGCAGAGAATGCAGGGAATTATGGGAAAGGTTAAGCTCTTCCAAATTTTTGAGGTCATCAAAAGCATTACGTTCAATTACTGACACCCTGGAGTGCATTAGCCACAGCTTGCGAAGTGACACCAGGCCCTGGAACGATCCGGGTCGAACAATTCCTAGTTGGTTTCCTGAGAGCTCGAGCTCCTCTAGTTTTACTAAGGGGGTGAGATTTGGGATATCCTTTAAGCCACACATTCCCAGGTTCAAAAAACGTAAGTTGACCAGGCCTTCAAAGGCTGCCTCAGAAATGAAACCCAGCTTCCGGAGTTCGCCCAAGTCTAGGCGCCGTAACGAGGGGACGCGGTGAAAGGCAAACGCCGGCAGTGTCTCGATAGGGTTGTTCCGGAGCCATAGTTCTCGTAGCTTGCTAAGGTACTCAAAGGCTAATGATGGCACCACTGTGAGACGGTTGTCAAAAAGCTCCAGCGTATTGAGGTTGGGAAGGCCATTGAAGGCTCCCACCTCAATCTCTCGAATGTGGTTCTTTGAGAGCTGGAGGATTTCCAGATGCCTCAGATGCTTAAATGTGTCTGATTTGATCACCTAGTGGGGGAAAAACAGAGAGGTCTTATGAAATCTCGACATTACAGTAATACATTTGCTGTAATTGTGCATTGCCTTACCTGGATTGTGTTTTCTTGTAAATTGAGGTATCTTGTTTTGTCTGAAATGTTGTCTGGGACTTGGTCTAAAGTCTTCCTGGTGCAGATGACTCGGCTCGCCTGATTGGAGCAGGTACAGGGGCTGGGACAGGCGGGTGCTGCCTCTGTCAGCTGAGGTCCATGGTGGTGAAACCATAACAGAAGCTGGACCAACCAAAGGAGGGGGGAAGGGGCACAGGGGCTGGTCACCATGACAACACGCATGGCAACTGAGTCATGACCCGCCCCTTAGCTTTGATGTTAATAAGTCACCTCCAAACAGGGAGTTTAAATGCTCGCCTTGACGTTCATATTTCACTCTCAGATTCTGTTTATGCCTTCAAGCACTCCTTTAAAAATTAAGAGCAAGAGGGTGCAGCGTTGCATTAAACACCATTTGCCATTTATAAATTCTTATTTTACTTGGCTCATGCTTCTCTGACTGTAAAACGGTTCGTTCATTTCAAAATGCCATTTTCAAAAAGTATGTATTTTTTATCTCAACACAACTGCTGGTATGGAAAAACATGTGGGGAGGTTGTCCTGTGCCTTTGAAGAGTCTGTTGCAGATCACTGTAGGAACAAGAGAAAAAAGAGAGAAAGGAGGTCAAATAAGTGCACAGTGCAGTAGTATGTTACGTACTCATGCACGAGTCACTAAGACAACATTTACAATCAAAATATTCAAATACCCCAGTACCAAAGATAAAGAACTGACTTTAATCGTATCAAGCTGTATTGAAAGAGGACTGTCTGTTAACATGTGCCATTTCCTGTTAGTTCAAATGTGGGACATGGTCTGAAGTGGCTCCATAACTTTGAAGCAGTAGTTTCGGAAAACAGTCAGAGATTATCATTATAAACCTAGTTCTACTGTGTCTTCGTCGCAGTCTCCTGATTCTTTGCAAGGATGCAAATGCAGCTGCCAGTGGGATTTGGACCTAAGGTTAATGCAGAGATTCAGCCAATCCATCATAAGACAACAGCACAGCATTACAAATGAGATAACAAATGATGCACACATGCAGGCATTTTGCTATTAAGATATGAAGGCATGATTATTGACTCCTGAAATTTACTGCAAAGCACATTCTGCGTGCAATCAATGTGCAACAGACACTATGACCCCACCACTTTAGTTGATGAACCAAACATGAAAATGACACAGACTTTTGAACAAGAGTAAAGATCTGGTGCAAATATGCAAGCATGATTTATGCTGTCATTAACTGTGTATTATTGACAAATAGTGCTACACTGCACTTTACAAGAGAGAACTTCTGCGCAGAAATGGTTGTAAGCATCAGCAGATTCGCATTTTAGAGATCATCTTTGTTCTATTGTGATAAGATCAAAGAGAAGGCGTTTTATTTTCTCAAGTATGATATGCACGAGGCTATGACGCTAGCAGTCAAAGCCTGCATTGTCTGTTGACATGAAAATACAAGCATCTTTGTTACTTGTCACATTGGTGCACTGTGTTGATAACACGTTCTCCATATTCATATGTTTATGCCGAGGTGAGGAGAGTTTTTTTTTTTTAAGGTTTCATGCCAGTCCTTAACATCTCCTCTCCTATGCAGCGACGATGCATGCGCTCCTAGAAACACGGTTGCTGTGGCAACCTGCTCACTCACCATCTTGTGTTTTTACTGTCCAGTGCTCTATTCCACATTACCGTGTTTAGCCAAGCACTCGCTATTAAATATATCCTCTGTTTCTGAGCTCCAGTCAATGCAAATTAATTTATGATTTTGTTTTTTCTCAGCCTGGCCAACGCAGATATAATACCCTTTTTATTTAACTGGGCTGGAGCGTTTATCTACCCATGCATAAAATTGTTTTGTATAACAAAACAACAGACATCGCAAAGGAGAAAACCAGAGCGCCATGAATCTTAATATCTACAAGATCTGAATATGTGGTCTGCATCTGTCTTCATCACAAACATGGTTAGGATAACTTTTTAAAGCGCCCATTAAGAACGCTCATGAGGGAATGTTGGCTAAAAATAGATTTTTCAGACTCTCTGCACATCCCACTGTCTTCTTCTCACTCTCACACATTCACAGTCACACAAACATATATGCTATGGCCTGAATCCAACTGCCAAAAGTGTCGATACCCCTGTCCATAATGATCATCCAAAAATGTATGCAAAGACAACTTTTGAGTGTGTCTGGTCCGCAATGCCACAGTGTTTATTGCTATGATCATCTAATGAATCATGGCTAAATGTAACAAAACATCATTACTAACCAGATGGGACTGCTCATAGTAAAAAGCATCAACATGAATCATATCCCCCTAATTCACTCAGCCACCATTTTGAAACCACCCAGGGGTCGTGAAGTGCTTTATCACTTATGTAAATGAAAAATACAAGCTGTCTATGTCTGTTGACTATCCACTTGTGATTTAGACTTCATTACAGAATAGGCTGCTTTTACACAGGGCCTGCCTTGGGTAACTATAGTAACAGTTGGAGGAGAGGGCCTTTAGACTTTACATGAATCTGGAGCCTGTTGCCTTGACCACGCATCATCAACTTCTCCATGAAAATGCATCAGTGATATTCATGTGCTCCTTCACATCCTTCGGGACAACTTGACTCCTTATACCACAGTATGTTTATTCCATTGTATCCCCACTATAATTTGGCTCAAAGGTATTTCTCGTTTTAATCTACCTTGTATTTTTTTCCCCATGTCAAGACGCAGATTGCAGCCATGTAGGTATCGATTATTCGATCAAGCCCGGGAGAGCGCTCAATCGTGAAAAGACAAATTAGCTGCGAGCTGCTGACCAATTGCTACAAACTGAGCACATCATCGTCTGACTGTATCAACGACACGGCCGTTAATGTTTATGAAGAGGCAGAAATGTCATGTTTTAAAGGCGCACACACACGTGGGGGTTATGCGCGTCTTTGCTTTACACTTAGAGCAGTGCATTAGGCTTGAGCACAGAGCCACACAGGTGCATCTGCAGGGCCCACATCACACTGTAACTATGACAACGGCAGATTGATGCAGGACGTGGGAATCAAGCCTCTCGCCATCACGGCACATACACCAACATTTTGAAAACGCATGACATTAGCTGCACAAGTGAAGGCTGACCCGCGTCCATCCCGCGCAGACCCTTTTAACGTGCTCTTCATTTCGCCCCCCAGCCTCATATCTCCTAATTCAACAGAATGGCCTTATTCATCTATGCAGCTGCGCTCACTACGGCGCACCTTCTCAATTGAAATTCTGAATAGGCCTAATTCTGCACA
Source organism: Gobius niger (assembly GCF_951799975.1). Lineage (NCBI taxonomy): Eukaryota > Metazoa > Chordata > Actinopteri > Gobiiformes > Gobiidae > Gobius > Gobius niger. The sequence continues at coordinate 11,810,275 of NC_136870.1, read as the reverse complement.
TGCAGCATCACAAAATGGCTTGCATCCATTCCCCGTGTCTCGTCTCTTGCTCTTCAATACGACTGCACCCACACAGACAACACATGACAACACGTATTTTTCGGCACATTGACCCCTGTATCCTTACATATCCAATCTGTGCCATCCTCACTGCAGATTAGGTAAGAGATGCAATAATTGCCCTGGCGAGTTCACCCCATCAAACGTACCTTGTGAGGGTGATGAATCCTTTCTGTGCCCGTCCGCTTTATCAGTATCCTTCGACCTCTCCGCGTGTCTCCTTTTAAGGCGTTTTACCCCTCAAATCGCTCCGCTCGTCTCCACGGCTGTGTGAGCCGACTCTTGTTCTCCGCAGCGCCAACGCAACGCGGGGGGCTACAAGGCTACACAGGCGACTGCTTCAGAGGAAGAAAAAAAAGAGGAAAGAAAAAAAAGAAAAAACGCAATCCATCCAGACGCAGAAAATATGGGTGAGAAAATGGTGGGAAAGCAGTAGCGCGTCAATTAACGAGGAGGTCCGTCCGGGGTGAGTGCATCCATGCGCCTTATCGTTCCTTTTGGAGAGGAGGCAGCGAACGCGACGGCGCCCGCTGGGCAGAGCACTGTGCGTACAGCAGAAGCGGCGCGTTACGCACTTAACGTATGTCCCACCGTGAATGGCACTAGCAGAGAAGAGGGATACATGAAGGAGCATGGATGTACCTGCGGATGATTAAAGCGATTTCAAACGCCAAATGCAGCCAGATGCGATCAAGATGCGTGTTATACGTGGACACCTAGTCCTTTGGCATTATGACTCAGCGACACTGGCACTTTGTTATTGAATATTAGTCATTTTTAAGATGAAGTTCTGACATTTCCCTAAGTTTATGATCACAAATGAGGCCTTCATTGCTGTAGGTGTAGATTTATCAGCTCAAGGAACATGTTTTATCAAAGTTTACATGTTTAAATTGTTCTCTCATGTGTTCTTGAACTCATACCTGTGTGCAACATCCGGAATATTTTCTCTTTTCTGTGTGTAGGTATAGCTCATATTTAGGCTACATTTGATTGTATTCTTTTTCCAGATGTGTTATATTATAGATAGTATCCATTGAACTGCACTTTTTTTGAACTGCAGCTTTTTTTTTTTTTAATTCACAAATCATTCACACAAGTGTAATGCTGAAAACATGCCTTGCTTCAGTTAAAGACACAATAGGTCTATGTTTGAGATGATTCTTGACTCAGTGTGCGCCCTCCTGTAATCTCCTTGAACACCTACAGGCCCCACTACCTGTCCACTCTCCTCGTCACCCTGTGCACTTGGTGCCTGTTTTAATCAGCTGATGAGGGAGGTGCGGACGTTATTAGCCCATAAAGAAGCCCGAGCGGGTAAACAGATGCCAGTTATCCTCCTCGTATCGATCTGTGTCGTGTGTGCGCGTCCGCAGGCATTAGTGCGCGCCCATCACCAGCCGCCGTTGACCCCCCTTTGGCGTTGGCCCTGTCCTCTGCCTATTGCCGTGCGCTCCTAAGGTTAAAGGACATAAAAAGGCCAAGTTCTGCTCCCTGCTGGATAGCACATCCAACCCCCTCCTCCTCCTCCCTGACTCCTTGTGTGTGGATGCTGTAGTGAGCATTGTTCACCACCACTAGGTTTTTTTTTTTTTTTTTTTGCTGAAAGCCGCACAGCAATGAGGTCTCTGTGCCTTTTTGCCTTTCCCTCTCCCCCCCTCCTCCTCCCCTCGCTCTATCTCCCTCCGTCCCTCTATTAAATTTCCAGTCACACAGTGGTGCAGAGGATATGCCTTCTTTGCCTTCCTTTCCCTCCTTTGCTTCGCTCCTTCTGGCTCGCTCTACCTACGGCGACTGCATCCTCTCTCCGTCTTACTGGCCTTATACCTTTCTTGTCAAGCGCGTCCTTTTCCTTTCTGCCTTTCCAGATCCCCGCGCCATTTCAAACCCCTCCGACTCCCCCCTTTTCTCTCCCTCTCTCTCCTTTCCACTCCATGTCCTCGCTGTGTCATTGCACATCGGATCTGATACACCCCTTATGTGTGTGCGTGCGCGCGTGTGCGTGTACGTGCAACCTTGAGAGCCTGTGCAGCTGGAGTGACAGAAAGCGAGGCATATGCGCTTGTGCCCAGTAAATGAACAAACACGTATTGCTTGTGTCATCAGTAGGGAAAGGCGTTCGGTGCTAATCCAGAAAAGACCCCGGCTATATAGGGATAGAGAGCGGTGGTAATAGTAAAATCACTGGATGTGAGAAGAAGGATGAGGCAGGGGGGGGGGGGGGCTGGGGGGGCTTGGTCGAGGGGAGGACTTGGCAGCGACAGGACCGTGCCTAGACATATGTGGCATGCTGATAGCGCCAGAGAGGTGCAGCTCACACTGAGGGGAGGCCGATACACATCCCCTCACTCGCATCCATCCATCACCAGCGCGTTTTGGGATACAGCTCTTAAAGGCCGATCAGAGAGGGGAGAGGGTTCAGGAATAAACTTTGAAGAACAACCAGGGCCACTTCATTAGCTAAGTCAGATTTTTTTTTTTACCCGGAGGAAACCTGGCTGTCTGCCTTCAGTGCTACTCTGAAACGGTGCAGCGTCTCCTGGGTTTGTCCCTGTTCCAGAGCATGGTGTCCTGCACTGGTCAGCTCCTCCTCCTTCGTCTTCCTCCTGCGCAGCTCCCTCCGCTCCACAACAGTCTTTCACCATCTTCTGGGAAGGGCGTAGACGACGACTCTTATTCTGCAGAGAACGGACATTAGCCAGAACAATAGTAGGGATAGAAGACTTGTGTGGCCTAGAGCTGCGTGTTTTGCCCGGATACCTCCTCATTTTTACTTCACAAGTTCATAATACAGAAATATGGTTCCAAATCAAATACATATATTTGATTTGCTAAATTCTCCATCAAATTATACACAAAGTTTAGCTCTCAAGTTGTTGCGTCTAACTTGCTTTTCAGTATCCAAAATTCTCCTCACTCCCATGTTTGGTGGAAAGTCTTTGGAAACAGTACTGTATGTCAATCTTTTGAGTTTATAGCATTAAAATGGGCATTAGAATAGCATTACATTTGCTGTATCCAAAAAAGAAAATGCACAGGGCAGTATGGCCTAAGATCTATATCACGAAATTAAAAAAAGCAACATCACAATATGCGATGCAATATGGCCCACCCCTAATGCACATGTTAATGCCATCATCTGTGGATATGAGAAACTAGCCATGGATAGGCTGTCAAACTTGGTATGGTACTGTAAGTAACACTCAGGCTCCTTCTGTAGAGCCGTTCTTTGTGTAATGTAAAGACAATTTTGCTCATGTGTTTGTCTTGCTTTGTGCTCTGGCTCAGAACAACCTCAGCCACAGTTAAGTTGGATTTGACGTGTTCAATCCTCGTGTAGCCCCAATTGGGCCGAAGTTTAAACCTGATACTCCCAGGGTTAGTTGCGGTGTTACATGTTTCCCCGGTGGTATTTTCAATAAAAAACTATGACAACCACTGCCATAGATCACTTGAGTTGACAGAAGAGACCCGCTTATATAAAAAAAAAAAAAAATACTAACAATGAACCGTGATCAAATAGAAGCTTTCCGCCACCTCAATTTGAAATAATAGGCTCTTTTCAAACGTTGCAATCACACGAATGCTGCCTATTCCTTATGAACACAGCCAAACATTGATTTTCAAAATAAGAAAGAATGCAGCCCATTCATTTTCTCAGGGAGTGGGTTTGAACCCCCTCGGGCAATGCATTCATTCAAGCGTTACATTGCTGAAAGTGATTCTTCCGATCAATAACGCTGGGCCAGTCGTTACATAATGCTGTAGTTCTTTGACTGTTTGCATACAATTCAGATGCTGTGTTCTGCGCATCTAGAACAGTCCTTTGTTACAAGATTAAATTGCTTCATACATATTTGTTCCACACACAGAAAATCCCTCTTCAATCTAATTATTGTAATATTTATATATGTATAGTTGTCTTGTAGGGTCAATTGGACAATAAGGCAAATCACTCTACGACTTTATCCATGTTTTTCCTGAGTTATTGTCCATTGAAATCGCAGAGCTTTAGTGGCGACTGAATTTATGAGACGTTTCATTATTAATATTAGCTGAAATGCAAAACTGAACAGCTTTTATTGATATCCGCGAAGCGAGTCGGGCAATGCATTTAAATTGCCCTGAGCATCCAATCAGGAACATGAACAAAGCCAATATTTTGACGTTTATTTTTAGAAATGCGGATTGAAAAAAAAAGAAAAAAAAAAAGAGTTGGCCGGCCGGTGCCTCATGGCCATCTGTGCGAGGGTATGAGAGAGACACCAGAGAGCCTCCCGTTATCTGTGGTGACATCCCTGTGTGTGTTATAGACAGACATGGAGCAAGGGAGAAAACAGAGAGAAAAATCATAGTGTCACAGTATCTTAGCAACTGCCTCCATCTCCTTGGAGACGGGAACTGACATCATTTCCTGTCTGCGAGGACTCACTTTGGGGTTTGTGGTTCTGTGTGGCCCTGGGGGGGGGGGGCATGTGTGCAGATGTGTGTGTGTGTGTGTGGGGGGGGGGGGGGGGGGGTTTCGGCCTGTCACGGATGGAGACGGGACGCTTTCCCGTGCAAGTTCCTCCGTTTCCCGCCACACACCGGCTCTGCGGTGCGTGTCCACAGTCGACGGGCTGCACCAGGGCGCATGAGTACAGGGACTTGTTGCTTTATGTTTCCAAGAAAGATAATTTGCGTGACAGTTGCAACATGTTCTGGTCAGTTAGCCAAATGTGCTTCCAAGCAGAGATGGACATAGGCCTAATTGGTTGTTTTGACAATCGTGTAGCATTTCTGATTTCGCAAAGTTAATCATGAACATCTCCAAGTAAAAGTAAAAGATGGACGTGGTCATGGTAATCTGCTTCTTACATGCAACTTACTGCAGTTAGTTTGCTACACTGCAGGTAAAAAGGGAATAAATCTGAGGACATTTTGCCGAGTAGATCATAGACAGGGGTAAATGATTGTAAGTTTTCTTTCATCCATACATACTTCCATTTTCGTGCACTTGTCCGTTGCCGGGTCGTGTGGGCCCCACGGCTGGACGGCCTCACGATTCTTACCGGGCCTGTTGGTCTCTCATAAGGGGCTTCTGAACCGCTCTTTGTCTGACCCGTCAACTAGGACCTGTTTGCCATGGGAGACCCGACCAGCGGCACGAATCTGAACAATGGAGTCAGGTTAAAATTTGTGGGTGTTCAAGTACTAGCTAAGTTTATTCAGATATGACTTAGAAAATCTTAATGAGAAAACTAGTTTCCAGTAAAAAGAAATCTACGATATTAAATATGGGATAAAACAACTTCAAAATCTAGATTAAAGGCACATACAGTTTGGTGTATGGTGGTGTAAGAAAAAAAAAGTGTTACTTTAAGTGGAGATGTCTTTTTACAATGACTCTCAGATGAGTTAACGCTGGTCTTATGGTGAATAAATGGTAAATGGACTCGACTTATATGGCCTTTATCAGGCACCCATTCATTCTCTCATTCACACACCAATGAACGCAGACACTGGAGACAGGTAGGGTGAAGTGTCTTGCCCAAGGACACAGCGACAGTCTGCGGGGGCTGAGATTTGAACCCGCAACCTTCCGATCACAAGGTGACCCGCTCGACCAACCTCACCACCGTCGCCCCTTATATTGTATATACTACACTAGCACTTTGAGGTTTCCTTGAAAGTGCAATATAAATAACATATATTGTTATTATGGTAAAAAATATGCTAGTTGTGAAGTGCCTGTCTCAAAATCAAAAATCTCTGTAAGTTTCAGCCTTCATGTGCAAATTATTCATTAGTCATATTAGCTTGTGTAGTTACTTGCATTGTTTCTATCATTTTCTTGCCCATTTTTCTTTTATCAGAATAATACTACAAAACACAATGTGACTCCAACAGCCCACGTTTTCCAGCCGTATTTATTTACAAAGCCCTGTATCAGAGCATGTACAGTGGGACCACTCACTACAGCACAAGGCCTCTATGTGCTGAAATGTCATCTTCAAGTGCCATCTTGTGAGCAGTGGAGTGAAGTGCATGCAGTCCGAGCAACAGTGCAGTGTTTAATAGAAGGGAAGTATTGCGGTATCAGATGTGGATGTACAGTGTGTATATTGTTGTATATTACTACAGAAACATAAGCCAGGGGTGTTACCGGACTGGTGGAGCTGGTTAGAAGGTGTTTAGAGGTAAAGACTGTTGAAGGTACAAGCACAGCAGAGATGGATGACGTCATTAGAGCGAGCACAAAACTGCATTAACTGCATCTTAATTCCAGACATGCAGAGAGAAAGGCAAAAGACACAAGACCTGGCAGGGAGCTTTGTGCGACAGTGAATTTATTGAAGCTAACGCTGCATTCTGTGGCGCACAAAATTAAATAAGATCCGTGAATGCTCAACAATGCTATCAGTACAATACAGCGAGTCTTTGGAAGTGTGAAGGACTCTGTATAATAAATCAAATTGGCAACTGAAAAGAATCCATTTCTACATTATGCAGAAATGGATCAGAACATAACTTCACAATCATCAAGTGGTAACAGGCCGTCCAAAGTTTACATTAATGCTTTTAGGTTTAGACCATTGCTTTTTGTTTATGCAAATTTAAACATCTCAACGGCGGCCACTTAAAGGCCCTGGACCCATTTCTTTTTTTTTTGCTCGTGGTGAAAGGAAATCTGTTTTGTCCTCCTTCAGTGTTTCAATATGCAGTCAGTGGTTTATGGGGGGAAAAGACTGCATGTGTTATTAAGCATTTTTATCTTGTTTGTTTTTGATAGCATTAGTGTGACAGTGACAATGAAACATGCTTTTAAGCTCAATGTTAGAAATGGAGTAGGAACGTTGGGACCAATGGGTGTAAATGGGGAGGAGTGAGCAATGTCAGTCTACTAATATAAGTCTAAACTTTCATTGTAAACAAAAAAAAAAAGGTCAGGTATAGGGCCTTTAAAGTATCATCTTAGCCAAAGAGACAAAGAGACAAAGTGGTAAAGGCTATGGCCCACATTTGTCAAATACTGGCACCTTTTATCAAAGTCATCATCTTCAGTCTTGCATGACGTTGTCTTGAATTATTCCGCAGACATGAATTAATTAAATCGATCTCGATACTTTTTGATCCCCATCTGTAAAAAGAGATTTCTGTCAAACGCAAACCAAACAGAACTGCAGCTTTACTGCTGTATGCAAATGTCTACATGCTCTTCTAATAACCAGTATATACATAAACCTAAATTTACAGTATTTTAAGTAACTGTCTGTAAGTTTAAATGTTTTACAAATGTAATAGACGGCGTATAATTGATGCCTGGGCCTGCAATTTGGCAACATAGCATCTCCATGGAGACAAGTTGGAACTTTATGTACAAGCATAGTTACAGTTACAGATAGACTATTCCTTATATATTATAAATTTGTCTTGGACAACCAGGGCAGGTACAAATAATGACAATGAAACATAAACCTCACCAAAAAGCATAAACCACACACGCCCACATCTGCCTGTGTTCAAGTTCATGTAAACATAAAACATCAAATCACCTCAAATTCACTAGATTCAGATTTAGTTTTTTTTTTTTTTAGGTATTTTTCACCAATGAAATTATCTGTGCGCTCGTGCTTCACTGCTCGAAGGACCAGGTTCGATTCCCACCAGGACGGGGCCTTTCTGTGCGGAGTTTGCATGTTCTCCCCGTGTCTGCGTAGGTTTCCTCTACTCTGGTTTCCCCTACCACTAAAAACATGTACAATAGGCCAGGATGAGTGCGTGCGTAAATGCACGGTAGCGGTCAGAGGGACTGTCGGCGCAGATGTGTGCAGTTGTGCCAGCGACAGGCACTTTATAAATAAAGTTCTTATTATTATTATTGGGTAACATGTTACACGGTGTGGCTTTAAAGTTTTAAAGTGTTTAAATTCCAGTTCCCACACTTTGCCAGTTTGAGCGAGAGTACACAGTATATAGTTAGTTAGGCGGTTGTTTTGTTTGTGTGTTTGCCTGTTTGTTTTGATTATTTGCTTAAATTGATGTTTAATTGTAGTGAGGCTTATTTACCTCATGAAAATAAAACACTGTAAGTGAAGTCAGTCCCACTCTAAATGAACAGATTAGGATGTGTTTAGACTTACTTCTTTCCGGATGGCTTTGACAGCCTGCTTGTTGGCCGGACACTTTAAGAGGCCCCTGGTCTCGTGGAAGAGACAGTGCGCCACCGGGACGTCCTCTCCGTTATGGCTGTGCTTTCTCCTGGGCGGTACGGTGTAATCGGCCTTGTGTGTGTGATGCATGGCCACCATGATGACTTTCGGTGACCTGGGACATTCTTTGAAAGCAGAGAGGTTCAATAATGAAGACACGAGGACACAGACAGTCAGTTTGTAGTTTTTGGTGCACTACCGTTGAGTTGGAGTTCACTCAGAGCAGCGTTTATGTCCGTCTCAAAACGAGTGACGATGGGACAGAAGATCAGCACCACTTCACTCTTCTCAGCGCTGTCCACTTGCTTCGCTCCATATTTCTTAAGTTTCTTGACAACTTTTATATGGCAGTCTTTTGTATTTCCTGCCACGATCGGGTAGAATTTCTTCAGCAAAAGCTTGACTGAAATTAGACATGGGGGAAAAAAAATATAGTCCATATAAAAGGCTAATTTGAATCACTGGTCACACTTTTACCTGGTGTAGGTGTTTCAGCACTGTCTACTTTGTTGTTTTTCGTGCATGCCATTGCGATACTCCGAACAGGAAGCGATGAACTGAAGAATGGTTTCGCTTTCACCTTAGATACAAAAAGTTTATTTCTCTGCTGCTGTTCTAAAAGCCACCAGCAGATGGAGGTAGTCAGGCGTACTTGATCGCTGCCTCAGTAGGTCTACTAAGTTCAGAACTGTGCTGTTCTCGTACTGGAGCCTATAGGCAAGAGTACAGCAATATATATTTTTTTTATTTTTAGAAGTATGTGTGGTACCTTCACGTGGACGAAATGAAAGCAAAAACAAGGTGGTGACGGTTTGAACTCATCTCTCTACGCCTCTGGTCCCACTGCTGCTCAACAAACCTACAATTTCATATGTCGGAGGTACAATGATATCGACTTTCCCCTTTGTGTTTTCATTTTCTTTGAGTATTTGGGAATAACATATCCACTCAGATCACCATAAAACTAGGCCTATATATGGATACATATAGAAAGATGCCCCAGGGGAGTGGAGCAGCAGTGCAGTGCTCTGAATGCAGATTGTGAAAAGTTCTATTGGTGCTTTAAGGAAACTATTTTATATGGGACTAAGATGGCTGTAGCCTCAGTGCAGGACTGAACAGAGCACTATTTAGGGCTAATGGTTCATTAATTTACACTGGCATCCAATAGGCCTAGTCCTCCAAAGTGAGTGAGTCAGACTTGACTTAAAGGTGCACTATAGAACTTTTGAAGTGAAAAAAAAAAAATCTTAATATTTGTGTATATGTGACCTTGTAGTGACTCAGTGGCTTCATCAGTGCAGCATGGCACCTTTGCTTTCCCTCACAGTGGCATCTATGATGCTCCACAATCAATTGTTTTGGGGCCAGTTTCTGGTACGAACGCATAAAAATAACTGATCCTGGAGCATCATAAAGGCCACTGTGAGGGAAAGCAAAGGTGCCATGCTGCACCGATAAAGCCACTGAGTCACTACAAGGTCAAATATACATAAATATTAAGATTTTTTTTGTTTCACTTCAAAAGTAGCATAGTGCACCTTTAAAATACAAAATACTTGTTTCCCATATTAATGATATACAGCCCCTATATTCTGGAAATGGTTTGTTTTTTTGGTTTGTTTGCCTTCCAGGTCCAGAGATGTCAAGTTAGCCATTGAACCATGAGCAGCTGCTTGTCGACTCAACATTTAACAAACCACTTTTCAAATAAATGTTAAACATGCAATTAACTGAATCAAAACTAACAATAGAAATACATTTGTGACAAGCCCACACAGGTTTACTCTGGTTAGTACAGTGTGTTTTCTCCCATTGGTGAATGATTGGCTCCATTAAAAATCCGCATAGGCATAGTGACCGCATTATAAATCAGAGACAGTATACACTAGGCTATAGCAGCTCCATATTGTTTGTAAGGACGCACCAAAGTCAGCATCTCTACACTGAAAAGTTGCTTTGCACCGGGCAGTAACCCTCACCCCATAAAGCACGGGCAGGATCTTGTGTACAAAATGAGTTGTGTGATAAATCTCCCCTGCTGTATGTGTATTTAGAGATAAGTGCTTGGGTGTTGCTTTTCTGTAATGTTCATCACTCTTTTTCTTCAGGAAAAGCTGAACAAGACGCCCGGTGTGTGCCCCATAAATTGTGGAAGCCGTTTCCCCCCCCGCAGTATCTCCTATGCTACACAAACCAGCTTTACACTGAGCGAAGATGATTATAACATTTAATCACTGGTCCTATCGGCGCGCGGGGCAGCCTCCTCTTCCCCCCCTCGATTTGATTTACCCGCCCTCTTCCTGGGTGAAAATCTCATCCAGCAGACGGATTGCTACACTACGGGCCTCTATAAATCATTCTTTAATCACGGGGTGGCGAGATTGGGGCGCCGGCACCCGTGGGAGCGGGGCCCGCGTGACACCCCGGCTCCTCCCCTGCGCGTCCGGCGAAGGGAGAGTTTTGATTCCTTTTCCTGTTTCACACCTTAAGGCTTGTCTGCATGTGTATCAGTCATCCCGGAAACTAAGAGGGATGACCCAGGCGGAGCGCTCTGAGCTCACACCCACGATTACTCCACACCGGGGGGGAAGAGAGGGTTGAGATAGGAGATATCCCAGGACACAGGAGCGCTCTGGGGCAGCCTGTGTGTGTGGCAATACAGAGATTGGCAACAGGCGCTAAATTCTACTGTTCTCTCTGTAAATCTGTGAAACATTTGGGGGGGAAAAGACCTCTGTGGGCTGTGCATGTGCTTACTGTATTGGCCTTGTTATCGATCAGGAACTAGCAGGTCAGTTGTGCATTATCTTGACATAATTGCTCCCTGAAAGTCAGCCCTGTGAAGAAGTGAGATGTTAGAAATGCATTAGGAATGAGTGGAATGAGTTTGGACCACAATTAACAGCACCTTTTCGCCGTGGGTTTCCTCCGAGTTTTCTCCGTCTAATCCTTGGGCATGGTGTCCCCCAAGGTCCGGTGATAGGTCCCTTGATATTGCACTGCGGTCGACAAGTGGCCCAGCACGATTTGAAGAATGGGGTAAACAAAGCAGACTAATTTCATTTCAGGGACAGCCTTAACCGAGACCCTAACGGTTTGGGTTAAATGAATGAGATTATTTCCTTTTAAAACAAGATTCCTTAGTTCGAGGGTCTCCAGTTGTCTTAGATCATTCACAAACGACCTGCTAATAGACACTTTTTGCAGTACTCCAACATACCTTTCACCAATAAGAACATGTGACTCTAGCCTTAAGTGTACTAGCAGTATTAGAAAACTCACTTACTGTCTGTGGGTCATCTTATTAGGTCCATTCATCTGCTGGTAACTGACTGCAGCGTTTCTAACCAAATAGAGCCCTCTGTAGTTTGTTTGTCCTTTATCTATATATGTGGACTCAATAACAAAGGGAAAGCGTCTGATCTCTTGTGGGGTTAGTATCGCACCTGCAGCTATGAAGGTCATTTTCTTTCATTTTCTGTGAAAGTCTTGTAGCAAACTTTTTTCCTTGTACATCGTGAAATCATTTTTCATTATAAAGAATATTGTACAAAGAGGGAGAGCTTCAAACAAACTGAGGCTGCAGCTGACAGTTTTAATCCAACTTCCTCTCGCTGTTGAAGACTGCTGAAATGGAAATAGCCTGATTTAATTTGATGTCTATTTAGTTCGACACATTAGATACAAATATTGTCATAAGTGGATATCTTAGTTTTTAGTGGAAAAAACATGCTTTGTTTTTTGGGCCATCGCTGCACTACAAGGACCGGAGCAGAGGAGTTTGTGAATTGTGCAGCAGCCCTCAGTAGATTCATGTGGCTGGTTCTCCTGCGTAGAGCGAGCCAGAGCCAGTGCTGAGAGACATGAGAGTCGTACGATTTTAAATAATAAATGCCCTCAGATGTGTTTAATGTCTGTTTTCCCACTAACAGGCTCTTCATGATGGCTCCTTATCTGAGGAGCAACTTCACAGGATTCAAAGTGGCTCTGGGCACTAATTATGTATTCTGAAATATGCTGGAATAAAAAAATAATGTACCCTTATAGGGTCATGTAAAATTTCAAAAGATTACACAAATGGATCAGGCAATAGTAGTGCCAGAGAAGTTAATGACATGCTCATCGCAGTCACAGCAATGCCACAATACACTATTGGATTGATTCTGATTTATATGCAGTACTTTCCAGATCACAACGTTGTACGGACGCAAACATTTCAAACATTGTCAACTGGACTAGGCTGAAAGAGTTGACTGAGTTGTGCATGGACAAATATAAGCATAAAACAAAAAGCTGCTGGGTCATCTTGCAGTGTCCCGATACTTTGATGTGAAATAACAGTGTTTCACATTAAAGGCTTAACCCCTTAACCCCCGCCTTAACCTTTGCATTTTCTCCAGTTCAGCTTTACCCAAATCCAAAAGCTTACAGCCAGTGTTGGGAAAGTTACTTTAAAATTGTAATATGTTCAATATTAGTAGTTACCATGTTAAAAATGTAACTACTACTTTGAGTTACTTCTGAGTTACTTTTGAAAACTGAAAATAGTAAAGCCACCGACCAAAAGTGCGCTCGTGTTTTGTTTTGATGTTAGGTGCACGTAACCTACACACCAACTTTCAGTTATTTGGTGCTGCATTTCATTTGGGGGCATTTTTTTGTTCATACTTGCACTTGTAACTCGAGTTACTTGAATTGTAATGACTAATATATTCCCATAGTTTGCTTGAGTAATATGTTATATGCCTTAGTTACTGAAAAAAAGTTATATATTTTAGTAACTACTTTTGTAATACGTTACCCCAACACTGCTTACAGCCTACAGGCCAGTGTAACGTCTCATTTGAAAGCTAAGACCTACAAAACAAATCTTAACGGATATTTTTCCTTGCCCGGTTGCCTTTTCGTCTTCGTTCACGCCTCAGTTCTGTCTCTATTTTTGACACTTTTTCCGGAAGACTTTAGATTTGGGTAAAGCCAACCAGGAGAACATGTGCTCCTCGGTTAAGAGGTTAAACATAACACTATTAAATGCACAGATTTGTTCATATCTCATGGTTTATCATTGTCAGTTTATTTCTGTGCACCAGCCATTCTTCTGCTGTTTTACCCACTATAAGGTGGAAGTGATACAAGTCTTGGACGCACGAAGTCTAAATTGTAATCGCTGGCAAACTCGTGTATTTTTGTGAAGTACTGGCATAGTTCATGGACCGTGACGTCACCTCGCTGAAGGCTTTTTGCAGCCGCCGCGCGCTCCGAGCTGACAGTCCGCTCAAGTTTTCCAAAGCGCGACTTACAAGCGCGCGCCGCTCCAAAAAAAAAAAAAAAAAAAAGCGATGCCCCTCACACTGCGCGAGGAGGATGACACCACCGGAGCGCACGGGAGCCGCTGGGCAAGAAGTGGCTGAAGGTGGGAGTCGGCAGAGAGAGAGAGGGGGAAAGTTGTTCTTCTCCACTGGTTTTCAGAGGATAATCACGGTCCTGTGGGATGACTAAGTAGACGCTGAGAATCATGCCTTTTAAGACATGGCATGGGCGCTCCTCTTCGCTCGACTCGCCCCCTTCTCGCACCGGCTCACGAGGACATCCCTGTGTTTCCTGTCCATCTTCTTCACGTACGTGTGCTACTGTGTCCTGTTCCCCGAGGAGAGCTTCGTGCAGAAGTCGCTCGGTCCAACTCCATGCTGCCTGCTCCAGACCAAAGGACCGAGAACCGCGGCGGAGGAGGCGCACAGACCCCGTCCAGCGCGCCTCCACGCGGCCAGGAACGACACCCCGAGCCCGCCGCTGGGCAGCATGAAGTTGGGGAATAAAAAGTTGCCAAAAGCCATCATCGTGGGGGTGAAGAAGGGGGGGACCAGGGCGGTTCTGGAGTTTATAAGGATCCACCCGGACGTGCGCGCGGCTGGGACGGAGACGCACTTCTTTGACAGGAACTATGACAGAGGACTGGAGTGGTACAGGTGAGAGCGTCACTTATTCTTTCTTCTGTTGATCTGTTGGTGAGTAATCAATGTAAAGTGCACGACTAACTACAGAAGGTTATCTAACAGTTTTTGGTTTGTTAAAGGGATGCACCAAGAGTTATTGAGCCCTTAAACTAAATTGCTATTTATATAGAGCAGTCTGAGTTCTTAACAGCTCATGTAAGTACAAGAAAATATCAAGTAAGGCAGTTTGGTTCATATCAGGCATTGCCATTTCTTCATTCATCCATCTATTTCTTAAAACAGTATTGTAGGTTATGCACATTTTTCTTTTTTCTGTTTTATTCATACAAAGTAACTTCAAATTAGTCAAGGTCCACATGTTTTACAGTAGCCTGTGTGGGAAAGTTTATAATACAGTACATAATAGACCATATGTTGTATGCGATCAAATGTTCTCAAATATTAACCAATGAAAACAGTAACATGAATTAAAACAACAACACTGTACTACAATAACAGCTATGTATTCATTCATTTGGATTGCTCCTTAATTTGTGGCAATGCGCCATTCCAAAAACAATGGTTCAAATGTCAATGAATAGAAAAATAACATTTGTAAGTGGTTGGGAAGCACACTGGACTCTGGCTGTTTTGCACAATTACATAAGAGTGCCTTCTCACTCCATTTTGTGTCATAATTAACATATTTTGATGAAACCCGGGGTTGGACACTGCCCAAAGCATTGCTCACTTGATTTCTGATGCGTGTTTTTCTGTGATAGTGCTTTGATCACGACTGCGATTTCTAATGTATTTAATGAAAGGCGGACAAACGGAGGGGAGTGGAGTTTTCAGCGAGGAGCTGACAAACCGCTGTCTGCCCCCCCGCTGAGCCGTCTGAATCAGCCCCCCCTGAGCCCACTGCAGGACCACCATCTTCTCATATACTCTGGCTTTCACATGCACCAACATATTTCCTCATATCGAATCGCGAGTTCTGTTGAGTGGAAGTGCCTTTTCGTGCCGGGCAGTTCATCACATGTGAGAGAAACAAAATTTGGAAGCCCATGGGAGGCAGTGGCGGCGAACAGTGTGGAGGGATACACAGCTGCCAGGCCCCAGAGCAGTTGTTATTTACAACCGGGCTTGTGTTTTTGAAACAAACTGCGCAGTGAATTTGTAAGATTTGAATGATATGAAGACCAGCACCCAAAAAAACACTGAAACATTGTGTGAACAAATCCACCTGATTGTTTAATTCCCCCTCACTTCAGGTTTGTTTCCACACAAACTACTCTTGTTCCAGTATTTTCTTGGCCTTTCAAACACTGAAGGAACTATTCTCACACAGTTGCTTGCGCACAATGCCATGTTAATGAGTGGCAGCCGATATACAATACCCACCACAACACAGAAGTATCCGAGAGCCCCAGTAATGGTGCTTGTATGGCTCTAATTGGCCTCCTCAGCCTCAGCCTTTTATCAGTGCAAGTGTGTGGGGCGAGCTAGGGCCTATTAACCTCAAGAGTGTCAGCTGTCAGAGCGCCCACTAAAGGTCACTCCCGGCTCCTCGAAATGTACTGGAAAATACAGTGTTTACCTCTCAGCTCCATCATAAACCTGTCAGCCGTGTCCCCAAAACGCCTCAATTAGCGTCGCAGCATGACAACTAAAAGTAAAAAGATAAGATGAAGGTTATTTTCAATCAAAAGTAAAGGTTTTCCAGGTGCTCAACTTTATTTACATTATTCATTACATTTTCTTTGCAGCCTGTAAGAGTTCAAAGTGTCATTTTATGCTTTTGTGCCTCTAAATCCAAATGCCCTAATTACATAAAGAAACACAAGGCCCTAAAACAAGGCCTTGTGTCTCTCCGTTGTGACCCTCTTCTAAATTGGTTTTGTCAACATTTAAAGTTATTTCTGTGGCCGGGCTGGTCCAGTGTCGCTGAAGACCACAGTGGCCTACTTTCAGAGTCATGTTTGTATTCATGGTGATTTATTATCCTGAACCGAAAGGAGCTGTCTCGCACAAGTCTCCAGTGACACCGGACCACTACCACCACCTCCTCTTCTCCTATTATCTTTTACATCCTCACAACTGGAGCTCAGAATGTCTTACATTCTCACCAATGTAATCCTGCCCTATATAGGCTGCATATATATAGAGCACATGATGTTCTGTGAATCTATCGAACTGAACTGTATAAGCTGTGCGACTGTCCTGTCTCCCTCAGGGGTCTGATGCCGCGCACTCTGGAGTCGCAGATCACCATGGAGAAGACACCCAGTTACTTTGTGACCAAAGAGACTCCTCAGAGGATCTCCGCCATGTCCCGGGACACTCGGCTCATCGTGGTGGTGCGGGACCCCGTCACTCGTGCAATATCCGACTACACCCAGACTTTAACCAAAACTCCAGACCTACCCAGCTTCCAGGAGCTGGCCTTCAGGAACCAGACTCTGGGAACAGTGGACACTTCCTGGAACGCCATCCGCATTGGCCTGTACGCGCTGCACCTGGACAATTGGCTGCGCTACTTCCCTCTGGCTCAGATCCACTTTGTGAGTGGAGAACGGCTTATCACAGACCCAGCAGGGGAACTGGAGAGGGTGCAGGACTTCTTGGGTCTGAAGCGTATTGTGAGTGACAAACACTTTTACTTTAACCGCACCAAAGGCTTCCCCTGTCTTAAGAAGCCGGAGAGCAGCGGCTCCCCGCGCTGCTTGGGCAAATCTAAGGGCAGAACTCACGTCCAGATCGACAGAGACGCCATCGAGCAACTGCGAGACTTCTACAGGCCATACAACATCCGCTTCTATGAAATGGTGGGGCACGATTTTAAGTGGGAGTGAGCGTTTTAAATTGAAGGGCACAGTAAATGTTGGTGAACAGAGAAAAGCTAGTTCTCAGCACTTTGCAGCCGTTATTGTTTGAGACCAGTGACAGAGGAGACTGGTCAGTTATGGTCAGCATCAGCAGCCGCTGTGTGGCTAAATAGAGCCATCAATTCAGCTTCAACATCTTAATATTTCTCTCTTCCGCTGTCTGTTTCTGCTGACATGGGGCTCTATTTGCTGACTGGTTTCTGTATAAAAAGGGAATTTCACAGGGACTAGTGGGATTAGTTCCTCTTAAAAACCTGCTGCACTAATCAAGGCTGGGTTTGAACGCAAGACCTTGGAAATGTCAGTGAAGTCTGGAGGGAGCGCAGCATTAAGCTGCGCACTGTGTGCTGCCAGGGCGATCTGAAATGCAAAGCCATACTGACGATGAACCGAGTATCACTTCTATAGGTCCACATCACTAAAGCATGAAGCTATATGCACTCGAGCACTGCACTGCTCTGTGGACTGTCCACACTGTTCATTTTGGTTACAGTCCACAGTAATGCTTAATAATTACTGCCATTAAACAGAAGCACAACTAACAACTTGTTCAAGGAGTATTTTGTCCTTTTTGGAAATTTTATTTTTGAAAACATTCACAATGAAAAGGCCCAACCCTGTAAAATGTCCAAATGTCAGTGTCAGCAACTCATCTTGAAAGAGTTGTGACTGGTCACAAAAACAGCTTTTAAAAAAGTATGATCAGAATGGAAAATACATAAATTTCATAATAGTATGAAATAACAAACCATTATTCTCCATATTATTGAATCCACTGTTTTTATGAACCACAGGTCACGATTTGCATCGTTATTGCAAAGTTGGCCTACAGTCAGAGCTTTGTTAGCTGCTGTGTGTGTGTGCCATTTCATTATGATTTTTGGATTTGAGTTTGGATTTTGCCAGTCAAAAAAATCCCCTTTGAGTTTGCATTGCCTTCTGTGGAGTGTGTTGTGAGCGGAGCTGCTGGCTGTAGGTGGATGAGTGGATGTAGGTGTGAGGAATTTCAATCACACATTCAAAGACAAAGGAGGGAACGGCGCGCGGTGGCAGGTTATCAAACACATTCTGGGACAACTGTGTCACATGATTGCAGTCAAAACTTCGGCATTTGGAAGCGAGCGCTGAATGCTAAAGCAACTGCTTCACTTTGTGCAATACCACAAATGTTCAGATCGAAAGGTGAGGAAGCAGTTTATACTCAGAATTGTTCTGCCTTTATATGAAATGATAAACCAAAGATAAAGCACAATAGTTTTGTAATACACAACATTTTCCCCAAAATTAAGTTTTCTTACAATAGACGGCATCGGTTCCTCACGTGAAGTTTATATTAAAGTATGGGAGGAACTATAACCATTTTGTTTGACACAATTTGACGAAAAAAACACATTGCTTACATTTTTTGTTTAAATTTATCAAATCATATCATGCTGTCCTATAATACAGTATGTAGTTACTAGTCAACGCTCCTTTCAATCTGCACTTTTCCTCAAGAAGTGCCCTCACAGACTCGCGACACAGTAAATAAACCGAATCCACATCAGCAAATTTAGTTGTGCTCAGATGTAAACAAATAAAGTTCGGGCTGATCGAGTTGCCAGAGTTCACCAACACACTGACTCAGCGTTTGCAAGTCTTCACCAATAATAGAGAGTACGCTGTGACCCGCGGGAGCTGTTCTTTACTCCATCACATCATTAATAACCGCAGTCAGATGTAGGACACGCTGCTCCTGTCTGATCTGCATAGCTCTCAAGTCTATACTTTTATCTACCTCATCTGACGCTGCCTGGGTTTGACATCAGAATATAGAAAGCCATGGTAGGAAGTAACTACGCACAGATACTAAAGTCATTCAGCTCAGGATATTTTTAGAAACAAAGACCTGGTTGGAGGTAAACAACTCACTTAAGGGCCTGTCTCACCGGCCTGGCAAGACAAGTTGGAGACTCGAGTTGCCGCCGGTCACGGAGATGTCTCAGAGACGTCCCCTGGAGATAAGGCGAGTCTCCAGGTAGTCTCGGTGGAAACAAACGTGTTCGATTTCAGTGGAGACCTCTTTGGAGACATTGCAGGGACGTCACAGAAACGTCTCACAGGTTGGGGAGAATAAATAGTGTTTGGCACAACTGCTTGAGACCGCGTAGACCTCTCGGAGACTTTTCAGAGACTCAGCTGAAATCTCCAGGGGACGTCTCGGAGACCAGCTGCAGCCCAAGTCTCCAACTACTCTCCTGGCCGGTGTGATAGGTGTATGCGCGCAATCATTAACTGAGAAACAAACTGAGACTAGGTATAACTAGTTGTGTTGTAGTAAGTTCTTGCAGACTTAAAGCAGGCTATCTTCGATTTTTTTGTCTTAAAAGTCATAAACTTTTGCCTCATTTCTGTCGCCAATTTGTCTGTAAATGGTGCGAGTCTCATAAGGCCCATCTCCACCTCAGCCCAGACGTCTGCTCTTCCTCCCGCAGCCTCGTTCCACTCTCTTCTTCTTGTTCATTAAACCGCTGCGACCTCCGGGTGGGGGCGTACGGGCACCTCGCCTCGCTCTGCCCCTTCCTGTCACCGCACCAGCACCTGCTTATTCCCTCGCTCCCGCTCATTGGGCAGCGTGCGCGCACAACCACACACACACAACACACACACACCGTAGGCCGCACACAGGTGAGCGGCTGCGGCGCGTACGTCACGGTGAGAGGCAGCCTGTCGGCGCCGGTACACATGGGTCCTAATTAGGCTGCAGGGCTGAGTGGAGCGATCCCCCCCTGTACCGAGCCCCAGCCAGTTTGATTAGAATCCGGCTACTGAACGGCCCTCAGGAGATTGCTTCCAGGTCAAAACTCCTCTCCTTTTTCCCTTTCCCAGTTTCTTGGCTTTTTTTCAAGTAGGAAGAATCCTCCAAGGGGCATGCACATCGCTAAATCCGGCGCGTTTTCTGCGGACGATGACGCGACCTATTTGCGCTGCGGTTAATGAGGGGCTTGTTAGAACTAATTGGTATTTGTTGAAACTAGTGTGAGCATCTTGGTGATTAAGGTGGAGAGTGGCCGGTCACTTCCCCTAAATAGCATTATTTTTTAAAGCAGCAAACTTGTATTAGCTTATAAGGACATTTAGGTGAACATGCGGCATCACAGGCTACTATGGTAAACAAGTTCACTTACTCAAGAATTATGAGTGCTCACAAAAAATCTATTATTTTAATCAAAGTTACTCAAATATGACTAGTTAAGTAAACTAAAATGAGAAAATGATGTATACAGTCAGAGGATTACAGAATTGGCAAAAGCGGTTGTATTTTATATTTTTATAGCGCGTTTACTTGGTCAGAAAGCAAAGCAGACCAGTGGATATTAAGTGTGGTGTAAAAAGCGTTACACTAGTGAACGGTGGTATTTTGTGAAATGAATGGCCGGCCCCACAAATCTGGCCCCCACAAAGTTGAATAGCCCTGGTTTTCAGCTTTTCATGCTTTGCTGAGGAACAAGGACACGAGTGTGACTATTGCTCCGGTTTGTCTTTTGCTCCTCTGCTGAGAGAGTGGGGTCACAGGGTCAAGTGAATATATGTCATTTAGTGAAAACAATCAGGCCAAATCGTGTTACCTGAATGGCATATTTATTCTCAATCATGTGTCTAATCTCCGAGTTCTGATCGTTCAATACGGTGCGCTGAAGTAATGTAGAATGTGGCAGCTGTTATGCATAAGCCGGGAAGACGGGGAAGCTTTCTGACTGTTTGTGAGATGCACAGGCAGAAGCACATTCACCAGTTCTTGTGCTCCGTTTGCTCTCCACCTGCAAAAGAATGAAGAATGAGCACTTCACATGTTATCTTCTGCTCATTGCCCATCTTTCAGTTTCTCAGGGTAAAGGGTCCTGGAAGTATTTTGGAGGATCTCCTGGTGTTTAATGAGAGTGCTCTGGTAACTCTGACAATACGTGACCGCACTACGTTCTGATCTCGTCCTGCACATTTATGCATTGACTACATCAATATTTCAAAAAAAGAGCCCCTTTAATCTTCTTTTAAAATCCATTTGTTTTGAAGTTCTAATCAATAACTCATGATTTAATTAAATCCATTACATTTTTCATTATACGCCTTTCATGATTTCATTTTACAGTGGGAGGAAAAAGTTTGTGAACCCTTTGGAATTTCTCTTGTGAATGTTTATGGCCAATAAAATGTAATTGTTTGAAGGGTATTAGTTTAAGCAGACACTGTTTAATTATTCTTGGGATTTTAATAAAGATCAGGCCACATTTTATAACCAACTGAGGCAGAAATTTACTGTAAGGGTTCACATACTTTTTCCTCCCACAGTATATACTCCTAACCCTGTTAAAGGAACAGGCCACCGTTTTTACATACTGAGATATGTTCTTACCTTAGCTTTGACGAGTTCTTTAGGACCTGTCTGATCTTCACCCGTGCCTTCAGTCACGTAAACACAGCGCAGACGGCGTTAGCATTTAGCCTCTCCCCCTCTCCACTATAGCTCCAAAACAGGTCAAGATAGAAGCTACCAAGCTCTTCCACGTTTTCCCTATTTAAATATGGTTACGTGAAGTGTTCCACTACAAAGTATAATTACACAAAATTAAACAATGTGGATTTTCTAAGCGGATAAAAGGGGGAACTATATTGTAAGGCGTAGTAATACCAGGAGTAGTTTGGCATCCGCACAGTAAAGTGAAGATTACTGGGCGGATTTCACGCAACACTTCACGTAACCATATTTAAATAGGGAAAACGTGGAAGAGCTTGGTAGCTTCTATCTTGACCTGTTTTGGAGCTATAGTGGAGAGAGGGAGAGGCTAAATGCTAACGCCGTCTACGCTGTGTTTACGTGACTGAAGGCACGGGTGAAGACCAGACAGGTCCTAAAGAACTCGTCAAAGCTAAGGTAAGAACATATCTCAGTATGTAAAAACGGTGGCCTATTCCTTTAAGACTGTTCAGCCCCAATGTAGTCTATGTTTTTTGGACATATTCTCTTATCATGTTTATATTTATCGTCTTAACACTTACAGCAATTTGTTTATATCTACTTTAATGCATTTTTTAGTGTATGAGTGCGTAATTTTAATACATAAGAAATTGATATGTTTTTAGTATCAGGCAGCCGCCAAATAAAATAGAAATTAGTAAAAGAAGTCTGAAAACCATAAGAACCTGCTGTACAACTCCCGGGTTGAAAACATAATGCGGCAGAATTGCTCTGAGCAGAACTTTAACCCAAAAAGGTGTCGACGGCGCACATTCCCCAAAGACCGAAAGAACTTTTCCACTTGTGTGAGTACAGCGAGTCCTTTTACATATCCGCGCTGCTATCGGCCCAAATATTCCCTTATTTCCCCGGTGAGCAGCCGTGCCTCTGCATTAACAACATTATCCTCACTCTTCCTGTGTACTGACGAGAGGATGCTGCGGTCCTGTGCCATAGCATGAATGTCAGATTATTATTCATATGTATTATATAACCAATGTAATGTCTCAACGTGAAGTGGTTGCAAATGAGCAAATGTGACTTCACTCTCTGCTGTGTTCAGATGACATTTAAGAGCCTATGGTTTTTATATTATTACTTATCCAGGGGCATAGACATACATATTGCACAGGCCTCTGCCCGCTATAAATGTTGGGAATGTGTTGTAATCAAGTTATTACAGTGTCAAAACAGATTCCACTTCTCGATGATGTCCAAGTCATCGTTTGGATTAAGTCCAAACGTGTTCAGTTCCAAATGGACAGAGTCTTTGCCATGTTCTTTCAAGCATCATTTACATAAACTGTCTTGAGATCAGTTTTTCAGCATGAAACTTCAGCGAATAAAGAAGGGGAAATAATGAAACAGTTAGGACACAGCAGTGAAAGCTTTAACTTTACTTTTTATATGGTTTCGTTTTATAATACTATGAAGTACAGCACGTGGTCAGACTTCTGTAAAAGCTCCGAAGCCATTAGTCATTTCAATGCTGTGCCCACTATTGTTACCGAATCAAATTAAAATCACATCGACCAATTTATCCACACGGAAATGACTTGTGTTTCCTTATATTTGCCTCATTATGTCTTCTCATTTCCACTGCTTACATTGTCATCGTCATCCCACCCTCTTCCAGATGCAACACGAAAATGTCAGGGTTAGCAGCTCTTTTTTTTTTTTTTTTTAAATAAAACATAGAAACCTATTGCGAGTATCTTGCAACACCATTCCCCCAATTTGATCAGACATACCCTTCGGAAGAGTAGATCTGGAGTATTTTTGCTGAATGGCGGCAGGTTCACATAAGGATTGCGCTACAGAATGGGTCTGGGAGGAGACAGTAGCTGACACTGCAGAGGCACAGTCCTCCTCTCTCCTCCGTCCTAATGCTTCAGAATAGTTTAAGCCGCGCAGTCGACAGGATGTCCCAGTGGCTCCGCAGCCAAATTAAAATGAAGTGCTGACAACTGTGGCACTCTCTCAGAGGCTGCTCCAGCGCACGTCACAGACCAGTGGGACTAAGTGAGCAATTAGCCAAGGAGTTTTATTAGAACAATTTATCATTTACTTAAGTTTTTTTTTTCTTTCTTGGGTACACAGAGATGAGGGAAGGGACATAAATCACTGTATAAAAAGACAACTGGACAGCAGAATCACGTCTCTAGTGTGCACCAATATGATTGTCTTTATTTTACACAGCAGCCCGATGCGTTTGTCCAGGCTTGGGACTCCTACAAATAGTGCACTGGCTCGTGACCGAACCCCAACTAAAATACTAACACACATAAAATGCTAAACTAGAGGATGTTGGAGGCTTTTGATTTTGTAAACGGGTCCCAAAATGATTGTGTGTGAGCGTTTTCAGTGTGCGGAGAGTCCAGTGGAGTGATCAGAGAGGAGAGAGTCAGCCAGGGAGATGTGTCCTCATTACAGCTTCACGTCCAAAGCTAGATAACAATCTCACATTTCGAACTAAACCAAACCATATCACTGGAAGTACCTCAGAAACAGTCCGCTGCTCTTATTGCTTTTTATACAATTAAGCACAAAAACTTTGAGGGTTTCTTTTCTAAATTTATACAGTGGAAATAGAAAGAAGAAGTTAAACTGGAATGGAAAAAGGACCAGACGTGAGATGTGAATGACACAGGATGGTGTGTCTCAGCACTGGAGTCTTTCTGTTGCCAAAATCTGGTGACAAATGCAACAGTTTTGGCCCCAGGGTGCAAAAACCTGTGGCTGTGATAAACACTTTCCAAGATTAGACGTGCAAAAGGATGCTCTTTACTGGGAAATCGAGTTGAGAGGTTAAGTGATAAAACTTGATGTGGAGTAAATATAACCCAAAGATTTGATACAGCACACATTTTATTGGTTTCTGTAATTCAATGACTTCTCTTTTCTATGACCAATGGCTACAAAAAAGAGCAATGGAACTGATCACAAAACATACCGTATAGTTTAATATGGGGCCTATATCAGTTTTACGACATTTATGCATTAATAATAAGAAATTAGGAATATGCTATGATAGGTGGGTGAAGTGGCATGCCTATTGACACAACAAAAGCATGCAACTGCAGGAGCTGGGATTCAAACATTCAACCTCCCTGTTATCATTGTATGATAAATGGTCACATTTATAGAGCGCCTTTCTACTTGCTTTAGGCACTCAAAGCGCTTTACATCAAGGAACCAGTCACCTATTCACACTCTCATTTCCTTCATTCATACACCAGTGTATGCAGACACAGGTGGGTGAAGTGTCTTGCCCAAGGACACAACGACAGAGCCAACGACAGAGATTCCAACCACCAATCCTCCAATCAAGACAACCTGCCCTCTTTAACAGTTGCACAGAGAGTAGAGTGGGTTGTATCCCCTTCTTACTTTCCTGACTGGTTCTCAGGAAGAATAGTTAAACGACTATTTCCTGTGGGCCATGGGCTCCATTGTCCCGCAGCAGCTCATACACGAACTGATCCACCTGGGGCTCACGGCTTCCTCACGGGGAAAAGACCACCAGGCAGTATACATCAGCAGCCCTCCAGCATCATCACACTGAACACGGGCGTCCCCCAAGGTTGCGTGCTGGGCCCCCTCCTGTTCACTCTGCTGTCCCAATGCACAGCTCAAACTTTTTCATTGAGTTCACAGATGATACAACAGCGGTGGGTCTATTCAACAACAGAGTGAGGTGAGCAGCCTGGACAAGCGGCGCACACATAATCTCTCTCTAAATGTGGGGAAGACAAAGGAGATTGTTGTGGACTTTCAGAGAGTGTGCATCCATCGTACTCCTTTCACAATCAACGGTGCACCTGAGAGGGTGACCAATCCAAGTTCCTGGGTATACACATAACCAGGAACCCATCCTAGTCCACAAACATTACATCACTGGTCAAGAAAGGGCACCAGCTTCTTTGCTTTCTTCACCAACTGAGGAGAGTAAGAGCCTCAGCCCATTAGAGATTTCATTGAATTCATTTGCGCCAAGAGTTTAAAGGTAATACCATTTCAATTTCTCTGTGTGTTTTATGTGATTGAATTGATAAGAAACTGGCCTTATTGCATTGTGTACAGGACTCACAGCGAGTATCACTCCCTCCCCAAGGCCTGACTCAGGGATCACCGAAATCCCCTTAAAGCTCACAGTTTATAAGACTAATCCAATGTGACAAGGATGAAAGTCCAAAAGTACCACACTGCCTGGTGCTTCATCTCTAACTTTCTCGATACTGCAGACCTCGTACTTTCTTAGCACGCTGTTCTCATCGTACCAGCTGCCTCTTGTCTGTCCGGGATCTCCCCCCCCCCCCCCCCCTTCCTATAGGCAGCATCCACTCATCAGGCTGTGAGGTGCGAGGTGTCAGCACTTGGACATGATTCCTTCAAGCCCAACATGTCTGCTACCACGCTGCCTCTCACTCATCCCACACCCGCGTGATTGACGGACCACTCGATTATGCTTTTTTGCAGCCAGGTGGTGGTTGGCAGTCGGCGCACCGCATACCACCAGATTGCTGCATCAGCCAAAGTGCGAGGGCCATAGTGTTTTTCTGGCATCAACGCGTCTGGACGAACATCACAGGAATAATAAAGGGAGGGAAAAAAAACATGCATCGGATGTCAATCACCGGTCCAAACTCTGTCTCTTCTTCAGCTCTTGAAATTTCTGTTGGCATGATTATCGGAGCTTGTATCATTAGCGGCTTGGGAGGTACAAAAAAAAAATGTTGGTATAGGTTTTCCAGCTCTAGGGGAAGAGAAACAGAAAAGAGACGGCTTTGATGTTGTGTTAGTTTCATGGAGGCAAATAACACACTTTGATATTTCTTACACTTCTCTCTGCACATGGACACAAGAACATCAGCACAAGGTTGGAGAAATTGCCAGCCGCAAACATGGATGAACAGGATAAACGCAAGATAAGATCAACTTTACTTTTATCGTGCCTTGGTGGGAAAACTCTTGTGGGTGAGCAGCATAACAGAGCATATTTATGAAACAAAGAACAATCCAACACAACAACTGCAGAACAGTGCAACTACAGTAAGCTGCAGCCTGATGTGTCTGAATATGGATTTACAACCGTTGGAGAGTGGTTTTATTTGGGATAGTGAAAAACAAAACAAGTGTAGGCTACACTGGAACAGTTGGGGAGATTAATACATCAAAGCACATATATTGTGCACTTCTAGACTCTCAAAGACATAAAATACAATCTTGTAGAAATCAAAACAAAACAACTGGACTTAAATGAGAAAGTCCCCCTAACGAATAGTGAATTCTGTTTACAAAAAGGTATTATTTATTTGAAGTAGACTTTATATGTCCTTTAATAGCAAACAAGTAAACACAAATGATGGTAATAATTGTAGTATTTGTAATTTAATGCTGAAATTGTAATTTTCCATTTATTTATTTATTGGTTTCCTGGATGCCGTGAGTGAATATGTGTCCCTTTAGGTTTTGCCAAGGAAGATAAATTAGTGTTTGGATCAACATAAAAGGTAATGTATTCATAAAAGGCGTGATGAGTGCAGCTGTCTCCAGCATCTGACACCCAATCTGAGAGACTCCGACTGGGGAGAGCGCCGACCAGCCTCCTGCCTCATTTACATCCACAGAACAAACCAGTATTACTGTCGCCACATACATATCATCCATTTGTCTGTTTGCATTATCACCAAATGCTGTACACATGCAGTTTCTAATTGGCCAGCGGCAGCTGCTCTTGTGTGTATTGTTTTAAAGTGGTGGTTTGTGCCCAACTCCCATGCAGTACATGTATGTGAGATTTGATAACGTGCTAATATAAAACCAATACATGAAAACCTCCGGCAAGGCTCAGTGTCTTCACTATCCTTAATGGTAAGTTCATAATATTTACAACCAATGAAATGCTACTTTTTTTAAAAACACATGTTTGACTTTCCCTTCAGCTTGTACTGCCATGATGTAACTGCCAAGATGTAACATTAAAGCCGGCTTCATAAGAAGGTTGAACCAACCGAGCCTGAGAAATGCTGTGTGTACACTTACATTGCATTGCATATCCTTACAGAGTGCAACTTTAACTACAAAGTGGTGGCTCTGAAACCCACTGTGTTTCGCACAGAAAGAAGATCATGAAATCAATAGATTTACATATTCTATTTGCAGATTCTTCCGGAGCATCCTGGTTTCCATCAGGCTTCGTCCATTCCTCAGATTTTGTTTATGCAGACTCTAAATGACCAATGTTCCCTAAAGCTTTTGCATTGCCACTGACCCGGTTGGGCTGTGCCTCAGAACCAAAGCTGAATTAATGAAGTTAATGTGCAGTCTATGGACTGGCATTTACGAGAACCACCGGCCTGTGTGATAAATGAAGTATCAGGCATTTAAAAATGCAGATTCATAATAAATTTTTCACTGATGACAACATGAATATTGCAATGTGCTGTTGAAGCTGCAGTCGTTCTTCTGTTACTGAGGCTCATTTCACAGCATCAGCTCCTGCATGTCGAAGGCTATAGAAGAGCTACCATTGATCTCATGATAATGTTGACATGTTTGACTTCTGCCTCTTCATAGGCCACTAACATGATGATATCACTGTTGTTATTCTCCACAATAATGATACCACCAGAAAAATGAGCAACACTACAACTATTAACATGTTGTGTTTAAAGTCACCGTTTAAACATGACATGTTCATCACACTTTTAACTACTGGTACATAATCCTAATGCTACATATTGCTGGACGAGCGGACTATTTTAGACAGACAGCAATGTAGAAAGAAAGATAGAAAATTGCTGGTGGCAATACAACGCTTATTTATGATCGATGGCATTGAGATGTTACATTCATGTGCACAAATTTACATGCAAACCTGTTCACCTTCAGCTCACCTCTAGGCATGCGGGAAAATCGAAAACTTTCTCTTCAGAATGAACAAAATATCAGTGGTGTGAATGAATAATGACGACAGTGTAGCTTTGAGAAACTTGGTAATACAGCCTTGTAAAGCGCAATACAAGTGTAAGCCATTATTATTAATATTATAAATTGGCTCCAGTTTTATGGTGTAATCTTTTTCCACATAATGATGCATATATTTCACTACAAGTGCACCGTTCAGTCTTGATCTGAGACCTGCCAAGGGTAGTGTTTTCCCCCGTTTTTCTTTTGGTCAATCACAACTTTGGCAAAGTCACTCACAATAAAGTTGGACATTAAGACCGAGGCGTAAAGAGGACTGGGTTTTCTGAAATGTCAATGAATGAATTAACGAAAGAGTAAGCAGTTTCTGAAGTAGAGAAAATTAATTCCTGTATTTAAATGGGTGACTTTTGCGAGGATATTATAATGAGCGGTCCTCACAGTGCATTTCTCGTGTGCTAACATTGTTTCTCCCCTCCTCGCTCGCTCGGGGTTATGTAATTCCACTTGCTAACGTCCCACATGACACGCTCCATGTATATTGCATCGACTAAAAAGCTGGTCCTTCCTCTGCACTCAAGGCTCCCAGGATTTCTCATCTCCAATTAAAGAGGAACCAAAGTACTGCATCACTGGACGGGGTAGGACAGAAATAATTGACACCCTCGCTACTGAATTATTGAGTTTGTTTTTCATTCACTGCGCACAAAAAGTCTCACGTCATGGGATGCGTTCAGTGACACTGTGTGTGTAGCCGGTGAAATAGGAGACGCGCTCTGGACACATCCTCACTTTAATTGCACTTTCTCCTCTCAATGTGCTGAGAGCTCACACCCTTTCAAATTAGGAGCTGGACAGTAATCACCAGTGAGGCCTTTAATGTTGGCTTTTGCATAAAACTGCTGTTGCTTTCGAATGGGGTGTGTCCAAAGTCAGGCTCACGGGCCATTCATGGTACATCATGAGAGGTCGGTACAGATTAGTCTTATAAATGCCATTAACTTAAAGTGATAGTCTGTAAGTTTGCAAAGTGAGGAGAGATATGGAATTTGAAAGTAAATTATCAAAATTCCTTCCCTCTTTAACCAGAAAGCACTTTCTTGCTTTACAAAATTAGGCTCAAGCTCCTCCCCCTCCCTCCTGATTGGACCTGACAGGCTGGATCACAGGAAACGCTCGTCTCATTGGTCAACGCGGGAGGATGCTAGACTCTGATTAGTTGCTGAGATCCGGGAAGGAGGTACTTTACAAAAAATGATATGTATATTATAACTTCCTTTAAGTACCATTAACTTAAAGTTATAGTCTGTACGTTTGCAAAGTGAGGAGAGATATGGAATTTGAAAGTAAATTATCAAAATTCCTTCCCTCTTTAACCAGAAAGCACTTTCTTACTTTACAAAATTAGGCTCAAGCTCCTCCCCCTCCCTCCTGATTGGACC
The DNA here is from genome assembly GCF_951799975.1 of Gobius niger. Lineage (NCBI taxonomy): Eukaryota > Metazoa > Chordata > Actinopteri > Gobiiformes > Gobiidae > Gobius > Gobius niger. The sequence goes on along the minus strand of NC_136870.1, from coordinate 11,780,332 downwards.
TGACAGGCTGGATCACAGGAAACGCTCGTCTCATTGGTCAACGCGGGAGGATACTAGACTGATTAGTTGCTGAGATCCGGGAAGGAAAATAATATATATATTATTACTTACTTTACATCAAAATGCAAGACCAGGTGGTTGCTTTTGCACATTTTATAAAATGTGTAAAACATTTAGACTTTCAGACTATCACTTTAATGTATTGTGGAAAATAGAATCATGATCTTTTCTGGTTGTTATTTTTCTGGGCTGAGTGTCAATACAAATAATAGTCGTGTAGAATCGCCACCCATTTGGCTTTGGTTGCCGTGCTGTTGCTATGCTGTGACATCACCTGCATGCCCTCTATTATTCCTCCAAAACAATAATTAGCAAACAGCATTTTAACTACAGCAAGCATTGGCATAAAAGCAACAAATTAGTGATGCTGACGGTGTCGCGCCGATGAAGCCAGGCGTGATAAATTACCTAAAAGCCTTTTTTTACTTTTCAAATAAACAGACGCTGGAGTGTTTCGCATCTATAAATAACCGTGTCTGATTTGTATTCTGCCGTAAATGATCTGAAAGACTGTTTTTTTTCTTCCTGCAGTGTCAATCTCTCCTGCTAAATACAGTACCGCGCACAGCAGCTTAAAAGAGTACAGGTGACCCGAGAGCTTCATGTAGAAAGACGTGAGAAGAGGAAATGTAAAAATATTCAGTTATAAATTATTCTGCATTGGTTTTCTATTTTCAAAAATCATGAATTAAGTGCAGTGTGTGATCACTACAGTACAGATAGCATGTGTTTATGTATACCATTTACATGTTTTAGATATTTGATTTCTTTGTAGGCTGTAGCTATAAATGGAAACATGTCAAACGGTTTAGTTGAAAGCAACATTTCACCAAATCTCCCAAATCTAAATCTAACATAGTGTTAATCCACTCAATGACTAATCGATCAATCGTGTCTGCTCCACTATTTATGATAAATGACAACTAATTTAGTAATCGTTATTGTTGCTAACTCGTTCATTTAGAAATATCTGCTAGTTGCCACTAAAGAGGGTATGCAGATAGTGTTCCCTCATGGTAACAGCATGGCAGCAGAGCCAAATGAATGGCAAGTCTGTTGAGGGTTCCTTTCAAAAATGAAAAGAATGTCTATCTATTCCCTCTGTCTTCAATAAACACTCAATGTTCACATATATGGATTATTATTTTTATTTGATTTCACTTAACAGCCATTAAGGCTATTAAGTGACCTGCCTACAAGGCCAATAAAACATATTTTGGAAATAGTGTTATTTCAGAGCATGTATGTAAACAGAGGCAGCACATGACTGACCTCTGTGTTACTGTGGGTTAACCTGTGTGGACATGGTAATATTAAGATCCATATAAATGTCAGGCTCTGCCCTATGACACACATCCCTCATGTCTAAAGGACCTCAATACAACTACACCAGTATTGAGGGCTCCCTTTCCTTCTTTCTTTCTTTCCTTCTGTCTTTCTTTCTTCTTTTCCTTCTTCCTTTCCTTCTTCCTTTCCTTCTTCCTTTCTTTGTCTTCCTTTCTTCCTTTCCTTCTGTCTTTCCCTTTCTTTTTTTCTTTCTTTCTTTCTTTCTTTCTTTCTTTCTTTCTTAGTTTCTTCCTTCCTTCCTCCATTCCTCTTTTCTTTCTTTCTTTCTTTCTTAGTTTCTTCCTTCCTTCCTCCATTCCTCTTTTCTTTCTTTCTTTTTTTCTTAGTTTCTTCCTTCCTTCCTCCATTCCTCTTTTCTTTCTTTCTTTCTTTCTTTCTTTCTTTCTTTCCTTCTTTCTTTCTTTCTGATAAACCTCTCAGAGTTTACACATGGTTGGAAAATCACAGAAGGAGTTGTGGCTCTCAGGATTATTGCCTACATCAATACATTTTAGTGACCCCATTCAAAGCCCAAAGTTTACCGGCACAAATCACAATAACTATTGTCTTTATGGCCTTTATAGTCCACAAATCTAGCCCCCAATAAAAGCATATGAAGTGGCAATTCATATTCCAATGTTAAACAGACCCCCTCTAAACTGTACAATATAAAGTGCACGCTCTTGCACCCAGAGCAGAGACCTACATTAAGCCTGCACTTGCTCTGGGAGGGAGAACACGGTTGCACTGATCAATACGGTTAAATTGCTTCTCTATGATGCATGAAGCAAATTAATGCGCAGAAGCCCAACATGTCCAGGGAGCGCGGTTTGCTGCAGCAGCGAGTTGGCTGGAAATAAAATGTTACAGACTTTGAGAGTTAAAGCCCAGATAAAAAAAAAAAAAAGAGGCTATATTCTCCTTGAGGTTTGCTAACGATGTTCTTCTTGGAGGCGATACAATTGGCAAATGATTATTGATCTGCGCACGAGACCGGCCTGGCTGGCTCCAAACACTCTCATCTCGAACATGTTCTAATTACGCAGATAATTGCGCGTGGATCCATCAACACATGCGTGGATTCAATCATTTCTAAAAGAGACACACGCGTGGAGAGAGCGCACAGTTAGAAGACCTTTCCACATTTCTTTGACTTCTGTGGCTGCATGAGGTGAGGAGGAGGAGGAGTGAGAGAGCGCGCAATCCCCTCAACTGCTATACAAAATTACAAGAAAAGAAAGACAAAGAGGCCGCATTAAGTCTTAATATGGGCAGCCTTGGGCCAAACTAATAAAGGCCCAATCGAATCAGCTCTAAATAAATGATGGCGCTGTAGTTTAATAACACATCATCTCTCTTACTGACAGCATTGGGCCTGACGTCGCCATACGTCTTCATAATCGCGCAGGTTCGGTGTGAAGGGCGCTTCTCAGGGACAACGGGGGTGCGTCTGAGGTGCCATTTATTGGGCCCAGCTCAATATTTTTTCAAGGGGTTTACGCGAGCACCAGCTCCACCGCGTGGCTACAGGAAGTAAGGCAGCCAGAGCCAGGACTCCACTTTTGAAAATATGAATTTAATAACAAGTTCGTGTTATTGTTGCATTCTGACAGTCTTCTTATGAAACAGATGGGGCTGGAAACTCACACAAAGTAAGGACAACTCTTTTTTTTCTTTCATGCATATATGAAAATAAGACTTTTTTTTATGTTATCTTAACAAACACGACTACACTGTGGACACTGCATGTTTATTACCACCACAATATGACTGCTGTAGTTAAACGTTCTCCCGGCTATATCACACAGCCCTGTGCAAAGGCAGGTTTAGTAAAGTACACATTGAAACAAACAAACATCTGGAAGTAGATACCTCTGCCAAGTCATAATCTCTTACAGTAGATTATCAAGTTAGAGCATTCCTTTATCATTTTGTCCTTGACCAACTATATTTCCTGAAACGTGACCATTTTGATTTGTTCATATATTTTTTTATACCTCTTCCAAACATTTGCACTGTCCCATGTGTTAATCACAATAATTCATCAGTTGATTTTAAGGTGTAGTATGGTCACAGTGGTGCATTTTATTGTGTCTAGCCTAAATATAGAAATAGACGCATAGAAAACATTATAGGAACCGTAAGAACTACCAATGACCTCTTAAATTAGAAAAGTGCTTATTAAAAGTTGACCTGTAAACCATGGAATTGTTTCGCCAAATCCATATAAAATGTTTGTACATTTTCCAAAAGTTTGGATTGAGATGAACAGCTTAAGACAAAGAAATACAATCGAGGAAACATTCATTTGTGAGTTGATTTACTTTGAGAATGCGAATGAGCAGTACGTATCATTCATACAAAATGTATATTACTTTGAAGAAATGTGCAAACAAAGCTTATGAACAAAAGGATGCCGTAACATGCTCTCTGATGCTGGCATTTGGAAAAATATACAGTTATAAATATATACACACGTCTACATACTCACTGTGGCCATTAGCAAGGGGCTGCTTGCATAGTTAAGTGCATGCATAAGCCGTTTGTCATGCAACAATATATTTTATGAATGAGGATGCCTCTTCAGTCCATGTCCGTGTTTGTGTTGTCCTGATGCATGTGCGCTGCTGAGGGCACATGTGCAGACAGAGGATGGGCGGGGCCACACCATAATGTGCTGTGTACATGTATGGTGTTTGATCCAACAGGCATGTATATCAGGAGATGAACGCAGGGACAGCAGAGTGTTTCCAGCCTCATTACTGAATAGCACTTCAATTTTCTTAAGTACAAATCATACGTCTGACATTGTGAAAGTTTCCCTTTTTTTGTTTCTGTTGTGTTTATATAAAAAATATACATACCGCTTGAGAAATTTAATCTGATTCACAGTATATGTCAGTGACAATATGGCATGGCTAGAATACCACATTACTCACTGTTTAGCTAGACTATTAGGCTTTTTGTACTTTAAAAATATCATCTATTTAACCACTTAAACTGATTGACCAAATAGGCCCAAAAGACCAAGTCAGAGCTGTCATTGTGTCCATCTTTGTTTATACAAGCCCTGTGTTTAGGGGATTGAATCGCAGTGTTTTGTGAGTGGGGTGTCTCTGCACTGACCCTGTTCATCTGAGCGGAATGTGGAGATGTGTGGCAGTCACGAGCTCCATCTCCCATGTCCAGCGGGAAGAGGGTGGTGTCTAGTGAGGGCTAACAGATTACTACTCGAATAAAACATAAACATTAGGAGCGCTCCACACCTATACATACACCAATGACATGGTCCCATCCCGCACTTCTCTCTCCTGTCTCCTTTATATCATTTGGCTGAGTAAAAATACTTTAAAGGCTTTTGCACAATGACTACATCAAGGAGCATATGTAAACAGCGGTTTGGGTTAAATAGGCTTAATCGTGGTTTACTTGAAATTACATTTTCAGTGCTTAATAAATATTAAAATTTAATATAAATTTATCAACACCTGCAGTTATACAATTCAGATTAAATACTTTGATTATCTGAGGCACTGACGTTGTTGATATATCGCTCTGAACCCTGATGGAGAGCGGTACAAGAGTAGGTTTTTGGAACAATTTCTCTGCATCAGCATGTTAGGAATTACCAGTAAACTTCATTTGGTGACTCAGTAGTCCTTCTTTCCATCTTGTGCAAAGTCACTTCTGAACTCCCCTCCTACTGAGACAGTTTCCTTCCAGCTATGCTACAGACAGAACAAGGCAATCATTTCAATACATGTGCAGTCCATGCTTATGTACATTACATTAGTATAAGTAATATTCCTCACAACCAATGCAATCCATACAAAGTGCTTTGTTAAAATCCATTCCGAAATGAATTTCTGGTTTGATATGGCAGCAGGTGTTCAGCAATGACAAGAGGACCCACAGATGTTTCACAATGTCCCAAACAAGAAACAAGAGCTGCCCAGGAGAGAACCCCCCCTGTCGTTACTTGGACCTCTGGCTATTCTGTGAAGAGCTGATAGGAATCTTCCTGGTCTGCATTGGTTTCCTGGCAGACTCCTTTTTGCCGTCTTTAGTGTTAGCGGAGGCCTGCGTGGTCGTTTCCGCTCCAGAGGTTTTGGATTTTGTGGGTGGCAATGATGGCGGTTTAGCTGCTGCGGAGGTCTTTGAAGATTCCTTGTCTTTGGCCTGATTTGATGCAGTTTCACTGGGTTTTTTACTCGCTCCTTGATGCTCCTTCGCGTCTCCAGCTCCATCTTCGTGACTTCCTGCTTTCCCTGTGCGCCCCTCCTTGGGCCTCAGGGCGGTTTTAAAGAAGGACAAACCCTTATCCTCGGTCTTACTGTTCCTTCGCGCCCGGGATGGGGGGGCCGCTCCGGTTGAGGACACCCCCACGCTTGAAGATCTTAGACTGGTCATGGATGAACTACTACTGGAGCTCCTGCCCACACCCGCGGTGGGCCTGGCCGCTCTGCCTTCTGCCTTACCCGCACCCGCCGACCTGGATGAGGGTGGACCCGCCTTCCTCTCAGCGGCAGCGGTCGTCCGTGGAGATTCTCGACTAGCGTTCCTATCTGCAGCTTTAGTCCTTGCTGATGACGCGCTCCTTTCTCCTCCGGCTCTGGGCGAGGGCCTGCGTTGACCGTGAGAGCCTTGAGAGCCTGGAGAACCGCTTTTCCGCTGTTGGGAATCGGGGTGTAGCGAATCCTGTGTCTGGGGAGAAGCTCTTTTTGATGGTGTGGCTGTCCTTGAAGAGCCAGCTTTAGCAGTTTTGGGCGTGGCATCGCTCTTATCTTTCGGGTTAGAGGGAGACACAGCACCCTTCCGGGATGGGGATTTGTCAATGGCTGGAGACGCGGGAGAGAGTGAGCTGGACGATGTGGAGGAGGTAGCCGCGCGTCGTTTCGGACTTCGCTCACTGTCCAATCCAGGTTTGGTCGCGCCTTTCTTGGTGACATCTTGAGCTGCAGGTCTCTGTTTGGGCTCTTTCACAGTCGGCGTGTGGCGCGGGCTGGCGGACTCGGCAGGACTGACTGCGTTGTTGTTATCCGCAGGCTGAATGGAGCTCCTCTGCTCAGCTTGGGCCACAGCTCTGGAGTGCACCTGCTCTATCAGTCTCCGGGCTCCGTGATGGCAGGACAGACGCTCGAGTTTGGGCGATCCGCTGAAGCAGGTGATGTTGTCGGCCACCTCTCCGATCCGCTCCAGAGTGGGAGAGGAGGAGTGGGATTCCAGGGAGAAGCGCGAGGGGGAGTTGGAGCGCAGCTGGAGCTTGGCTGAGTGGGACCAGGAGGGTGTGCCGTTTTCACTCAGCGCTAAGGGGCTCGCGATGGAAGATCTGGAGGAGAAGGTTTGTCGCTGTATTCCTCTGACGGCCGGGCGACTTGATAATCCTGTACACAAAAGGACATTCCAACTTAAAAGCCTCAATCCTATACAAATCCTCTACATATCTTCAAGATACTAAAACACCACTGTTAGAAATAACTAGGACTATGATGATAATTTCTTCTTCCATACAATCACTATAGACAGTTCACCTGATAAGCCACATTTGATTAAAATGGATGCACAAATGTTTCTTACCATCATCTTCACTCCTCTCTCCAGTGAACTCAGCCGACTCCGACAGAGAGGCCAGAGAGGTGCGTCTGGAGGACCCTGAGGAGGCCTGGCTTGGAGGACGACTACCCATCAGCCGACTGATCCAGTGCTCACAGAGTGAGGAGCTGGTCGACCCTTCAGCAACAGTTCATATATTCAATAATTGAAGTTTAAGCTGTTTAATTCAATAAAGATACTGTATTTCTTTAAGTGACTGTACCTCCCACAGAACTGTTGGCTGACCAAGATGGAATGGTGGCTCTTCTTTGATAAAACAAGATGTATGCAGTCTGTTTACACACGTCATCATCAGAAATGGGATGAACATCGCTGTCGTCAAAGCAGTACCACTGCCCATCGATGGAGTTCTTACAGTGCGCTGCAGACACACACACAGTCTTACTTCACTACAGTCAATGTTAAATAACAATGTGTTCTACAGTCAGTGTAAGCATGTCTGCTCTCTCACCTGTGTAATGGCCTCCCTGCATGGTGCCATGATGATTACACACAGCGTACAGGTCATACAGGTAGTCCTCAGGGTCACGACCCATGCCATAAGGTCGTCTCCATGGAGACCAGTGGGAGGGCAGGCTCCAGCTGCTCTGGCTGCGTTTGACCATATGGGGTGCCATGTCCATGCCGATGAGCGGAAACTTCACCATGTTCTGCATCTTGACCCGCCGGTCACAGTCCTGTCTGAACCGCTTGAGGTGGAGGATGAGGATGTCAGGGAGAGTCCACAGGCTCAGCTTGATACTGCCCTGTTGCAGCTGCTTGCAGTGAGGGCAGCGCCAGGCGTCGTCTGGGGCAAGCTGCAAACAGCATTTCCATGTGTAAACGTAAGACTAATGAAGCATGAGCAAATAGAGTAGGTAGTGCTGATGTGATATATTACCTGCTCCTCTTTGGTGTAGAGCTGAAAGCACTGGGCGAGGGAGCACGTCTGAGGCTGGAGGTGCTGCTCTTTGGCCTGCCGCACACTTTCAGCATCTGGGATGTATTCATCCTCTGTTTTTTTAAACAGACTGCACAGAGATGAACACAGCCAGTAGAATACACACAATACATTATTATACATTTGTCAGGATTTTACTTACTAGTCTTTTGTCTCTTTGTCCCACTCAACAACTATTTTGACATGAGGTGGACCCCCTGGACCACAAGACTTGAAGGCTCTAAAATCAACACAAAAGTTTTAAACTGAATGCCCACATTCATTTTTATTCCACTATTTTCTGAGCACTAAACAACATCGAAGCATTTTGCAAGTGTTTATCATTCCAAACATTGTCTGCTGGTTCCATGAACAAACATTGCCCCCTGGTGGTGGACTCTTACCTCTCCACTGTAGGATGGCACAGTGGTTGCTCTTCTTGAGGCAAAAGATAAGTAATCCCAACCACTCCTACCACACGTAAGGTGAAGGGCCCCACCTATGTGACATAAACACGCATTTAATTCGACATCCAACGACATCGTTATGCTTTATACTGTATATAAATAAGTCTTACCTGTACATTAACTCCAGGCCTCATGAGGTGCCTCATCTTCTCTAAGATCTCTTTCTGAAGTGTGTCCCATGTCACTGTTCGCTCCATGTACAAGATAAATGGATTTCCAAACCTTGAGGGAACACAGTGACTTTTGAACTTTGCTCTGTCATGTAATGCTTACATTGATGAATGTCTTACCTGCGCCCCTGCTGTCCTGCGCAGGCCCTATTGCACACCAGCAGCACTATCTTCTCAGCCTGCTCGCTGTTCTTATTGGGGCTGGGAGGGGGGCTCGGAGAAGGCTCTTGAATCTGCGGCGATATCCGGTTATTATCCGTGCCGTACTTCAAGTTGTTCTGATTGAGATTTGCATGTGGACTCCCTGTTTGGACACACATAATGCAGAGAATGAGGCACATTTTCTTCTCAGTGAGTGATAAAGTGACTGCCAATTGTCCCTGCATTTGAGACTGAATAGAGGCCACTAATGCTGTAATGGCTGACAGATGGGTGGATTGGAGCTGAATAAACAGGATGCTGTACCGCATCTCTTGGAGCGGATCTGGTCGGGTCTGAAGAGCTCTGGAGTCTCAAAGGCAAAGATGGAGTCGCTCTCCTGAATGATTTCCAGGTCATCATCGTCATCACAGAAGGAGCGGTGGAAGCCGTCATAGTACATTTCAGTCAAGACAATCTGGAACAGGCAAAAGACCGAGTTTCAGGAATAAAATCAAGTCCATTAGTCTAACACACAGGGTTAGCACACTCAGTACTGAACATTTTAGGGACAGGTGGTCACCCTAAATCGCTGTGATTGGAGAGTTGTACAATATGACAAAATGGTGTGAGGAGAGTTCAAGACACTCTGGGTGCTGTAAATGGTTAGTTAGTCTTTTGTTTATCATGTATTTCCAGAAATGTTCTAAATGTTAGAGCAATCCAACTCGAGAGCTCTCACCTGTTGAGCAGGGATTTTGGTCTCGTGAGCGACGGCTTGCCGGAGCCGGGCCACAGTGCCGGACAAAGGTGCGGCCACCCCGACTCTCATGCAGCTGGAGCACTTTCCCTGGTACACCACTGTCACGTACAGCGGCCTGCGGGTGTCACCAGAAATCACATTAATTGGCTGTTCCCGAGGCTGACGTTTCAAATATGTTCCTGCTTCCTATATTTAGCTCCACCTGTCAAACCTCACGGTGTTTGTTTGTGCCGGATTTGACATGTTGCCTAATGTTGGGTTCGGTTTGCTGAAAATATTGATTATACTTTGTCGTCGCCGGGTGTGCTTACCGAGTGTGAGGGACGGGGATTGGCAGTGAGATGCAGAGGAAAGGATCAAAGGTGTTGCTCTGTTTCTGGCAGTGAGGGCAAGTCAGTGACGACCTGCGCAGATGAGATGACAGGTGAATAATACACAGTCACTCTACACACAGCAAGAGACAAGAATAACACGTGGATATGAAGCTAGAACGATTTATTTTCAGACTGTTTGATTCACTAAAACGGTACTAATAGGCAGTGTATTACATTGATGGTAGTTGATTTCCTGTCATGGCTGGTCTGGTTCTAACAGTGTACAGGTTTGGGCTGTAACAGTGGTGTTCATTACACATTTTAATACTTATGTGTCCTTTTTGGCAAGTTTTACACTCTAAAACAAGTTCCACATATGTTTCAACAAGCTGTAATGATTCACACAAAACCAAGTTGAGATTATTTCATTTTCTTATCTTTTTCTTCTGAGTTTAACCGATTTGTAGGAAGACACCTGCTTATTATTTCCCATTAGTTTCAAACGGTAGAAAATAGTGTCCGGATTAAATGTGTCACCTGTATTGTGCCTGAAACAGTTCCTGTACAAAAGAGCCAGGTGCTGGTAGTGGAGATCCTTCTGGCGCCCTTTCTTCCTCTACTGGTGGCTATCAACACAAACAGGGTGGAACTGTAACGCAGTTTCTTTTTGAAAAGGAGATATTTTTTTTCCGGTCCATTAGTTTTAAAGGAATAGGCCACTGTTTTTCCATACTGAGATATGTTCTTACCTGAGCTTAGACGAGTTGATGCGTACCTGTCTGGTCTTTGTGCGAGCGCTCAGTCACGCAAAGAGACGTAGCATTTAGCTAACTGCGCGGACGTTGAAGTGCTCCTAAGGTGTCAATACGCCTAACAATGTAGTACCCCTTTTTATCCGCTGAGAAAATGGACATGTTTAATTTTGTGTAACTATACTTGGATCATGCAACTACTCACGTAACTGTATTTAAATACGAAACATATGGAAGAGCTCGTCGCTTCTAACTTCACCCCTGTTTGGCCCCATAGAGGAGAGGAGGCTAAATGCTAACAACATCTCTGGTCTTTTTGCGTGACTGAGCGCACGCGTAAAGAGCAGGTACGCATCAACTCATCTAAGCTCAGGTAAGAACATATCCTGTTCCTTTAAGTACGTTTAAACATGTGAAATGGTGATGTCCTTTCATGACCTTACCTTCACGGGTGGCCTGATGTCCGGGTGCACAATGTTGTTGAGGTCTTCGTGAACGCGGTCCAGAAGCCAGAGCAGGAACTCCTGAGCGTCGTGCTGCGAGTTCCCTCTGAACTGAAGGGCGCTTTTCGACACCACGTTCTTCGAAAACAGAGAAACAAGGTCACACGTCTAGATATGGGGACGTCACAACAATGCAAATTCACAGTGCTATTATTATGATCTCTAACAGATTTGTGCTTTAGAATTCCATTGTGTCAGTATAATGTCTGTGTTTGAGCAATTTGAAGATCGTCACAGGGGTCAGAACACTATTTTATTTTTGTAGTCGTATTGCTCAACCCTATCATGTGGAAATGTCGGCTAATTACAGCGATATTAACCATGACATTCACATTATGATCGTATGATGCGAGTGTTCTGATGTCACATGAACACAACCGACTGCACAACCGGCTGATCCCGACTTGCCTGTGCTCTTAGGTGACATTAGTGCACCGTCTAGCATTTTGTCAGCACCACCCTCGCATTAAATATTCAGACCACAGTGATTAGCATAGGGTTAAGGGTCAAAAACGTGCCGATGCAGCTTTTTAAACAGACTGAACTGACAGCAGACCTATCCCTCAAAGGTTGGACCAGACAGAAAAGTCACTCCATGCTTCTCAAATGTCCCACAAGGTCAGCGACCAGCTCTCTGTCCCCGCGTCCGCCAGCCTCCCGGGACAACCCTGCTCATTTTCAAGGCATTAGAGGCGATAACCTCAGCAATTCAGACTAAACCTGGGAGCGACAAATACATCTGGATTGAAGTAGTCTAATCAAAACAGCAAATGAACTTTCATACATCTAGTTGATAATAGGATTTAGATTGCCAATACAAGAAGCTTACACTTAAACGTATTCTTTATGAAATGCCTTTAATGTGTCTGTATGCTATATTTAAAGTTGTAATACAGCCATGTGTTGTTGAAGAGTTGGCTTTGTCTATGATTTTACTATTTCTGAGTCCATTTTTCAGAAAAACTTAATCCAATCTGACACTTTGTTCTCTGGCAGCCAAGTGAGACAGAAATAACTGCACAGAAATAGCAGCATGGTCCAAAATAAGCAATGTTTTGTCTGGACTTCAGTAGAGTTCTTATCTTTTGTCGTTAAGTCCCAGATTTAAAATAATAATTTCAGTCAGAGAGAAGAAGATCAGCATAAGCACAGAGAGGTTGAAAGTGTAATTTTGTACATTGGTGCTGACCGTGAACAATGGTCAGATAAGACAAGGAGAATAGAACACAAGTAAATAAATGCCTGCCACCACTTGAGGTGTGAAGACAAAGTGTGGCCTGGAAGTATTTTTAACTTTAACAGTGAAATTTGGTGGTAGGAACATGTTTTTCACAAACAGATGGCACAAAGGAGGAATACTGGTGGCCAAGTGGGACAAAAATGAAAAGTGGGATACATGTATTTCATCAGAGCTTAACACACAAGATCTTAGTATGAGGCATAGTCTGAGGAAAGAGCACATCTCAAAGCTGTTCAGAGACCATGCAGGTCTCCCATCAGTTTGATTGTGGCCTTGTCTGTGTTTTGTGATATAAGGCCTAATCAAGGTGCAGTGAAACAACCTGAGGGCAGCCTCTTACCTTGAAGTCCCTGCTGTGCTGCGGCGTGTACTCAAAGGTCCAGAGTGCACGGACCAGGCCGGACAGCTGCTTGGTGACCTCCCCAGAGTCCGGCTGAGGCGGGCTGCCCTTCTTCTGCACCAGGACCCCGTTGGCCTTGGGCTTGTCGCTGCCACTCGGAGTCTCAGTCTCACTCCCGGTGAACTGCTCCAGGGCCAGGTACTCAGCGAACAGCTCGGTGTTGCTCAGACACTGGAGAATGGCGTTCATGAAGCAGGTGTTCCCATGGTTCTTTAGCCCCGCTACTCCTGGCACTTTGTCCCCAAAGAAGGGAAAGCCGCCACAGTCGCTGTCATCGGAGGCGGCTGAGCCCCCTGTGGTGACTGGGATGAGAGCTGAGTCGTCCTTGTCGTCCTGCTCGCTCTGTTCGTCTGTGCTGAAGTGGGACAAAGTGGACAGTGTCCGGAGCACCCTGTTCATAAAGCTGCCCACAGAGCGCACAGAGCTCCTCCGGAAGAGCTTCTTACTGAAGGACTTCTTCTCTTTGTTACTCACTACTTTGGACATGGTGAGGCAGAGTGTCACAAGTCAAGTCCCTTAAAATTACACTCACTTTTTTAGTTTGACACAAGGCGCGGACATCTCTGTCGATTACACAAAGGGCCCCCAATTATGGGATTCAAAGCCGTGAAGTGCAACACTGCGTCGGATTGCATAAACAGCCGCCTCGATGGGGAGAGACATGAATGCCTTGAAAACATGGGGCAACAGCCATTCTCCCCTTTGAAATGAGTCTGCATAAGCATCACTTAATTATGTCAAAAGCAGAGATTACAAGAGGAGGCGAAACGGAGGCAAAGGAAAAAAATCAAAGTGAGATTACAATTAGCCATTAGAGAGTGACAGGCGGGATTCCTCATCATTTATTAAAGAAACCGCAGCTCCACCCTGTACATTGTATTCAAGGCTTTACATTGGGTGCGAGCTGATGTTGGCGATATAAGGATAGAAGGGTTTACGCGCCAGATACGGTATTTCCCGTCTTTACACTGGGGGTCCGTGCCAAAGTGTGGGATCCCTCGAGCGGAGCAAAACAGCCCGCCGCCGCCGCTCCCTCGGCACGGCCTGACAGTGAGCATCTTTCCTCCTACCTCTCTTCATGGCGAGGGAGAAAACGTCCTCATCCAAAACGAATCGCCGGCAGCTGCTCGCGGTGGTGTGCGCGTCTCACTCTTGTTGTTGTTGTTGTGCGGCGGGGAGCTGGGAGGCATTCAAGGCCGTGGATCCTGTCTCCATCACATCGTATGGTCTCCTCCACAGCACATACTGCAGCCAGGCAGCAGCAGCAGCAGCAGCAGCAGGCACAGGGCGGTAACGGCTGACGTCAGGACCAAACACGCTCCATGTTGGCGGAGAGCGCGCAGGTACACACGCACTCACGTGACACAGGCAGACGCACGAAAACACCTTACCATTGACAACTCTCATTTAGCGGCATATTTTGGTATCAGGTGTTCATTGATTTTTTTTTTTTTTAAGGATTTCAAACACAAAATGATTTGAATTGAAAATGCCATTGAAATGCAGCGTAGTGTTCGGAGCATCAGCGTGAGGAACCAATCTGTGGAATAAAGGGCTAATATATACAGCAATAAAACAATTATCTTATTGTTTTATGCTCTCACAATTCATGACTGAAACACTACATTTTTAGTAGCATTATTATTTCTTGTGAGGTTGCATCATTTTCTTCAATTGAAAGTATAGGCTATATTTTTTCTTAATGCAGAACTGATAGAGACATCAACACTTTATATAAATTATATGAAAAAATGTTCTTATTTAGAACCGTTTCCCCACATTTATTATACTTTATGACCAGCCCCTCATCAGTGGGGTGGTACCTGCGATGGCCAGTGAGAATTCAGGGTGACCTGTGCTACCCCTGGCCACTCCCTACACACAAGAACAAAAAAAAGGTCAAAGTAATGCAATACCTGACTGGTGTGCCAGTAGTTAACATCTCCCTCACTTATTGCAGATTTACATATTTCATATCATGGAATACATTTGTGGAAGAAAAAGCTACATTTATGCAGAAGCTCAGTTTATTAAAATACTATGTGACCCCATACACAAGTAACAACCACTGTATCCATACAATATACTGTGTACACATTCTCGGTTACTGCATAAAATTGGAATGAAGATAATCTGATTTACCTTTGCTTGTCAAGACAATTACCAAAGGCCACACATGCTCGATTATTAAAATATAAATTATTATCAGTACACTGGCATCCACATCGAGTTTTTGTTTGCCCTTTAAAGCAGGGAGCCGTCTAGCTTCCTTTATCCACGGAAATATGTTACATAAGACAAAGACTCATCTTCTAAAAATCACAAGGAACCCATCCCCACACTTTCAGATTGTAGTTAGTTTCTGTTTCATCTATCTTTAGCAGCTCAGTAGTCGATTCCACGGAGAGCAGCGATGGTGGAGCTGAGGCGTCGGGGAAGAAGTTTAGCCGTTTGTCTGTATTCCTCTGGTTTTGCTCTCAACAAAGTCACTATGTGCTGCAGTGTACGAGACGGCTGCAGTCCCAGAGCGTCCATCACGTTACTCAAATAATCTGTCAATCACACAGCAGTATTTCATACTTGTATTCTGTTACTATGAAACAGGGAAATGTACTCTACAACTGAACGTTACCGATATCTGTGGCCAGTTGTTTAGTTGAATGAGGGCTGAGTTGAGGGATGAGCAGAATGGAATCACAGTAGGTTTGCATCGCGGCACGAGCGATGGAACCCAACCAGTAATCAGCCGTGTTGTCCAGTTCACCAAGGTCATCCCCTGGAAGTGGAGCCAAGCAAAAGCAAGTGTCAAATGGTGAGTCACAGAAAACGCATTGTAAGTTATGGACAGTAACCTTGCTCTGGGGGGAAAGGCAGCTTCCCTGCGTGTAGGGCCATCTCAAGGGCAGGATCCTCCTGTGTCACGAAGGGCTCCAAGTGGAGAGGTAATGACATAAGGTACTGTCCGATCTGAAAAAAGCACAACTCCAAATGAAACTGGTCTAATAATTATCATTTTATGTCATCATTTTTGTTACATTGCTTAAGTGGATAAAGATTACAATGATATCCTCCTCTCATCTGGGATATTAAAAATGTGTTTTTACAGGTAGTAATGCAGTATTGGAGCATCCATCATGTTCATCACAATAAGATAAGTGGTACACACAGTGCTGGAGTGTCGACTTACGTACATTTGTAATGTATTCTTGTGGGGAGAGGCTGAAGTTTGGTAGATCTTCTGTGTAGCTTTCTCCTAAACCAGGCCCGTCCTGACTCTGTGGAAAAATGTGTTTTCAAATCAGATCACATATTGTTAATGCTCCCAACCGATTTACACACTCAACATCCAGGAACTCCCATTTTGTCAATCACTGTTTAAAATCAAATAAGAGTGAAACTCAATCCTCACCTCCATCTTGGAGACAAGGCAGAGCTGGTGTTTGATCTGCAGGAAGACTGAGTCGAAGGCCAGCTGATTGGCTTGCTGGTTCAGCCGGGTCAGCGCTGCTCTGGGCTCTGCTAAAAGACTGGAGTTACCTGTGCCTTTCTCCTGAAGACAAAATGAAAGGGTTTGTTAGTGGGCTATAAACGGCACATAACAGAAAGACCACACTCTTCTCTTAAATTATATCCACATTTGGTTTATTCTTTACAGACCCTATTTATCATATATTGGAATACATGAACAACATACCTTTAAATTGTAAAGGAGCTCCATGAGGCTGTTGTACTCGACCAGGTTTCCTCTCTGAAGGTAGTTATACTCCTGCCAGGGGTTTTTGGTGCTGCTCTTCCTCTCTGTGGAGCTGGCCTCCTGGATACCTGCCAGGCTGCGTGGGCTGTACGACTCCGATAAGTATTTACCTGCAGTGCTCAGGATCCTATCGCAGAGATTCATCAAGAACATAGGTGACCGTTTGAATAGTAATTGGAAATGTACCACGCTGCTTTTTGTGTTCACAGTGAAGAGGAACCTAAACCTTTACTCACTTGTTTGACAGCTGCTGCTCAAAGGCTCCACACTGTCTCAGCAGCTCTCCACAAGTTGCGATAATCCTAATTAGAAAATAATACAGTGACTATGACGTCTCAGTACATTGTAAATGACAAATGCAAGTGACAAATGCTCAGGAATTTTACAGCGACGGATCAGAAACAAAACCGTTTTTTTTTTTCAGTT
This sequence comes from Gobius niger, assembly GCF_951799975.1. NCBI lineage: Eukaryota > Metazoa > Chordata > Actinopteri > Gobiiformes > Gobiidae > Gobius > Gobius niger. Next base: position 11,763,487 of record NC_136870.1, on the reverse strand, counting down.
GAAGAGGAAGATCAGGTTGAAGATCTTAACAATAATGCAATATTTTCTGTTTCTTGCAAGGGTTAGCTATTGTACAATATCACAATTTGCAAGCATACACATCTACAAAAAATACACGATGCCCTAGTCTGTCACAAACAACAGTCAGTGTTAATACAAACATCTTAAACGCTTACCTGACAGAATTTTGAAATGCTGTCCAATCTTCTTGAAAACCAGTAGAACTGGGTGCATCCTCAAGTTTACACTTCTTCCTGATCGACTGCAGTGTTCTTGAGAAGTCAGACACATATCTAAAACAAACACAGACATTTTCCTTGTAAGATGAGTACAGTACTGATTGTAAATAACTTTATTACACACTAAAAGCAACTTTACTTTGTAAATAGAGCTTTGAGTGCTTTAAGGAGTCCACACACTGCCAGTCCATCAGTCAGTTTGATGCAGCGGTCCACTGCAGCACTCGACAGTCCAAACAACTTGCCGACAGAGTGGCTCATCTCCTCCACACAATCAATAACCTCCCCATGTTCCTAAAAAGTTAAAGTTAAAGTGAAAAAACAAAAAAAACAACACATATATTCATTTTAAGAGATGTGGAACATACCAGTGGAACTGCACTGATCTGAATAAGGATATGACTCTCCTCCAGATCTCCATACTGCAGCTGATACGGTTTATACGGGTCATACAGGGCACACACCAACTCATTCACCTTCAGGAGGTTCGTCTCCCCTGTAGACCAATTACAGTATGAATCGAATTAGACAGATGTTTTTCCCAATTTTTTACCCGACATTAGACATAGTAGCCTCTCAGTCGTGATCATACCCAGGTGTGGGAGCATGGCGGCCTCCAGACTCTGTCCAAAGGTGGCCGTCGTGTGATGCAGTTCCAGTAAAGTATCGAGGCGCTGGTCCAGTGCCGCTCGCTCCATGGCTGAGCTGAGACACACAGGGATAGACGGTACCATGGCACCCAGAGTCTGAATCAGCAGTACAGTCACCACCTCATAGGGATTCTTGAAAACCTGCATAAAAACGCCAGGCAGGAGTTAGAAGGAAAACCAATTTCTCTAAGTTAATGTAGACGATGTGTTTGTTACCTGGCTGGTCCACTGAAGTTGTGAATGCCACGTGGAAAGCAGTGTGTCATAGAACTCTGCCAGTTGCTGGTTTAGACTAAGTTCACTCTGTGAGATGTCCTGCCACATAGTCGCCAACTGACCCTAAAATGTATAATCAAGGAGAAGTTTAAAGCCATTGTGCAAATCTCAAAATATAAAAGTATTTTTGTGTTATTACTTTGTGGCATTTGTAGTAATACGCAAGAAGCTGTGGCATTCTGTCAATCTCAGTAAAAACTTTGACAAACAACTTGGCTTGATCTGTAAAGACAGACAGGAATATTGTAACACAGTTATAGTAGAAAAGATTCTCAGATATTGTTGACTGGGATGTGTTGATTTAGTTAAGGACGTTTCACCCGTTTCTTCAGAGGCTTCTTCTCACTCTAAGAATGGAGTTTTCCCCACTGGTTCAGTGTAGACTACAAATAAGTGGAGTTCTGACACTTTCTCTCTTAAATAGGCTCCCAGCTTGAGTGTTTTTAGCCAGACTTATCATTTGGCTCAAGAGTGAAAGGAAACTTCAGAAGACATCATCCAGTCAACAATATTTGAAAACCTCTTAAAAAATAAAAAAATTCCCCAGCGGCTAAACAACATGTTACGATTATTATCTAATGCATCTCTTCAACCCACATATGACCACTCAAACAAGCACCTATAGACATGGAGTTGAAGGTTGCCACTATCTGTGGGCTGGCCAGAGCTTCCAGTCTGTTTTTGAGGGCCTCCAAATGGACACACTTCTCAGAGTAGTCAGGCGTGTCAACCAACATGGCCAAGCTGTTCTGCATGCTGGTTAGTTTGGATGATATGAGAGCAAAATCCTAGAGAGAGGAAAGCACACTTAAAACAAACTGAATAACACCTTCACAGTTTATTCAGTGGTTACAAAATGCAATTGTCATGAAAAAGTATGGACGAATAATATACTTAAGGAAGCTACCTGTGTTTTAAACGTCTCTTCGATGTCTGCGCTGAGAGTGGTCCATTTATCTGCTTCCTGTAGTGCATCTGCTGCCAGCTGCATGCGGCCCTTCACTTTGTCGATCTCCACCAGCACCTATTACAACATTCACAACAGGTAATGCGCATCAAGGTCTGCCACAATGTGAACTACCAGTCAGCCACCATTGTGTTTTCCATGTGCCTACCTGCATAGACTGCGCAGTGTCCTGCTCACACTTCTTGATGTCTTCTTTGACGAGAATCATCTGCTCTTTGAGGAATGATGCCTCCTGCTTCAGCGCCTCCACGTCCCGCAGCACTCTGGGCATGTTCTGCACCGCCTGGTTACTGCTCTCTGACACCAATGTGGCACAGGTTAGACAGATTTAATATGCATGGCTTTCCTGACAAGTACTGCAATGGCTGTTTTGCAATCTTAATTGATTCAGGTTACAGTGCCCATGTTTATAATGCCTAAACGCCTTATGAATATAACATCAGCCACCAGCAATGCCTGCTGGTACGGTCCCTACCAAATAAACAGAAGAGGGGGGAAAACACAAGAGACAATGTGCACTGTAATCAGAATTCAGACTGAGATGTCTAAAAAGATGTCTGATCTAGAGTTAGAAGTTTTCGCATGCGTTTAATCCAAATGGAGACTCGTTTTCAAAAGGTTTTACCAAAACCTGCAGCATGTTCACTTATTGCGATTTCAGTGATTATGGTGAATTGTGCCGCTCTAGCTAAAACTTCAGGATGTTATAGTTAGTAGGAACTGGCTTCTGTAGTGGATCATGGATTTGTGGAGAACTGACCCTCGATAGCATTGTTGACTTCCTGGATGAACAGCTGTAGTTTCATGACTAGTGTTGCTGCGTGCGTGTCCGCTTTCCCCGGCGCATCCTTCTGCACCACTTTGAAAGCGCCATTCACCCAGTCCTTCACATCAAAGTCGTCGTCCAGAAACTTGGAGAAATCCATTTTCGCCGTGTCCAGTCTCCGCACAGGTTTAAGGACAGCTCTTCCCCTGCAGTCTGTCAAAAACCCATCGCTAACAGGAGCTAGCTCTTGCCAAACAAGGGCTTAGAGACAAATATAAAATATATTGCCCAAGAAAATGAAATAATCATGATCACCAAATACAGCTCCAACAAAGCGACGGCTTCCTCCAGAGTTAAATGTGAACGGGAACAGCATAAAGAGAAGAAAAAGACACTTTTTAGTCCAACCTTTGCTTTGAAGCTGATTCTTGACAACAACTTCCTGTTTGTGCGCTCTGTATGCGGTCCCCGGAAACACGAGCTTCATCTCTCGGTGGTTCTGCTGGATTTTAACAACTGCACATGCAGAGAAATGTTTTGCTTTTAATTGAAAAGTAAGAACACATTAAATCAATCCGTGCGGCAAGGCATATTTATTTATACCCCTTTTTATACACAAGGACCAAGGTAACTCAAAGCGTCTAAAATAGATTTATTTATTTAAATGCTATAATTAAATAGAAGTCTGTGCGGTGTCACTGACTCATTGCAGTAAAAAAAGTGATAAAGGGGACTATGGCACATTTCTTTACTAAATCTGTAAAGCACTTTGTGTTACATAATATATGAAAGCGCTTGTAAAGATTGATTGATTGATTGATTGATTGATTGATTGATTGATTGATTGATTGATTGATTGATTGATTGATTGATTGATTGATTGATTGATTGATTGATTGATTGATTGATTGATTGATTGATTGATTGATTGATTGATTGATTGATCGATTGATCGATTGATCGATTGATCGATTGATCATAAAAATGAAGATATTGAATTTACATAGTTTCCTTAGTTAAACGTTCTACAGGATCCTTCTGGTTTTAAGAATCCTATTAGAATGCTAATAGATTAGAAAAAAGACCTATTGAAATCCTATCTTCAACAGGACTTGCATAATCCTATCGGAATCCTATTGGGCATTCTAATATACAGTATGTGATGTATAGTACAGATAAGGCAGAGAAAGTTGTGTCACTCTTTTCAAAGAGTCAAACACTAAAGGATAAAACAACTGGACTCACATCCAAGATGTAGACCGGGGCAGACATGGCCACCAGATATAGACGTGGTGGGCGTGGATGGTGAATTTCCAGTGACATCTGGTCATCCAAAAGAATAAAATCCTATATAAGAAAAATCCTATAGGACTCTTATAAGATTTTATCCTATATGCTATAGGATCGTCTAGCTTTATATTCTAAACCACTGTTTTTGTCATGCTTAGAGCATTGGCTTCTAACAGAATGGATTATCATTTGGGTTTTGAATGTTATGCAAACTACAGTGTCAGATAGTGAGTGGCTCACAGACCATACATCACACAAGGATCCAGGTTCAGCTGTACTCTGGATATACAGTACATTTTTGAGACATTCACTCCAGACTTGAGCTGAGCAGAGATGGGGATACTAGATAAAATTAAGAATACGATGTCCCAGGCTGTCTTCACTCCCTCTACTCTCTTATCGGGACGAGGCGGGCTACACATGGCTCAAATCTTGCTGTCTCTGGTCACCTTTATCTTGTCTGCATTGAAAGGAGCCAGCAGCCACACGTACTGGAACTACGCCATGTTCACCTGGTTCTTCTGTCCGCTCTTCACCCTGGTCATCACCATTATAGAGATGTTCAAACTCGAGCTCCTGCTGAAGATGTGCATGGACTGGTCTGACTTCACCACAGGGATGGCCATGTCCTCTGCACTTATGACTGTGTCTGTGGCGATCACCTATGTCAACTTCTACTTCTGCCTGACCTGCATCCATGGCATACTTGTGAGTGTTTTTGCCATCTTGTGTGGACTACTTTACACTCTTGAGGTCATAAAGGACAAATTTATTGACAGGAAAAAAGGCAGTTACTTGGCAGCGCCACCAGGGTTCTTCAAAGTGATGGAGGCCTTTGTCAGCTGTATGATTTTTGTGTCTTTGAGTGGCTACAGAGACAAACCAATGGTCATTGTATGTGTGATCCTATACATCATTCCATTTCCTATTCTCCCTCTGATCATAGCCACAAACATCCTGAGCAAACTGAAGATGTGTTTGCCCTTCAGCTTGGACCGTTTTGTTTCTATATTTCTGGTCATCTCAGTGCTAGTGTATGTGTTTACAGCTATCGTCTACCCAATTTTTATGTTTAAAGGCAACCCTCGTCCTAGTGACTGTCCCCCCAGCTACTGTATCTGGGCCATACAGTTCATGGTGGTATTTTTCACTTACATCAATCTCATTCTTTTTACTCTGGATCTCATTTTCACGCTACTGGGGATTTGTGGTTTTAAACGTACCTGATGTCCAGCCTGTATTACACTGCTGCAAAAACATTGTTTTGTATACCTTTTATATATGGTTTGCTCTGTATGTCTACTGTGGTTACAATGCAAAGTATGGCTCAGCATTTTTTATTTTACATTCTATATAAAATACAAATAAATATGTACATAAAGATGTATCAGGAATCTTTAGCCTAGCAAGACGTTAAAGACGGTTCACTGCATTTGAATTTGATAAGGAATGCAAATTGCATTCAAGGGGAAGCCAAAAAATTCTGATAATACAATGTCACAGGTGATAAATGAAACGGCATTAAAACAATATAATCCTAATACATTTATAATAAAAATGAAGAAATGACTAAACCGCCCATGCCTCATTCATCTGGCTCCTCAAACTCCACAGTCTCCAGCAGGCCCTGGAAGCAGAAGTAGTGCGAGTTGCAGAAGACTGGAGGCCCATTCGGTGAAGAGCCCACCACTTCCGGTTTGAGGGATGTGAACGGGTTTGCGCCACTGCCTTTTAAATCCATCTCCAGCTCCTGCAAGATCTGCAGTGAGTAGGTCATCTCTGTCTCACTGTGGACATACAAGTCACAGTTCCTACACAATGTACTGCACTGCAAAAAACAAAAGTGGGCATTACTCTTTCGCTTACGTGAGAGTGGTGAATACTGAAGGAATCTCATAGTCTCTCAGTAGAAGAAGTGTTGGGAGCCAACCTTCGTCCAGACCTTGACTGGCATCAAAGCCTCATCAAAGAAAAAAAGAAAAGTCAATAAAGTGAAGAGTCAATAATAATGAATTTGCTTTTAATTTAAATTAAAACATACTCGTCATACTCGAGATTACTTACCAGGATTAAACCCGACCACCAAGTCCGGCTTAGCTGCTTCTTCCTTCTCCACAACATTCTCCCAGAACTCATGGTACATGCCTTTATATGCACTGATGAAGACTCTGTGCTTTGGCCCAAACGCTCTGAGAGGAGGCCGAACTACAGGCCCATTCACAACCTCTGGTCCCACCAGGACCACCTCGATGCCCTGGTGTCCTGGGAACATGCTGCTCAGCTCATCATAGTCGGTCAGCTTGGCTCCCAGTGACTCGGACTGTCCCGCTCCCACAAGGTGAATGGTGAGAGGCTTTTTATATGGGTTCAACCCAAACAGCCGTATTCCCCAGGCGATTGTCAGTGGTCGAGACAGGAACTCACTGGTGACTCTCCACAGTGACTGCTTTAGGTCTTCATCATCAGGACGGGGCCTTTCAGCATCTGTCCACAGGTCCTTCATGTGTGCTCCGCTCAGAATGGGTTCAAGACGTGCACTGAGGTCCCCCTGCATCTCCAGCCAGTCCTCCCAGCACTTCACCTCCGACTGCGGCTTCGACCACTTTTCTGTGGAGAACGGGAGGTCTCCTAACGGGGATAAACAGAATGAGTCTATGTAGAAAAGGTGAGATGTCTTGACTAGTTATTACCAACACGACATTAGCACTGGGACAACAAAGCAGTTTAAAGGAATACATGGTATTAAAATGCCGCGATATCAATACTTCACCCACTCATATTCTACAACATTTATAGAGTAAAATGAAACAAAAGTTGCTCTTGACACATTACAAATGCAAATAAATAATCAGATTTTATCAGTATAGTTTACACACTACAAGATTTGGATTTAAGAAATCAGGCACTTTGAAACAATAGGCTATTTCCAAATATAAATTGATCGGTTGATTTATGTGGCTGTATTGTATTGTTAATTAAATTGTTAATTAGTTCCCATATTTTTCCGCTTTTTTACAGCATGAAAATGCATAACTAATTAGAAATGTACCACCCTTTTAGATATTTTTTTTGTTAATTAATGTATAACACACAACTTGATGGTTTCCCATGATATTGCAGAATATTTAGTCACGGTTATCATGGGAAAGCCATCCCTATACGACATACTGCAAATGAAACATATTTTACCTTTGAACAAAAGCCATTCTACAACTCTGTCGATGGCGGCCAGTCGCAGCTGAGGACAGATCTTCTTATGTTTGGACCAGTCCTGTTTCTGACAGTCTTTACAGCAGTAGTACACATTGAGACATCTAAAACAGCGACACATGAAATGAACAGCTATCATTAGAGATGATGGAATAGACATTTAAAGAACTCTGTGTCGTACCTGCCGCAGCGCTTCATGTCCTTGGGGTTTGACAGCTGACCTGGCCTCTTCTCACACTGTGCACAGACTTTGAAGGATTCCTCCATCTTTCCAAACATCTCCTTCTGAGTCTTGAAGGCCATGGGTTTAGCCTTGGTCTCCGGCATTGTCCTGGAACAAAATCATAGGCCAATTAATGTTTAAAATAAGAACTACATGAATAAGTTGAAGAGGAGGCATGTTATCACAATTAATCATAAATAAAAAAGTGCTTTAGCTTTAAACAGGGGGGTTTCTGACTCTGTTGAGGCAGCTTTTTGTCACCCGAGGTATTTTCTGTCTATTAATAGCACTGCACAGCTGCTGTAAGACAGGGCAAAGCTTCTTGGGCTGAATATTGAGTAGTAAAAGATTAAATATATAGGGTACATCCCCACTTGGATTTGACAAATACACAAGTAACACATGAGTTCATGATTCATGAATGCAACTGATACAGTCAGGCTGAAAGCACAACACCACAGCTCACTCGATTTTGAGCTTGTGCCAGTGTTTCATGCCCCTTTAACCACATTGCACATAGTTCCCAGTTAGAAGTTACAATGAGCCTGTTATACAACAATGACTTACTTCTGTGTGTCCGTCATTTGAAGGGTAAAGCAGATTCTTGAACACCCTGAGTGTAGGCCAACAAGTTTCCGTGGCTGTCTCCTCTGTGATATGAGAGCACATGGGGGCTTGTGAAAGATATATAACACCTGTGCTTTTCCTTCTAGAAAACTCTCACTACTCCAGAGACTTCCTGAGGACACTTGGGTTACAAACGGAGTGCAATTTTACAGCTGCAAAGCAACACAATAGTATAATATCAGATTCAATGTATGGCTAAGAAATGGTGTAAAAGAGCAGCAAGCCAACAGAAATATTTAAGATGCACTATTACGGATTTGATCCACTAGAGGGCAGAATCATTCATGCTGAATTCTCATTGTTGTCACACAATTGTCTGCTTTATTCAGTAAATCAGACATAGAACAAGGATTTAATCGTCATTGTCGAATACTGCAATTGTCTAATTGTCAAAAAATAAATACTTCTTTATCCAGAATCAATTTAGACACATTAAGTGTGGACTTGAAAGCCTGTAAAATCACTTGATGTTGAGGGAATGCAAATGTGTATTTATTTAACAAAAATGAAAAAATAAATAAAATAACAATAATGAATGAAAGAAACAAAACTACATTCAGCAAATAAATACTTTTGGAAATAATGTTTAGTTGGGTCTGGGGCCATCACATTTGCATGAAACTAAGAGAATCAACTCTCACGTCACTCATCTTCTATGAACTACTGAATATAATTGTCCAGTCTTCAAGTCCCTCCATCGGTCTGAGTTTGCTCACGATGCTCCTGTTGGTGGCTTCTCAAACTCCTCTCGGGGCTGCAGTCCCTGGAAGCGGACAAAGTGGGAGCTGCAGTAGACCGGCAGAGTGTTGGGAGAGGACTGGACCTGCTCTGGCTTCTGCGAGCTGAACGGGTTCGCTCCACTGTCCAGAATGTTCATCTCCAACTCCAGGAGGATCTGCAGGGAGTACTTCAGCTCGTTCTCACTGCGGGGGGGCGGTTACAATACAGTCAGAAAGTAAACAAACAACTATTGTGAACTTTAAATGAAAGTCAGACACTGCAATGAGAAAAAGGACATGTTCTCGTTTCTTTGTTATACTGATTACCGCCACTAGAGGGAGCACAATCACTGCGGCTGAACATAAGCAGCACTAATGTAATCTTTTCACTCCAGTTCAGTGGTTCTCAAACCTTTCAGTATAAGTTGCCTAACACCACCTAAAATATTTAACCTTTCAAGGACCATTAGGTCAAGATCAAGATCCAATCAGGACTAAACCAGGTTTAAAAGGGGGTGTAAAAATAGACTCAAATTGGACATCATCCTGTCAAAGTTTAATATTGCAGAACCATCTGAAGAAGACCAGTGGGACACATACACAATTTGAGAATCACTGGCTCTGTTGCTATGCTGTTGCCAGGATGCTGCATACCCTCTATACAGGCAGAATAATAAGTATCATTTAGGAACAACATGAATAGACAATAGTCCAATACCTACATTTTATTCTTAAATTGTTACTTTGCGTTTTCCTTAATGGATTTTAGTGCTTTGATGCATTGGATCATCACTTGCTGATGCTCTCAAAATATTAAATCTTCTAATATTGTGTTTATTGATTCCTTAATTACTGTATGATAAGACTGTTCTGAATATTTTACTAAACTGCTTCAACACAATATGTTCCAATAAATTTACCACATCTCAGTCAGATGGAAGACCACAGTAATATTGCGATATGACAATTGCACCACCTGATAATGTGAATATGATAATGTGGCGATATGTTGCGACCTCGTCTAAAACTGAAACCAACTCTGCCTGCGTGTATGAATACAGTGGACTGAACCTGAGACACTCACTTGAAGACGGTGAATAAAGTCGGGATGTTGTAGTCCCTGAGGAGCAGCAGTGTCGGCAGCCAGCCTTCGATCAGACCCTGGTTGGCATGGAAACCTGTTGTACGAAGAAAACACGAAACAATTGAAACACAGCGTTAATGAGGCCTATGTCACTCATGATGAAGTGATTGTAAATATAGTACAGTAAAGCCCGGCAGTGGCCTATGCACCACACTCATCCTTTACATGACTTTAAGTGAGTTTGCTCAATGACACTTAATAAACAAGGCAATCACTTGTGCTTTTCAGATTAGTCTTCAGCTGTCTTCTCCTCATCATTCCCTGGCATACATTTTATTTTGAGCATTCATTCATTCTGTTAATCACACTTCAAAAACAACATAAGCTCATAGTTCGAACTCAATCGAACAGCTGAAAATATTTTCTTACATTTCTGCACATTAGCACGGGCTGCCCCAATGCCACAGCGCAGCTAAATATAAACTGCCTTGGGCGTATTGACTATCCACATTACCATATGATCCACAGCTGAATGACCCTTTAAGACAGAAATGAAAGAGTGGAAGCATAGTTTAGTTTATTGGTTTATTTGGTCGGGACAGTGCATGTTAATGAACAAGCCAGACCAGATTGTAGCCTTGGGCTAATTTCCATCCGTCGTCCCCCATGCGCACTCTCAAACACACTCTCATTCATCTTGGCCTGTTGTTCATGTTTTTAGTAGTAAGGGAAGCCGGAGTACCCAGAGGAAACCCACGCAGACACGGGGAGAACATGCAAACTCCACACAGAGAGGCCCCGTCCGGGTGGGAATCGAACCCAGACCTTCTAGCTGTGAAGCATGAGCGCTAACCACTGTACTACGGTATTGCATATTGTTGTGTCATTGAGCAAGACACTTATCCTACTCTCCTCGAGTATAAACATAACGTGCTTATACTCGATCAGAGTAATATGTTTGGCCATTTGGCTCAGATTGGCCAGGATGAAGGAGAGAGTGAGCGCGTGTGGGACAACAGATGGAAATCAGGCCATGGCTGCAATCCGGCGTGTGTATGCAGGTTTTATGTGTTTATTAACATGCACTGTACAGACCAAATAAACAAACAAACAAATTAAAAAATAAATGAAAAAGAGCATCTGTATTTTTGTCATTTATCCCCAATGTAGCTGTGGTAACATAAGTGGCTTACTATCACTAAGTGTGGGTGCTTATACCAAGCAAGTAAAGCTCAGTATAAATCCAGAGGGAATACAAATTACATTTATATATAATTGTGGAGATAACAATTATCAGTTAAACTTTTCATTTATTTATCAGTTAAACCTTTCAGTGCCATATTGCCACATCAGTAAACAGTCTATAGCTCCTCGCCTCCTACACAGAACTAAGTGACAGCTGAGCTGAGGTTACAAGTGCAGTCTGGACAGGACTTAAGCACCACTTTGCAGCTTCTCGGGTCAGAGCATGAGTCCACAGAGGGGCTTAAGTGGGGTAAGAGAGAAGCAATACTTTTATAAGGTCCATAGGCAGGGGGGACATGTTACTGACATGACAACTGTCATGATAACAGGTGTATTGGCTGTTCACCAGGCCTCCATTTTCTGTCTGTCTGTATTGTATTGTATTGTATTGTATTGTATTGTATTGTATTGCATTGCATTGCATTGTATTGTATTGTATTGTATTGTATTGTAGGCTCTGTCTCAATATATTTGACTTTTTAGCCAGGGTGCACGAGATACACAACCAACTGATCATGTCAACTCTAATTGTGGCTCCAAACATCACCCTCGCCTCATACCAGGAAGGTCCCCGGTTCCATTCTAGAGCTGGGTAGGAGAGTTTGCATATTCTCCCCATGTCTGGGTTCCTTCAAGTGCTACCAGGTTCAAGGTCTGGACATTGGAGCCCCCTGCCAGTTAGAAGAACGGGGTCTACAGGGCATAATGTTACCTTGTCCTTTGGTAAGACCTGAGTGAATGTGGTGTGTGATAAATATCAAATTTGAGGACAAATGTGTGATCTAAAAGAGCGGATACCTGGATGAAAGCCAACCACCAGGTCCGGTCTGGCTCCCTCTTGAGTCTCCACGATGTCCTCCCAGAACTGATGGTACAGACCCTTGTGTGCGCTCATGAAGACTCTCTGTCTGGGCCCGAACGCTCTCAGGGTGGGCCGCATTATGGGCCCATCCACCACCTCTGGCCCCACCATCACCACCTCGATGCCATCGTGTTTCTGGAACATGCGGTTCAACTCGTCAAAGTCTGTCAGCTTGGCCCCCATAGTCTCATGGTGAGACGCCCCTACGATGTGAATGGTGAGGGGTTTGGAGTATGGATCCAAGTCAAACTGCTGGATTGCCATTCCCACAGTGAGAACTCGCGATAGGAATTCACTCTGGATGCGCCAAATGGACTGTCGAAGGTCCGTGTCTTCGGGACGGGGTCGGCTGGCGTTCTTCCACAGAGTCTCCATGTTGGGACTGGCCATGATGCCGTCCAGGAGAGGGCTGAGGTCGCCCTGCATGGAGAGCCAGTCGTCCCAGCATTTCACCTCACTCACAGGTTTATTCCATACGTCAGTGGTGAAAGGGAGGTCTCCTGTGTGAACACATGAACAGGCTAATTATTGTCACAGCATCATTTTTTGTTCTCTCTAGGTTCGAAAATCAAACCCACATTAAGGAGAAGAGAGACTTTTAATTAAAGTTTACAAAATCACTGGAGTATCAATGCATAACTTTGCAACAGCAAAATCCTCTGAGGGCATTGTCTGCACAGCTTCTTCAATATGCCTCATTAACAGGACATGTTTCCTGAACAGAAACACATTTATAACAGAAAGCAGGACTGGTTCATCACATCGCTCTGAATTTTTAGTTACTATAATGTTAAACCAATGGAGATAAAAAAAAAAGAAAAAGGAAAACACTCAATTTGGAGTTTACACAAAATATTGGCACATTGCCTATAACACTTTGGGTCTGATGCCTGAGGTGCTAAACTACAAGTCCTGCTTAAAATGAGTACATGCCATTTTATAGCATCCGATGTATTATTAGTGCTGAAATCTGATACATTCTGTAAATAACTTTGTGTCCAATAAACGTTAAAGGGCCAAAATCTGAACTGCACCTGCTTTTTGCACCAGTTTAGCAATCCCAAATGATCTCATTACTCACCACGGAACGTGAGCCACTCCATCAGTCGATCAATGGCCACCAGGCGCAGGATCTTGCAGACTTTCTTGTGAACGGGCCAGTTATTTTTCTGACACTCTTTGGTGCAGTAATACACGTTCAGGCATCTGGAAAGCAAAATCAAGAGGGACAAATCGATATCATTGAACCACAATCAAGCCCACGGGGTTGATTTGTCAGACATCTGTTATCCATGATCCACCTCACCTCTAAGTGCACAACATATTCTCTTTGTAAACTTAGGTGTAAACTTCCTACAGATTCAATAATAACTAACGTCAGCTCTCCAATAGTCCTGCACCTATTGTTGGATGGAGGGCCTTTAAACTATTGAGCCCATGACAGGTTGGATGAATTGTGTCCGCGTTTAGAGCGTGCCGTGTGATAAAAGCGTCATGGCGGATCAGTGCGTAAACACCTCTTTGTTGCGGGGGGTGCCGATGTGTTGTCAAACTGAATCTAGTGTTGGATTATGGGTCTGACTGCTGCTACCAGCTGCTCCAAGCCTCTGAGGCACCGTGATTTACATCCCACCACATATCAGCTGCTGCCTCCTGTCCGCGCGCATTCTCACACTAAAACACACGTAGGAAAAAGTGAAGAAAGCACCGCTGACCTTGGAAGAAAGTGTTAAGAGTTTAATAATCTGAGTCCATTGGGAAACTTTGGGGATATTAGTAGTCATGTTGGGTTGGAGAAAGACTGTTGGTGCTGTAGCTACAATGGCAGGTGGGATTTGAAGACAGGTTGACAGGCAAAAGAGGTAGAGCAAAAACGAAATCGCAGCACACCAAATCTGGGACATTCCTCGACGTGCATTGCAAGTATAGCCTTACAATTTGGAATCTGGGGAACCTTCAGGGACCTCCAAAAAAAAAGCTAAAAATAAACTCTCACCTCGGCAAAGCCTGCATACAGTACTGTGCAGACCATTAGAGGTGTAACCTTACATAGTGTGAAACAGAAAGGTCATTGGACAACAATAGGTCTCTGATGAGGGAGCGATAGCCGTATAATGTTTTCAAAATACAATAAGGATTAATGTGTGATGGTGTTAATGCGGCAGCATTTTAAGTAGCACTCTCAAACTCAGCGTAGACATGATTAAGGATTTGAAGAGTTGCTCTCATTCGGTTTAGAATGACAAAGCAAGGCAAAGAGAGTGGTTTATACTAATCGAGTAAACAGCTTAATTACTGTTATTCTTTAACAAACTGAAATTGAGATTTCACACATTTAAAACATTTAGTACAGCGGTTAGCGCTCGTGCTTCACAGAAGGTCCGATCCCCGGCCGGAGAGGGCCTTTCTGTGCACAGCCGGAATGAATGCAGTGAGTGAGTGAGTGGTGGTGGGCCAATGGCACAGACTGGTAGCCTCGCTTACGTCAGTCTACCCTAGGGCAGATGTGGCTACATCAGTAGCTTACCACCACCAAGTATGGAGTGACAACAGTGTCGCGCTTTGTGAAACTTGATAATTTAGACTTGTTATTATTATTATTATTATTATTATTATTATTATTATTATTATTATTATTATTATTATTATTATTATTATTGAATACTGCACTAACAATGTTATTGTGATTGTTACCAAAATCCATTTGAATACAGTACGTTCCCTCAAGTAAATAAGTAAACAACATGTTTCAAAAGAAATGTAAAATGGAACTAGATCAGGAAAATCATGACTAAAACAAGTCCCTATGGCACATATTTCAATCATCACGCACTTTGTTTTTTTGACTGTTTGCAAATAATGAGCAAATCTCAGTCAGATGGAAGAAATCTTTGATGATGCCATAGATTGTGGCTTCCTTGCTATTTGAATATTGCGTCATCAAACTGGCAGCAGCTGTCCTCTAAACCTTTCCCCTTCCGTGCCGACTTGTTCTATTGCACTCACTTGACACAGCGTTTAAGACTCTGGCCCTCGCTCAGATGCTCCGGGAGCGTGTTGCAGCCGGTGCAGAACTTGAAGGTGTCCTCCATCCTCTGGAACATCTCCTTGTAGTCCTTAAAAGAGATTCCTCTGGGCCTCTTCCCCTCCACCGCTGCCCTGGATGACACAAAAGACAGATACAAGTATTAAAATTGAGTGCATTTAGAGTAAGTGAAGCTGGATAGGTACCTGTATTCTCCATAGTCTTTCATGTTGAGTTTGTTGAGGATGACTTTGGAAAGACCAGGAATGTTGGTGTCCATGGAGAAGAAGCCGGAGCTGTCAGAAAACACGCTGTCTGTCCCCGGAGTGAAGGACTCAGGGAGCGCTGGAGTCTGGGACGCCATGTTCTCTATTACAAACACAGGGCTCTGTCACAAACTGGTTGAAGCTATACAGCGCAACATTATACCCAACAAATAGAAACACACGCCTTATTGTAAAACCACTTCAGTCATGAGAGTTTCAGTGGAGTTATTTTTAGGACATTGCAGCTGGAATATTCCACAGTGTGGCTTTAAGGAGCCTGACAATCTGCAGAGAGCATGTGACACTGACACAGAGAGAAGAAGCAGGTTTAGCTTCAGTATCAGCCGAAATATTTGGATCTGCGAACTCAGGGCAGTGCCAGTAGATTTTTGCATCACGCCTCTAGGTTTAAAAAGTTATTCTTGATAAAGCCTCGGCAGGCCGCCAGGACACACTGGTTTAAAGAGCAGCGACTGGAGGTTTTTATGGGGGATAGGGTCTGGCAATACAGCTCACATATGAAATATCTAGTAATAATAGAAACGCCACACAGAACAACAACAATGCAATCCCACACACAAAACTGCAGTACTGCCATGTAGGCCTTGGTTAATGACAATAAAAACACATTACCAATATTTTCCAAGGGGACTGTCCATCCAGAACTAGACTGTATGTACTGCATTGTTTTAACGACAGCTATAATTGTAATATTTGTCATTTTAAAATCCTAATGAGGTCAATTCACAAAGAGGTTTGATCTACTGTTGAATTCAAAAAGTGAAAAAAAAAAAAAAATGGTTTAGTGAAAAAAATGTCTTCAAGGGCCAAAGCATGACAGCAGAAACCCTGTGCAGAAGCGTGCACTGTAGCGCGATCTTTTATTTCATTCATTTGTTCATCTTTTTAAATGCTACATTTCTTAAAGAATGTGTTGATGTTGTTTCTTCATAATTTTGAAACGCAGGAGCCTCGAGTGAAACAAACAAACAAACAAACGAACAAAACACGATAAGACATTTGAAAAAGTAACTCCCCGCTGCAGAAATGAGTAATTTGGCGCTTAAATGAAAACTTACCTTTGGCTCCAGACTCACCCTTTGGAGATGCGTGTCCCTTGCGCGCGCGCACGCAAGATTGACATCACCTTATGCTGCAGTTAACGCCCAAAACACCAGGGCTTGTGGGACCCGGGTGTAGGGTGCCGCATGGGTGGGCTGGGGAGCGCTTGGACGAGATATGGTGACGAGAGGAACCAGAGCTGAGGACATTTTTAGAAAAGACGCTCTGGATGGGGTCATGGGAAACGGTGGGTGGAGTTCAAGTGGCGTCTGTCTAACTCGCGCTGTATTTTGCATGAAAGGTCAGAAAACAGCAGGGAGTTAAGCAGCAGCCAGAGTTGGCCTCATATGGGCTCCACATGGGCATGAGAGGGCGTTTACTTTTACCATAGGCCCTATATGCGGCCACTCATGGGGTCTGAGTGACTGGCATTAGTTTCCAAAGTGAATAGGCCACACAAATATTTGCTTCCTCTCCATAGGCCGGTGCAGTCTCTGCTTTCTCCAAATAACACAAACGGACGCCAATGTGAGTCATTTTCTTGAGGTCTTAGTCATCAGTTCAGTCCAAGTTGAGTCACGACTTGAGTCCTTAAATCTGACAGCGCTTCGTGTCTGAGCTCAAACAGAGTTGTCCAAAGAGTCTTTAACTGTATCACAAACACAGCATTATGACAAATCTCCTCCCTATCAGTCATCATTACGGCAGTCACAACAATCACAACAAATGGTCATTTTAATAAAAAAATTTATTTGGTCCATTGGAACCTGAGATTGAAATTAAACATACATTTGTACACATGAAGCCTTTTTATCCCCAGACAAAATCATCAGTAAACTAAATCACATTCATTGGAGTTCCACTTGTTCATATTTTTTATTAAGAGTCCATTTGTTTTGTGAGTTATGTTTTAATTCAGTTTGTTTGATTTACAAACCACAGGACATGAGCGTGACCGAGCCTGTATGTGGGAGCACGTACGTTCGGAAGATGAGAATGAGAAATATAATCCTGTATAAGTGTTGTTGCAGTTTTCAGTGCAGGTTTCCAATCCAAAAAGTTAAGTATGAATTAGGCATTTAAAATCATTCATTAACAGAGCTACAAATCATTTACAAATAAATTAGTCAGGTACAACCACACATACATACAGGGAAATCTGCATTTAAGTTCTCTTTGGAAAACATTTTTACACATAGCTTCAAGTTTTAAGTTGCCATTATGCTCTGGTTTCACTTTTTTTACAAAATATATTTAAAAAAAAAAGTGGTTGTGCGAGAAAAAAAAACATACTGCACTCGTAGCGCAGCGACAAGCGGACCTTAAAATCAGCTGACAAACCATTTACACTCAAATATGAACCATCATCATTGACAACATGACGCGAACGCTCAACTTGATCGACCCCCGTTTTCAAAAAAGTAAGACACAAACTTCGAAAGTGCAGTTTTTTTTCGTACCGTTTTCTGGTGCCTGGTCCTCCGCTGGTAAACTGTGGACAGCTGTGGTGATGACTGAGGGAGGCGAATGGGTGTGGTTTAAGACAGAGCGGGCCATGGAGAAGAACGTCTTATGACTTTGTTACACGTGCTTACAATATATGGACATCTGCTACTGTATGTCGACTAAATAAACTACAGAAAAGTGTGAAATGCTTTGTTCGTAATTCATTTCAAATCGTGTTATCTCTCAATTACAGAAGCTTAAGGCAAATGCTTTACTTGAATTATTTTTTTTTTCTTTTCTCCTTTTGTGCAAACTGCATTTTCACTTGAGTTCCTCTGGGACATTGTGAATCATGTGTGAACACCGGGTCTGCGCTTTGATTTCACTTTAAAACTGTCCAAAGAGAAAAAGACGTGAGTCGGGTGTGAACTGATGGCTGAGGGATGAGGGAAAAACAAAGTATTAGACTGGCCCGGAGCGTTCACACCCCGAACAGGGTTTTCTTTTGGGGGGGGGGCATTACTGTTTGTTATCGCCTGCCGACATGTCATCACCACTTTGCAGCGAGTGATAAAAATCCAGCGAGAATCTGAATTCAGCTAAACGTAATCACAGATTGAAATCCTGAGCTAGAGATGATCAAACCGGAACAATGACAGTACAAGAATAATGGCTTCACCTATCGTCTTAAATGTACACTGTATATGAGGTGAAAACAATAAAACTTGAATATGAGGAAAAAAGGGGGGGTTTGGCTCGAAGTACCGCACTTAGATTTCGTCAGTTGTCCAATCGGGGGTTTTCAGAGGTGGGGGGGGGCTCGCTGATTGGCTCCGTGTTCTTGGGCCAGGGAAAAAATGGCTCAGTAGTAACAGCACTCCGCCCTGACGTCTGTGAAGCTCGTCCTAATCCGGCGTTGGTTCCTCATACAGCACGTATACAAAATAAGCAGTAGTAGTAGTAGTCTGGACCGGACCGTACGTACTATATATTCCTGGTCACTCCCACCGTTTTCTCCCCTGCAAAAATGGCACGTCCCAAAACCTGGATGGAAAGCGTTTTGGGAGGTTTTTTATAAGCACATATAAACCCAGACATTCAGTGATACTTGGTGCCTTCCAGTGCTCCGACAGTTAATTGCTTGATATTTAATAAAAAGTGTGTGTTTGTTTCGTGGGCGGTGGTCATAGGGGTCGGGGTCTGTGCAGGCCGTCAATGTCCGGGGTTAGCTGGGGGCTGTGCGTCGCCTTGGTGGGGGTCCAGTCTCCCAAAGAGGCTTGGGCGGCTTTGCGGTGAGCCAAGCGGTGGGTGATGGAGAAGCCGGCGTTCCCCTCCAGCTGGGAGAGCACCACCAGGACCTGCCTGCAGAGGGAGACAGCGAGTGAGCCCATGTTTCTGTTTCTCTGCTCATCTGTGGTTCATCATCAGTTGTGTAACTTGCGGATGGGAGAACGAGAGTATGATGCAGGAAATGGGAGAGAGCACAGTCTCATTTACACCTCAGAAGTCAACGCAATTATGAGACGGCACTTGACAATTGCATTTGGGACGGCCATGCTGCTAAATGGACTTTCATATTAGCAGATGGAGACGTCAGGAAATGGCTGCAAAACTATGCTCCACTGTGAATACAAAGCTTTTCTCAAAATGACACCAAACATGGAAACATCTGTGTAAGTTTTTTAATGGTATGTATAAAGGGATTTTTCAGGGTTGTTTTTCACATAGGGCCTCGCGACCTAGCTATCCAGAGTGTTGATGATTTCTGGATATTTTTTATTTATTTTTTATTCATGCAGTCCTTATATTTGAAGAGTTTAGTGGTGCTAGGCTAGTGCATGTCTATGGTAACTAGTAGCCTAATATATTAGCCTGATATATTCAGAATTCAACCTCATTCTGGATAACTAGGAAATGAGGCCCTATGTCAAAAATCCTGAAATATCCCTTTAACATTTGAACATGTTGTTTGCTTACAGAGCTACAAAAGATATTGTCAGCCAAAGTCTTTTTTTGCCAAATACTGATTTTTGTCTTACTCCTCTCTCCAAACACTGAGCTTTATTGACTGCTGGTCCAGTCCTCAGCCAAACAGGAGGCTTGTTCCAATCACAAGCACATCTTTCATCTAACTCTATGAGGATTCCGAATTTTGTTTTCTGTTTTCCCCCAGAAACTTTGAAATATGACTTGCACAAATATACTACAGGAGGCTAACTATGTTTTTGTGGCGCTTTACCTAATGCCAATATAACTACAGCAGATGTGAACAGTGTTTAATCATAAACTGTAGTAAAGTGTGGTTGTTTTTTGGTAACGCTCGAGAAGTTGATTGACCATATGGGAAAAACACAAAAGTCAAACAGAAATATTCATAGACAGTGAAGCTTTGTGTGAGTGTTGATTTACCGATGCAGAGGTGGGACGCTGTCGATGGTCTTCAGGCTGCCGCGTGTGGACACCACGTTGAAGCTGTCCGTGCAGTCACATGACACGTGGAGGTAGTACTTCGGGTGTCGGTTCTCCACCACCACGATCAGCCCCGCCCAGCCGTGCGTCAGGTAGTAACAGGTCATGCCCTCCCGGCCCTGCACACATGCAGGAAAATAAATTAGCTACATCTAAAAAAGCTCGCATTCCGAAGTTTCAGTGATGGCCAGATATCTGATAAGCATATTTTTCGCCATATGTTTGTGTAGCAGCTGTCATGCTTGTCCCACATGGTCGGCCTCCTACAGCGAGCGGTGAATTCCTGGAGAGCTGAACGCCTGAATGATTTAACAAAGATGAACTGGAGTGTTTAAAAAAAAAAACGAAAAAAAAAATCCCGTCATCTTCTGAAATACCAGCCAAAGTGACAGTGCTCTCAACAAGACGCTGTTTAAAGGCAGCCAGAAAATGTGTCTCCCAGAGCGTGAGTGCCAGGAGCTGTTAAAAGCATAGTGCGTGTGTAAAAAACAAAAAGACCCGGCTCAAAGTGGAATTCAGAGCTGTAAACGTTTTTTTTTTTTATTCATCTTTCAAAAAAGCAGCATCCGTTTACAGAGAGTCGACGGCCATTGTCGCGTTCTTACCTCGTGTCTTTCTCCCTTGTTCTCTGTGAGGAGGATGATGGCGTCGGCGAGAGTGGTAGCTGTAGCCTCCACCTGCTCCACCATCACCTGCCGAGAGCTGTAGATGGCCAGGATGTAGCCGGGGAAGTCCTGGCTGGGCCTCCGCACCGCTCCACTTGTGGGACTGGAGACTGCGCAGGAGTAAAATGTTTGATTACAATGTCATGCGCAGACACAGACACAGTACACAGTAGCCGACAGTGCACATACTGGGAGTGGACGGCCCCGCGGACCCGCTGACGTTCATCTGCCAGTGGTTGAAGGCGCAGCAGACCACGGCGTACTCCCCGGGCTCCAGCATCACGTCGCAGCCCACAAACTTCTTCACGGCGCGCTTACTGTGGGCCAGCAGGCGGCCCAGGGTCAGCTTGTTACTGCTGCCGAACGAGGCACGGAACACCATGATGCACAGGTCCAAGAGGTGGCTGTCGGCCGTGTCGGAGCGCCTGAGGGAGGGGGGCGCACCCATGTGTTAGCGATGAGTATGCAATCTTGACAGGTAGAATACTAACGCCGTCTCGATTTGTCCTGCTTCTACTTCACCCACTTTCAAATGACTTCATAAAGCAGGAGACAGAGTTAGTCCGATGCAAATGAAGCAAAGCCTGGAGTTTTCAACTTTAAATGAAGGTAACACGCTTCACCGCACCACCGTCTAATATTAAATGGTGGCTACGCACTTATACAAGACAATGTATATTTAAATTTCTATGCGATGATGTGATAATTGATGTTTAAAAAAAAGAATAGGCAACAACAAAAAATATGTACATTAAAAAATATATAGTTAAAGAGATATTTCAGGATTTTTGACATAGGGACTCATTTCCTCGTTGTCCAGATTGTTGTTGATTTCTGGGGATTTTTTTGTTTTTAAATTCATGCAGTCCTTATATTGGAAGAGTTTAGTGGTACTAGGCTAGTGCTAGGCTAGCGCATGTCTATGGTAACTAGTAGCCTGCATTGAAAACCTCTTCATAATCCTCAGGTAGTCCTCCAAACGTTGCCATATCTGATTTGCAGAAAGCTCCTTTATGAATTCCACGTGTAGTAATGCCGCCGTAGGTAAACAAACTACTGTAGATCCGGTAGCCTAGCAGATCACTCCACCACTGCGTAGCTTACAACCAGGAAGCTGATGCTGCTCAAATGCAAGTTCTTTTAAATGCAAAAGGGTTATATATCAAAAATTATTCAGTCAACAAAGACATTTATATGGGTAGTCTGGTGTTAAGTTATAAGTGATTTGCCTCAGGTGCGCTGTGCTTGGGTCAGACTGTTTTTAATGCAGGCTACTAGTTACCATAGACATGCGCTAGCCTAGCACTAGCCTAGCATCACTAAACTCTTGAAATATAAGGACTGCATGAATAAAAAATAAATAAATAATAATATCTCCAGAAATCAACAACAGGACTAGGAAATAATGAGGCCCAATTTAAAAAATCCTGAAATATCCCTTTAAGCAAAAACAGTTAAGAAACAAACCCAACTTTCTAATTAACTTCAGACCTATTTCTTCTGTGTCAACAACTAATGACTGAGAGCAATGGAAATCCATTTGTGTGCAGGGTCTGAATACTTGAGTCAAAATAACATTCAAATTGTATTGTTTGCCCCTATAATAACAAAGGGATAATTACATTGGGGCTAAAAAACACTGGATTTGTGTATATTTATTTACCTGCTTCCTTCCTGAAACAGGGCGAACTCCAGCGCCGTCCTCTCCAACACCGTTAGCGCAGTGACAGTGACTGGTCCGCTGGCTTTACTGGGGAAGCAGCCCTGCAGCCGTACCTCCTGCCAGTCCGAGTGGATCTTACAGATGTCCACGGAGTCAAAGTACCTACGACAGAAAGATGAAAATTCTACTTCAGTGTGTGAGATGTACACGCATGAAACGCAGCGTGTTTGCTGGAAGCGCTCATCCCAAAACCGCGATTTGACCCGGCTAATCTGCCATAGTCATGAGTGCGGGCTATCGGTATGCATCACAGGCCGGCTCCTTAAACATTAGCATACCCTCAGAGGGGGCGGCTCTACAAACACCATTTACCTTGATAAGATAGAAGCCCTGCCTTCATCAAAGACAGCACCCGTGGGACGACTTCTTCTTCGGTTTGATTTATTTTGGCATATTCCTTTCTAACCTCACTCTGACAACTGTCTTACATCTTACTCGAGCATTTTTCACAAGGGCAGAAAGAGATGAGAGTTTGTGTAGAATAAGATGAACATATTTATGATCGGGCATTCATATATCTTTCAACACTATAAGCTTAAAATTTTAGCAACATTAGCGCACAGGGCTAACCATATGTGAGTTACCTTTCAATGGTAAACCAGCCTTCCTTGAAATCACTTTGTTATTGACAAGACAGCTATCATTTCGGAAACCAAGTCGTCACACTTTGGCCCTGATCAGACTCAACTTTTCAAATAAATCTTTGTAAACCAAAGACATATCCTGTCTCTATGGAGTGTCAGTATGTTGTATTATGATAACAGTGTAGTTTAGACGTCTGCATTTGTTACTGAACATTACTATAACAAACATAAATTGCTTATCTAATCGCAATTGCAATACTTGCCCAAGCACGCATGAAGTATAGAAACATCAAAAAAGAAAAAAAGTGCACCTTCTGTAAAGCTTTGGACATAAAAGACGACAAAGATGATGTAACGTTTTTATCCCCTAATCTTAAAGTGGCTGGTGCTGTCCCAGTCACTGCGAGCACTACATCTTCCGTGCGCCGCGCCGAGCTCCCAGATTATTTGTCTGTCAAGAAAAAACAATAAACAGCCCGAAGACAGATGGGATCCTTGTCGAGGGGCCGGGCACATTTTTCAGGATGGAGCGGTTCAGGGGGGACAGCCGCGGCGCTCGGCCCCGGACTTATTGCCACACTCATTCAGCGAGACAGGGAGGACCACAAATAAATGACCTCGCATTCACTTGTACAGTCTTTAGGCAAACCTGCGACGCTCGTGCCCTGACGCGCGCCATCAATCACAACCGGGGCTGCCCAACGCCACAAGGAACCACAAGAATCCAGAGCACTTCTGCTCAAAGTCTATATTAAAACCGAGCACGCTTTGATAGGTGAAAAGAACAGCACGCTGCAGGAGAACGGGGCATGAACGCTCACATAGGAAATACAGGAGCGCTGGGGAAACATTTCTCCATAATTGATTGGGTTTGTGGCAAAATGGGAATTACTTTAATGCACAAAAACACATGGTGAGCTATGAGGAGCCCCTCCGCCTGTTAAATCCCTAGCAACCAGCGCACCAAGCAAACTGACAATAATACAATGCAGTAAACGGCAGCTTACGCTCATGTATGGCTTTGCTTTATCACTTATGTAATGTCATTGTTCCTCTTGATGTGTATAATAGGCAATTTAGGACAAAGGAGCTTATAAATACAGCTTGTAGAGGCAAAGGCCCATCCAATTATTATAATGTGTGGTAGGGCTATACAGTTAATCACATTTGAATGGCTGCAAATAGTAAATAAAGGGGGTAAATATTCAGGTAGTGTTATTTTCCTCTGCATGCAACAAATTCTCAAGGCTCCATGGGGCGTTTTTGTGTTCAGACCGGGCTAACCCTGTACTTTACACACATCTGAATTGCAAGTTTGTATTTTTCTCTAGATTTCAAATTATAAATCGCACATCTAATCACAAACACAATACTCACCAAAGTTGTTCAGCCCCATTGTTTTGTGACAGTTGAGTAAAAACATCAAGTATCTATGAAAAGAGTACAAGCCACTATAATGCTGTTTTCCACAAATGGCCACCAGAGGGCAGAGAGGTCAATGACAAGCACACTGTAGGTCCCCTCTCATCAAAGTCAGAGCTGTTCAGTTCAACAATGGCGGAGGCGGGTCTCTTACTTGATGAAGTCGGTGTACTCCATCCAGAAGACGCCCTCGCTGCTGCCGTTGGCCATCAGCTCATGTCTCAGGTGCTGGGGCCAGTCTGCCCACTCGTCCGACCAGCTGCCGTTCCACGAGAAGCGGCCCCAGGGATTTCTCAACCGCAGCAATCTGCAAACACACACATAATATTATTCGAAAGGCAAACAACTCAAAGGATATTATGTCGTATTACTGATTAAACAACAATGTCGTAAATTAAAACCTTTCCAAGACGATACCAGGGCGTTATTTACGACAAGTTTTTGTTCCCAAAAGTGGTGAAAAAATCCGTCAGGGCACTTTCGGCTTCTGCTTTTATCACCGCTGGCACCGAGCGAGAGAAGCACCAACTCATTTCAGATCAGGCCCAATCGGTTCAACTTTATGGCGGTAAATTAAAGTGTTGTGCGTGCTGCTTGGACACATTACTTCTGGGATTTATGGCTGCGCTCCATTTGCCTCCACAGGTAGGAGAGAAGAAGCAGCATCCCTAATCTAACTGAACCAGCGTCAGCCACACCCCCTTCAAGCCAGATTCCAATTTGATATAAAAGTCTGTTCAATATCTGATGTGGGCCGAGGCAAGACGGAGAGTCAATATTTTAAATGACGCCGCATTTTTTTCCCCTTCCTAGAAGCTGTTTTGACTTCCCGAAAAGGCTGCTATATATTACACTGCTGAGAAATTGAGAAGCATTTGTATGGGAAAAGGGGGGAAGTGAAAATAACCTTGCTTGGTTATTTTGCAATATACGCTTCAAGGTGGCTAGGAAATATTTGCAACATAATATTCATCAACATGCTTCTTTAATTTTGTAGTTGCAATAAAAAAAAGGCTATTGGATGATTTCTGAATAAAATCAGCATTAAGGAAAGGACATCTGTGAGTGCTGATTCTATGCAATAATAAAAATATATTGCTTAAAATTAAGGCTGAGTATTCGGATTGACCGTGAAGTGGTCAAGTAAAAAAGTCTAATTTAGTAACTGATATTTGGTCTATAGACAGATTGGAACACCGGTATTATCACAAACACAGCGTTAAAACTACTATTATTGTTATTACAAAAAGGCACATACATTTGTGAGCTTGATAAATAATAATAGTTTAAACTATTCTACAGCAGCCAACAAATTTGCACATTAAAAAAACGCACAAATAAATAAGTCTGTGTGCAGAACCTCTGGGCAAATGGTGGGGCCGGAGGTCAGACCAATGGCCGCTGGATGCTCTGCTTTGTGACCGTGACGCTAGGGGCCGCCATTGCTGTCGCACCTCCATAAATTCATATGGGCAAAACAAGCTGGTTTTCCATTAGAAAGAACTGCACTTCACACACGTTCTGGGTTAGTTACAATTAAAGAAACCAGACTGGTTTTCGTAAGGAACATTTTAGAAATCTCGTTTACTAATGAGGGCCGGACTTTGATTGACAGGCCGTTAGCATAAGAGCTAATCGCGCGGGCACGGCTACGAACGAACTACGCGACCCACGAGGGCCGAGTCTACAGCGAAGATCCCGCCCTTATGCCCTTTTTAGGAACGTGCTACGTCAGGGCAAGATAGGAGGAGTCAATAAATCCGCCATGATTTCCCTTTCGAAAATGGTCATTGTGATAAACGGGGAGGAGTGAGCAGAAACTGTCTATTAATTCTACAGTCTCTGGGTCAGACCAGTTAAGATTCACTGCATTAGAGCAGTGGTTCCAGACCTTTTGGAAGCATTAATTCATACTCCGAGCCCTGCCAAAATCTTAAAGGGAGCAACTAAACATACATTTTTCAGTATTTGGTAGTGTTATGTTCAAAATGTAAAACTAGTCTCAAAGTCAAAGTGTTTACTGAAAAACATAATTAAAACTATAGAGCATCATCAATGAACAAAAAGTGTAGTGTGATTTATATCGCAGCATCAGCGGATGGACAGGATAGCCTGTGCATATACTAATAAAAATCTACTTTTTAGAAAAAGTTAATTCCTCATGGTTTGCCGTCTGTCGTTCAATCCATAGTTTATGTTCCACTGTAACATTATGTCTCCTGAATGTCAAGCAGTGTCTAGCTTTTTGTCGATGGCGTCTATATAATTGATGTGAAAGCTCTTGAGCATCAGCGAGTAGGACAGAGGTAACACAAGGTAGGGAGGAGGAGAGGGGGACGATCAGAACGCGCGGGCTGAAGCGACGCCTGAATCATTGATGAGACAAAGACACTTGAGAGAAACTGAAAATGACGAGTACCTGTAGCCCTGAACGTCCCGCACGTCCAGGATGGAGTAGGCGTGGCGCGGCCGCAGACCCAGGGACTCGTACACTGCATCGTCCACCTTCATGTTCCCTCCGCCGCAGGAGGCTCCCATCAGAAACCTAACACCAGATATACAAGACCGATCACACACTTTTGTTTAAATATGCATTGTGCTGTCAAGGCTTTCCCCCGGTAATTTCTTAAGAAACAGTGTGCGTTTTCTGACAGATGGACCCGCAGATAATTTGGCCCCTGAGGAAGCTGTGGCGTCTCTAGTGCTTTGATAGCGCGATACTGAACTGCTTATTACCACAGTGCTTCATTACGGACATATGGAGAGGGTTGGCCTCCATTACCTTTCGCTTTGTGTTTGGTTTGGAAGTTTCTCGAAAGGGATGTTCATTGGTCGCCTTGGATTACACGGTAAGCATTAACAAATTATCATTACTCTTTTGACAGCATCTCACTTTTAGATTTAGTTTGACTGTATTTATTTTAAAGGACTTGAGAGTAATTAAATACCATACCGAGGCACGGCAACTGCAAGTAATCCTTCCTTACAGTAGTGCTATTTACAAATAACTAATTTAGGACTAATATCTACCGTATTTTCCGGACTACAAGTCGCTCCGGAGTATAAGTCACAACAGCCAAAGAATGCAAAATGATGCTCACGATTAGCATTTTTTGTTTTCTGCATTGCAGTAAGAGTAACCTCTGCTTTTCGCTAGTCGCTCACAAGTTTCTCTCTCACTCCAAACTTTCTTTCTGCTGCTCATAAACCGTTTTTTTTTTTTAATCTTCAGTGGTTCAGGAGTAGCAGATACTGGTACACAAGCCTAGCATTGTGGGGTTATATATTTGGATATAAAAGTCGCACCTGAGTATAAGTCGCACCCCGAGCCAAACTATGAAAAAAGTGCAACTTGTAGTCTGGAAAATACGGTAGCCTATATATTTTTTGTTTCATTATCAATATATTGCTTCAGGTCTAAATGCCTTTGTCTCCGTCCGAGTCTCTCCTGGTTGAAAAAACACATTGCACACCGTGTAAAAGACATCATCCTTTGTAAACTAGAAGCAAAATGACACTCCACGTTCCCGCCCGCTCTCACCCTGCCTCCTTGGAGCTGAGCATCTTGGCCCAGATGAGGTCCGTGTCGATGGGCTCCTCTCGGGGGTTGGTTGAGCTGACCTGCAGCATCAGGGAGTCACAGGGCGCCCCCGTCAGAGTGGCCAGCCCCTCGATGGCCCGCCCCGCCTGCAGGGCAAAGTACGACCCGTGGAGTTTGGCCAGCGCCTTCTCGATCAGCGCCACCCACAGCTGCTTCCTCTGGGCCTGGAGAAAAACAATACAAAACGAAAAATAAGGCCGTCACCCGCGAGTTAAACGTTCTGGAGCGGTGTCAAGAGTACAAGATTGGAAGCTATTATTTGAATGTACTTCATCATTACCACTGGCTTTGTTTTTTTTTTGTACACAGAGCTATATTTTGTTTTGACACGCCAGGCGGGAAACTATTATCACTCGGAAAGTGGAAAAACATTCTGGCCCATTTCCATTTTGATGGCACAATTTCTATGCATTTTTGAAGAGAGAAACATTGTATGCAAGACTGAGCTCGATATAAAAACTAAATACAAATCCGAAGTTGGTGAAGCAGTGTTTAAAGTATGAATAAAAATGTGCATTAGGAAATCCTATTACATCATCCATAATATATACTGTAAGACTCCCAACAACAGCAGCAAATAAATGAAGGGTTTCTGCGCAAAGTACCATTCGACACAAAATAGTTTCCATATAAGATTTAGATCGGAGACAAAATATTCATTCACATCAAGTCAAACTATTTTCAAATGTCATATTAATAACAGAGAGCATCATTCTTATCACAATCTCAGCCCTTCCTTTATTTTTCGATGGTACACTTCCCGCGCAGCCGCCACGTCCTGATAAATGCGTGCAGATAATAGATGACGGAGAAGGCGTCTGAGGCGTGTTTTGCCGGCGGTTTTGCAGTGTAAGACATGATCACTGATTGCCAGTTGATTAATTACACATCAAGGTGCCGTGGTCCTGGGAGAGACGCTCGTAATAATAAATTAACGGCAGTTTAGATTAATATGATAATGATACAGTGTTGTTAAAAGACGGAGCTGCTGCTGGAGTTTAGCTTCATCGCTCACGCAGACAGGCCCATGTGCTGTGACAGTGCACCTGAATGTCCAACATAAAAAAAAAACTTACTGATGTTCCTTTCTGTTTAATAGTTGAACTGATGCTAACTCACTCTGCTTGGAGGCCACTTGAAACAAGGACCATTTATTGATTTTATTGATCGCATTTAATCTTACTTCTACAGAGAAAAGTCAAATCCTCACATGAAAAAGGACAAAGGTTTCACTGCTAATTGAGCATCAGTCGTGCCCCTGAAAAACATCAGTTAAAGAAGAACTAAGTAACTTGTTTGCCTTAATAAATTATTTTCGTAAGTAAGTAAGTAGTAGTAAAAGTTAAGGGGATGAGTGGGGGAGTCTTTCATCTCCCCTGGTGTCTCTGGCCAGAAAAAAACAATTGCAACTTTTCTGCCTCCAGGTAGGAGCAATACACACTAATGGAATCACAAAGAAGATGCTAACAGGCTAACGGGCAAAGCTAGCTGCGGGCTAGCACCACTTAAACAGTATTTACAGCCAAGTTTGAGTGAAAAAAAATATCTCCATTGTGTAATTGGATGTACAATATCCCTCTGTCCCTTTGTCTTTTCTGTCAGTGTTGTATTTACTCACGGACAATTAATGAGTAAAAAAAAAACGGAACATGCTACGACACCTGCAGTGGCGCTTAAGGCCTAGGGGCATGAGTTACTTCTGCTTTTACTTAATTTTGCAATAATTTCATGATTATCAATGGCTGTATGGTGCTAATTTGTGACTAGAATTGAAGGCGCTCTAGTCCTTAAAACCAACAAAAACATAACAAAACAAAATAATTTGCAGTTCAGACTAATCTAATTTCATGATGCACAACTAATATACGGTCAGGTTCGAAGATGCCTGAGGGGAAAACAAAGAGGGAAAAGATTTACTCTTTGACCCATTACTTTAACGAATGTTGAATTATAAATATCTTTTAACTATTAAAGAAAGATACATATATATGGAAAGGAGCAAAGTGGTTCAACAGCCCACAACTACATGAGTAACGGAGAATGCCGACCATCATTCTAATGTTAGCTTCGTGCTACATGCTAACGCTAGCTTCGAGTGCAGTTTTTTTCACTTCGACTGCTGTGTCAAAAAAAACATCCAAATGGACCAGATTTTGACTTGTGGGTGAACAATGTTTCTAGTTCGCCTAAAAATGGTGATCCCCAAAAACAAGCTTCCTTCCCCCTCGGCTAGGCCACGCCTCCTTGCATGATGCGGTGTTGTCTCTGTAGCTATTGTAAAAACAATCATGGATCTGCAAAACTTTCACTGCATTGACATTTGCACACATATGAAAAAACACAGTGGGACAGACTTTTTCGTCTAACTAAAAACAGAGAAGTAATAATATGTGAGTTGCTGAAGTCCCAGGCACAATCTTTTTAATTCGTGCTAAGGGGTGATTCTAACATGCTGTGAAGATCCTTTGGGGCAACTTAAGGTCTAAAGAAGAAGCTAGTTCACGAACATTATGTGCCCAGGGAAAACACAAGTAAACGTGTCCTGCAAATCAGCCTGTAGTGACACACTGTTCCTCTTTTTAATAAACTGTGAGTCATGGTCAGTACCTGAGAGAAGAGGAGGTAGCCGTAGTCATCGCAGGGCAGCATGTCGTCCACCAGCACTGTGGTCCACGTGCCGTCCTTACACAGCCGGACCTGGTACGCCCCCTCCGGACAGATGGTGCGTGTGATCATTACCCTCTCCACCAGCTCGGGACGCTCGGCTAACACGGCCAACGCACTCAGGAACCTGCGAGGGGAGGCAGTGAGGCAGGGAATGGAAAGTTACTCTTGTGGCAAACAGATGCCAAAGAGAAAACAGATCACTGCTGTAATAATAACACATAACACTTTAAAAAGGGAAATGTTTCCAACCTATGAATGGTACGTTTTTATACTTTATCTTGTTTAAATATCGCCATTAGGAGGTCTTGCGTTGTTTTGATACAAGATAGGGAGCTTCCAGGGGATTCAGGTTATTATGCTGAAGTCTGATACTGTTTTTTTGCACTTCCATTTGCTTTTATCTATACTCTGGCTTACATGGAGGTTGTGCCTTTCTGTATCAGCTGGGCAATGAATGGAATTAACAACACAATAATTGAGCGCAATGTAATAGGTCTGCAACTGTTGTAAAGGGTCTAATTACTAAATGACTTGAAAATGAAGCTTTTTTACCCCATATTTTTCCAAACTATTTCCATTTTCAGAGTAAAACCTTCTGGGTGATAATAGTCAAGCAGGATTGTTGTTCTGTCAGGACTTTTACTTGCGTACCCGTTTTAGTACTCTATTCTCTGTTGACAGCAAAAGACAGAGTGAATTTAGATCGTGACTGATTGTGAGTGGCGTGTGTGGCTCCGTGGACTTCAGAACAAATAAAGTCTGACATGTTGAATTGAGGTAGGTAGAGCCAATTCTGACTGACAGAGGCAATCAGCGAGAGACCTGTCTACTGACAACCAGCCGTCAGACTGCAAACAAAGAATTAAACATACGTCTCAGCAAGTTAGGTGAGGCCTTTTTTTTTTTTACAGAATGCAATTTCCGTTCATTGAACATCAAACACATTTGATAGGGGAAGCTTTGCTGTCTTCTGTTCCTTATTACTGAAAATTTAGCCAGCAGCAGACAAACTCACATGCCTTTTCTAATTAAGCCACATGAGAAATCAACGGTACAATTGTAACCTAAAAATGCTAATTTCTCATATTGGCATATAGACGCGTCAAGGGAGAAAGTAATGATTAAACTTATAATTGGTTCATCAACTTTATAACATTCTCAGAACAAACGGCTGCAGCGTACAGAGCATTTAATTTTATTGTCCAAGTTGAAATTCAAATTGAATCATGATGATGTCATTCATTTACTAGGCAACTGTCAGATTTGTCTAACCTGCCAGTTTATGAAGGTACAGAAGACACAGAGGGCTGCAAGACTAATCCCAATCGAATTGAAACAGCAATTTCAATTGGGAAATCGCAAAGGCTATTTAGGTACAAAATGTCCTTTGCAAAAACAACAAAATATTCACTCTCTATGGTCACAAAGCACTTTATATGGGACAATTTACATCGACTCCACATACAGCGGTGGTGAGCCACATATTATGTAGCCATGGCTGCCCATTGGGGCAGATGAACAAAAGCCCGTCCAGTCTGCACACATCTGCGCCAACGGACCCTTCGACACCATCATTCATTCACTCACAGGCATCAGTCATCCCGGCTTATTGTACCCCCGGCCTGGGGAACGAATCCAGGACCTTCTTGCTGTGAAGTTCGAGTGTTAACCTCTGCCCAGGATAAAACCTGCTAATGCTAGCTAAACTATAATCAATAACAAAGCAGCTTAAAGGCGATATACGGGTGATAAATGTTCTTGAATTGTGATAAAATGAAAAGTTATCATCTCTTGAACACAAGTGGATATGTTTATTGTGCATCATGAACTTCATCTTTAGAATATATTGCAAAATAGTTTTGCTGAAGGAGTAATGTCCAAATAAAACTGAGACTTAATTATTTAACAATGCCTCCAGCCGATAGATCACCAGTCGTCTTTACACATGAAAACACAGTTCCCAATGTCATCATAATATAATATTCATGTGATTTTGTGTCAGACACGATTGCAAAAAAGAATGACGAGTGATTTTTTGCAGTCAGCTGGGGTTGACGGCTGGTTTATTAGGCCACAGCGTGTTTGAACAGCCAGCCAGGAGGAATTTAGGTTACATCCGCTTTGCAGTGGAGGGGATTTGGCCCGGGGGACGGTTATTTTTGATAAGCTCTGTGTGCGAGCGATGAAGGGAAACTTGTGTTGGGACGACGCTGAGAGTGACTGCTCATTGTTTTGAGTGTGGAAAAGTAAGACAGCGCCCAGAGGACACGCGCAGCAGAACAAGGGCAGGGAGATAAAGCGTGTGTCCAAACAAACTCATCCCTGTGAATAATCGTCCGTCAGGTGTATCGCTGCATCTGTCCAACTGGAAACACGCTCTGCTTTCATTTAATGCCTGTCCTCCCTTTAGGCGCCTGCACATTTCCGCGGTTTCCATCCTCGTTTTTATTCTGATGTTGAGTTTCTTTGTCACTGTTTACTGCCTTTTGCAGGATCAATGTTTAGTGCGACAGCTTGTTATTTTTTATTGTTGGGTTGGTATTGTTGTAGTACGACTCACTTTGTGTTGCAGGCAATTTGAGTGCTGAAATGATCAAAGCTCAAATACATGACCTCATCATATTGGTTGGCGAGTGCAAGAAGGATTGGGAGATATGACAAAAAAATAAAAAATATTCCCCCTTATATTGATCAACCAATTTTATATTAATAACAACTATAGTGCAGCTTTTACGATAATAATTCATGATCATAGACAATGTAGACCTTTGAAATAAACTTCCCATTGTCTCCCTCAAACTCCAAACCAGGTGCTGTTATTGTCATGGATTTGACTAAAAAGCCTCATGATGATAATTGAGAAGATTAATTAATTGATTAATTGCAATTTTTGATGATCTGCACTAACTACAGGTTGTTTATAAAGGACATTAATATAAGTGGGAAATAAACACAAAAACCCTGAATAATATATAAGGTAGACATGTCTTTAGTGAAGCAAATAATCGAAGAAATTGCAAAACCATTAGCATATATCTTTAATTTATCATTTCAAGCAGGAACTGTCCCAGACCATATGAAAATAGCTAAAGTAATACCCTTATTTAAATCTGGTGATAAGCATCATTTTAATAATTACAGGCCAGTGTCTCTATTATCACAGTTTTCGAAGATATTGGAAAAACTTTACAATACCAGACTGGAAAAATTTATTGAGAAACATAATCTGCTTGATGAGAGTCAATATGGTTTTAGAGGGAATAGGTCCACTGCAATGGCTGTATTGGATTCAATAGAAGAAATAACTAAGCAACTGGATCAAAGCAACATGGTAGCTGGGCTATTCATAGACTTAAGAAAGGCATTTGATACAATAGATCACAGTATTTTATTTAAAAAGATGGAGCTGTATGGGATTAGAGGGGTAGCTTTGAATTGGGTAAAAAGCTACCTAGAAAACCGAAAACAGTTTGTTAAACTAGGAGAACATTGCTCTACATATTTGGATACCACCTGTGGAATCCCCCAGGGTTCAGTACTAGGACCAACATTATTTATTTTGTATATTAATGATTTGTGCAAAATTTCTCATTTGTTTAAAGCTGTTTTATTTGCAGATGATACCAATTTATTTTGCTCAGGAGATAATTTGCAGCAATTATTAGCTGATCTAAATAGCGAAATTCTTAAGCTAAAGACTTGGTGTGATATCAACAAATTATCACTAAATTTGACAAAAACAAAGATAATGTTATTTGGGAATTATAAAGATGATGTACAGGTACAGTTAAATATACAGGGGGTAAATATAGAACGTGTTAAAGAGATAAAATTCTTAGGCGTTATTATAGACGAAAAAATAAACTGGAAAGCGCATATTCAATATATACATAAAAAGTAGCAAAAAGTATAGCTGTATTAAGCAAGGCAAGGCAGGTCTTAAATTCAAGGGCTTTACAAACGCTTTACTTTTCTCTTCTCTCGCCTTACTTGACATATTGTGCTGAAATTTGGGGTAATAATTATAAAACTACTTTACAACCAATATTCATCCTTCAAAAAAGAGCAATAAGAACAATTTATAACGCTGGTTACCGAGACCACACCAATCCACTGTTTATCAAAGCCAAGATTCTAAAACTTCAAGACATGATAAGTTTTAAAACTGCTCAATTAATGTACAAAGCTAAAAATAAGCAACTAACTCTAAAAATTCAGCAGTTGATTTCTGAAAGAGAAGGAAAATATCATTTAAGGGGCTTGGATCACTTTAAAATTGCCCATGCCCGGACATCCAGAAAAAGTTTCTGTGTGTCCGTTTGTGGTCCTAAAATATGGAATAAATTACACGTAGACCTCAAACGATGTCCAAATATCAGACAGTTTAAATATCAATACAAAGAATGGATATTCTCTAAGTATGTATCGGAAGAAAATCTCTGACTTTTCATGTTCAGCTGTTGCAAACCTGATGTTGATTGGTAGTATTCACACTGTATATGACAACTTGATTTAGATCACAGCGCTCAAATTACTGTTTTAAGGAAGCCTAAAAAGTAAATAGAAAAAAGAGACTGACAGTACTTAAAAGGGGTGGGAATAAATAAGTGTTTACTTCCCCCCACTCCTTTTCGGACAGCCTAATTTAAAATGTGCAAAAGGTAAAACAAAATTGTTTGTACTAAGATGTAAATGTATTGAGTTGCACGTCTGAAACTGAGCTCACAACTGCCACAATCATGGCAGGTTGTATTTTGAGTTCGTATGAGTTTGTGTTTTTATGTTTTGTTTATAGTCCGAATAAAGATTATTCATCATCATCATCATCATCATCATATCATCAGCTTCAGCCTGGTGCATTGCAAGGGTTAGGGTTAGCTTACATTTACCAGCAAATCATAAAAAGCACATATTAAAATAGGCAAAACTATATTTGGCTCTTTATTTTGGTTTTACACAAAAAGAAAAGCACTCGCTGAAGAACATTTGAGTCCACTTCCACACGATTGCAAAATAATGTGATTGCTATATAGTGCTCTATAGTCAAAGCCCTACACAGACGACGCATGAGTGTAATGTGAGTATGTAAGTGCCCACCAGCAGTTTCCCAGCAGGCCTTGCAGGATGTCTGAGGGCCGTGGCGTCCTGAAGACCGACCACTTGACGCTGCGGTCCTTGAAGTTGCTGCAGTTGATCTCGTGCGGACGGAGCCATTTCTTTATTCGCTGCTGGACACTGTCGCCTTCCGGAAAGCCCACGGAGCGCGGGCCGGGGGGGAAGCTGTCATCCACGAAGTTCACAGAGTTCTGATACGAGGAGCAGGAGATGGAGACACAGATATGACACAACATTATATTAATGTACATGACACTTTACAGTAAGGAAAATTTTATTACCTTGTCGAAATATTTTTTAAAAAGTTAATTAAGAACATTTGTGATGCTTTACTACTCGGATTGCTGCTTTGAAATGTGCATTGACTCCAGGACAAACGAGAACAACACAAATCCTTGGTAATTATTCATGTGGCAAGGGGAATGACACGGTTTATTGTGGCATCTCGCATGTGCACAGCGGGAGTCCTGAGCGCGCTGCCACATTGTATAACGGATACAGGACTCAACACAGGCCGCGTGTGAAGCCGCGCACTCTTTAGGACACGCTCCCCACTGGGCACCGAGCATTCAACGCAACAAACGCTTTTGGAGAGCCGCGTGAAACTGAAGCTCTACTGTATGTGTGACCTAGACTTACGCGGACATCTAATCTGGACACACTATCTGCTCATCCAAAACGCTGCTGTACTAACCCGAGAGGGCCGACAGCCTCACACGCACGTGCCCGAGCTATCCCGTTACGCCGCGTGGTGTCAGGAGTGGGCACGGTCAAGCGCTGCTCGAGGAGGCGACGCTGTTGACAAATAAGGCTGATGCTGACTGTTCACTGAAGAGTCAGATTCTGTTTAATGTAGGGCTGCTTGATTATTGAAAAAATAATAATCCCGATTATTTTAGTCATAATTGAAATCACGGTTGTCTTTAAAAAAAAGTATTTATTTTATTTATATATTTATTAATAAAAAAAACTATGCAGAATATTTTCTGAACAGTCATAAAAGTACAAATGATTTCAAGTATGCCTTGATTAGTATGCGATTAAGGAGGATCTGTTTCACACCTGCCCCCTGCTGGCCAGCCCTCACACATGCGCAAGTAAACTGTGCAGCGCAGCCTGATGACATCATCACACAGAGCTGTTTGTTTTTATGTCAGGCAAAAGCAGCCATGGCACGTGAAATGCGATGTGAAAATAATCCCAGCGCCATGAAATAATGCAAGTCTGCTTTGCAAAAAAAAAATTATGCTAATTATGCTAATTCTGTAATCGTTTAGTGTAATAATCGAAATTGTAATCGAATTTCGATTAATTGCAAAGCCCTAGTTTAATGTTACAAAAAAAAAGTCAATTCAAAACCAGGATAAAAATATACCAAAAGTAGAAATCTCCAACTGGAAGTCATGCTGCTTCCTTTGAGCAAGCAAAACTGTAAAGACACCGACACAAGTTTGTGTTTTTGTTACCAGCTCGCTTCCTTGGAGATGTTGCTGCTTTGCATAAGACTACAGGGAGCCAAACATGATGTTAAAATATGTAAGGCGTCCTCTTAATAATATCCTCTTAATAAATAACAGAGGTGGGAGTAAGTCACTAAATGTCTCGAGTCAAACTCAAGTTTTGAAGGTCCCAAGTCCAAAGCAAGTCCAAGTCATGGGGTCACGGGGTCAAGTCAAGTCGAGGCAGGGGGCCGAAGGGCCTACTTCAAAATGTAAACAGTCTTTTAAACATGAGCTTTTCCATGCAGTCTGAAAGAATAATATAAAATAATATTTTTATTTTTGTTGGTTTCTGGCAGTTTTTCTGTCAGTGGTTCCCTGTAATGTCCCAGCCCCTGCATGCTCGGATTTGCCCCTGCCCGAAGTAGATTCCACACAGCCTTCAGTCCCTGTGTTCCCGAAAAATAGCTACTAAATGCTATAACCGAACAGCCCCCCAATTTTTTGTCAATTAATCCAGCTCTTACCGTGTTGTACTTCTGGAGGAGCCTGTCTGCGCTATGAACGTCTATGAATCTGCACCTCTTCTCTCCATGTAGAAAACTTTTAATGCATCCAAAGAAACACACATTTCCTCCTGCCTTTGTATTGATTAGAAGCGCCGTCTCGGGAGGCCGAAAAAGCATGTGGCTAATTACCATAAGTAAACATAAATGTTTTAGCAATGAATCCTGTCTTTCAACAGTTACACTGAAATGAATAATAACTATAACGTCACCGCAAGTCATTGAGAGCCACTGGCCTCAAGTCCAAGTTAAGTCTCAAGTTACAAACAGTCAAGTAAGTCTCAAGTCCCGAAAATTGTGACTCTCCTTTAGTTAATCAATAGGAGCACATTTGGTTATGGTTGGCATGCTCTTCAGTGTTTTGTCTGTGTTGGATGAGGCTAAGTTTATAATCACTTTATGGTCTTTTTTAATTGTCTCATTGCTTCCATAAATGAAATAAAGTTGGATATCTGGCACCACACGGATGCAGTGTGTACAGAAATATATGGACAGTGACCAAATGATAGCCTTATACTCTACTGCAAAGGATTATCTATGGAATTATCAAAATGAAATTGAAGTCCACTCAAGGGCATTTGCATCAATACAGGAGTGAGGCTCTCATTTCAGGGGACCAAAGTAGGATGGGAGGGTTTGATGTCTGGGTTTCTCTGCGGGTAGATATCACTGCAGCCAATCGATTAAACTTCATCCTCCAAAATCCAGTTTAGGGCAAAATCATTTCAAAGCTGCCTCCTGTAGCTCAGTGGCTTAAGAGGGGCCTATGTACTGTACAACTGCGAGCTTATGCTGCTTTACTTCAGAACTCACAAGACAAAAGCGAAGAGAACAAACTAACCAGGCCACTGAAATCTCAGAGGTAAGCCAAATCCAGCCACGAAGCAGGTGTTAGAAACAATTGGAATCACTTTTGCTCTTCGGGAAACTCCAAAGACCCAACTCAAACTGAAATTTTATTGATTCAGTGAAAATGTTGCCCTCCCTCTTCAATAGTTACTGACCACAAGTAGTAAACAAGCACAGAGCAGTACTAAAACATCAAAAAGAGTACTTCTTTGAATTGTGCTCTTGTGGACAATAGCTTCCAACACAGCCGAGCGATTTCTCCCGAAAGACAAGGAACACAACTGGTTGCTTTTGAAACGCAACATTTCAAGAAATCTGGTGCAATAACACCAACATACTAAATAAAAAAGAATATTGTTCTTCCCATTAAGTATTTCACTCACACTTAAGTGTATTACAGGAGAAATATGTTCAGTGCAACATTGAGTACATGGGATTTTCGATAATTAAGATGAATACTTTAATATGCTCTTAAATGATTCATAGATCCCCCATTTGGCATTATAAAACATTGACTATAGAAATGCACACAAGGGCCATATCTGGATCAGATGCAGCATCAAATCAGCCACAAAAATACATCTATGACAAATCATTTAATCATTAATCACTTAATGGAGCCCTGACCCTATTTCACAGTAAGCCAATTGCCAATTGAGTGTTATTAAATCACACACTTGGTCGAAGCTTATTATTCTGCAGCATCCAAAAGTGGAAGTTGTTTTAGCTAATTCTTTGTCACTTTTTGCAAGCTGCAGATAGCATTACTTTGAAATTGTTCAAAGCAGGAACAGCCATAGCTCAGAGGGTGCTTTGAATGTTTCATGTAATTTATCAAAAATATATTACCTCTGCTTGAGGCATCTGCACATGGCGTCTGGATGTGGACTCTCGCTGCGCTGCGCCGACTTGGGTAAACCTCATCGCTGTTGCTGTCGCTGGACTCGCGCCAACAAACAAAGCTCTGAACTCACCCAGCCAATTCGAGCTAGGAAAACCTTCTGCTCTCCAAGAGTACACACAATTGGCAGCCGTACAAGCCCACTTTAGCGAGGTAAGCCTGTATCTGGACAGTGACATGCTACAGGCAAACTATTGATCTCCTAAAAATCTGCTAATGAGGACGTATTGAGCTGGCAGAGGCTGTGCCACACTTATTAGACCTACAACAAAGGCATCGCAGGGCGGCTTGGCGCGCACCACGCTCTGCCATCCAACATGCTAAACTAGGCACTGAGAAATGAAAAAGAGCGGCAGAATTTCAAGCATTAAAACAATTGATACAAAAGTGCTAAATCGCAGCATATTTAGCAGCTCCCACAAACACACGTTGCAGGACACGAGAACATTTCCAGTTCACAAGCGGAGCAGCTTTCTGCCGAGAGCGTTTAATTTTGGGGCTGAGAGAGCTACATGGTTTAGGGTGAGGGGATCTCACGCTGTGCCCCTCGCTCTTAAAAAACAAACACAGGGAGTTGAGACGGACAAACAGAGTGCACTCAGGTGAAAAAGGGAATATTGCTTGCTTGCACTGACTGCTTTGGGCTACACTAATATTGACTGGACTCAAAACATAGGATCAAGCAGCAGCCGAATCCAATATTTTGAACTAGTTTCAACAAAGTCCGGACTGTTGACTGTTGGTTTCTCATGAGATTTGACATTGACTGCTAAACCTGAACTGTAGAATCACATGCATTTCAGAACAGATTTGTAGGGGTTTAAATTTACAGGCTTATGATTCATCTCGTCAAGTGGTCAGCCTGAATGCTACTATTTGTCTTCCTCTGGTCCTATATTAGTCGTTTACACTTATGCAAAAGAGTTCACTTTGCCTTTGCTCTGCCCTTCACATCCTGACCCCTACGAGAGCGTGGTCGCAGATGATGCACTTCCTGATTACAGGCGCTATAGGGAAGCAAATCAGTCCTCTCCTGCCGCTAAAAATAGCCCAGTTCTAGGTTCACCTTCGCGCTCTTTCACTGCCACACAAGAACAGAGCACGGGCAAACAGGATGGGGCAGGGGTGACCGAGGGTGAAGTAAATTTAGATGTTATCAACAGCGAATTCAAAATTAAAGGGGAGAGATGTGAGCATTGCAGAGTTTAAGAAGGAGGTCATCCGCTTGTAGTCTAAATTGTGATCTTGATTTGAGGGAGACCTTGAGCGATGGGAAGTGGGCTCTTTGATACTGTATCTGTGCCTCTTTCAGAGCCAACATCACTCCCACGCTCCCAGCGGTGAGCTGTGGGACTCTCAAAGTAGCCATTAATAATGCACTGGAAAGCTCACTTGCTATTGTAAAGATGGCATGAGAGGTGCCAGGACGGGCCTTCATCAGAGATGAGCCGTACAGCAGTACAGCAGTACCCATGAAGTACAGGAAATATGTACTAAAAAACAGAGTAAAGTACCTGTGTGTCTCTAAATAGCAGCCAGGATGAATCACCCTGATGAGCCCTCCCAGGTGTCACACGCCTGACCTTACAGCCCTGTGATCTTGGAATACGATTATGTTGTTATGGCAACACACAGGAAGACCCTGATTGCAACACCACAATTAGGCCTTACACTTTAAGGCTGTCGCCTGAATCATTCCAAATACATTTAGTGTTTTTAATTAGGGCTGAACCATATTCAAATAACTTGCGATATGCGATACAATGCAATTCAATGCATGGTTTGTTTTTGGCTGAGCTTGCAAAAAAATGTTGTCGACCTTAGTCAGATGAAGACTTTAGTGATGTTGCGATATACTGAGGCTTCTTGCGATACGGATATTGCATCACCTAATATTGCGATACGACATTTTTTGCGATATATTGTGCAGCCCCATCTTCATAATTATACACGGTTCCATCCAGCAGGCTCGTCTACACTGAGAGGGGCCAGAACTATGTTGCTTTGTTACCAAAAGTTACTTTCTTCATCTCATGAAATTCCGTTTCAAAAACAGAACAAACAAGTTCATCACTGGTTTGAAAGACAAAGCCACATGAATCTTATTTAATGTGTCACTGAGTGACTTACCTCTCGGCAGAAGCTGACGATATTCTCCCAGAGCTCCTTGGCTTCGCCCTCATCGTTGCGTCTGCGCGCCTCCACGTGCATACTCTCCCTCCTCTTCAGAGGTTTTAGCACCTTGCGCATGGTGAGGTACTGCTGGGGCGTGTGGCACGCAGCACAGTTTTTGGCCTTGTTGTCATTGAGTAGAGTACATGCGGGACAGCTCCACTGCCCCCCCTTCTCCTGAAGGCCAGAGGAGGAGGAGCCTGAAGCAGAGGAGGGGAAGCCTCGCCCTTGTTTGCGTGTTTTATGTCCCGAGGAGGCTGAAGAAGAGCCTGTGCACGAGCACGAAGCAGATCCTGCAGAGAGGCCACAGGTCGCACAGCAGCGGGACTGGGACGCCTGCTCCTGAAAGCCATGGAGCTTTGAGGAGCCACAGGCTGAGCACTTGGCCGCCCCCGTGGGGTTACGCAGCGTGCACTTGGAGCAGGCCCAGGTGCTGAAGTCTGGGCTGGAGGGGCTGGCAGGGGTGAATCGCACAGATTCACAGCCCACCAAGTCAATAAGGTCAGCACCGGCCCGGGACGACCGGCATGACTCACACTTTGAGGAGGTTCCTGTGTTGGACACAGCACAGCTGGGGCACTTCCAGGTGGAGGAGCACGAGGACGGGAGATGGGGGGGCAGTGGGTGGTCTTCTTCTTCTAATATACTGAGGCGTTTGCTGGGGTACGAAGGCTCTTGGGGCTGAGCGTGTTTGGGCTTGGCGGGTCGTTGTGGCCCGGGCTGTGGGGGCACGATGGCTGTGGAAGGGGACGTGGGACTGGGGGTGTTGGTGCCGGGGTTGGGGGGGCGTCCAGGAG
The DNA here is from genome assembly GCF_951799975.1 of Gobius niger. NCBI lineage: Eukaryota > Metazoa > Chordata > Actinopteri > Gobiiformes > Gobiidae > Gobius > Gobius niger. The sequence goes on along the minus strand of NC_136870.1, from coordinate 11,720,560 downwards.
GGGGCACTTCCCTCCGGCTGCGTGGCACAGGGTTGTTCTGTAAAGACGAGAAAGAGGCAAACGAAGACTGAGACTGTGGGGGCTCCTGAGGGTCACAGGGAGGGGCAGGTGGAGAATCATCTGTCAAGTCAATGAGCAGCGGAGGAGCCCCTGCACTGTGGGCTGGAAACCCCAGCACAGGGGTCCGCACCTCAGGCACCACCAGAGCCTCAGGGGGGATCTTGGGTAAGGACAATTTCCTGGGCCCTCCACAGGCAGAGCAGGACAGAGCCACAGGGGTGTTGTGAAGGGTGCAGCGAGGACAGGCCCACCCTGAGTGCTGGCCCTCAGGACGCCCCACCTCTCCGTTGCTCTCAGAGCGCCTCAGCACCTCCTCTTTGGCCGAGTGCTGTATGTGCGGCTCCAGCAGCACTGAGGGGGTGACAGTGGGGGTGGGCGATTGGGAGGGGGCAGAGGGAAGGCCGTTGGCAGTGGCAGCGATGGTAGTGGTGGGGGGAGTGTGTGTGGCAGAAGACGGGCCGAAGCCACACACGGAGCAGGCCCCGGAGCCCTGGGGGTTGTTGAGGGTGCAGCGGGGACAGGCCCAGCGGTGTTCCTCGCTGCTGCTCAGCCTCAGGATCTGATTGAGGTCGGGCTTTTGGCGTGGAGCTTCACAGATGGAGCAGCGGGGCGCCGCGCCGGCGTTCAGGAAGGTGCAGCGTCCACATGACCACTCACTTCCTCGCACCGCTGCTGCCATGGAGCCAGGAGAGTGGGAGTGGCTGCAAAACAAGCACAAGTACTTCAATAAACAGCAATAATTGTCATTTACAGAGTCAAAAACCTGAAATGCCCCATTATGAGCGGTGGGATGTTGGACAGGGCAAGTTTACCATTTCAGAGGACAAGAGGCAAACTCCATTTTCAATAATATGGGTCATAAAAATTGTCATTTTGTTGGCTTTGCTGAGAAAGAAGGAAAGAAAATGGGTGGTGTACTGCAAAAGAAATACATAACAATAGTGGAAACCATTAGCTGGAACAGACAGGAAAAATCAAATCTCCCTCGTGGGGCAAGAAGGCCTGCAGATCTATACTCAGGTCACATGATCAGTCTGAAAGATCCTACAGAGAGGAAATGGGAAATAAGAGGCAGCTCATGATGGTAAGGGCATTTATATGAAAAGCATGTCACATGGGTTCTCAGCATGACAGGGTTAAGTCAGTAACATGTTTTAGACTGTAAAGTGCACCAAAGGGTTGTGGTTTCAGTTTAGACAGTAGGTCTGTGCTGTTGTATGCAGTGTGCCTGTGGTCGAATCAAAAGCCTATTGATTTTAAGCTGCATACTTGGCCTTATGAGTGGGCGAGGCTCAGCGGGATATCTCTGGAGTGAAGGGATAACCTGGAGGACAGGCATGAGATGCTGCCTGAGCAGGAACCATAAATGTCACTGTCACTCAAACTGCTCATGTGTGAACACACGAGAGGTGGAGGAAGAAGAGCGAGGAGGTGGAAGGGCCAGTGCAAAGAAACTGTGCTTTATAATGATCATATTGTATGCACCTATACTTAGAAAAATGGCTCTGCGAGAAATGCTCTCAATGCTCTCCCCATGGCAGCTCAAACCTACGCAGAAGTCAGAGGTTCTCAAAAGTGAGGGTTTAATTAGAGATCATTTTCATTCGACTTTGTGTAAGCTTCAGTAATGCATTTTAATAGTTTTTTTTTTCTGGTTTAGACATAGTTTAGTCCAATTTCATAAGCAGTTTAGTCCACTCCTGATAGGATCTTGATCTAGGGCTGGTGGTACTTGGAAGCTCAATTATGTTGGTGCTTAATGTGAAATGAGAATCTAAGTCTAGTTACACCCCTAGAGCACCCCTTTGGGAAGACAATCAGTCTCATAATTAACATGATAATGCCGTCCATGCTGTTGTGGTTTTAGCAATGGCATCAAACTACTGTTCTGAAAATTCAAATCAGAGATATTTGAATTGCTTTTCAGCATAACCTGATCGCTCAAGTGTAAAGGCACTGAAGTAAATTGATCTGAATAAGGATTACTGAAATGGAACATCATTTAAGTCTAGGAACCATATTCTCACACTTTCTATAATATTTACGCAGAGGTTGAGTTGTTTGTCACAGCTTTACTAAATGAAAGCTTTTAAAGATAATAGTAATGATGAGCATTTTTAGAGTATCTCCCTTCTCTGAAGCACCGAGGATGCGGGCCAACTCTTCTGCCCTTAGTTCAACTCCATTAAACCCTTTGAAATCAGGCGGATCCTCTGAACCCAAGGGAATCTTTTATAGACACTGTGCTTTGCTCTCTACAGCTCCTCTCCCTCAGGTGCTAAGAGAATGGCAGGGACTTGCAGAGATGCTAATGTGCCTCTTTGGATGCCTGGTGAGCGGGCCTTTGCCGCTGGGTGCAATGATGAATGAAATTGTGTATGTAGTAGCTATATTTATATGAAACTTTATTCCGGATGCATTTTGAGGCTTTGTGTGTCGACGGTGGGCGAGTACAAGTACCAAAGTCATGCTGCTTCTTTGTGCCACATTCATTTTTTACGGCTCTAATGTGCTACAACATGAAGCCGATCCCCCCCAGAGGAGAAGGAAACCAGGGTTTTCCAGTAATTCAGCAACAAAAACTGGATTTTTGGGAAGGCTCATCGACACATGAACCACCAGTAGCGTTCATCAGGCTGTGTGAGGTTTGAACTCGAGAGCAAAACAGAAAGCAGTTTATCACGGAGACGTTTTATTATCCGCTGGCAAGGACATTGTGTTTTGGAATATTTGTAAAAAAGTACAGTCGATAGAATTTGTAAATAATAAACTGAAAATCTCCTGAACCTGAAAATTTAATACAACAAATCACCCTCTCAATTCTTCCCTCTTTCTGACTGGCCTGCTCGTGCGATGACCTTTGTCAATCCTATCGCCTTAATGTATCCAAAATCCCGCCGTCCTCGATCCACCCACCCCGCATCCTCACAACCCGTCACATCAGCTGCATGTGAAAGTGACATCTCCGAGCTCCACGTACAAACAGCAGCCATGACGACGACAACAACAACAAGTGTCTCTGCCCCGCGGCCATTTTCACACAACTGTCAAGGCTCTTTCATCTGCCACCCGGAGAGCAAAGTCGCCATGTCAGCCGCGCGCTCGCTTCGTCACCGCGATTGCTTTTGGTCACGGTCTGGAACAAGCGGAGCTCTATTTCATTATGCAGTAGTAAAAGTCCTGGCTCGATTTACCGTCATGGATTAGCCTGAAAAAATATTCGAGGACGCTCTCCTGATCACGCTACTATTATTATTTTCAAGTTGTAAAAAAGGCTAGCCAAAAACACGCTTGTGGCTATACAGAAAACGTAACAGTACCTCCTTGGCATATATAAGACTATTAAAACCAGTCAACTCTGCTCTTAAGGACGTAAGACCTTGCATAATGTTAAAGCAGTTCCGCTTTACTCAGCATTTTTGCCCCATAAAGGTGAATGGAAATTGCAACATCTCACTAATCCGGCCTAACATGGGCTTTCAAATCCATCGGGTATGACATTTATTTATTCCAAGCGCACTACTTTTGTAACAGGGCGCCGCGGTTTGGGGGAAGGAACATCTAATTGTGCTTTGTTGTGCAGCCCTACCATGAAACCGACTGGGAGAGCGACAACAACAACAACAATAACAACAACAACAGGGCGAGACAAACACCGACAACCTGCATCCCCTAAGCCCCACTTAAAGATTACAGGCCGGCGTACATGCTTCAGACTGGTCCGAGGGCACACATAAAGCCTTTGTCCTTGGGCCTGTGCGGACCGGAGCGCCTCTCAAAGTGCCCACTTCAGCTCCTCCAGCTCCACTGTGTCCTCGGCCTGGGCAGACAGCCAGCAGCTTACAGTGCAGACAGACGCATGGACGGAGACAGCGGGAGGAAGAGGAGACTTTAGCGGCAGGGGGAAAAAGCCATCTCATCGCACAGCCTGCGGCACATAAAGTACCTGTTCTTACTCTCCATTCATTTAGGTACGTGCTCAATGGGCCCAGCACAATTGCGCGATGCTTGGCTGGCTGTGAGACAATCAGCGCGTCACTTCAGCAGACTATTCTGAGCCCTGTAAGACTCTCAAGCAAAATAAGGAAAACGGTGGAGTCATCGCAGAGGCAAGGGGCGAATTAGAAGGCGGAAGGGAAAAGTCCATGGGTAAATGTTGGGAATTTTCCTCCGTATTGTTGCTTCATCACACTTGGACACTTTCAGGTGGGTCTTGCTCCATAGAGATGTGATTTCTTCGGATACAAATCACAGTAGATACGGCAGCGCGTCATAGAAGGGGGCGTGGCTTCACCGAGGGGGAAAAGAGAATCTATTGGGAAGCACAATTTTCAAGTCTAAATCGTGTTCATATGGATATTTTTTCACAGCAGATTGTTCAGAAGCAAAAAAATGGCATTAGCATTAGCACGGTGCTATCATAAGGCATCATGTTCGCACTCTCCATTATTTATGTATTTATGGGCTGTTGAACCACTTTGCTCCTCTTCATGTCTGTATCTTTATTTAGTAGAAAACTCTATTCATAATTCAGCAACTGTTAAAGTAGTTTTTGAATAATTAGAGAAAGTTAAGATTTTTCTCCAAATTGTTTTCCTCCTCAACTGCTTACAAACTTCACCATATGTGGGCGATTCCAGAGATGCCGTCTGTATCTATCAGTCGCAACTGGAAGCTCCACTAGGGCATGAACTATTTTTGTTTTGTTTTTTGGTTTACAATGAGCGTAGAGGCATGTTTCACTTTCAGGGAGCAAAGTAGAGCTTCACTGTCATGGTCAAAACAGCAACAAGCCGGCATGTCACACAATAGTTAAAGAGGGGGTATTATGCTTTTTTCAATCACATAGCACCAGTCTATAGCACACTACAATGATGACCAAACCTTCTGTTGGTCTGTCAATGCAGTAAATTAGAATAACTGCCTTGTATAAAATTGCTCTCTCAAAATGGCTGTAGCGAATGTCTTGAAATAGGCCTCTGTCTCTTTAAGAACCTCTGACCCTTTCCCTCCACACGCTGTCTGTGGCATCAGTGGGGAGGGGGTTCTGCTGAGGAGCAGTGGTCGGTTACTCGGCTGGTGACGAAAGCTCGGAGGCGTCTCTGGGAGGTGGGGGCGTTCCTAGGAGGACTCAGGCAAACCTATCCCTAAAATGGCTGCCATCAGAGTTTTTACAGATTACTCAAAAATACGTGAATGTGCCAAGGCAACACTTCAGGCATGTTTTTAATGAGGGAATGACATAATAACATGATGTAATGCTTGAAAAAGTCGATTTTGCATAATACCCCCCCTTTAAAAACTACTACAGAGCACACAACGTTCTCTTTTTCACAAATTCCTGCTACTACATTATAATGAAAGAATAGAAAATGTGTCCATCCATCACTATAAGAAGCACAAACTTCCACCAAGGCATTGATTCCAAGATGTAGAGAATCCATGAGGTCTGCTTTTCAGGTGTTATATTATGAATCAGGCATTCAGACACAGAGAATGTTTGGTGATTAATTAAATGAAAATCGAATTGTGTTTCAAGTTGAGGTCAGTCTAACAAACTAGCCAAACAAATTAAGCTCCTATAAATAGAGGAAGGAGGGGGGAAAAAAACACAACAAACTCTGGTGGAGGTAAAAGTAAATGACCATAATCACCAGTAACAGCTATGGCATTGCTGAGCATGTTGGCTACCCACAGTTTACAGTTTGGACTCCCTCCACAAACCGGACTGTGCTGCAGGATGGAGAGAGCAGAGTCTGGCCAGCGTCTTGTTACTTCACCGCGAGACATTTGGCCTTTGTGTGACTGTCATTAGCACTGGCTTTCTAAGGTTGGCTGAAATCCCAGAGCCCGCGGAGAAAACATGCTACGTGCTTTCTCCGACGGGCAGGGGAATTTCAAAAACATCTCAACAATAAACAAGCTAAGTGCATTTTTATTGCTCCCAGTAATGTCGAGGAAATAGTGGACATTTTTAGATGGACTGCGTAACTTATTGCAGCAGCTTTCCAATGTGTCAGTATGGGTTAGGTTAAGGCTGCAAAATAAACTCCAATTGAATCAAAATCATACTCTGAATGCCGCAAAGGCTGCAACTCCTTGGGTAATACTTTGTCCTCTGCAGATAAGAAATTATTCTCTCTTAATGGGGTCTCCTTAACCTGCTATCCTTGCAGTTCAACTCCACAAACATGTTCTGAAATGCTTACTTTAAATCATATCCTCAGAATAATTCAAGACAAATCGGTTCTGAAAGCCACGATTAGGGCGAAAAAAAAATTGCATGCAAAGCTTAATAAACGGAACATATGCCCATCACACTGCGCCTCTAATGAATAGAGGGCCCACATTTGTACGGGTCGGGACATGAAAGTTGTCAGCACCTTGGAGAGCTGCTGGAACAGATGGCCCGTCATTCACAGCCCCGCCAGTGTCACAAAGGCTTTCTACAACACTTCATCTTACAACTTGCAATGTCTGGGCTTTTTCAGAAGCAAAAAGGTTTTCTGAAAGCACACTTGTCATACAATTTACACTGCCAGCTAGACAAATGTTATCTAAATTAAACAGGGAACGGGTTTCCGGCAGCAGCGACTGGAGTTTGGATGTGGAGTGCAGTCAGCAGGAGCGGTGGATGTGCCTTAGCGGGGGCTCTCCCTCTTGAATAATGAGAAGGGTCGATAGATGCAGCTCAAGGCCGGAGGACAGTAATGAAAATAGAAAATGCCAACAGGACTTTGCAGTAAGGACATTTTACAAACAGGTTACTGTTGAACCTATTGTGATGTTATTCCGGCTTTCCTACAATGCAGTTGTTTTTTGCAGCAGTTGCTTTGGCAGTTCTACGGAGAACTGTTGTATTTGGTTTGTGTTTCCATCCACTGGAATGTATTGGGAAAAGAGCAAGTAAATGTGACTTATTAGCAGTACTATCATCAACATTGTGCAAAACTTGTAGTGTAGTAAAGGTGAATGGACAATATTTAGATTAAACTTCAGGCCAAAATAATCTGTTTTGATGTGGATTGATGACATTTTAAGGATTTGATTTTTGTTGCATGATTGGGCATGTCCCAGCAGCCACAGCCTCATTTCCAGTAAAGCTAATTCCATGTTTGACCTCAAATTTTTGTTTAGGGTTTCATGGCTTGGTTGAGAGAACGACAATGATCATGACTTAAACTGACTATGTAAAAGTTATGACCCACAGTCTCATGAGATATTCCTTGTTCCTGTTGAAAACCATGTTTTTTATTCAGATTAGTTCTGCCAGAGAGAGAGGAAAGTGATGATGTCTGTAACTGATCCTGACAGACCACCGAACACCATGTCCCGCTTTTGATTTGGTGCCGATTGGACCAATATTCACGGATATAATCGCCTCTGAAGTTGGTAGAAAAAGGTCGACAAAACATTATTGCCAGTTATACTCGCTTCTAATTACCAAGCAATCAGTGCACAGCACACAGTGTTCACTCAAACATTATTGTCGGAAAGAGATTTTCCCAGAACTTATCTATCCAATATAAAATCAAAATACTCTCGTGGACCCAATATTGTGCATCGTCTCACACAAAAATGATGAACTGCACACAAAAACGTTTTAACAAAAGCAGTGAAAGATGTGCAGACTCCATGGCTTTACTGTACATGAATATCCTCCCGTGCCTCGTGAGCTCTCTGCATCAGCCGTTATTTAGGTGCCTGTACGTTTACAGCCCACCTCCAGTGAGCTGCTGTGAGGAAGATATGTCCTTGATCGGATGCTGCTAACTTTGTCTCCTACCATTCTGCATTTCCCAGGCTGCAGGTAATTTCCTCACAGAAACCACCAGTTTATCTCCCATCATGGTAAGAGAGGCTCACCTCCCCAGGGCTGTATGAATGCGTTGACAAACACTCAGTCTGGGCAGAGGAGCCTGTGTGGGGCTGATAACTGGAGGAAGACAAAACTCGGACAGACGTCCACCCAAATAAAGTGACTCACTCCTGATAAATATTTACACGCTCAATTTTGCGTGCTTTAGACGTGGGGATGGCAGCTTTTGGGGAGCTCGATAACAAAACGGTAATAACGTGGAGTGCAAATAAGCTTTAGAGCTTCCTCGTCCTTTCTCCACTCAAACAAGGCTGACTGATGCTGCCAGCGGAAAATAAGGAATCGGAGTTGAAGAGAGCACAGCTTGTTATTAAAGATGAGACTTATCAGAGGCTGTGTATCAGACAGCTGTGAAAATGGATAATACATTGCAGAACATCTCACACACACACGCCTGACTCCGGCACCAGTACTTGGCCCTCAATGCTTTGTTGTATTCAGTAAAGTTAAGAATAAGGTGGCTCTGCCGCAGTTTTACCGGCAAATAACATGTGTTTATAACTTCTTCATCCTGGGATAGTGCTGGCAAACTAGGAGAAACCTTTGCACTGTAGCACTTCAACAAACACTGTGAGCAGGTGATGAGTCAGACTAGCTAACTCCTCGTGACATCATAACATTCTTAAGAGCCTGTAGGTAAAAACAAAAATATGGTGGTAACTATGGTAACTATTAGAATGACTAATAACATAGCCGCATAAAACAAACTGGCACAAAGTTTCATGTCTTCTCTGTCAGCACATGCAAAAACACAAATTATTTTCGGTCCAAAAGTGGCAACAACATTCAAAAATATGTTCTTGAAGTTTGTTAATCCGAATAATGATCTGGCTCTAGTGGATTTTTAACTTCTCTCAAAAAAGGCACCTCTCCTAAAGGGTTGTACCATTTAACACTGACAGGCGCACAGACCTTATTAATAACCAAGCAAACAGAGTAAGAATTGATTACCGTCAGTGATTAGTTCAGTTTAAATGAATATTTACGATGGACATTATGAAGTCAGACAGACAGACTGCTATTATTGAACTGCCCGGTGTTACTTACCACAGCAGACAAAGAGTCTTTTGAAGCGACTGTACATGTCCTTAGGCCTAAACATTCCTCCAAAGCAGCTCATTGAGGCAGGAGAGCAACTGTTTTTAAAAACCCCACTAAATGCTCTTCTCTTGTGAGGATGGGCTCACGGCGATGTCCCTCAGAAACAATGGGGACGTTGTGTGAATGCACAAGAGCCTCTCTCAGTTTGTCTATGGACCACAACACTTCTGTACAGCTGCGGTGGTTTTTCTGTAAGCCCGACCTACATGATCATAATCGGAGCATTTTACTAGCCTCATGTGCCCGGATTTCTATTAACATTTCAACATAAGCCTTAAAAATGAAATGAACATAAGACAAAATGGACAACAGCTACTGACCTCTGAGGTGCCCTTAGTGAAACATTCATAAGCCAAACCCTCCTTTTTTTATGAGTGTCAGTGGTGGAGGCAGTTGGAGTCTTCTGAATCTTTAAACAGAGGAAGCTGTCAGGGTAAGTTGGAGGATTGGGTAAGGCCAGAGAGGCAGTGGGACCGGGGCAGGATGCTACAGAAACAGTCTGACAGTGCAGGACTTTTACTGGTCTAACACAAGCGCTCCAAGGGGCCACAGGAGTGCTGACACAGCTCTGCCACCAGGAAACTATGCAGCTGAGATAGGACACTTCTACTTCCTCTTAGAAATGCACACATTTGACTCACAGAAGATGGACATTCACAGGGGACAAAGGGACCTCAGGTAAAAGGTAAAATAACCTGACGTCCTCCTTCCGTTTCTATGCCATTGCGAATCTCTCATGTCGGTAACTGGCAAGGTAAAAATTTCCCCCAATTTTTTACCTAGGCTGATTCTGCAAACTCAGGGAATTTTAGTCCCGTGCCAATTGTGAAGTCTAAATAAAGGCACCATCAATTCAAAGCATCTTTTTAATTGTATATATCTATGAATGCATTTAAGCTATATTCATTTAAGAACATTATACCATCAAAGCATTACTCTGATCCAATGTTGTTTTCTATCCATTTAAGAAATACAAGAGGAAACAAACTTAAATTAATTTAAAAGTTTAGATCAAGGAAGAGCATCAGAGGAAGATCAAGGAAGAGCATCAGATCGACTGGATTAGAAGAGGAAAGCAACTGCGGTCTTATGAGATATGCTGTTCATCCTGGCACGCTTTAAGTCTTTTGCGTCTGTTTAGAGAAATGTTACTATATTTTTTTTTCTTTTTTGGTCATTTTAATAGTTGACCAGAGATAATAAATCAACTTTAGTGAATACTTCTGTAATAATTCTATGAACCCTAAAAGCAGGTTGTGATTTCAACATGATTCATATTTTGCCCACATGTAAATGCCTTTATGCTTTTTTGGGACTGTTACAACAGAGACATACGGGGATCAAAGCGTACTCATGGATTAAGAGGTGCCCTGCCTGAGATATAATATGTGCACTAATTTTTTCTCTCTGCACGACAGCCAGGTTATCATGTGTGGTCGTATCCGAGGCTCGACTGAACTGGGTTAGTGAACATATGCTACAGATTTCCATGGCAACAGGGGTAGGAGAAAGTGGAATCATGTCAGTGAGGAGCAAACAGACTGGGTTTTTTGCAGCATCAATGCAGTGCCTTCCAAAGACAGCCGCGTTGTGACACCCAGCCTGAGTGCCAGCTCTATCCCGGCGGTTCAGTGGCTGTCCTGACGCGGCCTTGTCTTCACCACGCGGACTGTGAACGGGGGGAAATAATTCAGACATTAGCACAGCGTCAGTGACCAGGCCGCTCCATCCCAAGTGGTCCAGTTTTAATCCAATTAAAGACAGACTGGGCAGTGGACGCGCCTTCATCCATCATAGTGGAACAGGAGGAAACAGTGGGGTCCCTCTGGGGAGGACACGCTCACTTTAAGCTCTGCTCCTCAAGTGCAGCCAATACAGCGTGGAGCGAAGATCTGATACAACTCCACGGGCCAATGCTTTTGTTGATATTAAATTGAAAGCCTCAACCCCCACTGTTACAGTAAAACATTTGGGGAAAAATAAAATGAGAGCGATCTCTATAATTGTGCAACTTATTGACATCATGTCGTGGCATGAAGTGACTGCAGACATCCCAAAGTTTATTCATTTTACAAATGCAATTTTGTTTGAAAGCGCTTGATCATTAGGCAGGTTACTAAGCCATTTGCAACACTGGCTAGAATTTTTGTCAAAGATTAAATAAAGTATCATCCTCGCTCTCACTTTCGAGGTCAGTGTGCAACATTATTATTGACTGAAAGTTGGCAGCTCTAATGAAGTCGCTCAACTCTTTTATATGGCAGAAGTCTGGGGACTTTACCTCATTACAATCTTATTTTCAGCATTTACTGTAAAGACACTGTCACTGGTCACAGTATGGCAATAGTGTGGAAAAACATTTAGAATGTGATACAGTGCTATACAGCCATGCTTGGGCAGAAACAGGTCACCTGTGAGAAAAAAACCAACACATTATATCATATACTGTATATTATATGGCATAGCTAGGGCTGTGTTGTTTTAAGATTTGTTGCCCAGTCACCGCTGTGCAAAGCTTGCCAAACCATATTATTATGCTAAGCAGAGTGTGTTTGTGTGGAGAAAAGGAACGGGGGCAGATAGGAGGCCAAGCGCTCCAAGTGCTAATGTAGCGTACATTGAAAGCTGTAGCTTCACCGGATGGGTCACTGTAGTAGGGTAAAGAGTTTCTAGTGCCTATATGTATGCGTGCATGTGTTTAGAAGCTCAGCTGACTGAGGACCGGGTGAGTGAAGGAGGCGGGGCATGTTGCTACAGCGATAAACATAGTGGACACAACAGGAGCTGCTAAATAAAACCAGGTAGATGGTATGACTCAGGAGAAGCCCCGTGGAACAGACGCAAACAGATGGCTTTAGAAATGTGGTTTACAAAACAAAGGGGAGTCTGATGATTCAGACAGATTATTTGATGAACCAATATACATATTTTATTGACGTAGTAGCCAACTACACACATTAAGATAGAATTTTTCTACACTTAAAGTAATAAAACAACAACAAAACACAGTAGCAAACAGTTAGATTAGATACATGTTTTTGGAAACACTGCAGAAAACGTTTGCCTCGCGTAACAGCAGAACCCTGGCCTCATTTTCACACCTTGTGGACAGACCAAGGACAGAGAGAGTTCTATGTGCAATAGATTAAAAAAAAAATCATATTTGCCAGGGGTTTTAACCATAATGTGCATTAGAAATGTCATGAGTTCAGAAACTTCTAATTTTAACTTTACAAATAAACCCGCCTAATATTACTATCGGTAAACGGTTTTCTAATCACTCCTACAAACAATACGTTAATCAACACAACTACGAGTAGATATTGTATTTTAGTTCCAAACTGCAATTTATTTTCAAGGTCACAGCTTGTCATGGGAGATTGAAGGTCGGTCCCAAAGGTACACCGCACATGTTGAGAACCATTAGGCTAACTTTGTGCACATGGATTTTTGTTAATGGCTGGGTACATGGATCTATAATTGGCAAAAGTTAACAGCCATGACAGTTAACCATAGCACAACTGCAACGGACTCCTGACTGTGGAGGGGAGGAATCAAGAAAGATGAACGGCCGGCAGGAGAATGATGCTGAATAAATGATGACATCTATTGTGGGGAAATGTGATCAGGCTCTCTGAAAATCAATAACTAACAACCGGACCACGCTGCCCTGAGTGACTCAGCAACAACTTCAATACACACTGGGCGGTCGATCGACTGCCTGCTCTCGTCGCAAGAGACATGACCCCAAAAGCTGACGGAAAAACAGGAAGCATGTCCCTGCGAGGAGGAACAAGTCCCTCAGCCAGTGATGGTGGATGAGCAGCATTCATACTTTTAAATGCCGATGATGGGCCCTCCAATATGTTGACAGTAATTGAGAGAGCAGTGACTGGAACAATGGATTACTGCAGCACTCCTTCTCTCAAAGCACTAACTGCATTGATATTTTTCTTCCCATCGATACGAAGAAACACTGTTTATTTGAATGGCACTAATAGTAGGCTCTGCTTGACTCAAACCTGGATGAATAATAGCAGCTGCGGGCTCAATAAAAAACCTGGCGCTTTGGAAAAGTAAAATATAGATCCAGCGGCAGCAGTGCTTATTATAAGTAGTGCCTTTTTTACCAAATAAGCAGTTTTCAACACAAAAAACAAAACAAGCATTATTAAGATTACCAATCAGCAGTTTTTGTGTTGGGCTTACAGGGAAAGGTCACTTTTGCTGTACGGGGCAATCCACTCAGCCTAAATTGTCCAAGCACAGATGTACAGTACGTGCTTGGGGAAAACCAAAGGGGCGGGATTTGGAGTTACAAATCCGGCTTAGGTTGATTTTGGGTGCATCATAGCAGAACATCAAAATACAAGCTTTGATAAGACAAGCTCTGGAGGATCAGCGGCGATTGGACCCAAAACTCGGAGGAGAAATGTTGTTGTCAGTGAACAAGGCGACAAATTGGGAATTGCCTTGTTTGCGAGCTCTGGACTGGAAAAAATACAATTAACTGTTGTGCTGCAGTATTTAGTGTTTAGTGATTTAGGTCTGTCTATCTTTTCTGGCGTGGAAGGGGGCTGGTAACACATGTATAGTGTATTTTAAACATAAAAACAAGCTTGACTACTATAGCAAGTGCCTCTGAGATGCACAATCTAGCAATGAAACAACATTCATTTGCATTCAACAGTTTTTCTCAAGAACATTATTTTTGTAATTGATTAGAGTAAGTTATTTTGATTAATTGCACAGCTCTGCTAGAACCCTGATTTACGAAGCAAGTTTGTTAACTCATGTCCAGATAAATGGTCTCAACTTAGATAGCGCTTTTATACCTTCAGGCCCAAAGCGCTTTACAGCAAGGGACCACTCACCCATTCACACTGTCATTCAAGTGTCTTGCCCAAGAACAAAAAAAACAGTGTGCATCTTCAGGAGCTGGGATTCGAACCCCTGACCTTCCAATCATGAAATGACCAACTGCGCCACTGTCGCCCCAAAAAAAGGCTTTTTTTTGAGGGAACAATTGGTGGTGCATTTGCCCATGATGTCTCAGAGGAATAATTTTGTGTTTTTTTTTAAGCACTTTGGTGTTGTTGTAAAGTGCTACATAAATAAACTTGAACGATTGAACGATTGGTGATTCCAATGAACAACCTGCCAGTGCATGAGATGATGCCTTCTGTGTACACTGGTGTATGAATATGTGCAGTTAAAAAATGCAAAAGTGCTTTGAGTGCCGATTTGTGTGGTTGAATCTAATCTAATGGAGCGTCAAACTCCACTATCTGAGGAGACCTGCTGTCTGTCTTTACGGTCAAGGCTAAACGCTAGTCTAAACTGTAACCCAACACCTCGAGCTGCCCCTGCAGAAGTCAGCTCAATGTTTGAGTGCACTCATGTGAGAGATGCTTGTCCCATGGTTGGCTGGGCCTGACTCTTACCTGCGCTCACGATGAGGCAGTGGGGGCTGCTGCTGCCGCGTGATGAAGGTGGTGCCCCAGACAGGGCTGCTGTGGCTGTTCCGGAGCCAGCCCATGGGAGGCGACGACGGGTACTGCGTGGTGCTGAAGCCATGGTCCGACTCGGTTTCTCCTGTCAGGGATGAGGCAGAGCTCCCCATCACCACGGCGATACGAGTCTTTGCATGCGCTTGTAATTGGGAATGTTCTGTCCTGTTTCGGCAAGTGCACAACGAAAACCCAACGCTTTGGTTGGTTCAAGGGAGTGACATCTTGCTCAATTCTGTTTCAAATTGGCGCGACTTCCTTTGTCATCAGGGCGATAGACCAAAAACTGGCCAGCAATCAAGAAATAATCAAATATTTAACATGCAAGTGGTAGTGGGTGCGTTACAAGTGATCCATATAGTCTGTGGCATAAGCTTCTTGGAAGAACAAGTCCAACACAATAACTCGTTTTAGGAGGAGAAGGCCAATTTCCCACACTCAAGTATCTCCCCTCTCGTACTGTCTTTTGTAGCCCCACTCATAATTTCTCCTGCGTTCCCTTCGAGACATCTTCCAGGTCTGTGTAGCCTCATGCCTGGCTCCTCGTCCACTTGCACGCACTCAGCAGAATCACAAGAAAAGGTGTGCTGTGAAGGGGCATCTTCTACAGCAAAAAAAAAAACACAATCCACTTGAGTCAACAAAAAGTCCACTGCATCACTGTGTTCTTCTGTGTCGATTGCTCAAATATCTGGGGCGGACCGGTGTTGCTACAGCGCATGAGATCACAGTGGTAGTATCCTTCAGTGCATTTCTTGGGAAGGGTGCTGGCAATACTACAAGTATGCTAATATTGAAAGTCTCATCTTTCAGTCAGACAGCTGCTGAGGAGGTTACGGGCTAAAACACCCCAGCTGCATTTTCTCCCACAGGACATAGCGTCATGTTTGGATCGCTTTACAGAATGGAATGGGGAAAGGTCCAAAAGAGTTTGCACAATAACAGAACCCAAAACAGGGAAGAAGGGTCCGCACACTTTACACATAAGGACCCTCACACACACACATACACAGACTGCTTAGCTCCTGGAAAATATCACACCAAAAGGAATGTTCCCCCTTTCCAAGCCGGGGTGCTCTGGATGCAAGGACGTGAAGGCTCCGCTGTCATGTGAGAGCTTGACAGTGAGCAAAAGCCAGTCTTGTTCATCAGCATGCGCTTTAGGATTCACGCTCGTCCCGTTGGCTTGTCAGAACACGTCTGCGCAGGCGAAGCAGCTGAAGGACACCAAGTTGATTCCAGTGTTGTTGCTTTTTTTTTTTTTTTTTCCAAATGCAAGTACACCGACCATGGCATGTGCTCTCGTCGGCAAAAAAAAAAAAAAAAAAAATCTCCAAAGAAGTCACGTGGTCTCCGATCTATGTAGCGGCGTGGAAAAAAAACAACCTGTGTGTCAACGCATGTGGGCTTCCTCGCGTTGACTCAAGTCTCTCTATACGTCGGCGGTCTGGGTACGTCTCCACGCTTCGCTCAGAGGCCAAAAAGAAACGTTGATCGAGGCACTGTTGGCAAAAGCGTGCAAACAGCAGCCACCACGGACGCGCATGTTAACATCACATTTCTTTTTTTCATATATGTAGCCTGCCGGGTCCGTTACAGGCAGCTAGCGTTCACCTCATATCCCCGAGGCTCGTTGTCGTTTGCGTTAGAAGACATCCATCCATAGGTCCCCGTTGTCGCATGGATGACACAAATTGCAGGGGGGGGGATGAAAGTTAGTCTTTCAAACAAAAAAGCAAACAAAACGTCCTGGTGCAGCCCCCCTGCCTGGCGCTTCCTCTGTTGGTTATTCTACATACAAGTCCGTTCTCTCCGGGTGCTTGGGCGCAGTGAGCGAGGATGCAATCTCCTCCTCACAGCGGATTACCGGAGTGTCAGCAGGGCGCATGCGCAGTGCCCTCGGAGCATACAAGAGGGAAAGGCTGCGTTCAAGAGATTTAAATAAACCTCAATAGAGCCAAAGCTAAAGGTCTCGCTCATTATTGAGAATAACGCAGTCCGGGGAGTGAATGCTAATGGATAGTGCGAACAGACTGGGACATGACTTGGGCAAACAGCAGCCTAAAAGGATAGGAAAAAGTGCTCTGAATATATTACTTAGGGCAGGAGTCTGCAACCTTTTGGATACAAATGAGACAATTCTTTGGCAAAATGTAAAAAAAAAAAAATCCTATTTGTATAGCGCTGTGGCCTAAGTAATATGAATTGGTGTATTAGTCTAGTTTAGTAGAGCAGTTTACAGCACAACTAAACTAAAGCTTCCAGCGCCTACATCACATTCAACGTAATAATCATCTGCATTTGACAGTGATACATGTAAATGTGAGGACTCCACAAGGGTTAAATGGAGCCTGGAACAAAATCAGGTCAAAAGAAGGACTGACTCCAGATGAGACCAGGACTAAAGCTTCTCTACAGTTTACCATAGTCAACTTTTAATTGATAAAGTCGGCTAATAAGCCGCATGAAGCAAACATACAAAAAACAAACATACATAGCAGATATTTGACTTGCAAACGGCTATAAAAACGTGCTATTTGCAGAAAAAGGGCAAATTCAGGAATAGCAAAGTGCTCACTTGTGTAAGTAAAGGGTTAATAATACGACAGCAGTGATTGCAACACTCATCACTGCTCACTGTCCATGCACATAACTGAGATAAGCCTTCAAACTTCCCGTCTGCCTCATCCACCTCTGATCACTGCCCTAACAAACACACGCACACACCTTCTTTTTTTTTTAGATAGTCACTGTTTTCAAGCAAAAGTCGAGTTCTAAGACTTACAGCTGAGTCCCAAGGAACTTAGGAGCACATTGGGCGTTACATAAAGCAGCCAGTAAAAAAACACAACGAAACTCACCAAGTGCAGTGTTGGGAAATCGGCCTCAATGAGCCCTCAGTCATAAGGGTGTGTTACTATCACGGCTCTAAGTATGACTGCTTCCTTGTACTGCATGTGCTGAGTCAGAACCAGTTTGCCTAGTAAACACCACTTTAAGGAATTCCAGCGAAGTGAGAAACCTAAAATATGCCAAACAGTTATTAATTCTACAGAACAAAATGCGGGGGATGTAGAGGAATGTATGTGCTATAAAACACTGGCATAAGTAGTTTAGCCTCTCAGAAGTATTTTAACAGCACTAAGAATCACACTAAGAAATGCATTCCCTCCCTTCGCTCATGTCAATGAAACGCACTGGTCACATTTGGAAAACAGCCATACTATGACTACACGGAGCTTCATTGTGAGTATATTTAAGGCTTAAATGTTTGCTAATGCCAAAATAAGAACAGGCTGCGCTAGGGTGAAATCAAAACATTATAACATTATTCAGAGCCTACATCATAAGAATATTTTAGAGGACAAGCTGGAATTATATTTGTTCTATGGTGGAAATTACATTAAGAAGTCCAGCACTGTTATGGGCTGTCCCCTGGACTCAATGCAAGAGGTGGGCACAGGGGAAGGTAAACCTTTATTTGACTAGGCAAGATCAATTTTTAACTTTCTCAAATAGTTTAACAGGGCATTTCATTTGTGGTTCATGCCCCGAAACTCACAGTAATGTGAGTGAGCAAGTGCACAACATATTCCAAAATAGTTTGGAGCCAAAAATTGTATTTGCCACGAGTAATATTGATTTATAACACACATCTAAATGGCTACAGTGCAACAAAAATAGGAGCAGGTGGTCACCCTCATCTGAAAGGAACAGATCCAACCTGTTCCTAGAATTACAAACCACTGGAGGGCGGGAAACAGCTCAAGAAATGCCCAGCTTCAAGGATGCATTGATAGAAATGTAAAGCCCTGCATCTTCTTCTGGGAACTGAACAATAACGGACCTTGTTGGCACCGTCCGTGTATATAACATGGATTCGTTGCGATAACATTTTATCCATAATGAAAATGAGCACAATCAAACCAGTGCACTACAGTCTTCTTTTGTTAAAGGTGCACCTGTCCAAGGACCACCTGTCCTTCTTCCAGTCAGGGCTGAACACAGCAGCTGTAACACTCAGAGCCTGGGAGAGAGGGAGCTTCGATTACAGCTCTATTCACCAGGGACTCCAAGGGGGCAGAGAGGACAGAAGGATGTGAGTTGATTTCACGGTACATTGTATGTTGTCATTAGTACAGCAGATAATGTCCCCACACAAGGCAATTGGACACACTTTTGCAGCATGACATGAATGAGAAAGACTGTACAGCTTCATGTTCAAAGCTACCAAGGTCAGTTTGTTTATGTAAGGAGCATGACCTGATGAATGGAAAGGAAAAGGAAAGTTTCCGATTCAAGCTGTCATTAAATGAAAATGTGCCAATCTCCAAAGTCTGACCGTTGTGTTTATGCCGATAAGTGCGCGTATTATTCTGTAATTAACCACGCAATCACATTAAGGGCAGGACGTGCTGTCACATAAGCGTTAATTTGGCACAGACAGTAAGCCTGTGCGCCCCAGAGACTGCCACTTACGTAGCCTCATTCTGTGTAGCCAACTTTCATTGAGAAAACGACCAGATGAGGACGCAGGGAAAGCTTGTAAACAAAGACATGTCGGCGCGTAATGGACATTAGCGACAAGCGGCACGATGCGTAATAAATCTGCCCCCAAAAGTCGAACCCTTACCTCGCTTCCAGTAGACGTGTGTTATCCCC
This sequence comes from Gobius niger, assembly GCF_951799975.1. Taxonomy (NCBI): domain Eukaryota; kingdom Metazoa; phylum Chordata; class Actinopteri; order Gobiiformes; family Gobiidae; genus Gobius; species Gobius niger. The sequence continues at coordinate 11,701,348 of NC_136870.1, read as the reverse complement.
GTTTCCCAGCCGCTGAGTGTTAACTTTTTATAGCCATCGTCGAGGTAAGTTGTTTCCCGGGTTGTGTTTTGAGGCTCCGTAGCATTCGGAGCACGTCGGTATCACACTTTCAACAATGGCCCCATGCCTGACAGGCTGCTGACAAAAGCGAACATTCGTAGCTTGGTTTCACTCCAGCAGGTATAACCGAGAGTGATGTTACCGCGTACGTTTACCTCAAACAGCCCAGGAAGGAAAGGGGAATCTCCAAGGAGCAAATAGACAACGGCCGTACGTCATGTGCGTAACTGCCGCGGGTTCGGCGGAGGTGCGTAAATCACACTGCGTAAACTGTTGGAGAATGTAATCCGTGAAAACTCGATTTCCCAGCTGTCACTGCCTGATCAAACGCGGATATCCGGGTAGGAATCGACTCACCTTCTTGAACAAAATTATAAAGAAATACACCACATCAAATACATGTATCACCTGAACTATACAGCATATGGCAGTAGAATGAAAAATAATGTATTCCGTAGATTCAGATAGAGTCCATGTGTTTACATGTTGAGGCTTTCGCTGAAGCGCGTGTCTAGAGACATGCTGACCTCTAGTGGCGTTACTGGATTATTAACTTCAAAATTACCAACGCAATGGATACAGTTTCAGTTTTAAGCGTTACTTATTAACCTTGTCCCTTATTTGGCCCGAAGCAACGGAAACAAATGTTTGAGGTAGTCAGAAAATCAATTTCATTTCAATTTTGTGTGTGCGTGCAAATTAACATTGTTCGACCACCAGTAGCCTATTATGCCTATACTGCCATAGTCCTAAACGTTTTAACACGTTTTAATAACTATGACTTATTTAGAAAAAGCGTTAAAAAGGAAAAAACACGCACATCCAATCTAAATAGTGTGCAGGACCAAAGTAGACTATGAAGATAAAAAGGAAGAAAAAAGTCCGCACAACTAAGTAAGTTGCTAAGTTACTTAGTTGTGCGGACTTTTTTCTTCCTTTTTATTTAGAAAAAGAACTTCAGGTAAGTTCATCACTTGAATAATTATTATTTTATTTCAGTGAAGCCGCATTTTTAATAAAGTAATGTTGGGCATAAAAGTCATTTTTATTAGAATGTATAAGCCACTGACAGGACGTGACATAGATAAAGGTAAAGTTCCATGACACTTTTTCCATTTTAAATTGGCTTAACATGGCAGGGCAACAGTTTAACATTGTTTAGCCTTCATCCATGTCACTTCCTGTCAGTGTTCAATAAGGAAGTGAAACTATAAACACCACAAAAATGGCCAAACTAAAGAAAGCCGGGTACAACCTTGAGCAAAATCTTAAATCTAATCATGTTTAAGCAAAAAAAAAAAGTGTCTCATGTGTCATATGCACTTTATAGTTATGAAATGCATTTGGCAGCGATGCTCTTTAATGTTGTGCCACAAAAGCACGTGTGAAAGAATGTCGCCCCTGCTACATTCGGAACATGGATTACCGTAATGCCCGTGTCACTTGGTGCTTTGAACCTTTAAAAGATTGGATCGCTCAGTGTGCGCCGCCAAACCGGAGTGAGGGTGTGTTAAGTGGGCCTGTTTGTTTCTAAAGTGTCTGCCTTTATAACCAAGAATTAAGATAGGATACAAATCAGACTTCACGTCTTGTACCATCAATCTTTTGGGGGGAAACTACAGGCCGTCATCGCCAGGTTCTATCATAGGGCAGACACACTGTAAATCTCTGGGATTATAGTGATTTAGGAAGAGGGGCGGGACCAAGCATCCTTTGATAGAAGAGAGCAGGCAGAGGAGTAGGGAATCTGGGCGGAGAAACTTTCTGCCGGACCCTTCTTCCTCAGTGTTGTGTGCTCTCGGCGCATGTGGAGAATGGAGATACAGCGCTTTTTTACAATATGTTATGAAATGTTACTAACCGCGTAACAAACCCAAAAGTTTCCCCGCGTTTTGCGTCAAGTGGAGGGCAGTGGAACAGCTAAGAAAAAGGAGAGAAGTTTTGCTTTGATATGGGGTAAGTACCAGACAGCACACTTCTTGTCTTTGCCAACTTACCGTGCACTTGTTTTGTCACCAAAGGATATGGCAAAGACGCGGCGCGCGGGATCTAAAACGTGTACTCTGGGATCGGAGCTCACTTGGGTTCACTTTTGCGCCTGTAAAGTCTCCAAAGGCCAGTGTCGGTGCGTACACACTGTTGTCATGACAATGCTAGGGAAACCCAGCGCGAGGCACGTTGAACACACAAAAGACCGAGCCTGACTTGGTGGTTTTTGTCCCATTAGTACTTTTTCTTTGGTCAGAATCAACTTTATCTTCACTGTATGTAGGACCTTCAAGTTCACACCGCGCAAACTGTGACGCTATTGTTGGGGATCAGGGGGTTCTTGGAAGTCATTTGGAGTTGTGAGTGGGTGTTTATTTACATTTGCTATGTGCAGTATTTAGTGATTCATATTACTCCAGTTCTCATGTTTTACAGTGACGCCACAAAATGAAGAGGTTGCCCATATGAGCAACACAATGACAGAAAACACATCAAATCTGCACTCAAGTTGAAAGCATCGTTTACTGTAAAACATTTCTGTAAATCCATTGTTTCAATAATTGCACTACAGCTTTATGATGGTCTGACTCTACCATCTATCTATTATAACAGCTACCCACATGACCTTCCTACTTCTCCCACTATTACTACAACCACCGATATAATTAGACAAGTCCTATCATTTCTAATACCACATGTCTTAGCACAATAGTCTTTCACAGTCTGTTATAGATTCGACCACTCCCTTAACTCTTTCATAACATGACAGAATTGTGAGAAAATTTTAGACATCGCTTACCGAACAAAACCCTACGATAACTAACCGGGGCGGCATCAGATAAAATTTTGATTACTCGCAGAATTACAAAAGCCATATTGGATAACATTTCACCCAATGAATGGAATCAAATACAAGCATTTATTATTATAGTTTAAAATTACCTAAAAAAAATGAACAAACAAACATGTGTCTTTGCTGTGAGTGGCTCACCTCTTCTCCTGTCTATAACTTTACTTTACTCCAGCTCGTCTCCATGGAGATGTCGACTAAAGGCAGCCAAATATGAGCTTTAAATAGGTTAGGTCAGGGGGGTCCAAACCTTTTTCACTGAGGGCCACATTCAGAAAATTATACATTATACAAACAACTGGCCTGCACTCAGATATATAACTTCACCTGTATTGTATTAAGGTTAGCAAATTCAGTTAAATGTTAACGTTGTTTTTTAATTGAATATGCTTTAAGTAAAAAAAAAAAAAAAAAACAGCCTTCATCACAGCTTTATATTAATTGATTTTCATTTATTTCATATATATTCAATTAAAGCAAAAAAAAAACAAAAAACATTTCAATTATATTATAAGAATTTGCCGCGGGCCAATTTAAAGTGGGCCGCGGGTCGCAGTTGGCCCGTGGGCCGTAGTTTGGACACCCCTGGGTTAGGTCTATTCTTTGATTACCCAATGCAAAACAGCAATTTATGTATTGCCTGCAACAGCATAACCTAAAATGTTACGCTGTGTGCCTTTAAACACCAGACTGCAGTTTTTTTGTTTGTAGAAAAAACAAACTATCCTGTCTCCTTAAACCTCCTGCATTGTGAATCTTCAGTTATCTCATTGCAATTAGATATTTTTCCAAAGTCGCTCTAAAACAAACTGACTTCAGTTTCTCTCCCTGAACTGTTTCAGGGATTACAGACGGATATGTGAAGCGTGTTGTACTAAGATGTGTCCTGTGTTTATGTGAGATCAGCTGTGACCCTGTTGTCCAGGAAAGGGATGCTCTTAGCCTGCTGTGTTTTTTTTTCTTTTTTGTTTAATGGCCGGCGCACACGCTGGATGTATGAGGCAGGCTTCCACAATGGAGAGTGACTAATTTGATTGTCTAAGGGGAAAAGGAAGAAGCGCGTGGGTGAGATGGCGATGTCTTATTTTGGTTATGGGCAAAGCTTACAGGTTTTGGATCGGGGTCAAGGAAGAAGCCATTTTGTTCATGGAGGAGTTGGTTTGCTGTTTAGCGCCACACATAAAGTCAAAGAACAAATCCGGTTGCCGGCATGATCCTGGTGAATGACGAGCCGTATCCTCAGTGATGACTCATATTTAGACTTGTTTATGGTGTTGTGCAAGAGCAGTTTTCACAAGTCCCGGTGCTTAAGAATGACAGCTCCATGGATCCGTGCCATAAGTGTTACTGATCCAGCAACACGAGCAGATCTGTACAACATATGAGAACATTAAAGATCATTGCGGTGATATGATGGGAACAGCCAACTCTTTAAGCAAACAGCACGTAAGTAGTAGTCAGGGAATTATACACAAGGCAAATATTTACAGGCAAAATAGTTCTAATTACATAGAGTCAAATAACAAGGGATTATTAAATATGCCACGGTATTTGTGAGTACTTTTCCATGGATTTCCCTTTACAGATAATTACTCAGGACCCATATATTGTAAAGTTGAAATGTTTTTTTTAATATCATTATCTCAATAGTCCAGACATTTATCTAAGATCACTCCTATTGTCCAGTAAGGTCATTCAAGATGTTACTTCGCCTTAGTGGTCAGCAGTTGTTTTAACTCAGTCATTACACATCGATTTGCTGTTTATAAAAATACGATTCATTTTCCAATCTGCTGTAGTTAAGTCTCAGATGGTGTATCAGCGGGCGTTTGCGCATAGAGGATGTGGCATTTTTCTAATCTGATTATGTCACTGTATGAAATGTTGTGCGCGCATTGTTGTATTGTTTCCCTTCTTGGCATTTCAAATCACAGGAAGACGGGCCTGACACAGCGATTGAACCGACAGCTCCTAAATCAGTCATTCATGCTCAGTCATCAGTCACTCGCGCGCTGCGCCGTGCCGCTTGTGTGTCGGGACTTGCCTTCGAGATCGCTCCTGTCTGCCTCACTGCCGCAGGGGCCACAAATTTACACACAGAACCGGGGAAAACCTACAGAAAACATGACACGTGCTACGCTTCTCATAGTAGTAGTCCTATTGGCTGCTGTATATTCTTATGATTGGGAAAAAAATGCATAATTGTGAAAACCTCAGCTGTTGTAGGCTATTTCACATTTTATAGTCTCGATGTGTGTGGAAAAGACACTTGATGAGGGCATAAACAAGACACAACATCGTGTCTAGCCACCAGCATGCTAACAAATCAACGGTGCGGTGATGAATGTAGTTTGAAGCCAGACTATATAATGAGCGTCATTTTAACATCCTTTTTCCTCTTTATCAAAGTTAAATATTTGCTTGAGTTCCCTCCAAAAACCTCAGTGAAGTCAGTCACAAGCCAGTTAAGGATGGTTTGGTGCTGTTCCAGAACAATCCAGTCCTGACTGGACTGCCAGAGATGAGAGGAAGCTAATTGTATTGTGACAGGAGAAATATTGTAGGCCTCTAAAGCACGTGTCAGGTCAATAACTTCTTAACTTTGCGGTCACCTTCTTTCAAGAGCTTGATTTTTTCAGCCCTTAGGTGCTTATCAGGGCTAGATCCTAACTACAATGGAAGTTTTAGCCACTTTCCCAGGCAAAGATTAAGAACACATGGACATGAAAGGGCCAATATTAATCTACACTGTTAATTAATGTTTTATCTTTAAACTACGTATATATAATATATAATATACTTAACTATACACAGAACATAATAAAATTCTGACATGTGTCTGAAAGTGTGGTTAAAAATCCAGAGTAAAATGTCCTGAACAAGTCCGTTGTCCATACACTTGCTCTCATCTGGTTAGCTCCCTGACTCCGTAGTGACTGGATTTTCCACAAGACTATTCTGGGGCTATAGAGACACTGCAAATCTTGCATCTATACAAAAGAAACCAAAACATTCATGCAAATGGTGGCCTAATGGATTTCTCTTTTGCTGCTGTGGTTTTTGACAGAGAGGAGTAACTGACTGCTCTAAAGGCTTTTCTTCCCAAGGAAGTGCTGCATGTAAAAGTAATCTGCTGTCTCTACTTTCACTTAAGGACATGTACAGGCTACATGTCCCTTCTCTATATAGAGTACATGGAGCAGCCTAAGCCAGGCTACATCAGCCCAGTGTTAGTGCCCTTGAAAGTCAGAATGAAGGAAGCTGAGTGTGCATGTTTTGGCTCTGTCTCTTTCCTGTGGCTGTGTTTTCTGTGCCAGGACGCTAATATCAATTTAACAAAAAGCAGTGAGTGGCGGCGGATGTGTTTGAACTGGAACAGTGTTTGGCATCAGGAGACAAGCTCACTCAGGACACATCCTACATTTACTGCACTGTTGTCGACTTTGATCAGTGAGGGAAGAGAGCTTCCCGTGAGTTTGCCCTGATGCAAAGTTACCATTCTTCTTCGGAGCAGATGTTGGTGTTAATTACCAGGCGGCCTGAGGGAGAGAGAGTGTCGCCCCCTGTACACTGAGGCCAGGTGCTGCGCTAAGCACTAATGACGATTTCATCGAAATAGGTCAGTGTTCTGTGAGGGCAGTTTGGAAGGGAAGTGGGGCTGCTGCAAAGGTGATTTTTTTATATGGGTGATTATTCACCTCAGGGCAAATGACTGTCCCTGACTGTCCGTGATGAAAATGATATGTTACCGAAAGATCTCGCCATCCTGATGGTGCCAATCTCACCATCAGGAAGATCTTTCTTTTTTAATCCAGTATGAACATACTGAGTGATCTGAGATAGTGCAGGGCATCTTTCTTGGTGTTTTTGTCTGTGATGGAAATGACTGAGCAGAATGACAAAACATCACGTTTGTAAATCTGTGTGTGTGTTAAAGCTTTTTCTTTGTTCTCCAACTGAAAAAGACGTTGTTCTCAATATCTGTGTATTCAACAGAAATATGAGCCATTTGGAAATGACGACTTTTCGTGATTTTTGCAAATTTTGCCTCCGTTTTTTCCCCCTGGTTATGTTAAAATTCAATTTATTGGCCATTTGCTGAATAAAACCACATTGGAAAAAAGTGCTAGGAGCTCAAAGTGCAATGTCAACAACACATAAAAGGACACAACGTAAAAACAGCAAACAAACAAATGCCACATAAAAAGCTCAAGGGTAAAATGCTGTACAATAAAAGTCCATACAAAAATTTTAAGTGACCTTTGTTAGCCATTTTCCCACATGGCTAACAAAGGCCACACTGACAGAGCAGCTCCATGAGATGTCAGCTGCTGCCTGGTGTTCATATTGTTACAACTTGTGATGGAAATGACGTAGACCCTGAGGGACAGTGTAAAAAACATATTAAATGATAATATTTTACAAGTAATGAATACATTTAAACGAAATAACGATTCTTTGTGTTTCTATACGATAAACATTATTAACAACGTTATTATACGGATCATTTTAGTTTTAATTGAAATTGCACCTTGAAGGTATCTTATACAAATGAACTTCCCCGTCAGGTCGTAGACAAAAGGACATGAGCCGCTGCCGTTTTCCTCATAAATCTATGTCTATGTTTGAAACTCAACACCCCGAGACCCCAGCGCCCTGAAGAGGAGGCCCTCACTGACACAGGAAGCATCATTGAACACTTTAGTACAACTGTGTGTAGTTTCAGAGCGACTGGTTCTGATTGACCGCTCTCTTGTCGTTCAGCTCGAGGCAGATGACTTCCATGGTGATCTTCAGCGAGGGGGCCCAGGGATCCACAATGGAGCAACTGATCGAGTGAGTCCGACTCCTGCCACTTTGTTACACAGCCCTTTACATGTTTTATTGTGTTTACCAAATGACCTTCCTGCCTCTATTCTGAGGCTTCCTGGACTTGTTTCTGTGCTGAAAGCGTGGCATTGTGACGGAAGGGTTATATTTCTGCTTTGAAAACATCTGGCTTTTAATCAGCTTTTCATTTTAAAGACGACAACGCATCACTTATTACAATTTATGCATAGAAATAAACACTATATTAATATTGTTTGCCAATATGGCCCCCCTCTATTGACACAGTATGGTTTTGCTCTATCTCTGAGGCATTTTAAAGCCCGTCATTTAGGTCAAACGTCTGGCTTTATGAAGAAGTAACTTAGCCTGGAATTGATGGATGGGTATAGTTTTTTCACTAGCAAACGCCAAGTGCAGCCAGTGTGAAGAAGCCCACTTAAGGATCGGTTGCAGCTGTATTGGGGGAAACAAATGCACTGTTGTCAGGCCTAAAACTCTGTTACATTGGAGTAACTGTTTAGAAAAGCAGTGAGGAGTGGACAGAGAGGAGTGGAGGAGTGATGGCTTCAGGAGTGATAGGAGACTGGGGGAGGGGCACCTGGTTTGTCTAAGCCAGTGGTTCATGAACAACTGGCGGCAGATCACTTAATTTATGCTTTAGTAATGCATTAAAGTCAGGTTTTTCCTGGTTTAGACATGGTTTACACCTATTTTAGTCCAACTGTGTAGACCCTTTTTAGTCCGGATTTGGCGTTGAGCTATTTTATGAGGAGGTACTTGGTGTAACAAGTTTGAGAACCACTGATCTAAGCTACATACTTGCCCTGCTATGTTGTCGCTCTCACTTGGATTGTGCATATTTTTGAAACCTTTTTTCTTTTTTCTATGCTTTGCTGGGTCGAGAGTACATTCTTTCAATATTTGCCTTCTATGAAAGTCGTTTTGGTCACAGTATTAGTTTAAAGGTTTATTTATTGTTTATTCAACATTAAATTGTGGAGAAAATACAGTATTTTACATGATATTTCAGAAATTCAATTATTTAGTGTATTCAGTTTATTATCATTATTATTTTTTTTAATTATTTATTTCAGCTCTGTGTCTACCAATAATCCATATTGTAGTTACTTTACTAAGAACATAAAAGGAAAAGGATTTAAATGTAAGGGCAGCGACGTAGTAAAGAACTTCAAATATTGTCGTTCGGTGTGGGTTTATTGACTCGAGGACGTTTCATCTCTTTCTTCGGGGGCTTGATCAGCTAGTGAGTCAAATGATGAGCGCTTTACAAAGTTAAGCTGCTTTTATGACGTAACAATATATATCCCAAGGCGTTCCGCAATGCAGCTTTAACACATTATAAATACAATGTGTAGAAATAGCATTTTCTGGACCACTTATTTCTGCGTTGGCGAGCGATCTCTTTACAAAATGCATATTTGGCAATTTCTCTTTACATATTGTTTTTTTTAGTCTATTTCACAAATTCTCACTTGACTCTTCTTTTTTTTCTCTTTTTTTTTATGCCCCGTGAACCTGCACTGAATTAACAAGCTTCTTTTGATAACCAGCGTACAGGCACGAGTCACACTCCCCTCTTCATGTTCACCAGTGCTAGATGTATAATTCATACCTCTTACCTGGGAATGCGTGCCAACATGCTCCTTTTCCTCCTACACGCTGTCAGAAAGAAAAGCCCTCATTTGCGGCGTGCTGAAGCCAGGCCCCCCCCCCCTTTTTTCTTTTTTTCTTTTGCAATCCGTGTTGTCTATTGATTTTGACACATCTCTGATTGCTGATTCACCCCCCCTCATTACCTGCCGACCCTCGGCCCGGATACACCCGCGTGCCCACTCACCATGATGACAGGGTTACGGCTACACCTGACGGAGCGGAGGTTGGTGGAGAGGTGCCCCCTTGACTTTCTGGCCCTAGTGTGACTCACCAGTGACTCACCACCGGAAAACATCTATCAGTGCTTATGTAGACAGTATTGTGTGCACACCTGTATGTTTTCCCCCTTTCATTCGGATAAAAAAACGCAGCTAATAGGTCGCCCGGTGTGCCCCGAAAACTTGTTCACAATGTCCTTGAAAACTTGGCTTTGACGTCAGCGGCTGATTTGTCTGCTCCTCCTCTCTTCCTTTTTCCTCTCTGCTCAAACACACACACACACACACACACACATCCACTCTCCACAATTTTAACCTGAGTTTGTCAATTTCAGATAAGCCCGTGGAGCAGCACCCTGTAATTGTTTGACACTTTGCTGCATTCCAATCACTTCTATTGACTCAGGCCTGATAAGATAAGGGCTGGCATGACGATGAGCATGATTTTGGGTATTTGGCGTTAATTGGGTTGAGGATTTACGCGCGTCCTCGCCACCAGAGGGTGCTATGGCAGTATGTTTGTGCGCCGGCGGTGTTGTGTGTGGCATTTGTTTGCGTCAGCCTTCTCTCCACACCGTCATTATTCATGCTTGAAAGTTTTGCCATCAGATTGTCGCAGGCACGCGGTGGCTGATCGTTTTGATGGATGCAGAGAGGAAATGTGGCGCGTTGTTTTATATAGAGCGGTGAAGTGAGGTAGTTCAGTTGTCATTAAGAAAGTTTAGGCGACATTTTGATGTGCTTGTCATAAAGCATATGCGTTGTTAGCAGCTTGCAGGTGTCCCTCCGGGAATAGAGCGTCAGGATGGTGCCTTGCGGTTTACTCCAAATGGGCTACAGTCCATTTAAGTACTACTGTAAAGTTGTCAGTGCTGCACTAGGCCAGAGTTTTATTTTTATAACTGTATACTCTGAAATGTTTTATTTACTCAACATCTTAACCCGTGCCTGTCCAGTTTGGCTTTATCCAAATCTAAAAGCTTCGTGAGAAAAGCGTCAATTAGAAATCAAGGATGAAAACGCAACTAAAAAGTGTTGGGAAAAAAGAGCGGCAAAAACGCGACGAACACGTGCCAAAAACATGGCGAAAACGCAACCAAAAAGTGACAAAAATGCGATGGAAAAACTGACGAAAACATCACAAAAAAGCGACAAAAATATGACAAGAGAACTATGAAAACACAACAACAACAAAAAAGAGACGAAAACATGACAAAAAACCCGCTTCAAACATGTGATAAAAATGCGACGACAACGTGACAAAAATGTTACGATCAGTTGTGCAGGTCTTGGCTTTCAAATGAGCCGTTACACTGGTCAAGAAGCTTTATTGATTTGGGTGAAGCTAAACTGGAAAAAATAAAAGGGTAAGAGGTTAAAGTTAAACACATTTCATAACATTTTGGATTGTACAGTATATAGAGCTCAACAGTCCCAAGTCGGTAGTTAGCACATAGCTGATTAGCCGGTGTCCATTAAACTCTAAATAATTGACTTTTTTTTTCCAAAAAGTCAATGTTAAAAAAACATGTGATTTTTTGTGCCGGACCCCAACACGTGACCAGGAGTGGGTGGGACTGTGGAGCTCTTTTGCCCGCTATACAAACATGCTGCTAATGACCAGTGAGAAAATGCCATTTTCACAGTGGGCAATTAAAGAATGTATTTGGATGAGGAGAGGACCCAACCTATCTCCATACGACTCTTAAAGGAACAGGCCACCGTTTTAAAATACTGAGATATGTTCTTACCTGAGCTTAGACGAGTTGATGCGTACCCGTCTGGTCTTTGTGCGTGTGCTCAGTCACGCAAAAAGACCAAAGAAGTTGTTAGTATTTATCCTCTCCTCCTTATTATTATGCATTATTATTTAAATAGGGGAAATGTGGAAGAGCTTGTTCACAAGTACAAATCCCCTACACTGTGAAGCACTTAGGGTGACTTGTGTCGTGTGAAAACTGTATAAATAAACTTCCGCTCCATTCCATATAATAAATACATAATAATAATAATAATAATAATAATAATATAATGAATAATAAAGTGACTTGGAATTTGACTGCCTTTAGTCAACATCTCCATAGAGACGAGCTCTATTCACATTTTCTTAATAGTACTGCTTCACATTATTGTATTGACTTAAGAGCTATAAATGGAAAAAATGCAAGCATGAAATAATTTTATGAACCTTACTGAACTTTGATCACTTCGTCCAGGCTTAAGATAATCATGAAAGTATCGCTAGGGTTTTCTATTATGTAGCTCCAATGCAAATTTATTTTATATGTTCTTCAAAGAAAAAAATGTTTTCCTCGAAAGCCAGTCAGAGCTGGACGTTTTGCTTTGAACTGGGAAAGCCTGTGGGGATTTGTGTGCGCAGGCTGTTAGTTAAATGCCCCCCCCGAGGCCAGTAAAACTTCATGTGCCCAACGGAGCAGCACAATGTCGAGTCACACAGTCTCGTAAACGGCGCTAACGTCGACCAAATATGGCAGTTGATCAAACCATTATGCTGCAAAACACCGAGAGGCTTTCACTGCTGTGCTAAATTGGGGACAAGTGGTAATTTCATGACTTCCACTTCCAATCTCAAGAGCCTGATTTGGTTAGTGTCAAATAAGGCTGACAGTTATCTGACTGGAGCTGCATCCATATGGTCGGCCCGTCTGTTAGCAGGAAAACTGAGGAAACAATGGATTTGGCCGTAATAATGTGACCATTCACACTTTTGGCATATTGTCAGCCACTGTTCAAGATGAATAGAAGTAGAAGTACAGTGAACTACAGAAATAACAAGGCTAAATTGGAGTCTTGATCTTCATAGTAGGTGATATTGTGATTTTAAATTAATGCTGTAGACGTCGGCCTTTCTGCCTCCGGAGTCGAGATGATAATGCTGCTCCTCATTAGAATCTCAAAGGTGTTTCTCGCACCGCAGTTTTGCACCAGAACAAATGTTAGGTGCAGCTTTTACAAAGACAAAGACTGACAACCAGAGTTCACGCTCGCTCCAACAGTGAATAGCTACAGTACGTCGCACAAAGGGTGGTTTTACAACAAACTGACAAACGATGAGCCGTCCTAAGGCTATAGAGCAGTCTATTTGATTTGTGCATATCTTTAAACACAGGACAAACATGAACAGAATGGCTATAGAAAAACGGCAAAGATGGAAGTTAAATTAGTGTTGTTCCGTTCTTGTGATGTGGAGACGTTATCCCAAAGTCTTTATGGTTTTGTTTAGCCTGATGGCTCTAATGTCAGGACAGTGATCTTCGCTTTGATCACCCGTATGAACAAGGTGATTTATGCGCAGATATACTATACAGTGGTCTGTTATGAATAGTTCCTGGGAGAAGTCGGGTTTGTGTTTGATTCATACAGCATTGTGTTCAGGACTCTTACTTTCATGTCCAAACTCTAATTTCAGGGCTTTATTTGTAAATCAGCAGTTACTGGAACACATTTGTACTGGCAGGAGAGGCACGGGCACAGGCGAAACAAAACACACACACTGCCCAAATTCTTTTACCCTGAAATGTTTTTTTTTTTTCTGCATACATGGGAACAGAATAAGTCCTGAGAAAAATATAGTTTTCATTTGTGAATTAAGGCTAAAATTATTATCTATTTTTGTTGAAATAATTAATCACAACCTTGTTATAATGCAATTGGAGACTAATGTTTATAGGAATAGGCCTCTGTTTTTCCATACTGAGATATGTTCTAACCTGAGCTTAGACGAGTTGATGTGTACCTCTCTGGTCTTTGTGCATAAGTCTTTATTGATTTCCATCTGTGAGATCAATAAAGACTTATGCACATCATCTTATCTTATAACATTGCAATGTCAAACAGCAAGAAACAACACCCAAAAATACTCCAGAACCACAGCTAGCGCACGGTATGTGTTGTTTATAAAGAGATAATGCATGTGATGCCACAGCACAGCAATATAACCGAGAGGAGTGGTAAGTCCACACTGCCACCCTCTGGTTCTGCCCCTCAATACAGAGCGCTGAGGGCTCTTTGCAGAATGAATGTTGTGTGCTCATCCGTGGTAAATGGTAGCAGTTTAGCAAATGAGTAATGGGTGCGTTGAGACAAATACCAAAAGCATTGATCCATGTCTATAAATTTGAAAAATGTATCTTCCACCACCGATGATTACACTTTGTTATTTCCCCTCGGAACTACATTACCATCTTACACATACATCATATAAGAACAATATGCTTTTATATTATTATTGCTATTTTACTTTCGTACTGGTTCCCAAGCTCCCATTACCTCTTCCTTTATTCCCAATTGTGTTTACAGTTTTACATCATACGCTGTACTGTTGCTATTTCTTGCTAATATTATGTACTATATTTCATTTCATCCAGGGAGTCTAACCACACACACAGCGCCGTCCTCATTGAACCGAGTCTGCTCAGTGGCACAGTGCCCTGTCGTGGCATAATCACAGGATGGAGTGACAGGCTTCAGATGGGCCTGTTTTACCGAGTAATGAATCACAGAGAGCTGTCAGCTGGACTGGAGATTTGGCCAAAAACAAAAACAGTGGTTCACTTCCGTCAAAACAGGCCGGAGTGTGCCCGAGCGCTCAACTGATGCTTTAGCCTTAAATGGGACACTGCAGTCAACGGTAAACAAGAACAGGGGGGCGTGTGTGGTGTGGGCGAATGTGGAGGAAACCGGATAGTGCATGAGAAAGGTTACTATTATTCGCTAATGAAATGAATAAGATAGAATATGGTGTTTTATTTGTGTGAAATATACCTAATAAAAATATGTGTCTTTACTCTGAGAAAGCTCTGTTTTAAGACACAGTTAGTAGTTTCTGATTTGAAGACGTGCTCCAGTCATCAGCCGACACTCGCACTTTCACTACCGCGTTTTGCTCTGCTCTCCAAATGGCAGTCTTGAGTTTGCGGCGTGCGGCCCATTGACTGAAGGGCACCGGGATGAGTACGAGCGGATGAAGAGGACGACATAACTACGTGGCTGACAGTATTTTACTTTTTCACTTTGAATGTGTACGGTGCAAATCTGTGCGGGGAAAAACATAATCATTAAATCGTCTTGAAGTCTCCGCTGCCTTTGGTGGATTTTGCAGCTTTCAACTCCTGTCGTTGCTCAGTAAGCTCCTGCACAGATTTAACAGGACTATCTTCTTTTATGTATTATTTTGCCGCGTTAGAAAAAGCAGCTGCACCTGCTTCAGCACTACACTTTCGGGTGGTTGTTGTTGTTTTTTTTCTTCCCCATGGAGACCCAGCACACTCATGTAAATGAAATCTCATATGCATGTTTCATCTTTGCTAAAATACAGTATGTCAATGGGGGATGTCAATCATTTAGAGCCCAGCTGCTGTTTAGGCCCTTCCAATCCTTCCTCATCAACCCCAGGGCTAATCGGAAAATACTGCAATCACTATCATCCAAACCTGTGTGGAGCGATACATTTTCTATAGGCACACGTAGCCATGGAATATGAAGTGGTCGCTTATGTAATGAATAAACATGAAGGCATTATTTGGGCGCAGGGGGAATAGGTAGAACAATGGCACTTTGGATGTGAGCTTGCTTACGTAAGTGGATTACGGAAGACACTTTGTAACAGTGATCAGAGGAGATCACACAGTGGAGACAGTGACTGGCACCGGGCAAGACGTTTGATTTTGTGGGGGAGCTGTTATTATGTAACTACATGGGCTTGTTATGGCTAATGTCAAGATTTGGCGGTTCATGTTTTCCTCTAGTAGGGCTGCGCAGTTTATCGCAGTTAAATCAAAAACACAATTTTAATGGCCGTTATTTACAAATCGATGTCGGTTATTTAGGAAGGACTAAAATATGTTACAAATTATTATGTAAAAGACATTTTTTTCTCAACTCAAATGACAGTCAGCATAATTTAGTCTTTAACTGACAAACCTCCCAATGATAACAGTATTTTTTTTTTTCCCAAAAAGAACTGTAATAAACAACTTAAAATGTACTGTTCAGAATTATTATGCACATCATGGTTTCAAAACATTTTATAGGTTATAAAGAACTGAAACTGAACCTGAGCTGAAGTTGCAAAGCTACTAACATCTATCCTGCCTTTCTCATCTTTTTACTGTCACAGAGAGGCAACAGGAATTACTACAAAAAGGTTCTGCCCAAAATGTAGCGACATCTTAAAGCATAAAAAGAGATGGATTACAAGTGTCTTCAATGCTAATGAATGGTTAGCAACTGTGATTAGCTTACAGTGCTAACATAATAGAATATAGAAACAAAGTCGTCTAGCGACTGAATGATCCAGAGTAAATGTTTGAAACTTTCAGTGTGAATAGAAGTGCTTCTATTTTAATAAAGCTTATTTTCTCTGCATGTGGTAATCGGCAGTTTGATTTAAACCTGTGCTTGAAAAGGTGCTTTATAACTAAAGTTGAGCTTGTTGTGTTAGCTAGCATGCAAAGTTGCGGCTGATTGCTTATAGAGTTCAGGAATGTGACGTCATATCGCTAAGCTTCATGGGATTAGCAGCAATTGTAAACTATGGGGGTTTTAAAAGTTGAAATACTGGAGTTATTGTTCACATTAAAACACGTGGATGCCACAGTGAGATAGATGTATTTACCAGCCGTAACTCAGCAGCTAAAGGAGTTGTTCCACGGCTTTTTTCTCCACTTTTTATACTGTTTTTAGCTAATGGTAGTCAATGGAAATGTATGCTAACAGCTGCAAAGATGGCGGATCTCCATGGTCAATTTGGACTTTCCTGAATTCTATTGGTATTGTATTTCAATATTTGTCAGTAAAAAGGCAACTCTTTATGTTTGACATTACACCTTATACCTTAATTTCATAAATGGGTGAGTCATATTAAGAATATCTACCTTTTTAGAATATATAATCCAAAAGTTGTGTTTATTTATCAAACTAACTTATCCATTCTATTTCGCATTCGCCTTTCGTTTCGTTTGATGATCGTTTGAGCTACATTTTGTTTTTAACATATGCCATATGACGTTACATTGGAGATGGTAACACAATACTGAGCTGTTTGACATGTTTTTTAAAGATGATAAATAATGTAGCATTACCGCCTTAGCTGATGCACAAGTGGAGTTGAGTATTCACTGCTCAAACAAAGACAGGTAAAGACGGAGGCACCTGAGCACAAACCTGAGTCTCCGAGAACCATTGGGAGATAGGAACATTCTCACACATGGCATAAAAGAGAGAGCAAGAGAAAAGATAGAGAGAGAGCGGTAGTGTGATTATTCCGGGGCGGCGTTGTAGGGCCCTTTACTGATGAGTCATAGGCGACAGTGGCACGGATCATCCTCAGTGTGTCACCTAGCTCTGTTTCATTATTCTGCGGCCATATCAAAGATCCTTCCGCTTTTTTTCATATTTTCATTTCCCTCTGAACAAGGCTGATGGTGTGGCGAGAGGTCCTGTCTGACTAATCCTGACACTCTAATTACAAACAGCAGATTTCCTTTTAAAGCTCTCTCTCCCCCCCGTTCCCCAGCGTTTCTTGTTCGGAGCCCTTTCTGCTGTCAAATGAGCCATGGAGTGGAATGACGACGATGGGCTCATGCCGATTTGTAACTGCCGGTGTTTGTGTGTCCAATTCAGAGAAACAGCGGAGGCAAAGTCTGGCCCTTACTTAAGCGCGCTGACGCAAGTTACACATCAAAGGGTGTGGGGGGTAAAATGTTACCAACCGCCGACCCTCTGTGACGCGCGATGAAGGCAGGGCCGCACAAAACTGTTACGTATCCACCAGCTGACCCTTAGCAGTTTGCTTATGTAGCCATTGTACATTTTATTTCTTTAGGTGAAAAATCTACTATGATAGGCCTACATATATCAGCCTCTGCATCATGTTTTAAGTTTTTCATGCACAGACTTCAACAAACAACATAGCAATACATGGGGAAGTGTAAATATTTCCTAAGCTCACTGTGAAAAAATGAGTTATGATGAAAGCGAGCAACACCTAACAATAATAAAACATTATATTGCTTATATTGTTTCTTTACTGACCTCTTGTGTTTGGAGTTAGTATCTCTCACTGACATAAAATGTAAAGCAACTACTTGTGCATTTCAAGAGTTACAAAGATTATATCACGTGTGCTGCGCAATTCATTGAAAGTCACAATATGAGTGGTTTCAATCAGCAACTTGCGAAGACAATTACTTATAATTGCAAACAGCAGATTAAGCTGTGTCCATGGCGTCGTCTTTCATATAAAAGACTAAAATAACATTGAAAAATAGCTGCTGTAATGACAGTTGTTCACTTCACTTCTGCAGATGACCTTCACCTGACCTTCCCAGATTATACAGTACGTAGTGTTTTTGTATTATTTCCAATACACTGTGACTGAGAGAGCGCCTGCTATGATTTATTCATCGGCCAAACCCATTTTCAGCACTAGCCATGAAGGCAAAAAGCCTGAACCCTCTTCTCCTCCATACACTATTGTGAGATCAGTTCTTTTAAGGCTTGGTCAGCTCAAGGTTTCTGCTGGACTGAGGTCATTTTTGATAATCCGCTTCTTGAAATCCCCTCGACTGCATTTCACCCCATCTATAAGAACTCAACCTGAATTGTCCCACTCTCCTTTAACCAGAAACAACAAAAATATTGTCTTAGGTATTCAAATATGTAATTGCATTTTGTTCTGGGAAGTAGACATATTGCAGTGGTGATTAGACGTATGATTGTGCCTTTTTTCCGTAGAGTTTGCATTCTCCCTGTGTTTGTTTAGGTTTTCTCTCCCCATCATGACCGAAAAACATGCACAATACAAAGATAGTGTCAATTTGAAAATCAAAATTGGGTGATATGAAATGTTCAATAAATATGCACAGTGTTGTTGGTCCCTGCTGCCAAACTATTCAGACGGAGCTATCCAAAACAACAATAGAGCAGGCAGGAGGGTCTGTGAAAATCACTGCAAAAGAAGAGAATGAGGAGAATTTCGAGAGCAATGGGGGGAGACGGCAGCAGCAGCCAATCGATGAGCCCAACAGTTTAGCACATAAACCTCCAAAGCTAACACAGCTTTCACACAACATTAAACCAATCACAGGGATACGGGGGTCAGAGGGCAAGCGACAGTGAAGAAGAACTTTCACGCTATATAAACCTGGGCTGTGGTCCATCACAACCTCACATTTTGTTGGTTAGAAAATGCTAAATTGATCTAAAACGACGTCCGTGGATGTAGTTTACTATCGAACATCGGTGCTGGAGAGGGTTTCAGCAGCGTATTGCTTTAAAGTCGCAAAACCCCAATCGATCTCCTTTGTTTCTTGCTTCAACACTCGCTCTCTCTTTGGCTGGATTATGCTCCTGACTAACTTCAATAAATGTATGATTTTTAAGGGATCGCGGCGTTCCTCTTCCTTTTGAGCTTGACAGTATATTCTTGCACAGTACAGTCAGTGCCACGGGCAAAGATACTATTTTAACAGTGTCAATCTCATTGCCTATTGAGTGTTAGACCCATCTTTATTGATTCAAAGAGTAATGATTTCTGCAACTGCCTCCTCGAATACATGCATTGATTTTCTTTTCTGGTCTTTGTCCAGTAATTGACATGTTACTGACCTCTCCTGTTCATCAACCAATCCGCTCATTATTTTTTAGACATACAACACTGGAGAACTAGTAACCTCCTTAGCAATGTGCAGTGATTTGCAGTTAATTTGTGACTTTGCTGACTGGTTCGATGACCTGCTCTACTCTGTGCAGTCTGTAGCAGTTAATATGACAGGTTTCTTCCAATGGCAAATGTTGATGTTGAATACCACAATACTTATATATGGAAAGGAATTGCGATAGATATTTCCTCAGCCCCACTGGGGACTGATCTGGTATGGTACATAAGATCAATTTGACACAGAGATGATATGAGGTGTGTGGAAGAGTGAATGTTGTCTAGAGGTATGAGTGGTCGACAGAGGCATGTCTGGGTGTGTTGGAGTCTTAATTAGCCCTTCACCGCGGACCCTCCCCGCTTCACCATTCCTCCTTGTGCGAACTAACGAGAGGAAGGAGCAATTGTAGCGTTTGCACCGCATCTCATCATTACACATCAAACACTTTTCCGAGGATGGAACAACAGGCGAGGCGAGAAGTTGCAGCAGGTGCAGATGAGGCGAAATACGCCAGGACCCGGAACGTGCGTGGAGGGAGTTGCACCTGGTGTCCGTGAAAGAATGCAGGCACGAGACAGACAGACACAGTAGCGAGACAATACGTGCCAAAGCAGCAGCAGCAGCAGCGGGAGCAGCGGCGGCGGCGGCAGCAGCAGCAAGTCCGACGCACTGAGAGAGAAGAGAGGGGGGTGGGCACAAGCGCGTCTATCCTCCCAGCAGCTCGTGTCTCTCTCCAAAACACAAGAAGAACTGATGTTGTCAAGAGACCAACCGCCTGCCTCCCTCACCCACTCCTGTCCACCCATCTACGGGGGCTTCACCGCTACCGCAGCCACTGGCAGCCACTTTCAAACGCTACTATTTTAAGAAGCTGAAGGTGGGGGGGGGGAAGATAGTGGCAACGGACGATTAAACAGCTCTGAGGAGAAGATGAGGGATCGCGGCAAGACGTCAAGTTGAAGGAGGGACGTTTTTCAGAAGGATCCTTTTGAAAGATCACAGAAACAATGTCAAGCTTTGGGAAACTCACTGACTACTTCAATCGGCGCAAGTCTCGAGAGGAGCTGCGGGTGGGCAGGAGCTCGCGGCGGAGCGGGAGTTACTGCTGCACGGTCGCGGAAGCCAGGTAAACTGTCTGTAAACACAGTGTCTCCGTGTTGTTGTCATTTGTTCTCGGCAGTTCTTCGGTCAATGGGCCAAAACAACAGAGCGCACCACAGTGGACACATCGTACGGAGAAAAGGTCAATGTGTTAGAGTCTGTGGAGCTTACAGGTGTTTGTTTGTGGAGGTCAGCATCATCGCTTTATGTTTTATACCAGCTATTGGGATATCTAGGTAAGAGATTAAAAAGATAGTCTATTTCAGAAAGATTTACACAGCTACGAGCCTAAAAAACAAAGCAAAAACAGAGCAAAAGTCCAGTCTTCCTCTCTTTTCTACATTCCCTGGTAAGTTGTGTTTCAGTAAGTCTTTTGATTTACATTTGCGTTTCCGAACTAAATTGAACATACTGTCCCAAAATGGTGTAGCACAATATCGCATACATAATGCCCCATTGGAATTCAGTTCGGGAAAAATACGTCCCATTGTATTTTGTTCCCATTTGATCTAATCTGCAGTGATGTCTAAAAGGTCAGGCTGTCAGGGTCAGCCGGTGGAGCACACAGGTGTTGGTTGGTGCACGTCCACGTTGGTTGCCGCTGCGAGGGTTTGTTACATAAGTGTGAGGGTGCTGCCGGGGGTGTCGGGCTCACTGCTGCTGCCGCTACTATGGATCTACCCCTGACTCACTCACACATGAATACAGCGGGTTTCTATACATAGAAGTCAACACCGTACAGTCAGTTGTGCATGTGGAGGACAATGAGAGTGTCTTTTTGGGGGCGTTATTTTTCATAGCAATAAAGTCGATGCTTTTCATGGGAGCAGAGCAACTCATTTGATCAGCACAGAAATGTTTCTAGAATTTAGGGACACAAATACGATACGTTTGCGCAAGCCCTCGCATTAAGAGGCATCAGCGTCCGATACATTTCAGTTTATCTGTACAGATAAATGCACTTCTGTGTAGGAGATAGATTAAGTCAAGCTTTACATGCAGATGAGATCAAATACAGTGATTATCAAGAACATGTTGGCTGTTTTTGTGTGTTAGTATATTTAATGTGAGATTGGGCTGTTAAACACACTCCAAATGAAAAGGTATTGATTTAAAAGGATAACACATACAGTACATTGACTGGATTAATGGTGTGCCCTAAGCAAGGAGCTTTGCACTTTACCGTGGCATTTTATTGGCATAAGATCAATTACAAAAGATAAAGTCATAACCTCCAAAGTTAAAGATAACCCTGCAAATTCCTTTGCGTCACGGATTAAAGAGATCTTGAAAGTGTTCCTTATCAAGAAGACCCCCAAGGTCTGCATCAAGGACACCTGCTGCTTTAATTCTCTCGCTTTGCCTTTTATCAGCTTTCTTTAAATCAAAAGTCCCTTCATTATCAGCCTTCAAAAGAGAATCTTCATACATCTCTATTCTGAATGTCTTAAGTGTGCAAATTGGCACTACGTTTATGTGTCTGGACTAAAAAAACAACAAAAAAAACACCATTGACCCTTCTATCATCTCGTCAGAGCAGACGGCCTGTCGTGGGTGGACATGCGGCACAGATTGACTCTTGTGTTCCTGCCGTACAAAACCAGCATCTTTTCTCGTCCCTGCAGCTTTTGTTTCTCCCACTCGTTTTCTCACAAGTGATCTCTTCCCACGTTCCTTCATCACTTCATCCATTTTTTTTGTTGCTCCTGTTTAGTGAGAGGGAGAAAGAGAAGACAGAAAATCTCAGGCTTGCATAAAGACCTCATATGGTGCTCTAAGGCCATGGGCGACCTCTGTTTGCGACCTTCTCTGGGATGGCGTATTATCAGCATCAACAGGTCAAAGTACAAGGCCCTGGTAATGAAGTTGTAAATGCCGTTCGCTCAAGACGGGTTAAAATGTCTGGGCTTGCGATGGCTGGCCTTTCCTTACTCCGCCTGTCACTCGAGCTTTGAAAACCAGTTCTATCCAATCACTCAAGTCTTGTGTCTCGTTGAATCATATCCACTTAAACGCTGACTGATATAGACAGGGGTTAATCTCTGCCAAATGTCCTGGTCAGGCCTGTCCAATGTGAAATATCCAGTGTCCCATTAGTCACTGTGCTGCTGAAGAAAAGGGGAAAAAATGCAGTGACAAACTTCCCCCAAGATCCACGTGCTGTGGGGATACAGTCATTAACGGCTGCTTTATGAATGAGGGTTTAATGGGACTGTGAGTCAATGATCACGCACATGCTGGTGCCGATAATACGGTTATGCTTGATATTGTTGGAGATTCAATCCTCTATGGAGTGCATTAGTCTATGTTGCTCACGTTTGAAAAGGCTAACTCGCTGGAGTGTGGAAGAGGAAATGTGCTTTTGTGTTTCAGCACCTTGGATAGCGCTCTTCACCGGCGCTGCATTCAAGCACTCAGCATTATTCTCTATTATGCCGCGCATCTCTATTTATACCAACCTTATTTATGACACGATAATGGGAAGTGGTCTATTCTGAAAAGAGTTATCCGTATCTTTTCATACTTTTACAAGCAGGAGCGTGTGTCCTCAGCAGCAGCAGCAGCAGACTCGACTTTTAGAGGCTAAAATGGGTTATAATACAAACAGTAGTATCTCTTGCTCTTCTCAACCTAAATGTTTTCACAGCAGTGGGAGTCAATCGTGTTTTACCCCGCAGCGAGAAGGCAAACTGAAGCTGCCACATGTCCCTAGAGCTTAGACTTACAGAAGAAAAGCACACAATACAACTTTTACATTGTTCACTGTTGTCACATTCTCAATCTATGCACCCATTTTACTTTCAGAAAAGACACTGCAACAACTGTGATAGTGTTTTTCCCCACAACATTAATTAACAAAATGGAGAAAGTGTGGAATGGTATTGTATCATGACCACTCACTTTACATTTGTTTGGCAATAGAGTGATTATTGTAATATTGCTCATGTTACAAGTATCTATAACCTTGATGTAATCCTCTCTTTCGTCTTGTTCCTGCTCTTCTTATTTTCATGTTCAATATCAGCCCAACATGAGCTTGAATCGTAACATTGAAATAACAGTTTGGCCTCAGTGTCTGATGAGAGCTGATGCACACCACTGAGGGTAAGATGCTGTTTGTGAAAATTGAGATGGCTCGTCTTGTCCCGTTTTGACAAAGTCGCTATAGCAACAGGTCTGCAGGGTGGATCTGGTCTGCGGTGTGGCGGGCCCGGGTGCTCTTCCCAGTGTGCTGTCGTGATGATGCCTCAAAAGCGAGCCAAGCACAGGGTCTGCAGCTCCGAGTCTTTACCACCAGGGCTACAGCTACCTGTTTTTTACTCCCTGCCAGCTGGAGATTTCAGCTCATATTTTTGGATGGATCTCCTCTGGCAGGTCCCAGCTGACGGTGAAAGCAGCGTAGCATTAGAAATGAAACGGACACCAAAGGACATGGACACACAGTTGGTTTTATTCAGTAGGAAAAAAAGGGAACACTGCTTACAAAAGATAAACAATGTTCATATACACATTGACATGGCAATATTCAGACTGATATTTCAGTTCAAATAATATTTACACAAAAATATGAATCTAGAATGGCTCAGGTCAGAAGAGGATGGACTTTTTGTGGAGTTTAGCCAATCAAAGCCAAGTCCCAAAGCAAAGCTAAACAACAAACTGCTTGAAAAGTTCATTTTCTAATTTTTTTTTACACATCTATTTAGGGAACGGCGTTTCCCCCATTATTACTGTCCGTTCAGTCCACATTAGTAGCATACCTACAGTATAATCTAAAAAAAAAACACAAGGGAAAACTTGCTTGTCGGATAGTCTTTTTTAACTAATTAAGGAAAACAGGGCAGCAGCATAGCATAGTAGAACATTCTACTGACACAAAAAGAAGTATGAACCAGGCTGAGGTAGGAAATAAGGTTGAGCTTGAAAGTGCAATAAAGTTCATTATATTAGCCATATTAACTTAGCACGAGGTTGTCCACCTGAGGCTGAGAGATAATTGAGCAGCCACAGTAGGCAGTCAATGGGATTTGGGTAGAGGATCTTTGAGTTTGACTGTCTTTTGATTTCACACTTGTACTGGTATGTGCTTTCATATATGTTAGAGAATTAACAATGGTGTTTGAGAGGATAGATGAAGAATAGGCAGCAGTCTGGATGTCTTATACAGGAGAAGTTTATTTACCATCAGTGCGGGACCCGGAGACATGAACTCGAGACATTGCGCTAGTTCTACCATTCAAGTCTGTCTATGCTTCCACAGAAAAGGGATAAATACCCTCTTAGAGTGTCATACTGATACGCAAGCAAACATTCAGTGGCTGAGAGTGGCGCCTGAGCACCACAGTCAAGGCTATGACAGTTATAGTACGACTGCACAGCCTGACCCACGGATAGTACGACTTTACAGCTTGACCCAGTATGATAAATAGAGATTTAATGTTATCTTCTAACAATATGCTTTGCGAGGCCAGCCGGGTGCTTGAGTTGAGAGACTGAGGTGCGTTTACAGATAAATGTGATAAATGTGACGTTATTAGACTTTAGCTCAGCATTACAACACTATAATCCCACAGCAGCTAATATACAAACTGCTCCACCTGGGGATCAACACGTCACTGTGCAACTGGCTGCTGGACTTTATGACGGGTAGACCACAGGCTGCACATGTCGGCGGCAAGTCCTCCAGAACCAGCACACTGAACACGGGGGCTCCTCAAGGCTGTGTGCTGAGCCCCCTCCTGTTCACTCTGCTGACCCATGACTGCACTCCAAAGTACGACTCAAACCTCTTCATCAAGTTTGCAGACGACACAACAGTGGGGGGTCTCATCAGCAACAAAGACGAGTCAAACTGCAGGAGTGAGGTGAGCAGTCTGGCCATGTGGTGCATACAGAACAATCGCTCTCTAAATCCGGAGAAGACAAAAGAGATTGGTGTAAACTTTCGAAGAGGGAGGGTCCAGCATGCTCTCAACGGTGCTGCTGTGGAGAGGGTGTGGAGATCTGCGAAGCCCCTTTCCCCTCCATTAAGGACATGTACTCCACCTGTCTGCAAAGCCGTCAGAATCACCAGGGACCCTACCTGCCTTCAGGGAGGAGACTTACTAATCAACTTGAATTTGGATTCCAAACCTATCGTGGTTTCTCTCCAACTATCCATTCTAAATCTTTTGGTACGTTGGGCAAATAATCTGGAATGAAAAAGCAAAAGTGTTCTCTTTGAAACACAAAAAATACTTGTACTTCAGGGTCTTTGAAAGTTTTTCAAAGCAGGTGCTCTACCTGGATGAGGCCGATACCAGTTAAGCAGATGGTGGTATTATTTCCAGCTTTCCGAGACCCCTGAATAAATGAAACTATGTAAAAGGAAAAAAAAATAAACGATTGATTCAAGGCAAAATTCTAAATGGCAACTTTCCAATATGTGCCACTTTGTTGAAAGCCATCGGACATGCATTGAACGTCTTAACCTTCCGATAATACTTTTTTTTTTTTTTTTTGCTAGAATGGCCTCATACTGTATCACTGGACCAATTTGAGTTGTGGACCAAAACATTACACATCGGTTTTCTGTCTTGAGTGAAATGGTATGGAACATTTGTAAATCAATGGTGGGCGACATTGAACACTGCTCCCCCGGCATCTCCACAAGATGCAATGTTGTTGTTTTTTAACACAGGATAATGTTAAAAAGTATCAGACGTGACTCTTCCTGTTACGGTCAAGTGTTTTAATAAAGTATATAAAGTCCCATGAGCCTCTCCTTCAGCTCACATAGGTCGCCGTTAGCTTACCTCTTCTATTAGAGCAGTGGTGCCCTTGCTGACAGTGCGGGCAGGTGTCAACTCTGCTTCAAAGATGTGCTGACTCTGAACTGGCTGTCGTCGCTGTATCTTATTGCTCCCCGGTGATGAACAGCCGCGGGCCTGCTAATACATCCTTGGTCAAACATCGGAGTTAGTCAAATGGAACATAAACATTTTGTTTCTTCTGCTCTCCCCCTGGAGTGCTTGGCAAGATGATAGCATGGTGAGCATGCCAGTCAGCACAAACTCAACTGTCAGCCTATGTCTGGAGATGAATGGACTCCTATACTTCAAAATAATATTACTCAAAACTAGCAATGAATTGAATGAATAGAGGGCCACTTATATTTAACTTAACTACCTTTGAATCTCTAGCCCAGAGCTCTCCAACAGTCCTAACAGAGCTACATTTTGTGACACAAATTTAAAAAAGAAAATAGTATATGAAAATAGTATATGACTACTTTTCAGCGCTGTGCACGTCATGACATGGAGTGTTAGTCATGAATAACGTCATAAAAAACATGTTTTGCTTCGGGAGTGTGGGAGTTATGATGACAAATAATTCTAAAGCAAAAAGCTTGTGTACGAGGCTGCTTCCTGCTCACACTAGGTATCGGCACTGGGTGAACACACTTTTTGCCAAAAGCAGCAGGATGCACATAACCAGCTCTACAGGCTGCTTGGATGAAATTCAAAGTCCAAAACTGTCACAGGGCTATGAAGGTCAGAGCATCCTCCACTTATGCCTGTCAGACTTTCAAATCCTGTTTATTTCGAGTTTTTCTCCCCCCCCCCCCTCCTGTATTAACTTTCACTAAGCTTTCTTTTACAAAAACTGAGACGTTGAGAACCCTTTTTAGCCATGTTTCTTGCATCATGTTGAGCTGAAGTTATGTAACCATCTGCAATCGACTGTGTGTGCTGCCAAAACTGCTTTTTGGCCTCTAACCTGCAACATTTGTGTTATAAATGAGAAATAATGCCATGACTGAGCTGCTCAGTAAAACATTAGTGACAACAATCTCTTATTAATCTCTTAACTGTCAAGAAATACTATATGCCTAATGATAAATACTCTGTTTTTATGGTTGGGGTATCAGTGGCTGCTAGAGTTATTCTTAAACATTGGAAAACCCCCAAAGCCCCACAGTTTAAAAAATGGGTAAATATGATGATTAGGATGGCTTCATATGAACGCATGCTTTATAAAATTAATAACAAGGACAACACTACAATGTGTGTTTGGGGAAACTTTTGGTCTCATTTTAATGTAATGACCAGTCAACAGGAAGAAACCTAATTGTACTTATTTTGTAAATGGGTATTTTGCAAGGATTTCCACACCCTACATCCTTTACTATTATTATTATTAAAACATTTGTGTTTCACTATTTCATCCTGCGTATGCAGAAACCCCCAATGGCCAATATGTATGACTGATTATTTTGTCATGTACCAAGTAAACATTAATAAAAACTTGAATTATAAAAAAAAAAAAAGAAAAAAAAAAAAAGAAATACTATTCCTAGTTTTCATTAATATCACTTTGCACTTTGACGTAAAGGTTGGACAATGGACTTGCCATGTAAAATATGTTTTTAACCTTTAACTGTGTAGTAATGTTGTTCCCTCGTCAAAATCACTGGTGGAGTAGTCATTTGCTTCATTTATGCAGTGTTGAGTAATCCTGTTTCTTTTTTTAGTGCTGAAGCGCTGCTGTCTGTTTTTCCTGGATTTTACTGCGTAATAGAAAAAACCTGATGGTGCCGTCTTTATTTTTAAATTTCATGAGCCATTACCCTTCCCTGCCTCCTCTGCACTCAAACTATGTTCATCATGGTACCACAGTATGTCAGCATGCAGTTAGTTCAAATGTTTGTTTGTATCTTAAATATGCCAGGAGCAGAAAGTTTACTTTTCAGAACCAGGTTTATAATGTCCACTTTACATTTGTAAATTTGATTTTCTTAATAGATAGATGGAAACAACCTTTTTTGTGTTTTATACCCTTAAACCATGCAGTCCTTGAATGGCACCAGCCCTGAACGTGTGTTTCTTTTAGTCCCTTCAATTCCCCAAAGACCAACAATTTTTTTCAAACTGGGAAATTGTTAGTTTTTGTATGTGGACTCAGTCGGCCTCACTTGTAAGACTGTTGAGCACTGCTATTGATCCGCCCCCACTCAGAAGAGACTGTAGGGGGTATCAGTTAAAGGCATTTCTGCTGGCTCCACTCTAAACGCCTTGGTCCGTATTATGCTGAGGTGAGGGTAATTTCTCTATTGATCAGTGGAGCCGCTCTCTTGTTGCTCATTAAAGAGCGTGTCGGTGCGTACAGTTGGCTGTGTTTATTAGCTGCACTTTTACGCATAAGAATTCAGCTCCTAATGAGCCAGAGGAGATGGGCTTGGATTAGCTGTAATACATTCCACCAGCACCAAAAGGTTTTGCTTATTATTTGGATAACTACTGCAGCCGCATAATTGATCATTTGTGCTCTCTGACCAGGTCACTCGAGAGGAAACTACAACGACCATTACTGGCCAAGTCCCGGACGCTCCCCAGCATCCCCCAGTCCCCCACCGTGTCCAGGGTGCCCTCAGATCTGATCAGCAGGAGTCCTCCACTGAGGAAGAGCCCATCCACTGAGAGCCAAGGGAAGGCCTGCACGCTGCCCCCTGCAGGTAAAGCCATACAAATGAATCTATGTAAAGTGTAAGCAACAAGTGTACTGTGCTATTTGGAAGAAAAATCCAAATAAATTAGTTGACTGTACTTTTTGTGAAACATTAACTTTTAATGTGTACATTTTAGTGTAAAGGATGTCAAAATCAAAATGTCTCTATTATTAGGTCATTTAGTGTAAACACAAAGTAAGAATGTCTACTAGGCATTGGTTCCAACACATTTACATCTCAAAAAATGTTTGAACAGAACCTTTCTTCTTTGTCCTATCTCTAGTAAGCCGTAAGGATTTGCTCCACATCTTTTCAGTTGTAGGCAGAGGTAACTTTGACCCAGCTTTTTTGTTTGAATACAGAAACCGATCGCTTAGAAATCACACAGAATAGCCTCTTCACCTTTCACACAATCACTATGTGAACCATTTTAAGCCCAGCATTTTTACACTGCAGTAGCAGCAGCAGCAGCAGCAGTTGTTCTCGCAGCAGGGGAGCCACTTCATCGGTGATTTCTTACAGAATCACTTTATTTTGTAGTCACAAGTGCCGGTCTGTGACGGGTTACATAGAGTGAACACAAGCTCTTATGTGTGCAGTGCACTTGCTGACCGTCTTGGCTGACCTCTTTGGCTGATGCCTCTGTGCCTCTTGAACAGTTTTATTCACTGTTTTTTTATTAATAAAAAGGAGGAGGCCAAGCCGTGCATTGAGTGTGTTCAGATCTTCCTTTGGGCAGTGTGGGATCTTTTGTTGTTGTTGTTTTCGGTCATATTTCTTATCCACCGGGTCCATATGAGGGCAAGGAGAAAAAGTGCTTCTGAACAAGGACTAACCCAAAAGAGGACGAACTCATTTGCAAAACTGTCTCTAAATAAAGCAAATACTAGATCTACAGAGGAGCCCACCATTCATTTTGGAAAACCACCTTCGATTCTGTGAGTCATGGGGAATCCTAACCTAAAAATGAAGAAAAATATGATGAAACGCACACAAAGCTCAGCACTAACCCTCTCCACTCTCCAAATCTGACCTACATACCGCCCGCGCCTGGTTTAACTGCATTCATAATTTTCAGTGTATAATTTAAGCTGGTTGGAGCAGCCTGTAGCCACTTCCACGTTCATTAGGAACATAATCTCTCCTTGGAACCTCAACATCTCCAGGTCTAAGTCTCGAATGGAGGAGCGGGCGGATGGTGTAAGACATGCCCGGGGTTATCCATAACTCCTGCCCTCATTCACATGCCGCTCCAGTCTGCAGAGGTTTGTAGAGGTTGATTGACGGTGTTCAATACCGCCGCATCAAAGCTTCCGGACATCTGATTTGGCACTATATTATAAATGTTGGGATAAGAGACGGCGCGCTGCCCTTGATGTTTAATACAACAGCGTTTCGTACAGCACACACTGCCTCAATCGAGAAACAGAGCCGTGTGTGTTACCTAAAAGGCTTTATAGCTGTACTGGAAGATAAAATTGAGGCATTGGAATAGAAAAGAAGGAGAGTGGGGACAACCAAAATGTACAAAATGTTTCATGCAAAAAACTGTAGAGAGTAAAATATGTGTATAATACTGTATATAATAGCTGTGTGTGCTGGCTGTATGTCAAAGCCATTAATCTACTGAGCAACCACTACTCGCCAATGTACAATAAAAAAGGATTTAATTGAAATGAATGACTTACAACTGTTGTTGATTTTAAAAGATCAAATCAGTGAAGGATAATTCATATGAATGATTACTTGGGGTTTGATTAATTTGCTCCAAAATGCTAATTGGCAAAGTGCTTGTTTGTGTCGTCTGTTTCCACCTGTTTCTGAACAGGTGCAGTGCTGAAGATCATTACCAGAATAACGTGTCGTTTTATTCTCCCAGTCTCATATTTTGTTAAAGCTTCACAAACAGGGTCGATACCAAAGCAGAATTCCCTGCTTGTGTTGTTTTGTATCAAACCTCTTTCTCCCTGAGGTCCGGGGTCAGTCTTGCGCTCAGACTGACTGAGTCTGTGATCCACTTGTTCTGTGGAGCTAATCCCTCTGTCTCATGTCCTGACTTCACCTGTCCCAGCTGATTCACACGGTCTCTTCTTCAGTCCTAGTGCTACTCTGTTGCAAATATCAATTTAGCCTCAGTCTCACGTGGACCATTGTTGCCTAGCAACTGCTTTCATTGACCAGGATGCTGTCTGCTACAGCCGCTTTGTGTGATCCAGAATGTTTATCCCTCCGCGGTGACCAGAAAAGTTTGTAAAATGAAGTTGTTAAATAAATCAGCAGGGTTTTATTCAGAGACTTAAGTAGTGTCTAAAATGACTGTGAGTGTTTTGTTGGAAGTCTGGTTTGGCTCGGAGTAAAAGCCAGATGCGTCTTGGCCGCTGCTCAGTCAGCGGAACTAAATCTGTGATGTTACATTTACAAGATCATTCAAAAACAACAAAGCAGCCAGACGCCTGCTGGTAAAATGTCTTAATAAAAATCATGTATCTACTGAGAAAACTAAGCGCTCACTGTCAAGTAGCGAGCCACTGGCCAAACCTCATCATGGTGAAAACGGAGCCTCAGAGAAAACTGCGGAGTGTTGTATCGGGCTACAGTCATTAAAATGATGTTTGTTGATGAACTTCTGACTTACTTCAACAAACCAACTTTAGTCACACAGTATCTGTGTAAATGCTCCACTACACTTCACTCTCCAGGTAAAAGAAACCATCTGAGCTATTTGTGCAGCTTGTGACAGGCCATCCTTTTTGATTGACGAGGAGTTCCTGTCTCTTTACCCAGCATGCATTAGGCTGTGAGACTGTGGGTGCACTAAGTGTTAGTGCAGGGCTGTTAGGTTGACGTTGGACAGCCACATTCGTCAGACATTCAGTAAAAGTTGGCAGTGATTAGGGCCATCCATTTCGTCCCAAAGAAAATGACTGCATGAAGGTTCTTCTGCTGCTCAGCATTCGTAATTATGACAAGGCAGGACTGTGGTTGGGAAAAATATTACACCTTAAGAGGCTGCTTAATTACAATCCGGAAACAGTTTATGGGAGCAATCAGGGGATGGCAGCTCAAGTAATTGCAGCACATAAATGAATAGTTGTGATTTGCCTAATTGGACTGGCTCAGATGTGGTTTTATTTTATGCAATTTCAAACTGACAAAAGAAAGCCAAAATGTTCCAGTATCATATAAGGATTTTTTTTTTACTGAATTTGTAATACACTCTTTTCAGAGTTAGGAAAACGAAACACAAAACTGAAAAATAAATAAATAAAAGCGTAAACAGCTTTTTGATATAGGTACATTCGGTTTCAGTTGTCATCCAGTGCTCTCTTTTCCAGGGGAGCTGTGGCGTTTGGAGGATGACATGGAAACAGAGGAGGACCAGGAGAAGAGGGGCACCACTCAGGGGCACAGGCCCAGATCCCAGTCGCCTTTTTCACACTTCCGGGCCAGAGCCGCCTACCTCCGGAAAAGTGTCTCCGCCGACGACCACCTGGACATCGGCTCCGAGGACAGCGCGGGAGCAGCGGCTGAGGGCAAGCCGCGCCGCGCCAAGGGCAAGCTCAAGAGGAAGTTTGTAAGTCATGAATCACATCACTATTGTGGCTATTGTTAGTGTTCCCCGGTGTAGGTGTGCATTAACATATTGTAAAGGCGAGGAAGAATGACTCATACGCAATACGTTGTGGTATAGGTAACATAATGACTTTTGACACAGGGCTGAGTGGAGAAGCATTCATTCAGTTAATAATCACAGCTTACATGAGCCTATCGTTCACTCAGATGAAGCTTTCTTAATGTTGAATGTTTTGGGCAAAATCTGCTGTAGCATTAGCCAAAACAATACAAAAGAGGACATGAAGCAGTGGAGAAGAGAGCGGCAGAACAACTCCATTAGCTGCTGGTCACAACTGGTAAACACATGTATGTATTTCACATTTTTTTTCACTGGTTTAACATTACACTATGTGAACATTTCATATTACTGAAGAGTCTGTATTTCTAAAAGTTTTAACCTCTTAACCCTCCAGTTCAGCTTTGACCAAATCTAAAAGCTTCTCGGCTGGAGCTTGCAGACTCTAGGCCAGTGTAAGACCTACAAAACTGATCTGAACAGATATTTTTCCCCTGCGTTGTTGCCGTGTTGTTGTTGCCACTTTTGAAGTTTTTTCATCACTTTTTTGTGATTTTTTTTGGTAAGCAACTCATGCCCCTAGAGGCAATAAGCGCCACTGCAGGTGTTGTAGCATGTTGCGTTTTTTTTTCAATAATTGCCCTCAGTCACGTGAACACAGCACAGACGGCGTTAGCATTTAGCCTCTCCTTCTCTATAGCTGCAAACGAGGTGAAGATTGAAGCTACCAAGCTCTTCCACGTTTGTCCTATTTAAAGGAATAGTTCACCGTTTTTCCAAACTGAGATATGTTCTTACCTGAGCTTAGACGAGTTCATACATACCTGTCTGGTCTTTGTGCGTGCCCTCAGTCACACAAAACGACCAAAGACGTTGCTAGCATTTGGCCTCTACCAATGTATTCCTATGGCTCCAAACGGGGGTGAAGTTGGAAGCGACCATGCTCTTCCACGGGCACAAAGACCAGACAGGTACGTATCAACTCGTCTAAGCTCAGGTAAGAACATATCACAGTATGGAAAAACGGTGGCCTGTTCCTTTAAATATGGTTACATGAAGTGGTACACTATAAAGTATAATTACATGTGGATTTTCTAAGCGTATAAAAAGGGGAAGTATATTGTAAGGCGTAATAATACCAGGAGTAGTTCGACATCCGCAGTATGTAAAAATGGTGGCATATTCCTGTAAATACTGTTTAAGTGGCGCTAGCCCGCAGTTAGCTTTGCCCGTTAGCCTGTTAGCTTCTTCTTCGTGATTCCATTAGTGTGTATTGGGGCATCTGACCCATAGGCAGCGAAGTTGCAATTGTGGTTTTCTGGTCAGAGATACCAGGGAGAGATGAAAGACCCCCCAATCATCCCATTAACACTTGTATTACCCCAGAGGGACTATGAAAAGGATTTATTAAGGTAAACAAGTTACTTAGTTCTTCCTTAAGTTTTCATTTTTGTCCCTTCTTTGTCAAATTTTTGCCAC
This sequence comes from Gobius niger, assembly GCF_951799975.1. NCBI lineage: Eukaryota > Metazoa > Chordata > Actinopteri > Gobiiformes > Gobiidae > Gobius > Gobius niger. The sequence goes on along the minus strand of NC_136870.1, from coordinate 11,667,348 downwards.
TTTCATCACTTTTTCATCACTTTTTTCCCCAAGAAGCTTTTAGATTTGGGTGAAGCCGAACTGGAGAAAATGTGCTCGGTTAAGAGGTTAAATTTGCCTTGAAATTGCCATATTGCACTCTGTCCAAAGTGCAGCCTGGCCCTGTCACAATGACAGTAACAGTATAGAGTTAAACAGATGGCCTGTTGAGTCAAGATGAAATCATAACCTGTCCGCAGGGAACAGGTGCTTGCTCTCTGAGTATGAGTTAGCATAGGTTACACTTGTTTATTCTGAATAATTTTAGTTCAGTTCATTGTATAATATTTATAGATGAATATTTTCCGTTGTCCAATGTTGCGTGTGTAATAAAAAAAAAGGAAGAAAAGCTAATCAGCCGTTCTAAAATTAAGCAACATTTTCAATCGATTCCATTAGACCCTCCGAAAGCAATAACGTCCTCTTTCCCCCCCGCCTCAATGCCATTCCCTGCAGTAAAATTAATAACGCCTTCATCTTCGAATAATAACATTGGACTCCCCGACTGCCTCCCTTCAACCTTGGCTGCTGGCTGTGCTACTTCATCTCCAAGTCAAATGCTACGACTTCTGCTTTTGGAGTCTGCCGCTGTGTTTTATTGGATCTTTGGGCGGCCACTCATGCCAAACATGAGCAGCAGCTTTTAGTGAGTGTGTTTTTTAAATATTTATCACTGGCCACAATATTGTCTGCCGGTCACACGGTGTAACGGGAGACCTCATTACCTGTCTAGGCTTTGTAATTGGGTGTCCGGTGTCTAGGGTGCAACAGGACTCCAAGGAAGGGCAAGCTTGAGGTGGGAAGCACCCCCCGACTTGTCGCACACATATCATTTTGTTAGAATAGTAGACAATTAATTCAGCCCAGTCTTTTCTTGCTCTTGTTCATTTTTTGCACTGAAAATTTTGAGAACCACCTTGAGTTCATTTTTACGGCTCTGCATGACTTGGATAAGCCCAGAATTGGTCAACTTTAAAAGAAAACCATTTTTTGTCAGACGCAATGGGTACAGCGCTGGATATGATGACCTGCCGCGCATGCTTCGGGGTAAGAGCTTGCATAATTTTAGCCAATTAACATCCCAATACAGCCTGCTCCGCTCACGTTTACACTCAAGCGGCATAATACTTTTTAGTGTCTGCTGTTCATAGTTGGCTGAGTTCTGTGCCGCAGCTCCTGTGGGACTTCCAATTGAGCACGCCAGATGGAAAATATAGACGGATAAAAGTATATTAGGCACCATTAGAGAGGCAGGTTACATAAACCAGCTGTTTTTTTCCCCCACATTGGTTGCTTTTGGTTGCGATTCTTTTCAGCTTTGCCTCTCTGTTGTTTTAGAAAGTCAAGCATTGTTTTTCTATCTGGGAAAAACTCATTTACGCCCGTTTTCTCGTAAGAAAATGTCTGTTTTCGTTTGAGCGCCGTGATGGATACATTTTGACTTTTGTCTTTGAAGCCGCGTGAAAAAATAACTGCTGGTCTGCCCTGCGGCTCTTGCAAATGGCACCTGTGTCGGACACTTGGGTTGCTTTTGAAGCGAGGGGCTGACAGTGAGACAGCACAAAAACATTTGTGGTATTATGCAAACACATTATGCAGAGACAATGCGGCAGTGACATGAGTCTGGAGATTGTGCCCAGTACGGGTTACAAAAGATGCAAAATAAATACAACTGTGTGTTTTATTTTGTGGGAAAAAGAGTTATCAGTTTTATTACTTATTGCTTCAAGGGCCTGTATTTGTTTTGACATCCAACATCAAAACGATTAGCTAACAAATGACTGTCTTAAGTCCACAGTTTGTGTGTATTAGGATGACTTAGTTAGAGTGACAGAGATGGAAATGAGTAAATAGTGAAAATGATACTCGACACTTCCATATGGCTAGCAGCGTACATTGTGTATTTAATGAATTTGAAAGCATCAGTGACATTTGAGAACCATTATATGCACTTCTATTATGGCATTTGAAAATAATAATTATCCGGCAATAACATATTTTTTTTACTTTGGCATCTTTTCAGCCAAACCCACCTCTGTGGCTCGTAGCTAACACGAAAATGTATTTGTTTGTTTGTTTATTTATCTGGAGGGGGCAGTGTGTGACAATAAACCACGAGATTCATCCATGTAAACCCTTTAGGTCTGTTGATATTTCTTATTGCTGTTTTTAATCCATCTGTTTCACCATTTGAGACTGTATGTTTTGTGTTTTTGCTGAATTATCCGATAGATAATGCTTGAAGAAGTGGTCAAGAGATTTTTGCCGGGATCTGATTATGAGCATGAAGATGTGTTTATAGATTTACTAAAGTGTCAATCTGTATCAGCGCGTACAGTGACAGCCTGTAAGATTGCAAAATGAGGAGAGCGAGAAATTTACAAGTAAACCATCAAGCTCCCTCCCCCTCACAGAAATGCCATTATCTGTCAGAGCCTATTTCTTCAAATGTGGACATCTGTTACCGGACCTGTTTGAGTTGACCGTTCTATCCCCATTGAAATGAATGGTGAAGCCGGTCTCTATATTAAAGTAGTAAGAAAGTTATGACATGTCAGTTTCATGGCATTTACATGTAATCTATTTGGTTTCTCTATCATTAATATATTATAAGATAATTGGATGTGTTTCCAACCCCTGACTGGACCTGAAAACCTCCTTCCCTGTGCACATGATTGACAGGCTGGTTCACATGAATGCTCCTCTTATTGCTTAAAGTTATGGCACCAGAGATTTATAGACTGGATATAGTGGCTGAGCCTCTGCAAGGAATATTCTGTGTTTCAAATTGCTTTGCTGTTGATAAAACGAACATCCGAGGGTTATATTATTAGGGAATAGCCTCCACGCAATCATGTGTGAGTCAACATCTTGTCCACTTTTATAAATATTTGTTTCTGGCTTATTTGTTTTTCTTTTGTGTTGCATTAGTCACAGAGCGGCAGGTTAAGTACACGAACACACCGTATCATTCATATTCAGCTCTGCGCCTCGTCACTGACTCACCAGTCAACATCAAGGCTCTACCTGGTGCACGTCATTTTATACAATTTATTCACATCGTCGGAAATAGGGACTCACTAAATTCTTGGCATTTTGTCCGGGTCTCCGTTAATACTTGAGTTTATCATGATAGTTTTGCTGATAATGATAATAAATATGGTTCTAATTAGAGGCCGATATTTGAACATTTTACAATATCGGCAATCGGCCGATCTAATGCCGATAAACGCCGATATCCCTGGGACCGAAAGTTGTTGTAAATACAGCACCTTAATTTTAGTTAATGCAATAACTGATATACTAACATACATTATTTGTAATGGCCAGATCTCTTTATATGAGTTGTTAATATTAATGCAACATAAAGGCCTATCATCTAGCCAAGGATATTAAGTGTAGAAAAGTCCAGTGATCCTTGTTGTTGTTTTTACATTAGTTTATTAATTGATATATAGTAAAATCTGAAATTTGCAAGAAAAAATTAAGACTCTATTCATCTCACACTGGAGAAAAGTGGACCATTCACATTTTCACTCAGAGAAAGCCACTTTTGAGAAAAGGTCTTGGTATTGGTTAATATCGAAAGATATTCAAACCCCAGTATCGGTATCGGAGGCAGAAAATCTGGATCGGTGCATCAAGTGCCTACAAAACAGGAATGTTTTTAATAAATCAGCCCTATGCCCCAAATAAAGCAACCCCTGCTGTCACAGTTCAATACTGACGCAGTTTACAGTTTAATAATAATAATAATAATGCATAAGTCTTATAGCGCTTTTCAGGGGACACAAAGACGCTTTACAGATGAGACGAACAAACAAAGGTGGCAGAGCTATTGTTGGTTGTAGGTGAGCTGAAACATGTGTGTCCAGTGGGTCTGAGTTTCTGATGTGGATGGGAAGTGAGTTCCAGAGGGTGGGGGCGGCGATGGCGAAGGCTCGGTCCCCCAAGGTTCAGTGCTTTGATTTGGTGATGGGTTTGAGAAGGTTTAAGTCGGCAGAGCGTAGGCGACGGGATGGGCGGTGGCGTTGTAGGAGGTCTGTGAGGTATGGGGGGGCCAGATTGTTTAGGGCTTTGTAGGTGATGAGCAGAACTTTGTAATGGATGCGCTGTTGTATGGGGGGTTGTTGGAGGACAGCTTAGACGCTTCATACGCAGGATTGTAGACAAGACATTTGGAAAAATCGGACAGAAATATTGGACAGAAAATATCGGCGGTGCATATGAGCATCGGCCAATAATAATCCCCAAAAATTGGCATCGGCCTTAGAAAAACCCCTATCGGTCGACCTCTAGATTTAATTGCAGTCTATTGAGCATCATGTAGGAAGGTTTAGGTTCATTAGTTATCATTTAGGTAGCTCCAGATGATATGCCAAACATTTAGCAAGCCTCTTCAGAAAAACAAATAGGTCCCATTTCCTGACGCTACATCACGTGGTTTTAAATAGCCCATAGACATGCACAGTGTCAGAACAAGCAAGACATCACTGGGGCGTTTGTCCCAATGGGGCAAATTGTATTCACTACGCTGCTTTTGTCATAGTCCTCTGGGTGAAAGAGAAACGCTTATCATTGGCAGCCTCTCTGTTAGGGCTTATTAGCACGGCAGGGGAACAGGCAGACAGTGTCCTCATACCAAATATTTCATAAAGTCAAATATTGTGGACATCCCATTCAACAAGGGGAGAGAAAGCATGATGGAATACATTGAGGAAATAAGTGATCCGCTGCTGCAGTGTTAGGGTATGAACATCGTCATTAGTTTTTTGGACTACGCCAATGGAGCATATCATTAAGGTCAGTCAAGTAAATAACAGAAATTGTCACTTTGGCTTGTGGGTGGACTGTTTCAGACAGAAAGCAAACATTATGCTTTCAAAAGGGTTGTGAAAGGGCAAAGCAAGGAATGTGATGGCATTTGGCGAAACAACTGGGTCAGAGTGTCTCGGAAATCTCAGCTCCTCTGGGCTCCTTTGTTATTTTCTTTTTTGATTCGCACTTTACCTTTTATACATCAAGATTTAGTTCTGAAGGCTCAGAGCATGTCGAGCACTACCATTTGAGAGAAGAATGAAAGATGAACTCCGAGCAAATGCACAAATCCGTCTGAACTTTGCCAACACATTCTCCACAGAAGAGGGCCCTTTGAGCTGCCTATCTTGTAGCCTTTGCAAGTTGTCTGCTGTAGAAAAGTCCAGAAAGAAATAAGTATCAAGCAGGTGGTTAAAATGTCATGTCAAATGTCAATGTAAGCTTGCTCATCAACATGGCAATAGCTATGTTTGTCCTTCCATCTGTTGCATATTTCTATTGTGTGTTCAAAAGCCAGGAATGAATCATAGCTGAGTTTTTAGGGCTGGATATGTCTTCCAGTGAGACAGTCTCAAATGGCTCGAGGACGTCATTGAGCATAGCACTTGAATTTCAATGCAAAAAGAGGGAGGCAGATAGGAAAAGGCAGGTTTTAAATCATGCTTTCCCCCACTAGAGGGCACTGCGTACAGCTCAAATGGCAGAGGTTCAGGGTTTTCGGGGAACTTACAAAACAATGGCATTGTTGAGCTTAAATTTTTATCTCCTTTTGTCTCCGAAGATCTCCACCGGCCAGCTACAGAATTGCTTCTCGAGGGCTGAGCCATGGCCCCAGCTCTCAACAACACATTTGTCATTGTTTCTCCTTTGGCGATGCAGGTCAGGTAGCCCACAGAGAAAATGTGCTGCACGAAATCATAACAAATAATAAAACAGGTTGACTTAAAAGTTCACAATGGAGACTTTTTTTTTGTTTTTGTTTTGCCAGACTGTGACCTCAGATTACATACAGAGCTTTGTTACCAATGCTCGAACGTATTGTATTTTGTAATCATCATCTGGTGCTGTGGGGACGTTAGGGCAACAAGTGGCATTTTTGGGCGTGTGGAATGAAAGGCCACAGATGACAGATGCTCCAGTGAGACGGATGGTGCGACTGGCAGCATTCATGTGGCTCTGCAGAACTGCCTCTAATCGCTGTGGCCCCCAATCAAACAGGAAGCCTCGAGGCCCTTACCGCCCCGGCGCGCCAATTAGCCGCTAATTAGTTTGACGCTACGGAATCCGTAGAGGGTATGCGAACGAGAAAATCCAGTGATGTATCTCTGTATGGCGGAGTTATTGATTCGAGACGTAATTTTGTCTCCCGTCACGCCCCTTTTGGCAGCGCTTCCTGTTAACAAGGGCAATGGCACCTGGATGATTTGATTAATCTAAGGCCACACGGCGTAGCATCTCGCCTGATTTATTTGATTATGGCTGTTTTATTGGCGAAAGATCCCTTTAAAACACGTGTTTTTACTGTGAGTGAGACCTGACTCATAACTTTCTGGAAGCGGGACATCACCAGCTCGTCTCCTGCTTTGCTTTGATCCAAGTGGTTTATTTTGATACAACATGTGGGGCTGTCACGATAATCACTATATGGACTTACCGTTCAGTAAATAACAGATAAACAATATATTTCGGGTTCGATATTTATCGTCTGTACATTTATTAGCATTTCCCCCCATTTTTTCTTTACTTGGATTTTTCACTGAAGCAAATTGAGTTAGGCCTACATTATATTCCATGGGTTTTCTGGGTTTTCTGTCATTTTTATGCCTGAGAGTTGACAGTATCGAGTATCGTTAGAGTCGATAATGTCGTCTATCGCGATACTTTCCTGCCTTGATGTATCGAATTCCAAATGTTGTTGTCGTGACAGGCCTAGCCATTTTGATAGTTGTGGAGATTTTGATTTGAATGAAGCGGCGAAGCTGTCACAAATCCCGTCTGCAAATATGGATTTAGCACGAGGTGATGAGCAGATGCAGATTTGGCAGTTTACCTAAAGCTCGTTGTTTTATATCCACTGTGACAGAAGATTTTGTGGGACACTTTGATAAGCTTAAGCAAATCAGTTAGCTCCGCTGCCCATACGGTACCTTTACAACAAACTGTAAGCAGCAAAATGAGAGGACCAAAAAAAGGGGCTATTACCGTGACAGTATTGCTCCCTAAAACGCGTAAAGCTGCTTCTAAACTCATCCCTTTGGAGAATTGGGATGTCAGAATTGCGCCAAGCCTAAAATTTGGACAGCGTGTTGCTCAAAAATAAATGTGCTTTAAGGGAACATTTTGTAATATTCTTCTTTTTCTGTCTCACGTGGCCAAATGATCTCACTCACATGGCTACAACTTTGTTCATGATACTGAGTCAAGGCCCACACAGACTTGTGCGAGAAAGAACACTTGACTTGAGAAGCACATGCAGTCCTTAAACTGAATACAACCACTTCAGCGGCACTTTGTCATCACGCGTCCGGGCCGTATAAAAGAGATGGCCTTGGAAGTAATAGAATCCCTACGTGCGTCACGCTCCATAATGTCATTTGCAGTACAGCACATTCAAAATGACTTAAGTGCTGACCATTTCAATAGTCCTTCGCTCCCATTTTGGTTCAGACTAGTCTTTTTCCCCCCTGTACAAATCCTCTGATGTGCTCAGGATACATTTACCGCTGGCTCCTAAACATGTAGTGAGTATTTATCCGTCCTAAACACTAATGCAGGTTTGTTTGTTCCACCAGTGTCCACACGGGGGCAGCATCCCTCCACATATTCTTCAGTGTCTCGCGGTTGAGGTTTCCAGTTTCTGATGTGAGCACAGTTGATTGCTCAGTTGCCCAGAGGGAGCCCTGTATGGACTGCTTATGGGGACTTTTATGCAATTACTGCGCAAAGATATTACAACAGGGATAGGACTGCCTCATTTTGAAGACACATCCTGTTTTTTTTATGTTTCGATATCAAGATCCTGAAGAACATTAACATTTGAGAGAGGGCTTAACTAATTCAAGAATCACATGCATTTCAGAACATGTTTGTAGAGGCTGCAGAGTCAGGTTTGAAGACTTGAAAGGACCCGGATAGAAAATGTTGTTGTGCTGCCTTAAAGGTGCATTCTGCAACTTTTTATGCGTAAAAAAAAAAAAGGGGGTTATATTTGTGTGTATTTGACCTCGTTGTAGGCTGTATGGGGGGCCAATATGGCTCCATTACTTTCCATCACAGTGGTCTCTACAATCTTATCCAGTATCACTTGTTTTGTAGGTTTTCTGGTGAGAGGCTCCGTCAGCAGTGAAAACCTTTCAAACGATTGATCCTGGAGCGTCCGAGAGACCACTGTGATGGAAAGTAAAGGCGCCGCGCTGACCACTCATACAGCCTCCGGGTCACTACGAGGTCAAATACGCACAAATATCAACCTTTTTTTTTTTCCGCATTAAAAGTTGCATAATGCAGCTTTAATAATTGATTCTTAAAAGTGTCAAAATACCACTCATTTAAACATTATTTTGATCCAGTTAAGGCTATAAAACTATAGTCTAATACCACAAAGGTACCATGGGAATGTTTTGAGCGTCCTTTTTGGTCGCCAATGGCAACCGGTGCAGTGGCGTTCATTAACTATGTAGATTGAGAATCGCTCCTCGCTGTTTCTTCCTCCGAGAGCTTTGTTTTGCACTGACGTGGGAGCTCTTATAACGGATTAACAAGTTCACTCGTGACAAAGTGCGTTCCCCCCCCTCTGTTCCTCTCCATTCACCGCTCTATTGATAGACTATAACTCAATGTACTGTTCCTTTTTCCGGTATTGAAAATGACAAATCCAGCCCCCTTAGTCAGCCAGGATGTGCTGTCGTGACGCATTCGGAGGTGCGCTCGGACACATCCACGCGTCTTCTGGCGTCAGGTGTGGACCCAACTGGCCTCTGAGTAATGATTCGCCATTTTAAAACCTACTTCATACCTTGAATTATGCCTCCAATGAGTTTTACGCGGCACTTCTATTTAAAATATTATTAGAGACTGGGATTGTGCCGTCATACTGCTTCAAATCCTCTGTCAAAGACTAATAGGGTATTCACACATTCAAGTTTTCAGAGCTATATTGTTTAACTTGTTGTTCTCTACTACTGGACAGTGTGCTTGGTTTTCTATGAATGAGTCAACACATTCATAAAGGACCCAATTCCGTAAGAAACGGATAAAGTCCCATATAAAACATCTTTAGTTTCTTCCCCAAAACTTCTGGTCAGAACTTTCTAAACCCGCCATCATCAGCTCTTGCCGTTTGCTTACTTTTGTCTTTTCACTAATCCCGTCTGCTTTCCTCGTGTCCTCGCTGTTTATTTGCTTTAGGACCCAGTGTGTTTTTAAAGTAATCCGCCACCAAACAAACATTATTGACTCTCATCCCCGCACCTCCTCTGCTCGGAGCGGATTCTCGCGCTGAAGCGTCACCTAAAATCGGATGTCATCATTTCAACTGCAGACACGTTGGTAGCTCTGTGGGCGATTCACTGTCACCTAAAGGTCGTAGCCTCGTTTGTGAGTGACCTTCTCAGGATGTGAGGCCCTCGGGCGCAAAGGAACCCTCCGAAAGTGTGCGAGGACCAAGTCTCCTGCTGCCTCGGTGTCTGCGCTGAGTGAGTGAAGAGCAGGGGTGCGATGTTTATTTGTGTGGTGCGAGGTTAAAAACTTCCACCCCTTTAATTGAAATTCCGGTAACACTTTCCAATAATGGGGCGAGCAATTTCCTTGAAATTGATGTGTGTGTCCACCGCAAAAAGGGGAAAAACAGGGCTTCGAGCTTTCACTCACCCTCGGATGACCTAAACTTGTGCCGCATGTCTTTGAGAGAATGACTTTCTTTTATTGAGGTTTAAAAGTCAAACATAAACACAGTGGTGAATATAATGGGGGCTAAATTATGCTTGTCATGTTTGCTTTTCCACCAATATATCTAGTTTGTTTTTTCAACTTGCAACAATGATCAAATTATATATTATTTTATCAAGTTGAATGTTTCTGTGATGCTCAATAACACTTGTGCCTATAATAGCAGTCGAGAGGTAGCGCTCAGGGCCATGCTGTCTTTAAAAGAAGCTTCCAAGCCCTGAATGGTAACCACATCTGCACCACTGGTGTTGGACATTTTAGTTTAATCTGACTTGATTTGAAAACCTTTTTTTCGACCAGTAAGTTGAGAAGTGGCTTAAACATGGTGCTCAGTGTTCAGTACATTATTATCCTTTCATGGGTACTTTTAAAGACATTAATAGTTGTGGAGTTTTGGAGGTCACAACATGAAGGAGTTGTGTGACTCAAATGGTTCTGGTCATGATTGGGTATTGAAAAACACTGAGCCTTTCCCAGAAGTGTAAAAAGCCTCTGCTACCGTGTGCCTGGGTGAATTTTATGCCTCTGCAATTATCTTGTCATCAGGAGTGTTGTTAGCCTATTTATGTGCCGTATTTCTGTCTGGACATAAATAAATACTTCAAATATTTTCCTATTTTATGTAGTGAGTGACAGCCGCTCCTTGTCGAAAACAAATCAGCTGCATTTTGCTGCTCTCACTCAATGTCCGTCTGTGAGAAAGTTTGCTCAAACAAACACGCCCCTTCGCCGCTCTCTGCATCTTTGGCCCGTGAAGTGACCGCCGGAGCGGACCTGCGGCCTGATGACGCGGGCAGGAGAATGTGTGTGCGTGTGACGTGCACAGAGGCATGATGGGTACGTGTGATAAATGCCTGTGTGCGCGGCAGACGCTGGCTGCTTCCCGGCCTTGTCATTCTGTCTCCCACAGTCTGTGTGATGTGGTGAGAGGCTGCGGCTTTCACTACGGCCACCACACACACTCAGCCTGCTCTCAAATGTCTGCGCTGCATTCACTCCCAACCCGTGTTCCCATGTAATAAAAGGGAATTTACAATCAAATGTTAAAAGTTTACCTATGACTATGTGCACTTTGTGGTTTATTAAACGCACGTAAAGTTAATTGGTGTGAGGAAAGAGCGTGCAGACGAGTGGTTGATCATTTATTGTGGTTACCCATTAATTTTCTCTACAAAAAGGTCTTTGTCAAAAAAATAGTACATGTTTTTTGTTTATTCCTTCCACTATAGATGTAATGATACATACGTACCACTGGAGAACAAACTCCCAAGTGATGACTAATACTCTCTCAGAGCACATTCTCGAGCACATCTCCTCCTGAAGAAGGTAGCACACACGTTTTACCCGAGTGTCTGTGCACACCGCAGTGCCATGGCAGACTGAGACTCACATTGCACTAGACGCCTCCGTGGAGCTGGTGGGCTTCCACAATAAGTGCTCGGTTAAATGATATCAAACACAGATGTTGGCTGCACTCCATCATACTTGGTGAGAGTGTCTGAGCACTGAGATATGCTGATCCTTGAGAACACATGCTTTCTTTGAAACCGAAGACATTATTTATAGTATCGTTTTTATTTAATATACACATATTGGCACCTCATGAACCCACAGTGTGTATGTAATGTAACAAAAATCGTCTGGTGTAAAAATAAAAATGCAGTAAAAGATCCAGCACTGTATCATTTTTGAAGATCAATGAGGCCACACAGTGCTCATTTTCTAAGATCCACCTCTCTACAGTCCTCAAAGTGTAGCTTTAGCTCCCCACATTGAGACAGTCGATGTCTGGACTTCATGCAGCGTAAGAGGTCTAGACACCAACTGTCTTGAGCTTTCACTCTCTTAGAAAAGGCATGAAGCACAGGTACACTTTAGGACACGTGATTGTTGTCCTAACATGATCCCCCATTGCTCTCCCTTCTGCTGTCAGCCTAATATTTACATCCAAAGTGACAACTGTGATGTTGAGTAGGTTACATCATTTAAAGTGATATTTACTTTTCTGGAATGTAGCAGACATTATTCTGAGTCACATTCTTTTCTTATAACCATATCAGTCATTTCAAGGACCCACTTCTGTTGCATGCCCTTGTGGCCAAACACTTGCTGGTGAGCCCTGCTTTCTGTTATTGGAGATGCCTCCTCCTTGTGGTCTACTTTACTGCATGAAGAAGCGCCAGAACCTCAATACATTCATCGAAAGCTACGATGAGCTGTCCAGTACTGTGAGTAAAATGATGCGACTGTGACTGTGTGACCAGACTGTGGGCCAAGTCTGACCTGTGTAACCCATCCCATTGTTGAGATGGGGCGGGAGTCAACCAGCAGTTACAAGATTTTGCGCAGCAGGCAACATGACCTCTCTCTGTCTGTCTCTCTCTGTGCTCCTCTCTCCCTCTTCTCCCCATCTCTCGCCGTACTCCCCTGTCTCTCTCTCTCTCTCTCTCTCTCTCTCTCTCTCTCTCTCTCTCTCTCTCTCTCTCTCTCTCTCTCTCTCTCTCACACACACACACAGACCTCGTCTACTTGGGCGCAGATGCCAGAGAAAAACCACAGTCTCTCGTGGACTTGTGTACACAAACCAGTCTCTCTCACTCGCTCTGGCAGCATGCCTCAGAACAAACTTTGTCTTACTGACCCCTTCTGGCGACATGCTGAATTGGACATTTGGCAGCACTCCGTATATTTACTCAAACATATCTCATCATCCAAAACGTGCAGCCGCTGAAATACGATGTGTATCATAAGGAGCGACAGGGCCGGGGAGTGAGGGGAGGGGCATGGCCTGAGTTTACTTTTCTGTAATCAACAGGACAGGAGTGTCTGGGTAGATATTACTGACCTGTCTTTATGGTGGTCATATGGTAGACCAGGATGTCTTCTAATCAGAAGGTTGGCGGTTAGAATCCTGGCTCCCACAGGTGCAAACTGTCATTAGGACATTGGTCGAGACATACTGTATCACCCGTGTCCATGTGAATGCAGTTTTTTCAGTGAATCACAAACTATATATACTCAGCCAAGCCATATAACTCATTTATACTTGTTAGCTCTTGTTTTTTACCTGCATCTCTTCTATCTCACCTCTGCCATCTGTGTTTCAATACCACTAAAAGAAATGATACAGGCAACCATTTTCCATTGTAAAGGCAGCTACAAACTAAGCTCACAGGGAATCATTATATGAACATATTATTTGTTCTAAAGAGTCACCATTATTTGATGAGTCGTCCAAGGGTATATTCCACAACAGTATTTAATATAATGAAGGAGAATTGTCCGCCATCTAGGTAGATAAATAGCCATAATAATATACAGTTAATCATCAGTTTAGTGTGAACACATTGACAGCCAGATCTGACAGTGGTCAGACTGGCACTGAGCTGATCCAGAGTCCAGGTTTTTGACGCATCCTTACACCTCACGCCTGTCTCTTTAAGATGCTGTTTGTTTATGCCGGGGCTCAGCTCACAGACCTGTGCAGCCTCAGTCCTGGGCTCCTTTCATAGGGGCTCCATTTTGTTCTTAATAAAATGGCACTCAGTGGCCAGGGGACTGGCAGGCACCCAGCTCCCTGGGAAACCAAAGAATGCAGGCCTTCATTTAGTGACAAACAGCTCCAGCCTGAGGAGGCTGGTGCTCTCTCCTCTCAGCAGAGTGTGTGGACCTGTGTCACACTGCTGTGCCTGAAGGAGTCAGGTATGACCCTCACTGAACTGGCAGATGTTGCTGGGTCTCCTCACTGTCAGTCTGCGCTCCTGTGCCTGCGCCCCACTGAAAAACATGCACCTCTCCATCACTTCTGATGGTGGGAACAGAGTAGCCATTAAGATGCATATTTGGAAGGGCTCAGACCCCCCTGCTGCTGTGTCCCGTATGCTCCCGACACACATACTGGCACTGTAAGTCACTAAGAAATCCTGTCACCAGCCACATATGCAGCCCTACAGACACACACTCCAGGGAGAGCAGACAGACCATAGTATGTGGTTGGAAAATATGAATGTTTCATGCTTTAATGTGGCGTTGTTCCTGAGACCCGCGTGAAGTTGGTTTACTTCATGACTTGATCGTCAAACTTAACCCATAACCCAATCTGTTATTATTTATGCAGTAAACTACAGCATGGATAGAAATACAGTGGATCTTTTTCTGTTGCTGCAAAGAAAATGTAATAGATTATATCTTCATATGGTGTCCAGCTTTCATTTGTCAATGATCTTCAAGGGACTAGATGAAAGTTGTAATGTTTATACTCACTACTGCCACCTTAGGTCTTATGTGCAGCTGCAGTTTCTATATTAAGCTTGTGCTTGACGGTACCTCAGGCCCAAAGTAACAACTTTTTGAGTGACAGTGCAGGATTTTAGCGGCAGTTGTGGTGAAGAGTTCTGGGCTTATTCTACACATTAGGATATTGCTGGAGCAAATAGGGGGTCAAAAATACATAATTTTACATTTTTTAAACTCCGTCTAGTCCCTTTAAGAAAGATCTACATGCCTTTCCTCAATCGCGTTCAGTCCATGGAGAGTGGCACTGGAAGGATTTTCCCCATGTGTATTCTGTTCCACTGTGGCTCTGTATTGGAATGTCCTGGGTCTGTCCAGTTGGCCCGGGCACCAGTGTTTCCCTGCCTAAGGAAACTCCCCAGAGTCTAGACCTTATGCCTAGCTTCAAAATCTCACGACTATTTTAAGCGCCTATGTTTGTGACTCTGACATATTCACCTTAAACTTAAACTTTGTGAAAATGTCACATTTTGACCGGTACAGAAATGTAGCGTTGGGTTTTGGACGGATAGATAGAAGAAGCCGACAAGGCGAGAATCCACACTTTGATAAGTGATCTCCTGCTAATGCGACACATGTGAGAGTTCTCGGAAACAATGAGTCACCCGGGGCACCCATGGGACCGTCTCTGCTATCAGCCCAGGGCAGAATAAGACCTTATAGTTACGTCTTCTTTCTAGCTTTTGAGTGAACCATAAGGCTAATTGCAATTTTTCTAGCATTAGTCAGATTGCAAATTATCCTGGTCCAAGAAAGGTGTTTTTTTATTTTTTTTTATTTTTTTTTTCTTCATCAGGAAAAGGTTGATCATGAGCCAAATATGTTTGAAAAAGCTTGAAAAGATCCCTGCTTCTCCCCATCCTTACCGCAGCAGCAAAGCCATCAACTTACTGAGCCTTTACATCGCCAACCAAAACTGAACAAAGTCTCACTTACTGTTCTCTCCCTTAATTGTACTGCCGGATCTCCATTTGCCAGGACGAGGAGAAACGTGTTTTGTAAACTTATCAATGCACCTCACATGTTTGTCTCAGTCGCTTCTTGTTGAAACAAAATCTAAGTTTGTAAAATGCATTCATATAAACACAGCTTCTCCGTGAACATGGCGCTGCAGGACAAAGCTTTCATCACCGTCTGTGTCATCCTCGCCCATTCTTCTGCAGCAAATGTTTTCGCTCTTGAGGCACTCTTGAGTGACAGTAAAAGCCCAATCTAGTTCTATTTCGGTGTTTAAGTGACGCTTGGTGTACAGGCACTTTCCGTTCTGGCCATGATTGATTGACAGCCCTGAGTTGTGCTGCCTTTTTTTTTTTATTCTATCATTGTTGCCGCTGAAAACTAAATGTGGTCATTTTCCATTGGGCCAATTAGAGGGATCTCTGACTGTGTCTGTGCTATGCTTTGGTTTGATCCCATGAAATTAGCCTGAAACAATGGGGGCACTCAAAGACACAGCTACAGTATCAACTTGTACACCGCTGCGTATGTTCTCAACTATCCTGGACAATCGGTCTCGCTTGTTGCATAGTTTTCATTTTTTTCCCACTCTTTCTTATTTAGCGCACACAAATAAAGTTTTTACAGGGCAGATTGTCCACTTGAAGTAAAAAGAAACGGCACTCGAAGCGTGAAGCTAACGTTAGCATTATGATTAGCATTCTCTGTTATCTAGGAATTTATGGGCTGTTGAACCACTTTGCTCCTCTGCTTGTCTCTTGTATCTTTATTTGATAGGAAATACATCAATTCAGCAGTGAAGTGGAGTTGGAGTAATTGGTGAAAGAGCTGTTCTTTTCCTTCTGTTTTCCCCCCTCCACTGTGGCCATTTGTGGGCGTTCCCCAAGACGCCTGCATCTATTACATAAACGTAATAATTGAGATTTTATAATTGCATATAATCAATTGTGCAGCCCCACGTTATCATTATGGATGTTGCCGCTTGATTATTTTCGCGTTACTGTGGCAACGCGTAAATACGTCTGTGAACCGCCGCTGGTGTTAAGGTGAAACTGCGCGCTCGAAATGCATGGCAGTAACAAACATCTCTGGACCGAATCGCTAATCCCGCTCCCTCTGATCACTTTGTTGTTGAATTCCTCCGGTTTATTGCTGAATTTGCCGCGGATGCCAAGTCTTCAAAGCCTCACTAATGACCCAACACTCGCGTTGCCGTACACAGACTGGACATTGGCTTTGCGACACCTGCATTCGCTTATGCGCGCTGTACATTTCTGCTCATTATATTTTCTTCACGCCGATGCCAAAGTCCGACACAGTGCCCCATCAAAGGCGTTCCTTCGACTTAACACATGAAGCCTCTCTCAGTGTTGCCCTTTTTTTTTTTCTTTTTTTTTTTTTGCCAGGGGCTTTCATTGAAGATCAGGCTACCGACAGATATGAGCATCCATTAGGGCTTTGCAGTCACTCAGCGGCAGTATTGTGACACAGGAGAGCAGGCAGGCGAGGGGACGCGCTTGACGCTCAGGGGCAGCCTGAGGGAGCGCCGCTACCGTCTTGACAGATACAGCGGGTCTAATGTGCCCCGTGGGAGGCCTACCTGGACATGCTGCTGATAGATGCACACGGGGAGACATGGGTAGAAAAGGCTGTTCAATCTCTGTCCTGGCCATCATTAGGGCTGGGTGGCTTTCAAACTTTTGGGGTACCAATGCTTACTTTTCATTATCATAAAATGGAATAATCATTGTGTGTTTTCTCCTTTCATAACCAGTCAACTTTGATCAATTAATGTGATCGACATGTCACTTGTTGCCTTCATATGCACATTCTGCTTTGTTGTCCTTTGCTGTTGCAACAATGTCATTTCTCCACTGTGGGACAAATACACAGTTATTCGATTCTTATCTATTTGAGCTGGGACAACATGGTGTGCCTCATGAAAAACAGACAATTAAGTAAGTTAGGTAAGTAAGTAAGTAAGTAAGTGCTTTATTTGTCATTGAACCGTAGTCCAAAGAACCGTAGTCCAAAGAACCGTAGTCCAAAGAACCGTAGTCCAAAGAACCGTAGTCCAAAGAACCGTAGTCCAAAGCCACTGCGACTGAGCCACGCCGCCACTGTGGGCTAACCTGACCAGCATGTTTTTGGAGGTAGGGTAAGCTGTAGCATCCGGAGGAAACCTGGCTGGCTGCCTTCAGTGCTCCTCTGAAACGGTGCACCGCCTCCTGGGTTTGTCCCTGTTTCAGAGCATGGTGTCCTGCACTAGTCACCTCCTCCTTCCTCTTCCCCCTGCACTGCTCCCACAACAGTCTTTCACCATCTTTTGGGAAGAGCTTAGCAGTTAATCTTTTTTATTCTCCACTGAACTTCCATTAGCCTGAACAATAGAAGGCATGTGAGTCTTGCCTGGATACCTCCTCGTTTGTCCCTTTTTTGTTTCCTGTAACTCCTCTTGTGACGCCTCCACTGTGCTGCAGGTGTGAGGGGGGCTCTTGGTGCCTCTTCAGAATAAGACATTTGTAGGTCTCAAATGTTTTTAGCTCATAAGCTAGCTGTTTGTTTACTTTTAAAAATCTGCTTTCCTCAGGACCACCATGAAATCTCTGCAGCAAAAAATCCATGAAACCCCACAAAAACACAGCAAAGACACACAAAAACACGAAAACCGCAAATTAATTTAGCAGAACAAGGCAAAAAATGCAACTGTATCAAGAGAGAAGGAGGTTGCTGCTTGTTTACATGTTGCCATGACTTATACTATGTTAAAACAATTGGACCAGTTTTCAGCTCTAATTGCTTTCAGTAATAGTAGTTCCTGAGCATATTTTTTCTGTACCATACTAGTACCATCAGCATTGAGTTCTTAGACTAGAGTAAAACAAAATCAACCTGTATGGTTTTAAAGTTAAATAAAGCACAAGGTCCTATATTGACCATTATCACATCTTCATGACAGCCACAGTTACTATTGTTCAGATTTAGGTGCTGGTCACTAACACTAATCTAGGCAGGAAGTGGCACATCACTTTTCACAGTCACATGTCACTAATATCTTTTCTTTAAACTAATAACATAACAGGGTGCATGTTTTAACAAAAGAGAAAGAAAAAGACCAATGTGCTTTAGCTGGACGGTCGACTGCAGAAAGACAACACTGTCCTTTATACGTGGGCGGGGTCAGAGGTGACTGTATTGCATTTGTAAGGTCAGCGCTGCAGGTCACGCTCTTCCTGCTGCAGACAGCTGGGTCATGCCACCTACATAGAGTCCAATTATCCCTGCCAGCTAATAACCGCTCAGCCCGTTCCACCACACGGCACACGCACTGCAGTGAATGTCTGAGCGCATACTTGGCTTTTTTTAAACACGCACACTGATATGAGCCGACCTTTGGACCACGCTAGGCGCAACACCGCGAGCACTGTCAAACCAAACTCTCTGAATACAGCAATTTCAACAAAATCGCTGCTCATTATTCCATTATAGCAATATTACAGTTATATTAGCCACATTAGAACCACTCCCCCAAGAGTGTGCCAAGTCATACTGCTAGAACTTCGCAGATGAAAAAAATACAAAGTAATGCTAATTCTTCAAGCTGATCTTCATAGTAGAGAGTAGATCTTCAAATGCAACCTGGCAACGTTTGTTGTCTGTTTGTGTGCAGACAAAGACTTTGAGGTGTGTATTAATTGGTTTTCCACCGCTGTCTTCCACCACGCTCCCTCACTCTGGCTGGGAGAGCCGCTCATTGAATTTTTTTGTGATTGTTATATTATCAATTATCTGGAACCCAGAAATGTTTTTTTTTTAACTCTTCATTTAATAGCCATATCCAGGAATTTTATAATATATATTTTACTATATTTTTTATTTTCCTTGGAGCATTAAACAAGGTCTTAATGTAACTAAGAAAGTTATCGCTAAAGGACCTCATTGTCTCAGAAAGAGAACGTGATTCTATTCTGTCAAACCCTCTCACAGCATCCGTAGAGTCACTCAGGAGCAGCAGGATTATCAGGTTTTAAAATATGAAACCGTTGTGGGACATTATCTGCGCCTTGTTTATTCTCTTTTTTTTTAATGTTTTCTATTTTGTATTCAGTCTGATATTAATAGGAATTTTGATCCTGTCATCATCATTTCCACTCAGACCTCTTAGCACACTCTTAATGGGTGCTAGTTAAGAGCTATTTTCAAAAAAAATACACTTGCACGATTTCATTTGCACAGACTGAAGATTTGTGATCAGCCAATTGTCCTTTAATAAGTAAGGTTGCACTCCCAAATCCCTAAGGAAAACACACACATAGTGTAGAGAACAGGCAGGAGGGGAGATATTTCGGGGTGCATCATGGCTGTCTGGCTACGGCTAATGCCCTCTTCAGTGAGCTGGAATGGCACATAAGCTCCCATTAATACAGGAATGAGTTGAATTTAGCTCCGTCTGCCTGCATGGCTTGGCCTGGCCAGCCCCACTGGCTTTCCATGAAGTGTGGGGCACAACACTTACTGAACAGCTCTATGCCACACCCTGCCCACAGCCCCAGCGCTCGCCTTTGTTCTCTAACTATAGCTGCAGCCATGCCAAGGCCCCCCGACTTAAATATTCCACTATAAAACAAGTGATAATGAACACGAAAAGCACCAGTGTTGGTAGTTGACTGAGCCGCTAAGCACATACAGCCCTGGCCTCACACACATGCGGCCTCTCTGTTACATGTATGTGCATCTGAAAACATACTTAACACTGCCACACAGGTGCATGCTGCATAACCTCTGCTCACACAAGGCCACTGCCCAGAGAGAGAGAGACGGTGCGGAGAGAGGGGACGAGGCAGTGGAAAATGATTGATCCGCTTTAAGGGTCCGATAAGTCCTCCAGCTGATGTGGGTATAAATGTCTTTCCTACCTGGCAACCCCTTTCAGCATCACAACAGAGATATTTATATAGCCCCTCCCACCACGAGACCTTGAGCAAAGCATTCGCGTGTCAAAAGTGGAGCCGGAAGTGATGCTCAGAGCAAACAGTGACCAGTGTCCATTCACACTGTGAGTTTCTGAAAGAAATATCCAAACAGAATATTTGGGTTGGGGCAATGTCTTTTTAAAATCTTTTTAAGACATTTCACCAATGATGAGATTAAGTTTTTGTAAATTTAGGAAACTTGTATTTTCATGCATGTTCTTCCCTTGTCTGCGTAGGTGTATAATAGGTGTATAACATGTACAGTAGGCCAGGATGAATGAGAGTGTGTTCGAGAGTGCGAGTGTGGAACAAAATTGGCCCAAGTCTACAATCCGGCGTGGTCATTAACATGCACTGTCCCTACCAAATATACCAACCAATAAGCTATTGTCTGACAACCCACTTTACTTGCACATTTAAGCAATAGTTTCCAAAATTAAATATAGTCTAGACTTTTGCATTCTGACAACAAAGAAGTCGTGTACTCCACATCTATTTCAAACCATGAAAACAACCAATAAGGGGAGAGCATGAGGAGAGACATTTAGCAAACTGTCATTCATTGGTCACTTTGCTCAGCCTGGCCAGCCTGCCTCTGGGTGATCAGCGTCGTGGTTTCTGCTCACAATCATTATATCTGTTATACATTGCTCCAATCACAGTTGCAAATTTGTGTCATGGCACTCGAATGCAGAAGACTGAAGACTCTCAAATCATGAATCATTCAGAATAAACTTTATAACTTCTCTCACCTGTAAAATAAAAGGTTAGTAGTTCATCTGTTGTCCTTTTCTGTGCGATATTTCTTGCTACATGTAATGTTCTCGCACTCTGTAAGCTGTCATGTTGGGTGGACGAGGCATTTCTCTGATTGGTTTATCGGCCCGTGAACCACGGCCTTCAGAACCCGCGGAGATAATGCCAACCTTCAGACTACACGTCTTTATAAAGAGTTGTAAAAACAGTGTAGTCTGGCTGGCCAGGCTACACTTACCAAACTGTTTATTAAGTAACTGCTAACTAAAGTGCTGACATCATTGTTACATTTTTTTTAAACAAGCTTTTTTCACCAGTTACCTAATCAGTTTTTTTTAATACAGTTTGAAGATTTATTTTGATGTTCCCTAATTAATAGAGTATAAATTGGAATTCACTGATGAATGGACTTGTTTTTGGAGATAGTGCTTTCCTACTCTATCTACTTTTTATGTTGAGGTTTGTGCAAAGGTGAAGTCTGTATGCTGGGGGTGGACATGAGTGTGACCGACTATTGATAGGACCATTTTAAGTCCGTCACTGTGCAGCACATGGAATGACAAGGCTGCATGTGAAGGTAGCCTGTCTGCGGCGCTCCCCTGAGTGCTCATGCCTGTACAGTATAGTACATAGTATATCTGCACACATGCCTCGCTGTGGGCCTGTGCTCTCCCTGGAGTGAGATGAGCCCCCCCCCCCTTCCTCCTCAGCAGCAGCAGGCCTGGATCTGCTCTCCTCACCACCGTACATAGCCGTGGCCTGAAGCCAGCGGACGCCACTGTCAGGATGGGGTTGGCGGACGGTGGAAGATATGCAGCAGTCTGAATGTGTGTGTATGCGCAGCAGGGTTGGGGCTGAGGGTTGCAGGGGGGCTCCATCCCTGGACACAAGTTGCTCAGTTTTTTGGAAACTCTCTGGCCCACCCAAGAGGAAAGAGTAGGAGGTGGTGGTAGTGGCGGAGGGAAGGGGGACCGAGGCCTTGGGGGAACAAAGCCTTATTTCAAACTTGCCGAAAACAGGGGTCTTTATGTTGTGATGCTGGGGCCTCCCTCCTGTGTAGGGAGATGTTATCGCAAAGATGCAATATCCACCTAGGCACAGGGCTGTGGGGGGGTGTGCCACTGCATAGGCCTCCAGTGTTACACTAAGTACCCTGGGGCACTGACCTCGCTAATGAAGTCTCCCTTGGCTGCTGCTGCCACTACTGTACACTCCTTTGTCTTTCACACGGGGATCTCTCACTCGATTTGTCTGTCTGCCTCTGCGTCCGTCTGCCTGGCTGGCAGCGAACAACAGCTGTGTGTGAGACCAGTGGCCATACTGTTTATTCTGCTAGTTTGTTTATACAGAGTATTGTTAGTCCGCCTTATCCGTGCGTGGTAATGTTTGTTTGTCTTGTCCTCTGTCTTGAATTGCTCCGTGATCCTTCTCTTTGAGTCTTTCTCTGTGCGCTTGCCTGTCTCCAGTGCTAGCTTTGAAGTGTCTCCCTGATTTACTGTCCGGCAGTCTTTTCTAGTCCTTTTGACTTTGAAGCTTTGGTTATCTAACCATCCAAACCTCTCGGGTCTAAGCTTACGGTGACTTTTAGAGGTGACCTTAAGGATGTTACATCAAGCTCTGGAGGGAATCCGCAGAAGTGGGAAAGGGAAATTTGATTTTGGGAGATGGGGATTGAGAGAAAGGCACAATTAAAGTGGACGCCCCGCATTCCTGTGTGGAGCCAGTGGCCTGGGGATGGGATTTGCTCAGTTTTCATGACGGCTTCCAAATCTCAACACTTCATAGTTTGATCCTCATCTCAACTTGCATCTTATAAACTTTCAACTTGAAAACTAAACTTTACATTGAACACTGTAACAAAGCTCAAAAAGCTGTTATTAAATGTTTCATTAACACTTAGATAGAATTATTTCAAAGAGTCATTGATAAGCTTAGAGCTGTTGTTTTAAGCTTGCCAAGGGTAATATCCCAATTGTAAAACAACAGAGTTTTGCTTAAGCTTGCTCTTTGATGCTGCGGGGCTTTATACAGTCATCTTATGGGCAATGTCAGGCCTCCTGTTGATGCTGCTAAGCCGACACAGGGCTCTTAACCCGGCCGACAGTGGAGGGGTGTGGCGTTGAGCAAACCCACCAACTCTCTCTGCAATTTCACAATGCCCGGCCCCCAGAGAGCCAAAGTGGAAAGTTTGCTTTAGCACCCTGTGGGTTAGAAGATGAAAGAGCTTTAGGATGACATGGCTGTATGGTCGGGGGGTGATGGGAGCATGGGTGTAGGGGGGCTTATATCTTTATCCCGTCTGGCGTGCTGTGGCCGGGCCGGGACACACATCAGCTGTCCACTTTTCTCCAGCTGCCAGTAACTCTGTTGTCCAAAGCTGAACTGTCTGCGGGCGGATTACCTGGGCCAGCGCGTGTACCCCTTTAACTCTACGCATGTGGCCGGCCCAGTCGGCCCGGTGCCCTCACCTGAGCACCCCTGTATGGCACTGGGCTGGAGTTATAAAAAGATGAAGGACATGGTTGGACCTCGGCATTGGCAGGCTTCAGCTGCCCGCTGCCTTGGTGGTGTTTATGGAGGCTCGCTGGGATTAGCTGGCGACTGGTGGTTATTGATTCAATTTGAGAAGCTTTTTTATCTGTGAGCTTCATAAGGCCAGCGCACATGCTAGCTTCCTCAGATGGGCCTTAATCCTCGCCGCTATAAAAGGAATATGCCTTTGGTGGCCGAGGAGATGGCCAGGATGCTGGTGCTGCAGCAGAGGAGACATCTGTCACATGTGTGGGATCAGGGGCCGGGCACGCTGACTACAGCTCTGAGCCAGTGCTGAGCACAGACAGAGGTGCTGTGTCTTTGGTATGCACCTCTAATGTGCTCTGCTGCTGGGGACATGTCTTCAGCATCGCAGAGACATGTACTGTATGCATACGGGAGAAAATATGAGGCGCGTACTGACAGGGATACTGTGTCCATGTTTTACAGCTATTTACTGCATGTAGATGGTATGCTACACTGTCACACCAGGGCCAAGCAACATTTATTCTGTTTGGGAAGTTGTTACACAAACCAGGGATGAATTATTTTGGAAAAGCATTGATTGCATTCACAGTTACTTGTGCAATTTATCCTTTTAAATCAACATACATTTGCAGTACAAAAGAATTATATACTGCAAATCGACACTACAAAACACTACAATCCCATGCATTTCAGAATATGTTTTGTAAAGGTTTAAACCACAGAGTTGGCAAGTTTTATAGATAAAGGGTTTCTACTTACAGACAGAACTAGTGTTAAAGTTGTCTTGCAAATGGTTACGTTGAATTTTACTGGTTTACCGGAGGGCAGGAAGTGGCAGAAGAAGTACAAGAAAAAACAAACTCCAGATCTTCCAGATTTGATAACAAACCATAGACCGCTGACCATGTGTAAGTGCTTGTATTCAACCGACCGTATACAGTAAGTTGTAACACTGTACTGTTCTGCCGATAATAACCTTGTCATGGAAGCATTTCACGCTTTTCATCGTCGACCCGAGAACTGAAGCTGTGACTTCTCAAGCCCAACTGTATATAAAGTGCAGAAATAGTGAAAGCGTCAGGGTGAGTGACAGGCGACCGAGGAGAGAGCAGGGCAAAGAGCAGAGGTTAATGAGAAGAGCAACAGAGGCTGAGAGATGATGAAAGAGTGATTCAGCTCCCCGGGCCCCTCCCGCGCTCCCTGTTTATTCTGAGATTGTCATTTGTCATTGGTGGAGCCTTTTCTTTCGTTCCTCCGACAGCCAGCTCCAAATCATGCGCAGACAGATGGAGGGGCCAGCAACTCAAATAGAGATGGGACAGGGGTTGGAAGAGGGAGGGAGGGTTGTGTGTGTGGGGAGGGGGCGGCCCAGGCCAACATCCCACGTTTGATGTCTCTCCCCTGGGCCTCATCCGCTCTGTCACCCCCCCTGGACCGCGCTGACAGATGGAACTTCGAGACACCGACCCGCTGGGGACAGTGGCACCGAAATATGAAGCAGAAGGAGGGATGAGTGTGGGAGATGAATGGCTCGGTGAATGAAAGCTGATGGACGAAACTGTGTTGAAAATGGTGAAATCGCACAGTTCGAGCTTCAGCGCAGCGGGTCGCTCGAGACCTAATCAATACCATGCTTCCAGTGCGTTGAAGAGGCCAGTTATTTGAAGAACATTTTTTACTTGCATGGACAAAATAACTCAAAAACTGTATTTAGTGAAGGTCAAATTCAAAATGTGGGAATGATGCCATGTTACAGGCTCATAGGACACTTAGGTTAAGTAGTATAAGCAACAATAACTACATTGATGCATTTTTGCCTGAAGCAAACTGTACGTTCACTGACGTCCTCCACTTATGCATTTAATCACATCATTTGTTCCCACTCATTTAATAATCAAATGTCAAATCAATAATCAAACCCTAATCTATAATTATGGTTAACATTGGAAACATGCCCCTCTGCTTTATCTACTTTTCTCTCTGCTTTATACAAACCTTCTTTATGATGTAAAAGTAGCTTCTCCAGGCGACCACTAGAGGCTGACAAACTGCTGTATCCCAACTGTCTCATGTCAGGCACTGTTCAGCAGACTGACACAAAGTAATGTACCAGGAATCAACATAAATCTCCAGAAGTCGTCCTCTTGGCATTGGCCTTAGTTTGGAAGCCTGACTGTTACATCCTGTAGCTGAAGCTGTCAGCATACTGTTCAGTGTGCTACTATACTTATTACAAATAACTGCTTCATAAATCATAGGGCTTCCTGTCCAGCACTTGATGAAAATGTGTGGTGATTGCCTTCATCGGCTCAACCTGTGTATCCCACAGAGCTGCCAAGAGACACACGTAAACTCCCCTCGGTTGTTTCCTCTCATTCACGTCTGTGCTGCCCCACAGGTGCCAGCATCATGCTGCTATGAATGGATAATTGTTGTGTTGTGTCTACCTCTTGCCCAATATGGGAATTTGAGAAGTTGGATGCAACGCAAGGGGGACAACAGTGGCACTGCCAACCATCTGGGGCTCTCACCTGCTACCTCCCAGCCCCAGCATACAGGCAGCCTGCTTCCAATGCTGTGAGCTCTCGGGCCAACTGCAGGAGACAAACGTCAATCTATCCAGTTTCCAGCTACTTTGGGGAAGGAAACTGGCTCTTGGCTTCTTCAGGAGCTAATCTGCAGGAAGAAGAAATGTCTATTAAAGACAAACAGATTTTGAGTTGAAAGATAATCAAGACGTGCTAAATAGCGAGTGCAAGCTAGAAAACAACATATAGCTTTTTGTGGGTATTATGTATTGAATTTAACATTTTGAATTGCCTGTTTTACTGTAATGGGACCCAAATCTGATATGTAAACGAGAGAATGAGGCACGAGTTAAATATGCGCATATGATTCTGCTACTGATAACATTTTCACAGGCTCATTTTGTACATGAGCAAATGCTTGATAAATGACGTCCAATGAGTATTGTAATAATATGTGGCAACAATCCAGATTTCAATTTGGCTGACCCTCTGCTCTGATCTGTCAGACCTGCCATCAGCCAAGCGTGTCTTTGGCCAACTTTGACCAGAATTATACAGTTCTATTGATTTGAGTAAATGGATGAATCCTGCGTCCTTGCTCGGTCGGCGGCCCGGGTCAGTGGTCACCTCCAAACATTTATATTCAATTCTTCTGTTCGGGCTTGAAGAAAAGAAAACCCTTGTATTTTGACTTTTGTGTAACCTCACAGCGCGCTGTCGTATGCTAATGTCAAATCTAGTTGAACGTAAAACTCCTCATTGAGGCTTTAAATAAACTATAAAGCAGTTGATTGGAACAAAATGGATTAAGGCCACCACTTGCATAACAATGAAACTACCGAACAATGTGGCTCTGGTGTCATATTCTCTAAATTGCGGCGGCCTCTTGTTTATACTAATATTCTATTTGTGGCAGACACAGACTTGATGTTTGGCGGTCTCGTCCGTGTTGTGGAAATCAGTATCTGCTTTGCTTCTGCGGCTGGGGGGCATGGGTCAAGATTAGTTTTCCTGGCATTTGCAGCCCGGAGCTCACGTAGCGCCCCCCCCCCCCCCTCCAGCATTATGCGCCGTATTTGTGTGGCCTTTCTGATTGCGGCTGCTGGCACGCTGGAATGCCGAAGCCTTTCATACGCACAGTTGTCCTTGCCGTTTCATTCCAGGCCGTGCCTTCAAACATGTGGGGTGTGCTGGTCTGAGAGTCACACTCATTGTCACCGCCACTAAACAAGCGCTTGTTCACCAAGTTCAAGTGCCCCGTGTAAGTTGGAAAACCTTAAGAGCAGTAGATGCCTTTTGTGGCACACATTGTAGTCTTTATAGCCACGTCTCCTCCCTTTACCCCGCGCTTTTTCTTTCCTTTTCTCACGTCTACATGACTCCTGCTCTTTCCACTGTGCCAGGCATAGTCTAAACCACCAGCCACTTTCCATTCGCAGACAATTGTCTCGCCAGTAAATATTACTTGTTGTAATAATGGCAGACCAGACATGATTAAATAAATGCTTGCATCATATACATGTCATGGGACAAGTTCACAACCATTTTCCTCTGTTTTAGCAAGCCGTTTAATAGGCTTTATAGAAAAAAAAAAAAAAAGGTTTTGGACCGTACGAAATGCGAGAGAAATGAATGGAAAGAAAGAGGATCTACTGGGTTGCAAGAGCACGGCCTAAAAGCAGTACTCCAGTGATGATGCAAGAGTGAGTTTGGATGCCCTGTGCAGCCTTTGCCCCACCTCCTGTCCTCACCTCCTACTGTTTCCTGCCCCTGCACACACACCCCGGGATTCTGAGGTGGCGCCCGCTGTCGGATTATTTACAAGCGCAGTAGCATTAAAAGAGACTGTGGTATTTCGACTTTTAAATACCTGCAGCGGGATGGAATTTTATAGGGATGACAGAATCCTTTAAGGGTTGTCACTGCTTGTCTTACTGTTTCTGCCTTGCTGCTTGTGTCTATATCGCACTTTTGGAGGGAAACCGGTTTCAGAGATTGACGGCGAGGTCAGCAGAGCTAACCCATGCCTCTTCTGTGACACAGCAACTCCAGACTCTTTGGCTGCTGATGCTGCTGCTGATTGTGCACATGCTTGATCATGACTGGAATACAAATTGAGTAAACTGCCCGAACGCAGTGTGGGATTGTAGCCGCGTTACACATGCTCAGAATAGCAGTCGTTAATGAGTATCTCAGTACGCGCAAACACTGTAAATTAGAGGCCTGTAGTTTGCAAGGGTTTTGAAAGATATGTTTGGGGGGGGGGGCTTTTGGGGATGTCAGGTTAACCGTGGGGTTGAGGGGAGTTGGTCGGTGTGGAGTCAGCAGGGTCAGGTTTGTGTCTTAGGTATCAGCATCCGGGCGCAGACGCCAAAACAGCACAAACTGGAGAAACGATTAGACGAGGGAGAGGGAAGGGCCTAGTGTGGGTCACGGCTACTGTGGCCCCCCAGAGCTGAAGACATGGCAGCATGTGTGTGTGTGTGTGTGTGTGTGGGAGGTGGGGTGGGGGAGTATCTGGAGAATGAGACAGCAAAGAGGAAGCAGAAGGCCTTGGCGTCAGCTGGAGGTAAGAGGAGGGGTATGTTATGACATGGAAATCCCAGCCTGTTGCTTCTGCCGACCCACGTGAAGCTTAAAGCGGCAGGAAGACCCAGAGTCTAGCCTGACTGCCTCCTACCTGCCGCTGTCAGGAGCCAGGTCCCCGACTCCAGCTTGTAAACAAACCGAATACCGTGGGAAAGATGAGGAGCTCGGCAGAGGATGCTGCCGTCTCCATTGCTCTGTCTCTATGCTCCTCTTGCTCATCAACTTCCCAACTTTTTCCTCTTGGGTCAGCGAGAAATGGAACACCACCCCTTCTTGCTTTACTTGACCAAGGTCCTCAGCTTGTTAACCTTCAGCAAACCATGTGCCGTTTTATTTGTTTGCTGCGTGTAAGTATGAGGACGAGGCCCACTTTCTGAAAAAGACACTTCAAATGTTTTACCCAGGAACTCTAAAATAGCTTCTTTTTCAGCAGCCTTTCCCAATGAGGTATGTTGTGGATATTAATAACAGCCATAATAGTGTCCCACAGACTGAGGTGTTCAGGTTATAAATAAATGCCGTCCTCTGTTTTTGAGTTGTAGACTTTCTGTTTGTTTACTCTTGTTATAATAAGCCTGTGCACAGAAAAAGGCATTACTGCGGGTCAGTGCGTAAACCTTGACTTCTTTTGCACTGTCTAATATCACTGAAAGTTAGTCCAAGGCGCCCCACTCTCAACGCTGTAGCACATAGCCTTTCCCTTCGCCTTAATCCATCCCTCCTCACAACAGATCTAAAAACAGTCTGTCACTTGTTAAAAATTGCCAAGACCTTTGCGTTCCCGTTTTGTCCCAGAGAATGACTAAACAGCAGCGGTTCCTTCTCCAGGAGTGAGGGAACGGGAGGGGGGGGGGGGGGGGAGGAGGAGGGAGGAGAGGCTGGCCCCCAAGACGCCTGCGAGCCGTCGGGATGCACACTGACCCCGCCACAAAAATGAGCCCTGGCTCGCTGCAGCTTTACACAAACACAGTGGCGCTGACATACACACAGCAGCGGAAAAGTGAGGCGAAGTGGGAGAGACGAGCGGACAGTGAAAGCGGATCATTGACGAGCTAAGGCTTCATTAACATTTTTTTGTCAGGGCCTGGTCTGCGTGAGCTGAAATAAGACAGTAGTCCTTGTGAACTGGCCATGCACTCAGCAGGGGTGCTTGGGTATGTTGCTTGGGTATTTAAAGGTGGTGTTGTCTTGTCTATGGGAAGTGCTTCTCTGTTCTCTATTCTCTATAGTGCTGTGAAGACTTTGTCAATGAAAGCACTTAATGATGACTAAAATCAATAAAAACAGGCTCCAATCCCCTGATGAAATAAAATGTCTTCCTGTTCAAACCTCCCAATTCAACATTGTAGAAACAAATCTGGTCCTTTTAATAGGCTTCTTCAGGAGAACTTCAGGCATCGTGTGAAATATGTAAAATCATTGAAAGCTAGTCCAAGGCATCTTGTGTCAAGTTTTGTTTTTGTCCAATTAAAGCTAAAGCAGTGGTGTTTAACCTTTTTGAGCTTTTGAGATACTGTTAAAAACAGCATGGCTTGGAAATCTACCAGATAAACATTTGAAGAATGAAGTAACTTGTTTACCTCAATAAATCCTTTTCTAAGTCCCTCTGGGGGTAACACAAAGGGATAATGGGATGATTGGGGGGTCTTTCATCTCCCCCTGGTGTCAATGGAAAGAAAACCACCCTTGCAACGTTTCCTGCACCAGGTCGAAGGCACCAATACACACTTAAAGGGACTATACGGAGTTTAAAAATGTTAAGATTAAGTATTTTCCTCCCCCTTCATGTTCCAACAATGTCCTAATGTGTAGAATGAGCCCAGACCTGTTCACCACAACTGCCTCTAAAATCCGGCACAGTCACTAAAAACGGTGTTGCTTCGGGTCCGACATGCACGAGCTTAATATAGAAGGTGTAGTTACACATATGACCTAACTTGCGTCTAGCCCCTTTAAGCCTTCGTTCCACATAGTGCACTGTCTACGTGCACGTGTCGACTCTACTCCGCGCACACTTCTGTTTCCACCGCACACACACTCGCATTTGTTGTGCGTGGCGCCCCCACGGAGGAGCACGCGGTACAGATCGTCATTAAAAGTTCTATAAGCCAGGATGAGAACAAATGTGGACAAATGCTGCCTTCAGGGTGGGACTTGTGGAATCGTTCAGAGGTGCCAAGCTGTATTAAAACAGAAAAGAAGCGGCTAAATACAACTATGAAGGTGAGCTACATGCAAATGAATGCTAATATCGGCAAAATCCCCTTTTAGAACAGCCATGTGATGTTGTGAAATATTAAATCAGTAGGACCTGCGTGTCAATAAGCGGATTGGGCATTTCACCGAGCGCAATGCATGCTGGTCCAGGTTAAAAGTCAGGACCACTCAATGCGTGACACAGATATTGAATATTTTGAGCGTTGAAAATCGATGCTTTAAAAGAATTCTGTAAGAAACGGGGACACAGTGTTACTGGGAAGGCAAAGCTAGCTGCGGGCTAGCGCCGCTTTAGCAGTATTTACAGCGAAGTTTGAGTGAAAAAAATAATCTCCATTGTGTCATTGACTTGTGGCACAATGTACAATATCCCTCTCTCCCTTTGTTTTTTCTGTCAGCGTAGTATTTACTCTCACGGACAAATAATGAGTTAAAAAAAAAAACTCAACATGCTACGACACCTGCAGTGGCGCTTATGAGTTACTTACTAAAGATTAAAATGGTTTTATAAACATACACCACAATCAAATAGATAAATGAAAATGTATTTTGATAGAAGTTGCTGATATAATTATTTGTAACTACGGCCTCTTTTTCGCCATTGTCTGTTGGTTACACATAGCTTTCACATGTAACCAGTCCAACAAGAACCCCTTTGGACTAATGTATTCAGAGTGCAGGTAGTTATGTCTTATTACCATTTTGTGGAGAGGCAAGAATTAACAGAATTAGTTCAGTGATGGGAAGGGATCGGAGGTAGCAAATGATAAACATTTTATAAAACCGTTCCATCAATACAGGTGCATTATTGTTTCAGACTCGAAAGAGAGAGAAGAAAGAAGAAAGCAAAAGTGTGATTACGTATTTTCCATCCTTCTTCCATAACCTGCATTTCTTCAGTCTGGGATAGGACTGTTATACTTATATGGTAAAATATTCATAACACATTTTCATAGAACGACACAGTCAGTATTTTCGGTGTAAATCTGGGTTGTAAAGAGATGCGCCGGTGGAAATCGATCATTCCCCGACAGTGAGCGACTGCACCACGTCTTTATGACAGCACGTTTTTAATGGTGCCCATACCAGTGTTGATTTTGAACACAATTTGTTTTTATAGCATTTAAACACATTTTAATTAGTCTAGTTGCAAGCAAATATAGTTACTGTGTTTCACAAAAAATAAACACACAAACCCCTCCAGATGAATAACCTTATGACATCATGCTGACTGGAATAACTCAAGCAACAAAGTCGAGAGCACATTGCTCCGCTTGACAGCCCTGCAAATATGATATAATTATGTTGCACAAGCTCTGAAAGACAGAATCCAACAAAACAACTTTCCTCAAAACATTTGCAAGCCTGAGATTGTTTTAACTTATAAGACAACAGATTGGTTCAGTAACGCTATAACTGAGTCACGTCCAGGTAGGAAGAGCAGCCGTTCTTTCCTCTCTCCATTGCCCTGTACGTCAAAGCAGCTCATTAGAATCATTCAACTAACAACTTGGTTCCTCATTATTGATATTTTACATTGTGTCGTATACAACATAATATTGGCAGCTGAGAGACGGGGCTGGTCAGGATTTCGAATTGGCCTGGAGTGCCCCATGCAGGCAGGGGTGGGAATAATGTCATGAAATAGTCAATACAAACTACCACTTTTAACTAACTAGTTCTTAGCAAACCGATGGCACCACGATGAACACACTTTGGGGGCTATTTCTGCTTTTGCAAAACAGTATAAGCAACATAGCCACTTGCGCATTTTTTTGTCACGCAGCATTTTCTCTGAGATCTGGGACCCTAAACCTGTAATTCAGGCAATTTCAAAGTTAGTTTCCAGCTAGCACATGCTGTTTAGTACCTGTGCTGATAAATGACTCCCCTTGAGTGCAGAATGGGCCCGGTATTGCATTATAAAATGTGTAGGACAGTTTTTTGTTCCAGGAAGAGTATATTGGAGACAAACAGGTTCATACAAAACTGCCAAATAGGTGTTTTCGACAAAGGAACATTATAACATGGTGAAAAAGCTCATTAAAAGTTGATATTGCACTGACGGATGCTCCGTACTGTCAAATCTCAGACGGACTGAATATGCAGTAATGCTCTGTGGTAAATGCGCGGCGGTGTGTCTGCGCCCTCTATCTCAGCCCCCTCTGGTATGTGATGGCGGGATATTTAGGTCTATGGTTTTGGGACAGGAAGAGGGGAAAGCGCTGAGGTTATTTGATTGCTTCATTATGGTCATATATACGGCCTCATATTTATGTATACTTTGTTACGTATGTCATTACATGTACATGAGTGAGTGTTTGTTTGTTTGCGCGCGTGTGGATGTGTGTGTGCGTGGCAGTAGAGAGGGCGCAGTGTGCTTTCGGACCACCCTGTGCGCCGGCCTGACTGACAGCACGGGGCTCGCGCTCACACACACTGACACACACACACACACACACACACGTCAGCCAGCTCGTTTTTCACCATGTTTTCTACTCTATTAATGTTTCATGACCAAATACATATCAAGCTCCAAAGCAAACATGCTGCATTAAAATGGAATAAATCACTTTGGCTTACGGAGGGAGAGGTCGGTCTCTGGCACCGACCCCGTGCCACCCAGTAGTATCACATCACTGTAGGTGCTGTTTTAACCCGGCTGCCACCCCTCGCTCCACACCGCCGCGTCTGATTGAAACGGACAGCTCAAACAGTGTTTAGGCGCTGCTCAAATTGTACTCTCGCTTGCTCTTTAATATTAGGGGTTCAAATCAATTTGGCGATGACATATTTGTAAATTAGAACAAATTGTTGCTCATTTACAAGCTGTTTCATCCTCCGCAGCCGCACAATTCCGACTTTTACCCCTAATATTGGGGGACTGGTTCATATATCTTTGCAGAGAACCGAATAATGCACTTTGGGAGTCTTGTTTTTGTCGCTATTTTGACTCTTTTTCTTTCATGAAGCTGTAAGGGTTTGGGTGATGCCAAACTGGAGAAAATGCGCTCTGTTCGGGTGGTGGTTAAGAGGTTAAATAAGTAAAAGATGCACACATGACACAGTATTCCAATTCAGTGTTATTAGGAATGGCTATAGTTGACTTGAATTGAAAAAGAAAGCACAAGCTGAGTTTCTAAAAGTCATGTAGCAAATGTTCATCAGTCTGACAAACTAGAATTAGAATTACACAACAAAAAACGCAAAATGACATTGTCCCAGCCCTAGACTTTTTTTTTTTTTTTCACAGTGGTGCGACAGGAAGTGAAAAGAGGACAGTAAATGCTTTTTTGACGGTTGACGGACGCCGCACATCAAAGCCCGATCTCTGGGCCCCCCGAGCGCTTTCCCATCGTTAAAACCGGGGCCCGCTTTAAGTCGCCGATGGGTCATTTAATTCTAATGAGCTGAAATAAATAGAGCCTTTCCCACTGGTGCCTGTCTTGTTTGGGGACTATTTTTGAAGATAGCTGTATCACTCCCGTTCTGTATTTGAGTGTATTCCTGGCACGAACGGCCTCCGCCTCTCTCCGGATGCGTCACAGCCCGTGGTTGTGCTTCTTCCCCGTCTACCCCCGGTACGATTAGCAATGCGCAGATCGCTGTGTCGTCACTGTTGGCTTCCTTTGACTCACGTACTCCAGGGACACTGTATATAGTGGAGTGAGCGGTACTGTAGGCCACAAATGTGTGTGGGTCGGAGGCGGTTCAGTTCGTCAGTGACTCACGGAGGACAATAAGTATAGTGTTGACGTTGTATATTGATTCACGCAAGGTGGGGGTTGTACGTGCTTACTATAATTAGATTACCTTTGCTTGAGTTCACTTAATGTACAAAGTATGATTCCAATGACTTTTAGAACATACTGATTGTCATATTAGAGAAACAAAACACAAATCACAAATGTCCTCCTCTTTGTCCATCTATGGTTGGATCGGAACTGGAAGACATGTTGTCAAAGCTTTAGGGTCAGTAATAAAGCATTTCAGTTTACTGCTGATCAGTGTTATAGTTGTCAGAACACCAACGCACTTTTAGAACAATCCACCTCTTCTTTTTCCAATTTCAGCCCAAGGCACGGAGAGTTCAGCCCTACAGCAAACCGCATTCTTCCTTCTTGATGCTACAGCGGCTTTGCTGGACGATGCCCGCCAGTCAACCATGCCGTACCCCAGGCCGCTCTCTCACAATGAGACCCGCTCTTTATCACGAGATGTGTTTAATTGGACCTGTTTCTGAATCCGAGCGCTCGTCCAAGACCTAACTGGCCCATTATTCGCAGAGGGCGAAGTTAATGGGTGTCCCGTTTCACAAAGTCCCCAGTTATTTATGTCAATGAGCGACATTGTGTGGAAAAAACGTGGCAGGCCCGTGCTAACCGCTCCGCTTGTTTAGACTTTCTACACGGAATCCCACACTCTCTGCAAGCCGGGCGAACCAATGGGGAAGCCTGTTTACGGCACATCTCTGTACATAAATGCATTTGATTACACGTATGCCCATGCAGCACATACAATTTCCATACACACAGTCTCACCACAGACACCCCCCCCCCACCACTGCCAAAAGACCCACCGCCGGGCACCCACACCCGCAGACCGTGGGCCGGGTGACATCATGGCCGGGATGACAGCACGTCTTCCAACCCCATTAGCGTGATTGCAGGTGGCTCCGCTGCAATAATTTATGGGTAAATATCCACAGACGCTCTCGCTTCTCTCTTGCGTGGATTTTACAGTCGGTATTTGAACCGCAGCACTTGGGAAGGTGGGGGGGGGGGCGAGTCCTGTACAAATAATGACATTGTGGAAGTGCCGACCCGCCCTGGCAGGATGGGAGGCTGTGGACATGCCTTCGAGTGTCAAGTGTCAAATAAAACCTGCTGAAATCACGCTAAGTGGGCAAGGTTAGGACTTGCTTTAACTGCGGTGCTACGAGGCCCTGTTTTATTGTATTTGAGTCGGTCTGAGTAAATGTTGGATTTTTTTAGAAAGCGGCAGTAGCTCAAAGCTGTCAAATGAAGGTTTGGGGAAAGAATAACAATAAGGATAATAAGATGAATAAGATGAATAAAAAATGCAGCACTATGAGCCAAGTTTAAAAATGACAAATCAAATTACTCTCTGGTGTATGTTGGTTGTTTATGTTTATAGATATAAAGCAGAATATAAAGCCTTTTTAAGCTTTCTGTTGTGTTTGCGAAATATACAGCTGTGTCCACAGTGCAGCAGAGGTTTGTTGTGATGGAGAGCGAGGATAACCTGATGCCAGTGAAAGCATAATGTGCCCTTTTAGAGCAGTGTCATTGGACTGTTAAAATACTAACTAACTATAATAATGATTTAAAAGTAGAAAAAAAAATACTGTGTTAATGTCAGTGTGTGTCAGTTTGTGTTAGCCTTGACCTATTGATTACTTTTTGCACAACCCACAAACTTTTTTCACTTCCTACTTTTTAAATGCTCTTGTCTAACTTGATGAATACATAATTTTTCATATTTGACCTTGGACCTTCTTCGGCTCCTGTGCTCCTCTCTGTCAGGCGTCATTGTTGTGGACACCCAGGTAATGTTGTGAATGATGCACATCCGCAGGGCACTCTCATTTCCCAAGAGCCTCCACGTGAAGCATTACCCGCTGAGAGTCCTTCAAGCACCGCACCAAAATAGTTTGCACTGCATAATGAGTGTGGCTGGCATATTCATTTGGCCCCTGAGCTTCATAAATTAAAACAAGTATTTGCGATCTACTTTGGTTGACTGGCGATGTTTAGAGATTGGCAAAGGGCCATTCTCAAATCATCTCACTTAACCCCCGCCTTAACCGAGAGCATTTTCTCAAGTTGGGCTTTGTGGATATTTTTCATTGCGGTCTTGCTTCGTTGCTGTCACTTTTTGGATTTTTTTTTTTTTTTTTTCATCACATTTTTGTCTTGTTTTTGTCAGTGTTTTGATGCTTTTTTTCAAGAAGTTTTTACAGTTTGGGGATTTCAGTTAGGGAGTGAGAGGTTAATGTTTCACCCAATAAGCAATTTTGAAATGGGTTAGGGCTGTGCGATAGGAGAAAAACTTGTGATGTTTGATGTACATGAATATTGCAATATTATTATTGCGTTGTTTAAAGAGACTACAGAGTTTAAAAATGTTTAAATTAAGTATTTTCCTCCCCCTACATGTTCCAGCCATGTCCTAATGTGTAGAATGAGCCCAGACCTGTTCACCACAACTGCCTCTAAAATCCTGCACTGTCACTCAAAAAGATCTAACTTCAGTGCCGTCATGCTCGAGCTTAATATAGAAGCTGCAGTTACACGTAAGACCTGAGGTGGCAGCAGTGAGTACAAAATGGCCAACTTGTATCTGGCCTCTTTAACTATATCATTTAAACACAGCATGTTTCAAAAGGTTTGAACAAAAATTCTGTGGAATTGTGTCAAAACATGAGAATGAACTAAACAGGAAAATTGTTGCTAAAAATTGAACTTTTGCACATTTTTAACTTATTGCATTATTGTTTTAGTTTACGTTGTGTTTGTATATCTCAGAAGGAAGAAGCATATTGCAATCATTTTACAATAGCACTGCGACATGGACCTAATACTTATAAAAAACACCCCCCAAAAACATGCTTCTTCGAGGTAGAGTGACCATGGTTCGTTCAGCACCCAGGAGACGCATGAACAAGACAAGATGACACCATTTCCTGTCCACTTTATTTTCTGTTAGACTGACATTTCCAGCAGCTATGAGTAATGTTCCCGTCTCCACGTCGTGCTGCTCACCATACACTCAGCGGACAAAGAGGGGGGCGATGGTCATGAACGTCCACCGCCAGAGCCCCCAAACACCCAGTGAGTCACAGCACAGCAACACCGTATGCCATAAATGTCCACACACTGTACGCGATAGACATACGGAACACACTCAAAGAGCCCTCTGCAACACCAAAGGTCACCGGCCGCCAAGCACAATTCAGATTCAACTGCCCTATTCACTTATATTGATGTTTGGGGAGTCAAGAGTCTAAGTGGGTGGTCTGGTACTAAGAATAAAATAAATGATTTGAGCTTTGGTACAATGTTCTTCACATGGCGTCATTGGGCAATTACTACTTTAAATTCACCCAATCGATTGCTTTTCAATGTTCCTGAACAAAATCCTTTTTTCCTGCATCTTACCCGATCGAGAAGCAATGACCAGGAGCCAAACTAATAGGTCACACTGGGGACTCAGGAGAATCTTTATCTAAATTGAAACCAGATGTGTCTCAATGTGCTGGAAAAATGAAAGGAAATAACACAATATCCCCAAATGACAGCAACCAACTCTGGTAGCGACTTTTTATTCCTAGTCAAATTCAGTTTTCACCCAAAAAAAAAAAATGCTGTGAGACGAGGTATTTCAGCATTTTCTCATAATGCGCACAATGAACTGACTCATGTTTTAGGGCATAAATCGTCAATCGAATCGCAATTTCGATAAGTTAGAGCGGAAGAAAGGGCAGAATCGGCTTTTTAGAGCTTCTTACCATGTTACAGTGCTGTCCTCTCATCGAAAAATCATATCTGGAGTTGTGTTTTGAGCCGCTAACGCATCTTTGAGCAGTCTTTGGATCTTCACCACCATCTGCGGGGATGGGGAGGTGGGAGGGACCCATGGGGAGACGTGTCAAACCACTGGATATTCTGTTTCCGCAGTTTTGGATCAACATTGCCTCCTCTAACAAACAAAGTGTGAGATTGCAGACCTGCAAAAAGCAACGTTTCACTCTCTTTAAGTCTTAGAGTAGGAATATATTATGTCTGCGAACGAGTGAAGGATACAGTCACTGCTGAAGGTTGACGCGAGTGCTTTGTCGCTGTCAAACACCTGTGGGCTCCAGAGACGCTCTTAAGTTTGTGGTGAAGAATGCGGCTAATTAGCGAAAATGCTTCTCTGCTGCTGATTCCGCATATCGTCTGCCCTTTAAATTGCGAAAGGCGTTCTCAACAGCTGGCAATTAGAAAAATACAAATGAGGTTGAGATTTTTTTTTTTTTTTCATACTGAAATCCACCTGTTACATATTCAACCCCACCCACCTCCCCATGTACTGTATAGACCCCCCGCTTTCCCTCCCTGGAGGCGACTGCGACTATAATGAGCGTTTCCTTCCACCCGCTGTCACCTTATTCTCTCGCTCCTCGTCCCCTCCGCTACCTTCCGCCGCTCCCCTCCTCGCCCGCCGCGTGTGTGTAGAATTGGAGAAGCTTATCGCCTAGCAACCACAATTAAAGTACAACAAGTGAGCGGCGGTAGCAAGCAGCCGCATAAGCTTTCCACGGAAAGGGAGGAAAAAAGGGAAAAAAAAACAGAAACAACGCGCACAATCCTGTCGTGTGACCGAGCGGGGAGGGAGCCACTTAATAAGTAACAGATAGAGCCGGGCTCGGAAGTTTGACAGGTGATCGGGAATCAGAAGTTGGATTTGTGCTTTCTTGGATCCGACAGGTAGGTTCCTCGGAGTGGAAGTTATTCGCGATGGGGGGTTTGTGCATGCGTCTGTGGAAGTATTGCGAGTAATCAGATTAGTTTGTCATATCGATGGGGGCATGTTGTACCGGAATCACAGCTGCTGGAGTGAAAGCTGCTGTAAAGGTATGCACCTGCCTCTCTCTCAAGAGCCAGAAACCCGACACCCGAGCGGGGAAAGGATGATAATTACTGAGCGCATTCTCTAATTGCAGTGTTTAGCATCATTAGTAATGTGTGCCTTACATTTCTCTTTGGATTTTATTACACTTCTGCTTTTACTCTTCTTGAGGGAAGCCGGTTGCGAAGAGTTGACAAAACAGCAAATATAGCAACAACTGACTGAGATAAACTGCTGGGTCTCGTGTTGTCATTAACTTTCATTTCTCTATAGTTGACTGTTTTGGGGGTAAATCTAAATGCAGCCGTTATTGTTTACTAATAGATTTCTGTCTGGAGTGTATGCTAATGCTCCTTGTGCTGAGATGAGAGGTTTTTTTTTCAGTAATTGAGCCCAAATGGTACTTCAAGAACATTTTACATTAGTGTGTCTGGAAATCTGCTCAGGCGGTGTAGTCTTGGCTTCACACGTGCATGAATGTCCTATTAGTGTGACTTTTTAATTCAAAATCAGACTGATCAGCAAAACAATCACCGCATTCCTTATGGATTTCCAGTGTAAAGGCTATTTGATGTAATGCACTAACACTGATAACAAGCCTAATGGAAGACGTCGCCTATTAGTTTGATTTAAACGCTATTATTGATGAGCTTCAAATGTACCGAATCTTAATGAGGGGTCGGTACGTGCGTTCTAAATTTAGCCGCGACGGCCATTAGTGGGGACCGAAGGCGACTGGGGTCCAAACAGAAGACGGCCGTGGGCTCACAGGGGGCGGGGCCGGCAGCAGCTTTACCTGTAGGGGAGCAGAGAGGTGAAAGGCCAGGCTCAGTCGGGCATTCCCCGTGCGCGCCGGAGGGGCGCATATGCATAGGTAGAACCGCGGGGTTCACCACTGACAGCTTTTTAAATGTCACCGAGCGCTGCACATAAAAGAACATGGAGAGGAGCTAGTCAGCCGCTGGTCAAATGTCACAGGAGGCAGCATTAAACTGAATGGCATGTCTGATGTGGGCTGTGTGAAAGATTTGAAAGGGACGAGATCGCCTTATGCTGACCCTTCACTACCTCGGAGTGTCGGCGTTGTGATAGTTATAATACCGTGTCTTTGCTGTCATAACACCATCAAATCACGCGTGACTTGGAGGGTGAGATCGTGACATAAAATGCTGAATGCAAAACATATCAGCATTGTGTTTTGCTTCATTCATGTAGATCTGAGATAGCTGGTCCAATCTTTGGATTTGTGAACGGATGCCCCTAACGCCTGAGCCACTGCGTTGATTTGCACCACCTTCTGTTTTTGGAGAAACCGAACGACCTGCTGCGCCTTGATAGCTGTTCGGACAGGGCTACGTGTCCGTCCGTGTCTGAAGAATGACATCAACATCTTGTGCGCTAAAGGTGGTTGGGCAATGCCTTTTCTCAAAACCGATGTGCAGCTTATGAAGACACTTATTACAAAGTTGTTGGTTAAACCTCCCGGGCGTCTTTTACCTTTCTCGGGCTGACCTGAATTAGCCTCTGGCCACAGTTACAGATGTGTGCCTCACCCTCCTCGGGCTCCCCGTGTCAGTGTGTGTCCATATCGAATGAGGCAGCTCGGCCGCGGGGAAGCAGCCAATCGTCCCCCGCGGAGACAAGCTGGCAGGAAATATTTCGGGTTGTCAATGAACTCGGATGACTTCTTGATTAGATAAAGGCTATAGCCCCGCGCGCACCTCCTCACACAATAGATGCCTGTGGTAAGGATAGGGTTTATTTGTTGGAAAAGTGTCTGAATTTCCAGGCAGCGAGATAATGATGTTTTACAAGAGGCAAGTTCATTAGTCGTGTGATGGTTAAAAGGTGGAACTGATCACCTAAGTCGTGCTCCAGGCTGTATAGGCAATTGTAGAACATTGTAAAGCCATTATTGAGTATTGAGCTCACTGCTAAAGAATTGTGATAGGGTGACTTTATTTTTAGAAATAGTTCATAGGAGATTCAATGCATTGCTATGCCAACTCGCATGTTCATGTCAATTGTAATTACTAAAAAAAATCTCTTTCATTTTCTCTTGCAGAGTTTGGGCTCAGCTGATCGGAAGGAAAACCATCACAAAAAGTGAGTCATCTCCTTTTCGTTTTTAATTAAGGGGACTTGTATTTTTAAAGAGCATAGTTTGTTTTGTCTTTTGTGTTTTTACTTATCTTTCCTTCTTCAGAATTACAAAATGTGTAATTCTGCAGACTGCATGCTCGAAGTCAGTCTGCAGGATTGGGATGAGAGTAGTAGGCGGAAGTAGTTGTGCATATGCATTACCAAAAACATTTCATGATGTCGTTTGTGTTTGGCCAATGGAATAATGCCCACATTTAGTCTTTTTATGGTGTAATCAAACTACTATTACTAAGTTCTATGACCTCGGACATCGCTTCTGCAGTATTTGTGAGTTGTTGCTTGCGATTGATGTCCTAGAAACAATTATTGCTTTTAAGATTTGGAGAGACCTAATCATCCTCCATTCAGACTTCAACTGGATGTTTCTTTGATTTGAAAGCTGCACTAATTTATGTGTAGTGTCCTCAGACAAATCACTTCTTCTTTTTACAATGCAATCTCAATAGCGTGCAGTATTTTGTCTGTTGCAAAGCCAAACATGTCACTCAAACATTTATCAGTGACAGAGCGATGTTTGCTGTGGTAATAATAGGAGTACAATGACATGCTTCGGATGTGCCAGGTGAGCGGGCACACGCTGAGCACACTGTGTGCCAGAACACAAGACATCTGTTGCCAGGAGACTAGCTGCTGTAGTCAAGAACCAGTTTAACCATCACAAGATGTCAAGCTCTGGCCACCGACAGCCAGGAAAACCGCTCTGAACAGCAGTTATGTGACAGCGTGCGCTCAAATGCCTTATCTCTGTTATCTCATTTGTGACAATGTAATGACCATCGCCCGTTGCCTTGAAAATGTCAACAAAGGTAATTTGGAATAAGTATGATCAGACACTCTCTGCTCAGCTCAGACATTTGTTCATCTCATGTTTCTCACTCAGATTGATTAGAATGGTGTGCAGAGTGTGACTTTCTCTGTTACCAAAGTCTCTTCAGGTAAAAGCCTGTAGTAAACCCATAGGAGTTCCTCATCTTAGATCATGGGGTAAGATTTGTCCTAAGCTTGAGGTGAGAGTGGTCTTGCAGAAGGTAGTTTGAGCCGTAAAATGACATATTGAAGCTCAAGCTTAACCGTCCCTGAGGAGTGGACAGTAATTCCTGATCACCTTTGACTTTTTCCATTGGTTTTTCCGTCTGTTTTTGTCTGACAGACAGACAGGATGGACTTGGAGAAGGATGGGCACTGAGGGTGTCTCCACACTCAGGGATCATTGGGTTTTTCACTGAGCGGGGGATTTAGGTGCGGATGTCAGGAAAGAGAGAAGTTGATTAGACTAATTTATTCACAGGAGCTGGCCGTGTAATTGTTGACATATGGGCTGACGTAGGGCCGTGAGTGCCATGGAACGACTTCGGGAAAAGGAGCCGTTTGTTCTTCTGTGTCCTGTCTGGCTTTTGTCCACATCACATGACTTCATCCGAGTCATACAGAATCCATTAATGCTGTGGATATTGTTACATATTAGTTGATAGTGTTCCCAAGATGTCCGAACCAGTTATCAACCAGTTGGACAACTTAATTCACAGAAGAAACAGGATCGGTTCTGTTGCTGTGAGGGCCTAAAGCCAGATGATGTTTCATAGTTTCAAACTTAAAATAATTCATCAGCAAGGTCTGTACTGGTCTTTTTCTTGTTGATTATACAAGACGTCCATTCAGCTATCGGCATGCTAACATAGTGATGGCACTGTAGTAAATGCTTAACGGGTCCAACAAAATCCAGGAAGAAAAAACGACTTCAGTAACCCTGTGCCTCTGTGTCTGCTTAGAAACCAATAAGTTTGTTAATTTCATACTCTTCAAAACACAGACGAAACATTCAAAAAAATTCTGCTACTTCTGTTGTGTCTTAGTAAGTTCATGTTAAAGCACTGGTCCTCCAACGGTCAAAACATCAGGACATGGCCAATCTCCCGTGTGCACATGGAGTCACAGATTATAACGGTTGTCTCCGTCTGACTGACATTTTTCCAGACCACATTTTCAGCCTTTCACTTCATTTTTTCTTTTTTTTTTCTCTTTTCCACGAGCCACAGCAGAGCGCATGCACATCGAGGAGTATTTACAATCGCGGTGACGGTGGTAAGAGATGGAGCGGGTTCAGTGTGTGCTGGTATTAGCCTGATCCAATGTATTCGTAGCCAGCGTCTGTGAAACTTAGTGGCAGTTATTGGTCTGCCCCTCTGTGTGTGCATGTGCCGTTTGATGTGGTTTGGCTGCTGTGATGTTGGCTTGTTTCAGAAACGGAGCCAGGCCTTTCAAAAAAAAAAAAAAAATGAGAAAGAGAGAGAGAGACAGAGAAGGGGGGGGGAGAAGAAAATTCAGGACAGCCATTGTTTTGCAGCATGTTTGTGTGTATGAAAAATGCTAATGGCGTAAGAACATCGAAATCTGTGTTCTATGAAGCGTAGCCTTTTCCATTGGCTTTGCATAACAGAGAAAACATGCTGGTTACAACATTGCTTCACAAGAAGAACCCATGCTCG
The DNA here is from genome assembly GCF_951799975.1 of Gobius niger. Taxonomy (NCBI): domain Eukaryota; kingdom Metazoa; phylum Chordata; class Actinopteri; order Gobiiformes; family Gobiidae; genus Gobius; species Gobius niger. The sequence goes on along the minus strand of NC_136870.1, from coordinate 11,623,449 downwards.
TGTTGGCAGAGGGAGAGCTCACCGTCATTCTGTGGACGTTGTTTAGGTTCTTCAAGAGGGGGTTTGCCCAATCAACTTTTTCAGACCTTTTTTCCAAGGTACAGTGTTGTTCTCGCATTAAAAACAAACCTGGAGCTGTGTTTCGACCGACTTGCGCATCTTTGAGTAATCTTTGTTTCTTCTTCCAGTGACTGTTCTTAGCACCACAGTGGCAGCTTCCCAAAAAGCTCCTCTTGAGGATATTCTGAGCTTTAATAGATCAATACTGCATTTTCCAACCAACGAATTGTAAGCTAGTGATAAAGACGTGTTTGAGATCATTACCAAATTTTCCCCACTTAAAGCAGTACTAAGTAGCTCTTGCCCCTAGAGGCCATAAGCGCAACTGCAGGTGTCGTAGCAAGTTACGATTTTTTGAACTTATTAATTGTCTTGGAGAGTAAATACTACGCTGACAGGAAAGGCGAAGGGACAGATTGATATTGTAAATCCAATTACACAATGGACATTTTTTTTTTCACTCAAACTTGGCTGTAAATACTGTTTAAAGTGACGTTAGCTTTGGCCGTTAGCATGTTAGCTTCTTCTTCGTGATTCCATTAGTGTGTATTGGTGGCTCCGGTCCGGTGGCAGTCAAGTTGCAAACATGGTTTTCTGGCCAGAGACACCAGGGGGAGATGAAAGACCCTCCCCAATCATCTCATACACACTTGTATTACCCCCACAGGGACCACGAAAAGGATTTATTAAGGTAAACACGTTACTTAGTACTGCTTTAAACAATTAATCCATCTGCGCAGTGTGTATTAGCCTTGTAATCGTTTTTTTAAGGGCGCTGCATTGTGCTTTCAAACTTCTCTGCAATTCCGATCATTTCTCAAACCACACGGCCTATCGAGTTTGCACGTCGTCTGTCGAGAGCGCTTAACTTCAACTGTTCCGTAAACTTGGCCATCGCATTCTTTTCATTTCCTGCCTCACGACCGCAAACAGACCAAAGCCAATTGAATGTAGTCGACATGCATAAACCTTTGTGTAAGATGTGTTGTGTCGTCGCGGGACTGCGTGTGGTTCTCGAACCTTTCACAACAAGCACCACCCCGGATAATAGCTGACCTTCCATGAACCGAAGGCGTAAGGAAAGATATTAGGGCTGAACCGGATCTAAATTTACTAAAGTGTAAAATGGCAGATGACCCTTGAAAACCACTGCTGTATTTAATATAAATGGAGAAATTGCAGTCAGAACACAGTGCACTCGTCCCAGAACGAAATGACGCCGAGTTTAAATCCCGCTCTAAGTTTTGACAGTGTAATGCGTGTTTGATCATAATGTGTTTCTCAATAAATGCTCCTAATCCCACTAACTGCGCGCCTAAACCCGCGACTTAAGTGCAAAATTAGCGCTTTCAACTCCCGACTGGAAAATGTTCCCTTTGAGGACCCTTCCATAATTAAGCCTGACTCTCCGCTCCTCACAAGTATAATAGCGCGTGCAAACACTCTGATCCTTTCGCCGTCGAGGTCTCCCTCTCTTTTCCAGCATAAATAATCCCTGCCGTCTGCTGGCTCGACCCTGATTGGGATCTCGACGCCACGCTCAATTGTGGCTGCATGGAGCGGAGTGGGGGTGCCCTGCCTCGCACTGTCTCCGTTCGGAGCGTTTTCTTTTTTCTTCTGGGCCGTAAACATAATACCAGAGGGGTGTCCACTTTAGGACCAGGACCAGACGCAGGAAAACCTCAAGCCCGTTCGCACAAATCCCCCGCCATGCAGGCCTAAGTAACTGTGTTTATGACAGTTTACCATGAAATGCGCACAGCTTGGCACATATAGTTCTCACAGTTATTTCTATTAGTTGTTTAGCTGCCCAAATGGGGGGGAAAACAATCTATAGGCCAGCAGGAGTTGCAGACATGGACAGATCTCTAGGAGTTTTATGTCAGAGCAATATTAGCAGTGAAGTTGTGGCTGTGGCAGTTTATGTTGTGACGCCTGCTCGCTCTCTGCTCTGTGGGAATGTGAGGGACGGTTGATGGGATTTACGGCTCTTCAGTGATAGCCGAATCTTTGAGGTGTGTTAATTTTTAAAGAGGTGTTCAAAAGATAGGCTATTTTTCTTTATAAGGCATTTATTTTCAGAAGCCAGTCTGATAACTCTGAGGACTGATCACTGAGAGGCACATATTTTACAGTTTTCTTAATCGATAGGACACTGTTCTGAGCAGCACACATTTCTCTAACCAATGCAAACTCAAAACTATTTTCTTGATAAGGATGAAGTTTATAAAGCATGGCACTCTTGGGTCAAAGTTGCACGTTGTTGTAAAAAAGTGATCTTTTTTTGTCAAAATCTGCACACACAGAGCAGACATACATTGTAATTAAACACGTTTGTGGGTTAGGGTTAACGTGGGTCTGCATGAAACCTCACTTGGAAATAAATCGTGTGTGCAGTGGATGTGAAAGGTATTCAAACAGTCAGTTGTATTTAGTATCTAATCAATCAACTTCAATTATCTTTCAAAGGAAAACTACGACTTTGTGCCACAATTGCAGCTGCTACAGCTGTTATGGCAAGTCATTTTCAGTGCAAAAAGCTCTCACTTGTGTTGCTCCACTGTTAAACTGTTTGTTTTCCTGTTTCCTCAGTATACAACTGTGTTAAAAGTACCTTTGTGCTTTTTGTTGTACAGAGACAATGAAAAGATCTCATTCGGTTATGAACATCACATCACTATGAAGGACAAAGAAAGGATTGTCTTTTGGAACCAGTGGGGTGACTTGTTTTATACTTTACAGAGAAGCTTGAGAAAACATAGTGAAAATATATTATTACTAGATGGATGGTGACGTTGCAAAGTTCTAGAGGACAGTGGAAAGCAAAAGGTACTGAATGAGACACACACGAGTGTGAAATATTGTTAGACCGACAATTTTCTCAATGCAGTAACAAAGATTATTTCCCTCCGAATCACATCTATTTCATTATCTTAGTCCCGCCTAACCGACACAGTGTGGAATGAGAAATCAGCGCCTCCACTACACTGTGTAATAGTTCGCTGGCACCCGCGCTCTCATCAACTCCATTCTGAACTCATCTGACGGCATATCCATCGTGAGTTTATCTGAGCGCGTCGCGCCAGCCGCCCGCCTCCGACTTCAAACGCTCAACGAGACACGGGATGGAACAGTATCAAACCCCTTCACCGCAGGGAGCGAACCAATGTTATGAAAAATAAAAAATAAAAAAAATAAAAATCCACCGAATTCCTGTCTCAATTTTTGTATCTCTGACAAATTCTGCTTGTGCCGACTCGGCGGAAAGCAGGAGCCGGAGCACGGGAGTAATAAAGGAAGATGAAACGTCGCAAGTGATTGAAATGAATGCGCAAACGCCGGGGTTGGAAATATCTGTGTTTACGGTGGTGGGTGGACGGGCAGCATATGATGATGATGTCCTGCTTTGGTGCGGAGCCGTGTGATTAGATCATTAGCACTTCAAGTCCTGGGAGTGATTGTTCCTGTGACGTGTTTGTTAAAGTGATGCTGGTTGTTAAGCTGCTTCTTGAGAATTAGAGCCACATTTCCATTATCAATTAAAAGAAATGAAATAGTGGCAAAGGAAAGCAGGCCTGCAATCTGTTTTTCTTATTGTTTTCGACTACTCCTGTATGGTTCGTGTCGTGTTTGCTGATGGAAAACTAGCACTTTGCTATAATCTGCCAATTATTGCAGATGTTGATTAAGCTGCACTGTCCCTGTTACATAAACAAACTGATAAATAAACTTTGCCAGATGGCTCATGCAATTGTCAAAAAAATCAGCTGAATAATATTGCTGTGGCCTGACCAGATATTATATAATAAACTATATACAGTAAAGAGCTATTGGGCCATGAGTTGCATTAAAGAGCAGGTATTGTACTTTTTGCAGTATTTAATCATATCAAATCTCTCTATATCAACTATCCTACACTTAATTGGTTAGAAAATGCTAAATATATTGAAAACAGCCAAAACAAAAGTACAAGTAGTTTCGCCTCCTGATCTGTGCTGTGGTGAGTGTTTCTACTTTGCAATAAAAAGATTAAGCTTAGCAACAGATCGAGGTGAGGAGAGCATTTGATGGGCACTGAGGACTTAAGGAGAAGATTCAAAGATTACTCAAAGATGTGCTAGTGGCTCAAAACAGGTTTGCTCCAGGTTTGCCGTTGATGAGAGAACAACATTGTAACATGGTGAAAAGCTCATAAAAAATGGATTAAACTGGTCACATCCGCCTCTATTCTACACTGAACTGGGAACTTAATTGACCTATTGCCTCTCCTAATCAAGCATTATGCAATAAACCTATTGCAGTCAGCGGCAGTTAGAAATATCACTGTTTCTCATTTTACTGGTGAGATTTGACTCCAAGAGAAATAAATGCAGCCTCCGCAATCTGTAGACACACAGAACAGACTCGGGTTTGGACAGTGAGGCCGAATGGAAAACAAGGCTTTCTTTCTTTGAGCACATTTTAATTAGCAGCATTTGTAGCTTGGCCCAGTTCTTTTATGATTGTCCCACTGAAAGACGTTTTGTTTGCTAATGAAACACATTTAGAGCAGTTTGTGCATTTGTATCTCTTACATGAGTTGGTGCCCACGTACATTACTGCTGTATTAGTGTTCCATTGGCAGAACAAGAAGCCATAGCCGTTTGAGGGAGATGAAAGAAATCCCAGCGCTTTGTTTTCACTCCCATTGAATATGGTTGTTTTAGGTAGGCAGCCATCAGCCATAATGACCGAGACGGGGTCAGGTATTTGTCTGCCCTGCGTCTGATTTACTGTAGTGTCTGTTACTTAGTAATCTGCAATACGATCTGCGGTTAAGCCAGCCTAACCACAGGCAGACCGCGTAGATTGAGTAATGCATAGCTTTCACTAGGATCACTTTATAAACACTTCTTAGAAGTGAAAAAGCACATTTTAATGTGACATGGCATTGCTGCTTGAATACATTTATACTGAAATAAGTGGCTTGAATCATTACTAAAATGAATAAATGAGTACACTGTCCAGAATTGTGTGTGTCATGGTATAATCGTGGACAAACATGTGACCAATAACACTAATATATGACTGATTCTCGGATTACGTTTAGTCACTTTAGACTAAAACCTGGGGGCCTCCTTTATTATTGGAGTGTGCCAGTTAATACGTTTGGTAATGAGATGAAATTTTAATATATTTTTATCCTTGATCTAATCACATCACAGTGCTACATTGTTTGTCTTAATGTGATCATGAGATTTATAATGTTCTCTCACTACACTGTTAAAATCTCTCGCTCTTGACGAACTCTGCTAAAATTCCTGACAGTCTTAACCCCGCTCTCATATAGGAGTGGGTTAGTGGGGCTGTGAAAAGGGTCACTGTGGACAACTTTGTTTACAACTAGAAGAATTAGCACTTTAAAGTTTAGAATATGTGCCAAAGCAACACAATGAAGAAAGTGGTCTTCAATAACGTGTGCTAAGGTTAGTTGTTCTTATATACTATCTCTCGCCAACTTTAGCCGGGGCGCTCTTTCGCTGCATGATTGGGGGAAAGTTGCTGGCGGCAAGATCGTAATCACAGTCACATTGCAGAGAGCCGGCTGCACATAAGACGCATATTACGGTCTGTTGTAAATGCTCTGTGGTAGTCATCGGTGCGACAAAGTGGAAAGGAGATAGAAGCGCGACCCCGTGAGCTCTTTGGAGTCTTACGCAGATGACAAGAAGATAAAAACCATTATGAGGGGATCAGAGCACCGCAGCTCTGAAGTCTAAATCAGTCTGGTTTCTGGGAACACACAAGACAAACAACTGCTACATAGGTATGGGATGAAGTAACCTTTTCTTTGTTTCTTTATATAGTCTTGTATTATTGAGAAAACAACGCACAAACCCATAGTAAAGACAAAGAATCCATAATACAAGAACTGTAGGGCGTTTTAAACAAGTTAAGGTGAAAAATGATTTGAGGAGTAGTGATCTATAGCTGTGAATTTAAAACACTTTCTTTTATCAATTATAGAACAAAGAAATGCTGAAAAGGCCAGAGTGCCGAAATGCTGGAATACATTTTGATTTTAGCGAGGTTCATGCGAGGTTCGAAAGTCTTGAAAGGCTTGAAAGAACGAAATGAGTGTGAATCAGTGGTGGCCACGCGCGGACCTCGAGCTCGAACGCATTTGTGATGAGAGGGTAATAGAGTGGGGGATCCTGAGGGGGATTGCATCATCAGTGTGTGCCCACAGTGATGATGTTATCGCGGGACAGCTGCGTGGGGTAAGGGCCAGACTGGACGCTCTTAAGAAGCCAACGGGCACCTGCTTCTCATGTCCACTTGTGTCTAAAGCCTCAAAGGGATTCCCTGAGTCCTCGGCTTGGTCTGGTGGCCCCCACGTCTTTGAACTCCTGATCCCGTGTATGTTTTCACGGCATTGAAGTCATTATCCTATTGTCATGTTGTGTCAAGTGTCTGAGCCAAAAGTTCTGTTTGAAGTTTCAAAGAGGGGACTCCTTTCGCTGGTCACAGATCACACGTCCTCAATGACGTGCGATGCTTTATTTACAGCCAGCGATGATTCGAATCAGTCATCCAGGCGGCGCGTAGAGGAATCCAAATATGCAAAGAGCATACAGTTTATATGAAAGAGCGTGAATGGTGACGCATCAGAGAGTGTACAGCAGCGGTACTAATTCAATTAAAGGCCCTTGAAGATGTCGGAGTTCAGCCTCGCCTAATACCATCAATTAGGGGCTCCGTTGCCATCTGACAAAAATCCCACACCCCGTTTGAATGATTCATAAGGGAAAATATGTCTCTTTGTGTTGGAGGTCACCAGGCTCTCTGGAGGAGCTGGCGAGGCTTTAGGAAACAGTAGTGGTGCGCTGGAGGAGTGGGAAGCACCGCACTGGGACCGGGGGCTACGCTCTGAGATAAGTCCGAGCATGAGGTCATTCTGAACGGGCGAACTTTGATCAGATCAGGCAGCTGGTCCTTCAGGCTTATGCGCTTTACATAAGGGCTGCAGAAAATATTTTTGACTTGACTTATTCATGAAACGGCAAGTACTTGGAGAGCATCAATATCTGCCGCATAAACGCTAGTCACTCTTGCAACTAAGATTCGTTTTTTTTAAGCCTCTGCTGCCAACGAAACGTTTAAACTAAAATCAATACCAAGCAGCGCAGCTCAGTGAGAGTCCTTTGTTCGCAAAAATTGTGTCTGCCTTTTTGTTGACCGTCATTTTTGAGCAGTCCAATTCAATATATCTCGAGCAGTAATCATCTCATATTGAGCGGCGTCCCATTGGAGCACTCAGGGCCGGACGTACTGTCTTCTGTCCCGTTAAAAAAAAACCCGACTCATTTGGGACGCTGTCAGGGCTCAGCTTCATTCCACTTGACGTTGTGCCAATGCGGCTATTGAATTAGACTCAACTGGATGCACTGTTGCTCTGTCATTCATCCATGTCGCAGCTCAGAAATGGTCCATCCGGTTTTATTAGGGCCTTATGCGAAACAACAACGCTGTCACGTAGTCGGGTCGCAGTGTCCAGCAGGGCTCACCATAGAGGGACTAAAACACTTTTTGGCAGCGTTCGTCGGAGATATGTGTATTAGTGGAGATGCTTTATCACGCTGAAGTAAAATGGAAACAGTTGGATTTGAGATCAGGTGAGGAGGGGAGGGCACTCAAACATAGCTTTATATAACTTTACTCAATCAGTGGAAAAGTCCCTCTGTGATAGTTTCAGGTTTCCAAGTCTTTCCGCGCTTCATATACTGCAGCCTGTCTCTTAGATTGGAAATATTACATTTTGATTACTCCCCGCAGTTACCGCCGCAATATGAGAGCAGCGCTGAGTCCCATTAAATGCGTCCCGAGCCATTATGGGAGAAGTATTGCATTTCCTATTTTTAATTTTGAGCAAAAAGTTGAACTGGGACATTGGCAGCCTAATAGGAGATTAAAATGTGTGTGACTTGTCTGCAAAAAAAAAAAAAAGATTGAGAGAAAATTACGCAGGAAGTATGCAGCTTTTCCCAAAAATCCAATGTCTCCAGTGGGAACTGCGGCTCCGTTGCCCTGTTTATCAACTTCTTTGGCTGCATCACAATTAAAGATCCATGCCAAACTGTTGACTGTTGTTTGGGAATGTACGCAGATATGTTTTGTTTTTTTGCGACCGTTACCAATCAGAGCCCGAAGCAGTCAACATGTTGTCATTGTTTTTTTCCGTCAGGTCAGAGTCTGGGATTTCCAAATTTACACATCGCCTGTCCCTGAAGGAGCGGCCGTCCAAAGCGGAGAAGAATCTGGACAGGCCTTCGTCCTACAGGAGACGATCGCTCAGTGTGGACTGGTAAGACCACCATAATAACGTGACTCCGGCTAGTGCTGGCCTTTGCAGTTTTTACATGCTGCACCACAAACATATACATTGGACACTAAAAGTTCACCCCGCTGAGATTAACTGGCATATTTCATCCCCTCATTATTTTAAGGTTCTATCTGCATAGTTCTGAGCAGTTCTGACTTTGTTTTTGTTTTTTTGACCATGCGTATTACAAAATGGAAATGAGTAATGTGTTTTGCTCATAAAAGCCTCAAATATGCACCAAAATCTACATAAATGTCAAGTGGGAGGAAAGGAGGTGGTCATAAAATGTGATCTGATCTTCATCAAAATCATAGGAATGAATGAACAGTGTCAGCTTTAACTAATACTACCCAAACTTTTACATTTTGTCATATTTTTAATGGCCATAACACGTAAACATTCACAGGACAGCGAGAAAAAAGTAAGTGAACCCAGGAATCTCGCTGAACTGCAACAGTTTTGTAAAGAGGAGTGATTCAACATTCTGATCTGCAACTACAGGAAACCTCTGGATGAAGTTATTGCTGCCAAAAACAGCTATTTATACAATGGTTCACTTACTTATTCCACACTGTTGTGAATGTCTCAGGACTTTCTGCTAAATATATTGATAAACTTGTGAATTCATTTTTCCATTGATGATAGCAAGTTGTCCAGGCCCTGAGGAAACAAGACAAAACTGTTGCAGTTCAGCGAGATTCATGGGTTCGCTTACTTTTTCCTCCCTGTCCTGTGAATGTTTACATGTTATGACCTTTAAAAATATAATAACGTGCAATTTTTTGGGTGGTATTAGTTTAAGCAGACGCTGTTTATTCATTCTTATGATTTTGATAAAGATCAAACCATATTTTATGACCAATTCAGGCAGAAATTAGGGAAATTCTATAGCGTTCACATACTGTACATTTTCCTCCCACTGTATAGTTATATAGTGAGCAGAAGGGTCAAGGAACTATTTCGACTAATTGACTAAATCTAGGGGCCACTCTGTTCTGAAAGCAGGTGTTTAAGATTGTTTGCCTCTAACTGATCCAACCCTCAATTTTCTTGGCATTACACAAGGGTGCACTTCATACCACTCTGCCATGATTAAAAGATAAATAAATCCTGGTCGTCTTAAAATGTCATTATTTATGAGTTAGTTGCAAAACTAATCTAAACTTTCTGTTGGGTGCTACAACGGGGTGAGAAGTGTTGCCCATTATTGCTGTAGCTGTGAATGAGCCCTCCGCAAGTCGGTTCAGTCAGGGGTCGGCTGAGGGGCTGAGAGGGCGGGGCCTGCGCAGTGGGCGGAGTGGCCGCTGATAGGCTCCCGCTTCGCCTCAGCGTCTGGGTTTCGTTGGAGAGCGCCAAGCAGCTCTAGTGGCGCCGGCTCATCTTGCTCTTGTAAAGCTCCAGTCCTCAGGCAGCCGATGAAAGGAGTTTGAAAGCTTTCCATCACTGGTGCTGCCTTCCCGTCCGCACCCATGGGACTCCCTCCACCACGGCCTCTCGCTCTCCTCTTCCGCTCATTTATCTACCCATCCGTCCTACACCGCTGGTCCATCTGGCATGCCCCCTGTTGACCCTCCAACTATGTACTCCTGGCTCCTTGTCTTTTTTTCTTCTCGCACTGTTTGGGGATAAGCCTTAGGGGTTTCAGCGGATATCTCTCTTCCTTTGCACTTAATTTGTTGTCAAACTAAAAATGTCTTTGGGTTCACGCTCTACAATATGATGTTGTTGAAATGTCCGTTGCTGAGGTCAAAATTTCTCAACGGGCAGTTCTTTTGTGAAAGACACCTCCAAGCAACGTTTTCCCTTATCCTTATTTTTCAAGGATTGGGTCCACAAATGTTCCATATGAATCTCATGGCTTAAAGTCTTATAAGCATATAAGCATTCACACCCATGAATAATGATACTACTACAGTATTAGTTCACAGGAGAGAAATAAAACTCTGCATCCGTTTTTGTCTTATAAGGAAAAGCTCAGTAATTATAGCGATATTAACCAGAAGACCATAAAACATGAACAGTGCCTCTTCTGGGGCAGCACTTCCTTGGTTAAATGAATAAACATCAGTGTGGACCCATCGACAGGCTCTTTGGAATGATGGTGCATGAACGCAGCCATATTGTCACACACGTATAGCGCCTCCAGATTTCTGTTAGCTTAGTCGAGCACTAGAGTAGTCATTCAGTCGGGTTAGTCAGCACTTTGCATAGCCACAGATGTTGAATGGTCTACACATCATGTTCGGTGTGAGGTCTTCCCAGGGCCTTTTAGTTATTGGACCAACTGTGTGGTCTTGGACCTGGTGTTAAGTGCGGGAGCATCAGGGTGTACTTCTGCTGTGAGGTCCTTCCCTTTAACACAGCTCAGTGTTTTCCTCTGGTGTCGGTGGAGAAGGGGGACATGGTCTTTAAAGTTCAGGGCCTGACTGATGTGGTCTGGTTCTAATGAAACACAGTGGGCAGATTGGACATGCTCATTTATGAGAGAGTTGTTGGAGGGGGGGGGGGGGGGGGGGGGGGGGGCTTTCGCTTACAGCTGGATTCTCTGACTTTCTCGCACCCCGAACGAGCCACCGGTCTTTTGTGACATAATAAACAAGGCCGGAGTCGAAACGCAGGGCTGAGTCATGCTACGAGGAGGTGAAACCAGGTCGAGGAATGCACCGTCATCAACGCACTCATAAGGAAGCGTGTGAGAGGAGGATCTACTGAAACATCCCATTGCATATTTGAAATACCTTTTTCTTTGTCACTATTTCCCCCCCAGTTTTGACAGTCCCACCTTCCTGTTATAAATGAGCTGGGAGCACTTTAACACTGGCCTGCCTCTATGGCCAGTTAGCCGTGACTTGAGCTACCCGCCCATACCGTGTGGCTGCACATGAAGCCCAGGCAGCTTGGTAATACGAGTGGAGCTATTTTGCAAAATTTATCAAAATTTCCACCAGCTGCTGGCTGAACCTTGGGAAAACGCAATAATAAAAGATAATAGCAGCATTATTGTTATTGGTAATCATTTTGAATAGGCTCTTGGGGTATGGTGAAGAAATAACTGGATGCTGGAATGAAGTGGAGTGCAACAAAATATGTTTGTTTAATTTAGCAAAAGGTCAAGGGAGGAAAAAAGCTGTTCAACTTTGCCAAGGAGTGCGTTGATAGGTATGAATGTTCTACTAACACTAGGGATTCCAGATTTGGTTGAGGGACTTGAATTAGGGCCATTACACACTGAACTATAACATTTTTAACTGCCAAACTCTGTGCATGTTAGTTTCTTTTGTGGATTAGTGCATTGCAGCTGAGGGTAATTCTCTAAAGGTAAAACAAACCCTCTCATTTGCGCTCAAACCGTGGCCCCTTTATAAATACATGTGAATTTTAAGAGGCACCAAGTGTGTGCCTCAGATGGAAATGGCTGTGCAGTGTCAAATCCTCTCCATCCTCTAAAGGCCCTGTGCTCCGCCTGGTGCCAACCTGTCTTCGGGGATAATTCGGAGCTGACAGCGCCCGCACAATGATGTTTTCACTTGTGCGCCGTCGAGAGGAAAACCAGCCTCCCGAGTTCCTATATTTAAACACCACTGTCTTTACTGTTTGTCCTTGTTCCTCGCACGCATCCACAAGTGAATGCACGTTGCAATAGTGAGCGCCGCGCCGATCCGGGAAATAAGGGTTACTAAGTGCTAATCCGTATGAAGTGTGTACAAAGGGAGTGAAAAAGAGGTGGTGAGCGGCCTCTTTTCTCTTTAATCACTTAAGTTTTAGTGGGGAAAAGAAGGGGGCCGCCGCCGTGTTAAGTGCGGCTGGACCGAGCGGCACTCTCCTCATTTGGTTTTCATTTGATTTCATATTTCTCGCAGTTTCTTTTATGTGTCGCTGGTAAGTTCTAACGGGAGCGGCAGACAGACAGGAGCGCGCGAGGGCCTAATTTTACATCCTTCAAATCAGAACATTATGTTAAAACTGCCGCAGAGTCTGTAGTCTTGATGAAAAGTCAGTGGTTATGTTTTAAGTGTAGGTCAGATCGTATCAGCGATTATTGCCTGGTTCTTGGGGAAAAGTCAAATAGGAAAGACTGTGATATATCTATGTCCCCGCAGTGTCTGCTGACTAAATGCTCTTTCTTGCCTCCCACCGTTACTTAAAGGATCTTGAGCAGCAGATTCTACCACAGAAATCCATGCAATTTCACACTATCATTCGGTTATTAACAATTCAACACATGTATACATTTCTTGGCCTTCCTGTGCTGCTGCCAAGCTGTTTGTTCAGTAGATAATCCACAGAATCCCATAGGACCAAGAGAGTTTACTCACCTCTGCTTTTGGACCAACCAAAAGGCTCTTCTTATAAACACCACATCCTAACCACACTCTATAGACAGATATAGAAATACATGCTCATTCATGAATATATGCACAGAACAAATACACAGAGACAGGATGTGATTGTACACAAATGTGCTGCTCGTTTCCAGTCCAAACCTCCTCTCAGCACGCAGACACCAGGAGGTACGGGGGCTGCGGGCCACGGGACGTCCCACCAAACCACGGAGAGGGATGGATTGAGACAGGCTGAGTAGAGACAGATTGAAAAGGTGATGGGATGAGACAGCAAAAGCATTTGATAAAGAGGAGGAAGGGGGAAGTTGCGAAATCTAATGTTGGGGAAAAGCGAGGGTGGTGTGCGTGGGTCATGGGGTTAGCCTGGCTCCATGTGTTGCTTATAAACTGATAAAAGACAAGCCGGGCTGGAAGACTACAGTGTCGTGTATGTGTGCTTTCAGGGTCAGAGGCAAAGAGAAAATCAGATGGGGACCCAGGAGGCCTGCGGTTTGAAACTAGTTTTGGAAAATAGTTTACAGATTGAGATAGGAAGCTCAGGTAGTGTTTCTCCACGCCCACATCAGTCAAGAGTCAAACAAAACTAACATTTTCTGCCACGAATAATACACTGGTTTTTATGTGCAATTTTAATGAATCTGCAACAAAAACTAATTTCCAATATGTGCATTTAAGAGATGCACCTGTAGGCCCACGTTTGAATAAGTCTTTTTTATTCTATAAGAGGCACTAGCATCACTCCTGGTTAACGATTTTCTCATGACCTGTATGACCTACACCACCATCTTAACAGTCTGTTGTATACAGTTTAGAGAAGGTAGGCTGACCTCATTAGGATCCTGAACAATAATTAAGTCCCCACTGCAGCCCCAACCTGCCTCGTTGCTCTATCCCAGATAAACAGCCGTGGGACTTCAAACATGGCGCCCGGCCGGCGTGTGACTGAGAGAATGGGCCAACTGGTGGCTGTGGTGGCCAGGGGTCGCCCCGCCCCTCTCAGCTCGGGGCTGGGTGGGTGGCATATGGCGGCCCAGGCAGGGACACTCACACACAGAGACACACAGAAGGCCTGGAGCCACCCAGGCTGGCCCACGTTCGCCCTGGGAGACATCGTGTCACCGGGCCCCACAGAGGAGGGGCCGGTCCCACCTTCAGCACCCCCTCCTGAGAACGGCGTCCAGTGCCCGCCACCACATCCCCACGGAGACTGCGCTGTTGTCTCTGCTCATCAGAACTGCAAAGATTTACCTCTGTGAGCACACACATCACCAACAGGTGGTAAGCCTTGCTCAGCCCAGCAGGCCACTTCAGAGGTTAAACATACAGCTCCCCGCCCACTCCCTCACTGCCTCCCCGGGGAGCAGAGAAAGTGAGGAGATGAGGACAAGATAAAAAGAGACAGAAGAAAGAGCCCTGTGTAAACATCAGTGTTAAAGGCGCTGGGAGCGTGTCCACCGCTCTGATTTAGACACGAAGCTAAGAATAACACGGTCACTATGAACAGTTTGTCCCTGCTCCTAATTATGAAAACAGCACACTCGGCTGCAGCCAGTCTAATGAAACACAGGACCTATACAGCAGTCCCCAGCATCAAACCAACCTGTATTTAACTATACCAATGGGCTTCCCACAATGCACCAGTGCTCTGGAGCTGATGGGGCAATAAAACACATTTGGATCAGACATATCAGAGGTGTCATGTGCCACTGGAACATCCCAACCTTCAGCCGGCTGTGTAAAAATAGGAAGATGAAACAGAGGATGGACAATGAGGCTCAACAGTGGAAAGTAATTATGTAGACATTATAGATTTAGTCTAAAGACTGGAAATTGGCTTTGGTGAGCACATCTGTTTGAAGATTCTCTTTCCATTACAGTATCATTACTGCACGCAGAGCTCAATTTGATCAAATGTATAAAGGATAAATAGATCATTGCGTAGTAGTTTTGTTTCAGATTGACAGATCACTGTGTGGAAATCTGACCATCTTCAACACATGGACATTAACATAGACAGTACTGAAAGAGGCAAGCACCTGACCAAAACATGGACAGGTAAATGTGTGGAGGGGTGTTTGATGGGTTTAAAATCACACCTCATACTTACTTATAAATAGTGCAGAATTAACAAGTATAATGTGTAGGTGCTGCATAGAGTTTTAATCTAACGATCGGCTCCATAACACATGCACACGCAGATCACAGATTAAAACCAAATCACAAGTTGAGATAACATTTCTCAGTGAATACTTTGCATTTAATTACTAAACAAGGCAAATGTTTGCAAACCTTTGCATAAAATGACAGTTTGTCATTTGTGGCGTTGTAATGGTTGCCATGACGACTCAGCCCGAGCAGGGGCCGCAGGTCACAGTGCTGCTGAGATGAATGTTGCCTATAAGCCGATAAGAGGCGCGCAGAGGGAAGGACTATATGAATTCTCGCGCTGCCCCTCTCCTCTCCCTGTATGCGTCCAGCAGCCTGCCTGCTTCCAGCCTGTCTGGTGCCAAGACTCAGATTTCAGAATTTCCTTCTACAAGCCACATTTAGAGCAGCCACTGCTCTGTGTGTGCGCGTGTGTGTGTGTGTGCGCGCGCACATGTGAGTTTATGCAACTTTCTCCTCACTGTCTGCCCCCCTGCCCCCCGCCTCTCTGTTTTTACTGATCACTGTCTCTGTCCCTCTGCCTCGATTCATCTACCTACCCTCACTTCTTTTGTTTATTCAGTGGGACCTTGACCTAAGCCCACAACTGATGCCATACAAGTCAGATAACATGAATGGCCACTTGTGACTATGTGTAATAAATATAATTCGACACACACTAGTGTGTAGTAGAGATTTATGTGGTACTGGTAGTGTTGGGCCAAAGGTGCGGGGGAACAGTGGGGGTTCCAGTCAGCAGGCAAATGACCTCAGTGACCCACTGACTTATTGGGATGGACCCTGAGGGACACAGAGGAGAAGTTGAGACCGGAGAAGAAGAATCAAAGTTGGATATAAATAAATTAGGCTTAGTAGCCACGTGCAGTGTTTGGATTTTCACATGTACTTTGCTCTTTGTCATCATTTCATTTTACAGACAAGTTTTATCTCGTTTACATTTCTCAGGATTTGCTCAAAAGACGTTCTCTATATGGACTTGGATTACAGTAAATGTATCTGTGATCATCATTGAGAGAAGAGCCCTTTTGTGACTGTTGCCTCCAGTTGTCATCCTTTTCACTTTATTTTCACTGTAGGATTACTTTCCCTTTTTCTCCTACATCTTCTTCTCTATCACTTTCAGAGATTTGGTCAAACAATAAGTCAGTGGCTCAGCACGATGTAGCTCTGGACTTTGTTGACATGTGAGTCACTGTCTGCAGCCCTGAGCTGTCTGTGTAAACAAGCTGATATAGTAATAAAAGGGATGTGTCAAGCCTTACGCTGCAGGAACAGGCTGCATCTTTTTGATGTGGGGTTGATCAGGGACCAAACATGGAGCCAGGCTTCTAGTGTAAGAACAACTGCTTCCTCTTTCCCAAAATGTTCCCAGTGAATAGGCATTGAGCAGATACTGATATGGCTTAGTGCTGCTTTTATGACTTTCTCATTAAGTCTGTTACAGTAGAGTAAAGACTGTCCATCTCTACAACATTTGTACTATAAATGCGGCATCTCCACAACACACAGGGCTGCAAAAATAAAACCAGGGGGTTTGCAGGTGCCTGCAGGTGAAGGTCAATGTTTGTCTCTGGTCCGACACGCTGACACCAAGTTGAAATGTAAAAAAACACAAGGGTAGATGCTGTGCGGGCGTTGACCGTGGAAACAGTCCTAATACAACCAATCTCTCAGGAAGTACAGGAAGTTTAATCTCTCCTCCCACCTTAAACAATCACACGTAGGACAATTGTTTTACGATAATAATCAGTTGTTTTGACTGAAATCCAGTTTAGGTTATTACAAAAAAATACAAATAAAAATCAAATAATTTTCAGATGAACCCCCTTTTTTACAAATACACAAGCATGTTCCAACATCGAAGATTGTCTTCATTTAATTGAAATAATTCTTGGTTTTCTTTGAAGCAAAGGGTATGTCATTGAGCGGCTTGTTCTCACGTGTTGGAGTTTGACACATCCAATGTCGTCAGAGAGTGAAGGGGCGCTGTACTGCGGACAGAAAAAAAAGTCTTCCGTTCCATCTCTGGCAAATAACAATAAGCCCGGGCTGGATTCCGACGCCCTTCCCTTTGAAATGGGATACCAGCACACACATTACAAATATATCTCTTGTTTTATCTTCAGGGCCAGGCCCATGGAAAAATGATTCCAAATACCTGCCGCGCTTTATCTGGAACGCTGGAATAGGTTCGGCCCGGCTGGGAACACGAGAATGTCTAAAATAAGGCCTCTATTACGGGATGTAGTAGAGATGGACGGGACAGAGCGGGAAGGGAGAGGGATCTGGGGTATTTTAGGTATATCGCGCTGTGAAAAAGGCCTTGTTGCGGGGGACATGGGCCTACTTTTAAGTGGACAATGTGGATCGCCGTTGTCAGCTGTTGCTCTGTGCGCGTGTGGGCCCGGCGCTGTGAGTGCGTCCACAGTGCGGCCCGAGTATAAATAACATTTTTCCTACAGATGTTCTCACCTTTACAAATCTTGGCCTGTTGGCAGCTTCTTGGCACGGCGCAGTATGCCAACATAAGTAGACTTTATTTACCTTTCTCTACCACTGTACAAACCATTTCATTTTACAACAACATTTACATTCCCCGCATTTGTTATGGCAATTTATCAGAGTGGCCAACATTTAGAAAGCGTTTTCAGGGTTGCGTTAGCCGGCTACTATAAGCACGAGATGATTTACCATTTTGTATCCTCGGTGAAAACAGAGGCAGGTGGAGAGACGAGGAGATGAAATAGCTCGGTGGGGTTTGTTCACGGACATGTGTGGACTTCACTTGTTCTCATGACCGAATGGAGAGAGCTGCAGAGTCACCATACATTCACAGCCAAACCAGGGATCTGCACTGTTTGATGATGGGACCAGAACATCCACTGGCAAACAGACTGGCACTATGACTCATGAAACTCCCGACTGCCAATGCCATTTTGTAGTCCATCTGGCACATCGGTGTAATGTATCACCATGCCATAGGTCCTCCTCTCACACCGGCTGATGGTTTTCTAAAGCTTTGCGGTACACATAGGATTGTAATACTGACTGCGGCTAATTCATTAACATGGCTACTACGGCCCCGTTCCTGTTCGCTGTCGTCCTCCGTCGGGCATCTCACATATGCAGCCGGCGACGAGAGGTCACAGCGCGGAATTGCTCCGTTTTAAAGGGTCACAGTCCGAAAGGGCCAAAGAGGCACCACATGACTGTAATGTTAACACAAAGCATTACATAGATATGTTTCAACAGCAGGAATGCGGGGCCGCAATTTAGTGCAATGTAAATCATGTAAGACTCTGATGCCGCGGCGCTTAAAACCGTGTTCGCATTCAGTGCCTCGGATGCCGGCTGCTGTTCGTGAAGCAGCCACTTTGGGGTCACAGATGAGGCGTTATGCTGTCAGTCTAGTGGCCCGTGGACAGTTTCATATGCCGTGAACTTCCCCTGAACGCGTATATGTGATCGTGATACCTGTGACTGTGCTACATTATGGAGGTAGTAGTTCTCGATTTGTAATACACGAACAAACTAAACTACTTCCTCTTAACCCCCACCAGGGCTGAGCAAGTTTGGATTCACCCAAATATAAAAAGCTTCTCGAAAAAAATGAAAATGCAACAAAGAGCGGCAAAAACCTGACCAAAAATGTGCAACGAAACCTAAATGAAAAAGCCCCGAAAGAGCAACAGAAAGTGGCAAAAACAAAGCAAAAAAAAGTGCCACAGATTAGCAACAAAAAGGAAACAAAAGAGTAATAGAAAAGGGATGAAAAAGTATCAAAAATGTGGCAAAAACACAACAAAAATGGAAAAAAAAAAAGGCAAAAAAAGTGACGACAACAGGAGGAAAGAGATCCGTTTAGATGAGTTTTGTAGGTCTTAGCTTTCAAATGAGGCGTTGCACTGTCCTATATGCCGTGACCTTTTAGATTTGGATATTGCGACCCACCTTGATTTGAGGGCATACTGGAAAAATAAGCTGTAATTCACAATATCATATGCCAATAAGTGTTATGCCCTCACTACTACTGCAGATTCTAATGTTGATTGAGTTGTTCAAAAGTACATTTCCCCCCCCTTTTTTTCTCTCTGGTTGTCCCAGGGCTGACTCTGCCAAGATGACGCAGCCCATGAGGGGAGACCAGGCGCACCAGCCCATCTCGACCCGCAAGTCGTCCAGCCTGTCCTCCCCGAGCGCTGCCCGCCGCCTCTACCGCAACCTCTCCGGAAAGTTCCGCGTGGGCACCAACCCCCCCTCCCTGGAGGACAGCGTGGTGTCAGGACGGGGCGGGGACAAGGAGCGGCTGCGCAAAACCACCATCGTAAGTCACCCTCAGACAGGAGGAAAAAATAATAATCGGTCCGACATTGTAGTCCAAAAATAGCCCGAGGGAAAATATAGAAAGGTTGAAAAAGTGGCGAAAAATGAAGTGTGTTTTCTTCTGTGCCACAGTTCCAGAGCAATGAAGCCCTGTTTGAGGCAGTGGAGCATCAGGAGTTGGACTTGGTGCAGCTGCTCCTGTCCCAGTACAGTCTGGAGGAGCTGGACCTCAACACCCCCAACAGTGAGGGACTTCTGCCGCTGGACATCGCCATCATGACCAACAACGTCCCTATGGCCAAACTGCTGCTGCGGGCGGGGGCCAAGGAGAGTCCTCACTGTGAGTCCACGCAAGCACTGGCAGGACACGCTCCTCAACACGTTCAGACCCTTTTAGTCTTCCGGGTGTTCGCCAGGACTTTGAAACACTTTACAAAAAACAAAGATTACTTAAAGGGATGTTTTGGGATTTTTGACTGGATAACTAATTTCCTAGTTATCCAGAATGTTGTTGATTTCTGGAGATTTTTTTTATTTTTTTTACTTCATTCAGTCCTTATAGTTGAACAGCTTAGTGGTCCTAGGCTAGTGCTAGGCTAGCACATGTCTATGGTAACTAGTAGCCTGCATTAAAAACAGTCTGACCCAAGCTCAGTGCACCTGAAGCAAATCACTTACAACACTAGACTACCGATATAAATGTCTGTGTTGACTGAATATTTTTTGAAATATAACCATAAGTTATATTTGAGCAGCATCAGCTTCCTGGTTGTAAGCTACGCAGCGGCGGGGTGATCTGCTAGATTACCGGATCTACAGTAGTTTGTTTATCTGCGGCCGGCATTACTTCATGTGGAATTCACAAAGGAGCTTTCTACAAATCAGATATGGCAACGTTTGGAGGACGACCCCATGATTTTGAAGAGGTTTCTAATGCAGGCTACTAGATACCATAGACATGCACTAGCCTAGTGCTAGCCTAGCACCACTAAACTCTTCAAATATATGGACTGCATGAATTAAAAAAACAAAAATATCTCCAGAAACACTCTGGATAACAAGGAAATAAGGCCCTCTGTCAAAAATCCTGAAATAGCCTTTTAATTGCATTCCCGTACATACAAAATGCTAACCTTCCAAGTCTCCTACATATAAAAATGTGACTGATAGCGCTGAAATATCCTCAGTTCACTGCATCTCATAAAAGCAATCACTTTTCTGTTTTCCCCCATGACATCATGTTGTGCTGCGCTGCCTGTTTAAGATTCTGTGTTGTGTATCGTTAAGTTTGTTTTTGTTTTCAGCGCGGCAGGACAAATAGAATCAATGCAGTAAAGTGTAGCCTTAGCTCATAATATTGGCACCAAAATCCTTCTGGAAGACCTCTGGTTGGGTCGCCACAAAGTCTCCTCATAAATACGAAAAACAGTCAGTTTTGTCTCTTGTTTACAATTATATTGTTGACAGCTTGTTATTTGTTGATAAAGGTTTGGCAGGCCTATTGGCAAATCATACCGGGACAAATGAAGGATTATGAACCAGCTGAAGTCTATTGGGCCTCACTTTGAACCCCCAATTATTGTAATCGCAATATTAGCTTCATAAAGGAATAAGCAGAAGAAAAAAAAACATCTATGAAGTCTGAAATAGAACTGCATGGTAGCTCCAGCCAATTTCACCAGGACAAAGTTAACATGCATGTTTTATTTTATTTTTTTACCTCATCATCACATAGAATATCAACTCTCTCTTCACTTATTTGATCATGATTGCAACTTCACTACTGTAAAACTATGATTGATTGGTCTGTTTTGATCTCAACACAGATTGATGCAGAATCTCTCTCTAATGGAATGTATTGTGTAAAAAATAGTTCCGTAAATATGTTTCCTCAGCCCTCCCGCCCTCACTACATACTACAGCTCATAGTCACAGGCGTTCCTGTGTTAAAATAATTGCATTAATTTACTGCAAATTCCAAATCATTTCACATAAAGCACGAGAGCCCCCACCGCCGCTCACAAAACACGCACAGTCTGTTTACTGCCGCCATATTAATGCAGATGAAAGGGCGGTAGTTATGATGTAATATTAGTCATCTTTGTTACTGTCTGTGATCCGCGCGACGCCTCGCTTTTCCTCTTCTGCTAATGATTAGAACTCGCCAGTCAGACTCCTGCGCTGTTTGTGTTTGTACTCACTCTCTCGCACACCAAGAGTTTCCAGCCAGGCTTTCTTATAAAGGTATCGTTAAATGGAAAACACTTGAATGCTAAGTGCTGTTTACTTTGATTGCGCACCCAAATAACTCATAAGAGAGTGTGAGTATGCGTAAAAAGCCAGACCGGGGGACGCATGTTTGCACGCACACGCACTATTCCAAGCCCGAGCCGCCGGGGGATCGACTCGAGACACGCTGCGGCTCCTCGCCCTCAGCTTTTAGCAGAATGGATGCTTATTGATACTGCCGCGCTCGACTGCACGGTGTGCGGTTTCCAGGGCGACGGCCGCAGTCCGGGACAACAGACGGAAATTTATGGACGCGCTAAATCTTCCAGGGACAAAAAAATGTGCGCGCAATAGATGTCACCGTCGCTGGAGTCTGTCTTGATTCGAGCACTTTGCTGACAGCTCGCCCGCGGACTCTGGCTATGAAAATACAGTATTGTTAAGCAGTATTTCAAAACAAGACTAAAGCAGGGCCAAAACAAGGCTGAAGCTTCACCTCTTTACCGGGCACAAAACAGCGACAAAAACGAGGATGGAAACACAGTAAAAAAGGCATAAAAAAAACATCAAAAATGCATAAAACAGGTGAAATGAAAAAGCAACAAAACAGGCGACAAAAACGTAACTAAACAGGCGGCAAAAAAGCACCAAAAATATGGTAAACTTAACCTCTTAACCTCTTAACCTCCACCGTCAACCAAATCTAAGAGCTTCTTGGAAAAAACAAAAGCGTCAAAATAGCCACAAAAACAAGGACGGAAACACAAAAAAGGCATAAAAAACCCATCAAAAATGCATAAAACAGGTGAAAAAAACAGGCGACAAAAACATAACTTATCAGGCAACAAAAAAGCAGCAAAAACACAGCCAAACGGGTGGAAAAAAAGCAGCAAAAACACAGCAAAACAGGTGGAAAAAAGCAGCAAAAACACAGCAAAACAGGTGGAAAAAAGCAGCAAAAACACAGCAAAACAGGTGGAAAAAAAGCTGCAAAAACACAACAAAACAGGCAACAGAAAGTGTCAAAAAAGCACGGAAAATGTGACGACAACACTGCGACAATGCAAAGCTTTCCAATGAGGCATTACAGGGGCCTATAGAGGCCGTAAGCCCCAGTCGAGAAGCTTTTAGATTTGGGTAAAGCTGAACTAGAGAAAATGCGCTCGGTTAAGGCGGGGATGAAGAGGTTAAGGGAATGGATAAAATGTACAGAAGATTATGACTGAAACTGACTTCTAGGCTTGTTGCATTATGGATGTTGCAATAAAAAGTGTATAGTGTGCTGCCCTACCAGGTTTATTACACTAAATACAGTACAAATAACCTAGAGCTTTAGTTTCTTGTTGGAGACTATGGTGGCACCAACATTCTTATTTAGTCTGAAAGTAATATGTAGAATAAACTGATATTACAACGTATGAATGTAGACTATTCTGATGAAAAAGAGCTGTTTAAAGAAAAGATAGAGACATTAATGTTTCTCCGACATCTGTATCTGTATGAACTAAAACGTATTAAAGTTGGGATTGCCAGTAACTCCCATAGTCTCAGCTGACATCCGTGGGAAACACTGAAGTGGTTGGGGCACAAATCCTCCCCATTTAAGCAAGATTACTGATGAACTTCGCCTTAAGACGCCTGAGGTAAGGACGGCCGAAACTCGGAGACGACTTTCAGAGACAGCCAGCGAGAGAAACAACACCCAGATGGACATTTTGACACGGGGCTTTAAACTTGGTGTCAACAGTGGAATCTACAATGAACAAACACAGATGAGTCAGACTAAACACAGACACACACCAGCTCCAAGCACCCGCCGCAGTGACCAGCCACCAAAGACGAACTACAGTGCGCTACTGTCCGGGCCGCCTCAACAAGAGCGTTACATTACCTGCACCGCGCTGGTATGCACGCTCGCCGCCTCGCACCGCCGCCTCAACCCATGCGCGGATTTGTTATGGACTCGGCACAAAAAGTTACGAAGGCGGGAAGAATGTACAACTTAACATTCTGTCTCGAAGGATTTGATGTCAGAACTTCATTTTTCCCTGGTTTGATCTCGGAAGGTCATATACTTTATAAAGAGGTACTTTTATTAAGCCCCTATCCAAACATTTTAACACATTGAAGTATAACCCCCATAAAACAAGCGGCATTTTAAACAATCGCCTGTATTTCTATCCCACCATTTCTTCCCGGATAATAAGCACATAATACTTACACAGCACTCCTCCCTCTCGCCCTTCCACTTTCATTGCCCATTTTCAGTGTCAATTTGGGGCTGATGTCATCCCCAAAGAGGGCCTGCTTAGTTAAACAGACTTTATTGAGGACTACGCTGCAGCCTCTGGCAAACAAAGACATTAAAGGAAGGCCTGGAAAAGCCATTCGCCGCCGCTTCTGTGGAGTGTCATCGTTGGACCGCTCCGACATTAGCAACATTTTGTACGGCTGTATAACTTTGTTTTTTGTTTCTTTTGATTTGATGCAATCCCAGCAACTATGGGCTATAAGTGGAGTCCAACTAGTACTCAATGAATCAAAGGGTAATTATGACTACAAAAAATAATCACGCTATGAATGTTAAAAAACTGCACAGCTATGAGTGAGAACAATGGAAACGATCTGCAGTTGTTGGGCCAGAATACGTAGTCGTTTGTTTTTCTTTCTATTTGTCAAAACTTTATATTTCTACAGGGTAATAAATATCGATTTTTCAACCAATAGATACTATACATTTAGTATCCCACAGCCACATACGAGTCAGAAAAGTGTGTGAAGCCAGTGGAGCTGGAGTTTGCAAAGGAAATTTTAGGTTCTTACACATACACGGGCTATGGATAGAAGAAAGACAGAAAAGGAGCCCCTGTTTGGGGAAGACATACTGACTCCACTCGGGGAGATTATATTTCGACCAGTGCCAGAATTAAACCCACAACCTCCTTGCTGAGAGGAAGAGGCACTAACCACGCTAACCCCAACTCTTCCTCTTCAAGTTTAATTATAAAACAGTAAATGATGCAACTGTATTTTCTCCAGCTTTCTCTCGAGACACGGGGTTACGGCTTAATCGGTTTGGCTTGTGATTTAGATCAGCGGTTCTCAACTGGTGCATCGGGACACGAAAAGTGGGTCTTGGTTTTCTTTCAGTGTTTATCCTTAAATAGAACCTGAGTCTGTTAAAGGAACAGGCCACCGTTTTTCCATGCGGAGATGTGTTCTTACCTGAGCTTAGACAAGTTGATGCGTACCTGTCTGGTGCTTGTCCGTGCCCGTGGAAGAGCGTGGTAGCTTCCAACTTCACCCCGGTTTGGAGCTATTGGAATATACGGGGCGAAGCCAAATGCTAACAACATCTTGGATCTTTTTGCGTGACTGAGGGCACACAGTTTTTCCATTCTGTGATATGTTCTTACCTGAGCTTAGACGAGTTGATGCGTACCTGTCTGGTCTTTGTGCGTGCCCGTGGAAGAGTGTGGTAGCTTCTAACTTCACCCCTGTTTGGAGCCATAGGAATACATTGGGAGAGTCCAAATGCTAGCAACATCTTTGGTCGTTATGCGTGACTGAGGGCACGCGTAAAGACCAGACAGGTCCGCATCAACTCGTCTAAGCTCAGGCAAGAACATATCTCAGTATGGCAAAACGGTGGCCTGTTCCTTTAAATGACTGGTGCAGAGTTCCTCAGGTTTATTCAATCGTTAAATCAACACTAATCTGTGGGGGAAAAAAGAGTTTCGCTGGTTCACATACATATTCTTATTTGTGTCGTTTTCTTTGGGTATGAGTCCGTACTAGTTGAGTTGAGAAGCACTGATTTAGGTCTAATTTGATCTTATCTTTTAATCTCAGATGGAGGGCAGGGACAAATATATAGGTTGGCGCTCCAAACTTGCTACTTTAACTTTATCGTTACGCCATTTGTCAAGCAAGTGTTTTGTTTTGTGAGAAGAGTTAAAGCGATGACAGAAATATTTATGATAAACCAGGTCGACACATCTGCAATATGCTTGTTATACTGTATGTTATATGTTGTTACACTACCATACATTTCTTGCCTTTTTGTTTTTCAGTTGTGAGCCTCGAAGGCCGCGCGGTGCACCTCGCCACCCTCGTGCAGGAGGCCGAGCAGCGCGTGTCTGAGCTGCAGACCCAGGTGAGCAGCGAGGGCCCCAGCGAGCGCGAGGCGTCCGACCGCGAGAGGCAGCTCAAGGCCTGGGAGTGGCGGCTCCGGCTCTTCCGTCGCATGCAGACCGGCTTCGAGCACGCCAGTGAGTCTCACTTTGATTACGGTCACGAAAGGAGTTTCACACGCAGTTTCGCACAGGCTGTTCAGATCAGTGTGGCACTTCTTTTCATTTCGTGCGCCCCCTTTTTCTCTCGCTGCTGGGCGTTTTGTCTGGGCACACTTAATGGCTTCCACACCGGGCTGCCGAGCGTATGACTGAGAGAGCATTCAGACGTCGAACGGTCGTACACTGCTTTAATTTTTAATAGGCATTCCATGACACTCTCAGCGGCGCGCTAGACAGCCGCCTCCTTAACACAGGCGCACTCTCACGCACACTCCCAAACCATTCTCCGCTTTCAAGCAAAAGAGGGCTTTCAGCACTTTGTAATTCCACACAGTCATGTCATTTAATAGTGTGAGAATAGGAGTGAAAGCGCAGTTGTAGCAGTTGATATCAAAGTTTCTGCCAGAACAACAATGACCGAGTTACAGGAGCGGAGTGTCCTTTATTGCACTCTGAATAATTTGCCACTGGATATCGCAATATCAATATGGCGATATATTGTGCAGCCAGTTAGCGCTCGTGCTTCACAGCTAGAAGGTCCTTTCTGTGTGGAGTTTGCATGTTCTCCAGCCAGGTGATTCTGACCATCAGCCTGGCCTGGTCAATTGCAGAGGACAAATTGTTGTATAATGATAAATAAAGCACCTTGACTTTAACCTAAAACAGCTATGCCCTGTAGTGGCCTTGTGCAATGCCACGGTACTAAATCATTATATGTTTTGCTCTAGATCCCCCTGACGCCCCCAGTGTGGTCCGCCTGTCCGTCAGCAGCAGCACCAGTCTCAGAGTGGACTTCCAAGAGCCTCTCTGTGTCAACTCTGCAGTGATCACCAAGTACAAAGGTGTCACACTCCCTGTCAAAATTCCCCTTGTGTACAAAGTCTGTGTGATTCAAATGCACATATGGACTCATGGACTTGCGCTGGTGTTTTTGCAGTGAGCTGGAGCAACTCGCCCTCCCTCAGCCCACTGTTGGGGGAGATGGTGGTGGAAGACACAACTCAGCTCCAGTGCAACATCACAGGACTCACTCCTGTAGGTTCCATCCGTTTGATTAATATCACAATATTATTATCCTGCTTTGAGGTTAAACAATAAGAGAAGCATCATCTGTTTAGCTAATGTTCATGTCAGGCCTTTTCAGTTCCCACGGTGTTCCCTTTACAAGCTCCAGATCAAAAGGTTGCTCTCACTCTAAGGTGCTTTAGGAGTGACAAAGCTACACAAAGAAAGGGTTACTTCTCCAGCTGCTGGGCTGAAGTAAACAACCAGTTCCTCACATTAATGATATTATTATTATTTACACATGATATTCTGATATTAGTATTATTATCTCAGTTTAGTTCTCCAACTTGCCGTTTTTATTACTTCAGTCACAGAAGTTACAGTCTCATCCTGACCCTTCAGTCAAAATCTTCCAGAAAACTATTGAAACGCATTTCATTTACTTATGGGGAACTGTAGGTCATTCTGCAAATTGAGCAACTATTCCGACACAGATTTTTTTTTTAAAAGGGTCACCTGATTTATGTGTGGCTGTTTCTCCTGTGAACATGCAGACAAATGGACGATCCCCTGGTTGTTTGTAATTGTGAGAAGAAACCCCTTCCCCCTGTGAGAGCTGCTCCTGTCAGTTGACAGGGGTCAAGGCGAGGTCAGGAAGTGTCGGCAGCCTCTTTGATTGATCTGGCTGAGAAAGGAGAGAGTGAGGCGAGCTGTCTGCACTGGTTATTGGGACAGGCTTCGATCTGTGTTACACCAGGCTTGAGACGCTTGTGTTCTGTTCTGTAATATTCTCCACTTTACTTTCAGGGCGCATATTACTACGTTCAAGTGTCCTCGTACAACATGAAAGGCTGGGGTCCCCCACTCGTGTCCACGCCAGCTTGTGCTTCTCCGTCCAGTAAGTCTCCACTATGTCAGTGCAGTTGTTTGAGATGAGAATCTCTGGTTCTGGATGATCTCACATTATTAAATAGAAGGATTAGGATGTGTGTGCCGTGTATGAACACAAAAGCCCTTGCAGGTTTCCCACACATAAAACAGCACTTGAACATTGCATCATTCCACATCCTTTTGATAGTGTGAATCCCACGTCATTGGAGGTTGCCTTGACATCATCCCAGGGGTGACAGCTGGACTCTCCTTGGGCAGTGAGCGGCGTGGGTGCAGGGACCCCCGCAGCAGACGTCAATGCCTGTAACTGTAGCCGGCGGGTGATGCTTGGGGCTGGCTGGCACAAGAGGCTCCCAAGTTCAGCCAAGAAGTTAACCGTGAAGTCATTCGGCCCAACAGCTGAGGTGTTGACTCACTGTTGCGGCGCTGTTGCCTTTTTTCTGTCCACGAATCTATCACACACTGATCAGATTCACCACACACAGGCACTGTCCACAGAGAGGTCAGGGCAGTTCATCTGAGTGAGTGTCAAGTGTAAACAGAGCATTCGACTGTGATTAGTGTGTGAATATAGCAATTCAGCACTAATTATAGTCAGCACTTTATGAGCCTGGCTTTAGGCCAGTTGCAGGGTTTTATAACACTTTAAGTTAGAAAGAATTTGTAAATCATAAACATGATCACAGTGGACTATGAGAAATAAAAAGCTCATTGTATCTGAGCGTATAACTCAGGAAGGAAACACTGTTCAGCTGTTAGCAGCTTCAGTCTGAAGGTGTTCCCTCAACACCAGCAAATACTTTAGTTTTATAATTTTATGTCAAGGAGATTACCATGTTGTCAGTGTTAAACCATTTGACAACATAAATAAATGAAAGTCTAATTGTGTTTATTCAAAAGGAATAATCCTTGTTATTGATTAATGTTTTCAGCACTGGGTGAGCAGAAAGAATATTGTTAGAACTATAATAGTAATACTATGGTTGTAGGGTAGTAGTATTAATGTAGTATAGGCCAAGTCACAACATAGTACTCGCAGTACTGTATTTTAGTTGTACTCTAATGTTAGTAGTGGATGTGCTGGCACTCGTACGGCACATCTGGAGAACACATGAGCGTATTTGTCCTCATCAGCACCATGTTTTTCAGCTAACTGTGTGAGTCTTCTTTTAAGACTGGGCTTTCCCTCTTTTTTGATTTTTTTTTGTGACTGTCCCCCTTCCCCCCTCTCTCAGAGCTAATTTAGATGTTGCGTGTTTGTGTTTTCCATTTGGGCCTACCACTGGAAATATTTGCATGTCTGTGCTGTAGCGCGCTGCACGGCCCCAACAGTGGGGGCCTTATGCAGGGCCATGGACGCCCATTAAAGGGCCCACTTGTCCTGCTGGGACAGGCACCTTTCCGGGAATAGAGCTCACCGTGTTTGTGAGGCGCGCACCCTCCAGGGGGCTCGGGCCCAGGGAGTCGGCTGATGGGAGGGGGGGTGATGGGGTGGGGGGCTCAGCGCTGACACATCCTTCAGTGAGACGCATGGATCCTGCTGTCTGGCTCTTGCTTTGGACATGTGGACAGACTGACACACACACGACAGACAGAGTATCAGTCGGTTGTATGTGCTGTGTGTGATGTGTGTAAGTCAACCACAGTGTTCTCACTCGGGGGGGGGCTACTGTTTCCTGCAAACGCCACTATTAGACCTGGACCAGTCCTCAGTGTTTAGGGCTAAGGCAAAATACAGACCATCTCCCTCCAAATACTTGACTGAGCCAGTCTATTAGTCTCACCGCCATGTTTACAATAAAACATTAGACAAATAAATCTACTGAGCACGTCATCGCTGCAGCTCCTCTACGTAGCTGCTGCCGACTGCACTTTTGATTTGCCTTTTCCATTGAAGTCAAACACAAACCTGTTCAGCTTATTTTCATTTGACTTACGTTATTGCTCTGCCATCTCTTTAGAGTTATTCCAAATAAACTAAATACTGCTGATTCAAGTGCAGTCTTTGCCAACTGTTTTGTCTCGATTGATCTTTCATTTCACATTATAGAGTTGATTACAATGGAATAGATTTGTATCGATCATCTCCATGTAAATGGTCTCGTTCCTCTCTTCGCAGGTTGGAGGGACGTGGATGGCCGTGCACCGCGGCTCAGACAGAAGGAGGCACTGGACCAGCTCTTGGATCAGATCAAAGAAACTCATCGCCACTGCCTTTGCCATGGTATCCACCTATTCTCAATCATAAATGTACTTGGTTCTTCTGCACCCTTTACATGGGTCTGCTAAATTCATACAGAGGCAGTGACTACGCACCAAAGTCCAGACTCGAGCCTACTCGAATATGGAATTACCTGCTGTAAATTCTTGGGCGTAATAACAAACTGAAACTAGATGACTACGAGTACACCTGACCTTAAGCCCCAGATCCTGTTTTAGTGCAGGGTCGGGTGAAATGAGGGATGCTGACCGTCAATGTGTTTCTGGACCAAGCATGTTTTTTGTTCCTAATCAGTCCCATTATGCTTTAAAAACAACCACTAGACCGAGACCTACTGTACCACCATATTAAATAAAACATAGTCATGGAGTCATTGGGGTTAAGGATGCTGTAACTATGGGAGAAAACAGTTCAACATCCTCAGCTGGATGTCTCACCAGCCCCTTTCACTCTGAGCTGTACTGTCAAATAAAGCCTACAGGCCAAAAAAAACGTATTCAAGACAAAACCAGAAAACATAGTCATAAGCCAAATTCACACATGCTAAAGTCCTGCTAAAGTCAGTATTTTCTTCCAAAAATCCCGACTACAAGTGCCTTTGGGGCTGTTGTAAAGAAACAGAAGCCCTGACTTTGGCAGGTGCAACACCGCTGTGTTCCATGTCACTCTGATGGACACTGTACAATCCCAGACGCAGCAAGTACTTTGGAGGCCTGTGCACCCCAAGACGCTATGCCACCCTAAAAAATAACACCCTGCTCCCACCCCACCGCAGCACCTAGACCCCGCGTCCACCCCACCGCAGCACCTAGGCCTGTCCTGTCTATTGGCAGCCCCTCAGCATCTTTCCATGACTCAGCCCTTCCTCAGCTTCAATACGGTCTTCTCTTCTGTCTGAGACAAAATGCAGATCGCTCACACTCAAGCTGTTTATATCCCCTGCACTACTGGTCCCACAAGTGTCAGAATCTGTCCACACTGACTGCTTCACATAACGGCGAACTGCAGTTAGCATTAGCCACTTGTCCCAGGCCTCAAACAGACGCACCACTTACTATTGTCCACTGTTGGCTGCGGGCTATTTGCAGTAGGGTCTGGGCTGTGGTATAATAGTGTGTATTGAGTGCCTCAGCTTCTTCAGACGGGCAGTGATTGAGTTTGAGAGTTCAGGCTCGGTAGCCAAGGTGGCGTGTCCCGGGGTCATGTTTGTTATTCCTGTAAGAGACGAGCTTGGGCTTGGAGTCGAGAGAGGGCATAAATTAACACTGACTGGTGCTGTGGGCCCCCCCCCGTTCTCGGCCCCCAGCAGCCCGCCTGTCGCCCTGTCTACTGTCCCTACATATAAATACATACAGAGAGACAGCCACGCACATAGGCACGCTTGTACACACATGGACACACAGCAGTAATTAAGTACATGTTCTTTTTCAGTGACTCCCATGTCCATGTTGAGACCCGCACCCCCCTGCTTTAACCCCCCCCATGTGAGAGCAGCTTATTGCTCACACCACCTTCTCTCTCCTATCCAAACACTATTAATTAAACTGTGAAAGAGGCCTTGACTAACACAGGCGGCCCAGCAGCCGAAGCCACTTGTCTGTCTTACTCAATGTCAAACAGAGAGCCGGGCCAGGACGACTGGAGCTAAACACTCTGGCAGAAAAATCTCAGGAGGTGTTTTCTCTGCACCTCGGCTCGTCCAGAGAAAATTAGCTGCGTTCTGAGCTCTGAATGGAGGGAATTATTGGCTTTAAGTGGAGTGTGATCACCTGGGAGGGGAGGGCATCTGGTGCTCTGCGTTTCTAATGAGCTGGGAGGCGCGTTATCTCAGCAACAGACGTCCACACAGCAGCGCACACACTTTCGCCCGGGCGCGCGCTCCTTCTCCTCCGCCGCCAGCCCCCTCCCGGCCCACTAAAAATAAACACGTCCCCATAGACTTCACTGACCTCCCTGTCAGTGAGTGGCAAAGGGTTAAGACTTACACGACACATAGACACACATTAGCGCAGCTCCTTGGCTCCACTCGTTCGCCCGCAGCCCGGGACGTGCCATGCTCCAGCGGCGATAGTATGCGCAGGTAAACAAACAGGCTCGCAGATACACACTCGGTTAGTGTCCCTCGGGGAGCCGCAGCTAGTGGTTCCCTCAAGGCCCGTAGTCTGCCGCTGGCCGTCAGAGCCACTGTCAAACGGTGCCACGCCACTGGAGCGCATGAAATGTCCCAAAACATTCCACTCTCCGTGTGTTGTTGAACGTGTCAGGTTGGTTGTCAATTAAGTAACGGCCTGTCAGCGCTGGCCGTGTTTCTACAGTTTGTCAGGGCAGGGCTTGTGTGTGGGAAAGTCACTAACAATTTTCCAAATAAAGTAATAAAGAAATGCTCAGTGAATTATATTGATTTTTACAAAGCTTAGCAATAGGATGCAAAAAAAAAAGCGGTTGGATAGCTGAAAACCGCGAAGAAAACACAAGAAATATGCAACAATCAAACAATTCTCTCACAATAACATGAAGCCTATATCTCTACATTTATATCACAATTGTTTTGACCTTTCTGTCTCACACAGAGCAATGTAAGGCTCCGCAACAAGGACGAAAGCATTCTGTCTCCAAAAGCCTCCGACACCTCTTCCAATCCACCAGCAAGTTTGTCAAAAGTTTAAAAAGGTGCGTCATCTTGAAAGGCAAAATAAATGTTAAATGTTACTTTGTTAATTTTGTTTTAAATTTTCCTTTAGAGGGCTCTACATGACAACGATAATGTACAGAGACGACAATGTGTTGGTGACGCCTGAAGACCAGATTCCTATCGTAGAGGTGGAAGATTCCTACTCCAACTCCCTCATGCAGGACTTCCTTTGGTTCACTAAGGTACCAGGCCTGAGAAGACTGATGTTTGAAATGTAGTTTTAACAACACTGCATGGTCTGAAGTTACTATGTGCATGAATTCTATCGAGAGTCATAAGTGTGGAGAGAATTTATTTTAACTCTAATGCACTTCAAAACCCTTAACGCTGGGATTTGGCGCGCCTTTAAACGGCGTCTACACATCTGATTTAAATAAACTGCAGAGTGTATTGACACAGTTCTGAGACACGATCGGAGCCAACATTCTCGGCCGGTGCTGGAGATGTGCCCTTCACTGCGAGGGGCATGAATGAAACAGATATTGTTTTATTGCAGGTCTCGTATCTGTGGGAGGAGATCCCGTGGTTACAACAGTGTCTCAGTCCCACCCAGACGTCCTGTTCCTGTACGCTCCAGACACGACTGAAGATGCTACAGGCCATCGCCCATCTACAGGTGACGCATTCAGAGAAAGTAGCTTACCAATAGAATGCAATGCAGTGTGTTGTGGTCAACGGTGTCAAATCACCCTATTGAGAGTGCACAGTGGGAGCACCACAGGGCTCCATTCTAGGACCGGTTCTTTTTTCTATTTGTGCTAATTCAAATTGGGTTGCGCTGTCCTCAACATGAATTCTATCCTCTGTGTTTCTCAGGGTATGCTGGGAACACAGGATCTCGGCCAGGTGTATTTTGAGCCCATCAAGGACAAACACGGAAACGCGCTGCTGGTTCTTCTAAAGGACATGAACGTGTGTCCGAACCTGGACGGGGTTCGCTGGATGCAGCTTTGCAAACTGCAGCTCCAGCGCAAGTCCATCTCTTCCCCAGACGAGCCCACCGCACTGGACACGCTCCTCATCACGCTCCATGTAAGAAATACCAAGGAATAGTGCAATCCACATCGATGTCTGCTTCAGTTTCGGAATTCAGCTGTCGAGGGAACCAGGCATTTTCAATGTGGTGTTTGTCAGCAGCGGTTGTGGTTTTATAAGTCTCATTCCTCTGATTCTTTTTTTTTTTTTTCACCCGGAGACTTAGCGAGATGAAACAGAGCAGCACATTGCGTTTTGTCATCACGAGTACACCAAAAGTACTGGGAAACATTTATGTAATGCTTTTAAACAGACAAACCTCTCAAACGGGGATTGTAAAGTCAAATGTGCTTGCAATTTCGAGAGTTACTCAGACACTTTGTATAAACAAGCATCATTCATTTGGCACACTTTGCTGTCTGTTGTTCCACATTCCAGTGACCTGCCATTATCCTCACCAGAATTGTTTATTTTCTCGTTGTACTTGTCGATCTTGGAAACCCCCTCTTTCGATTACTAAGATGTGAGGGTCTGTATCAAACTGTGCTCTATTGTCATAATCCAACTACTGCAGTAATACCGCATAGCCAAATAGGGGAGGGCTCAATCTCGACTGAAACCACAAATTGATTTCATCTACATGTCCGAAATATCTTGAGCTCATTGTTGCAGGGCTGTTTTGTCTCCAGTGTAAGCTTGCGGTTCCGAAACAATCGTGGAGTCTGTCGCTGGCAAAACCGCCGTTCACTGAAATATTTGTTTTGTGGCCAGTCCTGAAAAGAAATGTTTCAGAATCCAGAATGTTGAGACTTGTTGTAGATTCTAGAAGACTCGCTTAACCCTCTTGTGATCCCCAGGAGAAGTTGGCGTTCCATCGGAGAAGTCGAAAGGTCCTGTCACCGGGCTTGTACCTTGGATACTTGAAGCTATGCACCTCCATGGAGCAGATCAGGGCGCTGGTACCTCAGAAACTGCCCAATGTCCTGTGCCACACCAAGATACGGGACAACTGCAACGTGTCCAGGTCAGGCTTAAGAGCAGAAGGAGCATTGGGCTTTGGTAACGCTGGCTCACTTTCTTTGTGTGAAACGGCCAAGCCACAATGAATAGAATCTTCCTCAATCCACTTCCACATGATTATGGCTGAAAAGTCATATTATTTTTCAATTTGAAAAGGCAAAGAAAAATTTAGACCTGCATTCCTCATATTGACCGCGGTTTTGTGGATCGGGAAAATTTTACGATGCCATGTTTTCTAATGGCTGCTCTTTTTAGCATGGCTCAATGGTATGAGCTGCAGCACATATACAGCCTCTAATGCAGAATTTGATTATGGTCGACAGCAGTTTGTAGTTTTTCCTCTTCACTCTAATTTGCAGGCGTGCTGTCCATGGTGCTGTCCGCTGTAATAGATCTATAAAAAGGCCTGTGCATCTTTAATTAGTCCTCTCCATGACACTTTAAAGTTCAGACCAACTTATGTTTTGAATCAGTGATGATTTTTATGCAATTTCACAGTAAATTCTGACAGATATGCCCTGGAAGTTTAGAGTACAGAAAAGCTAGAATTAATAAAATGCCTGTGTGTTGTTGCAGGGAAGAGTGGCAGTGGCTGCAGGCGCTCTCCTCTCTGGACGAGAGTCTGGAGATGGACCATGACATACAGAGCGCCCCCCACAGGCTGCTGCAAGATCTACGCTGTGCTATTAAAGACCTGATGGCCCACATCAATGTAACAGGCAATCAGGTCAGATTACACTCTTGTTCAGCAGTGGGAATAGCCACAAGGCTGGGTGATTGTCTGACATTGAGAAAATCTTAACAA
The DNA here is from genome assembly GCF_951799975.1 of Gobius niger. Taxonomy (NCBI): domain Eukaryota; kingdom Metazoa; phylum Chordata; class Actinopteri; order Gobiiformes; family Gobiidae; genus Gobius; species Gobius niger. The sequence goes on along the minus strand of NC_136870.1, from coordinate 11,588,062 downwards.
TATGGTGTTACCAGAGCGTTCTGTGAACATGCAGAGGTGAAAGGGTCTAAATGTTTTCGTCATCATGTGTTTTCAGGTGCAGGACTTCCGTATCTATAGTCAGGAGGTGGTAGAGTTTGGGGAGAAGGTGTGTTTCCTGCTGCTGCTTCCTCCTTCAGATGAAGTGTGCACGGCTCCTGGTCAGAACAACCCCTACTCCCCTCGCTCCGGCTTCCTCACGCTGCCTCTGCAGATCTTTGAACTGGGTCAGTCCTCAATCACTGCAGCTGTTCAGTTGTTTACTGCCTTTTTTCTTTTTCACATTTGTTTACTCTGTGGATTTGATTTGATTTTTTTAAACCCTGTCTTCCATTGTAGTGCACTTCAATGCCTACTGCCCCAGCTTCATCGGCCAGTACTGCAGGGTGTCGGCGTTGCTGGAGCTGGAGTCTCTGATGTCCCAGCAGGCTCTGAGGGAGGCCTTCTCTGAGGCTGAGCTGCTGGCTGCCAAGAAGAAACACCAGCAGGTCCAAGACCACATGCAGGTACCACACGCACATGCTGGCAAGTTGCCGCTGCAACATGTTGAGCTGAGATAAACACCATGAATCCTCCTGTTCTACAGCAAATGGACGAGGTGTGGAGAGATGTGCGCTGGATCATGGACGCGTTGCAGTATGCTCGCTACAAGCAGCCCACAGGAGGCATCTCCATCAGCTGGATAATAGACTTTTCCAAAGAAGTGCTGCCCGACAAGCCCGCGTCCACCTCCTCCCAGCTGGACTTTATGCCCTCCCCGATGCCCTCCCCAGAAGCCTGCCGCAAACATTCAGGTAAAACAGACAACCGAGCTGCAGTAATGTCCATAATGTCCATAATGTGAAGATATTATAGCTATTAAGTGTTGATTTGAAATGGGCAAATCTTGCAATATGATAAAAAAAAATTATAATGTTAGTATTCATCTTAATTACTGTAACTAATTGTTGGCTGGCCTTTCAGATTTCGCGGGCCTGTCAGATGAGGAGGGCTCCTCGGAGGTCTTCCTCACCACAGACAGTGACTATGACTCGAGTCGGGCTCAGAGTCCACGTGAACTGGACCTGCTGCCCCCCTCCCCTCTGTCCTGCACCGCGCCTTTGGAGTCCCGGGGCATCCTGCGTAGCGACGGGAGCAGCTCGGGGGGATGCATGGGCAGTGGGGGAAGAGGCCCTCTCAGAGACTGCACTCCGGACGTCCTGCAGGCCTCTGAGCTCAGCAGGGAGGGGGACAGGTGTGGAGGGGTGGGGATGGGGGTGCGGCGAAGAGGAGCCCCGGAGCTGTTCGATAGTGACTTCATTCTGCCCAGCCGGCAGATCGAACTGTTGCACATTACAGAGAAGAGGCAGGCCTTCTGTGTGAGGACCAGCAGCCTGGAGTTTCCCTCTACTACCTCAGCCCACCAGCAGCCTTACCCGCACGCCACGAGCTGCCTCTCCCCCTCCTCATCCCCACACAAACGCCTGCACAGGCCCTCCTCTGTGGATCGCTGCTGTCCCGCCGAACACCCCCCTCATCTGCCACCTGAACGCACCTTATCAGAGGACAGTGGCACCCAAAGGCTCACATCCCCGTCGCCCACGGCTCTCAGGAAAGGGTGTCACGTCACCCTCAGAGTGTATCCACAATACCGCACTGGTCTACCCAAAGACACAAGTGTCAAGGTACTACCGCAGGAACAGTCCTAGTTAGAACTGAACAATCACTACACACTAGGTACAGGCTTTGTGTCATAGTCATGTTTCGGCATGAAATGGCATTTGGTGTTTTTTCATTTGTTCCATGTTGACTGTTCTGATTTCTGTTCGTCATGTATCAATTTGTGAATTGTATCTGTACCATGCTTTGGTTTTATCTTTGCTATATGAAGGACAACAGGTTCAGGCATTTGCCACTGTAGCTGGTGCGGATATTTAATAATATCCAATTTTATTTATATATAATTATGCCAAAATGTGTAATGATTTTCACCATAGACCTCTGTGTGCATTATTTATTTGAGGAATAAACATGCATCTGTCTTTCTCCTCTGTTGACTAAGTGTTCCTTTGTCGACAGCTGTGTGTGACTCCGGGCACGTCTGCGCGGGAGATGGTGCAGTTGGTCGTTCAGGAGATGAACTGCGTTGCCCGGCGGCTCCTCGGCAGCAGCAACGATGGAGGAGACAGCGAGTCGTGTGGAGACAGCGAGCGCATGTACTACAGCCCCGAACAGTTAAAGCACTTTGGACTGGTGCTGGTCCTGGACAACAGAGAGAAGTGGCTGCAGGACGACTTCTGCCCCCTGGACCTGCAGAACCCTTGGCTCAGGGGCAAACTGTGTGTCCGCATCAAAGAGTACTCCCCTCTAGCACTCACGCACAGCCATGGTACGACTGTGTGACACCAGGCGCACACTGACCTCACCGCGCATCACCCACTGTCGGTCTCTGTGCTCCGTCTTACAACTGCAGCCGTAAAACTCTTATCTGAAGAGCTTCATGGGGATTTCTGTGAAACCTCTCCAACATCTTTTTTTATAAACTCCGCACTTCACAGACACTCATATGGACACCAAATGAACAATAACTCACAAGTCGATCTCTTCTGCTGTGATGGTCACCAGCGCACAGTGTGGAGCGAGCCAAACGGTGTTGTACAAGTGCTAAGTCTTTTGGTGCTGTGTCTTGCAAACAGATACTGAGAGCTCTCTCCTCTGTACAGTCAGTAGTAGTGTAGCCAAATAATAAAACCACCATGTTGAATTCAAACCAGCTCATTCGGATTCACAAAAAAATACAACTCAAGCAATACTTGAAACAGCATGTGACCCTTCCTTCCCACATCGTGCTCTCAGAGTACTGTAGAACTGAACCAGTTAAGTATTTTGTTGTGCTTAGTTTGGTGGTATTCCCAGATGCATCAGGAAGCGGTGCCCGTCAGTCTAGAGCCGAGTCTCCCCAAGGATTCTGGTGTGAAAGGGATGACTTAAGTTGTCAAGAGGCCCAGCGTTTGTAAACAAACTCGCATAGCACATATTCCAAACGGATTCTTGAACTGCTTTAGAAAAGTTATTTATGAAGTGACTCTGATATAGCGCCGCAGTGTCAGTCACAGTCTTTAAACCTGAAACCAGCTTTTATTTAACATTAAAAAGGACATAAACCACTACATTGATTTAATCTATCAACCATGTTGGTATGAGTCTTGCAATATTTCCAGATCGAGTGCTGAGCTTACATTAGCTGACATATGTAGCGGCTGAAAGGAGGAGGGTGACGTCAGTGGACCTGGCCTTCAGTCCCGTAGCATTCCAGGTTCAAAATGATGGAGAACATGCGTCTGCAGGATTACAACCGACTTTAAAAGTGTTTACAAAGAGCCCTGTTCCCTAAACCTCCACAATGTGTTTACGTGCAACTACTGTAAAAAGAAGAAAAAAAAAGAAAAAAAAGAGAAAAGAAAATCTACTGAGAAAAACAAGTGTTGTGAATCTGTTTATATGATGAAAAACGATATTATTGTGTACATAAAACAAGAGCAAAGCAGGGAATGAATGTACTGTATAGGCCCATAATGTGAAGGTAAATGAATGTGGGGTCAGAGGCCAGGGGGGTTTATGCTGCAGCCTGAGCTGGAGCGAGGGATTTAAGGTTTCCAGTGAAAAAACTTGCACCCCATGTTTACAAGGAGCTGTTGGCACATCCATCAGGCGCGTCATGAAGGAGACATCACGTCACTTTTTTTAAAATCTATTTTTATGGAACAATAAATGGATATTAAAAAAGAAAAGGCTCGGCTGTTTATGTGGCTGCTTGTCTCTTCGCCGCACACCACTCGAGGAAGCTCCTAACCTTCATTTTTACCCACCCAATAAAAAACAACGCAATCTTCAAATGACCTTATTTTACACATTGCGCTTCGAGATAGCCCTCAACTTTACAACCAGATGGATTTCTTTGCTGCACATCTTTGACGAGGAGCAGAACAAGCTTCCATTTCAAGCCGCAGATCGGATTTTCATAGGGGCTTATGCCTTTACTATGGGGCTCCGTCTATACTCATGATGCTATATTCCCACAAGTCAGTCATGGGGCCGATAGAAATGGGAACGAATGACAAATACTGGGCACTTGTTTCTGCAGATGCTATACCGCAATGACCTCATCAGTGTTTGACACCCAGTCGATGACAACAGAGCGGTGGGCAGCTGCAACTGGGGCACCACCAACAGTAACGCTACTATTCTATATGACAGGGAGTTTCTCAGTGTCAACGTCTCATTTAATATAGGTTTAGTGACTCATTGGAGAAAGTCAAGGAGGTCTTTAGTTCCTGTGCTACTTTAAATTTGCAGTGTATAAATCAATCGAAACCACAACGCAGCAATAAATGTGGACTGTTAGCGAGAGAAAGAGAGACGTCTGATGCCCAAAGGCAGATTTCCACCCAATAAAGATCCGGAAAATGGTCTTTTATGAAACTTGCTCCATTCATGTAGTCATACTTTGTGACTTTATATTTAAATAATATTTTCTCCATGGCTATTTTTATGATTTTTATATCAGGATCAGAATACAGCATTTGGTGCCAGGGCTAAGAACCTGACCTGGCCATTGTTAACATGTCAGTTCATGTTAGAGTGCCTGCAAAAACAGCCTAAGTGTTGAACATAATCACTTCATAATCATATGCGAAACATCTCTGAAACGCCTTTGGTAAGATGCTTGCTTTCACTCTCTAAGGTGGACATAGTTTACAGGGCATCAGTGATGTGCACAAGTTTGGTTTTGAAATGAAATTTTGGAAAGTGTATTAGCAATTTCTCTGACAAATGTTTGTCCAAGCAAAGGTTCTGTAGCCATCATCTGTACTGGGCTGTTTCAGTGCTGAGAACGTTTCTCCTCTAATCTGAAGAAGCTTCGTCAGCACTAAAGGTCTTTTAGCAGCAGGCTGACTATTATATAATTCATAAGAGTCGAGCTGGAAGTGGTTTGACAAGTGTAGTGAAAAAATACATGTCCATAAAAACATGTGCAAAAGGTGAATCCTCCAGCCAGGTGATTCTGACCACCAACCCTACTCCACATCATGGAGATGGGTCCCCGGCGCACCACTGCCGTCGACCACTGCTCCTTACGGGTTGTCCCAGCGGCATCGAAGGATGGGTTAAATGCAGAGAAATTTCCCTACGCGGACAATACAGTATACAAACAAACAAAGAAAATATGAAATACCTACGCTATTACCAAAATGACATATATTTGGTAACATGTTGATGATGATGATGATGATGATGGCCTACCCTTGTATTGCGCTTTTCAGGCCTGTATTACCAAGTTTTTCATAGCGCCACACTAGTCATTATTCAGTCACTCCATACTCGGTGGTGGTAAGCTACTTGGGGTAGACTGATGGAAGCAAGGCCACCAGCCTGTGCCATGGGCCACTCCGACCACTATATTCATTCTGGCCTATTGTACATGTTTTTAGTGGGAGGGGAAACCGGAGTACCTGGAGGAAGCTGACGCAGACACAGGGAGAACATGCAATCTCCACACAGAAAGACCCCCAAGTGCTAACCGCTGTGCTACCATGCCGCCCTGTTTGAAGAGACCTGTACTGTTGAGCTGGTTTCATTTAGCGATACAGCCTGGTATAGTGTAAACATTTTGAAATCAAATATTGACTTTACTCTTAGCATTTTTTTGTAGTGTCATTCATTTTTTAATTAACTTCCATTTGCATTTTTTAATTTTGGTTCTTGAGCCAATTATCCAATCAGGAAGCCTCACACTTTGAGTCCCTGCACCCGTCTCTAATGATTCATGCCTAAAATACTGCTAGAGCTGGCCTTCACGAGCTCAAGTTCAGTGACTAAATTCAGGAGGTTCTGATTTGAGAAATAATGTGAGATTTTGTGGTAAATATGCAGCTTAAAGCATCCCTGGCTGAGCGGTGATTGTAGTTCCTTTGTTAATCCAGGGAGGGCAGATGCTACATAAACGTCTTTAATTGAAAACAATTAAAACTGTGATTCGATTGTGATTATTAATGCCCCACTTCAGCCTGAGTATTTACAGAGGCTGCACTAACACGGCTCTTCTCTTAAACACAATCTGCATATGTTGAGTTGACTCATGATGCCGGAGTTGAATTCCAGCTGACCGGCTTCACTTTCAGCGCTCTCATATCTCACTGCTCGCTCGCTCTCTCGCGCCGTGTGTTTTTTCAGCCCTTGAGCAAATAAAATCCTGCGTGCTTCCCTGTCAACACGTCCTGCAAACACTAAGTCGCGAAAGGACGCACAAGCACACTCGCAAAAATGCCACGCACTCCGGCATCTTAATATGCAAATGTGTGAGCACACATGTGTACAGTGTTGAAGATTTACACTGTGGAACTATATCAAGGCTCCAGAGCAGATTATCACAGGGACATCACATCCTCACTAACCCTCAGACTTTAAGAGCCAACCTTTACATTTATTAACCGTAACTTAAGAATTGTGCTGGAATTTTGACACCTCCTAATTTTAAACCGTGCGACTCCAAGTGGACCCAAGCTAAAATTAACTGTTGGTATATGAATCTCTACAAAGAAAACATTCCTCAAACACTGTGAATGGTGGCTATTCATGCCCATAAAAAAACATTGGCCCTGTGCATGCCCTGCTCGTGTGACTCATCAGAATATGAGAGATGGGGTTCCTTTGGTCACCTCTCTGGTCTGCTAGGCTGCTTACTGCCAAAGTGATCTGTTAATTGCACCCAAAGCCACACTCCACTTTGTTTCAGCTAAATCCGTGCACGCTACTGAGGCCACAGCATCTGAAAGTGAGCAGGCTCCGGGGCCTAATCTTCGTCCACTCATCGTGACCCACCTCTGGCTCCCAGACGTGACCTCTTCTCAGGTTAAGGGAGATTAGCAGCCAGAGCCTCGGCCTGAGTATAGACACAGCGCTTTTAGAAGGTTAGTACAAGTGAAGCGGCGGCTTGAAACTGGCTCAGAAAAAGCTTTGTTCGGAAAGACACCAAATGACGTTGAGAAGACTTCTGGAGAGTCGTCTCAAGTGTTTGTTTGGAGATCTGGGGCAAGAAAGGTCAAGATAAGTCCAGCTTTGAGATGTTCTTTAAACGGAGGCAACATTGAGTGTCAAGTAAAATGATTTTCAAAGGTGTAAGATCGGAAACAAAAGAACGTTTTTTTGCAGAAGACATTATTTGACCTATGATTGTAAATGGCAATTGTGCAGTCCTGTGGCACCTCTGTCATCATCTTGTTCCTTTTCATCCATTTTTTTCCCTGCCACAGCCCACCTGTCCTGATTGATCAGCTCATCCCGGCTCCACCTCTGGCCCTGAGCTCCTCTGTCCCATGAGGCAGGCACTCACTGGGATTAGCCGTGGCATACGTATGTGTTGAGGGTGGTTTGGTATTGGGGCGGGTGGGAAAAGTGAAGGCTGCCACTACAACTGCATCACTCATTTCTCTCTCTCTCCCATTCTCTCCCTCCCTCCCCAGGGCCCATAAACCTTTAAAGCACCTATAAAACACTTGGCGAGGCCTTTTTGAAGTTTTTATGAAGATCTGGCTTTATTGTTCCCAAGAGATGAGCCCCGCTCCGCTGGCGCCTCAGAGCTTTCTGGAAGTGCCAGTGAATTCAGGAGGAGGGGTGCTTTGGGCGGGTGGCAGAGAGAAGGGAGTCCCAGGGCATCACACAGGACTTTTATGCCCAAGTGTATAATCTGTGCATTGAAGATAATCCACAGATACAGTGTGAACATGGCCACTGACAACTTTATCTAAGACTTTTCAAACAGGAGTTCAAAGCACATATGTCGTAGCATGTGTGTCAGCGTATGGCTGTGTTTCGGCGCTGGCAGACGCCGGGGCCAGCAGGTTGCGTCCTTGTTGTTTGAAGTGGGGCTCTGTTGTTCACATAGAGCCGGACCCCCCCCCCATCTGTCTGATCCAGCGGCACCGGCACCCTCCCTCTCCAAATCCCCGCTCCGACGCCCGACGCACCGGCCCCTCAAAGAACAGTTGGCAAACGGGACGGCCCATTAAACGGGCCAAGCCAACCTCACCTCATATGAGCACAAGGCGATGGAGATGAGATAAAAGGAAATATATCGTGTATATAGTAAAGTGTGAAAAGGAGCTGCTTTTAACACTGGAGTGTATCTGAATGAGTGGGAGGGGCCGCTCCAGGACATGAGCCACTGGCTCTGACTTTGGCCTTCACTCGTTCTCACAGAGGTGAGGATTCTCACTTGCTCCTCTCTCAGGTTTCTCCAAAGAAGGCTTTTGTGCCAGCATCAAACAGAGGCGGGACTCCCTGAAAACATTTTGACTTTCTGCATTTTGATTAAACACATTCTGACTAAAACATTTTGGTTTCCTACATCTGCAAGTGCTGTTATTCTTTTAAGAAAATGTTTTGGAGGGTTTTCACTAAGTGCCAGGGCTGGCTCTGGTTATAAACAATATTTCCAATATATCTAATCTAAATTCCTATGGTTTGTATCTATATTAGACTTTACTGTGCCCACCTATAATTCAAGTTTGCCCACCCAAATTCAGCGAGCTGAGCGGGCCCGATAAGTGGTAAAAGAATAATAGGATGGATGAAAAACTAAAAGCATGGTTTGTGAGGTTTCCCAGCTCACAGCTGCACATCTGTGAAGGGCCATCTATGCAATGTTGCAAAAATCCAGACCATAATTAAAAGGAGATTTTTATTTTGTTATTGTATGTGAAGTGATTCTTTTTGGAATTATCTAAGCTTTTGCTTGTTTTCCCCCCCAGATAATTGGCCTATAGACTACTTTATTGGAAAGGATAGCACAGGGTGAAAGGGGAGAGATGTTCATCAAATGGTCGAAGACGAGACTTGAACCAACGACGCTGAGGCTGGAATGTGTCCAACAAAAATAAACATAGTTTTATCTATAGTAATGGACTTTAATAACAAAACCTGCTCCAGGCATGATGTGATGTGTACACTGAGCTCACACTCTTTGATGCGGACCCCAGCGCAGCCGTCTTTGTGCCCAAAGATGATGTCATGCTTTCTGAAACCATGTGAGGGGGGTCCAGAGGGGGATTCCTTTGGTGCCTTTCAAGTTTGCAGTGGGACCCTTAGGCCGCTGCGGGATAGACAGTATGAGGGCAAGAGGCTCAACCGTGCCACCCCCTCACTCTGCGACCCCACCCGGCCAGCAGTCACATTAGGCACGCTCCGGCCACCAAATCAAAGGCTCTCACTTGCATCAGCACACACTAAGGCAGGCATCCATGTTCAGAGCCCAGTCAAACGAGCATGTTAACACTCGGAACAAACGCGTGCCTAAAAATAACTCCGTATGCAGTGACATACCGATACATCAAACGCACTTCAATCATCCCCACACCCCCCCCAGCTGTGTTTTTGTTTTGAAAATATGATTGCGGTGACGGATGGGGTGGGGAGAGTAGTGGGCTTTGGCAGGGGCGAGTGGCAGGGCCCCCTCTATTGTCCCAGGCCAGTGTGAGTCTGTGTCCATAGCTATAGAAACTGGGGCCACACGGTGAAGGCATGCTTTCATCTCCGCCACAGGCTCACCGCTGCAATAAGGGCTCAAATAAATCCCCATGGACGCACTGAGAGAGGAGCCAAGGCACATTCTGCACACACAGGTTGTTTACCTGAAGCATCCCAGTTTAGATGAGTAAATCACAAACAAAAACATACACCAATCCAATCAGAAACGTATATGTAAACATTTAACTTCATGAGATCATGATATTAAGTCTGATGAGCATCTTTATTTTCAAGTCACGTTCAACTTTAAATCAAATTATTTCTTCAAACATCAATGTATCAAAACAGAGTATCACAGAGTTGGCTAAATTAATTTGATAACACCATTATGCACCAATACAGCAGTTATCAAATGTTGCCACAGCTTGCGCTTCACAGCTAGAGCCGTTTCTTACTGTGATTTACACTCATTGGCCTGGACCAAAAAGTAGTACATGCCTTAAATGGACACAAAGTGTGTTTCTCCTGCACCAGTCTTCAAACACAGGTAATGGAATTTAGCTGCAGCCGTCAATTCTTTGGCTCTTTGGTGAAGCCACATGCAGCACAAGTAACACAGGATCACAATGTTGATCATTAGGATTCACAATGTCCCGAGACATTCCAGTCCAACTTGGACACAGACTCTCCACACAAACAGACATGTTGGACACACTTCCATGCCGTTGACAACACCCACAATGCAAATGCATCTGTCCTGAAAACAGCGGCAGAGATGAGCAGGGAGTTTGATCTTTTCCCAATATTCCTGTTCTCTGGTGATAAATCGCACATGTTCATCACCACCTCATCTTCAGGATGTTGGACTGAAGACCAAAAGCCTGTAAGGTTGATGCCAGGCACGCTCATTATAGTGTCCTGTGTGCACCCTAGCCCAGTGTGGCGAGATACTGGATCAGCTCACTAAAAGTTAGAGAAACAGACAGGTAAATAAGAGCCGGAGCCGGGTGGATCCCTCCATCACTCGCCCCATCAGACTCATGTCACAGTCAGTGCTTTAAGGTGAACTGTGTACAACTCGAGGCATATGATGGAGGCACATTAGGAACTAGTATGAGCGAGACACCACTGTGTATTTTTACAAGGCCACATGAATGATTGCATTAGGGAACTGTAAGCCACTTGTGGTCTGGTCTCATACAAATAAACTTGATAAACTGTATGTTTAAGTCTTTAGTTCATGCTTGACAACTTTAAAAACACACTCAAGAACATGTTGATAAAGTTAAATATGAGTAAAGTTAAATGAATATTAACGCTCAATTTGTTAGCCAATGAGCAGTCTAAAAGTGCATGAATTAATGGAAGTTAGATAACAAAAATGTGCATTGGATCTGATGGGGATAGTGAAGTATGTCAAAAGTGAACTTTAGTATGTGTCATAGGATTCAAAATGTAACCATTATATTTTGGGGAGGCACCCAGCTGTCCTGTTAGCATCTTTGTGTGTGTGTGGATGTGTGTGTGAGTGTGGGTGGAGAGGGACCCAGTCAGACAGTCCCCCGTGCCGAGGAGAGAGGAGAGCTCAAAGCTGAGAGGGAAGGTCAGCAGCACCACTGCATGCCACAGACAGACTGACGATACTTCTCCTGGCTGTAATTACACCACACATACACACACACACACACACTATTAGCAGCCACACGGAGAAAGGTGCCCGGCTCCTCTAGTCTGTCTCCGTCTTAGGCTCTAATAACGTCTTTTGCATTTTGTAAACTCACCACAATATCTCGTATACCTGTGATGTCTCTGAGTGGATCATGAAACAACTGCCTGTCCACAGAGTCAACATCGGTCCTACACAAACCGCTTCCCCAATTCTCTTTGTCAATGGCCATTTGTAGTCTGGGCTATGAACTGGCCAAATCCAAGGTTAAATAAGGTCAACAAGGTTACTGGCACAAACCACAATTGTTGATGTTGTGTGCCTCTCAGACTGACAGCAGCACAGTCCTGCAGTATCAATAGCACCTTGTTGATGTGCTTGGCTCTGATGGGCTGCCTCCATAGGCCCTGTGACTTGTGAAAGTTACTGCAGTGTAAATGTGTTTAACAGCCTGCGTCTGCTCCTTGGCGTATGGAGACTTCTATCTGTTGTCCGCTTCCTGTTGCAGAGTTTACCAGTCTATAGCAAACCAGTCAAAGTGCAGATCCATGCTTACTTGCAGCCTGTTCAATTTGCTCGTTCACAAGTAGAAAAGTTCAGATGAGAGAATGCTCATCTGTCCGTGTGCGGCTGTTGGGCACTCTATTGGTTGAGTCTTACTCTTGAGGCTCTCAATTAAGAAGAGATCCTTATTTCCAATGACTTGTGGGAGGGAGTGGGCGTTTCCTGTTCCTGCTGGGTGTCCTGTTAAAGGCACCACAATCCTGAATGGACACTTAGCCTTGGGGTTTGTATTGTTTTTTTTCTTTTCAATCCGACCACTTCCTTCATTTTTCATACCTGCTTTTCTGCCACTCCTCCCGGGCCCAATCCATTTTCCCTGTGGTGACAGAAAAAGGCAGACGTTCCTATTTGCTCGTGGCTCCAGGGGCTTGTGGCTCGCGATTAGCAAACCAGTGTGAGTCAACATCTGGTACATCCCTTGGACAAACTATCCTTCTGAGCGCACACTCAGCCTGTTGTCAGCCCCCGTTCTTTTCTGTCCATTCCCAAGCAGACAGACACCCACCGGGCGGCAGTGCGCGCTCGCACACCAGCGAGACATTTCCCAAAACCTTCCCAGTCCTCCTGGCATCTCAGCAGGCTGTCACCTTCCACCCCTCGGTGTGTTCAGCAAACATACCACAGGGCGGTGGGGGCCAGCACCACCACTTTATCGGCATCCCCGACTGCAGCTGAGGGCACAAGCAGCACTCTACACATCACTGATTGTCCATCATTCAATCTGGAACTAGCACTGTCTATTTGAGAGCACAATCTCTTGTGCACCAGAATGTTCAGTACAGTCCAAAAAACATAAACAGGTTGACCGCTATCTCGGCCAGTCTCAAACCTTCAAGACGCCATCGTAGAATTTCCCTCTCTTTGTTTTTTCTTTGCCAGTGCCAGTCTATGGAAGTGCCTTGGCGCTAGACTCAACAGAACACACATGCCGCAGAGGCAAGAGAACATCTGTTGTGGTCAGCGGCTGTGGGCAAACTGTTTCATTTCGACAAGATGGCCTGTGGCAACACAATGGCTTAGTGGTTGGGAGAATGACCGAATTGCCAGTAATTGTGGTCAGGGTTTACCTAAGTTGGAGAAAGCTTCTTAAAAGACATGTGTTCGTATTTGACACAGTATTAGTCAAATTAAAACATTGTAGTGCCTGAAATCTTAATTCAAATTGTGGAAGTGTGATGGTACATATTCATTTGAACATTTAGAGCCTTTCTGTCTGATGTCTTTTCCATTGTAGTCCATTTTCCATTTGTCATCAAAGCACTATTCTACAACAACAAGCATCAGGCCTGATCACTGCAGCCTGCCAGCCATGATTTCACTGATGAGAGCCTAGATTACATTGACAGACTCCATCTTAAATGCAAGTAAAACATATGGCAACTGTTGGATAAAACCTTGAGATGTTCCATCGTCACAGCTCTTGTCATGGCACTCATTCAGGCTTTTGACGCCTTTGACCGTCTGTCTACAACAGTAGAGAGAGTAGTGAGCTAACCAACCATTTTTGCATTGTTGGCACCCTGTCACCTCCTTCTGTCTTGCACTCTGCATTTCTATTCCCTTCTTGGCCCTTGTGGCACAGTGGAGAAGGCAACAGTGACCCTATTGTAAGTGGTGGGAATTGGGCAGTGAGCCAATGATGTCATCCTGCCATAAGGAAGATCAGGAAGAACGCCCTCCTGGCGTTTGGAATCTAATTTTTCCTGTTCTTTTTGGAAGATTGTGATCTATTTCATTCTATTTTCATCATCATCACTGCTGGGCAGTAGAGGATGGGATATTCAAACCATACCAAAATTAAAATATACCCAAAATATGTACATTTTTATTTTAACCCCAAGGGCACTTAACTTTGAAAAAGTGCACTTTAGCACATTTTGTAGAGACACATGAATTTAAGTTCAAAAGTGGAGAAGAAAATTTAACAGGCTTCATTCATATTAGCAGAATAACAAGAGTGTCCAGCCTCCAGGCAAGAATAACTATCTAATTTTCATGCTTTTAGCAGGCGAATGACAGCCCATACGTGGCTATTGGCTTTGTCAAATTCCCATTTTGATTTAGCAAAATTCTACTGAGATAAAACCTCAGGATCAAATTAATATGTTTGAAAGATTTGTGTCAATGTTGCCCTGAATGTTTCTGAAGCCAGCCTGAATGTGTGCATGTGTGGTTCTTGCAGCGCTCAAGTTGATCAGCACCAGTTCAAAGTGGACCCTCCATCACATGGCAAAGTCACTGTCTCAGATCTCAGCTCTCATCACCATTAACCTCTCTGATCAGCTATCCCTCCTCCTCAACTACAGTGTTGTAGTGGAGACAAAGGATGCAGATGCAGAATGACTGCACGTGAGCACAGTAGACAGTAACAAGCCTTACCCTTAGCTCCGGAGTCCTTTCTTCTCTTCAACAGAACAGATGCTGTTTACTAGGTATTGTGCAAAAAAATAACTTTATGGGATTTTTTGTAGAGAAAAAAAAATTGAGGGGCTTCAAAAGTAACGTTAACGGGAGACAGATTTTTGACATACTTCCCAAGCCATCTGCTTTGGGTTAAGGCACGGAGACAAAGTTGAATATGGGGGAGAGTGGAGACAGAAGCAGAACTGGAGGAGATGGTGAAGCAGTGGGGAATAAAGGGGAATGCAGAATACTGACATGCAGTGGTGGACTGCCATGTACAGTATTTGCTTTACAGATTGGTCAGTTTAAAATGTTTGCGGCTTGGGTGAGACATGAAATATCAATCTTCAAAAACAATGTATGATATGTGAATTATATTTTTTAATGGTTTCCAAATCAAGTGAAAACAAAATGCTGCACTTTGTAATTCTTTGATATAAGTTCCAAGCTAAATCTCTGTCAGTCAATTAAAAACCTGATTGTACTTTGCTAAAAGTAAATGTATCTTTTAATAGGCCAGAAAAATGAAATAAAAATGGAACAAACAATTTTGCAATTCCAACTGTCTTGGAGTAACTGAAGTTAACTCCCCTCAGCCCTGTCCAAGCTGTCCGTCTCCATCCACCCCCTGTGCCATTCTACCAGTCCCCAGTGGGCACAGCCAGCCAGTCTGGCCAGACCTGCCCCTCGCTGTGCCCCAGTGCTGGATAATCTCCGGCCCGAACCTTGGGTAGAGGTCTTTGTGTGGAGCCGGGGGGGTGTCCGTGTGTCTATGTTTGTGTGTAGCATTCACAAGAGAAGGGGAGAAGAGGGTCCTATCTGTGCCTAAGGGCTGCCCCCCAAAGCACCCTCACCATGCGCCCTATTGAGACCTAAGGGAGCGTGAACAATCACTGCAAAACCAAAGAGCTAAGTCCTCTTGTTATACAAGCCCAATTTTCAGTGGCGACCCCACCTCTCTCCTATGCAAGTCCAACCCCCCAGCCCCACTCGTCAGAAGCTTCGTTAAAGCAAGCCGGGGTCCTTTTATGGTGCTATTTAATTAGCCATTCCACAGCAAACTGCCATCCGGCACCGCCGCCATTACCCCCCCCACATACACACTGAACCCCCACTTCTACTTTAACCCAGCAACACCACATCACGACAAACAGCAGTCTTTCCCGCTGTGCTCACCGTCCCTCTTTCTCCTCCACTTGTCTTTATCTCCGCAGTAATTAGCCCTGGTATGGGGGATGCACTCATTGCTGGTCGGCCCGATGGTATTAGGGCTTGGGACGACAAGTTCCCGGCATGGGGCTCCAGTCCACTAAGACCTGCAGAGGAGGACAATGGAAGTGGTCATTTTCTACAGTAACAGCTCAGTCTTACTGTCCCCACTGCCCACTGAGTCCTGTCTACACAGGGCACTAATCATTAACTACATTATGGGAGGACGGTCTAGAGAAGTACGGAGATACTGCTAAGCAGACAATCTGCACCTACAAACCATCACAGATATTTATGTCCAACCATCCATCAAATTATCCACTTTACCTCAGATCAGGCAAGAGAGCACACTCATGCATCACTGCATTACAGTCCATACCACTATCGTTCATTATTTGAAATCAAGATTCCTGGCGAGCCCTAGTGCCATTGTGCTTCTCTTTCCTCCTGGACCCCAAAGCAAGTGCATCTTCTGACTTGATCTGGTCCATCACTATCAGAGCCCACATTCTTTCCTCGTGGGCTTGAATTTGAGCAGTCCCTGAATGAGGCAGGGGCATCCACACTGTGCTAGATCGACGCCCTCTAGTGACCACTACAAAGGACCAACATAATAAAGAGGGAGCACTAACCATAAACCTATCCTACAAGAAAAATCCACATTAAAGATACTTTGTAAGATTACTTTTGTGTCCCATCAACATAAATGAAGAAATACACTGCATTTAAATGCCGTTGAATAAATTAAGAACAAAAACACAGATGTGCCTTGGATTTCTTCTTTTGTAATTACGCTCAAAGTTGTTGTTATTATTACTATTATAATAAAAAATGATGATTATTATTATTATCATCAATGTGTTATTATTATTATAACTATTTTATTATTGATTTATTTTTTATTGCTGCAGCTGAACTGTATAACTGATCAATCTGCTCCAATCTAACGGTTTAGTGGCATGGTCCTGGTGCCACTGCCTCGTGGTGTAATGACTGCTTAGCATGGGAAAGGTTACTTATCCGCAGCCATTTATAGCCCTTAATTACGCGCCTATTTTGTGACCCCAAAGTTCAACGGGCCAATTCCTGTGCAGACCCAAATCCTGATGAACAAAGGTGGAATGTGATGCCCCTTTTCCGTAGACAAGCTACTAAATGTTTCCCATCAATTTCATGGGAAAGGTTCAAGAGGAGGAAACTGCTTCTGCTGATTATTGACAACGTATTGAAGCCATTAGTCCGTGACGCGCGGCAGACGTGCCAGAAAGGGCTGAATTTGGATATACATGGTTCACGAAATGCAATGAGTTGTTTCCCTCTACCAGCGGAGAGGATAAAAGTGGTGCGTTAGGACCCAGTTGATCCTTGTGATTGTGGCTGATATTTTCCACGTTGTGAGGGGAGGGTTCGCCCAAAAAGGGGAGCTGTCAATCACAGTGAAAGTGGTCGGGGTGGGCAGGACCCTCTGACACTGTGTACCGTCGTAGGGGGATATTTAACTTGGGACTGAGCAGCACTCGCTACAGACACACTCTGACTCAAGTAGGAGAGACCCAGCGCCACTTATCACAGGGGCACACACTCCCTCAGGAATTGGCCGCAAAACAAGTCTGCGTTTGGGACAGTCTCATCATGAAGTGGCGAAGGAGGATGCAGCGTTTCTGAAAGGATTCTACAGTGTGAGGAATTGACTGAAGTTAGAGACTTCTGGAAACGCATGGTCAATGCCGAGCGCAGAAGTGGACGAGACTTTGTCTTTTATACGAGTCTTTTAATAGTTTGGACTTGTTCAGAGGAGTCAAGGTGTCCGCAGCGACGCTGCATCTTGCTGCAGGACATTCTGGAAGCTTTGCATTCTCACTGTAAGGTGCATATCTTGGAATTAGAAACTGTCAGTGCGCGTGGATCGCGCGTCCTTAAGACCTGACCAGAGCTGAGCGCGTCAGGCGACGTGGAGACGCCCGAAAGATCCGTGCGTAAAAATAACAGTGACATTTCAAATTAGGTGAAGTCTGATTTTTGTTGCCGGGACGCCGTGGATCTATTCAGTCCCTGCACACAGCACTCGGTCGTTTAGAGTCTCCGGAGTAACCATGACAACCGAGAGAGACCCCAAGTGAATCCGAACGAGCGGGGCTGAGGCCGGAGCGAGCGTGAAAGAGTGATTTTGTTTGTGCGCTTTTGATCAGTCCAAACATCATCATCAGTAAAGCTCCCAATGTCATTCAAAGCGGCCGCGGTCTATTAAAAGTATCGCCTCGTTGGTGACTGAACCTCTACTATTTATGAAGCCCAGGGCCAGGGGCTGCATACAACAAGCACCGGGCAAATAAGCGAACTGTTACTGTCGCAACACAAGAGGAACGATGGCGCTCTCGCAGACGCTCCTCGTCTACGTACTGCTGTGCGTGCACCTCGGGGTCTCTTCCCAGCATTACCTACGTCTCCGTCCATCGCCCAGTGAGCACCTGCCAGTGCCTGACCTCAAGGAGGACCCGGACCCGGAGTTCGACCCACGGGAGCAGGACTTGGTAGAGAGGACTCTGAGGAAAAAGCTGGGCAGTAACTTTGATCCTAACTTCATGTCCATCAATTCACCCATGCTGGTGAACCTCTCGGACACGCACATGAAGCCGCACGGGCCGATGCCCAACGAGATTAAAAAGCTTGACCTCACAGAAACCCCGTATGGGAAACGGGTCAAAGTGGGGAAGAAAGCGAGGAGGAAATTCCTGCAGTGGCTCTGGACATACACGCACTGTCCGGTCGTGTACACTTGGAAGGATTTGGGCGTGAGGTTCTGGCCACGTTACATAAAAGAGGGAAACTGTTTCTCGGAGCGCTCGTGCTCCTTCCCTGAGGGCATGTCTTGTAAACCGGTCAAGTCTATCAGTAAGATGTTTCTACGATGGTACTGTCAAGGCTTCCTCAAACAGAAGTTCTGCACGTGGATACAGGTGCAATACCCAATCATCTCAGAGTGCAAGTGCTCATGCTGATCCTCGAGAAGGGGGTGTGGACTGGAAATACAGTTTTCTATTGCACTGTTAACTATTACAAAAGTGGGCACCATAGCAAATCTATTTTTTTATATAGCATTTAAAGTGAAATACCAACATTGTACATATTTAAGACAAATGCAGCTATTTTTTCTAATTGATCCAGGACCATATTTTATTCTGCGGAAAACATGAGCACTTCAAATGGAAGAGCTTTCTTTTTTTAAATATTTTTACATTGAGACTTTGAGAATGGATTGCTACACTTCTTCAAGAGGTGAACTTCTCAACTGAACTGACTGTTATTTCACTCCAATGCTGCCTAGAGGTTTTTGTACATTAATATCAATAATAATAATAATTAAATTGTTTAAAAAGTTGAGGCTAAAGATATATACTATAAAGGCGTGAACTCAGCTTTTTGGAATAGTATTGTAGAAATAAACAAATCTGTATGTTTTATTTATTATTTTAACGATTGTGAGTATAGAGCAAAGGGAAAGAGAATAGCAGAGTATACCAGAAACAAAAATATGGGAGATGTCTACTTGAATATTGCTAAAATGAGAAAAATAAATAAATAATTCAAACATATCAGTGTACATGTTATGGCTATCACGATGTAGCAATAAAGTCAATCTTTCAATGTGTTTAGTGTCAACCAATGGAGCCCCGGTTTGTGAAAAGGGGTGCGTCAAGTGACGTCCACGGGACTGCCTGTCAAAAGTGCCATCCGTTTGTAAGAGCGGAGGCGCGTGTTTGTGTGAGCTGAAATGATGATTCAGAGCGCGCCAGTGGCTTTGCGCTGAGCGTCTCTGGGCTGCATTACTCTGGAGGCTCACACAAAGTTCCACTGAGGTATTTGTAGACTCGAGGTGAACTGACTGCAGCAGACCGGCGCCTGTTCAAGTCTCACCGCCCTGAGAGAGAAAAACAAAGCCCCCAAAACAATGACCAACTGTTTTTCACGTTAGCAGAATTAACTCCCCAGCCAAACACACGCCGAATGAAAGAAATGAGTCGTTTTGTCTAAGTATGGAGGTCTGTGGTGTTTATAATATTCTTTAAATACAATCAACGACTTAAACAGAGCCATGACTAACGTCTGAAAGCGAAACTTTCCATTGAGCGCATCTTGTGTGCCTTCGAGTGATTTGTAGCTCTGTGGCCAGAGTTGGATTTGACACTTGCCGCTCGCTTATTGTGACAGAACCGCTGAGGGCTTTGGTAAGAAGAGAAGGACGGCAGCGTGCCAGCAGAAGGAGAGGGCGGTGGAGGAGAGAGGAGGGGGCTGCTTTCCTTACTGTCAGCTTCTTTCTTGATGATGTCTCGGGGTTTTTAGAAAGTGCGTCTGTGACTCTACGGCGCCACTCAGCCGCCCCCTCTCGACTGCGCAGAATGAGGCACTTTGGGAAACAGTAACCCTTTCAGGCTCTGCCCGGAGAGTATTTTAGAAGCGTGTGAAAGGCAATACGCCGCCCTGGCTCCAGCCAGTGAGGTGCGCACCTTCAGACACACAGCCTGCCGAGCCAGCCAGTCAGATGTGAGGGTCTCAACCCGGGTCCAGGGCCCGAAAGCGTGGTCATTTGTGGCGTTCAGACCCAAGAGTGAACACAATAGGCGATGTATAAAGTATGCTACTTTTACTTTCATTTAGAACCTTAAGAACATCATATATAAAATAAAAGAGGCAAAAATAAAATAGCAAAGTCTTCTGGAGGATGAATGTCCATGTGGTTTACTCTCATCAATGACTGAATGATAGAATACTTCAGCCTGTGTTTGGCTCTCTGCTGATCAAAATGTCAGTACCTGATTCGGCCATAAGCAGAAGACTGTAAAGTATGTGGCTTTACAAACGTTCACTTAAATTGCTGGGTACATTGTCTTTTTTGGGGTGATACGTGCTTAATCTCTGCATTAGAACAGCACGCATGGAGTGTTGACATGAGGGCATTATTCATACAGTGGCCGTAAAAATGTCAAGACGCCACAGCTCTTCTGCTGTCAGACTTAGTGTCATTTCTGTCTGACAGTGCTGTCTCAGCGCTCAAACACAGGCTGCTAACAAAGTGGCCCCAAATTACTCCCCCAAAACATTGGGAGAGAACGGTGTACATGCCCTGTAGATAGAACAATTTCATATTTATATCCAAGCAGAAGATAAAGAGCAAAAAAAGAATGGAATAAAAGCCTTCAGACAATTAGGTCGGTGAAGACCCTGGGGATGAGTGACATGCTCATGGTGAAGATGATGAGCGCTCATTATCATGATGCTTGTGGTCCAAGTGGTGGGTGGTAAAAGTCTCTGCGGTCATTTTCATTCCAGAACAAATGTGCTCTGGTCACATGGCAGTACCTGCATAGACAACTCAGCAGGATTAATAGTGTAATAAGTGTGGAGCCGCCACAAGCACACAGCACATATCTTTAGACAGACAGAGTCGGAGACAAGGCGCTGTGGCTGAAAGTGCAGCTCAAAGCCCACAGTAGTAAAAGCCTTTGAGTCAGCACTGTGAGGGTATTGATGATGACAGGGTATTAGCCCCAGCACTGGAGGGAGGGGGCAGATGATACGCAGCATACCAGCAGACCACCAACCCCGGCATGTGGCCCGTGTGTGTGTGGGCACATCGCATTAGCTGTGTCTCAAAAGCAATAGACGCAGTGTGTATCCAAGTGCCTATTAGCAGCCACATCTCAGAGCGTGCTGTATGTGTGCTACAGATCTCCTACACGTGTCCTGGTGGTCTTCAGTTGATTTGTCACTTTATGAAGCCACAAAAATGGTCTAATTATAGCCCAGTGTTACCACAGTTATGCCTGAAATGCATGTCTGTGTATTATCCCTGGTTCAGAAGTCACCAGTCTCAGAGATGGCTGAAACAGATCCCAAATCAGTTTTTATAAGGCTTCTTTCTTGTGGGTGGAGCTTTACAGACCTGACCTGTAGTACATGCATAATAGAGATAATTCCTTACATGCCACAGACATATTCCAGCTGGTCATATAAAAAAAATCTGATTGAATAATTCTCTTGTGTCAGGTTTTACTCAGGTTTGGAACCTTATGTGGAGTTGATCTCACACCAACATGTTATTGGGAATGTTACAGTAGTTTATGTTTTACTAACATTCAGCTGAATACTATACCTAGAGCAATTCTGTCCATTTCAGCAGGACACCTGAGTGACAATAAAAATTGGTCTCAGGGCCTCAGTTGCATTAAGCTTAAGACTAAACAGTGTCAAGTAAAGTGGGAAAAGCACGCATTGCCTTAAGATTCAGGAACACAACAGACATGTTTCTGATTACCCAGATTAACCCTTGTTAGACATAATGCCTAAATATAGAGCCGTGAGTGGCAAGGAGCTGCCAGGGCTGGGAATAGTGTGTATTCTGAGCCCTGTTTCCATGGTTACTCAAGCTTTTTGGTAGTGCTGGTGTGCATCTTAAATTTAGAAAATGAGGCCTTTGCACCAAAAGCTTTGTTGCTTAATTTGCATTATCTAGAGTTTGTTGTTTTTATCACATTCAGAAAACTGATTTGAGATTTTGACAGAAGCTCACACTTCATTCTAACCTTCAGCTAAATCCAGATTGTCATCGAGTCTGCAAAAGCAAAGTGTTTTCAAGAATCGTACTTCAATTTAAGTGACCTTCTGATCCGCTCTTATGCACTCCAGTTATTCCAAATAGAGTAGGAAGGCATTCATCGACAAGCGCAAAAATGAAGTGTTTCCTAATAAGTGCTCCTAATAGGCAATCTGGCCCTGGTTATCATAAGCATCCACACAGCTAATGCATCAACTGCATTTAAGATGTTTACTTGTCCACTCAACCTAATCACTGTTGGGATGGTGCTGTTACATCGGAGTTTTCCCCTAATTCAAATCTATATTTCCATATCCATCTTCTGATGGCTCGCTGATTGCTCCCCAGGACACACAGCTCCACACACCCCCTTCACAGCCGCCCGGCGCTGTCTCCCTGTGCCCCTCTGTGCGCCTGCATGGCATGCTGAGAATGTTTACTTTCGCCACAGTGTGTATTTACAGAGCCTAATAGTTTTTTAGGCCGCAATGGCGCCTTGCTCTGTAACATGTGTACAACCCAACTTACTACCTCCAACTCCTGACAGGCTGAAATATGTATCTCCCACTCGCAAAATTACACAACAAACAACTTCTAGCTGTGATGAGCCCTGTTACTAAAGCAATCTGGGACATATACGCAACATATACATAAAAAAGTGTCTACCAGTACTGTATATACAGACAGACAGGCAGGCAGGCAGGCAGACAGACAGACAGGCAGGCAGGCAGGCAGGCAGGCAGGCAGACAGACAGACAGGCAGGCAGGCAGACAGACAGGCAGGCAGGCAGGCAGACACACAGACAGACAGACAGGCAGACAGACAGACAGACAGACAGACAGACAGACAGACAGGCAGGCAGACAGGCAGGCAGACAGGCAGGCAGACAGACAGGCAGACAGACAGACAGACAGACAGACAGACAGACAGACAGACAGGCAGACAGACAGACAGGCAGGCAGACAGGCAGGCAGACAGGCAGGCAGACAGACAGACAGACAAAATACAATGACACCAGTTTACGACTTTATTGATCAGGTTTGATCAATCATTAGAGAATCATGTTCCACAGACACACAAACAGAACGGATCAAATGCTGGTTTCAACACTGTGGGAGTTAATAGACAGTGCATTCAACCCTGGAGAGAGGATGGAGTTTTAAATGGGGCCTACAACACTCGGTCCATTGTCTTTCTGCCATTAGACAAAGCCAGCCTGAGGTGACCAAACAGGTGAACATAACCGGCTGTATTTTTCCCAGAGGGCCACTGGGCACCAACCTGATGTGCTGACGCCTGGCTGTCTGTCGTATTCAGCCGAGGTGGTCTATTCAGAGTAAGGGATGTATACGTGTGTGTTGGTGTGTAAAACAGAGGGAGGGAGGAGGCAGAGGGTGAGCCACAGAGAATGCTTGGTGATGGGTTACCAAAAACAGAGCACCGGGGGACAATGGGACCTAGGACATTCCTGACATAACCCCAACACATCGAGGAGGAAGTGGAAAGGGCTGGGGGGGTTTATTGGTGTCAGCGGACCCCGAGAAGAGGAGCGAGTGCCTCTTTTGTCCCCTCCGGCGTTGGAAAACGATTGAATCGAGACGCCTTGCAAAAGAGTGGACAGGCTCCTCAACGCGTAACACACATAACACATAATCAGGCCTTTGAAAGAAGAACCACCAATTAGAAAATGGACATATAGAGGCTGGAGTCTGAAAGAGGCTGTGCTCTGTCAGTGTGTGTGGCGGCCCGCATGCACTTGTCAATAGGGTCTGGATGTAAAGGGAGAGCCAAATGGGACGCTTTTCAGCTCAAAGTGCACAAGGGTTGACCCCATGGGAACGGCGCAATGACCTTGTTTGAATCAGACGGCATTTAGTCTCATTTAGAAATGGTTCGTGTTACACTGAAAGAGGCCATGACGAGCCACAAAATGCAATACTCCGGTAATTGGCTGGACATTTGTCAAGTGAACTTCCCATAGTGTTATCCAAAACTTTGCGTGTCCCTCAGGGGAAGTGGACTTTCAGGATACTCTTAAGTCAAATGGGCCTGAGTGGTTAGTGCTCTTTCCTCACAGCAACAAGGCCCTGGTTTTGAATCCCAGCCCGGGCAATGCCTTTATGTATGGAGTATGATGTTCTCTCCCAGGTGCTTTGTGGCACGAACTAACCCTCCATCTGATGTATGATTACAATTACGTTTAAAATAAATCAGTAAAAATGATTATGAAGCTCAGATAACCCAGAGTGCATATTTAATAAATCCACGTAGTGAGAAACACTATTGGAAGTCCTGGTTTTGGATTCCATTGTAATTACTGGCCCGCCCTGAGTCTCCTTACAGCTTATGCAAACCATATTGAAGGTAAATACCCCTTTTGTGAAAGGAAATGATTAGGAAAGCTGACCACTGGAGCCGACAAAGAAGGTTTTCTCCATAGATACCTGAGACTTAAGCCCTAGAGAAAACATCAACACTGCAGTGATTGAAGACTGTCTTTAAATGCCAATACAAGGAGATGAAGAAAACCAACGGAATGAGCAGCACAAGACTGAATAAGGAACTATATCGTAATAAGAGATTTCCTTTTTGGGGGTAGGTGGGGGGGAATTAATCTGTTAGTTACATCATCTTACCTTTTGCATGTGGACCTGCTACTTGATGGCTTGTCTGACATCCTCTCCATATGCTGTAACAGGTAAAAGCACACATTAAACTGAAGCAACACTGACATCTAGTGGATACTCTTTTAACAAACACTAGGCTTATCTGTGTGATCTCCTCTTGATTTGGTCAAAATCAGTCAGCACTACTGTAGAAAGTCACATGTCCTGACTCTCAACAATAAGTCTGACTGGCTGTGATTTGCAGTCATCAAGTAAACTGTCTGATGTTGATAAAGTCAAGGTAAGCATACATCGGTTCCACTTAAAAATGGGTCACTCTTTCCATCCTCTGTTGGAGCGTGAACTAAGAATAACCACAGATACTGATGTTTATAAATCTGGACAGACAAGAAGGAAACATAAGACCCATCAATGTTTTCTCTAAATGATTGCAGATTTATTTTGTCACTATTTACAACCAGCGTATCAGAGCTGAAATTCCCCCTCAGCATCCGCTTCCAACTCTGCAGATTAAAACTAATTCGGTGGCTCCGTAGCCTTGGGTGGCATTGCTGCGACCGTACAATTTATTAGCTAATCGTCGAGACAGTGCCAGATTCCCCAGCTCATGAATATCAAGGCGGAATGGGAACCAGAATGTGCGCTTTCTTTCAAGCATTGCGCCGCGGCATTCTCAGTGTTTCAGAACACACATCGAGTTCAAATGGGAACTCCCAAGCACTTCCAGCTGGCAACACTTTGGGATAATGATCCTGGATTCCTCACAAATGAAGGGTCTAAATACCACCAGTGAGGTACCTGGACCCCCTCCCTTAATTCATGCATAGCTACATGTATGTAAAAACACGCACGTACTTTGAAGCTCTGGGCTAATCATGCATTCACTGAGCAAATCAGGAAGTTACATTTCCCATCTTTTATCCATGGGTTTCAGACACAAGACTCAAAATATCCATTTGAATGGGCGCAATTAGCAAAATTAGTGAAAGAAATCACATAAACTGCAGATTTTTAGTTACTATGTTGTTCTGTAAACAACAAAAATGTGTTTTGATTGCTAACCCTGAACTTTAGATCTTTACATCTCTCCTCTCACATGTTAAGGCTCCTGACACGTTCGAATGTGAATTGTGATTTTTCGACCCCAAAAAATTGTGCAGCCCTAGTTTAAGAATGTTTCTCATTTCAGACCCATGGAAGCTCTTTAAAGATGGCTCCAAAGAAATGACAGAACAAAAAACAATCTCAACATGATTGGACATTAGCGTTGTAAAAAAAAACATACAAAAAAACGTGTATCTTAACTCCACATCCATTTGAGCAAGAAACGATAAATGACTCCAAAAAAAAAAAAAAAACAACACCGCCCAAGAAGTGACTTCCTGTTTCAATCCAGCGAGCCAAAATAAAAGCACAGCTCGTCTCATTCATTAGTTCAGCAGGTACTTGCAACATAACAAGAATATAATTAAATACACACAAGTTTTTTGTCTGTTAATAGTTAGGCAGGAAGAAAGTTGAACTAATGAATAAGATGGTGCTTTTATTTTGGTGTGCTGCATCGAAACAGGAAGAAGCTACTTGGGCGGCGTTATATGATTGGAGGTTATGCAGGTCACTAAAAATTAAATTCCCTTTTATTTCTACTTTTATAATGGTTTTAGTCATCTTAATCAGGGGGAAAGAAATACAGTCCTTTCATTCTGTCTTGTAACTGCATTATTTCCTATATAGTTCAATTTAATTCATGTTAATTTAAAACAGCTTTTGTGTTGTGCACTTTGGCATTGAAAGCAGTAACAAGTATCAAGTTTTTTCTTTAGTTTGGAAATCCAAATGACATTCAAGTATTATCTCACCTGGACAATGTGGAGTTACTTTAAACCCCCATGCTCCAGCCAAGTGGTATCCTGACTTAAAAAAAAAAAAAAAAACCTTGAGTCATCTGTCGGAGACCACCTTCAGTGATGCAGTGTCAGAATGATGGATGGGACAATAATACAGGCACAAGAACCATTGAGAGCTTTCCCTTGATTTTGACAAGGCCAACTCAAGCAACAAGGAGCGACATTCTCCTGTGTATCCATTAATATCTCCTCTGCCCCGTGCCACTCTGGCCCAGGGCTTTGAAGTGGAGCAGCAGCTGAGCCTTGAGTGTGAGAACATGTATATACAATAACACTATCTTGTCTTAAGGAGACTTGAGGGAAAGTAAACAGTGTAGGTTCCACAAGTGCATTATAAAGAGCTGTTTATTTTGACCATAACCTGTCTGATGGAGCGCCCTCATTGCTCTCTCTAGATCTTACTTGACCTCATTCCTGCAACACTCCAAAAAGTCATCACAGAAACCTACCCACAATCCTTCGGGGGTTATAACCAGCAGAAACTAATTATCAGTCGAATGGGTTCCACTTGTGGCTCCGTGCTTGGCCCACATCTCAGCTTCACACTGTAAAAACACAACACAGCTCATTTTCTACGAGCCAGATAAGCTCTTTAAGCCATTCAAATACAGAAAATAAACAAAAGGAGCTTTAAAGATATTTGTTGATGATTTGTCAGCCCACTCTTGGCTCTCGGTTACTCGGGGCATGTAGAAAGGAAAGTTAGGCTTTATGTGTTACAAGAGTTGGTAACAGACTAAATTATGGGCTATAACCGTCCTTGGCGTGATCTAGGTCTTGGCCTTGTAATTTAGCCAAACAATTTCTATTCTTTTTTTTTTTCAATATATAACCTATATGTCTTTTTTTTTAAGAGAGAGAGAAACAACAATAACCATATATATAACATATTAACTGTTGTGCGTTAAGAAGCAAAAGCTATTTACTGCTAAAGCTACACCTGTAAGAATAAAGAGTTAATGAAGTAGTTCTTAAGTTGCAATCACGATATACATTGACATCTTAAGATCTTAAATACAAAACAATTGCATAAAAACAGCTACCTCTGCACGGAGAAGGCTTTACTGACATTGTGCATGTCCATCCTTTGTTTCCCTACCTGCACTCGCGCGCATTCACGGTCACGGACTACATGTTGGGGTGATGCCCTCTACGCCCACAAGAGGGCGCGCTTAACCTGAAAAACAACGTGGTTTCGTTTTAAAGTTCAGGCAAAGTCGGCCTCCTATCTGTACAGCGCAATGGTGCCAAAAAGAGAAGGAACATCCAGAAGGCTTACATATTCTCCGGCCTGTCCGCCGCAGGGAACCCGCCTGACACAGGACTGCACACTGCGCCCTGCACATAACTGTGCTCCAAGTACGACACCACTCTGAGGAGCAGGACAGAGGGCTCCCTGTAGAGTTCTACTATATGAAAAGGGGTGTAGCTAAGCACTTTTTTGTGCCTATTTGCCTATTTTATAATGGCTGCCTTCGGCTCTCTTGTTAGTCCTACTAGACTGAGCATGTTAAACATTTTAGCCTGAACTTTACATTATTCATGCTTTACTGCTTTGTAGTAAACAGCCTGTTATTTTGGAGTTGGAATTAGTCTATAATGATAACGATGTGCCCACACTTATAAAACATTCAATTTAAATGTACCAGGAAACTTGACAAATTGGTTAAAAGTGATGTAGCCTGATTTTCAAATTGACTAGTGTAGTTAATCACTCTAATGTGGGTCGGTTGCCATGTTGAATCCAAAATCTTGGATTCAGAATTGCAAGATAAATTGCAAGATACTGCCTGCAATTTACCATGTAGATTATGGTCCTCTGGTAATATTTTAATTCAGTGGCACCAAGTTTCCATGATAGGCCCGGTCAGTCCGGGTGGTTCACGCCGGAGGATGGTACAGTAAACACAGGAGGAATGTTGATCAGCTTATTGGGGAAGGCGCCGTGATCATGGCGCTGGTTGGTTGCCTGCATCTGCAATAATATGCTGCTGTCGCCTGGAACTGTGCTGTTCTGCTGGGATGATTTTACAAACTTAAATTTACAAACTTTTTAATCTTGCAAAATTTTCATGATTTATTTTCATGATTCAAAATAAATGTATAAGATCAAGATGCGGGGGCCGATTTCGTGCGCTTTTACGCTTTACACCAGGAGTTCATTGTTTACCAGAACTTTGCACATAGTATCTTTAATTTCGAAATCCCATGTCATATATTCACATTTACAACAAAGATAAAACCCTCATGTCATTTATAGTGAACACGCCCGTGTTAGAGGCGGCCAGTGTCAGCGCGTCAAGAGTGTGTTGTAAAAGTGAGACCAGTTGTGTAGTTGGGCGTGTAAACACAGTGCAAGTGCGACTTTGACAAAGTAGTTATTTTAGTTTGTGGGTTGTTTTGGCCACAACGCTAAATTATACCTGTCGCCAAATTACAGGTGAAGTTAAGGCAACACACACACAGAGAGACCAATTGCTCGGTCTGTTGGACTCTCTCTCCCCATGTGTTTCTCCATCTCTCTCTCTCCCTCTCGCTCTCTCACGCTCGCGCACCGGGGGAAATGTGGGTTTGATTTGTGGGAGCAGCCTACCCCGCGCTGGGCTTTACAACCTATGGCTGGAGTGGCCGCTCCTCAGTTGGTGTGAGCTCCGGACGCGGACAGACGCAGTGCTCCCCGCTTCTCCACATCATTGACTGTCCTTTCGTGCTCCTTTACATTTTCACTGCACTCTGGAACACGGGATGTTTTGAGTCGGAGGACCGGTCTCAGTTTGGATTTTACACATGTTTTAGGACGGTCACGTTTCGCACTTGACTTAAGGTGAGTTCAATACTTCCATGGTCTATTTTGAAGCTGTTTTTTTTTTTTTTGGCTCTTACTGTTGTTTGGCTATTATTTTGGTCACATCTATCCCATCAGATTATTGTGTATGTCCTGTATGGTTGTCGGGTTTTTTTGTGTGTGTTTTTTTTTTTTTGGTGACTGAGGCAAAGGCAGGTGTCAGTGGCTCACTTCACTTGACCCTGTGGACGAAGCGCACTGTCCGGTGCGCACTGAAGAGGCAGGATTGAGCAAAGCCTTTAATAGCGACTGTGCTCAATGCCAGCAAGAGATGCCAATGCAAGCAGAGCGTTTCTTGGTTCTCCTCTTCCTTGGTTCAGCGTCTGCCAAGTCTCCCAAAGCGTTTGTCACTTCCACTGTTTTCCCTCAAGATTCAACAGCGCCATATGCACCGTGAACAATATATATATGCCATTAACTATAGGCCCGTATACTTTCTTACTTCTATTATGAATGTTAAAACTGCACAAACACCAACTATTGAGCATTCTCTTAACCTACATCTCACTTTGATTCAAATTGATTTAGGATTTATAGAATCCATAAAGTGATCCCAAAATGCTTGGTCCTTATTTGCACTGTTTTGGACTGAGGTCATCTGGCACTTGTTTTTCCATCATCATTTGATTATCACTCCGTGTCTCCATCAGCAACAGTGATGTGGAGCTAAGGACAAAAAGAATCATGATCTGTGCTTTGAAACACATGCCTCCTCTGGATCCTGTTTTCCTGCACCATTCGAGTCAGTACCTCATGAGATTGACACAAGCAAATGCTCCTCCTCTTTAAGTGACGGCCTTTTGAGACCTGTCTGCGCGTTCTGTCCATCGCAAAAGGATTCTAAGTTGTTTTCCTCGCGAGCAGAGGTGGATGTGGGGTGAAATGATGCGCGTCTGAACGAAGGGGAAAACAAAGTGGAGTGGCTTAAGTGTTTTCTGTGAGACCCCCGTGTGTTAAAAACAGCCCTGGGTCATCAGCTCATCACTCTGTCCTGTCAGAGGGGACCAGGCTGTGGCACTGTTAGCACCCTGCCAGGCCTGCATGTGTCGGCCACATTAGCTGCAGATGCTCTGGTGTGTGTGGGCTCTGTCTGTGGCCTGTGCCCATTTAGTGCCGATCAGGAGGTTTTGTCTGGCCCAGATTTTCCCGAGACACCACTTGCGTTGACAGTGGAGGCAGCGTTCACTTCTCATGCCACATTTCTCCAAAAGGAATGGCTTTTCCCCCTCCATCTCCCTTTTCCCCTTCCTTGTGCAAATGATGGTGAGACTGAAAAAGTTACATTTACTATAAATATATAGACTGCAAAGAGACCATTTACCACTA
This sequence comes from Gobius niger, assembly GCF_951799975.1. Classification (NCBI taxonomy): domain Eukaryota; kingdom Metazoa; phylum Chordata; class Actinopteri; order Gobiiformes; family Gobiidae; genus Gobius; species Gobius niger. Next base: position 11,557,400 of record NC_136870.1, on the reverse strand, counting down.
TTTCTATGACCAGAGACTAGTGAACGGAATGATTTATTAATAAGATGTTTTTTTCTTATTATAAATTTGCAAATTGACATCTATTGGCAGAGGATTTCCCTTACATACTCAAATCAAGGTCAAGTACTCTTACTGCAGGAAGATTGTTTTTGCAGTGAGGTGTTCAGTCACAGGGCAGGGCTCCAGACTCAGACCAGATCAAGGACACGGATGTTACTGACCACCAAGACGAGCACTCAGAAGGTCAGAAAGTCCACCCATTATGAATCACCATTTTCAGTTCAGGATCAGGCAAATCTGCCATATAAATCTCACGACTTCAAATCCTTTTAGCTGACAAAGATTACACCTTTGTGACTGTGGAATGCCACCACTTTTTCATACTATGACAAGAAACATATCGCCTTAGTTAGTTTGTGCTGACAAGGAATGTATTGAACCGTATATGCCTTATGGTTTGGTTCCATGTGGATAGGGCCAGAAAGTACCAAATCATATTATTAGTTATCTTTCAGAATGTTGTGATGATCGAGCGACGGTGGCTTATGCACTTTCTTGATAAGCGCTGTGTTTGTTTATTGGACTGGCCTGTGAGCCAGTGCTTCCCCTCACGCACGGGGAGGCAGGGGTTAAAAGTGTGAGGCAGCCCCCGTGGCCTCTTACGGACTAGCTGAGCCACATACGCTGACATGAGGACCATGTGTTTGTCCATCAACATGTGTTTAAGTGTCATGTATGCCACAGTGTGAGTATTACAAGCACTTAATAAAATAATTAGTGGTTTTTCCCCCTGTGAGTTCAAAGCAGGTTGTTGCTCTGGGCTGTGGGCTAGAGGTTTCTCTTGTGCAATGGAAAAAAGAGACTTGTTTTCCTGTTGGGGGGGGGAACCACAGCACTGCCTACCGCAACGGCCTTCAAACAGCTCCAGCGCTTACCTCTTCTCTCCGTAAAGCCCCTTCATCCTGCTGAAAGAGTGACTTCCTTACTTATTCTATCAGCTGTTTGCTCGGATTGCATCGTAGGGCTCATTTGACCGATGGCCCAGTGGATCGATAAAGTAGCTTGTTTCCATCACTCTGCTGAAGTCCATGGGAAATGTTCAATCAAAGAGCGAGGTCCACCCACGTAGACCTGCTGAAACCGAGCATTTTAAGAGCCTCCACAGTTCCTGCCCCTGTGACACTTACTGAGAAGGAATCTGGCTGTGGGTGTCATCCTCTTTTCCCGGGAACATCTTGACAGCACATGGAGGAGAAGTATTTTCTTGCAATTGAAAGTGGATCAGCGGTGAAAATGGAAGAGTGGCTGTAGCCGATTATTTTCTCATAGTGGAATCTGTTGTACATAATGTTGCTACTCACCGGAATTCGCACAATACACTTTTCAGCCATATTTTGGTTTCCTTGTAGTGGAGAGAGGCTGATTCAGACTCTGTGCTGAACCAGCCGTGATTCAGCCGAGATTCCGTAATCTCTCTGAACCCACTGTAAACCCGGGGCGGCCTGGGTGTGTGGGAATGGTCCTGACCTCACCATCCACCTCGGCGCTGTCTGCCTCCTCTCTCCTCCCGTTGGCTCGTGGATCAGGTTCTGTTGATTTAAAGAAGTCGGGGTCCCGGGCCAGAGCCGTGTGGGCAGGGCAACAGAAGCAGCGCGCATTCCTCCGTGGGGCGTTCGTTCCGAATCTTTTCCCTCTCCTCCTTCAGCCCCTCGCTCCCGAAAAAATGGAAAAATAGAGACGCAGATTATTGGACTAATGTCTTTTTGGATGTGTCCATGTCAAACGCCCACACGTTCTTGGACAGGAGTAGGGCTTAAGAAATTAGGCGGGGATCCCAGGATAATGATGTCTGTTTGTAAGAGCAGACCCCATCCTCAGTAATCCTCCATATTAGCTTGTTAAATATCCAAAATATCCAGCTCTAACTTCAACACTTTCTTCATAAGTGGTGGCAATTTGAGTGGTCTGAATGATCTGAATTAGAGATGGAAAAGCATCACTTGGTGACATCAGCAGGTGGGGGGTGGGTGTCTCTTGGAGAAGGACAGCGGATGACTTATATATATATACATTATAGCAAGGTTGATATGCCTTTTTAATGATCCAAAGACACACACAAAAAGTACACAGATGAGAGAGGTGAAGAGTCTGACCTCAGCTGTCAGAGCCGGCCACTCACTCTCCCAACGGTTTGTTTACACTATCAGCATGCGTGTTTGGATGACTAAAGCATGCAAACAATTGGTTTTACCCCAAATTCCCCTTCGCGTTTGCTAAAAGAAACTTATCCAAAGATACGGTGGTGCAGTGAAGTGAGGTGGTCCGGGCTGACACACCATATGATGATACAGTGTTGGGACTGTATTTCACAGATAGCTCCTACTTACGGCGCTAATTGCCAGCATCCTATTATATTCATACCATCAATCTTTGTGTGATGATAATGAGGCTGGAAGTGCCCCCTGTTGTTAGCCTATTAAAACGGCCTCCATGCCCCCACGCAGCCGCTAATAACCCCCCCAGGGATCACTGTACGGCAGGCTGCGGCGTGAGGGGTCCGGCACGCTGTCATCTGGAGGAGGCGACCCGCAAGACCCTTTATTTCCCCGAGTCCAGCGCTCCCACGTGGGATACAAAGTGGCTCAGCTGTCTGCTCCCCCACCCCCCCACTCTACCCCTCCCAGTGCTGCTGCTGCTGCTGCTGCCGCCGCTGCTTCTTCTTCTGCTCCCAAGCCAAATAAAGCCTCTCAGCCACTTGTGTTTTCCTAATCTGTGAACTCTGACAGGGGCGCCCACGCTTGAAAGGGAGACAACTCAACATGGGACGATCCCCCGGTGACAGGGAGAAGCTGAAAAAACGCTCCCCGGAATGTTCCTGCTGAAAGTGCGGACCACCCTGCCGCCCTCAGATCTGTCCGTCCGTCTGTCCGGCTGTGGACTCCTCCGGCTGGGTTATAATCGGATTTCCTTTCCTTTTTTCCCCCCCGCCTATACCTTCCTCGTTGGGTTGTCATTGCTTGATTACTTAAATATTCGTCTCGGCCAAGAACAACTTTTAAAGCAGGATGTTTCCCTTCTCTCTCCACTCACATGTGCGCGCAGAGTACAGCGACTTTCCATCGAGAGCTGTGGCACATCCAGGCCACTCTCAAACTTACATTTTTACCACTGTTTACTTGGCTTTATCAGAACTATTGGGATTTTTGAATTCATACATTTCTCACAATAAGCGTCCACACTTTGGCCAAGGGAATGAAGTGCCTGCCACAGTGTCTTGGTTTTGAGTCCCAGCTGAGGACATCCAAATAACTAGTAGTTTCATTGTTTTGTTTCCCTCCAAAATCTGAAATGGATTACATTGCCGATAGTATGGCTTGACAAGCTCTGGCATGAATTTCTATGAATCATTCAGCATTTTGCGTGGAATTCATCTGGTTCTTATAGAAACGCAGGCCCAAATCTGCTGCTACTTGAACCAAACATAATGAAAGACAATGTGCGCCGCCTCATAGGATACTTGTGGCTTGTTAAACACACTGTCAGGGCTGAAAACGGAGAGTGTTCTTGCTGAATTGGAGTCTCAGCATTTTACGGGTCACCCAGCTTCACCGCTGACATCCTGGCACACTCTCCAAACATTTAGTGAAACATTCCTTTGCAAGTGATATCGGGGTAATGCTTTTATAAAGACCAGATTCAGTGGAATATTTCAGTACTAAACAGTCATGTCACTGCTCTCTGTGGAAGAGTCATCTCCCAGCAGGTCCGGCGGCACACACAGAGCACCATATTTAGTCAGATACAAAAGAGCGCGGCGCTCGGGTCTAATCTGTTCCCCCGGCTCCCCCTGTCCCTGTGTCTCTGTCGGGTTGCCTTCTCCTTTGCTCTAACTCGTCTTTTTCTTTTTCTCCGACATCCATTCATCGTTGTCCTCTGCTCTATGTCCCCTGAGTGTCCCTGGTCCCTGAGTGTCACTGTCAAAGTCCTCACTTACATTTGAGTGCCTGTTTGTGCTTTACTGGGACGTGTCAAGTTTTTTAGTTTTGTTCCTCTTCTCTTTCCTGTCATTGAACTTTTTTGTAGTTTAACAACATTCTGAGGTTGTTGTCTCACAAAAGGGGACTTGCATCGCTATCCATTTAACTCATTTATCATCTCACATGCTCTTAGCCTATAGGTGGATTCACTGTTGTAAAAAACATATGTATATTTTTTTTTAAATGCTCTTAATGATGCAATGTTTGTTTTGAAAACAGAACTGATCTTCGTCTGTCTTTCTGCAGGACAAAAGTTTTCACCTTTGGCAGAAGTGACGCTGGGCACAATCGACATTCATTCATCTCTTCAATCCGCTGTCGCAGAAACGCTTTTACCGAGAGGATCTTGGACAGCCCACAGGCCGTTGGAGCAGGATGAGGGAGTCCTGGAGATGCCTTTTGGCTCTGTGCCTTTTGGCATGCTCTGCCTTCTGCCACAGTGCTATAAACCCCTTTGCAGGACAGCAGGCCCCTCTGGACCCTTGCTACGATGACACAGGAGCGGCGCGCCGGTGTATCCCTGAGTTCATCAATGCTGCCTTTGGCAAAGAGGTGGCCGTGTCCAGTGTGTGCGGCAAACCCACCTCTCGCTCCTGCAGCGTGGTGGAGCGAGGCGACGACCGGCCGTCTGTTCGCACATGTCAGATCTGTGATGCAGCTGACCCCCGCCGCGCCCACCCCCCGTCCTACCTCACAGACCTTAACTCCGCTCATAACCTCACCTGCTGGCAGTCCGAGAACTTCAACACCTCGCCTCACAACGTCACGCTCACGCTGTCACTGGGGAAGAAGTTTGAGATAACCTACGTGAGCCTGCAGTTCTGCTCCCCTCGCCCTGAGTCCCTGGCTATTTACAAAAGCATGGACTACGGAAAAACCTGGATGCCCTACCAGTTTTACTCGTCTCAGTGTCGTCGCTTGTACAACCGGCCCAACAGAGCCACCATCACCAAGCAGAACGAGCAGGAGGCTGTGTGCACAGACGGACATACAGACCCCCTCCCGCTGTCAGGAGGACTCATCGCCTTCAGCACTCTGGACGGGAGGCCCTCAGGGAAGGACTTTGACAACAGCCCAGTGCTGCAGGACTGGGTCACCGTCACAGACATACGAGTCATGTTCAGCCGGCCCCAGCTGCCCCGGGACCACACTGTGGGGATGAACAATGGAGGGAGGGAGGACGAGCCTGTGGCTGTCCCATCCACTATGGCCACTTACTTTTACGCCGTGGGAGACTTCCAGGTCGGTGGAAGGTGTAAATGCAACGGACATGCCTCGCGCTGTTTGAAAGACAAGGAGGGGAAGCTGGTGTGTGACTGTAAGCACAACACCGAGGGCCCCGAGTGTGACCGCTGCAAACCCTTTCACTACGACCGGCCGTGGCAGAGGGCCAGTGCCAGAGAGGCCAACGAGTGTCTACGTAAGTCTTCTCTCCTCTATCCAGCTCTGAACACAACCTTACAACAAACCACAGTAGCAACATGGGCTGCGAGGGCACATGTTTTATTTATCTCCTGGTAGTTTTAGCTCAATCTGAGACCGAGAATGTAAGTAATATGTTTTCTCCAGACCTTTTTCCACCACATGTGCTGCTTTTGACAGTTTTGCTCTTAGTATAAATAGACTTTCGGCTTTATTTAGTTCAGTTGTGCTTGTCATAAAAATATCCGAGCATCGGAAACTCGGTAAAAACCACTGCCCTCTTTTTAACCCTGCTCGATAATGAAATATAACCACATCCAGAAAACACTCCGCTTGATATTTCTGACATGTTGTAATTGCCCAATGCGTTGGTCTCAAATCCTATTTCGACGTGGACCGTGCCAGATCTGTTAGCGCAGGTCAGAGGGGCCAGAGTGAGGGAGGGGGGAGCAAAACCAGCGTCAATCAAATAAATTCAAGCTTTCCCCTTCTTTCTTTTCTTTTTTTACTCGCTCTGCCAACTCTACCTTTCCTTGGCGCCTGCTCTCGCCTTGACACCGTTCTTGACTAAAGCCATGCGCGCTCACTGCTCTAAACAATATCCTGTGAATCCCTTAGTGTTTTCTCCGGTAATGTCGGACACGCCTCTTTTGACTGTGGCCGTAGCGGTTTCCGAAACTTTACACCCGCTCCGCACCGGGCTGCTCTCTGAGGAACTGATATGTCACTTCCATCCATGAGTCCTGAACTAAACAGCCACGCCGCAGCAGCCAACTGGGATGACCTAATCCGCGTGTTGATATTGGGCAGTTAAAAACAATTGCCTGTTGCACGCTATACCTGACCACTCATCCGGACACGCCAAATATTCAATCCCAAATGCCCACATTTTAAGTTCCAAAAACCTTATTCCAGAGATATTTCTTTCCAAAATATATACACGGTGCTGTTCGGATCCCTCACTGCGCTTTCCTTGCTGTTGCACGAGAACGTGTCATTGTTTAGACTGGGAGAGTGAGTGAGGGCTACAGGCATCCCATAGGTGTCACCAAAGTCTTCACAGGGCCCCGGGGTGTTTGTGTGTATGAGGGAGGGGGCGTGGGGAGGTGACGGGGGGCACACAGAGGTCATGATCCTGAGTGGGGTGGTGACAAGGTTAAGTTGTCGTGAGAATGCTTGTGGCTAATAAGGAATTCTGAGGGGCAGACGCAGAGCCGGAGCAGTGGTTGTTTGACACCCGTCTGCGGCGCTGAAGAATGAAGTGTTGTGTGGCTGGCTGTTCCTGCGGGCAGATTGTAGCCCTGCATTAAACATGATCTAACAGACTGGGGTTATGCCTGACATGCGGTGTATGGTGACAGTCCACTGGCGCGCTCCCACAGACGGAGACACTATCCATGCGCGCACTATAGCGTGTACTCGTGTACCTCTTCACTGTGAATCCCTCCCTGAACAGTGACACAGCTTTACAAATCCCCCTGCAGACGCGGGGGAGAGCTGCCCATAAAGCCGTCTGTTTGTTCACACTGAAGAAGACATGACAGAAAACGCTGTGTCGGGTTTGTCTCCAGCTGAAGCCACAGACAGAAAGAGGAAGCAGATGGATATAAGCTGTTTGTGTTCTGCTGGGGATGGAGTGTTGGCTTTTCTGCTGGCACACTGCTACAATCAAAACACTTTAAGATGTGAAAGGCTTTATCATGCCTGAATAAAGTGTGCTAAAGCCGTGAGACCAGAGTCCTCTAGTGCATTCCCTGACAAAGTGTCACAAGGTGTAGATGCTCATTTATGATGGAGCTACTACAGACTCTTGGCCATGTTTGCAGCCATGTTGGCTCTGTTTGCACACAGAGCCAAGCTGTTCTCTTTTCATACCTCCTCCTCTCATTTGGATTTCGACAGGAAGTCCTGAGTAGTGCTCTGAGAGGTGTACAGGCCTGTGCCAAGCCTCATCCATCCCCAATGGAGCAGAATACAGTGCTGTGCTGCTGCGACCGAGAGAAATCAATGCTACATTAGACTTTTTTTTCCCTTTTTCTTTTTTTTTTTTTTACTGTAGATCCAATTATGTGATACTATTAGTTTTATTACTACTAAGTAAATCATTAAATATTACAGAATTACAGAATCAAATGATTTTGCATGTGCAACTACAGTATATAACACACCAATGCCATCACCTGGACTGAAAGCTTCATGAGAGGAGGTTATTATATTGAATGATAGATGGCATTAGATCATGCCTGTCCCTAGATGAAGCTGCACATTAAAGCTGTGTATCAGAGGGAAATGAATGTGACATGTTACAGTCCAGTCCTCTGAGGGTGTGGTGTCAGGCAGCTCAGCTTGTGCTTTTAGGAAACTCTTAGCTGGAATTAGCAGGACACTGACAGATGGAAGAGTGAAAAGATCCAGACGAGGTGCAAGATACAAGTGTGAACCTGGTGGAAAGTCCAACCCTAAACGCTGATTAGAATTTCCAAATAGGTTTTCCTTTCCCCTCACATCTCAAGGGCACACAGAGGTTAGGCCGCTTTCAGACGCACTGCTGCACTTGTCAGGACATTCTTCAGGCTTTGTGATTGAGGAGTGGCCTCACTTGTGATCACATCAATGAAAACTGATGCTACGATTGTTAAATGTACTAAAATGTCATTGGAAGAATATTTTAAAAGTTACCTGGAGCAGACAAAACTACATGCTCTTGTTACTGTGTAAAGCCATTTGCTAATACCTGAATATTCAAAGGCGGAGGATAACACATGCATGTGCCATGTTGCAACTTTCGCTAATTGACTTCAGTCCCCCCCCCCCTCCTGTCTCAGCGCTGTGGCTGCGGGCTAACAGGGACCCAACACTTCAATTAGTTCCACTGCAGCCCTCAAATGAGCCAGAGCTATGTGTGTGAGTGCGTATGTGTGTGTGCAGAGGGGCTGCTGAAAGGTGGATTTGAAAAGGGAACCTCCTGCGCTTTCAAATAATTACACAGCAGAGGAATGTTGTTCTAAAATCAACAGCCCTATGAAATGATGCCTCTGGGGTGTTGGCGTGAGATGCAGGCGCTTGCTATATGAGTGTGACCGACATACACTTACTCCTCTCGGATTCAGTGTTACACGGAGATGGATGAAGTTGTGCAGTAAATAGGTTTAAGTTAAGGTTTTCAAATCAAGTCTACAAAACTTCTAAACCTACAACCTTCAAGGGACCGACAACATGCACAGCAGGCTAATCCTGCAGCTAAAACACCTTCAGTTGTCATGTGCATAGAAAACCATAAAGACTGTCCAAGTTCAACAAGGATATATAGCTTAAACGTTGAGTCTTTGTGTTGTCTTTTCTTAAAAACATAGCAGCAGAGATGTCAGTCGGGTGAGATATTTTGGAAAAGCCTTGTGGTTGCCAAAGGCCATGTGTTGCCACGCGGGGCTTGAACCTGAGGTGGGGCAGAGGGGCTGCACTGTGCCACCCGCTCTCACAGATGGCACTGGTCACCTCCTGGGGCGTCCATCTTGCTGTCTGCTGGAGTCGAATGAAAACGATTACTCCCTGCCCCTTGCTCCCAGTGCTGTCCAGGTTTACGTATTAGCTTTATGGAAAAATGACTGAAATAGCTTTGTGTAAAACTTTACTGGATTGGAGGTCCCTTTGTATATCCAAGGCTCTTTTTAGAAATGTCGTACATATACTCATGTTGAGACTCGTGGACTCACAAAATTACATTCTTGATGTTTTAATAAGGCTGGATCAGAGCAGTGCCAGGTACAGCTCTGTGCTCTGGTAACACTAGAGAAAGTGCTTATATGGAATAGAGCAACAGAATGTTTGTTTATGGACCATGTTGTGTCTGAAAGAAAGGAACATATTTCAGTCAGCAGTGTTATGGTGCTACTTGTGATGGATATTATTGTATGGTGAATAGTGAGCATATGAATCAGCTGAGTTCATTAACATTTTTCCTCAAACTTGAAAACAGTCTGAACTTGTCTTCTGGAATTTTGACTCCTATGCTTGAACCAGTGGCAAATCATAAGTGGAATATCATATTAGTGAGATGGAAGACTGTTGACATTTCTGCTCTTCTTGCGTCTCTTGTTAGTGCTTACTGTGGCCTCGTGTCCCACAGTAGCCGCGAGTGTATACGGGACGACCCGTACCCAGCCACTATTAGAATGGAATCAATGTCATATGTTAAGAGTATGGACAAATCCGCTGCTTTAATCAAATGTTCCAGGGAGCCGTCTGTCCTTACGTCCATTATCATCTCCATATGCTGCACTCGGCCCATGGGACACACGTATAGACCAAGTTTTCATACATACTCAGGCTTTTACCAATTTCTACAGTGCATGCGTGCTGATGTCTCGGATCAGGTCAACTTTGTGATTCCCAAACTCAAACTCAAGTATTCTGCCAAGACGTGTATTTTGCCCATTCCCGGGGTAATGCGATTGCACCGTGTGTTTACGGGAACATTAGGTTAGTGCCTGTAGGAGGGGAAAAGACCGAGAGTAAAAAGGTGGGATGCAGATAACAATGTTTGGATGTGGCCAAGTGAAGTGGACCAGAGAGGGAACAGAGCCGCCACCCCCCCTCCTACAACCTGGCAACCCTCCAGCCTAATCCCATTACCATCGCTGTGTGTGCCTGATGCCATAACTGAGGCAGGGGACCGAGGAGGAAGCAGCAAACGTCACAGTGACCATGTGGGAAACAGGGTGCAAAGGGACTGTGTCAGCTCTACGTCCTTTTCTTTTCTACACAAAATCTGAGGATGCATTGCATGACTACAGGGTTATTGTAGTTTGACCGTAAGATTTATTATTTAAAGAAAAGTAACCAGTGAGGTAAATAACATGCAGTATATAAAGTTGGGCTGGGATGATCCACTTCTGTCGCGATCCGATACGTTTCACGATACTCAGGGGCCGATCCGATACGTATTGCGATACAGTAAGTTATTATGACAAGTAAAATTTTGACCTTGAAATGTGTAAAAAGTCATGTGTCCAAAGTTTAGAACTGAAATGCCATTTGTCATTTATTGAAGTGCAGGCATAAATAATAAAAATGCCTCCAAACACAAGTATTGAAAGTATTGCGATACTTGATAAAATATCGATACTTGGTACTGCTGCACAATGTATCATAATCCGATCCGATATTTTGTCCCAGCCCTTTATAGCCAAACTGCAGTCAGAACAATGGCACAATTCATTCCAATCGAATCAAAATTTCAATGGTACTTAGAAAATCTGAAAATTATTTAAGTAATAAAAATCCTATCTTGATAAAGTCCTAATATTTACGAACTATAAAACAACTGCTACTTGCAACTCTACAAACATGTTCTGAAATGCCTGTGCTCCTGTTAAATCAGCCTCGAACGTCCGTGCTCTTTGACATTTTAAAATCTGCACAGAGAACTGAATCAGTCCTCACTGAGCAACTTAATTCCTCGCCCCGGTCAGAGCAGGTGCTGGAACGGCAAGGCACAACTAAGGCTCACCCTACAACCACTCAGCCTCTCCGGACACCTGCAGGAGCCCGGCTAGCCCTTCCACCCAGGCCATAGGGCAGCGGAGCGGGGAAACGGCATGGCCAAACTGCAACCGTGCTCCTCCGAAACGTTCAAAGAGCCATATTAGATCACGGCTTTTTGTTTCTGTAGAGCCACTGAAAATCGATTGGCTGTGCACACCGCGTTGGCCTGGTACAGATGGGGGGGGGGGGAGAGTGAGCCTAGATTTACCCCTGACATATGGAGAGAGCGGGGGGGGCGGCACACTCCACAAACACATTTTATTTGGTGAGCGCAGTCTTTACGGGGCAATTTGTCATAGCGGTGTGAGGCTGTTGGACGCTGCTGGACCGCGGCTTTCCCTGAATGCAAGACTTACGTCTGCGCTCTTCTGATCTTCTTTATCTCAAACGCTCCCCAGCAAAGATAACGGGAGATTTACCGCAGCAGTGATTGTGCTAATCATTTTGTGGTAATAGTTTCCGCAGGTAGTGATCCCTATTCCTCCCTATTCCTCCCTGCCCTCTCCATCAGAGCGTCTGCCAAGTCTTTAGCTTTTGTTTGTTTGATTTCCCAGACAACCTGATGAACCACATGTTGGCTGCTGCTGGACTCGTAAAGTATAGCAGCGGTATTGCAGAGTCTACAGTATGCTGACTTTTCACCACCCACAGATCCTACTTCAAATGATAAAAGACTAGTTGCTGTTGTCAGCTCGTGTAAATATAGGAGTGGGACTATGTTGTGAGTCAGTTTTGAGCGCATCTCATCTGATATAATCTGGCATTTGCAAATTCTGGTATTTACATCTGATACTCAGTTTTGTTGTAAAATGACAAATACTTGGTTGAGCCTTGAGTGTGTGTTCGCTAACATGCACTCCAGCAAATAAACAAATAGAGAAATGGTCATGTCGGACTTTACGACATGACCGAGCACAGTTCATACACAAGGCAATTCCAAGTGCTTCACAGTTACATGCAATTACAAGAAAGCAGATAGTAATTACTGTTGTCATATGCACGGGTAAAAAGAACTGTTTTCAGCCTGGATTTGAACATTGTCAGAGTTGAAGACTGTTCCAGATTTCAGCTGCATAAAACCGAAACGCAGCCTCGCCGTGTTTATTATTGACTCTGGGAACCACCAGGAAAAAACATGGTAATATGATGGAAATGACTTGGAAACTCTGATCAACAAGGGATAATGCATTCTGCAGCCCTGTTTCCATATTATTACTTGAAAAACACCATGTTTTGTGCTGGTCATTTCCAGTGACTGCTGGGTAGAGGTTATCATCAATCATATTTCCATGTATGTGTAATATCCATGTACTTCCCATAATTATTTTTCATTATGACATTTTTAGGATGTTTAATGGGTGACTATGCTATCCAGTCCTGTAAAGTGCTACCATGTTTTATTTTGTTTTTTGTGAAAAGGGTTGGTTTCAGTAGCGTCGATGATTCGATCAGATTGAAGAAGAAGAGAATTCATCTAAATAACACATTTCATCTGCACTGTAAATGCAACTCAAACTGGCAAACAGTGAGTTTTGCTGAGTGCCGGTGTGCACTTCAAAACAAACTCAAAACCATCTCGCTGCATCCCGATGCTAAGTACAGATGTGGGATGGGTCGGATAAACCGGCAGAACACCTACTCAGGGACTTAAGATTCCCATCTTTCTCAATTTGTCCTCCTCTCCGTTCTTAGATCTCAAATCCAAATCTCCACCTTTCCCCCTCCCCTCTCACGAAAGGCCTGGCTGTTGTTAAATCCGCCGACTGCCGTTACACATGTTAAAGCTCTCAGCGGAGGACGGCGGGATTTCCTTGACATTCTCCACACTTGAACACATCCTTGCGGAGCGGGGACTTTGTTGGCCGATCCCGTTGCAGCGAGAGCGAATGTGAGGAGATGCGGGGCTTTCATGTGGGGCTGTAGGTGTTAATGGCCACAAGTGCTCCCAGCTGTTGGAGGCAGACGTTTGGGTTTGTCACAGTGGGCGCAGAGGAGCGGGGCAACTTGTTCCGTCACATTTGGACCCAATGGCTTGTTTATAAACACAGGTAAACCGCTAAAGCCCTTGTAGTGTATGTACCTTTTGGCTTTCTGTCCATTTTGAAGCTCACAGATGAATTTGACCTTCCGCGGTAGCAAAATCAATAGTACAAGATCAACTACTGACGTTGCACTCACAACATAATTGCAGGATTTTTCCCCACTTTCCCCAAGTAATAATTTTGTTTGATGCAAAAATAGCAAACAGATTGTGGTACAATATGGTCTGGCATGGCACCACGTCCAACTGTCTTCAAACGGAATTGGCCCAATCCAGAATTGTATTTTTTATTAGCTGCAGAATTCCACTGTTAAACCAGATGGAATCACGAGTCTGAGAATGTGTTCTTTTTTTCCAGTCTGGTCGCTGGAGAGCTGGGACTCTTTCTTCATTGTTGGAGCAGCTCTTTGTTCAGTGTTCTCGTAGGACCCATAGCTTCACCTATCACTGCAAGGAATCACATTATTAGCAAACTGAGTGACGGCATTCAGCTTTGGTGATTGTTGCACAGAAGTAGCAGCTCATGCGTGACACAGAACTATTCCTTTCTCTTGAAGTTCCACATCAAACAAACATACATGGAGATGGTAAATGTGTTAATACCTTTACAGCCACTTAGTTCAACTCATGTCTTTGGTTTTGACACTGATCAACAGTAACTTGTTTGCCTTAATAAATCCTTTTATAATCCCTCTGGGGGTAATACAAGTGTTAATGGGATGATTAGAGGGTCTTTCATTTCGCTCTGGTGTTTCCGGACAGAAAACCACCCTTGCAACTTTCCTGCACCGGGTCGGAGTCACCAATACACACTAATGGAATGATGAAGACGAAGAAGAAGCTAACAGGCTAACGGGCAAAGCTAACTGCGGGCTAGCGCCACTTAAACAGTTACAGCCAAGTTTGGCCTCTAGGGGCATGAGTTACTTAGTACTGCTTTAACCCCCGCTTAAACAGAGCACATTTTCTCCAGTTCGACTTTACCCAAATCTAAAAACTTCTTGAAAGTGATAAAACTGAGACGTAAATGAGGATGAAAATGCAGCAAAAACGCAAAAAAAAGGGATGATAAAGCAACAAGTTACAAAAAAGTGCCAAAAATGAGACATAAGTGAGGATGAAAACTCAACAAAAAGCATTAAAAAAAAAGGAAGTGACAAAAAAGTGACAACACAAGAAAAAATCTTAGATCAGTTTTGAAGGTCTTCGCTTTCAAATGAGGCGTTGCACCGCTGTAAGTTCCAGTCGAGAAGCTTGTAGATTTGGGTAAAGCCGAACTGGAGAAAATGTTCAGGTCAGGTGGGAGTTAAGAGGTTAAAGGCCTCGTGATCCTGGACAGTTGCCTCTGCTTCCGTTTCAGACCCCTAATGTCAGTACAGTCTTATTACTCTGCAGGTTAATGAAAATCCCTCTTCATCTTGTGGCGCACTCGTCCCTGTTGACCTCAGCTGTTGACATACAGGGTTAGACAGCCCCGCCGCTGTTTACTGCTCACAAAACTATGTGCGGCCAACTTTGAACTGGAACTAAGCCCTTCTGCAGTGGCCTTTGAAGCCATGGCCAAATCTTCAGGTCCCGAGTCTGACTTTGATTTAGCCAAACGGAGTCTGCGGATCAAACTGGCGTACACAAACAACACGGGCAGGTTTCTCATTAGCTTGTCCAACAAGCGCTTCACATGAGACCTCCTCAATGGACAGGGAAAAGGGACATAAAACGCAAGATTGGAACCTGAAGAGGTCATAGAGAGATAGAGGCAGGCGTCACGTGCCGTCTATTCGGCCGCGCCTCATTTAGCAAACGCTAAGCTCGGGTCCATTTCTTTATCGGAATGGCTTTTGCTTTTAATAGAGCTTTGGAGCCTTTGCTGGCGAGTGATTGATGAGACAAATGTTTCCAGGGATTAATAACTAATGGAGTGAGAGAAGCCGTATTCATTAGTCCTGAGATGGGGGAAAATGAGTTCTGCAAATATGGTCTTTGATGGATGAGATCTGAAATAGCCGCCAAGAAGCACTTTCACTCCACCTTGCAAATCTCTAAATGTACATTCACTTTATAGCTGCCTACAGAGCCAGGGCAAAATGAAAGCAATGAATACTTGCTTTTCAATGTCGTGTTATTCCGGTCGACTTACCTGATTTGTTTGTGTTTTGTTGTAGCGTGTAACTGCAACCTCCATGCGCGACGCTGCAGATTCAACATGGAGCTGTACAAGTTATCAGGGAGGAAGAGCGGAGGAGTGTGCATGAACTGTCGCCACAACACCGCCGGACGCCACTGCCACTACTGCAAAGAGGGCTTCTACAGAGACATGGCCCGGCCCATCACCCACCGGCGTGCATGCAAAGGTAATCAGCATCAACCACATACCAAAAAATGGCACACACAAAAGGACCGGAATGAGTTCAGTGAAGGTGCTTGGTTTTAAACGCACAGAGGAGAGCCACTTCCTGACATCAGCGAGTGGAGCAGAGGGTTTTGAGCGCTTGCGAGGGAGATTGACTAAATTTGTAGTCAGAACAATGCAGAACTAATCCCACACACCCCGTGAATCTGGACTGGACTGGCTTCATGAATATTTATTTATGAGAACATGTCATGGATTATTACTTTAAGCCCCACTGGACTTTTCACTTGGCAAAAAGCAGCAAAAAGTGTTTATTCACATTTCAAACAAATCCAGATCGAGATGTTCCGACCCCACTAAAGCTGTAATCATGCCATTTCTGAGAGAGTGCAAGAGAATTTTTATGGTAATGAAATGCATCACCTTGTGTAGGGTACGCCACTGTTTACATTGGACTTTTTTACTTTCGTTTTGTCATCTTGATTTGTACATTAAAGCCACACTGCAGAACATTCCACGTTATATGTTGCAATGTCACACAAACTAGACTAAACTGACTGTGAGGTCCAGATTTTAGTCCAGGAGAAAGAAGTCCCTATGTCAGTGACTCAACAGAACTGGAGGGCGAAGATATAAAATACACTTGATTTACCCCTTGATACTTTTTGAAAACTTTTTTCCAACAGAAAACTTCTGGATCATTGAGAACTTGCATAACACAATATGCCATATTATCCATTGACCATTTCCTTTTTGGGGATAACATTTTTAAGCCATACTACCCATTATACAAAATGAAGTTGGAAATTTGGCGTTTTGCACTTGTCCTATTGTGTTAAATCATTATAAATATGTGCAATTTCTTCCAGAAAAGTCCCAAAAGAAAAGTGAAAGCGGCCAACACCAGTACAATCAACATTTCACAGTGAGAATCCCCTATTGGCTTGTCTTCACGTTCACTTCTGTCACCTCTGCAGGCTGTAACCCAACACCGCAGATCCAACATTGCGCGATATCCTCGTGTAGTGGCTCGCACCGGTCCCGCTGTTACATGGAAACATTATTCACTGTGACTTGGTCACATTTTTCCGATCTGAAGTCATCGCGCCGCAGTCCCTGATGGAGATGTCTGTTTTTCCTGGTGCCAAAGTGTTCCTGTATCGTTCATTTCCTGCAATACCTGAAAGCTTTGGACAGAACGATCTGTCTGTATCAAAGCCCGCAGAGTGCTTTAGCGCTGCACAGGCTGTAGATGTGTCAAAAATGAAAGTTATGAATAGGTTGCGAAGCTGCCGGTCATGATGGATCAGTGCAATTCCACAACTGTCAGCCGGGTATGACTGGTGGTACGTGCTCTCCTTTAGCTTTACTCAGTCTTTTATAATCTTATGCAAATGGTTTTCATTGTAACTTACACTACGATATTACTGGTCTTGTGTGGCCCAAAGTGGATGGAAGCACTACTGATTTGTAAACCATTTATGTCGATTTATTTAAAACATTTACGATTAGGTTTCTCTTTGTCTATGTTTCTGCCATCTTCAGAAGCGTCACTGAACTGTTATGACGTGGCAGTTATCAGCTGATGTTCCCGGGCCGTGCCGTATACCTCGATAGATTTATTAGCCTGGCCAAACCTCTTGCCTTGTGGTCTCCGGAGAAGTGGGTCCCTTGTGTGAGAGATTGTAAACACTTCCACATCTCTGTTTAGGGTCTGTGTTCCCAGTTTCCTGATTTCTATGGCCTCTTCATGAATCCATTTGAAAGTGAGATGGGAAAATAGCCTTAAAGGGTTGTTATTGTTGTTATTATTATTATAAAAAGGTTATTACTATTATTATTTTTGCCAAAGGAGCAGTGTGTCACGCTAGTCAATGTAAACTCAGTCTATATAAACTTGTTTCAGCCTCATGGTGTACTCTGTAAGAGAGAACTACTGCCACTTTTTCAGTTTCTCTGCGTCTAATGTTTTATCATAATTGTTTATGTGGCCATCCTCCAGACTCCTGCCCCCCCTGTAGTTCTCTGAAGTCCGGATTTGCTTGGCTCTGCTTTTTAGCTTTTTTTTTTTTACCTGTAGGTGAAGATGGAGGTCAGAGGTGGCTGTGACCAAAGCGGCAAGTGTCAACATCTGAAATGGACAATAAAATACAGGTGTTTCCACAGCGCAGAGGAGGAGGGGGCAGGAGGAGGGGGTACGGCCGGGCTTCAGTGGCCCCAGTCTGGTTCCAATCAGGCTTGTTGCGTGGAGAAAAGGGCCTGCACACTCACCTCCAAAGCACTCCGCTGTCTCCTACCTCCCACGTGCACCCGGCCCCAGCCAACTTGCTCTTTGCATGAGACAGCAGCCTCCTTATAGGCTTTTACAGTGTCACAAGCTTTAAAATGGTCAGTAAAATCAACCACGCTGGGCCGTCAAAAAACCTTGCTACGAGATTTTGGGAGCGTTGTCGCACAGCTGGTATCTGTTGACCCGAGGGAGTGCTTATATAGAAAGCACAAAAATCAGGCAACAGAAGCCAATGTAAACGTCTAAAATAACAGTGTGCTTTCAAGGCTGATGCCGCTTCTTCATCACGTTTGATGCAGTAACGTAAGATGTGAATCCTGTAGCTCCATTTTGTGGATCATTAGGGATTGTTTTCAAAGGGGCGAAAAGACTGTTAGGCCCAATGATGTGACGATTTGGACAAGCTATTAGAGGAATCTTTTCACAGTTCATGCGTGAGACAGTGTTGGAGCTATAGGTCTCATCTGTTAAAGCACATACCTACGGATTCTGCATGTGGATTGGATTTCTTGTTTGTCTCCAGTAAAGGCTGAAAGAAGCACATTGTTCATTGGTTGGAAGCGAGGTGTCTTGTACATCTCCATCTGAAAGCCATCAACCACACTTTTTATGACAGTGAGGTCGGTATTTGAGCCAAGGAGAAGAGATCGTTTCAGTGTCAAGGTGTGAAGGTGTGAAAGAAGCCAGCTTTGTGAAGAAAGAGACAACTTTTCACTAAATCGACCTGGCTTGGATTCAACTTGTCCACCCAAAGTTGAGACTCCAATGGCGCAAGATCTATAGCGAAGCAGGCCTCATCAGTTAAATTGGGCCTGTCAAAAGACTACAAATCCCATCAGGCCTCCGTCACGTCTGCAGCCGCTCTGGCTTGAAAAGTCATCAACATCTGAGGACGTTTTTACGGCTTCTTCACTGACCCGAGCCCCTGGCCATAAAAGTTCAGACAAACAGGTTGAGCCGAGGTGTGGGCGGAGGTGCCCGTTGTTTACCGGGGCCCTGGACGTGCACTGTAAACTCCGATGTCTTAAAAGACCGCGATTGTTTGACGGGGAAGTGAGAACATCCAACAAAGCCGCCGTTTTGTTTACACGGACGGGCCTGACAGACCGGCTCAGCGGCAGCATTCGCCTCCATAACACTTTTATCCCACGTGTCTTTTATCAGTGACACAGCATCTCTCAGACAGGAGAGCCGCGTGTGTGTTTACTCGGCCTTAACCGAGTGACTCATGCGCCAAGGCAAAGTGAGATAATGATATAATAAGTTTATTCTGCCGCCTTTAGATGTGGATTTGCGCCCGTAATCAGCTGGCTTTGATTTGCACGTTTAACAGAACAAATCCCAGGAATGCAGCACGCGGCCACCACCGGCTGCATCTGGAGAGCAGCAGGAGCACTGGGGAGGGAGAGGGAAGGATGCAAGCAGTACAGGAAAGGGATGGACTCTTTGGGATCTGCTCAATTAAAAGAAAAGACTAAGTTTGGCTAGTTTTTATTATATTGATCTTTCTTTTAAAGACACCAGCGTAGTATGTGAGAACCTGCTGAAGCCCCTGAACCATTCATAATGAAGAATGTTTCAAATCACTCCTTTATAATTTATTTAGTGAGCCTTCTAGTCGTCCTGAAATACGTGAAATTTTCTTTGATTTGAGACTGTCCATGGTGCAATATATTCACACTTAAATTAAGATAAAACACCTACAATAGTTTCATCATCAAGTAATTTAAGATAATTGCATCATGTTTTGAGTGTGGTGATTTCTTTTTATCTTAATTATAGTATTAATCGTACGGCCAAGGCGACCACCGAGGGCGACATCTGCTGGAGGGGACGCCAAATTACGTTTTAATTTATGAATCCCATGAGGTCCCGCCATCTACAACATCTCTGATTTTCTGACATAACTTTGGAATAGAAAGTAATAGAGACCTGCTTTCTTGTGTTTGGAAAACCTGTCTGGTCCTCCACTGCCTCCAGGGAGCCGTGTACCATTGCAGTGAAAATTTGTCAAATCAGCGCCATCTGTCCAAGTGTGCGTGCAGACAACAGTTGATAAAGCAAAGCATCCACAGAGGAAAATTGTAAATTTGCTAACAATGCAATTCATATCTAACCTGGCAAGAACCAGATTGACATTAAAGTGCCAATAACGTTTGCACTGACATCAATCTTGCGCTGGTTTTAATCGTTCGCGCTGGTTTTAATCGTTCGGGGAGAGGTTGCACGTTTGGAGCAGCATTTGATGCTGATTGGATGAAAAAAAACACAAATCCACCCGAAACCAATTTTGGTTCAGTCCGAACGGTGAAGGCGGGAGCAGTTCAAGATGGATTCTCGTGTGCTAGCTGTGTAAATTCAGCTTACTGGCAAGGTTCATTCATATCTTGCCCGATGGACAGATTTCTTGAAGCTAGACTCTCAAATGAACAACAAAAGTATTTATTTCAGGAACATTTTACTTCTTTAAGATTACTTTTAACATGGCGCGCTATATCAGGTAACTTTGAACCCATACAGAGTTACAGTACAATATTCGGTGAATATGTGATTAAGATATTTCCAACACATCATTTAATGGAGAGAAGAATTCTTGATGGCATCTGGACCGATTTCATTTTTATTTCCATTTCTGGCATTTCCACGATATTAAAATTCATTTAGGTTTTTTTTTTTTTTGCTAGCTATAAAGATGGAGCCCACCTGTAATGTGCAATGCAACTTTGAACCCTTACAGACTTACAAACCAACATTAGCCAGTATTGAGTAACATACTTCGGCGTAATGTAAGACTCTCAAAGACGCAGCTGGAGAAGAGTCCACTGAGTCCACTACAGTCCACTGAAAATAATCGCCTGCCTCCACGTAACATTGATTTAAAATGCGCACGTTTATCAATACCCTCCTCATCTGGAACATCTCAGTCAAATCCCATCAAAGTGCAAGCGACCCTGTCAGTGTCGGAGTCTTCAGATTTACGTAGGGCATCAAACGCGGCGCAGCTCTCCGGGACACCTGTGGACCTGTCGCCGGAAACAAACACCAAAGTTCTGAGCCCCGAGCTAATCCGCCAGACGCGCACCATCCGACCGGGGTCAACTTTCAGCCATTTGACCTTTGGCGGGGTTTTTTGCGCAGTCAACAGGTGGTATTGCATTCAGCGCTCTGATATATCGGGGCGAATAAACACATTTCTGAAGAGGCCTCGGTGTGTTAGCAGCTGCTGTTCTCTGGCACGCTCTGGAGTAAACTGTCAAGTTACTGGGTTTTCCCCCCCCTAAAGTGTAATTTTGCTCATGTTTTTTCCTTGATAGAGTTGGACAATTACACCGATCAAATAACAGCCAAGTCGCTCAAATCGGCGTTAACCTTTTTTTTTTTTTTTTAAGGTGAATAACAACAAATAATATTGAGTAAACCCAAGATGTCTAAGATGGGGGACTTCTTGGGACTACACTGCCTGATGTCCTTTGCAATAAAGCTCACAATATCCCGTGAAGCCGTCTCCAAGAGGGGGTTAAGACCATCACTTTTAAATAAATTGCCTACAACCAGGGAAGGCTCTAATGTGCTGGCGCTGCAGCGTGACCCAAGTATTCCTTGTTGCTGTTGGCGTCTGTGTGGCATCTACTAAACTTTTATTTCGGGAAGTGATGAAATTGCGGAGCATGTGTCACCAGAGTCCACACAGCAGTTATGAGCTCAAGAACAAGCAGAGGCTAGTCATTACCTGATTACCGTATAAGCATCGACACCGTCCTCGTGACAGCGTGTAATTTCAGCTGTAATTGTATCGTATGTTAACTCCTTTCGTTCTTTCGTCCTTTCTCTCTCCAGCTTGCGACTGCCACCCAGTCGGAGCGGCGGGGAAGACGTGTAACCAGACCACCGGCCAGTGCCCCTGTAAGGACGGAGTGACCGGCATCACGTGCAACCGCTGCGCCAAGGGATACCAGCAGAGCCGCTCACCGGTCGCCCCTTGCATCAGTGAGTGACCGCATGACCGCACACCGCTATACGGAGAGCCAGAAGAAGACACTGTCAAATCAGAGATGAGACAGCCTTAAATAGATGGA
This sequence comes from Gobius niger, assembly GCF_951799975.1. Lineage (NCBI taxonomy): Eukaryota > Metazoa > Chordata > Actinopteri > Gobiiformes > Gobiidae > Gobius > Gobius niger. The sequence goes on along the minus strand of NC_136870.1, from coordinate 11,535,640 downwards.
AAGAATTGTGCAAATTGAAGTGTCAAAGGAAAGGTTGGCTGCCCACCTCTGTCATATGAAGCTATGACCTTTTTTTTCCTAGCTATTGGACTTTTTGGGCTATATATCAACATAAAATCTACTTAACAATACTAGCTACTTGACAAACTTGACAAACAGATTGCGTGCATTGTTAAACACGCGTTAGTCTGTGTCTTTAAAGCAAAACCTCACTAAAGCTTGTCAGGCAATATTAGCTCATTGCGCTAATATGCCAAATAGGCCTCAAACAAGGCTAACAACCCCATCCAGGAGTAACACCCTGCCCTGTGGTGCCATGTTGTTGGAGACTCCAGATTCGGAGCAGATGGCAGGGCTGGCAGAGGCAACGGTAGCCGCGAATGTGTTTGAGTGACACCGAAATCAAAGTGACCGCAGCCAAAACGGTAATGGTAATGAGCGCCGTGTGCCTCACCTCCCAGCGAGACGACAGAGGAAGACAAAGCTATTAAAGCAGCCAATTACTATGGCGGCGACAACCCTAATTTGAATGATCCGTTGCTTTCTGTCTTCGGCACACACGCACACACACAGCTTAAAGAACACCGGGCAGCTGTGTCGCCACAAAAGCTCAGCGATCATGTTTGTTTTCGTTGTTGGGGAGTCCCGTAAATTCAAAAGGGAACACGGCGATTGCAATCCCTAAAAATCTCGCCAACAACTTCACTCCGCACACTCCCCGCTGCCGAGGTGCAAGCCCCGAACCTCCGGATCCAATGAAAGACAGATCCTCCGGTGGGTGCTAACTAAGCCAGCATTCCTAACTGTGTTTATGGTAGGGGCCTGCAGCCTGTCGGTAGCATTAGCATTTGTATTGGAAAGTCACATAGGATTAGCAGAAGTCCTGGAGGAGGTCCACGCGGCGGCACTTTTTAGTGTAGCCAGCGGGCGCCACAAGGGAGGTCTATGCTAACCGTCAGGATCTTCCCAAACAGCTCCCCTCAGCGCCATCTGTCCGAGTGTGCGTGCATACGACACAGGGATTACACAGCCGATAAAGCAAAGCATCCACAGAGGAGGTGGATTCAACCAATTCAATATTAGCTAACAAGGCATTTCTGTACTTAGTGCTACTCTAGTGCAGGGGTAGGAAAGTCTACTTGGCGAAGGGCCGATTTTCTTCATTGTAAAAAGTCCAATGGCCGGACATGCCAATTTTAGCACAAAGTAAAGCACAATTTTCTAACAAATGGCGGCGTTGTATGTGCATGATTAGGGAAGGGTAACATTAAACAACACCAGTCTGGTATCGGGAAGAAAATGTAGGTTCTGCTCTTATCTAAAGCAGGTACCCAAAAAAAAGATACAGTTTTGATGCTGTTGGTCCAGGGATTTCTTGTTTTCCCAATTTTCCACCCTTATTTTTTAATATTTTCCATATTTCCCCTCATTTTCCCCAATTTATTCCCTATTTCTCACACATTAGTTCACATAGGAGACGAACCCGATATGGTAAATTTTCCGATCTTCCACACATTATTGTTCTGTTTTCTGGTTTTACATGACAAATATTTTAGTAAAGGCATCTGAAAAAGTATCGTTCAGGTATCGGTATCAACATTTTTTACAGTACCCAGCACTATACATGACCTTATTGGGTGTTCTGTTTTGACTGTATTACACACATTTTATTATGTATTCGAACAGGCATTTGATCTCTGATTTGTGTCATAATATCATCTTCAAAATCATTCAAAACATCTTGAGGGCCGTAGGTTTATGCTGGAGTGCCGGATTTGGAAAAAAAAAGGGGGTTTAAGGAAAAGCTAGTTTGAACAGGTGGGTTTTGAGTACTATGTTAGAGCTGATGTGCAGCATGACCTGGGCGTCATGATTAGATAAAAAATATTTGTGATATACCAAATCGTGATCTCCCTGTTGTCATAATGTGACTCATGGCTTTTCAGTGATGCTTAAACACAAAGGCATGCTGTTTACATTTCCCCACTTTCTCCCATTGCTCATTCCCCGTCATGCTTCGAGTGTGACGGATGGAGCTCACCAATCACAATGAAGTGTGAACTGTCAGAAGAGGGAGATAGCTTCAGTAAACTGATAAAGACAGATAGTATCAACACTAATTACATTACATACTCACTTAATTCCTGGGTGTGAAACATTTAAAGTTCTTTATTGACAGCAATGAGTGAATGAAATGAAAAAGGAGTTATTTCAAAGTGCCGTACAGACTACACAGATCTATATTTCCACAATTGTCTTTACAATGTGCTTAAGCAGGACAATACAAATTCCATTGAACCAATAGAAAAAAGCTACATGACGTTTAAATGTTAACACTTGCTCTGTTAGTTTGGGATTCATGGTTTGTTTATCAGGATCATGTTGTCAATCTGCACAGCGTCCTGGGGAGGTGTTCTGAATTTGCAAAACGCTGACCCTAAAACGCTGCTTTCTTCTCACCACTGTGTTCATTTTGCGTTTCAGAAATCCCCGTGGTCAACCCCACAACGGTGGCGAGCAGCACAGAGGAGCCAGCAGGTTCGTACCTCAGCCCCTGCACGGCCGCTTTAGACGGAGAACAAAAACATATTTCCCACATTTCTAGACTCGCGTTTGAAGGTGTGTCATAAATATTAAAACAGGGCGGGTCACCTCTGTCTGAATGATCACAGGCACTTTCCCCCATTGTCGTGAATTCCTTTATCCTTGGCACCGCTCCTCGGCCTGACTTAGTGGAGCCTTGAGCGGAGAGTGTATACGCAGCTTAATGCCAAGGCCATGCAGATAGGCTGAGGCAGAGGTAATTAGTTACACTTGAGCTCGTGGAGACTTAGTGAAGGAGTGGGCTGCGAGGCGTGAAAGGAGCGCTGGCGTGTGACTGGGGGAATACGTCCCTGGTTTTGACTCTCCAATTCAGGCTCTGCTCAATTACATTTCCTTATTTCTCATTCTGCGGCTTTATGGCTTCGAAAGACACTGATTTGGAACATTTTGAAAGAATAGGGGCGTCGGGGGTACAGTAAATGGACCGTAGCCTTCAAAGTTTTTTTTTACCTTTAAAACTAGCCAACCTGCATAACACTGGCATACTTTTAGCTTTGGCTGACTCATTTATACTCTATAGCCTTTTTAAAATGATGTATTTTCGACCCCCTACTTGCTCCAGCAATGTCCTAATGTGTAGAATGAGCCCAGACTAATTCACCACAACTGCCTCTAAAATCCTGCACTGTCACTCAAGTTGTTAATTCGGGTCCAAAGTGCCGTCATGCACGAGCTTAATATAGAAGCTGCAGTTACACGTAAGACCTGAGGTGGCAGTAGAGGGTGTAAAAATGTCAACTTGCATCTAGTCCCTTTAAAGTCTGGAATTCTAAATGTTTTACTAATTTCATCTTGCATTTTGATGTAAGTAAGAAACATTATATACCATATGTTCAGGACTATAAGTTGCTCTGGAGTTTAAGATGCACCAGCCAAAGTAAACGAAGTAATGAAGAGGAAAAAAACATAATAAGACGCTCCGGAGTATGAGATATACTAGCCAAAAAATGCCTAATGAAGAAAAAAAACAACAGGCTGAATAGGCGTACGGTATGCTAACGCAACACATTGATGGAAAGCTACGTGAAGCATAAACAAGAAACTAAACAGGTGTTTGGTATGTTAAAGTCACATAAACAGTTCAGATAACTATAGCATAAAGAACAAACTAAACTCTCGAGCTCACCCTAAATCACATATGAGTCACTCCGGAGTATAAGACACACCCCCAGCCAAACTATGAAAAAAAGTGTGACTTATAGTTCGGAAAATACGGTATATATTATGTTTTGTCCCTCCTTGCCGGACCTCAGCAACTAATCAGTCTTGTATCCTCCCGTGTCTGCCAATGAGACGAGCTTTCCCTGTGAACCAGCCTGTCAGGTCCAATCAGGAGAGAGGGGGAGGAGCTTGATCGCTTACTTTGGAAAATTCTGTTCCTGCTCTTCTCATTTTGCAAACAAAGAAGGGCTTCCTGGTTAAAGAGGGGAGGAATTTGATTGTTTAAAATTTCACTGTATCTCTCCTCACTTTGTAAACTTACAGACTATCACTTTAATCAAAATTGAATTCACGTAATCATGGAAAATTGATCTCAAATCATATGGAAAATTTGGCAACAAAAACAGAAATATGGAAAACTGTCAACTGCATCAATGTATTTCTACTTTTATTCACCGTTCACTGAGCTCATTGACAAAAGTACACCTCCTCGGCCTGGGAAAGTCCTGAAACTGAAACAGTATCAGATCGCACATTCACCTCAGGCTCAGACCAGTGCCCCATCTCCCTCACTCACATCCAGGGTTGTTTTTTTGTGTGGAAGGGGCGTTGGGTGCAATTTGTCCTTGTCGCGGGGTACTGAATGGGCCTAAAAAGGCTGTTTTCGGTGCGACTATCTTCTGGGTCAGCTGGCAGTAAGGGACTCCTCATGGGAACTGTCCGCACTGTCCCAAGACAAAGTGATATTTTTCAAAAGGCCCCTACATTTAAACACTTTTAGAATCAGAAACTGCCACCGAAAAATAATTGTACTTTAATGCCTGGTTGGCCTTGAGACAGCTCGACAGAGAGTTTCTTGTCTGTCCTAGTCTAAATAAATGATTTGTGTAGCTTTTGTGTAATTTATGTACATTATTCAAATCTAGATGCATCATAGACACAGTAAAAGTATAATTTTCAAAAGTAGTGCCGGGAAAATCTTACGAAACCCAGCCCTATAAGGAGTCCTGCCTCTCAAATTGGCTGCCACTCACTGTTGTGTGCAATATTTCGCAAAACAAAACCATAAAACATCTTGGCAAGTTGAAAATAAAATGATTTCGGTTCGGTTTGTGAGTGAATGATGCGCCTAGACTCACACCGATCACACGCACATCCCCAAACCTATCAACACCTACACACTGGACCGTCGAAGTTGGAAGCCACTTTTTTCCCTCTGTCTTCTCCTCTCCCTTTGTTCTTATAAAATTCCCCTCTCTCTGATATACAGCCAAGCCTCCTGGACATTTTTACGGGCGCCCTGGTCCCCCTGTTTCTTCCTTCCACTGCTCCAACACCCAGTTCTCATGCAAAACCCCACGAAAACCTTTCATTTCTTCCTCCCGCGGCAGGTTTTTCCTAATTGAGATATTTCATGTCCGTTTTATTTGGAATTCGCCCTCTGAATGCTTTTCCTTTTGAAGATGCGAGGGAAGTTTCGCGCATGTGGTTTTTGACTTGCGCCCACATTCCGACTGCGACAATGCGCGGTGTCCCCTTCTCCCGAGCTCTTCTCCAATCGCTTTCTGTTATTTTAACCCGGGGTCCCTCAAAGGCACTTAAAGTAATTGCTTTGAAAACGAGGCACCGTTTCATTGAGTGTGATTATATTCTCATCTTAGAGTCCTGTGCCTATTATTATTATTATTTTTTTAAAGGGACACAATGAGCCTTTCATCTGTTTCGAATGGTTCACCCGATTTTGTTCCAGTTCATGCAAAACATATTTCGTGATCACAGGGAATCAATGGCCTTAATGTTGGCATGGCAGAATAAATATTTCATGACCTCCAAAAACAAACAACGACAAATAATTACATGCATGTGCTGCGTGGAGACCAAAAAAGCAGAGGCTTGCGTGCTATACTTCGCTTTATGGATATTGTGAACTACTTAAAGCAGGAGCCAGGAGAAAGACATGCTCTGAGCAAAAGTTTTACTGTACTTTTAAAATGCTATGACTGTTTCTACTCTGTTATGAAATATAAAGAAATGTTTTGCAGTTAGTTTAGGCCAAGGACAGATTGGGGTTGTCGTGGTTCCAGATACCCATCCCATTCAGCTCCAAAACAAACATGTTTGACGGATTTTATTTCATTAAAAGAAAGCCCATTTACTCATAAAATCGGAGATGCTTGAGTTTGTGTCCAGCGAGTCTTTCCAAATGAGACCCGGTGCCTTTCTCATTTTAGTGTGGACTTCGGCCAACTTGTTAGCACAATATTGCATCTTTCCCAACGCCTCCATTTTAGGTGTTACAGTCCAACAGTTGTAGCAGCTTCCCTGGCAGCTCGGAGGACAAATGGTCGGAGAAGGTCATGTGTGCAGTGTGTGGTCTGGATGCTCACGCTGGCAGCCAAGCTCTATTCACATCCATCCAAGCATGACCTGCTCCACCACGCTCTGTCTTTGCTCAAAGTCTCCCAAAACATGTCAGGCCCTACACTTGTGCTCCTCTGGTATGTCTCAGGCCTCCCAGCTGCGCCGTCTGTGGGAATGGGACACGTATCGAGTCGCAAACAGTACAGTAGTCGTGTTTAGACAAAACAAATCAGTCTTCAATGTACAGAAGGGCAGAAGCTTCACGTGTGTGTGCCCATCTTTCCAATTATTATTTTTTTATCTAAAACCTCCCACAATGAGAAAGAATCCTGCAGCGCCCTAACTTGAATCTTCCAGGTACTTCTATTCTAAGACGTCTTGTGTGAGCCAAGGATTTATGGTAACGTTTTGGAAAGTGGTGCTTTCACAGTACATAACAGTTTACTGTGTTTTGTCACCCCAGCTCCCTTTATAGGCAGCTGAACCTGGACACCACTGTAGACCACATTTCATCTGAACATTGGTCATAAAGCGAGTGAGCGTGTTCAACATCTCCTGTCTTCTCCTACAGATTGCGAATCCTATTGCAAACCGGTGAAGGGAAACCTGAAGATCAACATGAAGAAGTACTGTAAAAAGGATTACGGTAAGACATCGTGTTTTGTCTCAAGTAGGCCTGCCTGGTGTGGTCGATTTAGTTCATGCCAGTCCTTCATAAAATGTACTGTCTTCATCCAGTATTGTCCATATCCCTTATAGTTGTCAAAAAAGCATTAAAAAACATACAGCTTTTTCATTGAATGAGTGAATCGAATTGTTTGAACACTGGTCATGTCCATGTGTCTACAGCGGTGCAGGTGAACGTCCTGGACATGGAGACAGTGGGCGACTGGGCCAAGTTTTCCGTCAACATCGTGTCCGTCTACAAAAGCCGCGGCGAGCCCTTGAAGCGGGGAGACAACGCGCTGTGGGTGCACATGAAGGACCTGGCCTGCAAGTGTCCCAAGATCCAGATCGGCAAGCGCTTCCTGGTGATGGGCGGCAGCGAGGGTGGAGTCGCAGCGGGGGGCGGGGCGGGGGCGGGGCCCGGCAGCGGGACGACCAACCAGGTGACGGGGACGGAGCGCGTCGGGCTGGTGGCCGATAAGAACAGCTTAGTGATCCAATGGAGGGACGTTTGGGCGCGGCGCCTGAGGAAGTTCCAGCGCAAAGAAAAGAAAGGGAAGTGTGGCAAAGCGTGATGGGGACGCCCCTTTCCTCTGCCCACCTGAACCTTGACAGGACACCTCTGAGCCCCGCCCTGTCACAGAGCACTGCACACTACAGACTGCATGTACCGACATTTCTAAGGACTACAACTGTGTATATTGTATAATTATGATGGTATTTTTATTTCCATGTTTGTTATTGTGATGTCCGTGTGTTTTGTCGCTTTGGTTTGCCTTAAAAAGGGACCAATAAAAAGTGTATGAAGTGTCGACACAAAGTCCATCCCCTTCAAGACGACAGCAGAAAGTCCACTGTGCCCTCCTAACTAAAAACTGTCCAATCTTTGTTCTTTCACTTGGAGAACGGACTCAACGGTGCTTGTCACTTTACTGAGACTGAGCGGCAGCCTGTGTAAAGACAAACACCTCATTTTAACAGGCCGCTGCAGGTGCCATTAAAAGAAACTCCGTCTTTAGCCAAATGATCACAGTGTGTTCATAGTCATACTCTTCTTCAATGAGGAACCAAGGGCTTTCTATATGTGGACCACACTCAGTTCTATACCATCTCTGCTGCTGCCTCCGTCACAGTGAGCACTCTGCTTCTCTGCAAGGGCACAACGCCAGGGCACTTTGCGAACCACATCTTCACAAGAACCCTCTAAGTGTCTTTGAATCACCACTAGCCCCGCTCACGAGTGGATAGTGAAGTCATGAATCACCACCATGACTTGCGGCTTGTCACTATTTAGAAGGAAAGATGAAGTATTGTGGACAAACGACTGGAATCTCAGAACAATAGCCAATATTCCAGGAGACTTTTGTGCTTTAAGGACAGTGTGGCCTCAGATGTTGTTTGCTGCCTATGTAATTTCTCTTTAAATATATGAACTCTGTGATGTCCAGTGACCGGCAGACATTTGTTTGCCAAAAGAAGAGATTGAAACGAGAGTTTCTTTTCATGCAGTCAATGAGAAAACAAAGTGGGATAAACAAGCATGTTTTCCTCCGGTGTGTTTTGACAAAATGAATGAGGCTGGAAACTTTTAGTGCTCACTGATTGTATTATGACATGAGAGTATCAGATTTCATTCCTCATGAACTTTGTTATGTTTGCATGTTTGTGGTTTGTGCTGGTCCATCAAAACCATGAAGTGAGCAGAGAACAACTAACCCAATCTGAGCATTTGGATCCAAAGGAAAACCTCCCAAGTCATCTTCCCTTATGCCTCCCTGAACTGCCCTGTCATGTGCTGCCAAAGAGGCATAGTCACATTTATATTCAATTTAATTCACAGAGCTATGGGAGTCAGGGGCAACCAAACCACAGAGACCGGGCGAGGGCTCTGCAGCTTTTATCTGCCTAGTGCTGTTATTTCATTTTGAAAAACATATTATATTGATTTAAATAGAGTAGAAGATAACCAGGGGAGCATGTCATGCGAGTGCACAGTGAATACTAACAGGCATCTTGTGCCTCTCGTGGTTTTACTCAGAGTATCTTCATGACGTGTGTCCAATTCCTCAGAGAAGTGACAGCACAGAAGAAGCTTATGGCAGCCCAAAACCATTACTGTACTGCACTATAGCGTTTGACTGAATGTATGTGAAACTGTGAACACACTCTCGCAGCCGACTGAAGTGGTAAACAGTTGTAAATCATATGAAGCTACTCTTATTGAGTTATCTGCATGTTTTCAATTAGCTTAATGAACCTACAAGAGTCCTGAACCTCTGACTTTACTTGCCCTGAAGTCTTAATAACTTTGACTTGGCCTCAAGCCTTTGGTTTGAGAGCTCAGACCTCCTCTTAGACTTATCTCTTTTTCCAGACAGGGACTCAGACTTCGGCCCACACCCATTTGGTGACTTGGCCCACTCACACATAGAGTTCATTTTGACCCAGGCCAGTGCATTTTGAGTGACATGGGCTCAAATTGGTCAATTTCCAACTAAAGATGGTTTGGCCTGGATTTTGACTCCAAAAGAAGCTCTAATTCTTTCTCAAACTGCAGCCTGGAGCACACTACAGGATCATTTGACAGATTTAGGCCCTGATTTGAGTTTCAGAAGGCATGGCCCAATATTGGCTCCTCCGAATATATATTTTTTCTTTCTGCCTTTCCTTGTGTGGTCTTAGTGCAGTTACGTTACAACCTTTTGTTGTCTTCTCTTTGTCACACAATTTTAAATTGGTCAAGATATTAAAACCCTGTAGTGAGGTCCCCGATTAAGACATAACTGAACAGACTTCTGACTGAACTTACGCTGCGTGATTGGAGTGTACCACTCTACAGCTCCATTCCCACTGGCAACATTTTTCAAAAATGTGGATCATTTGTACTGTGTCTGATGGACAGGTGCTGCTGCAGCAGTACCAGCCTCCTCAGTCTGGTATGTGAGAGCGGAGCTGAACATTATGATGAATGGTCAGGTTACGTGCCTGCAAGGCTTCTGCGCTCCTCACGACGCACTAACAGAGGAAGTGTGACATCCCTGCTGCCCAGTAAATCTACACTAAAGCCCCGTTTCCCACCCTGAACGCTGGGGAAAGATAAGAGCAAGACAGATGTTTGTGAAAGCTCTTTAGTAAGCCACATAGGGAGCGCCATCCTGTTGTTTTACATTAACAAGCCTGGCAACTTGGCAGAGGAACCCAGGCCATAAAGGCTTTGTTCCCCCCATGGCAGATTTTACGAGACTTACAGGTGTGTGTGTTTAATTAAGCTATCCGCATAAACAAACCATTTGCTTATGAGGTTCCCAGGTCAGACTACAGAGAACAATAATAGTGTTTACTATAGATGAAGAAATCCCATAGACCACCATGTATGTTGTTGTAAATACATATTTGTTCCACTTCATGTTGGGATGTATAAAGCAGACAATGTTACATGGAAGTGGAAACCAGAAACATATGCTTTAGTGATCGCCACCAGGAGACGTGATTCAAATATTCAATCCGAATGTATCGTTTTCTTTGTTTGCAGACTATAAATACTTGTATGGGATTAAAAGGAGAAAGTGGCCACTCGGATTCAACCACAAGTTTGCATTGCATTCTTCATAGAAACAACAGTGCAAAAGCAGTTGTGCTGATCTTTTTAACACTGATCTCTTCCTTGTACATTTTCCTTTTGAGGCAATGAACCACTGACGTTTTAATCTAAAAAATAAATTATTAGTTAACGAACCGTGTGTTGCGTTGATCATCTTTCTGAGTCATTACCCGTAGCAAAATAAATAAACAAGTCGGGATTAATAGTATCCACTTTGAAAGAAGGAACAATTTGAACTTTTCCAGATATTTGTAAACCGAGCAGCTTCTTTTTTTTCCTCTAATTCGGCCAACAGCAAAGTCTATTACGCAGCAATTGATCACAAATATAGGCCACAGTTTGAGAACCATAGGTTGCGCACGTCTTATTGTGACACACACATACCCAGTAAAATCTCAGTGTGATTTCTCTTGCTTCTGCGCTCAAATGAAAGAGGATCCTCTGTGCCTGCGCTGTGGGTGTCATCATTTTCAGTTGGGGCGGCTGCGTTGTGCCAAGGCCAGGAGTTTTGGATGTTGCGCAGTTGAATTTAATCATGATAAATTGTCCAGGAAAACTCGTGTTGAACAGGTTCCCGGCAACCGACAGAAAATATACAGAACTCACCAAACAGCAGTGACAAATGAGCTGGTGTGGTGAGAAAAAAAATGTCCTGTGAAAACGGCATAGCAGAAGTAAAGTGGGTAGAGGGCACTATACTTGTAATGCTATCCTACTTAAAAATTGCAGGTTCAGTTGCTTTGAATGTAGAATAAGAAAAAGAAATGACATTTTCCTCTTTGTGGTGGCACATATTTGCCTGTTAATAGCGCTATTGCTCCAACAACAAAAACCAAAAGCCCCGGCACAATGAAATGTTAATTAAAAGCCTTTTCTCGCCCACAGCCCTCTCGGTCTGTTTCTATAACAGTCGTTTTGCCCTAATCCTCAGCGGTGGCACAGTGTTCTCAGACACACTCCAGCAGTTTCTCTTTGGAGACACCTGACCTTGGCCCCAGCTTAACAGTGGACAGTGGACCTGCAAAAGCCTTCACCCTATACCTCAGCTGGTGTTGACAAAACCCCTGTAAGAGCCGCTCTGGCTTATTTTGGCTCCGGTCCTCACCAGACGATAACTGATGAACCCTCAGACAGGAAGATGGAAAAAGGAGTGTTCAAAGCGTAGGGCCGGGGAGCTACTGTACCAGACTGATAGTGTTGCAATATAAATACCAAACCTGGCACAGGGATTTTTCATATGTTGGATAAATGTTAGGGTTTTATTCATCATTTATTTCTCTTAATAGCCACAACTTGACACAGTGCTGTCCGCCAGTTGATTTGTGAGGGCAATAAACATGACACCCACAGAAAATATGCATACCTATATCATATAGAAGGCATTTGTTCAGCTTCAGAGGTGGGAGTAATCAGATGCATTTACTTCAGAAACTTGTAGAGATTGTAGAACAAAAATGCTTCCTAGATTAGGACCGGTCAGACTGAAACTCCGGTGTGAGTTAGGTCATTAGGGCTTAGGACTACAGAGACCCATAACTACAAAGATGTTTACCCACAGGTTAGAGTAGTTGATTGATAGAGGGGAGGGACTAAGCCAAGCTGAACTCCTCCCTGTGGTCGTTATCTGGTCTGCGGGCTGAACTGAACCTTAGTGCGCTGATGAAGCCTTTTGGATGAGAGGTGAAACATTCAACATTTCAACTACAGAGTACAGAAGATGAATTAAGATCCTTCATTGAAGATAGACAACTCCTGTACGACTGAGAGCCTACACAGACTAAAATACTTTTTATTCTTGAAATATTTATGAACATGTTTTTTATTCTGGTAAAAGTATATTTAAGTTATACTATAGTTATACTCACACCAAGAAGGTCTTGGGTTTGACTCCAAGGCTGGGTCGGGCCTTTCTGTGTGGAGTTTGTATGTCATGAAAAAAGTCCGTACAGCTGCGTAAATATGACATTTTGGGCTGGGTGCTCTTCATGAGACATGTCACACATGTCTGATTTAGCTAAGTTGTGCTGACTTTCATTGCATCTGTTGGCTTCTTTTTGATCCAGCACACTGCTTTAAAAGGGATGTGCGTGTTTCTTTTGATTGTGCTACATGGAGTTTGTATGCCCTGGTCAAATGGATACAAAGAAAATTAAAAGAAAATGTAAGAAATTTTGACCACTGGGTCACCATAGAACAGGAGCATCTATGGTGGCCCAGTCGGGACATACTATAAGCAATCTTTGGACTTAACTGCCAGGACAGACTAAATCTATAACAAAGTAGGATTGTGATTGAGTAGCCACTTAAGTCGTAACATGTTACACTTAAAGTAGATGACACATTTGTGTTTTCAGGAAACCATTGGACTAGTGTTGGTGTCAACTAAGGCTTAACGCACTGTGAAAAAAACACCACTTAAAATACCAAATACTGTCCATTGTCCTTCGTCTTCTATTCTCGCTCCACACAGGACCAGGCGAGTGCGGGGGCTTACCGATCTCCCTTTTATAAGCTGCCAAAGCCGGGCTTCATTGGCTTTCAATAGAGCCTCATTACCTCTGCGCTTCAAAGAGCAACAACGCCATTTTCCAGCACGGGGCACTGCGTGTGAACGCCAAGACGGGTTCCCAAATCTATATTCGCTTTTACATTTTGCCACATCTAAACTTTCCATTCTAATGATCTCCAAAAATGTATTCCTTTCCACTTAGAGGCAGTCAAAAGCATGTGTGAATTTACAAAGCTGCCTATGTATATGTGTGTGGGTCACCAAGCCCCCTCTGTAAAACCGCAAAATATGTGGCGAGAAATCAGTGCGGCCTGAGATCATAAATATTCAGCGCTGAAGGTCTGATCTCTTTCTCTCTCTCTCTCTCTGAACGGCTGCATGTCTTTGCTCTGAGTAAAAACAGCTGTTGTCTACAGTGGGACCCCTCCCTCTGGATCTGACAACATGACCACACCTCCACATCTGTCAACCTTCAATCTCTAGATAGTTCCATTTTTTCCATTCACGTAAAAGTGGCAGCCTTTGTCCCACGAAATCGCTGTAACATTATTACCATTGTGATAATATAGTGGATTAATGTTTCACTGTGTTGACATCAGGCACAGTGGTTCAGTGGAAAAAAAGCCCGCCAATCAAAAGCTTGTCATTCTGATCCCAGCATAGACCAGGGGAATTATGTTGTGTCACTGGGCAAGACATTTCACTTCGCCCACTTGAGAGACTTATGAGAGGCGGGAAAAGAGAGAAACTGAGAGATATGCAGGAACCTGGGCATGACAAGCCAAATCTCCTCAAGAGATGCAGTGAATGTCCTTTTTATCCAATGTTATGCACGGTAATTTCACCTTAAATGTGACCGTTCTAATCTTCAACTGGCTACACACTGATGTGCCAAACGACTGTAAAAGATTGCAGCAAAAACATCCATTCACTTCTCTTTTCATGCAGGACTTTATTGGGGTATTGAGTGATTGAATGGAATTGAGAGTAATTCAAAACCAGTGCGGTGCCAGATCGGAGCCTTGGGGTGCACCGCTGGACTTCTCCTAATCCATACCTCCGCTCTGCCTTTGATTGAGTGTTGTTGAAATTGGGGATGAGCCTGCCTCGCGCGAGCCACGGTAATTTAAGATGAATGTGTGCATGGATTTACCACAGGAAAGCTATTGTGTGGATGGATGTATTCAAATTACAGCGATAAATTGTACAACGCTACTTTCCCCCTGTTCTACTGAATTGAATAAGATTCATCTGACCTGTGCCTCGGCGTGTCACAGCCGGGTCAAGCATTTCACTCTGGAATGAAGATTGGTCACAGAAATCAAAAACCTCCTTGGTCCTGATTTTTTCCGGGTTCAAAAGGAGAAATAGTGCTTTATAGACTGTGTGGTCACAGCAGCTGGAAATGGAGAAGGCAGAGAGAGAGAGCAGGTTAGATCCACACACACACGCACACACACACACACATGCACACACACACACTCACACACACACGCACACACACACACGCACAAACACACACAAAAAGAACAATTAATGAAGGTCTGATGTGAACTTGGAAGCATTTGTTTCAAAGGAGTGAGCTGAAGCGTTACATACCACCATGACGGAGAAGCAGACATTGTTTTGACCAAAATGGATGTTATTTATTTATTTCGCTTTTTTTTCAGACATTATACACTATGAATCCTAGAATATCATAAAGACGATAAAGGTGATAGCTGTTTTCATCCGGAGAACCCCAAAAGAAATGAAAAGCGCCAGATGAAGTGTCAGCCCCCATCAGCCCAGACTAAACGTTTTTTTGCTAACCAAAAGATCAACGGTTTATGCTGGCGAATGCATCCTGAATTAATCAATTTCTTGGAGCATTATTCATCTGAGGTTGTACAAGTGATGACAGACTGAATCTCAAAATGTGCCGTTGGGTAAGAATTTGAAATTTTGGCGTGGGGTTACACTGAGTGACCGGGCCAGACTCCTAATGAAATATGGATAAGTCAGCAGTGAACTGTTTCTGTTAGTCACTGTGACTCAGACTTTGGATCGATGAAACAGAGTGACTCGGCCAAAGACGAGTTGAACCTATATGCCGTAAACAAAGTCCATATAATGCAAGAGAAATCGTTTTAGTCGGTACTCAGGTAACTGTGCTAATTTCATATCAATCATATCAATATCTAACAGGAATTACACAACCTTTCAGCTAAAAGTAATGTCTCTATGGGGCCAGTACTGTACCGCACTCCTCACTGCCGCTCCCATCCACTCCTTGAGGTCCATCTGTTGGCATTTAGCCGCACTTTTCCTGCCTGCGCGCTGATCTCCGGTCTACAATAACGGGCCTAATTTGTCTGCCAAAGCCAGCTCTGATTGTTACCACGTGAGGCGGTGTGAAAGGTGAGGGATGCCAGTTATCTCTGACGACTATAGCACACATACAACACGCCCGGACAGGGGGAGAGAAAGGGGAGGGGGTCTCAGGGTGTCAAGAGAGGTCAGACAAGGTTAAAAGAGTGGAGGAAAAGAGGAAGAGACGGCGATTACAGATTGACATGTGGAAAAAGCACTGTGGGAGAAAAGCGGTAATAAGAAGTGTGTGGAGTGAGAGCTGCGATGCTTGGGAGATAACACTGATGAAGACTGTAGTACCTAAATAGAAATCCTTTTTATTAAAATCAATGGACATCGTGACAAATCAACTGCAGCACTTACTGACACTCCACTCCACATAAACTAAGGTAAATTCTCAGTGGAGGAGTGTATGCCACATTCCAACCCTTGTGCTTTGATTACACCACCGTCCATTCCATAAAGTCATTGAGTCTTTGTGCAAGACATGTTTTGTAACTGAGAATGAACATACCCAACTCTTTGGTTCTAATTTGGCGCCCAAGGCATGATTGAACTTTTGCATCTTCTTTTCCATCTACCGTATTTTCCGGAAGTCACACTTTTTTCACAGTTTGGCTGGGGGTGCTACTTATACTCATGTGCGACTTATATATCAAAATATATAATCACACAATGTTATTCTCACACTGACAGCCGCTAGTGGCCGCACTAGGCTTTTGTGCCAGTATCTGCTACTCCTGAACCACTCAAGATTTAAAAACTGGTAATGGAGCAGCAGAAAGAAAGTGTGGAGTGAGCGAGAAACCTGTGAGGGACTGAGGAAAAGCAGAGGTTACTCTTACTGCAATGAAGAAAACAGAAAAAGCTGATCGCGAGCTCAAAGCTGGATGGCCATGGTTAGAGGAACTTCGCAAATGGGTGCTTGAACAACGTACTACTGGGAGAGGCTTGTCAACAGTGCAGCTACGCCTCCATGACCAGGTAGTTGCCAAGGCTGGTGCGACTTATACCCCGGAGCGACTTATATGTGGTTTTTCTTCTTCATTTTGCATTTTTTTGGCTGGTGTGACTTATAGTCCAAAAATATGGTATATTCCTTTTTTTTTGTTTTATTGCTGTGTTTTTCTATCCCAATCCTTTTGGACACACTTTTCACTGCAGTATTACGCGGCTCCCCGGAGGTGTAGAAGGCCAGTGAGGGCTCGTTGCCAAAGCTAGTTTGCGACACAAAAAGAGCCTCTATCACTTTTTGTTCCAGAGTTATGTCCGAAAATCGGCGATGTTGTAGATGGCGCGAGCATGGACCTCGTGGGGTTCAAAATTTAAAGCGAAATTCGGCGCCCGCGGCAGTTGCCTGGATGGCCTATGTCTCTGCTTACTGACAGTGTTCAAAGTCTTTTATTTATTAAAAGAATAGGAGAAAATATAGTTACCCTTTTTATCCGCCTAGAAAATCGACATGTTTAATTTTGTGTGACTATAGTTGGATTGTGTAAAGGCTCATGTAACCATATTTAAATAGGGAAAATGTGGAAGAGCTTTGTCGCTTCTAAATTCACTTCACCTCTGTTTGGATCCATAGATGAGAAGAGGAGAGGCTATGTGCTAACGTCGTCTGTGCTCTGTTTACGTGACTGAGGGCACACGTACAGACCTAGCAGGCACATATCAACTCGTCTAATCTCAGGTGAGAACATATCTCAGTATTTAAAAAACAGTGGCCTATCCCTTTAAGTTTTGAGCCCAATGAGAAAATGTTTTCCGTTTCTCCCTTTTGCCCACACTCTGTGCAAAAATTTGATTTACTAGCAATGCCTTGATGGTGTTTAAGGTTTATCATATCTTGATAAAATAAAGACCTTCTTATCTGGTCCATAAAACATCTGGCGATTTTAACTGTCCCCACTCTTTCTATAACAAATCCTTCTGCAGTTTGGCGGTGGAAATTGCGTAACCCTAATACAACTCCTGCGAAAATCTTGTTCTTGGATTTACAAGTATCAGAATCCTCTGATTCCGCGCCACATGTCACAGGTTCATTTATGGTAATGTCCAACTCTGGGCCTGCAATCTCCACTTTCCCAAAACTCCTAGGCGAGACTCGTGGTTCTCGCGTGCCAATTGGTCCCTCCAACCTGCAAGCCTTCAAAACCAACGACAGCTGGATCCGAACTTTTCCACTACATTTTCATTCTCGCCGTCAGAGATGTTGAAGTCACACAAAGAAATCAAAGGTTTAAACTCAAGTCCGTGCTTTTTATTATTCTCCGACAAAGTTCCACTGCTCTTTAAAGTGGTACCATTTACAACCTGCACATTAGAAATACAGCTTCTCATTAACACACACTCTATGGAAGACGATTGAAGGCGATTGCTTCCTACAGCCGCACTTCTTTAGATTGCATTTGCTGGTTGGAAGCCCTGGACAACCGGAGCCTTGTGCCTGCCAGGGTAAGCACGCCTCAGCCTCTCGCTTCAACAACCAAAGCACCTGTGAAAATAGGCGCGACGCACCACGTATCAGAGCAAATAAATTCACCTCGGCGTGGAGAGAGGCACGCTCCGATGACAGACGGGACCAGCCAGGGCCGCGCCCTCTCAGCCGTCAAACACCTTCACAATGGGGTGTGATAATAGGCGCATGAACAGTGGGCTCCGAACACTGGCGAGTCATAATGAGATATCCAGCGTCTGAGAGTGAAGAGCACAACAACCTGGCGTCCAAACATTGATTCGACTTCTAAGCAATTGACCATCTGAGCATCTGCGGATTCCATTTCGTCTGTGTGATGACAAATATAGGGATATGGTCAATCTCAATCATCGTCAGGGGGTTTTAATTGTTAGCTTTTAAAGTCTGTAGCAGTAACAGCAGCTCAGAGTAAAGTTGATGTTGTTGCTGTTATTGCATTCTTTAGTATTTAAAGGGACTAGAAGTTAACCATTTAATACTCACAACTGCCACCTCAGGTCATACGTGTAACTGCACCTTCTATATTAAGCTCGTGCATGACGGCACTTCGGACCCGAATTAATACCTTTTTGAGTGACAGTGCAAGATTTTAGAGGCAGTTGTGGTGAACAGGTCTGGGCTCATTCTACACATTAGGACATTGTTGGAACATGTAAGGGGAGGAATATACTTACTTTTAACATTTTTAAAGTCTGTATAGTCCCTTTAAGCTGAGGTTTATTTAAAATGTTATCCATGTTCATGAACCATGTGAGCTAAATATACCTATTTTGAAGAGTTAAGACTTTAAAGCAGTACCAAGTAACGTGTTTACCTTATTAAATCCTTTCCGTAGTCCCTGTGGGGGTAATACAAGTGTTTATAGGATGATTGGAGGGTCTTTCATCTCCCCCTGGTGTCTCTGGCCAGAAAACCATGCTTGCAACTTGGACCGGAGCAACCAATACACACTAATAGAATCACGAAGAAGAAGCTAACATTCTAACGGGCAAAGCTAACTCTAGCGTCACTTTAAACAGTATTTAGAGCCAACCTTGAGTGAAAAAAAATATTTCCATTGTATAATTGGATGTACAATATCCCTCTCTCCCTTCGCCTTTTCTGTCAGCGTAGTATTTACTCTCACGGAAAATTAATGAGTTAAAAAATTGCAACTTGCTATTACACCTGCAGTTGCGTTTATGGCCTCTAGGGGCAAGAGTTACTTAGTACTGCTTTAATATAATTCCACCTGAATTGCTTATTATTGATAAAGAATCTCCCAGACTTTCTGCATGATCTTTTATCTGTTGTTTTCAAAAAATGTGGCTGAACTTAGGAGGAAAGAAAAGAGAAATGAGTGCATCTGCCTCGGTAACTTCTCGTGACACTCAGGTATTGATTCTTTTAAATTCCTACGACAGCACGTCGGAGCGAAGTGTCCACTTTAGTGAAGGTCCTAACCCCTGACACAGCACAGTAAAACCAGAGGAAACCACATTTCCTGTCCTCCGCTCATGTTGTAGAAGTGGTAATGGCCCAAGCGCCGAGCTCCGCGGTGGATACATGTGGTGAAGCCTATCCAACAAATGAAATAGTCAACCCAATTTACTTTGGCACTAAAACCTCAGGCCCTCCATGCACAGTCAGACGCTCGGAGCTCATACAGGCCTTTTCCACTCAGCAGGTAGTGAGAGGCTCATGCTTGGCACATGGAGGCAAACTGCTAAATTGGTGTATTCAAACAAGGAAACAAATGTACCTCAACCTGCAAGAATGGGCGACTGGAAAAAAATATAGCCCAACTTGGTCCGGCAGGAATGCAAAAACACACCTAAAGGCTTTCCTCTTCCTTCAAGCATCCATGACTGTGAGAAATTAGAGAAATTACCGACACCGGAACATTCGCCAATTCCATCTTTTAGTCGCTACAATGTTTGAAATACATTTGCCGTGTGATGTTACTGCCCGGTTTCAGACGAGATCACTTATTATAGTTCTTCTGCCAAGTGTTTCCTTGTAGTACATTCAGTCCAATGAAGTATATTGTAAAAGTTGTAAAAAAAAAAAAAAAAATACAAATAATCATATGGAACAAAACCCAGAACAAATCTAATTTAATATCAAAGTATAAAAATCATCAAATGTGTACTGCAGGTGTCGTAGCATGTTGCAGTTTTTTACTTAATTGTCCGTGAGAGTAAATACTACGCTGACAGAAAAGACAAAGGAACAGAGGGATATTGTTCATCCAATAACACAATGGAGATAATTTTTTTCACTCAAACTTGGCTGTAAATACTGTTTAAGTGGTCCTAGCCCGCAGTTAGCTTGGCCCGTTAGCATCTTCTTTGTGATTCTATTAGTGTGTATTGGGCCTCCGACCCGTAGGCAGTCAACTTGCAATTGTGGTTTTCTGGCCAGAGACACTAGGGGGAGATGAAAGACCCCCCAACAATCCTATTAAAGGAACAGGCCACCGTTTTTACAAACTGAGATATGTTCTTACCTGAGCTTAGACGAGTTAATGTGTAACTGTCTGGTCTTTGTGCGTGCGCTCAGTCACGCAAAACAGCCAGAGATGTTGTTAGCATTTGACCTCTCCCAATGTATTCCTATGGCTCCAAATGAGGGTGAAGTTGAAAGCTACAAAGCTCTTCCATGGGCACGCTCAAAGACCAGACAGGTACATATCAACTCGTCTAAGCTCAGGTAAGAACATATCAGTATGGAAAACACAGTGGCCTGTTCCTTTGCACTTGCATTACCCACAGAGGGGACTACGAAAAGGATTTATTAAGGTAAACAAGTTACTGCCATTATTCATGTCCGTGGATATAAACAAGTTACAGCTGAGTTTAAAGCTTCCTCCGTCATTGTTTGAGAACAGGAGAAATCAGGTACAGGAGCTTTAAATGCAGATCGCTTTGCTTGATATTGACGTAAAAAAAACCTGTATATTATATTATTCTGTGCATCATTTTGACCAATCACAGATATTTCTGTTTAATTATACTAGACTTTAGCAGAGTTTGCCTGGTGACTGTGACTGATCTTTAACACCTGTGCACTGGTGTTTGGAGAACAACACAGTTTCCAGAATTGGGTCTTTAAAAGGAATATGGTTAATCACAAAAAGTGGGCCAACTGTATCAAGAAATGTCCAGTAGTCTCCATTTATTCAACTTCATTTATCTACCTGGATGTGTGAAAATGTTTAGGATGAATGCTATAAATGATACAAGTTATGCAAACCTCATCAGAAATGACCCACCCTTAGTCTAAATCTATTCATTGCTGCTGAGACGAAACATGGCTATAGTAAATAATGAATATTTTCACAGTATAAAAACGTGGACAAGCTCCATCTGGCGTGTCCGTTGGGATGTTTTGTGCGGTGTCACCGGTCACTGAAAGTACAGCATGCTCTCTCTAACCCCATACGCTGCTATACCTCCGCTTTACTAAGTCAACAGTGATATATTCATATACGAGGTCAGGCCTGTTTACATAGCCTGCTGACATCTCTGCCAGAGACCAGGAGCTTTGTGAGTAATCAAAACCACAGCAGCCTCCAAATGCAGCATCATGAAGAAGCACTTAACCGGCCCATCCGCCTAAACCTCCCTCCGCCGCTGCACAAGAGCCGACAAATGACAGGCAGAGCTGGGGCGCAGGCCAACAGGGCGAGAGGGGCAAGGAGCCGGAGGGGCCTATGGGTGCCAGGGTGCCACGGCCGGCCTGTGTTTATTATTTCAAGGCTGAGGTGAGGAAAGGGTTATTGGGGAAAAGGGAGTGGGGCGGTCGCACCACACAAAAAGCATGCATAATAACAACCAGGTGAGATGGAGTCGCAAGCTCCCGGGAATGCATTCGCTTATGAGAACATTTGATTATAAAAAGTCAAATGGAAGTTTTGAAAAAAGATAAATCGTTGTGAGAAAAAAAAGTTTGGTTTGTAAGAGGCCAAACGTAACTGGATTAAGTGGAGAGTTTTCCTCTTTGATGCAAATCAGTTCTTTGCGCGTTTTAATCTGCAAGAAAAACTTCCTTTCTTTCTTTATCTCTGCGCGGATCAGATTTGTGGGTTAGTTCAGGCCTTTTCACAGGGCTCAGTTACAGAACAGTTTTGAAGCTCTTACAACATGTAGAATTGTTGTTCCAGACTACTGTTCACCATTGCTTTCTGCTTATAACCCCGGTATAATATGCATTCATGATAATAAAAGGAAACCAAATATTGCTACGCTTTTGTTCTTTCAATTTCACCAGCGCTCACGTTAAAGGAGGCCACTGTGCTAAGTTGTTAGCAATGCCTGGCTTCGTACTGATACAGTATGAATGTATGGAGCATGGAGAATGAGCCACATTAATGAAAAGTGTACCATACCTACTGTGAAATATGGAGGTGGTTCTGCCATTGGCTCCAGCAGAATAAAGTGAAGGTTCTGGAGTGGCCATCTCAGTCTCCTGACCTCAATATCACTGAACCACTGTGGGGAGAGCTCAAACGTGCAGTTCATTCAAAACAGCCCAGGAATTTAATTTAATTATATACAGAACCTTCTCTACAACTACCACTAAAGACTCCAAACTGTCATTGATGCTAAAGGGGGCAACACACAGTATTAGGAACTGGGGTGTGTAAACCTTTCAACAGGGTCATTTTGATATTATTTTTTGGTGGTGATTTGAAATGAGTTTACACATTTTTTCCCACAATAAATGGCCACTCACTGACCATGAGTGAAAAGAAAGTTTCTGTGTTTCTTTTGTGTCACATCTCCGACCACCAGCATTCATTCACTCCACACAACTGCATTACATTTTAAAATCTCCTTTGGTTTATTGGTATGGAACACACCAGGAATCCTTAGCAGTGTCTCAATCCCGAGCTCTTCTTCTATGTTAGCTGTTTAGATTTGGGGATTTCAAGAGAGAGAGAAAAAAAATGCTGTCAAACTTGAAACATTCTTTTCTGCCATTGCTTGTCTGCTTGTTGAAATTTCCCGTTACTTGGTGTTGCTTAGCTTTCACACGGCTACTTTTCTCTTCCTCAGAGAAACCTGAGCTGCACCGTCAAAGCATCTTCATATTTGTCACTTTCATCTATGCACTCCCCAATTTCCTTATTCTGTTAACTGCTACCGCGTGCTTTTAATTAGGGCCCATCTGGTTACCACTATACCACCTTTAGCACCCCACCCCCCATGGATCATGTGAAGATACACAGGCAGGACTCAGCAATGCACTTTGTATGGACAGTAAACCCAAATACAGCCCCCGAAATGCACGAATGGACAAATGCTACTAGTTTAATCAAATACAAAGCTCAGGAGGCTATTGTTTAATTACTGGCCCTTCCCTCTGATTGTTTCCTGAATGAGCGTTTATCCAGATGACAGTTTTACTGGTCTTACTGTCAACACCATAAGCTTGTCATTAATGTTTAAAATTCCATCAAGCTGCAGCCCAGACTTTAAACTACTCAAGTCCAAACAGCTGCTTCACACCTCTTGCAGCGTCAGGACTGTCTTCATTTTCCACATTGTCAATTGTTCTTTTAATTTTGTCCTATACAAAAAGGCCTGTCTGATGCACTTTAAGTCTGCAGCGTTCCCCTCGCTTGTTGTCTGTGTGTGGCTTAGACTGTTCGGTCACAGCACAAACGCAGTGCCAGCTTATTCCCTCTCAAAGTTCTGTCCCCGTGTCCATCCCAACGCAGCGGCACAACAAACACTTGGAGCCACATTCCTCCGGTCCACACTGTGCCGCCCGTCTGTTCAGCATCAGCCGCTCACCGCTCAACTGCTACTATGATGTTTGTGGTAATGTTCAGTGATGGTGAGAGCACAGCTGCTAACCAGACCACAGACACACAGTGGAGACTTAGCCGTAGGGCACTCAAAAGTTACCTCGGGAGTCATCACAAGAATACTTTTACCAGATAGCACCTCCTAACTATGACCCAGTCGGCCGACAGCTTCAAATAAAGGCTATTGTCCCACATATGGTGAGCGTGCATAAAGGACCCTGGCTTATTAACTGCATCTTCACGCTTGTAAAGCAGCGCAGGAGAAAGGCACACCTGAGCTGGCTTGTAAACATTAAAACAGCCTGTCCAGCTGCTTGTTATGCTAAAGCTAAATGCTACCAGTTGTTTTACCTGGACTAGATTTGAATCATGTAACTTTTGGTGACACTTTACTTAACTGCACAATAAAAGCATGGTAATAAGGCGACAACAGGGTGGAAATAGCATGGTAACCAACACAGCAATAATGTGGGATATACGGTAATGTAATGGTCAGTACTTATGGAAACAAGCAGACACTGCCATCCCGCCTTTGCTCTGCCTGATCCCGTCAGAGCTCAGAAGTTAAGCAGGGAAGTGCCTGGCTGGTACTTGGATGGGAGATGGTTTGGGAACACCAGGAAGCCTGGGTGAATCTAGTGAGTGAGTGGTTGGCGGGACAGCGGTGGCTACAATAGTAACTTACCACCACTGAGTGTGGTGTGAATGAATAATGCAAGAAAATTGTAAAGCAACTTTGAGCGTCTGGAAAAGGGCTATACAAGACTAATTCATTCACCTGTCCTTCGACTTAATTTCACGGAATAGGATTGATCTAACCCTAACCTTAAGGCCATGTTCACATTTGCTCCACTTGAAGTGAATCCTGGTTAATTTCAAGGGAAAATCCACTTAGTCTGTGTATGTGAACGGAAAAACTGACTTTGGCGCACATCAACAAATCCAAACCAAGAGAATAAACTAAGAATTATTGTGTTTAAATGGCACAGTAGACAAATATGCTTCAATGCGTATGGTGAAAATGAGTCTACAAAGTACAAGCGAATAAAGAGCAGATTCAGCCCAAAAAGTATTGCTAACAGATGAATCTCCAGAGAGCGATGCTAAACTTTATATACTTTATTTATAAAAGTCGTGGTAGTATATCAGACATTGATAGATTGCCCCCTGTAGCCTAGTGCTGTGAAGGCGTCCGAGGCCAATGGTTGATTTAAACTTTACAGATCCACAAGGGAAATTGCGATGCCACAGAAACACAACAGGAGCAATGTTACGAAATATGAAACAATTAACAGCAATAGAACACCACTCATAATAAGGATAGAAAGCTAATGAGAAGAATAATAAGTAGAATTGAGCAGAATCTGCTAGCTAATGCTCCAACCAACTCGTTTGTAGCTCTCACAATACCTCCAATAATCTGTCTCTTCTCGTAAAGTTTATGTGTTTCAGGCAAGTGTCTGTAAGTGTTCAGTGAATCCGAATAGACAGCTAATGAAATGTATGAGCTGATTTAGACTCTTCCATGTTTGTAAATGATAAAAACGTTCTATGTTTTGACAGTAACAACTTTTCACCCACAGATTTCATATTTAAAAACAGCTTTAAACACAAGACAAACACTGTAAATTCCCAGGACACATGGTTAGATTCCGTACTGTTACTGTCATATTACTTTGTTATTGTGCTGTAAAAGTAAAGCAGAACCTTGATTGAAATGTGACGATACGAGAAATCTGATGGGTTATAAGACTTGACCTGTTGCTTTGTCCCACACACCCCGGCCTGCACCTGAAATCCTCTTAATTGACTCGTGTTTCCCACCACATTGGCATCCCATGCGTTTGTATCCACTTACCAAATCTGTTTGTGCTTCCTTCCTGCAGCTAAAGGCTACATATTATGCCCTGGTGCAAATAGGGGCGATCTTTTCCCATTGGGGTCAGTGCCAGTTTTCTTTTCATTAGCTTTACCTGGGGGATGGGGGGGGGGCAGACCTCCACTATCACAACAAGCTTTATTTTTATCGACATGTCCAGACGGAAGCGGCATTCCTGGGATTAGGCTCCATTTCACTTGGCCCCTGGTGTTTGTAGGGAATACCCTCGCTCCCACATCTGCCCTCCTTCTTTTTCCAACGTATTTGTATAAATCATAGGGCACCCGATATTCCCGCTTATTGTTCCAGTACCGAGCGAATGAATCACATTTGTTTGCTTTTCTATAGGTTTCGTTACTGTGGCCCTAATTGAAATACCCACCTCTATGTTTGTGCTCTGCTCTGCACGCATGAAGAAGTTTGGGGATATTTTATCACCGAGAGGGAAAAATGCAGTTATGTTATGAGTCAAATGTTGCCAGATAACAGAACATTCCTCCGCAATGTGCGTCTGTGTATCGAGTGGTTGCGTCGGACATATTTTAGATTCTTTCAGGAGCCACTGATAGTCATGTTGGCATTGCTACCAAGGAGGAATTAAGCACTTTAACAACAGCATTTCCAAAACAAACCTGACAGACTGGGGCAGTAGTCTGAAACCATTTAAATGCACCTGCTTAAGCCTGCTATCTAAAGCCTTGTACTCCGTGCCCTGCCCCGTCCAGCCCCAGCCAATTAGTGTTTTATTATCTGTGTTCCGAGGAAGGGGGGGGGTCGCACTCCGGTTCTGACCCGGGGAAGTGCTGCCTCCACCTCAGCCCCTCATATTGAGAGTAGCACCTGTAATTATGAGCGGATTACCTCTTTCTGTGAGTAAGCTTTATGGCATCCAAAGGGACTTCCTGCTTCCCTCTCCAATAAAAAAGCCAACTGTAGCATTACGGCGGGATCAGCGAGGGCTCCAGATCTGCTTTCAGAATCCCACGGCCACCAGCGCTCAGGTGAAAAGGACACTATAAGATATCATTTCTCCCTTTGTCCAAGGTATCGTGAACAAATTACACGATGAAACTAGCCATGTCATTCTCGTTGTCCAGCACCAGAGAATCGATTGACATGCTATCAATGTCAATGGCAATGTCAACTTTATTCACAGAGCACATTTAAAAACAGCTACATCTGCTCAAAGTGCTGTACAACAAATGCAATTAATAAATACATGCTAGGAATGGGCCACAGATTAGAGAGACAAACCGTAATGACCAGACAATATGGTCAGAACATCTCCAAATTGCCCGTTCAGCCGGCTGTGGTTGAACAGTTACACTGAAGTGGTAAGAGGTCGTGACTCGTCTCTATGGGACTTTCAGTCTGGTCTGACAACACGTTCGACTTAAATTAGCAGAATTTGAGGCCAATGCTGGCTCTGTTGCATTAGGGCTCTCAAATGGTCGTCATATGGTTAAAAGCTTAACACAAATGATGAAATTCCCAAGGTATTGCTAAGAAAGTGGATTTTTATTGATCTGCTTCTCAATATCTGTCACGGCAAATCATCAAAAATAGCTTCACATAAAAGGCAGAACAAACGCTGAACAGGAACCATTTACATTTTGGAAAACCGTAAAAACCATTTACCAGTCCTGATGGAAACCGGACTGTTTTTCAGATGTTGATGTTGGGAATTTAGTCTCACTTAAATGAACATTAAAGCCATGCAGGGTTATTTCATTAAAGTTGAAAGAGCAGTTTGTGCCAAGGACCAACCTCTGGAGCGAGTATAAGGCATTAATAAATCTAATGTAGTGTGATGGGCGCTTAGAGGAGCTCTGTGCCCTCCACCGAGTGGCCCTCAACAAATGGCCCTAAACTTGTCACTGAGATTGAAGACTGTTATAGTCATTTGGCACTGGTTCAGTCATTTACCGTATGTTTGGCACGGAGCAGATCTCTGGATGTCTCGGGATGCGGTCCAGCCCATAGCCTGTATCACTTCTAATCCGTATTCTGGTGGAAGGAAAAAAGGGAAAAGGAAAGAACCATAAAATCAGGCAGGAATTCTGTTTATGGGGCGCCAGAACACAGCTGCTTGTTGGCGATGGCAGTCCATGTCACAGACAAAGCTGGGAGCTGCCGGTCTTAACGTGGCAGTTGCCAGATGGCTCGGGCTCACGTGTGTGCGCTGAGCGACACATTTGAAAACACTGTGGCCTCACTACAGGTGCAGCCACTGTCTCAGTGATGTAGTAAAAGGCACAGGGCTCTCAGCAGCACTCTGGGTTATTGCTGCTGGACTGAGCCTTCAGCGCCCGGAGCACCAGTGTCGCACGCAATGTGCCGACCGCAGCCACAGAGGAGAGCATCGCCAAGGAGGGAGGGGGCAGGGGTCCGGATCACTACAAGTCTTTCTCAAGCATGCAATAACGTTGTGTAATATCTTTTTCCCATGAACATATAACATCATTCATTCATTCAGGTATGGTGCGAATGAATGATGCACAAAATTGTAAGGCAATCTGGAAAAACGCTATATATGTCTAATGCAGTATTGGTATTATTCATCTACAACATTTTTGTTACAACTTGCTTAATCTGCATTAGTTTTGTTCAAGACTCTGCTAGATAGAGATATTCTTGAAGATCACACTTGTGGATTCCACAACCGGAAAATGTGATAAAACCATTGAGCAACATTTTCTGAATATCACATCATGCCAGAGTCACATTATAAATAGCAATAGTAATAAATGGTGAGGCATAGTTCAGCATTGGACTGTATACTGTCCACGGTAAGTTTTTAGAATTAGATTCACCTTTCCCTGATACAAGAACAATGTGTGGCCCACAACTGGTGCACTTGATAAAATGCTGCCAGCACAGTACTTTTAAAACCATGTTATTACAATAATTGTAGGCATTGTAATGGAAAGTCTTGAGTTTGACATAGGCTTGTTAACACACATGCTGAATCAGGTCTTATGCTTCTGCTATTTTGAGGGGTGACTTTGGTTCAACTCTATCCCTTTAATATGTCTGCTCCAGAAATATGTACATACATAAATGCATTTCATTAACTCACAAAATGAATAAAAAGTGAAAGCTGCTCGTATACTGCAGCTCCACCGGTTTACACTCCAATTAAAGGCTCAACATTGTTCCACTGCTCGTCGACACCAAGTGTGAAAATTCATTTCACGGGTCAAGATCACAATCAAGCAGTAAAATAAAAAACGACATTGTACTTGATCCGAAACCTACATTTCAAGTCAAACACCGGACTCCAGTGGTTTTGGGATTGAAACAAAACGCTGTACATTTACTTTCTAAGCCCTAAAACCCCAAAATGGAGGTTGGGTGTCATTGTCGGTTGTGCTTGGCTGCACTAAAGAATCAGATTCTTGAGTCAACATTGCCTTTAACACTTCTGAGTGGTGCTACTTGATAGGTAAGAAAGCCTACAAGCCTAAAACATGACAGGCAATCGCCAGCAATCACAACCAGATCCAACATTTGGGTCAAAAACGGTCAAGTCATGAGTTTTTTTTTTCCAATTTCAACTTAAATTCCAGCAATATAAAAATCAACCCTTGTAATGTCTCTTCTAACTTTTCTTTGGTGGCACACATGGCTCAAGGTGCTGCTGGCATTCCAGTTCTAGTTCTCTTTTGGACAGTTTTAATTGCAGATATAAAAATGACTAAATGCTGCCCCTTTGATGCGAGGGACATTCCTCGCATCTTTGGGATTTCTCCGCTGCTTTGTCGTAACCCAACTCCGGTTGAAAGCATTTTCTAGAGAAGAAAGAAAGACGACTTGGGAGCGACGGGGCACCGAGACACCTGCGGCAAACTCCAGATCAGGTCTAGATTTGATGGCCACGCTAATATCGAGGCCAAAGAGGAATGGGAATCTCTGCCCTCATCAAACCTGTCAGCTGTCTCTCTCAGTCATTAATGTGGCAGTAATTGGCTAAATTATAGTCGGTCATGTTCGCCAACAGTGCGGAAAAATGTGGGGTATCCGTTTGCAGCATGAATGATGAATTTGGTCGACTGGCCCACTTCAGAACAACCACTGCGTGAGATGTGTTCAAGGCCTCATAAGCTGCATCTGTGGATCCTATTCACAATGAGATTAAAAAAAAAAAAAGCATAGCGGTCTCGTGAAAGTGGACTTCAGCAGGCCCATCATTCTCCCCCCGAAGCTGTGAGGATTGACTTTCTCAATACGTAGCTCTGTGCTCAACATTACATTTCTTATGCACACAAACATGGCCGTATACACCGTGAGGAGATTGTGACAGGCCGGTGTGAGTGACAGGAGCTAGTTGCCGAGGGAGACTGGCGAAGGGTGTGAGTTTCCATGGAGGTGCGTGAGGGCAGCTTAGGTCAGCCCCTGCACATGGATATGCGCTTTGAGGAATTTGTATTAAATTCATCTCCCCCCACAAAATTGCTTCCAGCCAGCGGTCATCAAAATGCTGTCAGATCAACCATTTGCTCCTAAAGTCGGTTCTCTGTGCCCTGATGTGTCTTACAAGACTCTGCTCGAGTTCTACATAACTACATTTCAGAACTACTACTGTATTTTCCGTACAATAAGTCGCTCTGGAGTATAGGTCGCACCAGCCAAAAAATGCATAATGAAGAAGAAAAAACATATATAAGTCGCTCCGAAGCATCGCACCCGCCACCCTGGTGCACCGTTGACAAGCCTCTCCCGGCAGTACGTTGTTCAAGAACCCATTTTGCGAACTCATTCCTCTCGCTGTGGCCATCTAGCTTTTAGCCCGCTACTAGCTTTTTTTGTTTTCTTCATTGCAATAAGAGTAACCTCCGCTTTTCGGCAGGCCCCCACAAGGTTCTCGCTCACTCCAAACTTTCTTTCTGCTGCTCAATTACCATTTTCAGCTGCATATTTCACTACATGCAGCTTGTAATCTGGAGAATATGAGAAGCAGATACTGGTACACCAGCCTAGAGCGCCCTCTAGCGGTTGTCAGGGTGAAAATAACGAATATGTGAAATTATATATTTTGATATATAAGTCACATCTGAGTATATAAGTCAAGCCCCCCGCCTAACTTCCAGAAAATACAGTAAGTCCTCGGGGTATTATTTTAAGTAGCCTCGAAATAAGTACCAATGCATGCAGGTATCCAAGATAGTTTAATAGAAAAAAGCACAATATTAAAGGTAGATCTTTAACCTCTTCACCCCCACCTTAACCGAGCCCATTTTCTCCAGTTCAGCTTTACCCAAATCTAAAAACTTCTTGACTGGAGCTTACAAAACGCGTTTTCGCCGCTTTTTGGTGTTTTTTCTGTTGTGTTTTTGACCATATTTTCTTGTTGTCTTTGCGTTTTCGGCTGTATTTTGTCGTGTTTTCATTGCTATTTTGTATCATGTTTATGTCACGTTTCTGTTTACAGCCTGAAGGCCAGTGCAATGCCAAATTTGAAAGCTAAGAACTTCCTTGTAGTTTGTGTGTTTCTGTGCGAGCAAAACACGTGGTGGACGGCTGATAACTGATTAAAGGGGAATTGTTTGTCCAATATTACCAACTGAGTACATATACTCTTAAGCCGATCCTCCACTGTCCACACCAGTACTCCAAGTCCACACCAGTACTTCATGTGAACATGGCCGGTTTCTAAGTCATCAGCAAAGGCCTGACCTCCCAAACACGGAGCTGGGAGTCATTTGGGTCCAACTGAAAATATGTCTTGTGATTTCATGCATGCTTGGCAGTGGTAATCAGTCTCTCTGAAGTGGTCGCCTGTCTCATTTGTGAGCCAAATAAATGGCCAATTTCACTGAGCTGCTTGACATCAGGTTAAGTGATTGTGGAAAATAGAGGCATAATTTTAGGTTTTTACATGACTGGAAAATTGCTAAAGTGGTTCGTAATAAAACCAATAGTCTGTGTTTCTATACCCAAACAAAGTTAAAGATCCTACAATTTATCAATCAAAAATGCCACTGCCCATAATGCTGCAAATGAATCTAAGCTTTGGCAAAAATACACTTCCAGCTGTTTTAGTAACGCTGCTTTTAAATTTGACCCAACTATTTTGAGATGTGCTGCTGCTGGAGCCCAGTCCTCTTCTTCTATGCAGCATGTGGACATTTTCTTAACCACCTCCCCCTTCACCAAGTGCATTCTCCAGTTCAGCTTTACCCAAATCTAAAAGCTTACAGCCTATAGGCCAGTGTGACGCCTCATTTGCAAACCTACAAAACAGATCTTTTTCCTCGTGTTTTTGTCACTTTGTTGCCACTTTTCTGTTCCTCTTTTGTGGCGTTTTTGTCACTTTTTTGTCACATTTTTCTGCACTTTTTCGTCACAATTTTACCAAATGTTTGTCACTTAAACTGTTATTCTTTGGTTGCTGCGTTTTCATCCTCGTTTTTGTCTCATTTTCGTCGCTATTATGTCGCTAGTTTTTTCAAGACGCTTTAAGATTTAGGTAAAGCCAAACTGGAGAAAATGTGCTCAGTTCAGGTGGGGGTTAAGAAGTAAAAAGGTGAACACTGACTTATCCAGGCTTGGGTCTGGTGCAAAGGAGGCAATGAAAGTCCCTTGTGTCTGGATCCTACAAAGTGTGGAGCTTGTGAACTCCAGAATCTACGCATTTATAAAACACAGCCATTTTGTTAGTATCTTTTTTTTTTAATATCATTCAGAATGGAAGTTACTGTACCACAGACAAGCAGCGAATGGTGCTGTAGTCCCAGATCACGGTCACGTCTGAGAACAGTTTGATGGTTGGCTGCAACAAAACACCTTTTCCGCCTGCATCATAGGCCAAAGGTACAACATCGCAATGGAATCGCGCTGGGAGACTTTTCTATCCCGCTAAAGGAGTCCGAGATGCTTCACAGGGGTCAGACGTGCCACGCCCAACTAAAAAGGGGACCAGGTCAAAAGGGTGAAGGTCAACTACAAGCAAATGATCACGACCCGCTCTATTGTGGCCGAGCGTTGCCCCGTGTTTTTATTGTGCACCGGAGGACTTGATCCGACCCCGGCTGTGTCGCGTTTTGCTCCGTATCACACTCAATAACCATCACGCGGTTGAAAAGGCCATAAAATCCAGAAAACCTTTTTAAAGAGTCGGGTTGCCTTTCCCAGATTTACTACACTCTTTGGAAATTCTATCCAATTGTTGATTCGGTGATTTGAGGAGTGCGCGGCGTATATCCCACGGCCATTTTTGATGTGTCACAGAGTACAGAAGTAAAAAAAAAAAAATGGGGGGGAACATACACAATATTGACTTTTTTAAGCTTTTAAGTATGGTTTTCATAGATTTTGAGTAGCCATAATAAAAAAGAATCAGGAACAACTACTGTATAAAGCAGATCCATTCAGCACTTATATTGTGTTTTTTTGCGGTGTCATTGTTCTCTTGGCTCACCGTTAGCTAAAAAATGGTGGCTTTTATCTGTGTTTTGGAAAGTAAGTTCCCCGTGCTGCCAGCGGAGGGCGCTAGAAGCAACACAGAACATGCGTGAAAGAAGTTTCCTGATCCTCTTAACCCCCGTCTTAACCAAGACTTTTTTTCATTGCCTTTTTAATGCGTTTTCATCACATTTTTTGCCACATTTGACTTTTTCATCATCTTTCGGTTACTCTTTTGTTGTTCATTTGTTTGTTTGTTTTGCGTTTTGTCACTTTATTGTTGTGTGTCGCCTTTTTCTAACTCTTTTGTTTGCATTTTTTTTTACTCCTTTTCATCTCATTTGTGTTGCTACTTTTAGATTTGGGCAAATCCAAACTGGAGAAAATGTGCTTGGTTCAAGTGGTGGGTTAAGAGGTTAAAGCAGACCTAAGTAACTCATGCCCCCAGAGGCCATAAGCGCCACTGCAGGTGCATGTTGCATTTTTTTTTTTTTACTTATAATTGTCCGTGAGAGTAAATACTACGCTGACAGAAAAGACAAAGGCAGAGAGGGATATTGTTTAAAAAAAAATTCACTCAAACTTGGCTGTAATCCTGTTTAAGTGGGGCTAGCCCACAGTTAGCTTTGCCCTAGTCTATTAGTGTGTATTGGTGGCTCCGACCCGGAGGCAGGAAAGCTGCAATTGTGGTTTTTGTGGCCAGAGAGGGGGAGATGAAAGACCCCCCAATCATCCCATTACACTTGCCCCAGAGGAACTACAAAAATAACTTGTTACGGTAAACAAGTTACTTAGTTCTTCTTTAATCATCAAGTGTCATTTCCATAAGCACACATGATAAAATGAGAAAGGAGCCCAGAAGCAGTTTTATAAGCGTTAATATACATGATACCTGTAAGCTCACTTCACGTAAATCCATCTGTGCCGTTCTTAAGGGAATGTCTTTTTCAAACTTAAATACCTTTTAATTCTTCCTAGTATCTTGGATAAAAAACAGGCACCAGCGCGTGCCTAAAAACAAAATTTATCTACTCCAGATCTGGATACTTCAACTCTCGGGACAACAAAGAAAGGAGAAGGCTTATGTACCAAACATTGCCAAAAATAGACACGCGATGATCAAACATGATTTGTGTTTTGAGTAGTAAGGTGAGTGACGTCCTTTGATAAATGGTCCCGGGAAATCAATCTCAAACATGACAAAATGCAGGAGGAAAAGTTTAAAAGTAGGTGAAACTTTGTTGAGACACCGTTGGCATGGGAATCCGCGAAAAACTAGAGCGTATTGTGACAGAAGTGAGTGCCGTCAAACGTATCGGAATGAGAGTTGAAGCAGAACTGATGAACAGATGAAGAGATGTTTTGGAGAGAAGGGGGAAAGATGGAGATCGTCTTAAGGGAGACAGGATTGAAACCACATGTGTCTGCCTGAAGAGAGGACACCGAAAAAGGCAGCGTGCACCCACCGGGGGCACCGCACGCTCGCTTCTATAACACGCTTGCCCCGCCAACTTTCTCCGGCTTCTCCGCAAATAAATAAATGAAGGCAAGTTAACATCTTTAATCTAACAATGCGTTGGTGAATGTTGCCATGACACGAAGATCCCGGAGGAAATGTATGTGGTCGCAGAAGTCATGGGAACAGGGTAGTGAGGTAACCGGATGCCCAGGACTGCGTAGGGCCGGTGCTGTTATGAAAGTTTCATTTTTGTATTTGCAGCCGCTGAATCTGTTGACATAATAACGACCGAGTCTACTGGCGTGCCTCTATTACAACTAACAACTCACGAAGCACGACGCAGCTCTGCACGGGTAATAAGTGGGCTCGCTTTTTAAACTTGGATATTTTAACTATAACAGTGGCCTGACACAGTTTCGACTGCGGTAGCTCAGGTTCAGGACAGCTCACATGCAGAGAGCCAGGAGTGATACGAGGAGACTGGAGCAGGAGAAAAGGGGCGAGACAGCCACGCTATGGGAAAGTGTTTTGGGGAAACCAAATTAAGGCAAAGAAAGGGCGGACACAAAAGCCTTTGAAACTGGTAGACAGTTCCTTGACATGTGCCTTAAAAGAGATGCTGCTCTCGGTGCCAAGAAGCGGAGAAAGAACAGACGGGAGCGAGACTGAGGGAGGGAAAAGGAAGGTTAGATCAAGGCCTAGGATGGACTCAGAGCAGGAAGAAAGGCCCGTGCACATGATCGATGTAATGAGTCCAGATAGAGTCATCAGTGAGGGTCAGCGGGCCGAGGGCAGACCCACTCACAACAGCCTGCTGAGGTATGTGGCCAGCGTGACCATGCTTGTGTGCACACTTATCAGTACTGCATTAGGCCGTAACAGCCTCAATGTTTAAGTCTGTTAAATGGACTGTGAAACTCACCACAACTGGCAAATATATGGACTGGAAATGTATCGTTTCCTGTAGGTACTCACTGACTGAATGATCCCTTGTCTAACTTATTCTAATCTATGTTTACAGGCCAAAAGAGGGTGAGTATCTCAATGCACTTGGAATCAAAATATAACTTCTCCTTTGTGAAGTGATGCTGTACTAACTTTACAGGTTCAGTGTGCAAACATGAGCTAACCTAAATGGTTCACATTGATTGCAAACCCCATTTTTATCACGTGCTTTGCTGCTGACGTCAAAAGAAAAATAGTGTGCCTTTTCGTATGCAGATTTATTCTATGATGCAGGTCGGCCCCTTTACTATTGTGCACCCTCACACTGAACTTGTCCTCTGTGCGCACACTCCTTCCTCAGGCAGTGTCTGACTCCGCCATGAAATCGATTATGGAGCCTGCGCCCCCTCCCTCTGCGGCGCCCATTCTCTCCCACCGTGAAGCAAGACTCTTGTTGTGCCAGTCAGATAAAAAACCACTTCCCCCAAATTTCTGCCCTAGTTACTATCTTAAAACTCCTCTGGATTAAATGGGCTAAGTGTTTTTGTATGTGACTTTCTGTTCCCGCACAAGTTGGTGCGCTGTATCTGTAGAATGTCTGTAGATGCATGTTTGCATATTTAAACGGTTAAATACAAAGAAGCCTTCTTTGTTTTGGTTGATATTATTTTTGTTTCAGAAATAGCTTGAAAACAGGCATTCAGACAGAAAATCAAAACCCACTAACTCCACCATCTAACAGTTTGAGATCTGAATAGATCAGATTAGATTGTAGTTTGGAAAACCTCTACAGTATTTCAGTGAGGAACACATATTCAGCAACAGATGCTTCACTATTTTACCTAAGTTTAGGACTGACATAATTAATATTTAGAAATAACTCAACAAAAATACATGTATGATACTGTATATAATGATATTTAGACTTTCTGTCTCACAAAAAACAAACTAAAGTAAGTATTTTTTTATTTAAAGTTTTTCTTTGGTATGTTTGATCCGAAGGGGGTTTAGTTTTGCAACATACAGCATGCCAAAGTGGTCACTGATCTAAAAACTTCCCTTTGATCACTTTAATACTAAATGGAATTTGGTCAGATTCATTTGAATGTTTCATTGTCCATCTGTGCTGAAGCTGCCCAGCTGTTTTGCAGCAGCAGCATCAAAAGGCCGTCAAAATCCCCAAATTGGTTTAAAGTGACAAATAGTGAGCAGGTTGAAGGATGGACGTCTGAGGTGCGCGGCCGCTTTTATCGGCGTTATTCCCCGACGCTGATGCACACCGCTCCTTCCTAATCTGCGCTGACAGGCTTTTCAACACACCAGCGCTGGGACCGGCCCGACGGACCAGGGGACTTTCCTCTGCTCCCTGCCCAGTGCCGGAGCAGGACGGGGCGGCTGCAGCGGGCCACCAAGAGCCCTTTTGTGCCAGTTATCAGCAGGTGGTGAATGATGGCACGGCAGGCCTCCCAATCCCGACAGAGAGAGGGGCAGGAATGTTCCCAGAGGGCGCGAAAGAAAGAGGTGTATCAATGCCCCGGGCTCACAGGTGCAAAGCCCAGGAATGTGCCTCGCTGGAATGACTCAATACAGCTTGAATGGTCAGGGGCAATGGCCAGTGCTTGTGTATGTGCTTTAGGATGAACTGCAAAACCAAGCAAGATTTGTGTATAAAATATTTGAAATCCACGCAGGAAAAGTTTTTGGGGCATCCAATCCTGCTCAAGAGCCTTTTCTTAGATGAAGCACATCCGTCATGCTCTTTTTCTGGCAGGAATAGTTCTAACTAAAGAATGTTTGTGGTTATGTTCAATCATCCATTCATTTTTTCCCGCTTTATCCACTCACACTTCCTCCAGCTGTTCTAGGGGATCCCGATGCGTTCCCAGACCAGAAGAGTTCCGACCAACCATTTTAATGAATTGGACTTTCTATCATTTTCATAGGGCTTCAAGACGCAGCATCTAGCATTAAAACACTGTAACACAGGGTTCCCCAATCCTGTGGGCCGCGGCCCAGAAACGGGCTGTGGGCTGTCCGGTACTAGGCCACAGTAGAAAAAAAAAAAAGACTGACACAGACTCGAACTATTACAAGCCTGACCTGAACAGAGTACACAAACCTTTTTACAATAGCTCTGGAGTGAGACTGAGAGAATCAGCGCTGCCACAAGTCTAATGAGTATGTCGTACCTGTGGCGTTATTGGACTGGCACCACCAATAACGCTGTTCCCTGCCCTTTGCAGTCTCTCTCCTCATCTCTTCCTTCTTTGCCAGCTGTAAACACTGCAGTCTGCATTCCCAATCGGTTCGTGGACAAGTTTTGTACCGGTCTGTAGGAGGAAAAAGGTTGAGGACCACTGCTACAGCACTTAAATATTATGTACCACTTAAAAAGGCCCTCATGGTACCACTAGATCGAAACCACATCCAGATAAGGATTATACAGGTCTCTAAACAGACCTGCAAAGGAGCCTGACTATTACCTGAAGCAGCCCGCGTACCACTGATGGAGAACCACTAATTTAGAGGATGCCAGGGGGTCAAAGTTCAGGCCTGTCCCCCACTGCTCCTTCCTCTCGTCCCGTTCTCCCACGCTCCCTCCGTGGCTGCCACACCTGTGTCCTCAGTGCACCCACCAAACAGTCTCTGTCACACACACACACACACGCACACATCTCGGACTCACATACCCAACATGCACCTGGGCCGGCAGCTGTCATCGCCACAGCAACGGGCACACAGCTGGCCTCGCTGCTATCACCTGGATCATCTGCCTCTGAGTGAAGAAAGTAAGAAAGGAGAGGGATGAATGTTGCTAAATGGTTGTGAATGAGATTGCGGCAGGGGAATTTGCGGTATCCCCTGCTGGGACGGGCTGTGTCTAAATATACAAATGTGTCTTACACCTGGCTAGCATTTGGCCGAAATGTGCTGAAAGTGCGGCGCATGGGATTCGAGGCTCAATCAACCCAGAACTTGAATCTCATAGTGCAGTTGTTGGGCTTCTTCGGGTTCATCTTTTTTCATTCATAGCATGCGTTTGATAGTGCAAGTGTGGGAATATCACTGTACAACCCAGAAGAAACCAGTCCTCGTCATGCGGCTTTACAAAATCATACATAGGCTGTTACTCTATATTAAAGGTTGCAAGCTGAACAGTCCTCACACAGGCCTCCGTATGGGTGGCTTTAATTACAGTCACGGAAGTGGCGCAGCTTAGCGTGACCCGCCGCTCGCTCGTTACATCCCATGACTGTGAACGAAAGCAGAAAAGGACTTTAATATCTTTTAATGTGCCTCAGTGTGAGCCCATCGCACCGGGCGGTGTGTGGCACAGCACCAGGCAGCATGTGGGACATCAAACGGCGGGCTCCGCACACCCCCGTACTAAAAATCCCACCCCAAAAGGAGCCATTTATGGGACAATAAGAGTCAATTTATGGCCCCCCCAGAAAATGAAGGCAATTGAGAGGTGTGGGTTGAAAGATGACAAGGGCTTTCTGGAGGCTAGGAGGCGTTAGCTGGTGGTTCTGTGTTTCCTCACAACTTTCTCCGCAGCATAGGGAGCGGCGTTCAGGGGAAGTGACACTTTTAAAGGCACTAAAGTGGCGCGGAATAACGAAACAAGGCTGACAGAGAAGCTTGTTAAGAAGTGGTAAATTAACTGATCATTAGCTTTAAAGTTGTTGGTGTCGAACTCATTTTATGTTGCAAAGGACAAAGAAGGGGTGGGGCCTTTCTGTGTGGAATTTGCACGCTCTTCGCAAGGTCTGTGTGGGTTTCTTCCAGGTGCTCCAATTTTCCTCTTCGAACGAAACTAAAAATAAACAAAAAAAACATTCACAAACCACGACTCGAACATTCACCTGGCCACGACTCGAGCTCCAAATCTAGTGATGGTTCCAGGGCGGGCGATGTGCTGTGGTCGTCCTGCTTCTGGCAGGTTTTCCCGCTGTGGCAAAGAAGGATGAATGATAATGATTAAAAATGATAATGTTTCCCTCAATACAAACATTCATTTCATCTGATTGTGTTTTCGTATCTGTCTTTAAAGTGAGTGGGCCCCCGTCTCCAAAGACCTCACTCATAAGTTTGCTGGAGGCGGGACATCACCGGCTCGTCTCCATGGAGATGTTGTTGCTCTGATTTATATTCAGGTAGCCAAATAAGTATTGACCTCTTAACCCCCACCTGAACCGAGCACATTTTCTCCAGTTGACCCAAATCTAAAACGCTCCTTGTAAAAAAGTGCCGATATAGCAACGAAAACGAGGACGACAAAAGAACGACAAAATGTGATGAAAAACTGAAAAAAATGTTAACAAAGCAACGAAAAAAGATGAAAAAGCAACAAAAACACACCAAAAACTACATAAACATGACAAAAAAAGCGATAAGAGACAAAAATACTTAAAAATGTGATTTGAAAAGCAGCGACAACACAACAAAAAAGCTTTCAAATGAGGCATTATTCTGGCCTATAGTCTGTAAGCTCCAGTCGAGACGCTCACACAAAGGCTTGATTTAGATAAAGAAACTGTTCATTAACATATTTGAGAGTTCTGACATACTGAACTTGGAATGTTCCGCAATGTGCCTTTAACCTACAATGTAATAGATAGAAGACCCTTTGGCTGATCATATGGTCCTATTACGACTTAATACATTTAAAGTCCCTACATGGCGTCCAACTAAATTCCATCTGAAATCTTGTTTAGTGCCAGATGTTCCCCCCCAGATGAATTGGCATCCTCCAGAGGTCATACATGTGTGACCTGAATATGCATAAGGACAATGGAATTAACAGTCGTCTACATAACCACACGAATCTGACGAATCTGTCATGGACTCGCCCATGTGTGGAGAGATGTTGACGTGGGGAGAATCAGGGAAACAGGCAAACCAGTGAAGCATAGACACAGCATCACTCCGGTCTGCAGTGTAGGATGATGATGGTTCTAACAGCACGGCTACGTCACGGCGTCTT
Source organism: Gobius niger (assembly GCF_951799975.1). NCBI lineage: Eukaryota > Metazoa > Chordata > Actinopteri > Gobiiformes > Gobiidae > Gobius > Gobius niger. Next base: position 11,495,442 of record NC_136870.1, on the reverse strand, counting down.
TTATGTTACTCAGGCCACAAACATGCCCATTCCTTTTTTTTTTTTTTTTTTTACAAACCTACTTCCTTTGACGCATCTCTTTGAGGCGGTTCAGAGATGAATCAGCTCCTTCTATCTGGGCTCGTAACGTGGGCTCGAGTCTGGAAACAACTTGGAGAACGAATCACTGTTTGCTTCTCACCCCTCGTCTCCTCTTTTATTCCCTCACTTTAATAGTCTGTAATAGTTACCAGTATCATTAAGGCCAAACCTCTGTGGCTTCTAACAGCGCTGTCGGCGAGCCAACTGTTTGTTGTCGGCGTTTTATTGGCTCCCAGGGAGGAAGGTTGTTGTTTTTCTGCGTAATCTTGGCACGCCAATAACAGGTTTCAATAAAAGCAGCTGCGCTCTGATGGAGTTTAGGTTGCTCTTCTCTCTCCTCCTCTGATTTTGGAGACACTGTGGTCTGCAAGCACTCAAGACTATTGTCTGCAGTTGTCCTAATGCCCAGTGTTTACTTTTTGGATGCAGTCCTAAAAAACAAAAGTCTATTTCATTCTCTCTCAGGGAAGTGGGTTTGTCCCAGCGCAACTTGCTACTATTTACAAAAAAATAAATAAACTGAACCACACTGCCCCCTTTAGGTTATGTACTGTGGCTGCAGGGGCAAAGACAGGCAAGGAGCACATCTTAAAGCAAAACATTACACTGTAGTAATTATTAATTCCCCAAGATACTATTGTAGCTGCAGCTGAGAGAGAGAGACAGAGGCGCAGCGCCATCAGTCTCCACCCACCAGCATCCAGCAACCCCACCCTCACACAGACCACATTCATACAGTGGGTGAAGTGTCTTGCCCAAGGACACAACAGTCTGCAGTGTTTGTTAAGTGACGATATCATCGCTCTACTTCTAGGTCCAGCTTTAGCCCTGCCCTATGATGGGATTTAGCTGATTTTAACCTGCAGTAGAGCTGTCTACAAGGTTTTTTTTAAACATCTGATCACAAAGAAATATTACAATTACTCTGGTTTTCATTAGTAAGGCTTTTCTAGCAGTAGTTATACAAAATAAAAATAAAAAATCCAAACACAATGAAGGCTTATTTTAAACACAGAATTGCATCTTCATTTTACCTGGAGAAATGGTGAGCTATATTGTTCGAATTAGGTGTGTTGGCTTTTTCTCTGTTGTTATTTCAGCAGGAGATTCAGATAAAGTTGCGTTTCAGTGCTTCAAAAAGGCCCACAGAGAAAAATACAATATTAGAGAATTTCTGATTTAGAATTTATTATTATTATTCTTTTTTTTCCAGAAACAGCTTTCCAGAGGGAAAACGCCTGACCCCAAAGTAAAGTTCTCTGGGTTTTCTGGTACATGAGATCCCATTTGTTTTGGCAGAGGAATGGGAATTGCCACTACATTCCAGTTTCCAAAGTTCACGTGTGTTACGCAAAATTAAAACAGGCTCAGATAAACATTATTCAAACTACTCTGGAGCGTGCGTGAACCCTCCATGATGTTTGGCTGGCCCTCACATTGGATCACATTACCCTGCTTCAGCCCTGTTCTGCCCATCATTTCATTCATCCATTCAACATTATATGTAAATGAAATATATAAACAAAACAAAAGATTATTTAGGCAAGACTAATGATCAATGAAGACAAAAGAAAGATCATGAAAGGTGATCAAATAAAATCTTTTACAGGATCAATTTTGAGCAACATTCAATGGTTGGATTAAACTTGCATTAAAAGAAAATAGAAGTAATGTTGCAGGTTAGAAGTGAATTTAAATAAACCCGTTTCCGATCTCCGTTTGTATATCAATGTCAAATAGCTATATCACAGTGCCGTTTCTTCCTATATCAGTTTGTGTTATTAAGAGCTTCAGTGCAAAGAGGGAAAAGAGGGTGGTCTCCCAAAGTGAGTCATGTGTTATGATTAAGATCTTTTGAGGTGTAATTTCTTGTAAAAGAACCCAGGAAAACATAATTAATCCTGACCTTTTATAACCTTTAACTCAATGTCGAAATGTATGTGTGCTTAAAAACAAACATCGCAGCCCTGACTGTACTAATGGGGTTTTCCAAAGTTGGGAAGCAGTGGTTTATATGACAACATAATGGGGATTTGACCTCCCAAAGGCATCCGGAGGTCATCCATGATTCGTTTGGATAATGAGCCCCATCAGTTATAGGCTGTCACCTTCCTCCTCGGAGAGACAGACTCATATTCGCACAAGTGAGCGGCCCATAGGCGCTAATCCCATGCCCCACTGACCGATGTGATAAATGAGCTCAAAACATACATTTGGACACAGAGGGTGCATTTCTGTAGAGTTCAGAGGAAGAGTTGTTTCTTAACTTAACAACACACAATTTTACCAAATAGGGCGATAACAGTGAATGTAGTGGGAAACATATATGACAAGTAAGGATTTTTTTCAGTTCAGACAGTTACATAAGTAATATTAACTTAAAGAGGTGAGTTTAACTACTGAATAACAACAACTAAGCTTCTGAGAAAATAAGAAAAAATGTCCCAAAATGACCCCAACGAGTGAATATTAAAGAATGCAACAATGATTTCATAGAACCCTGGTGAATATCAATGCAAATATTTCAATTCTTTGGTGAATTTCTCTTCATCAGAAACGTCCAAAAAAGAGCCAAAACTAATCAGTTGTTGGCCGCGGTGCAGGGAGCATGTACTGTAACTTGTCAGTGCGAGGAATGTATAAATTTAATGGCCCGTAGTTTGTCTCAAATACTAGGAAAAATTACATGCCCATTTATGAGATTTCCATACATAATAATTGAAAGTTTTTAAATTAACAGTGAACGGACATGAAAGTAGATGCTTGTGCGTCATAAAACCCACAGAATAGCAACTAGGCAACCACAATAAACAAAAATATGTTTAATTTTTGTACCTTTATTTAACCAGGAAAGTCCCCCTGAGCCCTGGCTCCAGTGTAGACCCTAATGTACATGTTTCTCCCGTGCAGGCATAGAGAGGACAACCCAACTGGTTCTGGTTCATTAGTAAATCCAAATTACTTATTAAATTTAATACATGTACGGTAAAAGTGCAATCGATGATATTTTCAGTGCCCAGAATGACTTTCTCTTCCATAAATCCTTTCTGCATGTGGGAACTTTTCAACAATATGAACACTTGTCTTTAGTTTTGAATCCTTTGGAGTTGACACTATTGGCAGTCCGGGCACAGTGCCACTTGTCCAGGCAGGAAGACCCTACATGCACACAGTCTTCTAAAGGAAGGGTCCGAGCCGGCACAGCTGAACAGAAGGGGCTCCTGCTGCAGGTGACACTGTCGGCCCCAGGGACTGTAGGCTGGAAACAGGTGACTGACTTCTGGCTCAACACGTGAACAGTTCAGCTCCAAACTGCACAAAAGAAACCAGTGTTGTTAACCAAACATGATCACAAATGTTTTTATTATCAATATGTTCCTATGGGGTACCTGGAGAACGTGGCAGCGCTGTTTAAATGATGGAAAAGGGCAGGTTCACATCTAAGAGAGGAGCGCTGGCACACGTCTGCGCACGACTCACCCAAAGGACTCAACAGCACCCTCAGGACACTTTTAGGCGGCCATGAAGGGAGCGTTTTACTGCAGAACGTCTAAAAGTAACAAATGAATGTCACAAACATGCTGCTTTGAAGAAGAGTTGACCAAACTGAAATAATCCTGATTAAATGCGAGTAACTGAACCACACTCCTTAATAAATAGAAACAGCCTAACTATAAACTATAAGCTCCTAATGTACCTGATGAGTGATGTAAGCCTGAAGCCTCTCCAGCATCCCCTCGCAGGTGAACTCTCGAGGAGTGAACGGTTTCACCTGTAATCCACACACACAGGAAAAAAAATAAAAAATGCATCTTCTGAAGCTAAAATGCGCAACCTTTTTCACTACCTCTGCGTGAAGAATGTCCTTGACTGTTTGCCGTATTTCAGTGCTGTTGTTTATATCCACAGTCCACACGTGAGGCTTTCCTATAAACTCCTCTGCGTACGGATGCTGCGAGGAGATCTGCAAACAAATGACCCCAAACATTTCAGTTTATTAAGTTCATATCCAGGCATCCAGGTTCGAATTCAAAGACATGGTTCCTATTTCAACTGTATATTTCACATTTTTGAAACAACAGCTGGCACAAAGTTTATTTTCTTTCCAAATCTGTGCCTCTCCCATAGTTTGTGTCCATACCTTTCTTGTGGTTGGCTTCCCTCTGTAGAAGTTATTGTTCTTTGAGGAGTGAGGGGGGTTGAATCGGGGCTGGAGAAAAGCGCAGCCCATAGCTATTGCCTCAATAGGAGCCGGGCCTTCATAAGGGAATCCGAGACCTACAAAAACCTGAAAGAGAAAACGATGACTACGGATATAGCAGAATAACTGACTCGGCAAAAACTAAAGCCTGACCTTGGCTTGACGCAGAAGCTGAACAAAGTGCTCCTGACTCAAGAGGCCGTGATTTGTGACAAATGTTGGTAGCTTTGATGGGACTCCTGATCGCGAGTAGACTGTGGCATGGGTTTCAAACTCTTCACTGATCATTTTCACATAATCAAATTTGCCCTAAACAAACAACATTTCAAAATTCCAAAGCACGCACACATGAAAGCCACTTTGGTACAAACCTCCCACATGTACTCTTGTTTGGCGTACACGACAGCAACATTGCCTTTCTCGTAGGAGTCTTCTTTCTCAACATCAGCATTCATGGCTTCCTCGCTTACGAAACCCAGGAAGGAGTTATCTGGAGTGTGCGCTGTCAGTAAAACAGAACAAATCCAAATGAAATAGATGATGAAGTGTGGTTTAAAAAAAAAAAAATTTTACTTGAAAAACTTGACCAGACAGCCATGATAAACTCCGCAAAGTGTGAGAGATAAGTATTTATATTAGGTCTAGGTGTATATGAGTAAGTGTACTTAAATGTTTCTGGGTTTGTGGCAGAAGACAATTATAATCACATTTATTTCCCTCTTGTTTCTCGCACCTGCCAGGAAACAGCTGCTTACGCTCACCTATCAGGTTAGCAAGAGCAGATCGAGTGAGAACAGATATCACCGATTTACAAATGCTCAATACAAAAGAGCATATTCCTAATTATTAAACATTAACAGAGGGGAGAATGTTGAATGTTTGTGGACAGGTAGTGTCTCCAGGTTGTGCTCATCTCCCAACAGTGTAAGCCTCATGACAGTCTGCGAGGTGTTGGTATGAAAGCCCCGTCTGGACCGAGCTATTAATCATCTTCAAAGACTCACAGAAATGCAAAACGCAAAGCTAACATTAACAACGATAGCTCACTTTAATAATTTCCCTGGTGAGTCAGGAGAGTGTTGGTCCACGCTTGAGTCTTTAAAGCCTTTTTCTTTGCTGACAAGTGTTACAAGATTACAAGATCAGATGACACACTTAAACCATGTCCAGCAGCATCAACGTCGGAGAGAAAAAGGCTGAAACATGAGCTGCTAATACAAGAACATCCACCTCTGAACATTGTTGGTGTCTAAACTATCAGGTTCACAGGTTTCATGTAAAGTAAGACTGGGTTAAGTTCAGTGCAGTCGTTGGTATTTGCGAAATGTATGCTGTCACAATCTGAAAGGCAGACTTACGGAACATGGTCATAAACTGCTGAGGATGCAGGTCCCAGCTTCCCCATAGTGTTTTATATTCGCGGCTGCGTGCGTAGGTCCCCAAGTTAAAGGCTGGCTCGGTGCCAAAAGAGTCCAGGATTCTGAATCGACACCTGAAAGGAAAGCAGGGTTCGCCCAGAATACTTGTGACTGTGGCCTATGTGTTGAAGTGATTTTATTACTCACTGATAATGCCTAAAGGCGATCCCCATTGCGCCTTGAAGGTGCGCCAGGCCATGGTAGTCGGTGTAGATGAGGTCAAAAGTCAGCGGCCTTTGAATGGGACAGCTGCCTCGACCCGGAGCAGCACCTATCAGACTGGACACACCGAGCAAGAACACCCACAGGTAACTCTCTATACACAGCGGCTCGATTTATTTCTCTGTAATTGAAAACTTGCTGAACACACGGGGCAGAATACGAACCTATGGAGGAGGTGCTGTGACGTGGTGAGGGTCACATTGTGTCCCAGGATGGTCAGGCTCGCACCCAGATCTGCCCACTGGACCAGCTCTCCCAAAGGCCCCCCTCGCTCCACCATGGCTTCAAAACGCTGGCCAAGGCCCCCAGCCAGAGTCCCAGGATAGAGCAGCACCTAGAGGCCAAACAAAGGTATTGAAAACATCATCCTGGAAGAATAAAAAGTCTAATTATTTCACTGGGGTCAATCTATGTCTATGAAACCACATACTATGAATTAAAATAGTGTTTAAAAGGCAATATGTATTTTTCAGGCTTTTTATAGCTTTTTTGTAGCATACATCCTAAAATGACCGTAGTTTTTACCCTCATTTCCCTGGAGACACTGATGTTGCTCCTCTCCCTCATGTTGAGACCAGCCTGGATCCACCTCTGCTCCATCCTCTGCGCTCGAGACCGGATGAACCTCAAACCGGGACTGGTGCTGTTCCTGACGCCCTCGTACAATGGAGCGAGACTGGTGCGGATTTCAGCCTGAGGACAACCAACATCTGGCTACAAACTGTACCCAAACTGATAATCGCTTTAGAACGCGCTATACCTTCTGTGTGTGCACTGGTGGTTTCTGATGCCACGGTGGGGCAGAGTGGTTATGCCCCGCCGAAGAGGAGCAGAAGTCCTCCGTCTGGCTGAGGTACTTCAGAAAGGAGCAGGTGGTGCCATCGACGCCGTAAAAGGCGTAGCATGGGTCTGTTTTCCAGTGAAGCTGTAGAAACTGAAAAGTGTAACATTAGAGTCAACATGGCGATTCCCAGGTCAATCCAAACACTGAAAATGACAAATTGTTGGTGACTCAAGAGAATGTGAATCAATAGTGGAATGTATAAACTCCCCAATAAGGTGCGATTTCAATCCAATGCTTTACTGAAACGTAAACTCCAAATATGAACTCTCCTACCTCCATTTTTTCAGCGCAAAGTGGATAAGTGGGGTCCGAGGGAACTTCACAGTCTTCACTCAGCCCTGTTAACAAGAATAATAGTGATAGTAATAATTTTGAGCACGAAACTTCGATCTTTCACTTCACAAATTTGACATTAATAGAGTCTAGTCACAGTTTCAACATTCACCTGCATGCATTAAGGGGCAGTTTGTGTTCTATTCAGACGCCCTTTTCCCGTAAGTCGACGTCCAGCTCCACTTATTTGTCCTGACTCCTGCAGGCACTGTATAAACTGCACCCTTGAGCCACCTGCTTCTCCCAAACATCTCCCCTTTTTACTGTGACAACCTCAGCCAAAGCACACAGCCCCAAACCGGGTATTTAAACAACCTCGTAAAGACGGAAACGCGAGGACGGGGAAACCTCAGAGGTGTGAAAACAGTAGTGACCGAAAAGAGGGGCACAAGCAGACGAGCTGGTGAAAGGCCTTGTGGGTAATTCCTGTTTTATAGGCGTGAGGTCATTTGAATGAGTTGCAGTCAATGTGGGTTCAAGGTTTGATTTATGCGTGTATGTTTTCTCGTTACAACAAGAAGCACTCTCTCTCTCCGCTCCGTCGTCTTGACACCTCTTAGCCGCTCAGAGAGACTTGTAAAAACTATTCAAGGGCTTTATCCACGGAACCACCTACGCCCGCACCCTCCCTTATCACAGCTTGTTAACTTCATTGTGCGGTTAACCTCGAACACGGCTATGAAAAGCGCGGCCAAAGCTTAAGCGTAAATCTTTGACCACGGCGCGCGACCACACAAAATCACTGCGTCGGCAAAATATTTGGAACTGACAACACGAGGCATTTAGAGGCCATTTATTTGGCTGAACTTGCAATAAAGAAGCCTGTAATGACTAGAACAAGCCATAAAGTCAAAGCTTCAGTTTTGACAGTGAATCTTTTGTACAGTGAATAGAGATTATAGCTGAGATTTTCTCCCACTAAGTCACATTCAGGTGCAAATTATAGGTTTTGATGTTACTAATTATTTAGTGTGATGGGATGATGTCTGTTAGAGAATTAACAATGGTGTTTGAGAGGATAAATGAAAAATAGGCAGCAGTCTGGATGTCTTGTACAGGAGAAGTTTATTTACCATCGGTGCGGGACCCGAGACATGAAGTCGAGACATTGCGCTAGTTCTATCATTCAAGTCTGTCTATGCTTCCACAGAAAAGTGATAAATACCCTCTCAGAGCGTCATACTGATACGCAAGCTAACATTCAGTGGCTGAGAGTGGGCGCCTGAGCACCACAGTCAAGGCTATGACAGAGATAGTACGACTGTACAGCCTGACCCAGTATGATAAATAGCGATTTAATGTTTTCCTCTAACAATGTCAATGGTAATATTAAACAGTTTTAGATTCTCAGTCATCCAGGAGGTTAATTCTATCATCTAATGTTAAAGTGTTTGTTTACAATGTTAATAATAATAATCGTATACAGTTTTGGCAACATTTTTATGTTCTAAAACATTAGAAATAGGAAGGATGGTTTCACATTCTAAGTATAATGCTCAATAAAATTAAAATCAGCAATAAAATCATCGGTCAGGAGCAGGACTCACTCAGTTCTGAGGAAAGGAACCCAGATCTCCACAGACTCCTCACATACTCTACACTCTCACTACGCCCTGTTGCCGTCAGGGCGCAGGTTCAGGTCCCTCCCTCTGGGGACAAAGAGAGCGACCTCCACTTTCCTCCCGACCTCCACTTTCCTCCCGACCTCCACTTTCCTCCCGACCTCCACTTTCCTCCCGACCTCCATCCGCCTGCTGAATAAATGACTGTGTGGACCTTGGTCTATCAAAGGCCCACTATATTGTTTTTTTAATGTATTTATTATTGCTGTATGTTGTTGTATGTCTGTGGATGTACTGTTTTTATCGGGCCGGTACTTGCACTTCTCCTGCAAATGAAGTTCCAAACGGATAAATAAAGTGAATTTGATTTTGATCCTGGAGCATCATAGAGACCGCTGTGACGGAAAGTAAAGGCACCATACCACTCAGCCACTGCGTCACTACTAGGCCAAATACACACAAACACCAACTTTTTCTTTCCACATAAAAAGTTGCACAATGCACCTTTAAGATTTCCTGCTCAATTGTTGTTACTTCCCAAGATACACTGTAAATGTTCCAGGTCACTCACCTAGCCTCATGAGAACACTTTTTGCGGGCTCTCCGTTTGGTTTACCTGTGTGTGTTTTCTGCTGCTCCAGGGCCGTGGTTTGAGGCGGCTGATGATGGCGGTTGAACTGCTCGATTTTCTGGGACACTCTCTTCATCTCTCTCTCCATCAAACGTGCCAAACCTTGTTGGTCCTTTCTGAAACTACAGCACAGGCCAAAGTACACAGAAACTTGATATTGGTGAACAAGACAACCGCTGGAAGAACACAGCTGATTCAGGAAGTATTCAAACCCCTCATTTTTTAAAATCTTTTTTTATATAGGCTATATTAGCAGAGTGCAACCTAATATGATAGAACTAATTAGTATATACGATAAAGCCTGAAATCATCTATATATTGATGCATATTAGAGACCTCTGCAGCAGTGCCCCCAGGTCGTCTCTGGTGCCATCTCTGTCTAAACTGAGCCTGTTCACCCGAGAGTTCAAGTCTTTCAGCTGGAGCGCCAAGCTATGGAAACCATGACCTACAAAACACAACAACGGCTCATGAGTGATCTTTTATACAGTACAAGTATAATCACACGGTCATATGGTCAAATGCATATCACCATCACTAAAACTTTATATTCCACCTGTTAAACTAAAAGACACTGTTTTCCTTGTAACGTGGGAAGTCGGAGTTGAATTTGAACCAGTTTAGGAGCCGCCTCATTGATAGTACACACAGACTGGAGATGTCAGAGGACCTGCGATTTGGTCAGCTGAGTGTGTCCCGGTTCACAAGCCCGCACGGGACTTTACGCACAAGGCTAATGAAAGATTAAACACATGCACAGGGTAAGGTGGTTTCTATTACAGCTTCACACTGGTTGTAAAGGATGTTGAGGATCTTGTCTTCTTGTGCAAAAGACTAACCTACCAAACTCAAAGTGGTCAGGAATATTTCAATATTTGAGAGGCCTATTTGTCAATGTGCACAATTAAAAGAACTAACTAGAAGCAGTTGGGGATAGACCTGTCAGTGTTCTGGTTCAATGGAAAGTGATGGAAAAGTTCGACTGAGCACGCCACCACTGTGAGTCAACCTGAGCAGCATGTTTTTGGAGGTAGGGGAACCTGGAGAACCTGGAAAACTCCTCTGATCCTCTCCTGGGTGTGTCCGTGTTCCAGAGCGTGGTGTCCGGCACTGGCCAGCTCATCCACCTCCTCCCTCCGGTCCAGAACAGTCTTTCACCATCTTCTCCTCATTTGTTCTTTCCTTGTTTCCTGTAGGTCCTCTTGTGACGCCTGAACTGTGCTGCAGGTGTGGGGGGCTCTTGGTGCCTCTTGAGCATTTCAGAAGAAGAAATTTAGCTCATAAGATAGCTGCGTCTGGGGATCGGGCTACTCCTGACTGCACCTGGCATGAGTGAGATTGGCAACCCCATTTACCATCCCACTCAAAATGGCTTAGACCTTGATGCAAGGGCCACATTGGGTTTTTGAACTTGGCGCAAGGGCCGGACCAGTCGTGAATAGAAATATATGAGCACCCATAAACAAATGCATGGAGGCACAGCTATAAATAAGCACACACTTACAAGTTTACCAGAAAGTTGATATGTAACTGTTCAGCTCCCCGCTTGAATCTTACTTCAAACCTTAAAGACGATTAAAGACCTAGAACCACCCTTGGGCTCCCCCCACCTGAACGTAAAACATCTCACTAGTTATTGCAGCAAATTAGTAAAAGAAGGCACAAATCCATAGCTGTGTGCCGAGTTTTAGGGTAGCTGATCATCCAAACCTTGAGTGGAAAGAATGCTGAAAGAATAGCTATGTCTCTTGGCTTGTGAAATCTGCATCTCCCTCTTTAGAAAAGTGTTTCACAGAATACAGAGACCACAACCACAGAGCCACAACAGTCGGCCGTGTTGGTGGACCCACAACGGTTTGTGTACAAAGCTTCAGATAACACTGGGCAAACATGTCAGGACTGCTTTTCCAGTGTCATGAATCACACAAGATGGAAAAATGAATTTAGTTCCTTTTTTGACAAGTACTCCCACTGAGTAGCTCCAACTCATCACTTTACTTTTCATAATTTAAAGACCAAATGGTGTTCTTAAACATACTTTTAAAATTCATTTTAAAAACATTTTAGAGGGTACGACACACATTGGCAAAAAGAGACATCGTTGAATAAAAAAAATGCGTGTCTCCTACTTTCACGTGACCTCCCGGTTGGTTCATCTGTGGTCATCTCCAGTGGAACCCAAAAGCTCTGTAGCATCAGCATGAGCACAGAGATACACAAGCACAGCAGCAGGCAGCCACTAGGGGGAGCCACACACATTCAATTAGTATTGCAACATGGTTCTTCGAAGGTAAAACATAATCTCAATTTGACAAACCAAGAACATAGGCAAAAATCTGCTGTGGATGTTACATGGTGACGCATTAACAGCATTAGCAGCAACTTTCCTTTCTCTTGGCACAGCGGCGTTTACAAATGTACGATGGCAAATAAAGCACTACTTACAGGGCTTCTGCTGCTGCATCAGCACCACCACTATCTCTTATATTACTTCTATTATTACCACTATCACTACTGCTGGCGCTACTGCTGTTACTTCTAGTACTGCCATTACCAGCTCAAACCGATGGCTCAAACTCTGGACTTTTTGGAGGTGCTGTACTGTTAACATATAAGATATTGTGCAGGTCATTTCCAATGTATTTAATACTAAATATTAATATAAATACATTTCTTCTCCCTCTCTATTGTTTGAATTACTTTTTAACGTGGAAGTGGCTGGGTCTTACCTTCGTGGTCGCAGTGGGGCGCGCATGATGGCCCTGTCACTGGATGTTAGTCTGACTGCCAAAACAGGGACAACATGGGTAATCCTTGGCAAAAACCACAAAAATGCATTGCATTCTCAAAGACATGTAACTTTCCAAGCTGCATCTCATTCATCATTCAACTCGAGACATAATAGAGTCAGCTCTCCTGCCCACACACACTCGAATGTCAGTTCACATTGTGGTCCCCTTGTGGCATTGCCTTGGACATGTTAACTATATTGAATCAGCACAAATGCTCACCTTCTTTACTCTTAGTTCAAAAACCATGGCCGCCGTGATACCCATTTATAAGGCTTTTAAAAAAAAAAGAAAGAAAATAAAGTCCAGGTCGGGAGAGAGCCTTGCCTCCCTCTTCATTGTGGGTCTACAACCATGGCCTTTTCTCTGTCTTATATACGGCCTTCGGGGCATGGCATCATGTGGTTGCCAGGGTAACCCGACTCCCCTTTAAAGAAAACAATACACAGAGAGCGGCTTAGGGCGCACTCTGATACAATGGAGCCCACGCTATTGGGTGACGGCTTCTTTCACTCTCATTTGCAGGATTTAGGCTGTGGTAAGGGGAATGTGATTACATGTGTCTAATTCTAGTTTTTACAAGATTATGGAAACAAAACAATAATCTTTTTTAAATAAGGATAAATCTTGCAAAGATTGATACAAAAAACGTAACAGTACATTTTAATATAAGAGATATTAAGTCTTAAGTGTTATCCACATCAGGAGACAAACTGTCTGCATGTCGGTCGGAGTGCTTTGACATAGAAATCCACCAGTAGAGGGGAAGCAAAATACAGCTGTTTATTGGTAAGTCCTGCTTATAAGATTGCAGTAGTATCAGAGAAGAACAGAAATGGGCCTATATATAAGAAAAAGTGGTAAAAGAGTTTCTACAAGTGAATTTACAACTGCAGAGGGAGGCAAAGCAAAGGTCTTTTATAGCCAGCACATACTACTACAAAAATGGTAAACGGTCTCAATTTATATAGTGCTTTAACCCAAAGATACATCATGATTCATCAAGGAACCACTCCATTCACACTCTTATGTATGACAGTGTCTCATGACACTAGAGGCAAGGTGCGTGAAGTGTCTTGCCCAAGGACAAAACCACAGTATGCACCTGCAGGATTCGAACCCCCAACCTTCTGATCATGAGATCATCTCTACCATCTGTGCAGATGGCTTGTTGGCAGAAAGGTCTTGTGCAATGTAAAATTATATTTGATATTTTGACACTTACCACAAAGACACAAAACACATCCCGGCTGATGAGCTGGTGAGGGAGAAAAGTGCGATGCTGTGTGCCAAGGTCATCAGCTGGGCCATCAGTGTGCCGAGACCTTCCACCTGACAAACTCCATGAGGTTATCTCCTGCCAGCAACGAGAAAAAATAATACTTTAGTGTGATTTCTGTTTGAAAAGCTAAATACTGAAATTACACAGACACATACGTGGAAATCAAAACAGTGGATCAATTTAACCAAATAAATCTGTGTAAAATAAAATGTGTTATGAAATGTGTACACATAAAATTGTATATTTCTGTACGGAAACATTTCAGGTTTGTTGATCTTGCGAGAAGCAGAGAAATGATCAAGTCAGGTGAGGTAAACCTGGATTCAGGAAGGGTGCCAGTCAGGTCAAAAGCAGGGGCAACACTAAGCCTTTCAAGTAAACATACTCCTTCACTTCTTCATTCCAGTCCTTACAAAGAGCCGTGCGATAACAACAATAATATATGTGACTTTTCCCTTCCAATGAGCTCAATGAATGAATGAATGAATAAATGAATGAATGAATGGCAGAATTGCTCTACACCTAATGAGTTACACATTCAGCATTCCAATGAATGTCATAAAGGACTAAGGCTACATATTATGACATTTGCAGATTCAGCACATATAGCCATATTTATTACTTTAGCTCTACTATGATATTGTCCACATACAGAATATCACGGTATATAGGAAGGCAAATGTTATGTCTGACGTGTGAGTGGGTGGAGCTTGCCCTATGAGATCGGTTGCTGATGTCACATGCTGAGCGGAAGGATTGGATGAGCTCAAACATCCATAAGGAGATACAGCTTACTGGCTTTACACCCATCTGTTTCGCTCACACACAAAAGCAAGACACATAGTTACACATGTCAGGCAGCCAGCAATGGGCAAGTGATCGATAGGCAGCCCAATCAATAGCTCTGCCTATACAGTATATATTGCTCATCTCCTTGTTATCAATCCATTTTCATAGATCAATCCTGGTTTGATAAGCCTGGAACAGTGGCATGCGAAGCTAAGCCATTAAGAATATCCCAGTCTTATCCCCACATAAGGCTATGTTGAAACATGCTACTATACTGAATGGCTGTAAAGGAGCATCACTAAAGCCAAACAACATTTTCCCCTGATTTGTCCTGGGATGTACAATTGAATTATCAGTAACCACTGTCATGTGTTGGGCGGTGGAAGTTTGGTGGTTGCTTAAGAGTGTGGGACAAAGGCAGGGTTTGTTGGATGATGGAGCTATGGGTCCTTCCTGTCAACCATCAGCAAGTCTGTAAACATGAATAACAGACAGGAAATAAAATAATAAATCCTAAATGAAATATGCAACAAAAAAGCAGAACTGTGGATTGCAAGACAACATTATTCTACCAAATAGCTGCAATAACAAAGAGAAGTCAGAGAGTAATTATGCCCCTATTCGTTTTTGGACTGCGCACCTGAGCCCAGATGCATCAACTCCTTCAGGCATGTAACTGTTCAGGCATAGAACTGTTCAGGCATATAACAGTTCAGGCATAACAGTTCAGGCATACAACTGATCAGGCATTTAACTGTTCAGGCAGTACGTGAGCAGTACAGTACAGTGTACACAGCCAGCACGCCCAGCTGTCAGCATTGCGCATGCGCCAGACAACTTCATACAAATCCTCCTGCACGTCTTGAGCAGAGACATATCTCCCGTTCAGGTAGGAATATTGTCGAAACGACTGTCGTTATTGCAACAGTTTTCTAAATTGGTATTTGTTTCAGGTATTGATCACAAATAGTTTCCTGCGGTAGTGGATCTTTTTTGCGTGACATGCTTTTCTTTCATACAATTTAGCCAAAGAAATCTCTTCAGATCAACCGCGGCACCTCAATCGCCTGCAACTGTTTGCAAGGCATATCAGTGCATTGTTTTTGGTAACTTCAGAGTCTAATGTTGTGTGTGTGTGTGCATGTAAAAGAGATTATTTAGCGCCGTGTGTGGTTGTGCCTCTTGAGCTTCACTTTCACTGGTTAGCCGCTTGACAGAAGGCTTGTAGCTAGCCCATGTTAGCAGCAGTATCTGTCACTGTCAGCAGTGCGGGCGCTTTTATCACACAGGCTGCTGTGTTTTCATACATGTAGTAGTGTAACAATCATGTAACATAACATGCATGTTTTTCAACATGCAGCACAAGAATACACGCATGAGCTCAAATTCTGCAGCTTCAATTACTGGTGCCCTGAAATTGTAGTGGCTGTGATGTCTGGCACCTGCGATGCTGCTTGTCATTTTATATCTACATTTTATTTATTTTATTTTATTGCCATTGTTTTGAGAACGGGTTCACAAACAAGTTTTTTTTTCTTGGTTCAATCGTGCAACATGAAACATAAAACATATAATTTAGATTTTTTTTTAAAAAGCTAAACAAAAATTATGGCATGCATAAAGAAGATTAAAAGAAATAAATAAAAAAAATCAATTTGACATAGAACAACAGCATGATGTTTTGTTTTAACTGCGTGGAATTATGAAACTTGCAGAAAAAAGTACCATCTCTATGTGCTAATTCAACAAGAAACCTGAGGGCCACCAAGAACTGGGCTGAGGGCCACTTTTGGCCCCCGGGCTGCACTTTGGGCAAAACATGTTTTTTTCAAGGCATGTTTGTTTGGGCAGTTTCCAAAGTATGCCTTTTTTACTGATAGTTGCTGAATGAAATCAAAGTGTTCCCACTGTGATATGCTGGCATCATGTGACCTGTAAAAATAGTTTAACAGGATTTTAATGGCTGTCATTGCTTCACAATATTGTGCTGTATATTCTTTGAACACCATGTCTCATGTGACAGTTTGCAGAATCGCACAAATTGATTTGAACTGTACATCGCAAATGGAATTTATGTCTTTGAGTTGTTTATCACAGCAATAGTACTGGCCAAAGCTCTGTCAATTATATATAATTGTATCTAATCAATAGTAATAAACGGTCATCTGAAGTTGTTTTGTGTCTGTCAGAAGGCATTTACTCAGATGCCTTTGCTCTGCATTCCATTCTTACAAGTGGATTAAATTTCCTTTGGATATTTTGACATACTTGGTAGTGGCTGTCTTTAATCTAGTGTTCTTTCTTGTGATTTTGGGGCTTAGTTTACATGCAATACTCATGTGTTAACTTTTTTTCTCTGTTTCAGGACTCAAAATGAGCAGTTAAAATGCAATAAAGTCAGTTTTGTGAAGCGCAGAAATAGCTCAATATTCCTCCAGTCAAACGTGTGTAAGTCATGGCAGAGGAAGAGTATGGCAGCTTTGTGGACTGGACTCAAATGGGGGACCTGAAACAGAGCAGTGGTCCGACGAAGGTGGACTGCAAAGATCTGAAGGAGTTTAAGCAGATGGCACGGCAGGGATACTGGGCCAAAAACCACACACTTCGAGCACAAGTATATCAGCAGCTCATCAAAACCATCCCTTGTCGCACAGTAACTCCGGACGCAGAGGTTTACAGGGACATTATGAAAAGTGGAGGCTCAAAGAAGCCCTCTTCCCACATTCCCTTGCCAGAGTTTGTGGATGGAAACGCAGTGCCGAAGTACTGCCTAAAATCAGAATCTATTGCTTCAGTGCATCAGATCATGAACTGTGTGGCCGGACAGTTTCCAGACATCTCCCACTGCCCGTCTCTTCCTGCAGTCACGGCTTTACTGCTACACTTCAGTAAAGACGAGGCTCAGTGTTTTGAGCATGTCAGTCGTATACTTGCCTGTAATGAGCCTGGCAAAAGACTGATGGACCAAACATTTCTGGCCTACGAATCTAGTTGCATGACTTTTGGTGACCTTGCCAACAAGTACTGTGCTCCAGCACACAAGCTGATTGTAGGCACTGCGCAAGATGTGCAGGAGGTCTACTGTGACTGGCAGCGCTGGTTACTGGGTGACCTTCCTTTCAGCCATGCTGTCCGGGTGCTAGATGTTTACCTTGTGGAGGGCTACAAAGTCCTCTATCGTGTGGCTATAGCTCTGCTAAAATTCTATCGTAAGCACAAAGCTGGCCCCCAAAACGACCAAGGAGCACAGCCTCAAGATTCAGAGAAGATTCGAGCCGAAATCCAGGCATTTGTTAGGGGCATCGCCTCTACAGTCAGTCCTGACAAACTATTGGAAAAGGCCTTTTCTCTTCGACTCTTCAGCCGTAAGGAGATCACCCTACTCCAGCTCACCAATGAAAAGTCCCTGCAGGAGAAAGGAATCACTGTCAAACAGAAACGGTAGGCTGTAAGCTACAAAAATGTTTCTAGATGGTTAATCATATTTTCCATCCTGAATGAATGAAAATGTCATTGAAGAAGTTCCTGGGGTAATACATTTAGTGTGGTGTGCCTCCTTGGCCTTCAAGTACATCCCTCTTGTATTTCATAACTTCACCACCAACAGTGCACACTGAAGACCTTTTACAATATTTTTGCTGAAATAACATTGACACTAAATTAAATGTAAATGACAGCTACAATTACAAGGGCAAATGTAGATGCAATTCGCAACTGACTATGCAAAAATCTCCTATTTATTTATTTATTTATTTATTTATTGTTTCCATCGAAAATTTGTCCTCTGCATTTGATCCATCCTTTCGTCCCACTGAGGCAATCCGTAAGGAGCAGTGGGGAAATCCATTAGCCACAGTTAAATGTTTTCAAAAGTGCACATAGTTTGTTATTCAGCTTGTCTTATATTTCTGTCCTGTTTCTTTTTTTTCCATCCATCTTCATCTCCCTTCCTGTCTTTGCCACTTTTGGTTCTTTGTACAGTTCTAGGTGGGTCTTCTCTTTTTCAACCATCATATCTTTGTCACCTGCACAGTTCAAAGCCTATTTATTCATGATTTACAGGGATTGTCACTAATTAACACTAATGTGCCTGTGTCTCTTTTCTGAAGACGGAATGTGCAGCTGGCCCTTAACCCCGACACATTCTCCTCAGAGATTGTAAGTGCCAAGGAAATGCGGGACATCTGGTCGTGGATCCCTGAGCGCTTTGCCCTGTGCCAACCACAGCTTCTTTTCACCACTTCCAATCACGGCTGCAGCCTAAACAGGTACATGCTAGGCAGGAGGTCAATTCAGGAAAGGTCTGTTAATATGTTATATTAACATGTTTGCTGTAGGTTCTACTCTCATTGTGAAGGCTATGAACCCACTTTGCTCCTCATCCGAACAACTGATGGCGACGTAAGAAACAAGATTTACCTTTTTCATCTATACAACCTATTTATGCATGATTCTGAAATGGTAATGAATGGACACTCTTCTTCAGGTGTGTGGAGCCTTTCTGTCCACAGACTGGGAGGAGCGCAAAAGAGGTGGCAATAAACTGAGCTTTTTTGGAACAGGAGAATGCTTTGTCTTTAAGGTAGGTTCACCCCAAAACAATAGTGTGCATGTGCAATGTTCTAATGTAAATGTAAACATCCTTGGGCGTTATTACCCTTCTCATACCATGGCTCAGCCACCAGAGGGGGCCATACACACTGGCTTGGTATGTGTATAACCTTATGGATGTAACTCTATTGACCAGCTTCTTGAAAAGATAACCTGGTCATTGGTCACCACATGCACCTTGTCGTGTGTACCTTTGCACATCTGGCCTCCTTGTAGCTGTATGTGACCACGTTAGTTTGCAGAGCACCTGATCCAAAATGAGCAGCCACACACTGTGTTTCAGATGCCTCTTGTGTGCATTATTTATTTGTCCGGCTGAGCAGCTGTAGGCTGTGTGAGCATGCACGCCTCCTTCCTCTCCCACACACTGACACAGATCGGAAACTCCTGTAAGATGATCCACAATCCAGTGCCTGGGTCAATAGTACAAGAATAAAACCTGGTCGGGGCCTTTCTGTGTGGAGTTTGCATGTTCTCCCCCTGTCTGCGTAGGTTTCCTCCGGGTGCTCCGGTTTCCCCTACCACTAAAAACATGTACAATAGGTCAGGATGAAAGAGAGTGTGTTTGAGAGGGAGTATGGGGGACAACGGATGGAAAGCAGCCCAAGGTTACAATCCGGTGTGGCTTGTTCATTAACTTGCACTGTCCCTACCAAATAAACCAATAAATTAAATAAATAAATACAATAAAAGAAAATTATAAAGAAAGAAAGAAAATCAATTTATTTGGCATGATAGGTAATGTATCATGTCAAAATTATCTTGTTTTTCTAAACCCGATTTTGTCGCAAGTTGCACTTGTTTCTAAATGATTATTTAAGCCTTGGCTTTGACTTTGTGTTTTTTCTCAATAGCTTAAGCCAGAGATGGAGCGTTACGAGTGGGTGGTGATCCGCCATCCTGAATTAGCTTCGTCCTTAAAGACTCGGGGTGAAGACGACTCCGCTGTGGCTGAGGGTCAGAACTCAGACAGCAATAACCTGCCGCAGCCAGAGAAACCTGTAGGGGAACTGTCACCTTTTCTGTCTGCCCGACACTTCAACCTAACCTCCAAAAATACATCCATGTTCATGGCTGGAAACTTTGACTCCATCATAATTGGTGAGTTTCATTTAGCCTGTATTACAAAGCCATATACTAAGAGACTGTTGTTTGAGAGATCTTTGTAACTCTCTTCCTGTCTCTGCGCAGGTGGTGGTGAGGGAAATGCCCTGTACATAGACTCTGAGCTCAACCATGGCCGCACTGCAACATGTGCTACCTTTGACAACCCTCCTCTGTGTGCAGAAACCTTTCAGGTGTCTCTGCTCGAAGTCTGGGGCTTCCAGGATGCCATGGCCTCCTAACACTGTATGACAGATGATAAGATTTAGAGGCCTGTGGGCTTTATTGAATAGAACAGAAAGAAGGGGGAGAGGGATTTGGAAAGCAGTCGGAACCAGGAATAAATCTAACAATACGGAGGCAGGAAATATGTCCTGCATACGCACAGCGGCCTATCCACTAGGGCATCTGCAGTGCAGTCCATATTGGATAAATCCAGCTATCCCCAGTGAGAACCTTTAATTATAAATGCACTTCATTTTTGTCTTCATTTTTATTTAATTTTATTGTATAGACATAAAATTACTTGTTTTGCGAATGGTGCACACGTTACAAAAGAGTCAGCAATTGTATGAGTAAATGTGGTGTTTCTTTTGAACAGCTGAGATAATCCTGTGCTCATCTTGATTCATTCAGACATTGGACTTGTCAGTTTTAGTCTGCCAAATTTAATGAACATGCCGTCCTGGACAAAGGGCTATAATAAAGTATTGTGCACTGAGCGTCAGGTGAGGCCATTTATAGATATTATAATAGGAATATTGTCCTGTGTGATTGTCTTGTGTGGTCTGTTGACACACTGGTGAAGTAGAGTGGAAAGATGTTGTCGTTACTGTTACTATCTTAAACTTAATGAGATCAAATTACTTGCATCTGTGAATAATGAAACAAAAAAGTCAACCTAAGAAAGTTTTATCAATCTCTCATCTTGCAGCTTCTTGCTATCTGGTATCTTGTTAAAATGCAGTATCACACAACATTATGCAGATCTGTGTCCTGTTGGTTGTTGTCAGGTTACAATATTTTATATGTATGGATCTAGTAATTATTGTGAAAATACAAGAAATAAAGGAGTAAATCAGACTCCTTTTCTTTACTTCTTTGCTATTTGTATGAGCCACACTAATAAGGATACATGTCTTCTCAATCTTCACAAATGTGCCAAATGCCTTCAGTCAGCTGACCATGTCTTTTACCCTTTTAATCCCAGCATCTGGTTGGACTTGTAAAATACTTGCATCTCAATTTAGAACACAATTACTCATGTGTATTGTCTGTCTGAGTTTGTGGAAGTTTGAAATTGTCGGCATGACTGGAAATATTTAGTTGACATGAGTCAGATAACAGAACTAATGTTAAGTTTAAATACCTGCTTTAGAAGTCAATGTAGATGCCAAGTTGTTTACAACTTCTATACTGTCAGTCCTAACCCCTGATAAGTGTAGTTGCATCATAAACGGGCCGGCAAGACATTTAAAAAACAATAGATCATTGCTCACATAGTCTTAACTGCAGCCTAATGCATGCTGTGAAATGAAAGCATTCAACACCAAAGTGCTTACGAGCTAAAATACTCTTATACTACTATAAATTGCATTGAGTGGATTTTGCCAACTTGAGACTGCTCCCTTCATTAAGGATTCACACTAAGCTAATCGCACATGCACGTCTATATTTAGCTGCTCCTTTGGGTGTGGGTCTGGCGCATCTCCTGAAAACCATGCTTTCCAGCCTGAAGTAGTAAGATGCTTAAGTGTTTAAGCATTTAAGTGTACACTGAGAGGGGTGTTTTCCTGGACAGACACTGTACCACAGATCATAAGGGTCTGTGCACAGCGGATTGACTGGGCCAGGGAGGGACATTGTGTCCGTCATTTTTGTTTAGAATTATACTGAGACAAAGGTGACATAATGTGATAACGATACAGTATTACACAAAATACAGATTTTAGTTGTTGTATACTGGCATAATAGAAATAACATCTGATCCATGTACTTTTAGAACAACTTTTCAGAGTGCAAAAGAGAACTAACCTATTCTTTGTACAGTTTTGGCTGTACGTCACACCCAAAACAAACAGCAGCCTCCTGTAATATTTGCCCATCTCATATATCGTGTAAGTGGGCTTGTTGCATTGTCTTATTATAAAAGATGCATTAATTTACACAATGTGCTTTACATGTGTTTCAATAAAAAGAAGGTTTTCGGTAGGCTTTACCTTCAATTGAATTGTGAATCCATGTCATTTTTCTTCAGGCATACATGGCCTATGGTATTTTTATTTGTATCTTTTTTTTAACAATCACTTCTCCTATGAAGGTGGGGGAGGGGGGGTTACAATCTGATTGAACCAGCCTGCTGTGCAGTGAAGGATGAAGACAGAGGAAGAGCAGGCAGCGTGGCCTTCTCTGTGTGTGACTCACTCATGTCATCTCTCCTGTGATGCCCATAGATGTGGTGCCCGACCACCCCGCCCCTCCTGTCCTCTCCAGATCTGGAAGCATGCACAGTTAGTTTAGCTATAGGGTGGAGTGGGGATTCTCCCTCCCCCATCACATACAGTCATCCTCAAATTCTCCCTCAGTCACACGCACCACGCTGCTGCATGTCACAGCTGGCTGCAAACCATCTCAGGCGCCATTGTAGAGTTGTGGTGCAAAATGAGGACATGCATTTGGACAACACTGGTCAAATGTTATGCAACTTATTCCTAATGTGAATTTATTTTACTTTTAGGTTTATTGCTTGTATAATGTTACTATTACGTAAGCACAAATATTGTTATAGTAGAACAATATCCAAACCTTCCTGTTTAACCCCATCACGACGAATCCAAGTGTGATTTGAAGGTTGAGTCTGGAGGTAAAGGGAAACCCTGCAGAGGAAAACACCACGTTGATGCATCATAGGGGTGACCTTCAAAAATAAAAAAAAATGTCGCCATTTTATTGTAATATAATAAAAGACATCCGCAGTACACATATTCAGTCAACAGCAGTAAGTTGATTATGGTATAGTAAAATAACTGATGACTTGCGCACCAGGACCAGCTGATGGGAGGTCCCATATCCGTACAGCCAGTCAGGTGATATTTTCCGCTTCGCCATTTTGTGCTGCTGCGCCGGGTATTTATCTGAAGAGTCGTGACTATCCCTTGTACATTGGTAGTTAGGTGGTCACACGATCCTCCCGTATACCCGGCCTTCTTCATTTCTGTGGCCTTTGATCACTTAAGACTCCCCTGCTCTTGATTTTGTATATTTAGTTTCTTTTTTTTATTCCAAAAGCCAGGATGTCGGAAAGCCCTGAATACTCTCCGTTCTTCGCAGTGATGGGAGCCTCTGCGGCCATGGTGTTCAGCGGTAATTATGCACTTTTATTCTTTATTTTTTTAGCGTAATACATGTTAATAATACATGTAATGGAGCACATGCGCTGCTAACCAGTGTGCATCCCCGTCCTTCTCCACAGGCGACTTGTGCTCAGCCATGATCCGTATCTTAAGCTTACGTGCACGGCCATCCACTAGCTTTTTTTTCTCCCCCTCCTCCTTAAGACTGCGCTAATCTTTTGCTGTCATTTATCAAGTTCTTGATCCAGTGAAACAGCCAGCGACTTGGAGTTAACTCTCATTCACACGACATTGCGTTTTATTTGACATTTCCTGCTCGATGGTCGGTTTCTCTTTCAGGCTGGGTGCTATGCTAACAATGCTAACCAGCTGATGACGTACGGTCACGTTAGCATGTGACAGCTTTGACAGGGTTTTGTAATAAGGGAATAAAAAAAGGACAAACCTAGACATTCCCCACTTGATTTAAAAGGATGTTTTCCTGGCTCGGACATACTGACAGTTTTCATCCAGCTGCTAGCTAACAAGATGAACTTTCACTGTGTTAATGTTCATTTAATGCAAAATGCGTGTTGAGCCGTGTTGGTCATTACCAAATATATGTATTGTGATCAGTCTCTTTGACACTGAATTGTGGAAACTACTAACTATTAGAGACGACTTTACTTCAGATGTTGCACGTCCATCCATGAGTGATGTTATATGTTTATATAATTGCCAGATGGAAATAGTGTTACAACATCTTTTATAGGTTTGTTCAAGACGGACCGAGCTCGTCCACTTCCTCATTGCTCAAAGGAATGATACAAAGTCACATGACGATCACATGATGAGACTTCTGACTCTTGAGTTTGAACCTAATGCTGCTCAGTGCAATGGCTGAAGGTTGATTCAAATGCTTTGAATGTATGTAAGGTAAAAGCACAATCATCTTGCTTATTGTAGGCTAAATTACATTAAAACATTTGTATACAAACCATCAAAAGATATCTACAGAGGTACATAATAATGTAATACCAGAGATTTGCACGTTTGGCTTGTAAATTATATAACTGATCCCATGGGGGTGTTTTTTAGGAGGCATATTGGTCACAAGTGTCGCTAGTGTAGTCGTAGTAATGGTAGTAGTAGTAGTAGTGACAGCTGGGGATTTAGTGAGACACCAGGGGATCATGCCTGGACAAAGGAGAGGTGTGAACGTGGACTGCTGGGAACTTAACCAGGTTGGTTTGAGGCGTGAAGATCATTTTTTGTGTCGCAATCTCCTCCATAGGTCACGTGATTCACATCGTTCGCTGTAAAAAATGACCGTGACACCCAAAAGCTTATAGGTAATTAACTGTAAATGACTCTGGTGTCAGGTGATGCTGATCTGTGTGTTCAGTCTGGTGAAATGGCAACTACCTCCGTTGATCCTGGCTAGTGGCTACTGGGCAGATGACGCTGAGCTGCTATTATTTATGATGAAGGAAGAGTCGGCCTGTGGCTACTGTTGCTCACCATCCCCTACTTATTTCAATAGCGGCAAAGAGGATGTAAAAAAAAAGCGTGTGACTTACACTGGGAAGCGTTGGTTGGTCCCATTGTTGGCAGAATAGCATAGAAGAACAATAGAACATAATAATACAGTGTTGATTTGTTCTTTTTAAACATTTGCATAAACATTTTATTTGTGAAGGGGAACTTCCCTCCGCCCTCATTTATTTTTAACTTGCTTTGGCCCGGTCCATTGATCTGTTAAGTTTTGCGTGAGCTGTGCATGTGCAAGAGCATGTCTAGCCAGAGGCCCATCCTTCATTGACATCACAGTACGTCACAAGGGCATCCGACACATTGAATATTGTGCTGCAAGATGTAAAGCTCTAAAATGACTGGATTAAGATTAAATCCAGCGGTTCTGTCTCTCTGCTGCTGCCACACAACAGTGATGAGTGCTAAACGTGGGTTTTGAGGAATATTACAAATAGAGGCCAGTAAGAAACATTAGAAATTTGATTCACTATCTATTTTTTTGGAAGAAGGCAAAAAAAGCCAATTTTAACATAGAAATCGCATCTTGTCTGTAATTATATTAGCATCATTATCTTAATGCAGTTGGTCAGGTGGTGCTTTTCTTTAGATGAGCCAGAGAGATTTAACCTAATGTTGATGGTAACAGTGTGAATCAATATGGAGCGACTGGAGATGTGGCTGCCTGCCATGTGTACATTTAGAGATTACTTTCTATTTCTGTCATTCTTGCAGACGACCAGTCCAATACTAATGTACGTGTCCTGTTTAGTAGGATAAGTAAGTACCTCAGGTTGTGAACATGGTGATTCCCCAGAGATTCAAAGAAAAAATGTCAGTGTGGTCCCATGTAGTTGCTTATCTATCCAAGAAAAATAGTGGCGTATTTCTTTTGAAGGTAGTCTGTTTTGTAGAAGTATTATTCTTGCTGAGGAGTTCTAATTTTAGTCTAGCATGGCTCTGCTCCTGCAAGCAGCGGCTGCTGTGACGTAGGAGCTTTCTGCTCTTCATCACAGGCTGTCCCGCTGACGATGCACTTTATACTCCTCCCTTTTTCATTTTACTGATGCGAGGCTCCGGCTGGTGCGGAGTGCGTACTCACACTTACTGCAGCTGCTACAGTTGAATGGTCGAACTCAACTGGTTTCATTTTGCAGTGGTCCTGTCTCACAGATGTGACATGTTTGAATTTAGTCTCTGGTTCATTAAAACATTGAAACAAAATCTGAAATCTTAATGCAGCTGTACTGTAGCAAATGTGGCGGTCGTATTAATGTAATTCCCTATATTGAGATGTAATGGAGTTTTCTGAGGAAGTGAACGTAATCTCGGGTTTTCATTAGTCTTTTATCACTTCCTGTTTTTTCTCAGTTCTCTTTCATCCTTCACGCCGATCACAACAGACATAAAAGATGATGAATAAATGTTTTGTATTCTAGTGATGTGCTCAGGCAAATATCCTTGTATTTTATTGCTCTTTCTCGTCTCTTCAGCCTTGGGAGCGGCCTATGGAACAGCCAAAAGTGGAACAGGCATCGCAGCCATGTCGGTGATGCGGCCGGAGCTCATCATGAAATCCATCATTCCTGTGGTCATGGCGGGTATCATAGCCATCTACGGCCTGGTAGTAGCAGTGCTGATTGCCAACAACATTTCAGAGAAAGTCACCCTCTACAAGTGAGTATCTAGTTATCCCAGTCATGTTCTAAACATGGCACTGATCCTACAGTAGGAAGGCATTAAGGAGTGAGGTCAAGCAATGGTCTGACTTTTTGTCCTTGTGTGCAGGAGTTTTCTTCACCTGGGGGCCGGGCTGAGTGTAGGCCTCAGTGGGCTGGCAGCAGGATTTGCGATCGGCATTGTTGGTGACGCTGGAGTAAGGGGCACAGCTCAGCAACCAAGGCTATTTGTGGGCATGATCCTTATTCTTATTTTTGCTGAAGTCTTGGGTCTCTACGGGCTAATTGTTGCCCTAATTCTATCCACGAAGTAAACACCCAAACGTCTCCATTACAAGATCTGTCCTTTATGTTGCTGCTGGAAAAAGTGTAAAACGGGGAAAATGTAAATTTCTGCCACACAAAGATGAAACGAGTGAAGGCAGGGGGGGGACTTAAAATGGATCCATGAATATGGTCTTATATCAACAATGTGTACAGTTGTCCCAGTTTGATAGTCAACTTGTAAATGCGCAATGTAGTGATTTGTCTGTCTTGTGTGCGTGTGTGTGTGTTTCAAAAAGTTGTATGATTTCTCCCTCCACTTATTTCTGGCCTGGGGGCCGGCTGAGGCAGCTCGGCCTCTGGTCTATGAAAACTGACCAAAGGGCCGCAAAGCTTTTATTTCTCTCATATCATTGTGGGAGTTGACACAGTTTATGCATTTAATCTTAAGGATCTGTTTGTAAAGAGAAATGTGTATGGACTTATGAATTTTTCCACTGATTTTATTTATAATAAACTGTTAATTGAACTTTAATCCAAGGATATATTATACATACAGAATATAAAATATCTATAGATAGATTTATGCACTGTGGGTTATATGTGATAAGTGGTTGGATTCCCTTGGTTTAATAAGATTGCCTTTAGTATGTTGCTGGTGGAGTGGGAGTTCTGTGTGTAGCTGTATTCTAATCATGATGCGACATTCTCAAACCTCAGTGTTCCTGTAGTACTGCTGTTTGCATTAAAGGTGTGTGCCCAGTGCTGGGTGTCACAGTGTAATTTTCAAATTCATCTCATCTTCCTCACTCCTCCCCGACATCTGTGGCTGTAACTCATCTCTTCTACATTCCAATCATTCAAATCCTGCATGGATTTCAATGTTTTGTTGCTGTTGGATACGGCGCTCATGAGCGAGCTAATTTGAGACAATTTATTCCGGATCAATACAGTACAAAATAAGAAAGTCTGAACCCTGATGCAAACCATAATAAATCAGTTTGATAAACTATAAATCATGCAGTGTGTTTTGAGCTGATCTAGTTTATCAAAAGGACTGATCTGGAGTAAGTTTTCTTATAATAGCACTGCTTCTGGCGCATTTACTGAAACAT
Source organism: Gobius niger (assembly GCF_951799975.1). Lineage (NCBI taxonomy): Eukaryota > Metazoa > Chordata > Actinopteri > Gobiiformes > Gobiidae > Gobius > Gobius niger. The sequence continues at coordinate 11,467,655 of NC_136870.1, read as the reverse complement.
CAGCCTAAAATCCTGTATTAACACTGGTATTAAAATTTTCCTGATGTGTCAAGGTGAATGTTTTCACAATCAAATTAAAGAAGATTCCAACATCAATGGGGTTTGGCTTCACACCAAAGGCGTTGATAGTAATCTTTCTGAATTTTTATGAATTGGGCAATAAATGACTGTCTGTAGGCTTTGTAAAGGTAAAGGGAGGATTTAGCAAGCTGCATAGTTTTTATTGACAGTATTTTTTAAAACATACTCTAATATAAAACTATTAAGAACAGGTCAGTCATGGAGGCTTTTGAGTAGAGTTGCACATATGCTGCTTATTGCACTGAAAGTGGCACTTTCTGGAAATGACTGCATGAAGTCCTTGCCTTCCTCCATGCTGGTGCTCAGCTGCGGATCCAAGGGCACAGAACCTGAAAGAGAAATTCTCTGTTAAACCATTCTAATTGGCACAGAGCCGTACATTTGATTTTGTACAACTGAACTGTAAGCCTAGTTAATCAGCTATACTGTAGTACAGTAGCTCATATAACCTACACTGACATCTTTCTTTGCTAAAGCTAAGCTTCAATGGCACTAAAGGCTGGCTCCACGCTGCTATGATGCACTAGCTGCTTCATTACACCCCAGACTGATGTGTAAACATAAAGATCAATGCAAAGAGATACTATTCATTTGACCAGGAGTTATTGATTTCTGGGGATTGTGTTTAGGCCATTACTACGGCCATGTCTGCATCTACCATTTTAGCAGTGATGCACAAGCCTCAGAATCATGAATGAAACAGGATACCAAAAATGGAGCAACCTGACACCTTGTGGTGGAAAGCTTACATTGCAGTGCCTTACCTAGAAAAACTGATCCGGTGAGTTCAGCCAAGTCTTCGCCACCGCCTTTTGAGAAGATGTTACTGCATTCCTGTTGACATAGTATTTCATAGCACAGGTTGGGAAATCAATCCTTAGTTTTATATAGTCTTACATTTGGAGAATTACTCACTGAACAATGTGGGCAAACAAATCCACTCATGTTTTCTATAATGCCCAGAATGCGAACGCCTGTCTTCTTACAAAAGGTGATCTCCCGCCTTACATCTCCTGTCGATACAGCCTGTAAGAAAGAAAATGATAAAAGGATATTTTTATGTATAAAATACACAGTACATGCTTGGTGTATGTTTTTGCTGGCAAAGGTGAAAAGAGTTCAGGATATGGCATAGTTTTAAGAACATTATGTATAACTTCAAAAAGTATACCAGATGTTTGAAAAGAAAAAGTATCTGCACTTAAAGGTTACGACAACATGATCTATTCAAGCACAAAAGGGACCTGTGGTGTGGTGACAAGCACAGCTCCATCCACTCGGTGTTTCTTCAGGTTCTCCAACACAGCCAAATGCTCATCTGACGTCCCCGGAGGCGTGTCCACCAGCAGGACGTCCAGCTCTCCCCAAGCTACATCTGACACAAACTGCCCGATCAAAGCTATAAAAACAAGCATGATTTAGTTATGTGAGATTATGCTCATAAAAATGTCTCAAATTTATAGCGACTTGAAATCAATGCCTTTACAATGTCTATGTCGAACTGAACGATAACAATGATTCCAACTGAAGCTTTATTAGATGATGTAGATGCGATGTTGAAATTGTGTCATCTTGATGTCATTTAAAAACTTAGAGTGATCAAAGAATGCACCGGTCTTCTTGGGACCCCTCCACACCACGGCCTCATCAGGGTCCTCCATGAGAAAGCCAATGGACATCAGAGCGAGGCTTTTCTGAACATCTGTGTAGACTGGCACCCAGCCTGAGTCACACTGATGCACATCTGGGCGACCAACACTCAACATCCGAGGAATACTTGGGCCACAGAGGTCAACATCCAAGATGCCAACCTTTTGAACACACAATTGTTAATTTCCACACCACGTACTGTAGGTTAAACGCAGAGCAGCTTCTTTCCCACCTTCTTGCCTGCTTGCCTAAGGGCCAGTGCCAGCTCTGTGGTGATGGTGCTCTTGCCAACACCTCCTTTTCCAGACAGGACAAGAACCACATGTCGAACCTGGGACAAGTTGTCATCTAGTTTTGTGTAGAAATAGTGACATAAAACGTAATTACATTCATAGCTATAGAACACAAATGTCATGGAAAAAAATTAAGAAAGAGTGTGAACAGGATGGACAAATTGCAATGCAGTTGCATCATCATTATCTGGGTGAAAACTGCTCTCAATTCAACACAAGGGGGTTATTCATAAATTGATCTTGTGACCCTTTTGTTCACTATTAACGGTATACACTCGACATAATAATTGACCAATAATGCGTTCAAATTACCATTATTTTGCTCCATCATTCCAGCTGCGTGGGACCAAAACACGGCGGGGCTGTTTCCGTACAAGATTAGACACTTCCGTATCTCGTGACACCTTGTTCCATATTTTAACCAATTACCGAAGACATTTTCAACTCAAGTCCCGCCCTCATAGGCTCCACACCAATAACACTACGATGCGTATTTAATGGAAAAGAAACGCACTTCGTGGTATTTTATCAGTATTTAACTGTTACCAGCAGATACGTTTCATTTCAGAAATTACCTCAGTAAATTACTTCTGTTATGGCAGTTGAATTTGTGTATATTCCACCTGCACCAAATGGGCTCAAGCATGGGAACTTATCGTAACCGACTTAGAAAATAAGTTTAATGTGGTTGTAATTAATTCAGTTCATATTTAGTCTTTCTGTCTTCAATGCATTGTTTGATAGTTGTGTATAAGCTGTCTGATGCTGTGCCAAAGTTAAATTCCACCAAATGCGTGATCATCAGACTCCTCCTTCCTGCCAGGACTTTATCCACTCAAGCAGGGAGAGGGCGTGGAAATGTAATGTTTACGTCTGGCCAGTTGAGAACTGGGACAGGGTTCATCGCGCACCTGTCACACTCGGAATTGGACCACGTTGGACTCAAATGAGCCACTGCAAGACAGCCTCCAAGAAAACCACAGCGCGGTGAGGCACTGCTTTATTTTGAATACATTGTGAGTCTTGAAATTGTTGTAGGTTAAGGTTAATGCTAAAGACGTTGAAAACTTATTTTGATGTATAATTTCTATGCCAATGCCCAACTCATATAAACACGAGTCAATAAACAATCAGTTTATTGTGGCAAAGTCATTCAGAGCTAAAGCAAAAATGATACATTTTGTCATGTGTGGGCCACTCTTGTCCATTGTGCGTCTTGGTGATGCATGTCGCACGGTTAATGTAGGGCAAGGACCAATTAAAGTAAGACTAGCCCCAGCCCAACTAATCTAAATGAATGGAAGTCAGCTCCTGCACCTGCTACGATGCACCTCAGCATCTGGTGTGTCCTGCAACGTGTCAACGACTTCAAACAGAATATAGGCCACAAGAAATAGAGTCCTGTAGGTGTAAAAAACAAAAGAAAAAGATAATACCATATTTATAGGCATTAAAACTATTGATGACTACAGTGACAATTGTCAAGTACACCTTTCCAAATAATATACATAAATTCTGTATACCGGTAATTGGAAAATGTGTGCTGACTGCATATAAAAACTAAACTATGTTTAGCTTAAAAGAATATATATCTATGTTTATTCTCAACTAAATACAATCTCACATGTCAAGATGCCCCAGTAGGCATAGATACCCCCTGATCTCGCATGACATGCCGTAAATTGAATGTGACCTCGAGTGCCTGGGCCAGCTGGTCATAAGGTTCTGGCCTGCTGTCCACAGAGCTGCCATGCTTAGAAGGGCCAGGAACGGCAGAGCTCGTCTGGCCTGGGCCGAAACGCCGAGGGAGGCAGATGCCATGGCCCCGATCCAGTCACGGGACAGAGCAGAAGTGCAACAAGAAGCAACACAGGTAATGCATAAAGAATAACTAGTAATGAAGAGGGTGCAAAATGCAAATGCAATTAATGCCACCAAATGTGTATGTAATCTGGGTACATGCAAGATGTAACAGACTGCTAGTAGTTTTCCACTGAAACAGCCCCAAGTCTAAAATGGTTGTGAGTACAGAAGCAGGGCATAGAGGGTCCCAAGAGGCACTGTATTTTTGGAATGAGTCTAATTTTACGTGCTGTGCACATGACTAGTTCAGCCAATAGGATTGCGATACCACTTTTAGGGACAAGGCTACACGTGAAGGAGGTCATATAGGCACGATGACTCTCTCAGCAGAGACACTTGTGAAGGCAAATGTTCAGAGAGCTTCATCTTGACCAACATTAATGGACAATGGCGACTTCCATGACTATCCAGGCCGTTGCATGTGCTGCTTGTTGTCAGGAACATGAGTTGGACTCGGAGGTGGATCACCTGGAGCCCGTATCTGAGGTGCTGGATCTGCCCAGTACTGTCCCAGTGACAGGGGAGTCCTTCTGCCAGTGTCAGCCACACGACGAGACCACCCTGGGGGCTATTCTCAATGGCTTCAACCTCATCAGTGACTGTCGGTGTGGAGAGGATGATCAAGGTCAAACAGCTTTTCAACTTCTATTTCCTTGTGAAATAATAATAATAATACTATATTATAAATTAAAATAGATTGAACACATTCTTGAATGCATGGTCTCTGATTGACTTACAAGGCTCATCTTTTTAAAACAATTTAAATCTTCATTATTTATAGATTTTGACTGGGTTTGGGATGACAAGTGCAACGGCACTGGAACCTTCTTGAGCTGTGAGAACAGGAAAGTGAGTTTTCACTCAGACTACAGTTGTGGGACTGCTGCCATCAGGGGCACCAAGGCGCTGACAGAGGGACAGCACTTCTGGGAAGTGAAGATGACCTCTCCTGTCTATGGGACAGACATGGTGGGTACAACATGTTTGAGTTGTGCTGATTGTGGAGGGAGATGCTGATTTTATGTTTATGTGCTGCAGATGGTGGGAATAGGAACTTTGGAAGTGAACTTGGACAAGTTCAAGTACAGCTTTGGGAGTTTCTTGGGTCATGATGAAGATAGCTGGGGCCTCTCGTACACAGGTAGTAGGACAGTATTACCACTGACATTACCACTGTACTTTGGACCCTGGGATACACATTAACCTTATGTATCCATTAGGTCTGTTCCAGCACAAAGGCGACAAAATGAAGTTCTCCTCTCGGTTTGGTCAAGGGTCCATCATAGGAGTCCATCTGGACACATGGCATGGCACGCTGACCTTCTACAAGAACCGTCACCGCATAGGTAGGAATATCTTGCTACAGAGTACATTTAATTAACTTTCTTTTGTGGTAAATATGTAAATGTGGTTATATACGCACTACTGCTCCCCAGGTGTCGCTGCCACTAAGCTGCAGAATAAGAAGTTTTTCCCAATGGTGTGCTCCACTGCAGCAAAGAGCAGCATGAAGGTGATCCGAGCCTGTTACACACCCACGTCCCTGCAGTATCTGAGCTGTGTGCAGCTTCGACACATGTTCCCCCAGTGCCCTGATGTGCTCGGTGCTCTGAACATCCCGCCAGGTCTGCGCAGCCACCTCAGTGCTCAGATGGGCTGGGTGTTCTCTCTGAATAACAGCAGTCCTGAACATAACACTTTGGATCCTATTCTGGAGTTATCTGATGTCTTTTGTGAAGACATGAGTCTGCCTTCCAGTCCCAGCATTAGTCCAATCCCCAGCCCCGTGTCGAGCCTCAGTGCCTGTGCCTCCCTCAGCCCATACTGCAGTCCCTTTGACAGTGTCCCGTTTCAGTGTCCCTGTCAAACGCCCCACACTCACTCGTGTACCTGCCTCTGCCCCCCCACCCCACCCAGCAGTGACTACGACAGCTGCAGCTCCGAGCCAGAGGATTATCAGAGCAAGAGATGCCGCTGGACATGACCCTGTACCTACTGCATTACTTTAATCTCTACCTTTGCCATTGCCATGTCTGTGTGAATCAAGTGAAAAAATATATAGCCTTTGTTTAAAACATGGCTATTAATGAACTTATATTGTTATTGTTTGATAAATGACCTAATTCAAAAGAATTTTATTGCATAAAATTGTAGATAAAAACATTTTTATTGTTAATATTTGCACTTTTGTACAAATATGAGCCATGTTTTTCCCTCTTGTTTGTTGATATCCTTTCACTCAGTCTTTGATCTGGCATTTCATCAGACTTCAAACTGTGGTGGTGGAGTGAGTCTGTTACTCAGGAACAGAAGTCTGGGGGAAATGTTTCATACTCTGTTTTGTAAACAGGAATTTTGTTTTCACTGTTATTTTGTTTACCTTTTTTTACTTGATGCTTTAAAACAAAACATAAATAAATGAATCTCATGCTCATAATTTATTTTCATTAGTTCATCAACATTTTCTCTCACAAATCAGTTCCCTTGATTATAAATAATCTATTGCTAGGAAGCCTACTTGATAGCTTCAGTCTATTTTCAGTTGTAAACACAACAAGTTAGCAGCTTAAGTTTCATTAGAAAACATATTAGTAATGATATCCTCACACTAGTCCAGGACCAGCTGGGGGTTTTGGCTTGTGAAGCAGCGGTAAACTCTGGAAGAGATCTCTGGTCCAATGCGCCTCTCTTTACCTCCAGTCTTTATCAGAAGTCCAGCTAGCAAACCCTTTTTCTCCTCCTCGGATTCCAGTCTCTGGTACTCCTTTAATATAGGAAGCACACATTGTATGTGAAGACGGCTTGTACAGTCGAGCTATTCTTAAGTATTTACCCATACCTGCAAAAGGAGCTGAGGTGACTGATACGCTGCCGTCACAGTAGCAGCAACAGTCGGACTGACTCTGTTCAACTGTTGGATCTGTAAAGTCCACACCTGCTCCAGCCCAGAGCCGTCCCGTTCCACCCGAGCCCCACTGGCCCAAGACCCATCCACACAAAAGGGCAGCTCTGCTCTCTCTGTCAACAGTCTAAAGTAACACAGAAATTATCTGTAGGATCTGCATAATAACTGATATTAAACAGTTTTTCGCCCCTTTGTGCATACTTATAAGGGCGTTTTGACAATGCTTTGGTCACAGCAATAACGTGGCTAGTCACACCCTGCCAGCCATCCAAAAAAACCATGGACACATTCTTATACAGCTGCAGGTAGACAAGGACCTACACAAGACAAGAGGCAGATTCATTATTATTAACAAATATTTGGTGTGGCATTGTTTGGCAGGTCACTTACTGCTCAATGTCTCAAAACTCTTTGTCAAGAGTAATTGAAATGGTAACTCACCTCTTCAATGTGCAGTTGGTCCATTCCTAAATTGGAGGCCAGGGTTCCTTCATCTGAACCACTACTTTCAAGTGAAAAAACAAACAAACAAAACAAAAACAGTTCAGTGAATGCTGGTCATGGTCATTTGTCTACTTTACAGTGCTGTTTCTCTGTAAAGTGGATAGAAGCGTCTCACGTGTATTCAAGTGGAGAGTCCATGACCAGGATTGTGACCACCTTCTTTGCATCCCGGTTCAAAAACTCCAGCAGTGGACTTAAAAATGAAGGGCTTCCCGTTTCATCACCCTCGTTATCCAATGACTACAATGAGAACATGGATTTTGACAACAAATAAAATTGCGGCGGCTGATCAATATTCCTTCAACATACTAGAACTTACTTTTTTCACAGCAGACACCACTTCTAAAAATTCACTCCATCCAAACACCATCAGAACTTGCTCTTCCTCTACAATCCCACCTTCCTAAAAATATCTAACAGTCAACCAGGCATCTTAGTATGTATTAAAGAAATGTTTACCTGAGGGAGCTGTCTGGTCCATGTGATGGAATGGTTAAGATGCTGACTTTCAATAAGAAATGTCCACTCCAACGAGGACAATGTCTCTAGTAAAATGTCTGAGCTTTCTTGTTGGAGCAGCACTAGGAGACAGACAAAAATAATGTAGTAACCAGACACTAGTTCAGATTTAAATACCATAGTAAACCTATTTCTTTTCATTAATAGCACTCTCTCTACCTGGATCAATGCACAGAGTGAGACACTTGAGGCAGTTCTCTGGTCTGAGTGCTTTGAGCTTTTGTGCTGCTTCTCTCCTCTGCTGCTGCTCCAGTTTCTTCTCCTCTTTCTCCAGAGCCTTAGCAGCCTTCACCCTCTCCCTAGCCTCCCTTCTCTCCTTGGCATTTTGCTTGTCGAGCTCTATCTCCTCTTTGGTCCTGCGTTTCCTGGTGGGACTGGGAGTAGCAGGACTTGCTGGTGGTTTAGGAGGAGGAAGCAAGGCACAAGTGTTATTTCTTGACCTCTTTTGTGCTGTTTTGTATTTGCTGTCAGAACGTGCATCTTCTGCGTTTTCTTCTTTGCAGTCGGTGCTCACAGTCACACTTGGGAGTCTCTCGTGACTTTTTAAATCTGGGTTTGACCCGTTTTCTGCTTCAGTCTCATCCTCAGATTCAGATATTTCCCAGGTTTTCGCTCGACGCAAAGCAGACACGGCATCCATTTCAAAACACTAACCCTGAGGAGTGCAGTAATAGGCACGAATCCCATGTCATTGTTGTATTTTTGGTCAGTGTTCTCGCTGCACTGTATGATGTTTGGTGGCACCTGGTGGACGGTGCCCGCGAAGGGACACATTAATTAACATAATAACATAAATTTAAAACTCAAAGGCAGATTCGCCACAATAAAAAAGGGACGGTTCACAAGACAAGACGTTTTATTTTAGTGTCCCGTGTGTTTATTTATTTTGTAACCATTAAATGTGGTGGGGGAAGAAAAAAAATAAGTAGTGTTTCCAGCGGAGGGATTTGGTGTAACACTTGTGACGTACGCTGATGTCCAAATCGTCGCGTGCGGCAGCCTCTATACGAAGGTCCCCATCCTTTTGTGTTGTAGATCTGCGGTGAGCGACGGGCAGGAGCAGCAGCGCTAGCGGCTCTCTGCCCATGTAAACAACACTAAATGATGCGATTGTGTTTTTCTCAGACAGCTGCCAACCTTCACTGACACAATGGCTCAGCCTGCGGAGAAAGGTAAGCCTAGATAGTATTTTATACACGTATTAGCAGCACTAGAAGGACTAGCTTTGTCTTTCTTTCCTCTGAAGTACTCTTTTTTAGTCTGGGTCAGGAAAAATACAAACTCAGCAAGTGGTGATGCTATACGGACTGGCCGACTTGCTCGTCTGAAAACGCATGTGACAGGAACTAAGCAAGCACATTTAGTTCAGTTTGAAGTACATTGTGTGCTGTTGCAACCATGACCAGGGATTCACAAATAGCCAGATGTTGGTAGATTTATAATTTGCCCAGTAAACTCTTGCCACTTGGTGTAGATCTCAACAGGTAGTTCTGAATTTGTTTGCTGGTCTATTCAAAAATAGAAAAGGTGCAACTATTCTAAGTGTATTCCATATGTTTTGGTGTAAAAAAAAAAAAAAAAAGAGTCAGCATTCCCTTTACAACTATAACCCTTTTATTACATTATAAATAGCAGTAAGTAAAAACACTATTAGCCCACAAGGTTCAAATAATCCAACAATAATCAAATAGAATAATATTGATCATGATGTCTAAGTGTACAATATTGAATTTGTGCGTGATTTATATCCACAGCCTATTACCGCTTCGTGGTACTCTTCTTCAACTGCTTGCTGACATTCGGCTCCTACTTCTGCTTTGACATGCCCAGCGTATTGCAGGATCAGTTCCAAGGGGTACGTGCAGGAAGCTCTGACAAATGCTTGCTCGACACTGTGTTTCTTTTATAGGCTAAACAGGCTAAGTGTTTATAACTTTCTTCTCTTGTAGAATCTGACGTGCTCCAACACTACAGTGATCAATGGTACTGTGAGCTGTGTGGAGGGGCTGGGCATGACCCCCCAGGAGTATAATCTCCTTTACGCTATCTACGCTTGGACGTAAGCGCATTCACACCAGTGGCATCCTCTCGTGCATGATTAGATCACTGTGCTTTGTCAATAACACTCTTCCGTTCACTCATTAGGAATGCGCTTGTGGTGATAATGGCGGGTTTTCTAATCGACAAACTGGGAAATCGCTGTAAGTTTTCAGAGAGCACATTAACAAAACCAGTCGAGCGTTTCTATTGATCTCTTTTCTCTTGATGCAGTCGGAGTGTTTCTCTTCTCGTTCCTGTGTGTTTTGGGGTCCTCGCTCTTTGCCCTGGGCTCACACTTCAAAGGGACCCCTTATCTGCTGCCCCTCATGCTCACGGGCCGACTGCTGTTCGGGTCAGGCAATGGATCCCTCACCAGTAAGAACATTCACATACATGCATGATCATAATGCTGCTGTTATTATAAATGTGTAAACTTGTGGTTTTATCAGTTGTTCAGAACCGGATCACCGCCTTTTGGTTCAGAGGGAAGGAGCTGGCGTTGGCATTTGGTTTAACCCTGGCCTTCTCTCGTCTGGGCTCGGTGCTTAACTTCTTTTTCACACAGGGGTTTGAAGAAAGATTTGGAATGCAGTGGACCCTATGGGGAGGTACTGCAACAGAATATCTTTGAAGAAAACCAAATATTTCAGTATAAGAGCCGTGAATGAACAGTTAACGTCTTCAGGTGCGCTGCTGTGTGTGCTTGGCTTTACTTCTGCCATCATCGTCAGCACTCTGGACAAGGTTGGGATGAAACAGCTGGGTCTGGAAGGCGCCATTCAAGAGGGGTCTCGCAAAGTGGTATGAAGCGTGACAGTAATAGATTATTTCATCTAAAATTACAATGTCCTGCGTTACTAAACACGGCCCCTTGCTCTCTCGCGTTCGCTTTCCAGAGGATTCAAGATGTGAAGCTCCTCTCGCTGAGATACTGGCTGCTGGTTCTCACAATTATGTTTTTCTATAATGGCATCTTCCCGTTCATTGCTGATGCCAGGTAGCAAACATCAACAAAGAGAAATTGCAAAAAAAAAGTGTTCATTGTGTTCTATTTATTCACTGAAAATCTTGATATATACATGTTTGCTCTTTGCAGTAAGTTCATCCAGGACAAATACAGTGACTACAGTCAGAAGGAAGCCTCGTATATCGCTGGGGCAGTCTATGACTCCTCTTTGGTCCTGTCAGCCAGTGTGGGAATCCTTATAGTAAGTACAAGTTTGTTCTTAGTATTTAAAGATGACATCCCCACATGATTGCTTATTATTACACCTGTATTTTCCAGGATTATGTGGGTCTGCGTGGGGTTTTTGCACTGTCTTGTGCTGTCCTCACTCTACCAGTATTCGGCCTACTGGCCTTCACCTTTGTTCCCCCGCTGGTGTCCACCATTTGGCTTGGAGTCACCTATTCATTTGCTGCAGTGAGTAGTGAAACGTCATTGTTATAAATGCTCTCTATGAATCTCTTTTTAAATGTTTTTAATTTAAACTTCCTCTCCACTTTATCCCAGGCGAGCATGTGGCCATCGATTCCCCTGGTGGTTCCTCAGGCAACCTTAGGGACAGCCATGGGCCTCGCTACCTCCATACAGATGATTGGAATCGGAGTGTCCAATCTGGTCGTTGGGCAGATTCTAGGAACCAAATCAGGGTCTGAATAACTTTCTGTGAATCTGCTATTAAAGTTTTGATTGTATATTTTTAGCCCTGAGATTAACTGAATGGCATTTGCAGTGAAAAGATTCCTCTGTGGCGTTGGCAGAGGATGATGGTCTTCATGCTGGCTAATACAATCGGCTGCATCGTGACCTCAGTGCTGCTCAACATCGTGGACCACAGACAGGTTTGATGCCCTTTATGTGCTTAATGCATGTAGGACAAAGAAATGTAAGAACCCCACATCCTTAAACTGACCGTGTCATTTTAGGGAGGAACCCTGAACAAGACGACCAAAAGATCAGCAGTGACGGAGAGCGACGAGGCGGACCGAGAACCACTAAACCCGGCTCAAGAGCAGAGCGAGGAGGAAGAGGACGATCGGCATTCTATCAATTCATAAAGTTTCGAGAAATCGTGATGCACCGAGTTAGTGTTACTGTGGGGCAAAACAAAAGGTTATGTAAACAAAAGCTTTTTAGTATTTTTTAACTGTAAATAATGACTTTTAATGCTCTGTTTTAATTCTAATCACATCTTCACTTTATGAAACATTTTTTATCTTTGTTTTAGCATGTTTTTTAATTGATTGACAAAGGGAATACATTTGTTATCGAATAAATATATTCCGATGTTGTGTACATTTTTGTATTTGCTTTAATCATTTACACTAGAACCATAGACATAATGATTAAGAGGATAGAACCCTAATTCTCCTGGCACGGGCCTTGATTACTGCTCCTCTGTAATCATATCGAGGGCACTGACATCCACTCACATACTGATTTGTTATGTACTCTGGTGAGTCAGTCATGTCCTGACATGAGGGTCCCACCCACCCAGTGTCTGCAATAGTAATAGGCCCTTACGACATGTATGGCTTTTAGGTCTAATAATGAGCCGTGTAAAGCCACAGGACTTAGATGTAGTACTTGTTTTAGCCATTTGGTGGAGCTGTCTGCAAATTATACTTGATTTGATGACTTTAACCTCAAGTACAGAGTGGATGACTGGCTGAGGCTGAATGTTCTATGTAAAAACAACAAAATAATGACACTTTAAATGGGCCTCTTGTTTCTAGTAAGTATGACTGCATTCTGTTTTTAGATCTGGACCTACAGAAATATATGTTAATAGCCTGGCGGAAAGGTAGCGTCATTTTCTCATACAGTTTTTCACAAACTTTTCAAATCAATTATCATCTCATTAGATCAAATCTGGTGTAAACCAGGGCCAAAGTAAACTTGGATTTAAATGAGAGGAAAACAAGTTCATAAGTGAAAAAAGACCAAACGTTAATGCCGTTTTATAACAGATAAAATGAAGATGACCCTGAGTGTCATTCGCAGTTTGAGAGCCACTGTTCAGAGCACAGATTTGCTTGATTCTTGTTTTTTGAGAGCTGGTGTTACAAGTTATTTTATTTTTTTAAGATATGCACACTTATACTTTCTAGAAATCCCATATCAAACTCTCTTTCCATATCAAACTCAGATGACCTGTTCTTTGGCAACACTTTTCCAATGTGGCTTGACCATAGGCTTGACCCTGCTTGCCCTTTTGCAGCTTGTCTGTGGAGATAGATCTACTGTGGCCAGACTGTGCTTAATACCACAATAGAGTTGGATGGAAAACCTCATTCAGAAACTTGATTGAGGATTAAGGATCTGCGTTTTTAATCCAAAAGAGCAATAATATATATGTTAAAAAACTATATGTACAAGACTAGACACTACAAATCAAACTTTACATAATGCTTTTTAACTTTGTGGATGATTTAATGACACAGGTGAACAACAGCTGACAAAAACGGCCCTTTAGTCATAGATTACCAGGTTTATGCAACTTGTGAATGTGATGTATTATGAAAGACATGGAAGGGAAGAGAGCTACCTGATGAGGACTTTCTTGAGCCCATATCCTCTGTTTACTGTGAAGGGAAACCCTAAAAATATACCTACCACACTTAATCTTCTTACAGCATGCAGCAGGAGTTAGTGCTGGACAGCCTCATGGACAACACGCAGTGATTAGAGGGCATCTTAACGCTTGACATTTCCACAAAAGAGTCACTCAACTTTGACTTGTGGTGCTTTATGCTTTCTCAGCTGGAGGCGGTGTGCAGCCGGGAGTTTTTGGCTGATTCTCTGGACAAAATGAGCATGTCCAACCTCCTGAACCTCAACAGCCTGGGCCGAATATGTGGCTCCAGCCACAGCAGCGAGATGGTGGTTTTGGACCGGGTCAAGAGGAAGAACTCTGTACGCCGCATGTCCATCATCGAAGACGGCCAGATTGCAGAAGTGCTGTACCTCATCCCCAAACAGTCTCTGATGGGACAGATGCCTTATATCAATCCCGCCGACTACATCCTGTGTGAGAAGCTGGCCAGTATCCCCGCCGAGATGTCAGGTAAATGACACTGACCTGTACGGGAGCTCAGATTTATATTCACAACTAGTTTACTAATAATTTGAAGAATCGTTTTCATTCTAACTGAGTGGCTGAGTGACCGGAGTGAGCCTTCTCTATGTGGAGTTTCTCTTCACTTTAGGCCTGGAGATGGGTCCCCAGGCGCTGTACTGCAGCCACCCAGTGCTCCTGACAGGTCACCTCAGAGGCACTGAATGATGGATCACATGCAGTACCTAGTACCTACAGTCCCAAACAAAGGGTCCCAAAACTAGATACAATAACAATAAAGGAATGTGTTTGTTATGCATTGTATATTCAGTATTGAATTAATATATATATTTATCATATAAAATAGTGTCAGTTTGGTAGAGATTGAGCCGCAGATGTGTCCACTGGTAAAACAGGGAAGCATTTGTTGGTAGAGAAATATAGCTTATCATCTCGTCATTAAGTCCAGCCTCCAACATGTTTGTCTCTCCCTCCCTTGACCCATCCAAATAACGTCCTGAAGAGACCTCTTCAGTTCGGAATCCCATTGACTTTTTTTTGGACTGATATTTCAATCTTTCCTACAATATACTAAATCTTCTGAAACGTGATTATGTCAGTGGGTTATAATCCCCTCCAAAAGTAATTGTAAATCTTTATGCAGATGCCGTCAGCCTGTTTTATGACGCATTTCTCATGCATAATATCTAATTTTATCCTCACTCAGGGTCACATAAACAACACTCCTACATTTTAGATTTTTACCGAAAACGTATGAGGTCATAGTTCAGATTCACAAAAGCATTTAATGGGACGGCTTCTGCCCATCTGGTACAAACAAACAGACACACTCACTCACTCACTCACTCACACACGCTGGAGGCGAGGTACCACCCCCTTTTCCTGGGACAGCTCTCCCGTTAGCTTTCCTCCTCCGCCTGTCTAAGGCTCAGTGCAGGGGCTGTCTGCAGATGTGCACCAACCGGCTCCAGCTATGAAACAGAAAGGTAGCTATTATTCATTGTCCTCCTAAGAATATCATTTTGATTTATTTATCTTAATTACAGATTTACTTTCGGGATTGTTTATAACTTTTAATAACTTAATGTAATTTTCTGTTTATATGTATATACTTGATTTGTTGATGAGTGGTGCTTTGACATGTGACAGAAGCTGAGTCTATGACGCCTGTTCTGTTGATGAGCTAATGAACTTGTTTTGTCTTTTGGCCTCTGTTGTTTCAAAGCTTTGGGAGTTATGACTTCAATTACAGCTTTGTCTGCTTCTGTACTTGGAATAAGTTGGCCACATAACAACTGCCTTTGTAAATAAATCGACAGACTATTTTAAAAGTCATTTGAGCAGTTCCGGACGAGTACAGTGCAGTACACTGCAGTAGAAATATGATCTGCTTGTTGTCTAGGGACGAATACAGTTCATTTTACAGACCCCTGCAGCATGGGCGCACATTTATATAGTAACGGTATCTCTTGCTGTTGTGACAGTAGCAGAACGTCTTGTATTTCTCCACTTTTGCTGACTTTCTAAATTAATCTAATGCTAATGCCTCACACAATATCAACTTCAGAAGTCAAGGACAGGACAGAGCAAGCCGTTGGATGGTTGCAGCTGTGGCGGCTTCCTTTTTACTTAACTGTTTTTTCACCCCAAAGTTTGGACATAGCGACAGCAAACTTCCTTTTGAGATAATTGATGAGTTGTCAGGGCGTGTCCAGATATTTTTTGTAGGGCTCCAAGTCTTCAAGGCTTAATTTAGGATCAGAACTCTTACATTTTTGTATTGTGTAATCGGGTACATGAATAAGTTACTCCCTATTTATACCAAATCCCCAATTTTGGGCTGATAAAACTGTCTTGAACTCTGCTGACCCTTAATATACTACTGTCTCAGCCCCTCTGTGTGGAGTTGTACGTGGGGTTGCCAATCAGACCCCCCCCCCCCCCCCCCCCCATACAACACCGCTTACACAATCTAAACTTGTCTCATTTCTAGCCCATTCAAATTATTTCTTTCTTTTTTTCTTTTTTTTTGCATCTTACATTCCCAACTTTCAATCACTGCTGCACACATTTTAAGTATCACTACCACTCTTTTTGTTTTGCTTGTTGTCATAGTAACGGCTCTCCCCTGCGGTGGGGCAGATCCACATACCAAAAGGTGATTGACTCAATTTTCGGAGGGGAAACCTGCGTTGGGAATTGGTCTTTAAACATAAACCCTCTTTCATTCTTGCGGCATACTCGCGGTAAACGTGTGGAAAGAGTAAATGTTTTGACGTGTGTGTAGACAAGGGAGATAAAAGCCCTGGGCACTTGTTACTGTCTCGCCCCCCTGTCCATGTCCAAACAGTGGGGCGACACAGGGATGGGGGCTCTTGACGTGCCACATTCTTCCCTCCTCATCCTCTACTAATCACATTCAGAGCATTTCAAGTGGCCCGTGATTAGATTGCAAAAGGCATGTGCTGTGTGGAGTTGGCTTGTTATTCCCATGTCGATGTTGACTTCCACTAAAATGTAGTATTTGGGTTTTAGAATGGCATTAAAACACATCAAATTTGACTTGCTTCTGCCTGTTACAATTCAGGATCGACTTTATAAAAAACTCTTTCACGAGCTCAAAGTCCAGTCCAAGTAATAACCCCTTTCTGTATTGTAGATTTGATGAGTTAACCATTAAAAGCGACAGCGGCGAGACAGACAAAGCATGCCTGTACATTGCTTTGAGTTATATAATCTCCTGGAGGACAAGCTGTTGTTTTGTTGGCCAACTCAATAAAGAGATAATGCCACTGGATTGAGATTCAAATGGCCTTTGAACTGCTTTTAATGTGTCATGTGGCACAAAAAAAAACACAATAAAAGCAGATTAACACGACTACACGACTATATCCATTTTTGGATTGTAAAGTTTTGAAATGGAGATTGCAGCGTGGCACTGTTGAGAGGTTTTCCAAAATGAGTGTGTTTTGTTGATGAGAATGAGACTTTCTTTGGAGAGATGCTAAATGGTTGGTTTCAGATTTTTGGAAATATGACCTTTATAGACGTGCCATATGCCGTTTATTTATGGAAGAAAGAGAGGTTTGAGATTGGCTTTTTTGTTACGAATTTAGGCCAGTCAATTTGGTTATGCTTTTGATTGATATTGGGCCAAGACAGATTATAGGAGGGCTTTTTCTTTGTGGACATGATCAAAGTTCCTCTGTTATTGTGAGAGACAAATGAACTGCAGCCACGAGGATTTAGAGAAGCAACAATGATTGGTATACTTTAGATTGTCCATGAAGGGGTATTTGTCCTCATCCATCTGAGCCGCTGCGCTGGGAAACCTGTCAGTTGCAGTGGGACCCATAGTATCTCCAGATCTGGAGCTGGGCTGTCAGGACTCGCTAGCTCGGGTTTTTAGGGCATATTTTTCTTTGATTTGGGGGAGCAGGAGAACCCATAGAAAACCAATCCAACATGCAAGACAACATTCAAGTTATACATCAGAAAAATCACAGATAGATTAGTGATTATTAGATAGGAATACAGTGTGCTCCCCACAGGCTTTTCCACTCACACTTCATGGATTGCATTTTTATTCTAAACATGTAGAGCACCATCTGCATCTGCAAACATAATACTATTTCTACTTAATGTAACTTTTGTTTTCTCATTATTTGTTTATTTCGATCAGAAAGAGTCACAATATTTCCGCAGAGAGCAAATCGACTTTCCTCCTTGGCCCCTCCTCTTTTCAACAATTATAATGAGCTCTGGGTGCACCCAGAGTTGTGACGAATGTTGAAAACTGGGCAATATACTTTTGAGGTCATAAGTGTGACCTTTTGAGTGACCAGATTTACAGCTTGACCCAGTATGATATATAGCGACTTAATGTTGTCCTCTAACAATATCGTCTTGGCTACTCGCATAGTCGTACTGTGTCTTCGAGCCAAAGTAGTTGTGCCATTTTTGTTCCATGAAAGTGGCTCATGGGGTGAAAAAGGATGGACACCCCTGATCTAGACCATTATTTCAAGTAAAAAAATGATGTAAGAAGAATTCTCATAATCATCCAAATGTACTAGAGTTGGGCGAATAATTGAAACTGCAATCTCTACTTTGGTCAATCTCAATAATCGTCATGGGGCCTTTTAATCATCAGGTTCACAGACAATGCTTTGGAAGAAACAGCACCTAGTTTTGTTTTCGTTTGAGCTGAGGTTTGTATAAAGGTATATCTAAGTCCATGTATCAGCTGCATGTGTTTGTCCAGCCCTAAAATGCGTCATACCATTTGGTTGGTAAACACTGTACTAATGCATTACTATGTGCTGCTCTTACAGTGATGCACTCCCAGGGCAACCTGAACTCATCGATGGAGAAGACTCCCATCGAGTGTCACAGATGTGGGGAGCCTTGCAGAGGACAAGTGCTGCGCGTCCAGAAAAGCCTCTTCCACATCAAGTGCTTCACCTGCAAGGGTCAGTCTGTAACATATTACATAAAACATATATGCAAAAAAAAACAGGGTGGATTTGATTACAGCTAGCAAAAAAAAGACACCATCGAATGAAGGACCAGCATTGCATATCTCTGGGAGTGGGATTTCAGTGGCTTGTTTTGTCGTGGTCACAAAAGCAAACGTTCTGCCCGAGCTCTTGCGGCGAGTAATTGGGAATGACAGGCCTCTCATGTTGTTGTCCATTCATTTCAATTCAATGGCTGTTACGGCACAGGCGAAACAAAGGGTCTCAGAGAAGAGGCAAGCTCACAGAATGGCCCGCACTAAAAAGAAGGAAAAAAAACAAACAACCTCTTTAGACCTTCTGTTATTATCACATAATTTGATTTTTGTGATGTAACAGTAGAGATTTAAAACATTGACTTATCTGCTACATGATAGAATAGACGTAGTTATAAGTGCTCAGAATACTTTCTAAATGTACTCTATAAGCTGAAGTTTCTGGCTGGTTTGCACAAGAGTTGAAGATAATGCTGGGAAATATTTGTGTAGCTCACAGTGGGCCCAGAATAGAGTCGAAATAATGTGTCCTTGGCGTCGGGCTGCATTCTGCTGGTGGGACACAGTGACAGGTGTCACATGTCGCCCAGTGACAGATAAACACACCCCTACTTTCATGACTGGGGATTTATAAAAGGCTCAGATATAGCAACACTGGACACATGGGTACTTTAGCCAAACTACCGACCCACGTTGACAATCATAATAACCATTCATTCTGTGTGGAGTTGGCTTGTTATTCCCATGTCGATGTTGACTTCCACTAAAATGTAGTATTTGGGTTTTAGAATGGCATTAAAACACATTAAATTTGACTTGCTTCTGCCTGTATAAACCCTGATTAAACATCATAAATCTTTTAAGTGAGTATTTGACAAGAGTATGTGCCAATAGAAACATAGGGAAGGATATAACTCATCATGTATACAATTGATGCACCTGTATCTCCTAATATGGGAATAATGTGGTTTTATAAGCACGCATGTACATGCAGAGAAAGGCTGAGGTCACAGCAGTTGTCTATGTGTAACATACCCTAGCTTTCAGAGAGTTTTAAGACCTCTGAAAACTTTGTGAAATCATATACATTTATTTTCTATTGGTAATTTTTTAAACCTACAAAGTGCTTCACGAAAAGTTAGTCAGTATCAGTCAGACAACAACAAAAAACATAGAGGTTTGAACATCCTGCACTCCCACCATCCAAAGACGTGCATGTGTTAGATGAACTGGTGAGTCAACATTTTCCAGTAGAAAGTATTGTGGGAGTAATAGTTGCTACTGTACTTGTACTTGTTGTTCAAACCACTTTTTTTCTGCAGTCTGTGGCTGTGATCTGTCCCAGTCCGGCTTCTTCATTAAGAGCGGGGACTGCCTGTGTCCCGTGGACTTCCAGCGCCTCCATGGCACCACCTGCACCACCTGCGGGGAGTTTGTGGAGGGAGAGGTTGTCAACGTGCTGGGGAAGAGCTATCATCCTGCTTGCTTTGTGTGCACCATTTGCAAGTAAATACACATATTCTCAGCAACTTTCCAGGTGATGTACCTTTATCTAACATTTCTTTTTTTGCTTGTTTGGCAGGCAACCTTTTCCTGCAGGAGACTGTGTCACATTCAGTGGGAAAGAGTGTATCTGCCAGCAATGCCTGCGACCCATGTCTCCTGCAAATGATAAAGCCAAACTCCCCAACAGTAGGTGCACACTGTTACATCAGCACATTGTCAGCATCCAGGCATTTGTGTGATTCACTGCATCACCCACACGCCGGTGCACTGTGAAAGGAATCTTGATTTCAATAAAATAATTGAAAATGTCAGAAAAATGCAATTAAATAGTTTCTCCAAATCATTCAGCCGTACCACACATTCTGCCACTAGTCCCTGTATATGTTCACAAAAGTAACACCTGCTTTGTTCTCTGTCAGAAATCTCTGACTCAACAGATCCGATGGGTGCCTGCCAGGTCACAAAGTCAGTGCACTGTGAGGCTGACCCTAAAGAGTCTGACGCTGTGAGCAGGATTATCCAGACGCACTGAGATTAAGATTAGCTAAATGAACTTCTGTGAAAACGAATTCCGGTCATTTTTAGTGGTTCTGGATTTGTTTTGTTAACCTGTTTAAAAATAGGAAATGCTTAAATGTACTCGGAACATTCCAGGTCATATGTACCTTTGTCACAAAACTGCCATATAACTCAAAACAAAACAAACATGCTCCCATAAAAGCTTATGAAATTGTGTTTTACTCTGTTTGTGTGTGTGTTTGTAGACTGCAGTGGCTGCGGGAGGGACATCAAGAATGGCCAAGCGCTGGTGGCTTTGGGAAGAAATTGGCACCTCGGCTGCTTCAAGTGCAAAGCCTGCAACCGAGTCCTGAGCGGGGAATACATCAGCAAGTATGTACTGCACAGGTTTTTTTTAATAACACTCACTAAAAGATACAATTGTCTCTATCCACAACGTTTTCAAAATATTGTGCGAAGACCAGAAGAAGACCAGAAGACCAGAAGCTGTAAAATAGCATATACTGTACCTATTTGTGGTTCTGTCACACTTAATGTGCAACTTTTTATGGGAACTAAAAGTTAATTTTAGTGCATATTTGACCTTTCAGTGACCCAGCAGCTGTATGGGTGGTTACCATGGAGAATCCTAGACGCCACCGGGGTGGAAATCAAAGGTGCCAATCCAAGCTAACCACCCATACAGCCTCTGGGTCACTGAAAGGTCGATATGCACTATATCAACTTTTTTTCACATAAAAAGTTGCGTAATGCACCTTTAATTTACCATTTAAAATTCCCTGAATGACTTAGCTCGGACCACAAATCTGACATGTATAAGAGAGGAGGGTGTGTGGGTAAAAAATGGTAAATGACCCCTTCATGTTTCAGGGATGGTGTTCCATACTGCGAGAAGGACTACCAGCTTCAGTATGGAGTCAAGTGTGATGCCTGTCAGAAATTTATCACCGGTAAAGTTCTGGAGGTAAGTGGACGCCCAGTTGAAAGTATGTTAAAGGTTACTCCTCTGATCTCATTTATGTATCTCAAGTTCACCAAATTATAGTACTGGCTTTTTCCAAAACATTATAATGTCTTGTGGATCTGTTGCAGGCAGGAGACAAGCATTACCACCCCAGCTGTGCAAGGTGCAGTCGGTGTAAACAGCTGTTTGCAGAGGGAGATGAAATGTACCTACAAGGTAAGAAGGGGGGAAATAGAGTGTTTGAAGGAAAAGCTCAATAAAATCCACCTTTCTTTGTGTGGTGGAACATTGTTTTACTAAAAGGTGGTAGAAGTTAACTGTCCTCAACATTACAGGCTCATCTATTTGGCATCCAGACTGCAGACGCGGCAGCAGAAGTGAAGACAGTTCAATGGTGAGAATTTATTCCTCAATTATAAAGGAGACGTAATGCAGCAAAAGAGATTTAGAGAACTGTATTGTGCTCCTCTGCAGCTCAGCAGGTCCAAAAAACCCGGCCTTGATTTCTTTTTCCCTCCACATCAACTTAAGGTTATTATTTTGCTTCAGAGTGGCTTTTGTAGTGTGGGCTTGAGCGGCCTGTAATCTCAGATTAACCACAAACTTGCAAGTGCTTTCACATGATGCAAGTTCTGGTGTTCCACTTTAAGAAGACAGAAGTAACCAAAGCAAGGCTAAATGTGGCTTTCACTGTTGGCTTGGGAATCATTGCCTTCTGCACGTTTGTACATTGCATTATCACCGCCATGGGAATATTTTGATACATTCATTCATTCATTCATTCATTCTATCACTTCTTATCGTCCATACATTAATAGAAATACAGTAGAAAAGTGTTTTTCATTGCGTATAAAACATGCTTGTTGTTGATGGCACCATATTTATGTGGTGAAGACAGTTTAAATACAGTTTTCTGTGTAATCTCTCAATGACAGTGAGGTTGTTTCTGCTCTCTCAGCCCACGCACTCCTCTTCAGAAAGCTCCTGCTCCAGACCAGGCTCCTGCACCCCGGGGAGCCCTGGGCGCTCCCTGTGTGTAAGTCCTCACCACATCTTTCTCCAGCATCTTCACGGTGCAGCTTTCACCAATCACTTGTGTCTATCCTTTATTTACACAGGGGAGTCGCAGCGACAAAATCACTCTTTTTACTGATATTTCTTACTTACAGTAAAAAGAATATTTTTCTATCAAACTAAAAAAGACCAAATATAAAAATTGACCTTGACTGTTCGGAACTAGATCATTTGTGGTTGAAAAGCTCATATTCAGTGTTGAATATGAATGTACTCCCTCAATTTGAATATGTTCAGATTGATCCTGGTCAAAGGCAACGTCCTGCTGCCATTTGCCTGTTTCTCCACTTGCTGTTGTTTACCATGGAAGGCACTTTACTCCCAGTAAAGCAGAATAGAAACTAGTCAGGAATGTGGCCGTTAAAGCTGTCTGTGAATATATTTTCATTTTTTTATTGTTGCTATTATAATGATTATGACTGCATTATGAGAAGAAAATATTGGGTTTACATTGGGTATAGATGATCTTAATAACAATACATTTGTGATGAAATGAATAGCCCTAGTCTGAATAAGCCTCTAAGTAACAATAGGTCATATTATTGTAAACTGATTATGCCGTGTTACTTCATTCACACAGTGCCAACTACATGTCAGTGTGTGCCATGGGATTAAAGTTCCATTCCTCTCAGAACTTATGTAATACTCTACACCTGACCTGATCTGTCTGTGTTTCCTCTCCTCCTGCCTTCCCTTCTCCCTGTATCTCCCTCCTCTCCTGGTCCCAGGCGAAAGTAGATAATGAGATCATTGATTACCGAGACTTAGCGGCAATTCCCAGAGTCAAGGCTATATATGATATAGAGCATCCAGATATGATTTCCTATAAGTGTGTGAACAACAACTCCTCTGCTTTGGACAACAAAGGCAGCGGACAGCGCAGTGTCAGCCCTGCCGAGGTAACGCATCCGAACCGATGTGCACAGTGTGGCTTTGTTCTTGTTCACACTTGGTTTGCCTTCACTCAAACTAAGGCCTGTTTTTGTTGTTCATTTGTCTAATATGGGAAATGCACTTTTCACTTTGTAGGAGCAGTAGAATATTTGTATAATATTAGAGCAACGGTAGGCAAAATGCAGAAAACTGTTTTTATAGCTATTTTTACTACTATTAATAAAATCCCTGATGGTTTGTCAAAATCTTTTTCTTTTTTTTCTCATTATTTAGTTTGATAGAGTCAGTAATAATCTGTCCAGTGTGGTTGGACTGCAGTGTTAACTATGTTCAGGTGAAAAATTAGCAGAGCCAACCAAACAATATAGATACAGTGTTAAAAAACTAAAGATTTTGCCTATCCACGCTCTAATATTTCACTAACTACATTTGTCTCTACTAAAAGCTTTTCATACATTTCTGTAGATATAATAAAGACTTTTTCTCCCCTTCTCTTCAGTCTCCTGCCAACATGTCGGTGTGCACAGAGGTAAGTGTTCATTAAACCATGACTCTGTGACTCTGTACAACAAAATAAATGTTTTTTCTTTGTCCTTTTCCAGGATAGTTTTGAATTAAGAAGACACATACCACAATCCTCATCTCAACAATCTTACGCCGCATATGCCACACACAACCGCCACAGTTACACGCCGTCCCGGTCGCCTCAACACTTCCACCGACCTGGTAAGAGAGAAACTCATAGAACGCACCGTCGCACCATAGATTATTATTTAGCTGTTCTTAAATGTCCTTTTCTCCTTCACCCTCACTGCTCCTCTTCCACCTCCTCACTGGCTCCTCAATAACATCTAGGGCTGACAGTTTTCTCCTCTTTGCACTCTGGCCTCAATGGTAGAAATCCCTCATCCCCAATAAGTCACAGCCCCGTGTCTCCTGCTAAAGGTAAGACCCCTGTCCTAATTTCCAAAGTCCTCAAGCGCTTTACTGTCCTGCCCTGTGCTCGCTGACCTATAGAATACACAGTCCAAGCATGGCGCACTGCTTCACTGACTCAGATACAGTGTATAAAGGTTTATTGTCTGGAGTAATAGAATAGTGACTTGGTTGAACTATGCCATCTAGTGGTAATATGTGACACAGCATCATGGTATTTCTTTTACATAATTAAATGTTTGACAGATTATTTTTTCATCCCCAGACTATGCCTACAACATGTACACGA
Organism: Gobius niger; assembly: GCF_951799975.1. Lineage (NCBI taxonomy): Eukaryota > Metazoa > Chordata > Actinopteri > Gobiiformes > Gobiidae > Gobius > Gobius niger. Next base: position 11,443,023 of record NC_136870.1, on the reverse strand, counting down.
GGCCCCCAGTCTACAGGCAACACGGTACAGTACTTTCTCTTGTCTGCAGTGATGCCTGGTCATAAATATCCCTGTACAGAGATGTTGTAAGCAAAGGAACATGCTCAGAGGCTATTATTAGTAAGCCCTCAGTCTGATTGTGGCTAATCTGTGCGTTTCCCTGCGCCATAGATTTGAACTTGACGAATCAGACCTGCTCTCTGCCAGGATATGCTCGCAACGGCCTTAATCCGGTAAGAGCAACATGGATGACGAAGTCTGAAACCAGGCTTTATGCTCTGGGTTTGGCACCTCATCTTGTGCTTAAATGAGTTTGCACTTGGTTGGTACAAGAGTGCAGTGCAGTACTTAAGACAACACTAGATCTTGTAATTTGTAATGTAAAGTAATAGGGTTTATGTACATTTGATGAGTGACAGATTGCCTTATAATGTCAATTTGATGTCAACTAAAAAATAATCAAATAAGTTTTTCTGTTTTGCATCCTTTAGTTGCACATTTCAGCCGATTACACGGAGTGCAATGACAACAGAAACAGAGGTAAAGCCCAGTCACTGTTTTGTGTCGAACAAAATCTCTGGCTATTATTTCATTGAGAATTCTGTTTTTGTCTTTCAGATTTTAAGGTAAAGGCTACAGTTGAAAATCATTTCTTTTATGCATCAGCTCACCGCAGCCGTTTGCCCTCCAATTAATTTGACTAACTCTAATTTGGCTTGTAAATGTTGAATTGCCTCATCTTAACACGATCTCCCATTGCATGACTGTAGCTCATCTATGGCAATCAGCTTGCACGGATGGAAAGAGGCATGTCTATGCCTAATTTGTTGGAACCAAAAGCAAGTATTTTTATGTTTTGTTCTTGTGTGTGCTTTGTGCCAGTGTTATGTTTGGACTGTTCACCGGGATTTCACTGAAACTGAAATTCTTACTATGACTTCATCTAACACTACATTTCTTCCCTCAGATTTATCCTTATGAAATACTCACAGTTGCCAACAGGGGGCGTGTGAAACTTCCCAGAGATGTAGACAAGACAAACCTTGAGGTACAAAAGTGATAATGTCATTTTAAGTGACCAGATTTGACTTGGTTTGATGATAATCAATTTTTCATCTATTTGTTTTATGTCCTTTTCAGCGGCATCTTTCTCCAGATTCTTTCTTTGACATATTTGGCATGGAGGACCATGAATTCAGCAGACTCCCCCTGTGGAAACGCAATGAGATGAAGAAAAGGGCCTATCTTTTCTAAGCGCCGCCTCTCCCACACTTCAGTTGTGATGTGAATAATGTGATTCAGATATAAGATTCTATATAGACCGAAAACATCAGCTTCAATCATCACACTTCACTGCTGACCTTATTGTACCTTATTGTCACTATTGTACAGTACCTCAGAGCACATAGGAGCATGAGAACTCAGCTCATCGAAGGATCTAGATTTTGAGCATTAAATCTGTACAATAAATGTTTTAGTGACAAATAATGCAGTATTCTTCTATTTCCCAAAAGTTTTTTTTCAGGTAGAAAAGAAAGAAAAATGACTTAGAAATAGAAATAAAATGTATTACTTAGCTATGTCTTGGACACTCAAATAATAATGTCATATTTTATTGAGGATGTTTTTTTTTCATGTTTGTGATTATTTCAGCAAATAGGACATTTCACTGCACTTTACAGTATATTACCCGCAAAGCACAGTTTCCTTGATCCCATGGCAAAACCAGAGTAAAAACTCTTGCACTTCTGTGTCAAGTTGTATTTTCATGAAATAAACATGCAGTATGACTTCAGCTGTGTTTTTTCTCTTGTGACTTTTACTATGAATGCATTTCCCAAAATCTCCTTATCTTATCTTATTTCTCCTCATGAATGCTATTTCTGGACTGTGAGGAGTGGAGGCCAGAGTTTGGATGTCACCACACAGTCAGCTGTGATAACCCAATCCACCTCCACATGCACTAGCTTTATTGGGAGGAAGGATGTTATGAGGAGGATAACCAGTGTTGTATTTTGTGTGATCCATTTGTCATCTATGAGCCGATGGTTGATAAGGGAGCCTTAACATAAATTGATTTCACAAACTGCAGCAGCAGGAGAGTGAGCCAACAGATGGTGCTCTTCAGCCTCACAGAATCACAGGACCTCACTTAGATCATCTTACTTACAACACAAGTGCTGCTTTTATAACCTATGGATATAAAGATTTCAATACACAGGTTTTATTTCTCTACACTTGCATGTATCTAAATATGGCATGTGTGAAAACTGATCTCTTTATATAGGCTTTCAGATTACAAGCTCTTTATAAAAACAAAATAGAGGCTATAGTTTTAATAGATCACAAGCAAAGCTTTCTGTGGGAAAGGTGTGAAAGAAATGCTGACCATGAATAAGAAGTGTCAAACCCTCACAGTTTGGATCAATATAAACACAAGGTCCACAGCTGAACAAATCCCCTCGGAACAACACTATGGTAATCATCACAAATGTCAAGACGATAATTGACACTTCTGCACCAAAAGTTTCACCAGGGGGGGCTCTTTAAAGCCCACCAGCCTGAGCAGGAGTGCTCTGTTTGGGGCTTCCTATTGGTCTGTTGGAGACACGGCCTCAGAGGAGGGCGGGCCTTATCCTCTCATAGGCTCACGGTGTTGTCCATCTGCGCTCCACTTTCTCTGAACACCTCCCCCTCTCTCCGCCAACTGGATGACCGTCCCAGCCTGGATTTTCACGAAAACATCAGCCGCAGACTGCGCACCAGCGCCCCCATGACCAGTGCCAACTCCGAGGCTGGGACGACGCACGGGATCCGGAGGAATGGGTTCAGCGGAATGACAGCCGAATCCATGGCGTTTCCAAACCCGGAGAGCGGAGTTTGGCCTCGAACAGCGGCATAAACAGCGGAAGAACACACATAACTGGAATGAATGCAACGGTATCACTTGTTAGATAGAAAAGACGACGAAAGAGGGGCCAGAGTGGACTCCCTCCCCCGGTGGAGGATGACGGGACCTTTGCAGTAAACTCCAGGCCCGGAATGTCACCTGGGAAACGAAGACAGCACTTTGGACACGGCAATTAGAGGAAAATAACAGCACGGGACTGTGCGCGCAGGACAGCATACTTTTAGAGCCAGCACAACTTAGCAGAAAGAGTGAGCTGCGGGAGGCACCCCTCACAGAAGATGAATATTCTAGATATAACTTAGGCCAGGTTATTCCTGCCTCAGGTGACATACAGGACAGGGTAACGCGGCTGTGCTGTCAGGTATGCGCTGTGGTGTTATCTCTCCACGTTTTGCCTTTGCTTCAGTTGGATTTGATCCATTTGGCAGCAGGAACAGAACAGGCTGACTTTTTAAACTCTTTTACGCAAGTGGCACTTTTTTTCTTTCTTGTTTTCCAACCAGCCATGTCTTTGAAGGAAAATGCTTGTCGGAAATTTCAAGCAAATATTTTCAACAAAAGTAAATGCCAGAACTGCTTTAAGCCCAGAGAGTCACATTTGCTCAACGATGAAGACCTAAACCAGGTGAATATGACTGCTCCCTACTGGATTTAGCAGACGATGACATGGACCATTAGAGTTCAGCTTGTTGAGTCTTTAAGCCAGACGTGCGCATAAATAACAGTGCCCTCTGTCAGTGGACCGTGATGCAGAGGTTGGGGTCAATTGGACATGGCTTGTAACCTCGAGGCCTGACCTTATTCCATGGATATGCACAGCTCCAAGCCCCCAGCTCTTATCAGCTGCTTGTGTTGACTGAAATGACTTTCTGTCATTTGTGCATCAGTCCACATTCATTTCCTTTTGCTCTTGTCACTGAAATGCCTTGCATATTTAGGAATTTCCATCTAGACACCTACAGTAACCTTGTGCTGTTTTGGCTGGCACAGAGAGTGGCACAAATGACACTCGTCCGACCTCAGGTGATAGTGTAGGATAACAATACTTCCTTTTCATCCTGGACATTTGGCCTCTGGACAACTTTTTCAGAGTTGTGATATTGAAACTTCCCATTCTCTTCTGCCCAGTTCCAGTGTGATTAGCTGTTATGTTCTTCCTCAGCTGTTTCTATAGTTATCAGAAAATAGTGGAAGGAACAGAACATGTGATAAATAAGATAGGAATCCCCCAATCACAGGACCAAGCTGTTAAACCACTGAAGGGTAAAAATGACCCCTTTTTTTTATCCCAGGAGGAGGGTTTGCCATTGACCCCTTCTGTCAGGTCATATAAGAATTAACTATGGATTTGAAATGTATGGTGACCTAAATCGATGTATCTGCCCATTGGATTGAGTGATTGCTTTACCTATAAGGCACAGTTGAATCGTAGTTCAGTAGCTATGTGTACTTTTTTATTATTTTATGATGGGTGGGTAATAAAGACTTCCTTCTGTGGCATCTCATTCCAGAGACTTTCAACGGATAAATACCTTGTAAGTCATGGCATAGCTTGAGTTTTATGCATGGTTTTATATGCACAAGTGCGGTGTGCATTCAGACTGGCTCAAAGTGGGGTGAGAAGTGACTCTTAATGTCAAAGCTTCAGTTTCGGTCTTGATTTTTTTTTTTTTACTGCAACATGATTGTGCAAGATTTGTCTACACGTACTACTCTTTTAAGTAAACGCTTGTGCGCTCATAGTAAGGCCCGGAATTCCTAACGCTAAGCGATGGCATTGGCAACTGTTCAAGTATGTATGAGGAGTATTTTTGAAAAGCCTACCAGCTGAAACTTCCACGTTTGAATTGCAAATGTGTGCTCTCTGCAGCGACTTCCTTGCTGGGTTTTCCTCATCTGCTGTTTTTCTCGCTGGCTTCTGCCTCTCAGCTGCCCCCTCCACCCACCAGTCCACCTACTTAGAGGATCAGAGAGAAAAATCATGTGTGTTAGGCTTTGGATTTTTCTTTTTTTTTTTCTGTGGCAGCATGGTGCGCTGGAAGAGGGCCAGCTGGGGAATGCAGCCACTAGCCTGCAGTCAGAACTCGCTGGCTGACAGTCTTCTGGTTGGACACAAACCTCTTCAAGCCTCTAGGATCGTTGTGTTTTTACTCGATGAAAGGTCTTGCAAATCTGTGATACAAATCTGTAATACATCAGCTCAAATTTGTAATGTCGGTGTAATAAGCCAGGCACAGGGAAATATTACTTTGATTTACTAGGACAATATTTTGGTCCACAGAATCAACACTGTTATTGCTCCTTTTGTAGCATCCTCCCAAGTGGCATAATTAATCCATTGTTAAAAACTGTGTCCCTTCAGATCAGATGTGCACTTTAACACGCTGTAACTGTCCTTTCTCTTCTGCCAGGCAAAGCCCATATACGGAGGGTGGCTGCTGCTCGCCCCAGAGGGAACTAATTTTGACAATCCATTGCACAGATCTCGGGTAAGCAACATTCAATTGATGTATTCAACCTGTGAGTAAATTGTCTAAAACACTATTCCCGCAAACAAGTTTTAACCTTTGATGTAGACGCGCTGATTTGGGAGAAAGCGCCGCGAGAGAGGTGGGGGTCGAGCCCAAGTTCAGTGACCGGGGAGTTATTTTGATAAGAGTTATCTTTTTAAGCACTTCTGTCAACGCACAGTGGCTTTACAGTTTGATTCATTATTCTGTCTTCAATCACAGTCTCTAAAGGCTACAATTCTGCCTCCAATGTCTCCACTTGTATCCTTGAGCATTTTATATCAATATTCCGACAGCAGAACCGTCTTTTTTGTGTGTTTTCCCACCGCTTTAAAGCCTGAAGTAGCATCTTTCTGACCTGATAATCCCTATTTTCCACTTGACGATTTCCTCTCCCCCAGCGCCACATAACAGGACACTTGCTCACTTCCCACTTATCTGTTTCCTGACTCTAATGTGCTGTTGCATCCCACCCCGAAAAAAAGAAAAAAATGTGGGGGGGTAGAAGGGAGCGCGTGGGGGGAGGTGTAGGAACCGTCCCAGTTCACACAGCCGTTCTGATGACTTCCATATGGGACGTCTGTGTGTGTGTGTGTGCATGTGTGCATGCATGTGTGTGTGGGGGGGGGGGGGGGGGCAACTCGGGATCCTTCAGCTCAGCTCAACTACTGTCAACAGACTCCAGCCCGTTTGACATCATCACCCCTGAGCGCGGCCCGTTCTTACAATCAAGTTTTGCGGTCGCATAAGTAGTGGTCCCGACGCTCGCTTTGACTGACCAGCGCGCATAAATGATACAGCTGTCAAAGTTAAATGAGTCATATTTTAGCAACACTTCGGTTTTCGCAGGTTATACATTACGGACCGCGCCGAATCAACAAAACATGTGATTATCCCAATGGCCCGATACGTAGGGGCCCTTTTCCCATGGTCCGCCGAGCTTGTCTGCAACGTTCTGAGACCTTGATGTGGTTGTAAGGTTACAAAGCACCTCTTAATATTTCATGTAGGGCATGTTGAGTTGAGGGAAATGTAACACTGCGGCTGAAAGGTGTATTTAGCATGGACTTGAGCCAGCCAGTGAGATGAGGGATCAAGGGGGGGAGACGTCAACGTATCATTTCGCTCAAAAAAAATCTATATAGAACAATGGGAAGATAAACGTGATATGATGCATGTGACCTTGCTCGTGAGGGGTTTCTATTATGCTTGTGTGTGTTCATTACCTTTAACAGAGAACAAGGGGCACAGAGATATTGAGAATTTATTGACTGTTGCAAGCCATGAAATGCGGTATAGCTCCATAGCCTCGTGGATCGGTGCCAGAAGAGATGCCAAGTGTTTGCCAAAGGCGTGCATCCCCTCGAGAGCGTCTTTAGCAAAGTGTTTACACGTCCAAAATGGCATCACTCGCGTCGAATCGCAGTGTCTCCTGTATAAATATTACCACATATTACCACCGTCATAAAATATACATGCATTTTACTGCCGTGACTATAACTGATACGATTCTCATGACTAACTGTTCTCTTGCCTTTGTCCCGCGCAGAAATGGCAACGGCGGTTCTTCATCCTTTACGAGCACGGTTTACTGCGCTACGCCTTGGACGAGATGGTGAGTGAATAAATTCCCCTTGTACCGAAAGTCAAAACACAAATGCAAGTATTCACACCTATTCCTATGTGATTACTGTGATTGAGAGCGATGGGATGGGTCCGCAGTTGTAGTACAGGGTCTGAATACTTCCAGCAAGAAATCTGTCTGAGCCACATAATAAAATAAAAGAACCCACTGTCTAGCTGACCCTGACTGACCATTAGAATAACAGCCCGTCCCAACCTGATACTACTATCTTGAATGTTGTCCTTCGTGCTCCTTTTGACAAAATATTGAACTAGGCCAACAAGCCCAGCAGTGTAAACACCAATGAAGCGATGCCATCAGGTGCTGATAAGTCATGTGCTGAGTTCTGTGTTTGCTTTTGTTGAGCAAGAGTCCCCTTCTGACTTCCTGTTTTGGAGTGGAAAAGTCGAAAAACGACCAAACGCTGGAATAGATACAGCCTGAGGTGAAATATCGCCGTGATAAAATGAAGGCCCCTTTACTGTATTGCTTCACCTGACGACAGTGATGATTGACAAACCCAGTTCAAGCATGTTTAGATATGTATGCTTACATGCACATGCAAACACTGCCCACAGCTCAAATAAGCCCTTATGAAAAAACTTTTTAATGTGTAGTATGGTAACTGTAGTCTATATGCTATTTCCTATACTTCTTAAGCAACTACAGCGTATCTTTCTCTTATTAAATGTTTATGACCTAAAAGATTGCCGTATTTTCCAGACTATAGATCGTACCTTTTTTCATAGTTTGGCTGGGGGTGCGACTTATGCTCAGGTGCGACTTATATATCAAAATGTATAATCCCACAATGTTTGTTATTTTCACACTGACAGCCTCTAGTGGCCACTCTAAGCTTGTGTACCAGTATCTGCTAGTCCTGTACCACTAAACATTTAAAAAGCAAGTGACTGGGAAACTTGTGAGGGACCGGTGAAAAGCGGAGGTTACTCTTAATGCAATAAAGAAAACAACAAAAACTAATCGCGGGCTAAAAGCTAGATGGCCACAGCTGGAGGAATGAGTTCACAAATGGGGCTTGAACAACGTGCTGCTGGGAGAGGCTTGTCAACGTGCAGTTGCGCCTCCATGCCGAGGTAGTTGCCAAGGCTGGTGCGACTTATACTCCATAGCGACTCTTTTTCTAATTGAACATTGAGAATATATATAGGCCTATAACAGCAATGTTATTAGCCACAATATGCAAAACGCAAAGACTGTAATTAGTATATATTAGCATAGCCTCCGCAATACAATAACATTTCCTTTCCCCATCGGGTCTTTTCATGTGTAAAACCTGCCAGCCGTATAATTTAAACATGCATTGAACTGTATGTGATTCTTGTATTCGTTTAGCACTTCCTCTGATTTACAAATGAGGCTTCTCCCATTTGTCGACGCCACCAGAAGTGTTTGAACTAAATTGCTATCAAATATATTCCCAAAGTCGTTCAGCGGTAAGTTTAAACATGTGGCCGACTTTGTTTACAGGCGTGGGTACCGATGACACTCGAGGAGAGATCGTGATTAGTGTTAGACAAAGGCAGAACGCGGATGTGCCTTTCCCATGCATCCTCGCGAGTGTCACTCCACGTCTTTTCATCTTGTTTGTGAATGGAGGATCAAAAGGGAAATTGCGAGGGTCTGACAGAGGAGCTCCTATCAAGTGCCACCAAATATAGAACTGTCAGCCTGAGTAGAACAGAATAATTACATGATGTTGAATAAACAGCTTTCGAGCCATTGTCCTTTGAATAATAACGGAAACGTGTGGCTTTTAGAAATCTTAAATTCATTAGCAAATAGCAATCAGTGGGTTACAGAGGTGTTTGTGATGTTATTATATTCAAGTTTTTGTTGTTGTTCCTTATATAGAGGGTGCACTTGTGTAGTGTAGAATTTGTGTTTACTGTAGAATAATGCCATGTATGTGTTGCAAAGGTGAACCGTTGTGCCTGCTATTTGCGTCAGCCCCGTAGGGCGCCGGCAAAAGATGAATCTGAATTTGTTATTTTAGTGACACGGGGTCAGAATTGAGTGCTGCCAGCTTTTGCCGCATAATGTTGTCCGTGACCACATCATAGGCGGGATGAGATGGCTGGTTTTGGGCTGAATGAGGTGGCGGTGCCCCCTCAGTTTCTCCTCTCACTACTTTTACGGCTCTCATGACTTGGCTCTAACCAAACCCATATGGGCTGCGGTTCCAGCCTGCAGGATGTGGCACAGCTTTGGGGCTAAAGGAGCAGTTCGCTTAGGCCTGGGATGGATCACGATTCTTTTGAGCTATTGATATAGGGATGCCCACCTACAGAGAGCACCAAACAAGAGCCGATGTAATACTAGAGGCTTGGTGGCTCTGGAGATGAATGCTGTCACTACTAAAGAACAAACACAATGCAAAAAATCTACTCTGGCTGAAGGATTTCAGATTGCAATTTTTCTGACAATAATTATTGTTGTGATTAAGACTTGGTTGACCTTTTAAACACATCCAGGAACATTAACATTTGACAGGGTATGTTCATGCATTATTATGTTTTAATTCATTATAATGCCAAAATAATTGTTGTAATAATCAGTGTTATAACTGATTATGTAATAATTGGGATTTCGATTCATTTGCGATTGTCCTGTGGCCCTTAAATACACTGTGCATCAGATCAAGGTCAGTGCCACTGCTTTAGTCGATGTTTTTGCAAAGATAAAACAGTTATCTGGTGAATCATTGCTATTTTACTGAAGTCTGTTTTTGTGCGTGCTTTTAACTGACAAAAAGACAAACAAATGCTTGCAGTTCTCTATTAGTTCAGCATGTCCCCTATTTGCAAAAGTACAAGCTGGATTCTCCCAGAGCAACCCCGCACAGTTATTTCAGGGGAACGTTGCCAGGGCAACACGTTTTGTTCCTTTTGTCCGCCGACAGTTGTCCGTGGCCTGTGTTAGTCGCCGTAGTCAGGACAGGACTTGGCCCGTCTGTGTCCGGGCTGCAGGGATCGGGACGGGGACAGAACGTACTGGAAGTGGAGTGTTCAGTGGGTTGTGTTGGTCTCTGGGCTCATGCAGCAGATAGAAAAACATCAGCATTCAGACTATTGTGTTGCACTCGACAGCTGCTGAGCTCTGCAGGTTTCTCTGTGTCATTGAATGCATTTAGACCAAGGCTGGACAACACTGGACAGGTCAGGGATAGGTACTCTCTGCTTGGAAAGAAAATACATGTAGCCTATTGAAATATTTTGATGAAAGAAGTGACTTTAGTTATAGTGGTGGAATTCCATTGCACATTACACATTACATTAGTGGCCCATGCCATGCTCTAAGATATTTACACATCATTGACAAGCAAAGTACGGTACATCAGGACTCAATGGACACCTCCCTGTTCAAACAGCTGCTGTTTTGTGATAAACCAAACCACTTCTCCGGGGCCAAAGGTGGTGACTGAATTTCCCACATTTCCGGCCCAGCTGATATTGATGTCGCTTACTTGCACAGGGAGTAAAACGAATGTTATGAGATTTGGTTTAAAGTTATGATTAGATATTTTTAGTAAGCGCTAAAGAGAATGGCTGACCTATTTGCAGATGAGCTGTGTATGATCGAGTAGCTAATTAAGCTAAGTGTTGTTGACGCGCTCATACCACAGTCTATTAGCACCTGGTTGGGAGGACATGTGGGAGCCGCTTTAGTGACAAGAGTGGAAATGCTCACCACCCACTCCCTAATAAGCACTTGGCTCTGCGGCGCTAAATGTCCCACACAGCACTTACCTCCTAGCGGCTGACCTAATTGTAACCTTTTCTCACTGACATAAGCAGACGCGCGCATTTACGCCCCCGTCATATGATGCATAGCCGCATTTCTTTCTTTGTAATTGTGCTGTGGTCACACTGATTCAGACTGACACCTATGCTCTTCTATGATTGATTTGGACAACTTATTGGACTATGCTCGACTTACTCTGTGTGCGCATGCTGACACAGGTCATAGCTAAATGCTATAAATAACATTACAGAAATGTTTAGAGCATAAGCTGTATTTAGAGTTCCCTGATGACCATTGTCTTGCAATTTCATCACACAATCCTCGTGGTGTTTTACGCACTCGTTCTCCAAATGTCATGACGTGATATAAGTAACACTGCTTTGCGGCCAAGCAGTTGGGGGCAATCAAGATAAACGCCCATCAATAATTTAAACCCCTCTTTCTGACTCGAGTCTTGACCATGAGAAAAAACGGCACCTCTTTTCTACTTTGTTTGCAAAACCCTAACAACATAGTGAGAGGTTGAAGCATGTTTGGAAGATGAAAATGCTACATATTTGGCCTTTTAAAGCGAGCCAATTTCGGCGATGGGTGACTGGACGAGGCGCTGTGTTGTTGCCTTTAGGCAGTGAGCGCATAGAGTAAATGGAAGCGAAAGCGCCGCACCCCTTTAAATTAGGTGCACTTATAGAAAAGCTGCGCTCCAGTCCGCACACCAGAGTTCAGACTTGCCAGCTACAGTCAAAACAAGCCGAGATCGACACAAATGCACATCCGACGTTTGCAAAAAAAGTCTTTGCCAGAGAGATACAGTGCGTGAGAGTCTTCTTGACCCTTGGCCCTCCTTCCCCCCTGGTTCAAGAAGCGAGTGATAGTCTGGAATGTAAACTTGGCCATACTCAGATCTATACTTACTCAGTGACCCAGCATGAGCTAAAGCTGAGATTGACACATGCTTCCACGCAATAAACTTTAATTATTACTTTTAGATCAGATTGAGACTGATTCACGTTTCCTTCGAGGTTTTTCTGATTTGCCCGCTCTCTGCACTGGCCACGTACTTCCCTTCATATTTCCAAGCTGACATGACCATTAGCATTACTAAGCCCAACACAATGTAAGCTCCCAATCCTTATGTTTACGTTTAAAGCAATCGTGTTGATCTTCCAGCCCACTGTCTCCGTATTTTTCACCCATTTTGCAAACACGCTTTCCTGGATGTGACGAAAATGTTATCTTTCCCACTCGTTTAAAATAGCCATGTATTTAGTCAGAGCGTACGCAGCCACAAAGCGGCACTGGACCAAATCTGCACTGTAAAAACGGAGCCCAAGCAGTCGCACTTTTCTCGCCGTTCTCGCATTGTTTTTCTCCAAATTCGGGCTGTTTTAAGAGTACAGCGAGTGACCTGCGTTGGCCACGTCCCAAAACAAGCAATTCCCACTCATTTCATAGTAAATCAAATTGTGGGATCAGATATACGCCCCCCCCCAAGCCCCCTCTATTTCAGCACTTCTCCTCAGTTCCAAGTTTATTATTGTGGACGCAGCCAAATCACTTAATGAGTCTAAAAATAATAGCCCACAAATTACACGTATTATGTTCGAATTACACTCAATAAAACCTCATTGTTTTGGCCCGTACACCCACGCAAATAGAATGTCAAGCTCTGCTCGATTGTTGAAACAAACGACCGATTATTTAACCCCTATGAGAATGAAAAAAAAATTAACTTCTCACCAGCTTTGCCCAAAGAAGTCCTTGTGTTGGGTCTGAATGGTTATATTCCTGCCCACTGCAGCATGACACTGAGGACAGGATCATTTAGCACAGGGCACTGCCTCTATCAGCACTTCCATAGAACAAGACTATATTACACAAATTAAAGGGGTAATGGGTTCTCATAACATATCACGTTTCTTCCATTTTCCTGGTGATTGTCAATGCAGGCCGAGCCAAACGCCTGTCCACTCCAGCTCCAAGAGTGTCCTTCTCTTTGTATGTGCGTCTTCTCTCATTTTTCCTGCTCTTTTTAACGATTTCCAACCATTCATTATTAGAATAAAAGCGTTCCCGGGGAGGCTTTGGCTAAACCAGTGTCCACTTTAGCTTTCCCATCCTTTTTTACCTCCTCACATAGCTGCCAATCGCCTCGTATCTCTGTCTTTCACTCCACTTCTCTCCGGCCAATAAATCATTCGCGCAGCCAGAGGTATTGTGCAATCTCTCTGTTCTCTTCTCCCCAAACTCTGCCTTGTCTATAAAGCCAAACAGCGCTGACGGACCGCTTGCTTAGTTTGTTGAAAATCGCAGGAGAGGCACACTGACAAAAGAGCAGGGGTGAAGGGTTAGGCAGCGCTAAGACAACCGCTAATAAAACAGTGGGGAGGGTGGCTACGTGTCTACAAGGCTAATGTGGGACACTTCAGAGACGCGAACAAACTCTTACTCTCTCTCAGAGCACTGGTAAGGTTTCGTATAGCAAAGAGAGCAAGTCAAACCTCCTGTACAGTAGCTGCTTCTATTTTAGGTCAAAGTGTTACTCCAAACTTTCTGAAGTAAAACAGAATAGAAAAGAAAGGTGAAAGACTAAATATGCACAATGGCCACAATTGAACACTCTCGCACATTGGTGATCTGTGAAGGTGAACCACTAAGCCTTTTACATTATATTGGTGTATGGCAGGTATGTGCAAACCTTTTGACCCATTGGGCTTTAACTTTTGCCATATTGGCCAAGCAAATAGCACTTTGGTGTTATCAAACTCATACACCGTAAACAAATAACCTGTAATAATAGCCCAAAAAAATTCTTAAAAAACAAAATATTCCAGTGAGATTTGTGATGTTGGTCACCGTTTTCAACCAGTGCATCAAAGTTTTGTGTCCGTTTCGAAGTGTTTTTTGCATTCAAACTAAGGCGTTGTTGGTGAGGCTTAAAGCAGGACTGAGTAACTTGTTTAATCCCTTTCGTAGTCCCTCTGGGGGTAGTACAAGTGTTAATGGGATGATTGGAGGGTCTTTCATCTCCCCCTGGTGTCTCTGGCCAGAAAACCAAACTTGCAGCTTTCCCTGCTCCGACCCAGGGGCCCCGATACACACTAATAGAATCACAAAGAAGAAGCTAACGGGCAAAGCTAACTGCGGGCTAGCGCCACTTAAACAGCCAAGTTTGTGTGAACAAAATGATCTCCATTGTGTAATTGGATGTACAATATCGCTCTCTCCCTTTGTCTTTTCCAAAAAGACATGCTACGACACTTGCAGCGGCGCTTATGGCCTCTAGGGGCATGAGTTGCTTAGTTCTGCTTTAATTACTTTGTTAGTTGAATGAAAATGGGCCGCTTTTGGCCCCTGGGCTTATAGTTTGCCCACCTCCGTTTTATAGCCTTATGATGAGCAGGCATTAGCACAAGTAGCCTATAAAGACATGCATTATTCTGGCTTATGAGAACGTAAGTCGTCTTGTAACGATTAGCCACATGGCCAGGGAGTTCATGTCACGCCCTCGACTACTTCACTTCTTTACTGGCCAAAACGATGGCAGAGTGGTTAGGGCCTGTCTGTGTGGATTTTGCTCGTTCCACCTGTACAAAAAGATTAATTCCCCTTTTAGAGGAGTTTCTGAATCTCAGCAGGTCATTCCTGGTTATTTAAAGTATTTCGAGTACCGGCACTTGACCTTTTCCTGTTATAGACACCATTTGAAGGACTTTTGATTGTGCACCGAATATTTTGTTTTGAATGGTTAATTGCTATGGAAACGGTCCTCCTTTTGGTTCACGTGAGATCCAGGGATAGTGATGGATATCTGACTCCTGGGAGGAAGTCTCCGTGAAGACATCTCAGTTGGATGAAGTGTAATCATGTCTCCTCTCGTTGGCTGGATCGGCGCGAGTCTTGAGTGGCGGCAGCTGCAGCGGTTTGTCATTCTGCGGTGTGACAGGTGCAGGTGTGTTTATGACCTCTCGCCTTTTACCTCAGCTCGGTCACCCGCCAGCGCAGCCACCTGTTAGGGTCGTGGATGTGAGAGCATGATATTAATAGCGGAGGAAAGTGCATTTGTAGAAGTAGCGCTGCCAAAAGTCTGATTTGGAAAAGCCTGAAGACATAGCAGAGGTGCACTGTTAATGTAGAATAGGAGGGTCATCCCATGTCAGATCAACAAATGTATCCCAGATGGCATCACAGATTTGCTTCAAACTTGGCATAATCGTTGTTGATATACCCAAGAGTGAGCGTTTGAAGTTTCAAGTCGGTCTCATTTTTTTCTAACACTCTATATTAAATCATTTCTTTGGCATGTTAAAGCAGAACTAAGTAACTCATGCCCCTAGAGGCAATAAACACCACTGCAGGTGTCTTAGCGTGTTACTTTCTTTTACTCCGTGAGAGTCAATACTATGCTGACAGAAAAGACAAAGGATATTCTACGTCCAGACTTGGCTGTAAATACTGCTAAAGTGGGGCTAGCCCACAGTCAGCGGGCCTGTTAGCTTCTTCTTCGTGATTCCATTAGTGTGTATTGGTGCTCGGGGCCGGAGCAGGGAAAGCTGCAAGTGTGGTTCACTGGCCAGAGACACCAGGGAGATGAGAGACCCTCCAATCATACCATGAACACTTATTACCCACACTACGGAAAGGATTTATTAGGTCAACAAGTTACTTAGTACAGCTTTAAAGCAAAATCATGACTTTTGCAAATTTCCAAAGTTTGGCCATTTTTGACTTTTTGTTGAACTCCATACTTTACACCTACAGTACTCCACAATGCGTAGAACAAACTCGGAAATATTCATTTTATTTGAGCAAATGGCAGTTGTTTATTATCTTTAAAATAAATCCACTTCTTCTAAATCATCTAAAACTTTCAGATACTCCATTGCCTCAAAAATAATCAAAAAACGAAAATAAATCACCATGCTGCTAAAATATGTTTAAAAAATCAATGTGCTTTAGGCCTGTGGCAACATTTTTTGGACTTTGACTCAAGTAATAGTTTTTCGATAAAATCTCTGTGGAACATTTTCCGATCCCTTCCTAAATTTCCCTTGTATTTGCCTGGAAGGCTAATTCAAATTGACTTAGACCGGCTTTGGCAGATTTGTAGTCATTATCAAAGAGTTATTTAAAAGTCTGACTGCAGCTCTTATGCAATTCCTGCCCATTGTGTGGAACAAGCTGCAGAAACTCGCCTCTAGGTGATCAGCAGAAAGAAGAGCACTGTTCTAAAGACGTTATATTTAATTTAGCAATAGCTTTAGCATTTTGGCAAAATATTTCATCTGTATCATTAAATTATAGCATCGGATAATTTCAGGTTGGTAGTCAGAGCGGCGCTATATATAATAATTGTTACCACAGTAGTTGAAGAAATATATACATTCCAAGAAGACTCAATATGTCGCAGAATCACTGAGTTCTTCCATTTAACTAAGATTAACGCCTAAAACAAAAACACATTAGAATTTAGAATTGTTTTGACAATGAGGTTAAATTTGAGCCTAGTTTTGATATGGTTTAGTTGCTGCCCTGTATGTCATTTCCAATAGCGATGAAAATCACATTCCAGAGTTGTAGAGTTGAAACAATTCGTAAAAGCGGCTAATTCGCTGATTACATCAAGCAAATTATCAACATTGTGTCAAGTACTAATAAATGACCAGGCATACAATCAAGTGTTCTTCTCATGATGTTGACTCATAGTGAAAGGTGAAAAGTAGTGACGTAGTGTAGGAAAGAGTAAGTGAGTCTCAAACCACACACACTGCGTTCTGATCTGCCAAGACGACATGACACGACTCGATGGGAGCACCTGTTTCCACAACTTTCCCAAGCCTCAGACACGACGTAAATCTCCCTGTCTGTTCTTCAGTTTAGTTAAGCAGTCTTATGAATGTTGCATAACCTACTTTTGTGTCATGTGTAACTGCAGAAACTAAAGTGGGCTCAGTGGGCTGCCTCGCTTGCACAGCATAGTCTTCTTCACTACCACCCCTCCTCCTCCTCCTTCTGTCCATCCACACAGCTCCGTCGGCTGCTGGTCTTCTAATACGGCATTACACCGCCCACGTCCTCCCAGCGTTCTTCATAACAACGAGCGCAGCGCTTCTACCTCCCACGGTCACCTCGCATCTACCTGCTACTGCTCTGCTCTATTCTCTTTGCAGCATGGGTTCACGAGACAGCAATAGCACTCTGAAAAACCTATAGCGTCCGGGACTGAATGTTTCCATAGAAACTCACTTGGCTAGGAGGCGGTAGCAAACATTGTCCATGATAACATTAGCTGTAAACCTTATTTAAAGAGCCATGGATCTAACACAGTGTAGTGTCCAAGTGTAACTCCAGTATTTCATGTTTTGAAATATTAGGTTTATAATTAGGGAATGTGCCAGGAAACCCAGAAATCTTATCAGTTTTCATGAAACAGTCCAATCCCGAGCATAAGGACAGGTCTGACATCTATGGTAGAATAGAAAGAAGAAGCCTTTCAAATGGGAAAAAGTTAATGTTTTGATTGTAGCCTATTTACTGGCTCTATCCACATGAGACAAACAGACATAAAGTTTAATGTCTGCTGTGTCAGCTAAAAATATCTTTAGGGGACTTCTTTTTTTAAACAATAGTACTAAAATTGTGGAGGCTACGTCATGTGAAAGGTTTTGTGCTGCAAGATCACATTCAACATCTCAGGAAGTGAATTCCCATAGTTATTCAGGTCCATTTGAAAATATTCCGCCTATACATGGGTTCAGTTCACCTTTTCCTGCTATGAATGCCATTTTAAGGGCTTTTCACCATTCTAAAGACTTTTAGTTTGGCAGCCGTCCTTCCACACCGCGAAGCACTTCCACTGCTGCCCTCATTTCGTCATGTAGCTACACTATAGTGTGATATTCATTTAAATATCGCACACGCATACCAGTCCCATGAGGTGTGTCAGCCTGCCGGGTTTGCCTGGGCCTTGCTACGCCGTTATCCCCGCCATATGTCTCATTTTATAGCGCTACATGCAGCGCGGCTTCGGCTTGGTATTAAAGCAGGGGCCAAGGTAACTATCATCAAGCTCAAAGTTGTGGGTTGAAATTACAGGACCGTGAAGGCTCCAGGCCAGTGATGATTGTAATCGCGTCCGTGACCAATCTATCGGCTCTAGCTCTAACGCTGATTGCTACATGTGCGCTGTATACGTATATGATCATTGCAGATATGCAGGGGAGAGGAAGACCATTGGATTTTTTTTTTACCCCCCGCCCTCGCCTCTCCATCGAGGTGACTCCATGCGTCTGGCACCTGAGGACATTTCCCCGCAGCTGCTTATTGGCATCAGAAAAGCGGCTGTTTACGTCTGTTGTGCTAAGTTGCTAAGGAAAGATTTATTGCATAATTGCTGTTATCGGCAATGAGCGAATGATGTTGGACCCTGAAGAGACCTGATTCGGGGCCATGTTTCGTGAGTCAAGACGAAGCTATGCCAGTTCATCAATTCCAGTCCTGGACTTCGTTTCAGCACTGATCGGAGTCGAACGGCTCTCGATGCGTGTCCTGTGTGCATCCTGTTGTTACATGTCTTAAGTAAATTTACAAGAAGCAACATAACACGCAAATTTGTCAGAGCACATTCAGGAGACAAGCCGGCACCTCATATCGAATCGCAGATGTTTACAATGGCAGCATTTGAAACCTGGCCTGTGACTAAGATGACATGCCTCTTCACTCGAGTTGAAACATAAGCTCCGAAGCACATTGAGGCAGTCGTCTCTCTAAAAGCCCTGTCATCCTTCATTGTGTTCTTAAATGAGTCATTTTAACTGCATTCTTGATTTCCATCGCCAGAACGCCGTCTCTGGGGCGGCCATGGCAAAGGAGAATTTGCTCTGCAACCAAAAATTGAAAGTAGACCATCAAACGACTGCCAAAAGAAGCAAATATTTCTGCCGCTGTGTCATAAGAGAGAAGGGGATGTTTTGTTAAGATTTTGAATGGCCAAGTTTAAAGGGAGCCAAGAGAAAGAGGTATACATGCTCTGGGTTCCTAATGATCATGTTCTAAACAGAGGTGATCTCTGTAATGAACAGTAATGCAATACTACAAAACATCTGGATCGAGATCAAAGAGCACACAAACACTGTAGACTGTGTATCAGAAGTGAGAGGCCCAATTTAAACACTTCACATGTCCATGTAATTGCATGCTGAATATAGCTGATCTAAGGCCAAATACAATGGCTTCCGAATGTGTAAACTGGCACTTATCTGCGTTGTTATACGAGTATGATAAAATGCACAATTTTGGCATAAAATGGCTTTGGAGTGTTTCTGCAGCACTGGCAGACTCGATGCAGTGGAGCTTTGCCGTTGTTAAATAACTTGAAGTACAGCCACAGTGTTTTCTTTGCTCTTACAGATGGATGGAAAATAATAGACCAATAAATTACAAGAAAAGGAACACTTAACTCTAATGGAATCTTAGTATGTCACATGATAAAAATGTGATGAAAGTCAAGCAATAAATCAGAGCAATGCCTTGTTTTAGGTGAACATTTTGATCACAAAATAAGTTATGACTTCTTGTTTTGGATTCCACATGTGTACCATCCTTCTATTCCTTCAGACATATTTCTGTAAGACATTGGAATTTGTGCTTCGATGTTTGAAGCATTTAACCCTGAACTCCAGGTACAAATTTGGACATCACGGCACATTTTTACTCTGCAGGATGAGATGAAACCACATCAATTCAGACATCTGCTTTCTCCTGTTGCTAGTGGTTACTATGTTGACTTCATGTGCACATCCAGGACCAGAGCTGGTGATGCATGATGTAGCCTGTTGCGATTAGCCTCCTATCTTCACACAAATGCGTAGCATGTGTCCAGTGCTGATTGCCGATGCCCAGAGCGCTCATCCTGCTGGTCCGCTGAAACCAGATCACTTCCTGATTTGTCCTTCATTCCATGGCGACTCAATGGCTCCCACAGAGACAGTAGCCACTCTATTGTCTACCCGACTTCAGAGACAAGAATAAGTTTATGCTGCCTTCGTAATTTCTCAATGAACCGATGACAAAAGGACACTTGTTCGACCCTCTTGTCTCCCGGTCATTTCCTCGTCGAGGGGTTAAGGGAGGAGTGGCTCTGCGGACTGTGGCAGCTGACAATCCCGCATTGTGTGAACGGGCACTGCTCCACAAAGGCCTCATTGTGGCGAGAGGTGGCCTGGAGAGAGGGACCAAGACTGGACTGTGTGGCAGAGTTCGAAGGGGCCTGGGTCCGGGGGTATAAGATCCACTGGGACCGGTCCAATCCACTATGTCTGAAACGAGTACAGTGCATCCCATTAATCCACTGGCCCCCATGATTAAAGGTGGAAATGAAGGTCACTTTTGTTGAGTGATTCTCAGACTCAGAGACATATTTCATCGATATTTACTTCACTTATTGGAAGCACCCTCTTGACAGTGCATTGGAACAGGAAAACACATTTGTTTTTCTGGGTTGCTTCAGAACCCAACCATTTATCGTTAAAATATCGCACTAATATTGTGCCAATATCAGTGAACTGAAGTGCGCTGCATCTCTAAGCCATTACTAAATACATACAGCCAGCGACTCACATAAGCCACCACCCACTGAGCGGCCAATATCTATCCCTGCCTTTAATCAAAGCCGCTGTCAGTCGGCGATTTATATCCAATGCCGGCGGCTTAACCAGCTCGTACGGCGGCTCCCGGAATCTGAAATATTTTTTTGCTGTTTATCTTCTGCCTGTGCCGGACACTCTCCATAAAGACAGATGGCCGTGCAAAGCTTTCACCGCATAAACTGCCCCCTCCTTGAGTCCTAATCCCCATTCTTATGACATGCTGTGCCACTAAACTTCCCGAGTTGACTCCGTGCCTGAGATTGACAGGACTCTCATGTCAAGCTGACGCCGTCCCCCCAGCTGTCCCGCGTCCATTTGTCAGGCGCGGCTGTCGTCCTCACCCTCTCACCTCCGCGTTAAGAGCCCTTTGCTGCCGGTAGTGCCGTTTTAGAGCGTTTACAAGCAAAACTTCCTCCCCGCGCTGGTCCTGGTGGTGCTACCTGTCACATCATGCTGCCAATGGAGCTCGCTCAGTTTGTTTTTCCTAGTTAAGTACTCCTCTCCTTTCTGCTGCGGGGCAAGAGCCACAAAATGAAGTGAGGCTCAGCAGCGAAAGAGTAAACAGTGTCTTCTCAAAGATTCACCACGAATGGTTAACTATTGACTCCTCTGTTCACATTCGAGGCGTCAATGAGTGCGGTGGCTGCGGGAACATAACTTCAGCTTTTACAATGTATTTTTTACATTTGTCTTAGCGCCCTTGACCACTTTGGCAGTTTGTTGTGTGTGTCATTGGGTGTGTGCAAAAGCAAACTTTAAACAGATCAGATGATATGCTTCCAAATGGTTAAAGTAAATAACGTGGAAGTCAATCGTTACACAACTTGAACTGACACTCAGAGTTTGGTCATATTAAAAATATAGTGTGTTTTCAAGCCTCTTGTAATGAAATGGATTTATTATGTAGCCACTTGAGAGAATTCCGATACATTTCTTGTTTGTTAGTAATCCTACACTGTTTATTCTACAATAATACATTCAAAGTAGAAAAGCAATAGCTGGAATGATATGAAATTGTATGTATGTTGTATGTATTCTGACTCTATGCAACAACTGCAGACCTGCTGCATTGGTCTGAATCAGAAGTGATCATATGGTGTGTATTTAATGCCATACTGTTCACTTGTTTTGTAAGACTTTTTAAAATGTATTAATGAGCTACTCTTGTGGATCATTCACATTGGTGTAAAGGAATATCTCTATTACTTTAATCCGAAATGTTGATTTATAGTCTGTCAAGCAGCATCAAAGTGTGGTATTGTGACAAAACTAGCCTCTACTCATTGCAAGCGAGGCGTGCACCTCACAAAAGCTTGGTGTGCCCGTGTAAACGCACACAACACACCTCCGAGTTATTGCACACAATGCTGTATTATTATAGTAAAAATCCCTCTTTCGTGGCGAACAGATGGCTCCCATGTCAGTGTGTGCATAGTTGGTTTCACGCCTCCGAGCCGGGCTTCATCAGACAGATTAGACTCAGGCCGCTCTCCTCGGTGAACCCATGAACTCAGGACTGTTTATAAATGGAGCAGACAGTCCTTTACAGGCTACACACTCTGCCATCATATATTATAAGGTTGTAGACGGGTTGCAAATAGCACACACTGGGATGTCTGCCAAACATTTAAATACGTCAAAGGCGAGGTGCAGCAGGTGAATAGGAAACGGAAAACAAAGTTAAAACCTGGATAGAGCCAGGGTCAAATTTCAGATGTATTTATGTTTTTGGCATATTTGGTGATGGCTGGTGGTTGTATGTACAATATAGAGATACAGTAAGTTTATGCATTTGACTAAGCTGGACTGATGCGGGAGTTGATCTGAGAGTTTGTGCGTGACGGGATCATTTACTTGAAAATGGATCATAAGATCATACTAACAAGCTGTCGGTAAAAGTATTTTGTCGATCAAATTGTTGTTTGACCTTTTTCAATGGGTCACTGACTGGTCTTGGCCGCAAATGGCAGTCAATAGATTGTTTTGAGAACTTCTTGAAAGGTTGATGGAAGGTCCAAATCTAGAGGAATTTGAAACCACTATTATAGAGTAACCGTCAAAATTGGCTACTTATCATACACATTTTTCAAAACCTTTGCAGCCTATTTGATGAAGCATTTATCCCTGAACAAAACGTTCCCATTTTGAGCACTGAATTGGTCAGACTAATGGCATATTGAAACTGCAGCTGACCCTTCTTTACGTTGCTACAAATGTTTATTACAGCTCTAAAAATGACTGACGGCCATAAATGTCCCCCATAAATCGCGTAGTAGCACCCCGTAAGGATTCCTCAAATACCTTACTAAGTTCCCCCCTCTATACAATCATATATAATACTTCTAGCAGATATTTGACGAATCAGAAATAAACCAGATCGGCACCAGCAGCCTTTTGCACAGCCTGCCGGATCCGCGTGGGCTGTGTGAAGCTTGGCACCGGCAATAGTCAGTGGGTGGGCAGTGTGCGAAGAAGACAGGGCCCCGACCATGTGCACGGATAAGCAGCCACTTGCGTTTGCACTTTTCTGACACTTTTTTTGCGTCTCTTTTCTCTGCCCCGCAGCCCAGCACTCTGCCACAGGGCACCATCAACATGAACCAGTGCTCGGACGTCATCGACGGGGAGTCCAGGACGGGCCAGAAGAACTCCCTGTGCATCATCACGCCAGAGAGGGAGCATTTCATCCGGGCCGAGTGTAGAGAAATCATCAACGGGTGAGACGCGACGTGGATAACATGCATAGTGACTGTTGTTGATGCTGATGTAAGTGGCAGAGCTGGTGTGTGGGCTGAGATGAGAAGGAAGGGAAACGACGCAGCAGTGGCTTGAAAAACTCTGCCCCCTGCTGTTTGCTTGGGGAAGTGCGCCCACACAATTGTATTCCGGTGACTCTGCACATTCTTTTAGTGTCACCTCAAATTCACTCATTATTCCCTAGTATACCTTTCTACTGCATATCAAGACTTTGCTCATAAAAAGCAGTAATGTGCATGGATGTCTGCCCTACAAGTCTTAAGCACTACACAAATGGGAAATCATGTTCAGAGGCATTAACATTTGAGAGAAGACTGAGATATGAACTGCCAATCTAATACAAGAATTGCACGCCTTTCAAAACCTGTTTAAAGAGGTGTAAAAGACTGGGCTTTCAGGTTTACACAAAAGTAAGACCCCTTCATTTGTTTATTTTCTGCAAAAGATGTAGCACTGCTTAACCTCTTAACTCCCACCTGAACCACATTACCTCCAGTTCGGTTTTACCCAAATCTAAATCAAAAATACTTAACCCTAAATAGCAACAAAAATGACACGAAAAAATTCACAAAAACAGCATTGAAAGCGTTGAAAATGCAACAATTAAGTGGCACAAAATGTGGCACAAAAGTGACAAAAAATAGCATAAAAGTGATACAAATATAACAAAAAAGTGAGAAAAATTTGATAAAAAGTGACAACAAAAAAGTGACAAAAATGTGGTAAAAAAGTGACAAAAATATAACATAAAAGTGACAAAAAAATAACATAAAAGTGACAAAAAAATAACATAAAAGTGACAAAAATATAACATAAAAGGGACAAAAATATAACAAAATTGTGAGTTAAATGTGTTTAAAAATGTTGCAAAAAAGTGACAAAAAAGCTAGGAAAAAACGAAAACAAAATGACGACAACACGGCAACAACGCAAGGAAAAAGCTCCTTCTCGATCAGTTTTGTGGGTCTTAGCTTTCAGATGAGGCGTTACTCTAGCCTATAACCTTTTAGATTTGGGTAAAGCTGAACTGGAGAAAAAGCACTCGGTTTAAGCTGCAGTTAAAAACGATTCAAATTGCCGTTTCGATTTGACTCTATTCACTGTTGCAGCCCGAGTCCCCATGTTCAGGTCTTCTTGTAACCACACATCCAGCTCGTCTGCATCACGGCTATTCTTGGTGTCCGTGACTCACGACGCCCACTACGCGCCGTTACCTGCTGTATCTTCCCACACCTTCCGATCATCTGGCCCCCATGTGTTTGGTCCGGGGCCATCTCTGCACCATTATTCCCCCCGGCGCTGGCACTTACTTCTGAACATAACAACTTCTAAAATTGCGTTAAGCCCGTGTATGTTTTTGCTGGGTGTGTTAAACTGCCCGGTGCCCACACATTTATTTGTCAGGCCTCGTCATTAGCCACAAGTGATGGGTCTGTGCTCTGAGTGTGTACACACAAGCGCTCGCAGCTGTGACCAATTGCTTTTAAACGCTGTGCATTATCTTAGTATTTATCACACGTGCTTTCTGTATAGGTTTACATGCTTACATTGTTCACATCTGGCAGTAAGAGCAGACTATTATTCTTAAAATGAGGTGGAGTCTGACAGGGGGTTTTATTACTTATGACATATGCACATTTGATTGACTATTAAATTTACATTGTGTATTACACACGCACTGAGATTGAGCAAAACACAAGGGATTTCACGTCATTAGCATTTCTTTATAATAAGCGTGTTTTTTGTCTTTTTATGGGAATTGTTGTTGGTTGCAGGTGGCAGGAGGCTCTGACCGTTTACCCAAGGACCAACAAGCAAAACCAGAAGAAAAAGAGAAAAGTCGACCCTCCAACTCAGCAGGTAACTTATATTACACGGAGGAGTTGCTTTCTCTTTTTTCGAAACTAATTCACAACTTTATAAACCAGTCAGTGACAACATTCTTCCAAATATGATATAAGCCCGTCCCGACCACCCAGCTCTGTGACCAGTTCATTGCTCCCTCTTGTTGTGAGGCTTTTTTTCTTCTCTCTGTCCCTCTGTCTCTGAAGTGCGTTGTCCTCTAATGACAGTGCCCCGGGACAGAGTGGATCTACAACAAAGTGACTCATTTGCAGAGGCCGTGCTGACACCGCACTGACCTGTGTGTCCTTGGCTGTCACCTTGGCTGCTCATGTTCGTCTTTTTGTTTTGGTTTTAGGCGATTTTAGAAGGTTGTGTTCAAGTCATTGTAGAAATGGTTGCCTTGTCTGATAGAGGGCAGGGGCCTATAAATGTGGATAATTCAGTGTTTTGAATGCGATTAAGGATCAGAAAATTCACTAAAACACTTTTCTCCAGACAAAGTGTTTAATTCCCAACAGTAATTTGGTGTGTGCAGAAGGTGTATAAGAAATAGATGAAAGTGCAGACAGTGTGCTGTTAATGAGCAACCTCGAAATGATGAGGAAAAGCGAGGCGCACACGGGAGGCAAGTGCTTTGGACCGTGGTGAAGTTGGTTTCACGTTGGACGGTGGATATTCACCTCCGACACTTTGGTCTCGGTCCGGATAAAGCTACAATCATATTACGCACAGTGCACTGGTTCAATCCTGGTCATGTAAGTGTAAATAATACTATAGCCCTACTACAGCAGGTTGCATCATGCTTTTTAGTTGGGTTAGTGCGCATCTGCCCTAATATCCAGGAGGCACAGTGTCTTCTGGTCGCTCCAGTATTAGCGCTAGCAGCAGTGAAGAGCTAATTTTTCCCCCGGTGCCTTGCTACAGTGGCTTGTTAAGCCCAAAAAGGCGCATGTATCCTGGTCCCACTTGCATTAAAGGTCTGGACCAGCGTTGGAAACAAACCCTGGTCCGTTTAAAGTGGACCAAACAGTTCAGGTCTGAACACACCATTAGAAAACCACAGTGACCAAAAGAGTTAATGTCAGGCCCTGGAGATATCAATCCTAATTGAGGTTAAAACATCTGCATTTTAACATTCAGTGAAAGGCAAATCCTATCACTGAATGGTGGTGCATGTGAACGCAATCTACTGCTACTGTATGATGGTAATGATGGAACCAAAATGGAGATTATTATTCTATTGGCAAATGCGTTTTGTGGGTGAGAAGATGATTGAGATTATTATAGTCAGATACTTGGGCTACCTCATATTTTCCACATCTGTCAAGACCGCATTGAGCTGTCCTGCCTCTTTTACTGATCCACAGAGACGTGACCGTGGAAACTCTTCTGAATGCACGCTCGGGTACAAAAGCATATGTTTGCGTTTTGGGCAGCGCCTTCACACTTAACCATGTGATGAGGAGCGACAACAAAATTACGTGACGGGATCATTATCTGTCTCATATTGCGAATATATCGGAGTTTTCACTAGAAAGTGCTGAACTGACGGCTGAAATTTGCAGTTCCATAAAAAATACTATCATTTGTAGATTTCTTTCTTTAAATATGATTATTTTTTCATTTTGCGGTTGGTTTTAGGGTTTCACATAATATAGCGCAAACTTCTTTATTGCAATATTCAAGACACTTATTGAACACCGCAGTTTTTTCACATCTCTCCGCCCTAACCTTATAATTATTATTACTCCTCATCAATATATCACAGAGCACAGTTTGAAAATAAAGGCCTTCTGTGATTGGCAGGGTGGACTAACGCCAAACCAGTGTTTTTCCTTTGAAGACATGAATGGACACCCAGTGAGTTCAGCTCAGCCAAACCTTCATTTTAATCCTGCTTCGACCTGAATAGCTTTGAACTCTTGGCTTCAATAAGGCCTATTTATCTTTATGGCGGATGATGCAGGTGGCGGGTCAGTAAAAAGACAATAGTGTTCGCTTCTTTGTGGAAAAGTGATTTGTACCACCACATGCATGCTTGTGTGACACTGCGTGGCTGTAGAGTTGCTTTCTCTTGGAAATTTCCCTTCTCTTCCTTCAGGCTTGAATAATCTTGGGTTGTGCTTGGTGTATTACGGAGTATGATTTTTAAAACTTTCAACAAAATCCCCCTTGTTTTGCCAACAGTAAGTTCTAGTCCCCACAAATGAGAAATTTACCTCTCATGCCAAATCTACTTTGACTTTTAAAGGTGATTCTAACTTCTCCAAATGTTTTTCGTCCCAAGATTTAATGATTTAACTTTTTTTTTTACTCCATCTGCTTTTCTGATGTGATGATCAGTGAAGTGATTTACTGTCATGAAAATGTAATTTCACTCATATTTTTTATTCTTGATGCATTCCTTTTTCATAGCCCTTTTCTGATCTCACCTCCCATTGTGTCCTCCCCTCCTCTCATCCATTTCCCCTGACCCAATCCTGTGTCCAGGAGCCAGGCCCAGCCA
This sequence comes from Gobius niger, assembly GCF_951799975.1. Classification (NCBI taxonomy): domain Eukaryota; kingdom Metazoa; phylum Chordata; class Actinopteri; order Gobiiformes; family Gobiidae; genus Gobius; species Gobius niger. The sequence continues at coordinate 11,415,458 of NC_136870.1, read as the reverse complement.
AAGTGACTGTGACCAGCAACAGTGGGGGCAGTATCCCATGCCTGCCCAGCAGCATAGCCTGCGCGGAGCGCGTCCCCACCAGCCGCGCCTCTCTGTGGCAGGAGGAGAGCCGCTGGAGCCGGGCCACTATCCCCTGCAGCCGCAGCGCGTCCTGCATCAGCCAGCTGAGCCAGAGCCAGTCAGATCCCAGAACCAACTCTCAGGACGGTGGGCAGCGGTGGAAAAGCATGTAGCTCTTGTGTTTGCTGTTAGTGACACTGTGGCTGTGTTTCAGATGCTGCTACAGTCAACACTGGGCGCAAGGTACGAGTGGAGAGCGGCTACTTCTCACTGGAGAAAACAAAATCTGAGCCCTGTCCACAGCCTTCCCAGTCTCCTCAGCCACCCCAGAACCTGCCCCTGTCTTCTTCAGCATCCTCCTCCTCTTTAGGAGCTCTCAGCCCAAGGTACTACTCTGAGCCAGACCCCCTGACCTCCCCAAACCAACCCTCCCAAGACCCTCTCCCTTCTCCAGGTGCCCTAGTTTCCCCTAGCTACTCCACCATCAGCTCCTCTCAGAGCTCTCTGGACTCTGAGCCCAGCAGCAGCGCCCCCGTGTGGGAGGGGCGCGCTGGTGCGGTTAGCAGTGGGACAGGCAGAGTGGGCCGAGCTGGCAGAGAATATGCCGTCCTGTCAGACGTACCTCGAGCGCGGCGGCTCAGCTACAGGGAGGCTTTCCGCTCGGACAGAAAGCAGCAGGAGATCAGGGCGCGCACACGGAGCCCCGGCCGACAGGAAGTGGCCCGACTGTTTGGGGAGGAGCGCAGGTACGGGATGGCCAAAAACATCCAACTGGTGATGGAGGGACTTAATTAATTTGCAATCATTAATAACCCACTGGTTGTAAACTCATCCCATTCCCCTTAAACATGAATGAAGTAGTTTATAAAGATGTGGTCATATTTTGAGCATTAATTCACCAGTGGTTTAGCATTAATGATTTCTGATCATAAGCTGCATGTGTTACTTTACTTCTTCTGATTCCTCCTTTGCGCTTGCTACTTTGCCAGCGGTTTTATCATTCTGGTCTTTTCCAGGGGCTTCTGAAAGGAGCTTCTCTGAGCTTTCCCAACCCTTCCTCCCTGTCCCACTGCTGCCCCCTGCTGGCCATCGCTGAATCCTGCTCTCTCATTTCACCCTGCGCTGCCTGGGACAGACTGTAGATTGCCTATTATATTCCTTGCTTTTAAATTATTCTTATATTTGGTAACAACCATCACCCTAAGGTATACCTTACTTTCTTTTGCCTAATCCACCATTTTGACCATTTTTCCCTCCAGATACAGTAACACTGCTCCCTAAACCTTTAGTTTGGTGTGTAGGTGTTTCTTTTGGGAAATTTCATGTAAATGCATATGTGTATTAAACTGCTGTGCAATTGCTTCATAACTTTTTTAGTTTTTACTGATCTTCTGATGCTTTGGTTTAATTGTATGCAAACTAAGGCTAAGGCTTAATGCGTTATGGGAATGTGTTATTGTATTTTACTTTGTATTAATATTTTGTCATGGGGCTTCAAATTGTATTTGTGTGTTTTTTAGGCGAATTATTGAACATTTTGAAGAATGTCAACAAGTGGAACGTATGGACACTAGTAACTCCAATGACCCTTCGATCACCTCACTATCCCAGAGACAAGGCCGCAGTGAAAGACGCTACCTAGTTAACAAACAGGTATACAGTTTACTATGACTAATCGACTCATTGTAAGTCTCACATATGTATAATAGTATATTAAATGTTTTCTTTCCAGGACTTGTCTCTTGATGCAGGAAAAGAACGCTCAGTGCCGGATGTGTCCAACTCAACCTTTGCCAATTTAAGACGGGCCAAGTCACTGGATCGCAGAGCAACGGAGTCATCAATGACGGTAAGTCTGACATATAGAACCGTAAAGCAGCGAGTCTGGTGAGCTACTTGCACTACCACATGTATTCTGTACGGTCAGGGAAAGCAACATCTGGCCAACTGGCCTCGAGCATATGTATCATCTGACCCCCAAGATGATTTTGATTAAATATGATTATGTACAACAGACATCTATGTATCTGTTTAAGTAAACTTCTTCATTCTTTTAAAATTATTTCTGGTTAGTTAGATTTATATGATGTATAAACATTTTATTAGTTGATGGTGGTCCTTCATTTTTGGCCATCTTAGGTAGGTTCAGCTCCATTGGGAAAATTGTCACATGACCAGACAAACTTGCCTACCTTGTGCAGAGTATGATTGTCCTGCCCTGCTTATACAGTGGAACTAATGTAAGAGAAGTGTGATGCAAGCCTGTTCCTTACCTCCCCTCTCTCTCAAACCCTTAAATTATTATTTTTTTGATGGGATTTTTACCTCCAGCGCCGAGAGGAAGTGGGACGGTTTGGCTCCATTGGTTCAATTGTCCTCCACTCCATCGGCTGTTCCCATAAGACATCTAGTAATCCAGTCTATGAAGAATTACTTGATGTCTTCCTCTCTTTGTTCTGTTCTCTGGAGTTAATCGTGTGGCTGTCCAGGCTAAAATCCAGTGGCAAAAAAGGCTTTGCTTAATCTCAGGTATACATGTAAACTGCTTAAAAGAGCCGAGTTCTTTAATGCTAGAATAGGAAGTTATATCAGCTGAGCTGAGATCAGTTTGGCAGGTCTGATCACTGTTTGGTTGGTGCAGCTGCCTTGACCCCCTCCCACCACACACACACACGCGCGGTAGAGCAGTAGCGTTACTGATGGTTATAAATAGGCGCGCAGAAGCCACCGCAGTGGTGTGCATGTCCCCGGCAGAGAACCCTGACTGTCAGCTTATGAAGTTAAGGCAGGTTAGCCATCAAAATGACCCTGTGCCAAACTGTGACCCCCCTCCGGATGAAGCTGAACAAAACTAAGGTATGTGTGAGTGAGGTGCATTTTGGGGGTATTATTTGAGTTTGGAGTCTATAAACAGATGGGCTTGGTTTCAGCGTGCAGCAGTTTGTGTTTCACCGTCAGCTGTAGCTCCCGCCAGTCGGTCTCTACAGTCAGGAGCGCTAGAGTTCAGGGTCGGATGTGTGTTGACTTAATGTAAACATGAGCATCCACACTCAGGACATGGCGGGTACATGTTCAAGCCATGAATCTTTACGGTATGGCTTTAAAGCTGAGCCTTTATTGCTGTGATGTTGGCACTGTAAAAACCACTGTGCTTTCTTTTGTAACATGTGCAAACAATGGTTCCTACATAGTACTCAGGTATATTCATGTCCTTGTATGTATTCCTTTGTTATTAGGTTGAATACATCTATAGCTCTATCAAAAAAAGACACTCAGGCTTATTTTGAGGCTACATATTTTTGTATCAGGTGAAATGAATGAAATTATGAATGTTCAAAGACAGCTCCGGTTGAAAGCAATGGGATGGGTCTGCAGTTGTTGTAAAGGGTGTGAATACTTGCATTACTATTGGGTAATAGTGTCTAGTGTCAGACTGCTACGAGTAAAATAAATATTCTGATCTGGAAAGTGTCAAAGCCAACTGTACATGCCATCACTTACTTTCTGTATTCATTGGTCATTTCATTGAATGTTTAAAGGTTATACTCTTGCCTTATTTTGTTGTGCCCTCCCTCAGCCGGATCTATTGAACTTCAAGAAAGGATGGATGACTAAGCTGTATGAAGACGGACTGGTAATTAGCTTTTACTTACAGACAAAAACGACTGGATGGATGGATTCCCTTTGCTTTGTACAAATGATGTTTTTTCTGTCTTGTAGTGGAAGAAGCACTGGTTTGTCCTCACTGATCAGAGTCTAAGGTATTACAAAGACTCCATTGCTGAGGAGGCAAGTCATTTTTTTGGATTCGAATTTTTGGGTTGAATCGTTTAAAGAGTCTTACATTTCTGAGTTTTGCATTTTTTTTTTTAGGCGTCACAGCTGGACGGCGAGATCGATCTGTCCACGTGCTACGATGTCAAAGAGTTCCCCGTCCAGAGGAATTACGGTTTCCAGATCATGGTGGGTGCTGCTGATTCTTCACATCAACAAAGGGACAGGGACATTTATCACCCATGTAGATGAAACTCATTGTCTGCACCTCTTCCGAGCTGATGTCTGCTGCCGGGCCACAAATAGCTTTAGACGAGCGGGCGACACAACGTTAGGTATCAGGTTTTGGCCTTTTTTGAAAACCATTCTTCGTCTGTCATGAAGGATGTCAGGGGCCTGTCATCCACGAAGGTCTAGCCTCATGATCTGGTCTAAATCTGCTACTGCTGCTACAACTTCCCCATACGTCATGTTTGCAAAGATCTGCCCTTGTGTTCACTCAATAACACTCATGCATCAAGATAGATTTACTGTGAATTATAACAGCGTCTTAGGGATGCATCATCCCTAATGTGGAGATGCCCATTAATCACTTTTAGCGCTTGTTGCTGGCTCAGTTCTGGGCACATATAGATGCTTCGAATGTCCACATTATTCATTTGATGTCATCAGGGTTTTGCGCTTCGCTACATATAGATTTCAGAGGTGCCATTCAAAGCCGGCCTATATGCAGAGTATACTAGCCACAAGGTCGGTTTCTTTGTTTACATTCACTCGCAGACGCATCCCCAGTGTTGCTAAAGGATCAGAAATAGTCTCTTTGGCTGTGAACTGCATGGGTTTGGTGACCAGAAATTAATAACTGCAGTATTTATATCTGCTCCAGCGCCTGTGTGCCTACCAGCTGGAGCTGCTGTGCATGTGTAATGCATACATTTTTTTCTAATTCTTTTAATTGTAATATTCAATTAATCAAAGGTGTACATTTCACCATCAATGTGTTTACATAGTACACATTTTTATTTAATCAAAGTCATATACACGGTCATATAACAATTATTAAGACTGTATTAGTGGTTTGGGACCTGTGACAGGATCATTTTCAGTAGGTCTCTAACTGTTTTTTGTTTGTTTTGTTTTTTGTTATCAATATTGATGAACCTCCAGAATATGTTTATTACAATTTATAATTAACACTTTTATTTGGGTTGTGGCCTGTCGTGATTGGTTGAAGATGGGTCCACTGATTTATACACGTCTGCCTTCAGCAGCAAGGCTTCCATCACTAGTCACTGAACTGTTAGGACATTCTTCATCTTTCTATCATGTTGCATTCAAGTCTGTCAACAAATAGAAAAGGTCATGCGTTTGCGCTGTGACAAATAGATATTAATCATTTCGTTTGACTTTTAAAAAGCATCCATTCTTCACAAACATGTCAGGACGGTATTTTAAGCTGGCCATTATCTCACCCTTGTCATGCCTGGCTGTTTACAGTGTAAAGAGGGAGCATGCACCCTGTCAGCGATGACCTCTGGAATCCGCCGCAACTGGATTCAGGCCATCATGAAGAATGTGCGACCCACAATCGCCCCTGATGTCACCCGGTAATACTCACAGAGGATCAGCTGCACTTATCCACTGCCACAAACAAAAGGATACTCTCTAATAGTGCATCTCACTAATGTCTCTCCTCCGCTGCCTCTATTTCCTCCTCCTCCTCGTGGTGTGTCCACCTGCTTCCAGGAAAAACATCTCTCTGAAACTGTCCGTGTTGAAGCCCAGGTTGGATTGCCTGTGTGTTGTCTTTCATGTTCTTTAAAACAGTGATGTCATGGCTCAGCGATGTCCGCTCCGTGTGTTTATCTCCGTGTCATGTGATCGTTGAGTAATGTCTTCTTGTCAGCTGTGCCAGACGCTCTTAGAAATGTTAACATTTCATCACTGCTAGAATTTATTATCAGTGACGAAAGAAAGCATGTCATGAACACCGATAGAGAATGACGATGCAGTTTTAGTTCAAATAAATGACTTAAAGCCACACTGCGTAGAATTTTACCCAATACATAAAATTTAAGTACAAACATTTATTTAATGACAGAGATTTTCAGCATTGAAAAAATGTACAAACAAACATGAGCCTTTGTTGTCAGCGGCTTACCTGTCCGAAGACATGACTGTACTGTACTTTACCCCAAGTGGGTACGTCTCCAGCTCGTCTCCATGGAGATGTTGACTGACTGGTCCTCATCCAAATCCATTCTTTGATTACCCACTGTAAAGATGGCATTTTCTGTGTTGAGCTGGTCATTAGGAGCATGTTTTGTTCTGATGGCAACAGTATAGTCCAAAATGTTACGCAGTGTGCCTTTAAATCAGATAAGAGTTCATATTTATGAGACAAAACTAATATGAAGCAGCAATAATCAGCGTCTTTAATCATTGCAGTGAATTTTATCGGATTCATATCTAAATAAACTCCAAAAGTTTTAGCAGTAATCGCAGTAATTTACAATATTCTCATTATTACTCATTTTAATACTCATTTATTGATACCTTTATTGACATGAGGGTATTTGCATAATCTCACAGTTTTTGAGTTTTACAAATGCAGTATCTTGTTGACATTATATTGCAATACCATTCGGTAGCTTTTCATTTAGAACATTACTGATGCTTTATTGAGGGAATAAATTCTGGTGGTCCAAAAAATCTTACAAAGGCATGTGCTTGTACTAAGGCTGGTGTTTTAACCCTAAGCCTGATAAACTGTCTTCCTTCTTGCTGAATCTGCTTGCTACTCCTAGAATCAGCTCTGTCTGAAGTGAGTCAGGTTGTTATTCTGAACATGACCAGTGCGAATCCTCAGTCGCCTGCTTCGAACGGGAATGTGTGATATTTTTGGCATTCCTGTCGGGACGCCTCTCCGACACCTCTCTGTCATTCTTGAGCCCTGTCCCTTCTCGTTTTCCCCTTACTCACACTGGCTGATACAGTAGCTCACCGCAGACCCGTAGAAATAGTCGCTGAGGTCACCTTTTTTAAAAACGCACTGTACAGGTTTATGGTAAAAGTGACAACTTTACTGCCAACGTGTCATCACACTGGGCTGCATTTAAAAATAGCTCAAATAAAAGTGAAAGCGGGCGTTGGACATAGCTTATCTTTGGGTATTCTTGTAAATGCCGAGGCTGCTTAAGCTGTGCGCACACGCTGCCCAAAGTACCTCAGTGTTAATGCCTGATGATTTTTGCAGAGGCACAACTGTTACGTGTTGTGTCATATTTGTTGTCTTCAGACTGTGTTGATGTCACACTGTCAGATGAAAGCCAAAATTCCCATATTATTTGTATGATACTGCTAGAAGAAGAAGATCCACCAATGTGAAACCTTTATGTTGTAGGGTGACCACCTGCCCCTTTCAGTTTCTCTAGTCATTCCCTCCTTCTTGTCATTGCACAACGGTTTGCGGTGGTCACCCTAGTAACAAGGTCCGGGATCTTGCAAAAAAAAATCATCCAACCACGCCTAAAATTCACATTAAGTGTATTATGTTTGTCAACTGTCAACATTTGCTCTGCCCCATCAATTAAACAGTACATGCCAGTGAAATGTTGTGACGTCATTTGTAGCACAGATATACTCGGCTTTGTTTTGATGCATTCCCTTTTTTTTTTTAGATCCCTTCCTGAAGATAATGTAAAATCCCCAGTGGCGTTAGAGCCATGTTCACAGCCCACATCTGAACTGAGCCCCAATTCGGAGACCACTAAATCCGACCTCACCAACCAGTCGAGCTCCAACAACTCGTCCAACCCTCCCTCTGAACCGCGCAAAAGCCGGGTGCGGGAGCGCAGGCGAGAGGGCCGCTCCAAGACCTACGACTGGACAGAATTCAAAATGGAGAAGCCCGAAAAGCCTGCGAAGGAGCGGGCGGACACTGTGGACCTCAGCTCGTCTTTTTCACCCAATTCCACCTATTGTTCCTCGTCGACTCCGTCCTCCTCTCTCGCCTCGTCCCCTGGCTCTACTTCCTCACAGCCGCCGTCTACAACAGAGGACAAAGTCACCGCGGCGCCGACCACCTACACAGGCCCTGCTGCGCGCGAGTGCCAGGACCAAGGAAGGATGGAGGTAGATCACCAAACAGATAAAGACGGGGGCGACGGTAAAGGCTCTGGCGCGGTGCAGGTGGAGATCGAACAGCGGTGGCATCAGGTGGAGACGACGCCTTTGAGGGAAGAAAAGCAAGTGCCCATCACGACCGCTTCGACGGTGTCTAGTAACTCAGACCGGTTACCTCCGCACGAGCTGGCAGCGCTGCTCGACAAAGAGGTATGTGGATCAGTTCAGTGCGCATAGTTCATAAGGTTTTCATGCTTTTTGAATATTTTCATTTTATAAGGTAGCCTTCATTTGCTTTCCCTGACTTCCTGACAACAACACATACGATCAATCAACACACGCATTGCCTCCTTTTCAAAGTATCTACTACTCAGTCTACTACTCACTGTGTCTATTGTGGCTATTTGAAGTGTGCCTTTATTGAACTTGTTTGGTGCAGTTGGGACAGAAGCAGAAAGAGCTGGACCGGCTTCAGAAGCAGAACAGTCTCTTAAAAGAGCAACTGGAAGATGCGCTGGGACGAGAACAGAGCGCCAGAGAGGGCTACGTGCTGCAGGTATTTCCACACTAGCAAAACTATCATCTTTGACCTATTACAAGTTGCCTTATTTACTGTATTTTGCTAACTGGTGTGGGCACTTTATTCTGAACCTGATGTGCATGGTTGTGGTGTTCGTAGCATGAGGTTTGGACTAACTGTTGTTACGGAGGCTCACATCTCTTGGGTCAATAACTGATCTGTGGCTTGTGGTGAGTTACTGACTGGGAAGCTTTGCACTATGCTTTTCCCTCTGTCTGTCTGTCTGTCTGTGCTGCCATTGTGTGTCCTTTGCATACTTTATTTTGCATGTCAAACCGCGACTGGACCAACTTCATGGTACAAATTTGTAATGACCATCCCATTCATTTGTGTATTTTTGTGAATTTGAATGTGTGTAACCAATCATTTTTGTTTTCTCATGTCAGTTTGAGTTTATTGGTTTTCATACTCAACATTTCAAACTGGAAAAGCACAGTGGAATGAATCTCAGATCTGAGAGCCTGTTTAGGGTAAATTTCATTGAGTCCTGAGATGTGGTTCTCCGTACTGCAGCAGGTTAGATGTTGTATGTTCCTAAAACTCTGTTATCAATCTCTTTCAAGAGCGCCACACCCCCTTCCTCATCACCGCACCGAGTCCCTTGGCAGCGCATACACAAACTAAACCAGGATTTACAAGGAGAACTGGAGAGCCAAAAACACAAGCAGGATGTTGCTCAGCAGCAGATTCGGACGTTAAAGAGAAGTTACACTGAAGCCCAGGAGGCCGTAGACCGCCATGAGACTGACATCCAAGCACTCCAGGCTAAACTGGCTAGTGCTATGGCAGAAATATTAGCTAGTGAACAAGCTGTAGCTCGAATGCGTAATGAACTCAAGCTAGAACAGGAGAGATCCAAAGAACATGAGGAGGAGTATAACCGCAGCGAGGCCACACTTAGAGCTCAACTGAAGGACAGTGAGGAGCGCCTGAAGGAAGTGGAGGCTAGTCTGTTAGAGCGGAGCCAGGCTCTCCGACACCTGGAACGACAGCAGGCTCTGCAGAAGGACCACCTCAGAGAGACACAGAGACTTCAAGAGCGACTACAGGAAGTGACAGCACGGCTCAGCGCCACCGAGGAGGGACAGGCTTTGAAAGAGGAGCGCTTGAAGATGGAGCAACAGAGCCTGAGAGAGGCTCATGAGAGAGAGAAACAGAGTTTGTGTCGACGATTAGCTGAGGCCGAAAGTGCACAGAAGGATATGGATGAGCGACTGTTGGAGGCTGAGCAGCAGGTAGAAGCTCTGCTTTGTGGGAGACAGAGCTCTGCTGGTCAAGGAGAGGAACTGCATAAGCTTCAAGAAGAGCTGACACACAAAAGTAACATGATAGAGTCTCTGAGAGAGAGTGTGCGTCGACTGGAGGAGGAGAAAAGTCACCTGACTTGTCACTGCCAGGAGCTTCTCAACCAGATCTCTGAGGCAGACCGAGAAGTTACAAAGCTCCGTGGTCAACTGGAGGCAGAAGAAGCCGATTACTACACCCTGGAGCACTCATATGAGAGGGCCACTGAGGAGTTTCAGAAAATGAACCAGTTCCTCCATGAGAAGGAGCAAGAGATCCATCAGACTAAAGAAATGTATGAGCGGCTGGTGGAACGAAAAGAGGAGGACTTAAAGGAGGCCTTTGTGAAGATGACTGCACTCGGGAACAGCCTGGAGGAAACAGAGCAGAAGTTACAAGCGAAAGAGGAACTTCTCTGTCAGATGAGTCAAAGACTCTTAGAGCCTTGCGACGCTGAAAAGGATCTGCAAGCTAAACTTGTAATTGCCGAGGACAGGATCGCAGAGCTTGAGCAACACCTCCATGCCCTGCAGCTGGGCTATGCTGGTCTTCACTCTGAAAGGCAGAGTCCTGAACAGTGCAATCAGGAGTCTGTAGAAATGTCTAATGACGGTGCATCAGCAGTTCAAAACCCCTTTGACGAGTCTCTTGCTAAAAGACCAAGAATACGCTTTTCAAACATTCAGTGCCAAAAATATACAAATGTAGAGGAGTCAGACAGAACACACAAAGTCTTGTTAGTTCAAGGAAACATTTCCACTGACATCTCATTCCCTCAAACCAGCGACCCAGAGAAGTTTATTTCTATTATACATGCCCTAGAATCCAAACTCCTTGCTACTGAAGATAAGTTAAGAAATCTCACACACAACCTTGATCGATCAACCAAAGATGATCCAATGTCCAAAACTGAAGTAGAGTTTAGTGAAAGTACACCATCCTTTGATGGTGAAAGGGGCATTCCAGTCATTTCTGCTGATAATCACTATGCCAATGCTCTTGTGTGTATAGAAAACTGTCGGCTAAAAGTGCGGGGCATTCTCAGTGGCTCTCATCAAACCACTGATTCTCAACTGCATTCACTTTCATTAATAGAGAGTGACTTGTTCAATGCATCACTTTTCATCCATCAAGCACAAAACACCGAGCAATCTGCAGAAGTGGCTCCACATCCGCCTACAGAATCTGACACAAATGCAGTGCAACTCTTTGCCAAAACCCTGTCTTTTGAGGCAGTGGTTTTAAACAAGATGGCTTTATTATTACAGACTTCAAAATCTGACGTTTTACAAACTTTAAATAAAATATGGGAAGATGTGGAGAACATTAAAAACAGTGATAAAGACTGTTTGGCAATCGTCTATGCTGATATTTTGACTAAGAAACTAATGCTCGAGAGCGCTTTTTGGAAGGACATGGAGAACGTTGGACATCAGGGAAGTGTTGCCAACATAGAGGGCAGTCTTTTATTTAACAGCTACATTAAAGCTGAACTGGCCTACTCCATTCAAAACATAAAAATATTGTATGATGAGAAATTTAGAATCCTGAAAAGGGAGTTAGCTGAAGCACATAAGAATTTGCATCAGAGGGAAATTGCTCTGAAAACAATCATTGAAGCTTCCAAAAGTCCAGATTTGAAAAATATCATCAAAGAAATCAAAAAGAACTTGGGTCTCAGCAAACATAAGCTAGCCGACATCCGTCCCCCTGAACTGGCCCCGTACATGGAGCAAATCGAGGTGGAGGAGGCGAGAAGCATGGCTGAAGAGATTATTGATAGGCACTTACCTGAAGATGTCCTATCATGTGGTGTTGAGTCTATCCAGTCACTAGGAAATGCACATGAGGTGCTAGCCAGTGAGCTCCAGAAACAAGCTGCTGTACTTCAAAAATATGCTCACGAATTAGAAAGTGGTGACAACCATCCAGAGCTGGCTAAAATGATCCATGTGCTGTTAGGACAGCAGACTTCACCACAGTGTACTACTGCTTCCCTGTGTATGCGTGACGCGCTCATACAAAGTCAAGTGGCTTATGTGGCATGCAGACTGCGGGTCATGCATGAACAAGACCTGAGCTGGTACAAGCAGGCCAGTCAAAACATGGATGCACTGGTCCAAGAGCATGCACAGAACATCAGCTCAATCCAGGAGAAGTATGAATCTTCAATGGAAGAGCAGCAGCAGAGCTTCTCGCACAGGGTGGAAAGTCTTCAAAGTGAAAACCAAGCTCTCAAAAGTGAGATCGTTAAACGGGTGGCCGAGCTTTCTCAGCAGCAGGGGCAGATGGCAACATTAGAGGGGCATTTTCAAAAAGAAGCTGAGGATCTGAGGCAGAGGCACAAACAGGAGATAAGAAAAGTGGAGGAAGAACGAACATCTACAGTGAAGGAGCTTATGGAGACTACAGCAGGCAGCCATAAGACACTAGAGGAACAGCACAAGAGCCTCATCAAGAGACAAGAAGAGCAGTTTGAGCTGAGGATCTGTGAGCTCCAACGTTTACACAGAGAAGAGTTGATGAAACTGCAACAGTATACAGAGGACGACAGATCTCTGCACAGGACAGCGGGTCAGACAAGAGAGGAGCAGAGGAAGGGGGAGGACCACAGCGTGTCTGAGGTGGACTCCATGATGGTCCTGCGAGAACGCATCCAGGAGCTTGAGACCCAAATGGACACCATGAGGGACGAACTGGAGAACAAGAGCCTGGAGGGAGACATGGACAGCCTCCGCGACAAATACCAGAGGGACTTTGACAGTCTGAAGGTTTCTGATCCTTTACTTTGTTTTAGTTTACCTCTGTAGTCTGTAGATGAGAGTAGTGATAGGGCGGTAATCACTGCTGCTACAGCTCCACTCTGCTGACATTCACTTTGTGGAAAATGGTGTATCTGCAAAAATCATAGAAACTATGAGTGAATTACATAGTACATTTCCATAATATGTTATGTATCTTTTTAAACACACCATTTTCCATGTAGAAAATGTTATCAATGCCTTACTTTTCTGTTATAGAGGAATTTCACTTTCTAATTTTCTCTACTAACCTAGCATTGCTCAGAATTGTGCTCTTGCATTCTTCTAATATGCTAAATTGTGCATGAGACATTTGAGTAGCTTGATGCTCTGTTAGAACATGTCTTTAATTCACTTATGTGTGATGTGACAGACTAATGACTTGCATCCATAGGCGACGTGTGAACGAGGCTTTGCTGCAATGGAAGAAACTCATCACAAAGTTATCGAAGACCTTCAACGGCAGCATCAGAGAGAGATCTCCAAACTCATGGAGGAGCGAGAGAGGCTGCTGGCTGAGGAGACTGCTGCTACTATTGCTGGTAATCTTCTCCCACAATGTCCTTCTTTTTCCAGTCCCCTTTCCACATAATATCAACCCCTGCCCTCCGCACACTACACATGTATCACAAAAAAATGTACACCTTTTGCAGCTATTGAAGCTATGAAGAATGCACACAAGGAGGAACTGGTGAAAACGCAGCGTTCTCAGCTCAGTGGACTGAACTCTGACATTGATGAGCTTCGCCTACAATATGAGTAAGAAATGATATAAACTCGACCCCTAGACTTGAAATGTAGATTGTTAATTAAATCATAGTGAAGTCAAACATTTTAGTTATCAATGAGATCTCTCCACAGGGAAGAGCTGCAGTCCATCCACAGAGAACTGGAGGTGTTGTCAGAGCAGTACTCTCAGAAGTGTCTGGAAAACGCTCACCTGGCCCAGGCGCTGGAGGCCGAGAGGCAGGCCCTCAGGCAATGCCAGCGCGAGAACCAGGAGCTCAACGCTCACAACCAGGTCAGGCAAATGGCATATGCGACATGTACATTCATTTATCTACACAATCTAAAACAAAACCTTTCTACCAACAGGAACTTAACAACAGACTGACCACAGAGATCACCCGCATGCGCTCATGTCTAAGTGGAGAAACCGCAATGTCGCCTGTTACCCAGGGCAAAGACGTCTATGAACTAGAGGTGTGATTAGTATGTCTAAAACAAAGCATAATTACCTTTGTTTATAATGATTAATCACCTTTGTTTATGTAAGTCTAATACAAATGTGCATCACTACAGGTTTTACTCAGAATCAAGGAGTCTGAGATCCAGTATCTGAAACAGGAGATCCACTCGCTGAAAGATGAGCTGCAGTCTGCTTTGAGGGTAAGATGAATTGGTTTGATGAATTGCTCCAAATACAGCGTTACACGGCCCTGTTACTGATTTATTATTTTCCCTGCAGGACAAAAAATACGCTGCAAACAAGTATAAGGACATCTACACAGAGCTAAGTATTGTCAAGGCCAAGGCAGACTGCGACATCAGTAAACTGAAGGAAAAGTTGCTCATGGCCACAGAGGCTCTGGGAGAGCGGAGTGTGGACGGGTCCGTCACATCTGGATACGGTCGGTTCAGATTTTAAACGTAACCATGTTTATACTGTGCTGTTTACATTGATATTTACCATAGTTTCATTTGTTTGTAGATATTATGAAATCAAAAAGCAATCCGGATTTTATGAAAAAGGAACAATCAGCCACAGCCAAGCCATCCAGAGGCCTAAGGTCAAAGGTCAGTCAACAAGAATCACTGTCGTCTTTCCGTTGTGCAGTGTATTTGTGAGGTTCAAACGTTCTGAGCGGTCGTGCTTTACAGACATTATCAGTGTTCAAAGAGTTGGTGTCAAAGCTTGTCATTTGTTTTTTTTGTGTTGGGTCAGTCCGTCACTGAACAGGTGTCGTTGGACAGCTGACACCCCCGTTGTGGGGCGACTCCCCATCCGAGCCCTGTCCTGCGTAGGTACAGCCTGTAAAGAGCTCAGCATGTCCCACCTAAACTTGCATGGACTCCATTCACTAAACCACCTCTCTCTGCACCTCTGATTATAGTTAACCCTCACTGGCACAACTGGAGTTTGTGGAAGCACTGTTTTCATTGCAGCGTGTCATTAGTGATAACCGTCTAACCTTTCACCTTTCTCTCATTTAATGTTGATTTGACGTCTGTTCCATCTCAAACTAGTGATCTGACTCTCTCTGGTTCAGTGTGTTGTTGCTTCAAGGATGTTTGTACTTTCGTCACAACAAAAATGCAAGAACATAACTTATAAGTACTGTATTTCATAGACTGCCACGCAATTGTTTTCTTCTTAAAAATAAGATGTGAAATAAGTTGAATAAACAGAGTCCAATAAATAAAGACTGGTTGAAGACGGATGATATCTAAAGACGCAGCAGTTTTTGGACAGAAGAATTAACTAAAATCTCAGCTGGGCCCCATAGCCTCAGCAGATATCGGTTAGTTTATTTTGAGCAACATAGAAAGAGGCACAAAAATACTGAAAACATCAGAAGCATTAGTGCAGTGCTGCTCAAAGGGAGCCCTACCGCTCAATTCAATAGACTACTGTAGACTACTAATTATAAATGGACTCTATTTTTGTAGTAGGATTGTAGTAGGAGTAACATTTAATATCAGCCTTCTTACACAGGGAGCTGTTTCTTGATTACTTTAACCACTTGTAAACAATAACTAAACAGCTGCCAGACTAAATGACGCTGCTTGGAACTAACTGTATTATACTCCCAGGTTTTATGGTGTTCATTGGTGTGAGAGTGAGTACATTTTGCTGTCGCTCTTACCACGTTTTTTTTTTGTCCGCAGAGCCTGAAAGAAGGACTGACTGTGCAGGAGCGCTTGAAGCTTTTTGAAGCAAAAGATTCCAAAAAAATCTGAAGTTTCGTCAAGATTTTTGACCTTTTCTGACACTGGTTTTGGACTGACTTCTGCCACACTCAGCCTCAGCTTCAGACTGCATTGAGGTCACTTAAACCTGGACGTGCTGCTTTCTTGCCTCCGATGTATTTTTTTTTATTATAATTAATGAAAATTGTTTTACTGATCAATCAATCTTGTGTAAAGGTTATTTTAAACTTAGTTTTGAGATATTCAGTGTCATATAAGCTGTGAGAGAAATGCATAGCAGCTTTTTATTTATCCTTCCAAATGCCAAAATAGACAGCAATACTCATTATGAATAATATATATTTACCAATATTACTTAATTATCTGCTGTATTTTATCATTGTTACAGTTCCTATGTACAATACTCTACATGTGTTAAATGTTGCACCAGTTGTGTTGTACATAACTACTGGATAATGTTGGGTTCTTTATCTATGGCTGGGGCGTCTGCTGTACTAATGTGGTCTGCGTGCTAGTGAGTGATAATGTGATGCTTGCATTGCTTTTGAGTGAGAGTTTTATAGGATGGGGTGTTTGTATGAGGATGAACCGGAGCGGATTGCACTTATCACTTGACTACTTGAGAAAACCTTTCTGTCAATATGTGGGTGTAGTGACATTGAAGTCAGTTTATTGCAGTGCAACCAAACGTCCTGGCTCCTGTCAGATTAAACGAACAACGTGAGCTGTTAGCGGTACTGGATTTTTCATTGTTTCTTTCGGACATGGAATTGTGTTTGCTCACTTTTTGACTTTGCCGTGGTTCAGTCATCTCAAAGTGAACGTATAGGACTTTGCATGACTTGTACAGTATAGCTTTTACTACAGGCCGATCATGTTGCCTCTTTTTCCTTCTTTATGCTTCAGAGTGGTCCTCTTAAAACAAATAAGCTTTGCTTTTGCAAGTTCTACTGTTTTGGTGTAATGTTTTACTGTAAGCGGCAGTCTTTGAAGCACTTGGCCCAATCCCTGACCTCTCACTGAAATCTAGTTGTGCCTCAACTGAGTGAAGATGTAAACATCCATGAAACCTGTGCAGCTATGGATACACACTGTGGAGTGTTCAAACCACGCTTTGTAAATAAGATATGCCACACAGAGGACGTCTGTGTCTGTTTTAAACTTGTACTTGCTCAATAGCTTGATATAAAATATATATATGAATATTTTTTATTTTCATGTGAATGTATAATGTTAAATAAATGAAGTGTTTTCAAAACCTGGAGCTGATTTTTGTGGCTGATTTATTAAATAAATATATCACTGGGTTTACAGGTTAATACATTGGTGCTAAAACTGGTGTTGAGGACATCAACATCCCCCATATAATTAGAATATCATGAAAAAGTTCATTTACCTCCGTTATTCAACTTAAAATGTTCTAATGATTTAGACTCATTACATGCAAAGTTACATATATTAAGTCTTTGTTATAATTTTGATGATTATGGCTTACAGTCCATTTTTAAAATATTCTAATTTTCAGAGATTTTTAATTTGGGGTTGAGAGCCATATTAATCAAAATTATAATGGCTATGTATGTCACTTTGCATGTAATGAGACTATCACATATTACTTCACAGTTTAAGTTGAAAAACAGAAGTGAATGCACTTTTTCATGATATTCTTATTATATGACGAGCTCCTGTATAAATAAGCATAATGTGTTTGGGAGAGGGGAATGAGTGAACAATGCAAGACATAGTGGCAAAAGCCTTCAAACAGTACTTGAACAAAACAAAAGCAAGCAAAAGGTGTGCACAGACTGATTTTGGCTATAACTTTCTGCCTATTTTAGCATACATACAAGTAGAAACTAAAGTTAACATCACGCTTAGTGTGTTTCATAAAAAATATTCATAGCAACATGATGCTAACTTCCTAAAATAAGGACTGTTTCCTGTTTGTGTATTAGTTCCTATGGACAGTTAACCGTGTCTATTTAAGCCAGGCAGAGCCGGTGCTGGCCCTTCGGAGGCCCTAAGCAAAAATCCACATGGGGGCCCTACAGTACATGTCTCATGGTTATTCGATGAAGAACGAATCCATTAACGGTCAGAAACAGTTCCACTGTGCAGTCGTGCAGGGCAGAAGAGGAACATAATGACCTCAACTCAGGCCCCGCCCCCTGTGTGAGAACCACTAGCCACTGTCAGACTGGGATTTAGGACGACTATAGTCTATTTCCCAACTTTTTAAAATGGCAAATGGTCCCATTCTCTCAGCTCTGGTCCCTGACCCACAGTTTGGGAAGCGCTGATTTAAAACTACACCTGTTCCTGATGGTTATTTCTGTCTGACCTCTGAGAATCAGCCTGTGAGCAACGCAATTTGTGTTAGACTGTGCTCATTCAGAGAACCAGAGTTATTGTAAGTAACTGTTCTCGTGAGAACCGTGTGGACCGTGTGAACTCATTTGAGTGAAACAACACCATAGTTTGACTGAGATGTGGGGCCCTTGCGGGTGCGGGGCCCTAAGCAACTTGCATAGTTTGCCTATAGGAAAAAACGGCTCTAAAGCCAGGGGTGTCCAAACTTTTTTCATGGGGGGCCGCATACTGAAGCGTACACGGGGTGAAGGGCCGTAGATCAGTAGTTAGTGCCGCAAATCCTTCGACTAGCAGAGGTTTAAATTGTGCCCCATACCTCTATTTAAGCTTAAAACCTTCACGCCAGCTCTGTCTCACAATGAAATGTTAGTTGTTAGAATTGTGTAGAATTATTACATTTCAAATAAAAAGGTCCATCTCTGGTGATGTGTACCGATACAGCAAGAGGCCGAGGGCCACCATAAATTGGTCTGAGGGCCGCATTTGGCCCCCGGGCCGCACTTTGGACACCCCTGATTTAAGCAGTACATGGCAGAAAAAGAGCAGCTGTTGGATAATCACTTACAACATTTTAAAACTACTCAGAATAGGCATTTTAGGCTTGAAGTGAGAGGCTAATGTCAATTTAACACTGAAAAAATGTTAAAATAGCACCACCATCTAATAATAATCATAATGCATTGGTTTTATAAAGCGCTTTCTGGACACTCAAATACGCTTTACATTGCACTATTCGTTCACTCCATACTCGGTGGTGGTAAGCTACTATTGTAGCCACAGCTGCCCTGGGGTAGGCTGACGGAGGCGAGGCAACCAGTCTGCGCCCTCGGCCCCTCCGACCACCACCACTCATTCACTCACTACATTTGCCAGGCATGGTGTTCCCAAACGGTCTCCCATCCAAGTCCTGCCAGGCCCTTCCCTGCTTAGCTTCCAAGGTCTGATGGGATTGGGCAGAGCAATCTGAACTAATGTATATGTTTCTAAGTTTTCTTCTGTCTTTTAGGTATGAATTCACTTTTTTTTTACATTACCAATAGGACAGTGCAGCTTTAAAGGTGCATTATGCAACTTTTTGCAACTGTTTGACCTTTCAGTGACCCAGCAGCTGTATGAGTGGTCAGCATGGCACCTTTACTTTCCATTACAGTGGAAGCTCCAGGACCAATTGATTGGAAGGTTTTCACTGCTGAAGGACCCTCTCATCAGAAAACCTGCAGAACAATTGATCCTGGAGCGTCCTACAGACCACTGTGATGGAAAGTAAAGTCACTACAAGTTCAAACAAGTACAAATGTCAACTTTTTTTTCGCATAGAAGTTTCATAATGTATCTTTAAATTGGATAACGACATTGCTCAACACTTTTTTCTACGGAAACAAACATTCGGGCTGCAGCTTTGGCTGAAACTGGACAAATGTTTATCATATTGTCTTTTTAAATATTGATATTTCCTCTAATTCTATGTTTTCCAAAATGTTTGGACCGATTCTTTTGTTTTTATGGATTCTAAAATATAGTAATGGCACGAATTTTCCTATCTGTACAAACCTGGATTCAGTCTGTTTCATGAACATTATAAATTGACAAAGAACTTTTTCTACTATGGAACACACCTGGAAACTGTAATACCTTTTTTATTCCTGCCTGTATTTCTAAAAGAGCCTTTGAGTGAATAAATTGGCGCCACAAACCCCTAACTGCCGCCTCTGTCTCTTGCAGTGTCGAACCATGGGCCACCATGAGCTGAAGGAGACCGCGCCCTATCGTCATTACAAGGCTGCTCTGCTACGGCTCGATTCTGGGTCAGAAGAGGAGAAAAAAAAGGTCTCCTTTAGAAGTATCTACTTGTGATGTTGTTGGACTGGAGGACGGTGGGTTTAGATGTGAGAAGTCGGTAGAGGGGGGAAAGTAAGTTTTATGTGATGATGGACCAACTCGTGCGTTTTGTGTGGACTTCTTTAAGAGCTATGGCAGAGGTTCTCAAACATTTTAAAGACAAGTACCACCTCTTAAAATATTCACTATTATTATGAAAGATCAATGTATGTTACAGACTGTATTGTAAATCTGTTTTTTTATGTTTCTCTCTCTTGAAACTTTCATCTTTTTAAGTATGTTCCATTCTGTTTTGTTTTGTTCTTTGTTTTCTTTCCCTTCCCCTTCCCCTTCAGAATGACCCCACCACCCAATTATGTGAGACAAGACCAGACTGAAAGGTATGGAGGGATGAGGGAAGACTCTGAGATGTTGGTGTTGCTCGCCCATTTTCGACAAAGTATTTAAGCGCTTTCTTATTGTTGGTAAATGGTTCACTGTAAATAACAGTATTTATTAATCTTTTCGCTAAAATTAAACACTGTCTTTTATTAATTGAAACCGGAAGCACGTCAATCACGTGACCGGTTTATGCTAGTTTAAAAGAGCTAGGCCCACAGCCTCAGGACAGAAGCTGTGGCGCAGTAGTCGGGCCGTGGCCTAAGCCTTGTCACATCTGGGACGTGGGACCTATGTTTACCCTTTTCTTTTCTGTACTATTTGAGCTCGAAATAAACTTTGAAAAGCCAACTGATTCTCCCTGGTGATTTCGAGGGGGCAACAAAATCTTGGTGTTTCTGCCCGGTTGGATTAAGTTTGTGGATGACCTGGATCGCAACCGTGGATTGTGGCTACCGGAGCGCGTGTGTGGACTATATTCGTGAGTGGAATACGCTACGAGAGACGCCAACACGAAGCTATCACGGAGCTAATGCTAACGGAAGCGAGGTCAAGGAAGACGACACAACCCACCGCAAGTCACGATCAAAGCCAAGGTAAAAGACTTTCCAATCATGCCAGACTTTAACGAACAAGTGTCTGAATGGGAAAATATGCTGGAAGAAATCGAGGGAAAGCTAATTGCCTTGCCTGCTTCGGAACTTCTTAAAATATGCACTACACTTGAAATCAATGTTGAAGATGAAGAAAAAAACTCACCTCGCAAATTGAGAAGGCTAATTCTGCAGCATTTGGAGTGTGAGGATGTCACGTCGCTTGAAGATGGAGGAATGTCATTGTTATTGGAAATAAATGACAGCATTGATGAACTGAGAAAAACGCTGTCTACGTCTGGTCCCACGTCGCCACGCCGCCCTCTGGCGGACACAGCTGGTACTGCGCCCAGCAACACGGAACCTGTGGTAAGACCACGCACCTCTGCCACCACGCTTACTGCCGTTAATAATTTCACTGAAAGAACTCAAACTGTTGTTCACCCAATGTATAGAAAAGACTTGAAAATTAATGGACAAATTGGTGAACATAATCAAACGGATAAGCTGGGATATTCAAGTTTAGAAAGACAAATTACAAAAGCATTAAAGAAAGGATATGATGAATGCGAAATTATTGACGCAGTCCTTCAAGCTATTATTCCAGGAACAAAACTGCGAAGTTATCTGGAAAGTAGAGATGATTTGTCATTGAAAGCTCTGAAACAAATATTGCGGACTCATTTTGTTGAAAAAGATGCTAATGAGCTGTACCACTCCTTAACTCGTGATGCACAAGATCACGGAGAGACTCCAGTCCAGTTTCTAGTTCGAGCTATGGACTTGAGGCAACAGATACTCTTTGCTTCAGAAAGAGCAGACACTGGCTTGAAGTACAGCCCAGAGCTCATCCAAAATCAGTTTTTGCAAACCATACTTACCGGACTTCAAGATGACACCATCCGTATTGACTTAAAGCCATATTTGCAAAATCCAAGAATAACTGATGAAGTTCTGCTGGAGAAAATGACCGCCGCCTACAACCTGGAGATGGAGAGGAAGGGCAAGCTGTCAAGCAAATCCAGAGCCAAGGTGTTAGCGGTGAGTAATGATCCACATTTCACTGATTCAGAGAGCAGCAGTTATGACAGTAACTCTACCAGTTATAAAAAGCAAAAGTTTGAAAAACGTGACACATTGATGGAGAAAGTAGACCAGGGGAACAAAGCAATCTGTGAAGCCATTCAGAATCTCACCACTCAGCTGTCAAGCCTGCACCAGCCACCCGGACAACCACCACCATGGGGACAAGCCAGCCACAGCTACAACAGACCACCGCCAAGGACACGCCCCAACCGGCAGTGTCACCAGTGCCAGCGGACCAATCCAGGGGGGAAATGCGACCACTGCTACAAGTGTGGGAGCATAGACCACTGGGCCGTTGGTTGCCGCAGAGCGCCTAGGAACACCACAGCCTCCACCAACAAGATCGAAACCAGCGTACATCTTGGTAAGAACACAGACATATTCTGCACCACAGCGCCTCTCACTGGTAAACAACATCAAACTGCTAAGCTGGTGGGGAGGAGGTGCCTTGTTCGAGCCACAATGAACAATGTTGACACCAAAGTGCTGTGGGACACTGGCTCACAAGTGTCCATTATTGGAGATGAGTGGAAGCAGAGACACTTACCCCATGTTACTGTGAGGCCTGTGGAAGAGTTACTGGAAGAAGGAGGGCTGGATCTGTCCGCAGCAAATGGGACAAAGATTCCATATCAGGGCTGGATTGAAGTGAAGTTTGCACTGTCACAAGATGCTGTTGCTGGGATGAGTGATGAACCAGTAGTTGTTCCTATCTTAGTCGCCTCTACAGATCTGGAACGTCCTATTATTGGATTTAATGTAATTGAGGAGCTGGCTTTGGCAAATGAGGGTCTTGGAAGCTGTTTTCCTTCTGGTCACATGGTAAGGAGATTTTGTTCAGCACTTGATGTGGGTCAGGAAACTGCGAGGGCTGTTCTAACTGTTTTACAGAAGCCGTCACCTGAAAACAACCCCCACATTGCTCGTCTGGGAAGAATGCCAGTTACTGTCCCAAAGAGGAACGCCATCCAAGTGCAATGCAACTACCTACAGCAAGGTTTGCTCTGTGGAACTCACGTCGTGTTGGAGCCTAACCCGGAGACACCGTGGCCCACAGGACTCAAAGTAAGAGAGCAGCTCATTCAACATAAAGAGAATACGAGGATTAAGGTAACTGTTGAAAACACAACAGACTGTGATATTACTCTTTGTGGCCGCACAACGCTTGGCTGGTTACACAGTGTTGATGCTGTTTATCCACTAGAGCCCAAGTCACCAGAGGGCAGTGCCACATCCTCACCGGAGCAGCCCAGTCAAGCACCACAGAGGGAGCCCTGGGTCCCGCCTGTAGATCTGAGTCACCTCTCGGCAGAGCAGCAGCACAGAGTTCGTCAGATGCTGGTGGAGGAGGGTGACGTGTTTGCCAGAGACGAGTGGGATGCTGGTTGTGTCACTGGTTTGCAAATGGACATTAATTTGAAAGACTCTGTCCCTGTCCAGAGAACATACAATGCCATACCCAGACACCTGTATCAGGAAGTCAAGGCTCACATTCAGGATTTGTTGAGTAGAGGTTGGGTTCAAAAGTCCTATTCCTCTTACTCTTCACCGGTAGTCTGTGTCAGGAAAAAGGACGGCACTCTCCGGTTATGCATTGATTACAGGCTGCTGAATGAGAAGACCTGGCCAGACCGTCATCCCATCCCCAGGATCCAAGAAATCCTGGAAAACTTGGGTGGAAACTCCTGGTTCACCGTCCTGGACCAGGGCAAAGCATACCACCAAGGCTTCATGAGCGAGAAGAGCAGACCATACACAGCCTTTATTACACCATGGGGACTCTATGAGTGGACCAGGATCCCTTTTGGCCTCTCAAATGCCCCGGCTGCTTTTCAACGCCACATGGAGGGATGCCTGGGAGATCTGAGGGATGAAGTCTGTGTGCCCTATCTGGATGATGTCCTTGTTTTCAGCCGCACATTTGACCAACATGTGGAAAACGTCAGACAAGTCCTGCGGCGACAGAGAGCCTGTGGGATGAAGCTGAGAGCCGAAAAATGTGAGTTGTTTAAGCCACAAGTAACGTATGTTGGTCGTGTGATCTCTGCAGAAGGATACAGGATGAACCCAAGAGAGGTGGAGGCAGTAAAGGCGCTCACGTACCAGACCCCAGCTACAGTGAGAGAGGTGAGGAAGCTCCTGGGATTCTTGAGCTACTACAGAGCTTACATCCAGGACTTCTCCAGGACTGCAAAGCCACTGTATGAGCTGCTGGCAAAGCCCAAAGGTGAGCCAAAACACTGCCACAAAAAGGGGACAAAACATTCAGGTGCTCAGCTCCCACCCTCCTCTCCGGTTCAGTGGACAGAAATACACAGAGCAGTTTTAGAGACGCTTGTGAACCAACTTACAAATCCACCTGTTATGGCATATCCAGACCTCGAGCAGCCTTTCATTCTCCATGTTGACGCCTCAGAGCAAGGGCTCGGTGCTGTGCTGTACCAGCGACAAGATGGCGCACTGAGAGTGATTGGCTACGGATCCCGAACCCTGACGCCTGCAGAGAAGAACTACAAGCTGCACTCAGGAAAACTGGAATTCCTCGCACTGAAATGGGCCATCACAGAGCGTTTCCGTGACTACCTGTTCCACGCGCCACACTTCACAGTCTACAGTGACAATAACCCACTCACTTACGTTACCAAGTCGGCAAAACTCAACGCCACGGGTCACCGCTGGGTTGCAGAGCTGGCAGACTATAGATTTACACTCAAGTACAGACCTGGAACAGCTAACACAGATGCTGACTTTCTCTCTCGCAGACCTAAGCCCATCAGAACCATCATGCAGGAGTGCACGGAAGAGTGTGAGCCGGAGGTCATGGACAGCATCTGTAAAGCAGTCAAAAGCAGCCAAACAGGTGAGATCAACTGGATTTCTGCTGTCACCTGTAATGTGGATGTCCTACCACCAGATGGCAGTGCTGTACCACCCCTTCAGCCCTTCTCCATCCAAGACATCCAGGCCCAGCAGAATGCAGATCCAGCCATCCAGAGGGTCTCTAACCTGAAAAGAGAAAACACTTACCTGAAGTACAGAGACAAAGCTGCAGAGAGTGAGCAAGTCCGGGTTCTCCTGAGAGAATGGACAAAGCTGCAGCTGGGTGAAGATGGACTCCTGTGGAGGAAGACTAACAACAGGCTGCAACTGGTGGTGCCAGAGCCCTTGAAGCCCCTGGTGTACAAGTACCTCCATGAGGAGATGGGACACTTGGGTGCTGACCGGATGGTGGCCCTGGCCCGAGAGCGCTTCTTTTGGCCAAAAATGAGGCAGGAGATGGAGCACTACGTTACACGTGTCTGCAGCTGCATCAAAAACAAAAGGCCCAACAGAGTCACAAGGACACCACTTCAAAGCATTGAAACTTCTGCACCATTCGAGATGGTCTCAATAGACTTTTTACATCTGGAGAAAAGCAACGGAGGGGAAGAGTATATCCTGGTTTTAGTGGACCATTTCACTAAATACGCTCAGGCCTACGCAACCAAAGACAAGGCTGGGAAAACTGCTGCCAGAAAGCTGTTTGACGAATTTATCCCACGCTTTGGGTTTCCATCCAGGATCCACCACGACCAAGGAAGAGAGTTTGAGAACCAGCTGTTTCGGAAGCTCCAGGAATATGGTGGTATTCAACACTCTCGCACTACACCTTACCACCCCCAAGCTAACCCTGCCGAACGTTTTAACAGGACTCTGTTGAGTATGCTGCGGACACTGGAGGAGACACAAAAGGCCAGATGGAAGGAGCACCTCAACAAAGTAGTTCATGCCTACAACTCCACCATCCACGAGGCGACAGGGTACTCCCCTTTCTTCTTGCTTTTTGGACGTGAACCAACCCTCCCAGTTGACCTCTTGTTTCCCAAGAAGCTCGGTGACGCAGAGAAACAGACCCCTGCTGGCTATGCGGAGAAGTGGAGAGAGGCAATGCAGGAAGCCTATGCCATTGCCCTGACTAACATGAGGAAGTCTGCAAAAAAGGGCCAAGATTATTACAATCAGCGCGCCTGGAGCTCTACGCTGAACCCGGGTGACCATGTATTGGTGAGAAATCTCACGCCTCGAGGTGGTCCGGGGAAGCTCCGCAGTCACTGGGAGGACACTGTCCATGTGGTGAGGGAGAGCAAAGGCCCTGGAAGCCCTGTCTATGTGGTTGAGCCTCTGAATGCTGTAGGGAGAAGACGGGTGCTGCACAGAAACTTGCTCTTACCTTGTCCTTACCTGGTTGAACCAGCGCCTGTCGTCCCCAACCCTAAAAGGAGAAGCAGGAGAACCAGAACGTCGCCAGGAAGAGGGACAAGTGTTAAGTGCAACATCCAGCCTGCAGGTACAGAGAGCTCTAGTGAGGAAGACTACCATCTCGTCCTGCCACCCCAACCCGCTCTTCAGCCGCTCAATCCAACTGCCAGAGAGTTCCAACCTAGAGTCCCCACTCCAAGACAGCCGGAACAGGGAGCTGCACCTGCTGAGGAGAGAGCTGAAGTGGTGATCCTGATCCCAGAGGTTGACCCTGAGCCGGAGCCAGAGCCAGTGCAGGAAGCGGATTCATCTGAGCGAGAGGCATCCTCCTCAGACTCCTCGGAGGGATCTGCAAGACCTGTCAGAACCAGACGGCCCAGGCGCTTGTACACCTACGACCAGCTTGGTGAGCCCACGGTCCTGGAAGTGCAGACCTGTCCTGTCGGTGTGTCCAAACCAGCGAGGGTCCGAGACGGCTTCTTCAGCACCTCGGCCAACCTATATCCTTTTTAATTCCCAGTCGTAATGCAGTAGTAACATGCACTTTATGTACCTGCTAATTGAGTTGCACTTTGCACTTTGCACTTTAAAGTATGTGGCTTGTGTGCAATAGAGATATGTGCAATAGTAGTAAATGTACTTTAATTATTGTTTCAGTAGTACATGCCATTTGTTTAGTTGGTTTGCTATGCTGCTACAAAATCTTGGGTAGAAGGTATTTTCCTTGAGTCAATTCTGAAGATTCTGGGGCCCACCAATGCTTCAACGGACTATCTACCCAAATACGGAAATGGACCTTTAAACCTGCGCGTACCGCCGTGCCAAAGGACTCTTGGATAACGGACACTATTCATTTAGCCTGGACTCTTTTGTGAAGTATTGTTGTGGTTCAAATTGTTTATTTACTACAATTTATGGTTTAAGTCAAGTAAGACCCCCCAGTAGGATTAAGGGAATGTTGGGTTAACATTATTTTTAGTGGGGGAGGGTGTTGCTCGCCCATTTTCGACAAAGTATTTAAGCGCTTTCTTATTGTTGGTAAATGGTTCACTGTAAATAACAGTATTTATTAATCTTTTCGCTAAAATTAAACACTGTCTTTTATTAATTGAAACCGGAAGCACGTCAATCACGTGACCGGTTTATGCTAGTTTAAAAGAGCTAGGCCCACAGCCTCAGGACAGAAGCTGTGGCGCAGTAGTCGGGCCGTGGCCTAAGCCTTGTCACATCTGGGACGTGGGACCTATGTTTACCCTTTTCTTTTCTGTACTATTTGAGCTCGAAATAAACTTTGAAAAGCCAACTGATTCTCCCTGGTGATTTCGAGGGGGCAACATTGGCAGTATTTTCGTCTGGTGCAAACATTGCAATAGCGATGATCAACGGCCTGTGGGTGAACCAATAGGCTATTACTGTGATTTGCAGTTTACACAATATCCACTGGAGGGCGCTATCATCTATGGTGAATGCTGTAGACACTCAACACTTTGCAGCAATAACCGCATACTTTTTACTGCAATATATTTGGAATAAGATAATTTGCCTTTACTGTGTCTCGATTGAGTGTTCTAAATCCACATTTTATTTTCTTATTTTAACCTGTCCATCCTTTGGGTCCGCGAGGCGCTACTGCAATTAAGCCCTGGGCCTTGACCTTTGCAAGGCGAGTCCATGTCTTGGCGAGTGCAGGTGACCCTTTAAGGAGCCGCTTCACCTTTTGCAAAGTCTCCAATGTGTCAGGGTCAGTACAGCATTTAAAGTTCTGTCTGCCACCACAGATTATTTTGAAAACTCACTGAAGCGTTCGCATTTATTTTGGAGCGAATGACTTTTTGAGGAAGCAATGGGAAAAGCATTTTATTTATGAGAGAAACCCCGTTGTGTTTGACTCATTTATTCAAAACACCACAACAAATATTGTACAAATGACAATATCACCGCATTATTGTTCATATATTCATAGTATTACATTATATATACAAGATTGTCTCAGCGTTATTATTACCTGTTTGTTTTTTAAGACAATAACCAGTTGTTTACAATTTTACAATCATCAATAAGTAGTGCAGTTGTCTCACGCATTTTCTAATATTTTTGAATTCATTCTCATTCAAACTTCAAACCACAACAAAACATTTTCATGAAATTAAGTGTCATTCTTTATTAAGGTGCATTTTTTGTCTGTAACAGCAAATTAAACAAATAAAGACCAGAGGCATGTTCAGTTGTCTGTAGCCGTCAAGGGGCTTGGCGGACACTGGGCCTCAAAGCACTGTATGGACGGGGATCTCTTCTGAGTTTTCGCAGAGATGTCAGTGAACACCACGGAGCGCCCGTCCGGACAGAGTAACACGCTGGAGTCCGCCTCACATTTGGTGGTTCTGCCAGGCCACAGTGCCTCGTTTGGACTGGGTCTGAGAGCCAGAGCCCCGGCAGTGAGAATGTCTGCATTAACAACCGCGGCTCCTGTTTGACTCATCTTTATCAGCATGTCCAGAGACTGCTTCCGACTCTCCAGTGAAGCGTTCAATGCCTTTCTCTCGCTCTCATCGTCGGCCTCGTCCTTTGTCTTTTCCATTTCTTCATCCTCCTCGTCCTCTGTCTCCGTAGCGTTGCTGTCTTTAAAGTCTTCCCTCTGCGACTCCATCTGCTCCCTCTTGACGGACAAATCCAGGGGCCCGTCACTGGGGCGCGACGTCTGCTCCAGGGCTTGGTGGATGTGGGAGAGCTCGCTGCGGATTTTGCTGAGGTGCTCCCAGAGGTGGCGCTGGGCAGGTAGGTCTTCCGCCTCCATGTGGGAAATTTTGCGCTCGGCCTCCTGGTAGTCCCGCAAGGCCTTGGAGAGGTCAGTGAGGAGGGCTGCCACGGACTCGGATGATTCCCCGCTCGCTGAACGGGAAGAGTCTTGGGTGTTGGGCCCAATGGCAGTGGAGTGAGTGGAGGTATCACTGTTTGGACTGCTGACGGCTTCTTTGTACCATGACTCAAGAGGCTGGGTTTGAAGCGGAGGATCGTGTAAACTTAAGGACACAAAAGAATGACAAACTATGAATACAACAGTGCTTTTCATATTACATATTTGATCGAAATGATGCCTTACCTGCTTTGTAAGAGAAGTTTATCCGCCACCAGATTAAGGCTTGACGCTGTCTGGATGTTCTTCAGAAGGTCAAACGTGAACCCCATACTCGGCTTCTTTTCCGCAGGTGCTTCCAGGCTTCCCAGAGGAGCCGCTGTCCTCTTCAAGCCCCACATGGCCTTCGGCTCCTTGGCTGTAAACTGCTGTTTGTCTGCTTGCGCTCTGAAGGTTTGTTCCGGGGTGTCTCTTTGAGGCGACACCCAGCCTGTGGTCTGGATGGCAGCCGACCCAGGTCGCACAGCCGGGACTTTCCAAAGGTTTACTTTTGGCTGAAAGCTGGATAGTACATTTCCTTCGAGGTTATTTGTTGATGTTTTTAGGGCTTTGCTGGGCTCGCTCTGGCCAAACGTGTGCTCACAAAGGAAGGGGTAGTAGAGGCGAGGTGAAATTAAGGCTCTCTCGGACGGGCTGTGTGCGCTTGATGCTGGGTGCATCAGTTGAGCAGCCGACGCCAGAAAGGGGAGTTGGGCGATCTGATTCTGGGCTGCGACACTGGTAGCCGCCGTGGGGATGACTGAATTCATGTAGGAGAAAAGGCTGGGGCTGATGGGATATCCAACCCCGAGCACCGACAGATTGAGCCCAGTGGGGTCCTGGTAATCCACCAGATTAGGCGGAGGGGGGTAACACGGGATTGAACTGCTCACTCTGGGCTCGGCTTTTGCTTTGGTGTGGCTGGACGCTAACAGCCTCCACTGCTCTGAGAAGAGTCCAGGGGTGGTTAGGCAGGTCTTGGGGAGTTTGTAGTGCTTCAGCTGGGCTTCCACCTCTATTGAGCGCGCCCGTAACAGCTGGTCTTCTAAAGAGAGCATGTCAGCCATGAGCAAATCTGACTCAGGCTGTTTGGTTTTCCTACTTTCTGTGGCAGCTTCTCCTTTGTTGCTGCTTTCTTTGGTTACACCTGTTATCTCCCCTCCATTGCCCCGGACGCCCTCCTCTTCCTCTTCTGGTTCCGGGGCGTCTTTGTCCTCGCTGTCCTCGTCCTGCGTCGCCCTTTGCTTCTGTCTCCCATCAGGCCTCGACACCTCTAGTTCATCCTTTGTGCTGTTGTGGAGACCGTGTTGAAAAGAGCGGAGCTGGTCGGGGTGCAGGATGTTGCCTTTCTTATAGGGCCAGTCAGACTCGATGAGCAGCGACAGCGAGTTCTTACACAGACTGTACTTCATGTGATTGTACAGGTGAGACTTCTCCATGCAGGTGAAGGGGCACTGGAAGCATTTGTAGTTGTACGGTTTGCCCCAAGGACGTGGGATATAGTGAGGCTTCTTGGGCTTTCGCTCCTTGTGTTTAGTGGCAGATGAGACCTTGCACGTGTCCTCCTTAGACATCTTTGTGTGTGTGTGTTGTTTTTTTTAGCTTGGTATGCAACTTGGTTAATTGTATTTCTGATGATTGCTTAGTTGGTGAGTGAAAATGGCATTTTTTCCCTGATGTTCTCAACCTGTAAAACAGACAAAAACAAAGAAATGAACACCAAAGAATTCTGAAAACTAAGACAGTGAATAAGCAAATTATTTAGGTAATGTTTTAGAGATTCACCAGCTGCTAAATAAATGATGCTTATTGAAACAGCTGAGCTCGGCGGGACAGAAGCAAACTGACTCGCACCAGCGTTTCGAGCGGGATGCTCTGGTACCAGACGGAAGAGCGAGTTTTATCAACGAAGCGTCCGAGTTGGGGGTTTAATGCCTGTATTTTGCTAATGAGAGGACGCTGTAATGCCTAAAGGGCGTCATTAGTGCCAGGACGGGGATCTGGGTCAGGACACTGTGCATAAGTTCAACCGATCTCCACCATCGGACTGGTTGTGTGAACGCCCTTTTTGAAATTAAGATTTTCAGTATTGAGATTTGTTTAAATCTGTAAATACACTAGATTTTAATTCATTTTATAATTACATTTTTCAATGTTTGGAAAATTTATTTCTTAAATTATTTTGAATTAATTTAACTACTAAAACAGTAAAAGTTTTTGATGAATTCTTTCTCGGAGCCTGGCCATTGGCTGCACCCGGAGTGAGTTTTTTAATTAAAATCATTCTAGATTGAGGCTGCTATTTTATGTATTTTCTCCTTAGGTCTTTTAAAGATAGAAGTGCATGTAATGTTTGTATTACTATCATAGACTATTTTTAAATTGAGATAATTTGGGTGGCTCAGTGACTGGTGGCTCGTCTTGTTGCGGGACAACACAAGCTCCTGGTGAAGCCGCCACATGAAAGCTGACGATGAAAGGCTTGGTGACTCTAACATCGGATGGCAGGCGTTTCCCATTCGCGCTCCCAATTGGACCCTCAGAATTGCCCCGTTAGTGGCCAACCATTTGATTGGCTCACTTGACCGCCCCGGGGCTCTGACCCCGGCTTTAAGCTCATAATGGGGCCTAACAGCTGCAACTACGAGTCAATCAATAAAAATCATTTTTACAGTAGATTTTTCCCACTCAAGGCCACTGCTATCTGTGCACCTCTCAGAGGCCTGAGCGCTCGGCCCCCCCTCGCTGCCCCATATCCGAACCCTGCGGTCTTGTTTTGAGCTTTTAGGAGTGATGATCAAACAAGCCAATAACCACTTGAACATCTACTGTCACTATTACAGAGGCGCTAGGCCTAAAAGCTTTGACAAGTTAACAAGACCGCACCACTTCCAGTCAACTGGCCACTGGATATGCTGACATTTACTGTTCTTTATGGCATTGGGTTATAAAAGTCTAATGATAAGATAATGCAGTGACATTATATTAAGATGAATAAATAAAAAAAATAAGATTAAGTTTTACCTCAGCCAATGTTGATGCCAGTTGTCGTCTTTAAAAGGCGTCTTATGCAGTAAATTCTGGAATAGAAAAAACAATGAGTATAATCAGCATTTTAACATTAATATCATGCAACTATCATCTGTTATAAAAAAGATGAATCCCTTTATTTACAATTGTTTGCTTTAATGTAATTGTCTATAAAGCCTTCCTTTTTGGTCGAGATGTTTTGTATGTAACAATGAAAATTTCCCTTTTGGGATCAATAAATTACTTCTGATTCTGATAAAATAGAGAAATAAAGTTGAAAAACTTAAAGCACAAAACATAATACAATAATTTAAAAGCTAAGTTTAAAAGTTAACTTAAACAAATGCAATCCATTGCAAATTGTACATAGAATATTTGTTTAATATTTAGTAAAGCTTTAAATTCAATTCTATTTTCCAAAAAGCTAAAAGTCAGTGAAAGACAAAGCTTATAGTATTTTTTATTATCACTTTGTTCTATTAAATACATTTCTAACCTTTCATAAATAAGCGCCAGACCCGACGCGTTCTTTGTTAAAGTAACACCTGCCTGAGATAAGTAGATAAATGTATCATACCTAAGTCACAGGGGTCCTGTGTGGCTGTCCTGCTGTGGCTCCGCGCGCTGAGGCCACGCTGACTCTGTCCCGCTCAAATGGGAGCGCAGCTCAGTGCGCGCTGGATATATACTGACTGGGAGCACTGCCCGCAGGCACTACATACAGCAGCTCCCCCCCGCTCCCCCGCTCCTCTCTGCTCCCCCTGGAATCAGGCAAATGTGCTCTCCACCTTCAGTGAGGGTGCACTGGAGCCACTGCTGCGATAGTCCAGGTTATTTCTGACTTCCTGAAGAGCGCTGTGTGGGACAATAGTCTGTGTTCGCTGGTCTAAGTCGGACCAGTTACTTATGGAGCTACAATGCCCCCAGCCCTCCATCTGACATTTTGACAGTGTTGGTTGTTTTGATTTGTTTAAAGAAATGAACACTTAGCAGTTGTTTATTATTGACTAAAGATTTGTCAATTATTATACAACTATAATAATTGACAAATCTTTAATCTAAAATAATATATCTGCTTGATTTTCTTTATTCTTACCTTAATCTACATCAAACAGTGACATGTTTTTTTAATGTACTACTGAAATGCACTGTATGATAATACTTTCATACAACTTGCAATAATAAATCTTAACAAAACAAATGACACATAAAATCTGGAACAAGGTCGAAAATGAAATGTGAGTGATCGGAGGGGCCGGTAGCATAGATTGGCAGCCTCTCTACAGTCAGTCTACCCCAGGCAGCAGTGGCTAGGTTTGCCACTACCACGTATGGAGTGACTTTAAGTAATGCACATAACTAGGAAGCGACTTTGAGTGTCTGGAAAAGACTAATGCATGCAAATCAGACTTTGAGAAAAAAAAAATCAGCCAAACTTTTGGGCACTGATCATTATTATTATGAAAGTGCTCCCCCACCGCCACAAAAAAGTTATGCTAAAAGTTTTGTTTTTCTTTTCCAAAACAAATCCAAAATGCCTTAAAACAATTAAAGAGACACATTTCAACAAATGCGGTGATATTTTTACATCACAAATTGGGAAGAGATCTTGTGATCTAATTTCTGCTTCTTCTAACTATTTATACCAAATGTAGGCTCAATTTCCATCCTAATTCGTCCATCCCTTCAAGCCGTGCTCCCTGTGCCTGTGGCAGGCTGTGGGTCAACCCCAGGTCTGCCTCCTCTGGCTGGGTGGGAAGCGCACATGCATGCCAGTCCCTTTGAGAAATGTCAGTGTCCGTGTGCCGAGAAAGTCGGGGGCCCTTCACGAGCCATCAGGCCCGCTGTCACACCGAGGCGGCCAAATGGAGACTGACAGGCCACTCCATAGAGCCTAACCATCTGTACCAAATGTGACAGGAGGGGAAAGAGGATGTCTGGTAAATCAGCAGCAACGACAGGAGCCACTACTGCAGCGAGAAGGAAGTGGACGAGGACTCTCCACATCTTACAGCCACATGGGAGACAATGTCAGTTTTTCTAAGGGGCTAAGAGACTTCTGGGACTCTAGGGAGACAGTCTCCCCACAAATGTTAGGTGCTAAGTGAGGACTGACTTCTTCATAGATCTATAGCAACATGGTGTAACAAGTTCTACCCTATAAAGCTGTCAGGATTTTACAAGAAAACTATAAAAACTAGAGAAAAAGAAAAAAAGACCAAATATTCCACATCCCATGAACAAGCATTCAGCAAAATATCTCCATCCGTAAAGTTGGGGAAATGTGTTCTTTTGCTGTTTAAAGCAAAATAACTTGTAACTTGTGTGCAGATAATGGATAAAGTGTATTCAAGCAAAAGAGCAAAATGGCAGCTAGAAAAGTTCTAACTGCAGCATCTGACATTTCATGAATCCGATGGCCCTTTGTGCAGCCGCCTTAACCACTACTATCGGCTGCACGTGAGTCACTTTTTGTTTCCATTTTTCTGCTGAACTTATCTCAGTTCAAACTTATAACAACCAGAACGTTGTATTCACTTATTCTCACACTGCCTTATCTGCCTCCAAAGGGAAAAGTAGCGATTCAGATGTCAGTGCATTGGCTCTAACGCTGAAGTCTCGTGGAGAGTTGAGGGTGTAGCGCGGGTCCTTATGGAGCAGCATCTGGAGAGGCTGACAGGAGCACTCTATTACCGCTCTGAGAAAGGAACCGCAGGGCTGCACCAACACTACCCACACTACTGCTACCAGCCAGACCCAGCTGTGCTCATGCCTCCCAAGGAAGACGCAAACACAACGCACTCCCGACGGCATGCAAATGACGTGAGAACACCCGCACGCACCAAACAAGATGGACTAAGGTGGAGGATAGAAAGATTGACCCAAGTTAACCAACCTTCAACCTCAGTGAGTTGTCTGCTTCCGAGTTTTAGGCCTGAGGTGGAATAGCTAACAGCTCCACTCTTAGCCTGCGCTGCTGGGCACATTAACTAAACTCATATCGCTCTCAGCCACTATCAATTATTCACCAACGCTCCACCGTTTCCCTCTTTCTCCTCCTTTTCAAAGAGAGCAACTCCAGGAGCCATTTCCAGCTTTACAAACACACACGCAACAAAACACCCACATTTCTCTGGATTATTCCTAAAGTATCCACTGTGTTACAGATTCTTAGATGTGCTCTTTTGTTCCCCCTCTTACGAGCATCTTAGGTGAATGTGATAGATCCTGTAAGAAGAACCAAAATCAAATCGGTAAAGCTAATTCCCAGACCGATGCTTACATGCTTAGACCATAGCACTACTGCATCTGGACGTTCTTTAAGCTCCACTGCAGAACATTCCAGATCGTATACTACTGTACTACTGTAGCAACTAAGCCGTCCTAAAGCTCAAAAGATAAACAAGCCAGCGTCAGCAAGCAGGCTCCTTCTGATCAGCGAGGCACAGACAATGCTATGTTAATAAGATAAAGCTCTCACAAGAGGATCAGATGTTATTTAAATCCATATTACACTACCATTTTGATTGTTTTTAATGTAGTTTTCTTCATATCAGGTCTTGCTGCTGTAGAAACAATTGTCTGTCATCAAGCAGGAGTCCACAGAACCCACAGTGATGCCTGAGGAAGGATACGTAGACTCAGCTCAGAGTTCGTCTGGGTACAGCTCCTGTCTTGAGAGGTGAGGACGCTCTCTTTGAGGTTGATATCAATTTGAAAGAAAAGTTGACACAAAAGAAGGGATTTAATGATATGAAAATGTCCCTGCCGCATGTCCTCTTTTTTTTTTGGTGTTGGAAAAAGCAAAACAAAGGTAAAAAAGAATCTTCTATTGATGGCTAAACAAATGTTAAAATGATTATTGTAAAAACAAAAACAAAGGTCCTAGAGATGGTCAAAATGACTAGTATTGATTTAGAATAGTGATTATGGTAAATATGAATCATTATGTAATCACTGCTATATATATTTATATTATCTTTCTAGTCTATTTAAGTAGACTGTTTTTTCTTCTTCCTTTTACACTTTCCTTTAATTTAATTTAATTACCTGATTACTTGAGATGTATGGCACAGTATGTCATGTGAAGTATATTTCTGAGTATTCTCTGCTGTCTCCTTTGTTTGGATTACACTGGTTGTATACACTATGTATATACCCATTCCTTTTTACCTCATGTCTGCCATCCTCCTTAATGACCCATTAAGACAAAGAGGTGGGCTCTTAACTGATGTGAGTGGCATCCATGGTCGTGAGGGAACAGTGCTGGAAGCGTTCAATGAGACATTTTGAGCATTACACTTAAATGAGCACTCACAATTACAAAGATGAAGGCAGATGAAGACTGGCCACTGTCCAAAGTGGAAATGCAGCCTCTGAAGTGAGCTGGGTGGATGTCTGAAAAGGGCAGATGTCAGAGTTCAGCGCTGAATGGCTTCTGACTTTTCGGAGTTTGCTCTGCAGATATCTGTGCCCTTCACTGAGCCTTGGTAAATGGAAACATCAGATATGGATTGATGGCTTTGAATTCTCGGCGTGAGGGGCTTGTGACAGAGGTATTCAGTTGGAAGAAGCCGCAGCTGAGGCCTATCATTGACTGTTTATCATACACAAGTGTCAGTGTGTATGGTGCATGGAGAGGTGTGCTATGGTTTGGTGACATGCAGCAGCTGGTGCCTCGCCTGATGGCTGTCGCCCATCGTCTCAGACTCCAAACCTCTTGTTTCCACAGCTGCCCCAAA
Source organism: Gobius niger (assembly GCF_951799975.1). Taxonomy (NCBI): domain Eukaryota; kingdom Metazoa; phylum Chordata; class Actinopteri; order Gobiiformes; family Gobiidae; genus Gobius; species Gobius niger. The sequence continues at coordinate 11,378,733 of NC_136870.1, read as the reverse complement.
CCCTGCCGCGGGAGGTGGGGTCTCTGTTGCCGAGGCACCTGTGGGTGTCACCTGATGGGGGAAAGGAAGTGGAATTGAAAGGAAGCAGCCGATTCTGTCAGAGTGAATCAAGAGTCATGTCCATCACACCACTGACCTTCAGGCTGCGTTTGTGCACAAGCACATATATGTGTGAGTCTCTAAACAACTGTAGTCACCAAATCTGTAACTCTGCATATTAACTCACTGACCCACAGGGAGGGTGCATATGTTTTTTCATCAATGCAGCCTGTGTGAGCCCATGTGTGTACACACTGATCCCAGAGTGACTGTGTCCATAAACACACTGCCCTCCAGGGCCGAGCTGGGCTTAACTGTCTATCTCTTCTGCTGCACTGATATCTGCTGCAGAGCTTCAGTGACTTCTCACAGTCCTTCACAGTAACTGTCATTGTCTAAGTCTGACCAGGTCACCCTCTGTCCTGCCAAAAAGTCAAGCAACGCCTTTATGCTTGGGGAGTGTACTGGTATTTGTATTTTGTTACGACCACCAAACCTTTTACCAACAGCCCTGACCTGATGTGACATGTGTATCATATTCATCTTGAGCTTTCAAATCTGTCACCATGTCAGCCTGACCAGATGTGTTTCAATTTAGTGATGAGTGCGGACTAAGAAAATGGTGCACCACTTTGATGTGTTGTGTCACACATTTCTCCTCTTATTATCATTGTGACGCTGCTCTCCAGATGTGCTCCCAGAGGGAGCATGGCCTCTGCTGTCCGAGCTTCCAGCACACACTGGCGGTATGACCAAGGTGCTTTAAAGGAGTACAATAATGAATATGTGGCCGTAGAGTGCGGCGAACTGCTGCAGAAAGCTGTTGGAGCTCTGGCTGTCCATGCGGGAGGAATTGAGGGAGACAGCGACTAAAGCCCTTAGCTCTATCCCTTGGGGTGCCTCGGCCTCCCCAACTACAAGTCCATGTTTTAGCAAACCATATGTTCACCCTCCGCTCCTGCTCACACCCTCCCCTCCCACCCAGTTAGCAAATAAACAAGTCAGGAAGCTATAGCTGGGGGGCGAGTCTTGTTCTTCTCTCACTTGCTGTCTCTCTCACCCATTTTCACAAACGCAGACTTGTCCTTGGACTCAATCAAATCAAAAACTCAATTTGAGTGGTTAACAAGTCGCAGTGATGGACATTATTTCCAAAGTGCAATATCTTTTGCCAACAGCAAAATATTCTGTCTCCATAGAATCTTTATGTTTAAAACCAGCCAACCCTACATGCTTCAAACATTTCTTAGTTTATGTTTTATTTCGGAGGGGAGAAGATCTTATTTGTGTCCCCCGATGCGTGTTACAAGAAGGGACCATTTTTGATTCACTCTATACTCTGGTGCTGGTTTCATATGTAGCCACAGCTGGCCTTGGGGCAGACTGACAAAAGTGCAGCTGCACAGATTACCAAAAATCGCTCATTCCCTTACGGTTCAGGCACAGCCTGCCAACCTTCCTACATCTAACGAGATCGTGAATTCACAAGGCGGTATGTCGTATTAGTTTGTCAGTACATTTTTCAGTCTTCTCTCAAATGTGTGTGTGCACAAAGAATATATATGACAGGTCTGATTGCTATTGCAATACATTTCCATAACAATGCAGCCCTGATGATTCAAAGCTAGAGCAACACAAAGAGGGTGTATGAGTAAATAATCTATTCACTCTTTTAAATGGAGAATATGTTGATTTGCATAAATCCTTGAAAAGTCTCTCAGGTATGTCTTATATAAGACAATAGAGAATAATTGTTCTCAGGATTTTGTTTGCCAAGATGCCTATATATCGTTTAGGCAAAAAGTTTTTGAATGTGATTTTACTGTATGTATGCAGGCCACTTTGAGCCGAGTGGTGTGGTACTGCAGTGAAGACAGACAGATGGTCAGTGTGAGCACCGGGTTCAGTCAGTGCTCCCTTTGGGCAGAGAAACTGTCCAGAGATGGACAGCTGTGCCCAGGGCAGGGCATATACTGTATGTAGAAGAGAAATCACACAGTGTATTTATGTCTCCCTTGGGGGGCTCTGGATTCACTGACCCCGCCATCCGGCTGCAGACAGTTCTTACAAGGTCAGCCACGACCAGTGCTTTGAAAATACAGCTTCATCTAATATGTCCTTAATTAAGACCGAGCAGATAAATGCAGTTCTGCAGTCACTACTGAGTAGTCCTGCGTAGGTTTTTGGCTCATGCTGTATATACTGACCGAGTGCCTGCCTAAATGATAACCCCGCTGAGTCATGAGTGCCCTTCTGTGGGACTGGAGTGCGAGGCCAATTGACCAAATCAGTGATCTTTAAAGCGGCTCTGTGGGCCTCCTCCCTCTCACTACAGTAACACTGACACACTCCTCATCCACCTCTCTCTAATCAAGGAGCAGGCAGGACTTGGGGTCGTCGTGGCGACACTAACGAGAGGCGACAGCTCCTCAGCGCTCGGGGCAACGACCAGCTCGGCTGTCGAGACGCAGAGAGAGTCCGCCAGGCACGCACTCAGGCAAGGTTGGCTGTTTGGGAGGGGGCGAGAGGGGAGGAGGACAGGGCCTGAGCTGGTGGTGTACATGCAGAGATCATATAGAAGAAACTATGAGGGAAAACACTCAAACTACGGTATATGCAATTTTGTCCATTACATTTTGTAGAAAATAAAAAATAACAGTTTCTATGACAGCTACACAAACTCAAGTCAGCCTTCTCTAATCATGGAGCCCGGGGGCCTACTCGCACACTGCCCCCCCTCTGCTCTGCCCCCTTCTCCTCCTCTGGAACACAGTTTAACTTCTGTCATTTAGATGAAGCAAGTGAGTCAGTCGAGCCACAGCGAGACGATGTGACAGGCTGGTAATGGACAGGACAAAGAGGGGATTTATGAAGTATTAGTAAACCTTAATAATTCACTAAGAGGGAAAGACCCCAGGAGTCCCCTCTCTCTGGCTCTGGTCCCAGTGCTGACAGACGTTTACAGCCAGAGCTTCTGCGTGCTGTCAAATATGAAAAGGATATTAATCACGTGAGGAATTAAAGATGTTCCAATGTCATAGTGTATGGAAAGTATAAATATTTGATTAGCAACTGAGCTTTTGAGATGGTTTTGATTGATAACTATGTCCTGATGCTCATCCAGCACCTCTACTGCTAATATTAGGTAGAGTGTGAGTAATTCTATTCTTAGTGTTATTAACAGTGACGGGGCATTTCATCAGCAGCAGCAAAAAACAACTTCTTTTTTCGTTATTTCAGCAGTTTTAGTATTTTCTAATTGACAAAATTACACCTTAAACAGTTATAGATGCTCAAAAGGAGTTGGCTGAAGCAAGAGGCTTGTGAGCGCCCACTCCACCTTCAACGTACTAAACATTTACATTTCACAGTGATACAACGTCAGGACTGCATCCACAACAAATAAGAATTTAGCACTAAAATAGTCTATTCTTGGAGTAGAGAAGTGTCCTCAAAAAGAAGAAAAAAAAGATGACATGACTGGAATGCATGTACTCAGCTGCCTACATTTCCCATAGGGAGGAATTATTTACATTAATAAAAGCATCTTTACACAGTTTTACGTTAGATATTATGTTACCTTTTCTTACAAATAGAATGAATAAAAGTGATGGAAGATATAGAACAGCATTGTGCTTGAGTTAAGGGGCATGTGTATTATATTACGTTTGCTGATGGTTTAATGGTGTAGATCAGCAACTGCAGTCAAGAGCTACAAACTGTCTTGAAAAATATCAGCATTGACTTAGAGGGGGCCTCTTCACTCGATTGTGTACTTGGACTCTTGTCTCTGTGATACCTGCTCTGAGGCAGACACAAAAGACTAATTCCTTAAATTTCGGATCGCTTTTCTTCCCCGCATCACTGGCCATCAATTAAACACTATCAAAGGCTAACAGGTTTTGATCCGCTGGACAGCAGTGCTGAAGGGTAAACCTGCCCCCACACACCTCTGTCCCACTGCCCCATTGCGTCTCTTTCCCAAAAACAAACAGCGTGCCGTTAATTTCCTTCAGCTGTCATCTCCGTGATGACTGTTGCCGGGCTGTGAGTGGCAGGTGCAGTCATTAGATCCCCAGATGCCCCCCATGGCTGCTCTTTTTGCCCTCTTTGTGTGTGCGCTGTTGTGATGGGAGGAGCGGGGGCTGCGGAGGAGCCGTGATGCTTGTCAGTACTAAGGCCTAGTCCAGTCTGCTGTGGCCTGGTGTGACAGCACTACTGTCCGTCCAACGCACTTCTGACCCTCTCCCCCTCTCGCCTGCCTTCATGGCCCCAAGAGACGTAGAGGTTGATGGGGACTGGCACCGCAGGGCCCTCCTTGGCTGGTGCTTTGCTGGTGGTCTCTGTGGCCTATTAGTGTCTTGCTATAGGCCTGTCAGACTGACAAAACAGGGGCCTGTCAAATTAAGTAGGGGCTGAATATCGGAGATATGTATTCAAACGCACCACGGGGAGGTAGAGCCGAGGAGTGCTGAAGAGAACCAGGATGAGGCAAGCACCGGTGCTAATGTAGACACTAAGTGAGAGTGACAGGTCGGGAGCTGATCGGAGGGAGTGGAGGAGAGGGAGGCGGCAGGAGAGTGAAACAGTAGCTCCACTTGATAATGGTGGTGTGGTTGTCCTGAGGAGACTTGTTAAGGGCCAGTCCAGACAGAGCCAGACAGCCACCATTCCCAAGGATCTGAACACAGGTAAACTGCTCCAAGTTTGGCCAAACAGCTCCGAGTTACAGCACTTCTCCTCCTAATGAGATCAGACTGATGAGCGCTCTGTGTGCCTGTGCACGCGCCTCTCACACATCCCAAACCACTCAAGTATTTACCCAACAATATCTGCTCCTCTGTTTTCAGCAGCACCTGCACCCAGGGCTCTGCACACTCTGTGGGCTGTACATAACTAGAAAAAACAAGCATTTATCTGAACACCGAAGGCATCTTGCACAATCTTCTTGTATCATTGCGTGGCAGCTGAAACTTTTCATCTTCTTCCTGACTTGACCTCTGGAGAGGTATAGGTGGCTGCTGCTTTAGGGCAGGCCATTATAAAGCATTACACAGCTAAACTCTGTCAACAGCTCAGCTCTAGCACACTCTGGAAATAAACCATGCCCTGTTTGACTTCCTGATGGAAGGAATAAGGAAATACAGCTGCAGCATGAAGGCGCAGCAGCATCTAGTGTTGTGGTAGCTGTTTGGCGAAGTGCGCCGTGGAGCTGCCGTGCGTTATGTAGCTGTTTGGTGTGTGCGGGAGAGAGGGCCTCTCTCTCTCATGTCGCGGTGCGTTGCTGAGACTCAGAGCCTGATGCACTGTGGCAGCTCCCCCCTCGCAGCCACAGGCCAGCCCAGAGCCACTGCAGATGATAGTTTTAATTGCTTTCAATCTTTCAGGCTAGTCCCTGCCCAGTGGCGCAGAGTGCTTGTGTGTGTGTGCACACGTGGCCACTATTGTCTGTGGATGCTCACACATATGTGCTGTGTGTTTGATGAATGTTTGTCCATTACGAGAGGAAAAAACAGAATAAAGGCCTCGCAGTGCTGCATCTGACGCACAAACACTGAGAAAACATATGTTAATCAAGCTATTCCAGAAGTGTGCCTATAAAATGATTAAAGAGATGACTCTGCTCTATACAAGTCATGTGTTATAAATAATAAAGTGTAGGCTTTTCATGCAAAGACCTCAAAACACTCTCCTGCTCTTAAAAGCATTTGGAATGTGGTGAACTACAAAACCAAGTCATCAATTATTTAAAGTACATGTCGACATAGCATAACACAACATAGAAAACAAATGGCAATTAAAATGACAGCTTTTTAGTGAAATACTAAAAAGCTCAAATGTAACTCTTACTATGTTGAAAATCATGTCCTAGAATCTCTCAGAATATTACCAATACACTTTGGTGTTTAAAAAGATTCTTCCTCTTATTTGTACTTGACCATAACTGAATCTGGACAGTCGTGCTGAGATTAGAAATATCGTATGCAGAGGATTTCTAGCTGAGAGAAATGGTCATCTCTCGTTATTATGCTTCACAATGAACAGACACAATTTCATCATATATGTTCACCTGATAAAATTCCGATCAGATCATATGGTGAAGGTGGTGGGTTTGGGCTACTGAGTGTAGTTTTGCAAAGAACCAGATTATTTATAAATAATGGCTATCAAACGCAATCAGTGTGTCACAAAAGTGGAAAGTATTCATAGTATCGTGAACGAATTGTTGCCCTATTATCTATTAGAAGAATCTAGTCCTACACTGTAATATGTTCTCCATGTTTCTATGATTAGAATTTGACTCTTCAATATTCCTCGGGGCCATGACAAAACTACCAGCTACTGTAGTTACTGTAAAACCACAGGACATCACTCACTGACCTACTGTGAGATCCGTGTAGTGCATTTAGACAGCGCCCCATGTCGAACAACCCCTTCCTCCCACTCCGCTCCTCCTCACAGCTCCACACACACACACGCTTTTGGCCGGGGGGTAAATTAAGCCCTAACATTCCCACAGAGGCTAATCTCCATCCATTTAGAGGGCTGTAATATTTAATCAGCAGTCCCCGGACCGCCTCCGCCTGCACTCGCTGTGGCGTGGCTCATATGTTCGCCGCACACAGCAGCCCAGGGGCGAGCGCCAAAAACCACAGCCACCCGGGTTCATCAGGATCGCTTCTGCTCTCACAGGCACGTGCCGCAGCAGACTTTAGGACATGGCCAGAGAGCCCGTGGAGAACAGTGGAAATGATTCAGTCTCACATCCAAATTAGGACACGTTTCAGGGTCTCCCCGCACTTACACGCTTATCAGTTCATTTATTTCATATGATTTGTTGAGTCTACCAGAGATTCCAAAGGGATTGAGTCAAGTGAGTGAAAAAACATTCAGATTAAAAGCATGTTGCAGTGAGTTATTATGATAGGATGCATTTATTTAAGTGTTGGCTAAGAAACTGTTTTTTATGGGGCTTGTTTTTGTGGGGTAAAGGTAAAAGATGTTTTTGTTTTCCCATTTCTCCGTTCAGTAACAATAGCGCTTTTGTCCGTCGTTGCAGGCCCAGGTCGTGTAGCCTTTTCTGAGGTAGACAGTGTGGTCGCTCCTGCCTGGAGGTATCACCTCGGCTTCAGCCAGCTGCTCGCACATGGACTCAGTAAAGGTCAGGACTCTCACCATCAGTGTGAAAAACTCACATGAAAAGGGTACGGTCCATCTGCCTTTATCGGCCGGGACTTGTGACCCCCCGCGTCTGCCCCGGCGTGTGAATGCATTTACGCGGCGGTGTGCGCAGGCCTGAACCTAGCGCGCTCGGACACCGTGCATCTGCTGTGATTTGCTGTTTACTAAACATAACATTTGCGCTGCTAAGTCTCAAGTGATAAAAGTGTCATGTGTGGGGGCCCGCGCTGCAACGCCTGCGCCCTGATTCGGACTGACTCTAATGGGACGGCCTGGTGAATTTTTCATACAGCCCAGAGGGGAGGACCAGAGACCACTGCCGCACCACGAGCTCTGAGGAGGACGGTGACAGGGTTAAAGAGGAAGGTGCCATTTACGCTTCCCGTTTGGCTCTGGACAACTTTCGACAGCAGATTTCCCATTTCAAAGCCCATAGAAAACGAGTGCTGATATTGTTAGACTTTAAGATTCAATGACCTGTCCTAGAATTGACAAGAAAGCCGATTGAATTGACATAATACTAATGGCTACCAGTTACTATTGGTTGCAGTTGCAGAGCACAGACTGGGACACATGCAGAGCCAAAAAGACACTAATGTGAAAGTACCAGAACCTTAAATTATTTTTACACTTTAGCAAATAAGACTTTATTGATTGGCCAACAACATACCCAACTCAAAAGGGTGAGGCTTGAAGAGTTTGACCTTTTTTCTAAACACAATGAACAAAAGTCACCTGAATCGTGGCCAAGATCCTAATTTAATGGTCTGAAATTTCTGCAAGAAAGCTCTAAAAAAATTATCCATCTGTTCAGTGCACACATGCCTAACGCGGCTCTCTCAGATCGCTCATAGCACTGTCTTGCTTATGCAAATATGTTTTGCCTGGAAATCTATTTGGAGTTGCTCGAAGGAATCCAGAACGGCCCTCCTTCTGTCCGCCCCGGCCGCCTCACGCGCTGCTCCTCTCGCCGTCTATGTCCTCTCGCGTGGAAGACATTTCACCAGCTCCACACGCGCGCCACACATATACCCAGTGAGCACCGCCGCCTTCCAGCACCACGGGCCAATATGCAGATCTGGTAGGCCCGCAGACTGCCGGCCCTGTCCGCGAGCGGGACAGGCAGGCCACAACTGTTTGTTCACTGGGATTATACATGCAATGCACAGGGGAAGGATTTTCCACTGACTGAGCAGTGATCCGAGCATCCCAAGCACAAGGATCAAATCTGCTGATTGCAACCTGTGTGGAAAAAAAGGACTGGTCTGGAAAGACAATAGAAAATACAAAGTAATTTCAGTAATATTTATAAGATAAGATAGCCTTTATTGATATCACAATGGAGAAAATTATTGTGCATGTTATAGGCATTAATACAATTCATTTATACAGATTAATTTAATCGAGGTCCGTTTGAGCTACAGTAACAATAATTACAGATTAAAAATAGCAATAAGAAAAAGTGGTTTACCATGAAAAGAATAGGGGAATATAGAGTTACTGAAGAATTATTTTTCAACCAACTCAAACCAAAAATCGTACCTATAGTTTGATGACGACTTACCAGTACACAGAGACACACAAAGAAGCCGGCTGTGTGTTTGTGTGGACTTAAGGGCTCAGAAGCTGAGGCCTGGGCAGATGGTCCACAAAGGTGTTACCACACAGTGAGTGGGCACTGCGATTGATGCATTCCAACATCCAAGAAGGTGGAACATTTGGTTGCTGACCCGCAGTCAGAGCTCGTCGGCCCTGCCTTCGCTTCTCCTCATTTAGACGCTGCTGCCAAAGAGAGCCGACGGTGGTTTTCAGAAACACGCGCAGTTTCTCAGCCTCAAGGGACCGGGTGCCTGGGCGCACTGCAGAGGAAAAACTTCTGTTTTGTGTAAGGAGGTCACAGAGAGAGGAGGAAGTCAGGGCTACAGCGTTACACTTGGATGGACAACATTTGACCCTCAGCTGATTCTCAGGGGCTTTTATTAGTGTAGCAGTTCCATATGACTTGGTTTATGCAAGTTACATGTAACACATCCATCTCATTATGGCTTCTGCCCTTATTACAAGAAACATGCTTCGTACTGAGCCATTAAATCAAAGCACAAAAAGACAAAGGACGTTTTAAACCAGAAAGTCATAGTTACATTAAATTACTGTGTGCATACATAGATATAAAGCATTGAACAAATTATTATTTCTTCCAAATGTGTCACGGGGGCATGATTGTGGAGAGGGCCGCTACACTTCAAAGAATAACACTTTCCCCCAATTATAAACATTATTATTAATGCAGACTGTGTAATTTCATTTCAGAGCCAAAAGCTTTCTTACATCATTGGAAACACATTAAACTCATTAACAGACTTTGGAGTCAAAGACAACGTTCTTAAAAATAGAAGTGTAATAGACTGCAGTCATTATAAGGGACCATTCTAAACTAATGCAGTACAGTAAACATATTTTTAACTTTTATTATGTATTGATTTATTTGTAATTGGTTTGTTTAAAAAAATATGTGTAAAAAAGCTTAAGAAAAATATATGAATTAAACTGTTTAGATTGATTAAAACCATGATTAACAGTAATACACTGAACAAAAATTATTAATTGATGTAAGATCAGGTACATTATTGCGATGTATATAAAGCTCTGTCCACACAGCAGGGCAGAGCTTTGTCTCCATTGACGAGAAATACATGAGATGACTTGGAACTTCTTCCCCTCATCTGCCCAGTCTCTTTGGACTGTTTATCTTTTTCAAACTGCAGTCCGTCATTCTCACTCCTGCTGCAACAAATTAACCTGATAATTGTAACAGCTTCTTGACACTGTGATGAGATGCCACATAAACCTTGTATTCTTAAGCTAACATAGTAAAGCAAAGACAATGACCCACATTACTCCAACACACACCTCTGTAGCCCGTTCTCCTCTCGACTCAGGCTTCTGTCAGTCATCATCTACCACCATCACGTTCCCGCTCAGGTCATAGCTGACGGTGGCCCAGTCAAAGATGTTGCCCTTTGGGATTTTATGTCTGTAGTGCCAGGCCTGGATCATGCTTCTGGACAGAACATAGTCCCACATGTTGAGGTCGGTGAGCTCGCCCACAAAGCTCTGCTGCGCCTCCAGACCCCCCAGGTGCTTGTCGGGGTCCTGTCCCAGCAGCACAGTGCCTTTAGGTCGGATTGTGTGTCCCGGTTTGTACACCTGGTACGTGCTGCGCTTACCCTCGTACCAGAAGGCAGCCAGGCCGGTGCGGGACTCCCAGCTGAGGCAGAGGCTGGTGCGGAAAGTGCCCAGAGGCGGCAGGTGGAAGAAGGCTCCGTCACCGCTCATGTAAAAAGCGATGCGCCCGTCCCTCTCACGCCACACGTTGAGCTCGTCATAGTCAGGAGTGCGGTATGCAAACAGGATGATCTGCCGCTCCTCTGGCAGCTCTGTGGCCACTCGCATGCACAGAGTAAAGGCCTTCAGAGCCATCTCCTTCTGAGGGATCAGGGCCACGTAGCTGAAGTCTGTCTCATAAGGAAAGATCAGGACTTTGTCACTGAGGCCCACTGCAAAAGAAAAGGAGTAATTGTTTTTGTTGTATTGCCTGAAATGATACTTAGTTGTTCTTTCTTACTTTGAGTTGCTGAGTTAGAGGTCAAACACAAGGCCAACACAGAAAGCAAATGAGCAGATTTCTGCTGAAACACAAGATTCTTAAAACATTCAACACATAAATGTCCATCATTGAAATAAAACATTGCCCTACCATTTTGATGCTTGTTGCTGAGGCCTGCGTCCTGAGCTCAGTGCTCTTCCCTTGTGGCACCAGCCAAACGTCAGCTCTTCAGTGGACACACAATAGACTCAGTGTTTGAAGGCGACTGATGGGTGCGACACTCTTTTTATGTGTGTGTCTGTATGTTGCACGGGAACATGCAGTGCCAACAGTGGACAGCCTTGACTGACGTCGCTCTCCTATTATGCCTCCTTGGTATTGTGTGTCAAAATTATTTTATTTATTTCTTATTATTACGTCAATATTATCTTGATCACAATTAATTATCCACTGAAGTAGCTTTTAATATCTCTTGTCATTGCTGCGTATTGTAGAGGTCACTTCCACCCCACAATAAAATGTCCTTCATTTTATAAGATCAAATAAATCAGACGGACAAAAATTTTACTGTTTAATGAGGACCAACAAAAAACAAGCAGGAATTTATGATATTAACATATCTACATTTAATACAGTTTCTTAAACGCTGGGACTTCTCAAAAGAAGGGGAACCCTATTTTGTCAAGAATTCAAATTTCACAAGGTACACAAGCAAACTATATACATCACTTTTAAGTGAACCAACAGCCGAACTCACCACAGACACAAGCTCAAGAGCAGGTGAACTAAAATCAGTTCATTACAGGAAATGCAGAACAGCACTCAACACAGAATAAATGCTCCTTCCAGCATCATCATAAATCCGTAACTCGTTTTTCACTTAAGAGTCCAACTGATTGTTTTCTGAAGTAACAATTGAAAGGAGGAAAATTTCCATTTTATTGTCTATCAGAGGAAGTGTTGAGTGAGTTTAGATCGCCAAGTAAAAGGCCATTTTTAACATTAAATATTTCATGAACAACACAGAAGCAGCTCTTTGAGAGATTGTAAACTTGACATTTCATTGTTTTTTCCATCAGCAAACTTTACTATCCAGCAATTTCTGTCTGCAGTCTTTGTAGAGGCTTCAACAGCCTTATTTTACACAAAAGCTTCAGATTAAGTAGAACATTGTATACATTCAATTTATTTTTCTGTAAAATGGCGCAACATGGATTTGTCTTGGTTTTTAGTGACTGAAAACGACCAGCAATAATAATTTTGTAGCGCCATCTAGAGGCAGATAAGGTTAACAGTTTGATTGAGTGAGGCTATATACTCGTTCTGTTGATATTCTACAGTAGAAGAGTAGCTCATCTTTGTATGCACTAGAAGAAGGTACAATTGATATTCTGATCTCACATGTGTCCAGCAAATGAACAAACATTTACTAAATACTAGTAGTAGTTGAACTGAATAATCCACATACTAGATTCTTTGTGTGTGCTGAGCATACTGTGGGCATCTGTGAAAACACTGCAGTGCAAAGTTTATGCTTCATAAGAATCGTGGCACTAAGAAACAACAAGAGTTTGTCAATGGGCCAATGTATAAAGATAGGCCGAACATCTTGAGAAAGATAAAGTCAAACAGTTCAAGAGAACAGCAGGCCTTGGACAACCAGCTGTAAACCGCCAAGATCAAATGTTGGGAGAAGACACACCGCTTCTTGATGATAATCCAAAGTAAGGCTTCTCCAGATAGGGGTAAATGTTACATCCAGGCAAAGAGTGACCTGTTCTCTACAGTCTACAGTACAGTCCAGGCTCATGTCAAAGGGCTGAGGCTGTTCAGTAGTCCTCCACCCAGCCATTCTCCTGGATAAAGGCATCAATCACTTCTTTCATGGCCAGGTTGGGGATGAGCTGGTCTTGGGTCAGTGGACTTCTGGTCACCGGGTCAAAGTGGCCCACTCGCTAGATACAGAGGTTAATGAGGCGTCAGTGAAAGTTTCAATAGTAGATAAAGAAAGAACAAAATCAGGTTTGCTATAGGATTATATAAACTTGTTGGTTCTGTTATGTTATTATCATAACATTATCATGAGGATGAAATGAGATGGATATGGACCTGTAAGTGCTCCTCGATGTCCTTGCGATCGTAGGTGATTCCACTGGGTGTGATGCAGGGCTCCCTCATCAACTCGAAGCTGATTTTTCCGCACAGGTAATCTGGGATCTCCCGTTTCTGCAGCGGAACAAAATATTTTTTTGAAGACTTTTTGATGAGGTCAGATGAGAGTAAACACCATAACACCAGATGGTTGGTTACTAAAATAAAACAAAAATGTTGTTAAGTGTGTAGTCCTACTTTTCTCTTTTCATCCACTTGAGAAAACAGTTCATCCATGTCCATTAGGTACTTGTCCTAGAAAAACAAAGTGTAATTTACAGTGCTAAATCTGCATTATCATCTTTAAAACAAAGGACATGTCTATGGCAAAAATGAATAAGTATTTACAAGACATACATGTTTTGTGCCAATCTTTGTAGCATCTCCATTTTGATTATCATCCTGGCTTTTCTTGTATTCATCCATTTCTCTGTTTGAATGGGGAGAAGACAAAAACGTAGTACAATGACGATTTTTGTCTTTCTTTTTACAGTAGTTTATTACAAGATGACTCAGGACGCACCTTTCCTTCTCAGCCAAAATGAGTTTAGTCAGATAAGCATGCAGCTCATTCTCCTGATTAATTCTCCTCTCCTCAATGCTGTTCCAGCGTTTCTTCTTTGCAATGCGTAAAGCACTTGGAATGTCATCTCCAAAATTCAACCTCTGTTCTTTCGCCAGGTTGTAAGCTGGGAAGCACATAAAAACATACTTACAATACATTATATTGCCTTTGTTTGACATATAGGTGCCCTGTTAAGGATTTTCTTTCCTCTGACCCTTTTGCAGGTTTCCAATGGCCTCATCGTAGTTTTCAAGTTCCAAGTGACACTGCCCCAAGAAAAAGTGTGCCTTGACCGACTGACTGTCCAGCTCCAGGGCATGTTTACAGTCTGCCAGAGCCTTGTCATACTGCTGCAGTTTCACATGGCAAAGTGCTCTGTTTGTATAGTACACTGCCACTGAGGGATTGCGATTCTGGTAAGAAAAAACAGGAGAATTTAAGCACCTGACACATTACATATAATGATGCACATCGTGTCACAGTTTTGGTATAGATATAATACATGCCCTTTCAATGATCATACTCACAATAGCTTTGCTATAACATGTTGCAGCCTCCTGGTACTTGCGGCACAGGAACAGTCGGTTCCCCTGCTCTTTAAGCTCTTGTGCGGTGGAACTCTTCTCCGGGCTGCCGGCCATCTTCTCCACCGGCTCCGCGGTGCCCGTTTCGCCCTGCTTCCCTATCTTGTTCCCCGTCTCTTCGGCTGGCAAGTAGACTTGGTTAAGAATGCACTTTCTCTTCAAGATATCGCGCTGCGGGACACAGACATTGTGTGTGAAGTCAGGTCCTCATGTCTGTTCACTGCAATGCACCTGCAATGCGCGTCTAAACAGAGCAGCAGCTTTTGATAACGCCCATGACACTCCATTAGAAATACACCACAAATACAATCTTTGTGCGGCCTATTATAAACATTTCATCTGACAATAATGACCAGAAAATGAATTCCAAATATAATTACACGATCAAGCTAACCTTTGACTGGATTTAAAGGGAATGTGATGACTAGCACAAGATACAGGAGAACATCAGCTCTGCGCAGATGTCAAATGCATGCGTTAAATACTGTATGTTAAGAAGTGTCAGAAGCATAATAGTTGACCTGTCAACGTTGTCAACATAGGTTGTCAAATGAAAGTAATCATCTAAAATTAGTCACTGGTCGTATGCTAGCTGTATCGCTAGACTAGCTTTAGATTTGGCCCAGGCGATTACAATCGATAGTTTCGATCTTTACCAGTCCAAAGATCGCAAATAATAAAACCAAGTTTGATAAAATGTCATTTAACTATAGAGAACATTGACATTTTCTTAGCTTCCTACCGCTAGGCCAAATCAGGGGAAAAAATGCTAATGCTAGGTTAGCTTGGATTTCTTAGTATTCGCTGAATAATGTTGACATTTGCATGACTCTATTTACATTTTGATCTACCGGGGCTTTCGGTCTCACCTTTGTAAATAAATGTTCACATGTAAAGACGGGGATGCAGGGTTAATTTGAGCGAAATAGTCTTGGACAATTAACGCTGTATTCCTTCACCCGAGCAGTCATAACAGGTTGTTGTTG
The DNA here is from genome assembly GCF_951799975.1 of Gobius niger. Taxonomy (NCBI): domain Eukaryota; kingdom Metazoa; phylum Chordata; class Actinopteri; order Gobiiformes; family Gobiidae; genus Gobius; species Gobius niger. The sequence goes on along the minus strand of NC_136870.1, from coordinate 11,363,619 downwards.
TACTGACGTCAAGTGACGCACCAGCTACAGAAGCCGACAAGTCACGGTGCAAAGTCAAAGTGCAGAAGGTAAACTCAACAATTCTAAAACGTATCCATGAATTTAACAGTGATACAACTGTCTTCTAAATAAATGGGTTCAAACATTTATATAAGCATTTAAGATTTGCGTTACAACATAGGCGAGTTATAATCGCACACATAAGCAGAGGGCGCTCTAGGACAAACAACGGGGTTCACGGATGCCAGTGGTTGGAGAAGGGACATCATTTGGATGGCATGTTCTCTCAGCAAACAGCAGAAGACGGGAATTTAGTCAAAAATATATACCAAAGTAGGAGTACTTTACTTATAAATAATTGTACTCAAACAGGGCTGAAAGAGAAAGAAGAGAATGTATTGTATTTCTTTTCTTGTAGTGACATAATTGCAATAAATATGAAATAAAGTGAAAATGTGATATTTCCAAACCTGCTTCAGATTTACGCACAGTAGGAAGAGTAACCAAAGCCTTTACTCGTAGCACTGATACTACAAAATAATAATGCTTCATAATAATACATTTGTCAAGTACAAGTGAGACTGTTCAGTTTATTCAAAAGGTTGAATTCATTGCTACCCTCCACTGACACTGTGCGATTTCTGATTAGAAGTAAACAGACGTAAATGCCTATATGACATAGTCTGTTGCAAGCTATGTTCTTTTAATTTTATTTTCATGAATTTTATGTCCTATAGTTCAATATCATGACATTTTGTAACTTTAGATACTTACTTTTAGGAAAAGAAAGAAGCCCCATAACGCTGTCATAATGAGCCACCCACAGAGATGTAGCCACACACAGACTGGTGGATCCATGCCCCCTGCACTCCCATAAGCCTTTATATTAAACATAAAAACATTTGTCATTCAAGTTTATCCGCTGAAGAATTAGCAGGGCTGTGACCATATACAAGACAATTTTAATCCTAGCCTGTCGGGTGCCTGTGAAGAGATCAGAGCTGCAGATTAGGGCACATCCCCTGAGTAAACAGTGTTATTGCGGGGCCAGAGACGAGCCAGCACCATTGGGTCCCCCCAGCTGTGTTTATCTGTGCCACTGAGTTCCCCTGATCTCCCAGAGCAGCCAACAAACCCTCCTGGAGTCCGACACATTCACTACAGAAAAACATAGAAACAGGACAACATGGGGTAGCCTATGTTACTTATACTTGGAATTTGGAAGCAAACTGGTAATATTAGTTTGAGTTGCCTAGATGTATTGATGTTCCATGATTTCGGATTTGATTATTGATTTTTGTCAGTACTCAGTAATTGTGCGGTGAAGCAGTTGGACTCCAAACTATATTGTAAAACACAGTTCGAACAATATTTTAAAGGGGATAAAATGGGGAAAAGCATAATGAATCAGGCAGACATACTCCAATAAGTGCTTGCATAATATGTGAGCTTTTTGTTAAGCTCCTGACGTGTGCCATGTTGAATATGTTCTTTTGAAGTAGCTAGTGTTTTCTTTTAAACCAGTCCTAACCGTCGTCCTTGGCCTCCCCGGCAGACCCACCGGCTGCCCGCTGCACCAGCTGGCTCAGTCTCCCGTCCCCTTGGCAACCAGACCAGGAAGCTGCCCGGTTTCTCTGGCACGACTCAAAGGCTGCCACTTCCTGATTGATTCTGTTCTTTCTCTCCGTCTATGTAGTCGTTTTCCCATTTGGCAGTGCGCTCTGTCGGTTGGCGCCAATGCATCTGAAAAGACAGAAAGGCTGAACACACTATCGGCCGCGTTAAGGGAAGCCTTAAGTTCAACTGGCTGAGACAAAAGCGGTATTTATCCACAGTGGTGGCCCTTTGTCCGATGGCTTGCTCATTTGGAGAAGGGAAAAGGCTCATAGACTTATTGCAGTTTGTTCAAGTGGATCTGAATGAAACGCGTCGGACAAAAGAGCTGAACTGTCTCTGCGGCCTACAATACAAATTGCACATAATTAGTGTTTACAGTTATGTTCAACTAACAACATAAACACTGGCATCTAAACTTGGGCTACGCAAAAATGGGATATTCCTTAAACTCTTACCCCGCGTTAACCAAGCACATTTTCTCCAGTTCAGCTACACCCAAATCTAAAATCTTTTTGACTGGAGAGCAGCAGTGTAATGCCTCATTTGAAAGCTAAGACCTACAATACTGATTGTAACTTTGTCACAGCGTTTTCCTCACATTTTTGAAGCGTTTTTGTCACTTTTTCGGCACATTTTTGTCTAAAAAAGCACAGACACCCACAGACATGCCCGCGGACACCCACAGACATGCCCACAGACACCCACAAAGGAGTCTGTGGGTGAGGAGTTAAATGACTGACGTCCTGCAGCTCACCCCGAGGCGCTGGAGAAAGGCTAAAGATCCCCGAGAGGTCAAAGGGCGGGTACACACCTCTGACGCTCTGATTAGGCCTGAGACAAAAGCCAGGGTGGAATTACACATCTCTGGTGTCTGCAGAGGATAACGTCAGTCACTACAGTCACAGTGGTCGGCTGAATTTGTTTAAGTTGTTGGGATGATAGAGCAATGATGTAACAACAACAAGATGGAATTTTCATTTTCAATGTACAATTTATCTTGTCATCTCCACGCTATTTTTGCAAAGGATTTGGATGAGGACCTAACCTATTTAAATCTCATATTTGGCTACTTTTAGCCAGCATCTGTGTAGACCTTGTCATTAGGAGCATGTTTTTTTGTTTTTTTTTGGCAACAGTTGAATCCAAAATGTTACACAGTGTTCCCTTAAATGCTCTCAAATATACCTTTTGCTGCTAAATATAATTCGATCACTTTCCGTTCAAAATTATATTAAAACACTATTCTGTACCTGCTGCTAAGTACTAAACAGGGAGGAAGAGAGAGAAAGGGCTTATCAACTTTTGAAGGCATCCATAGTTCGGTCAAAACGAACCTCACTTGTTGTATTATTAACAGGAATGGAAAAAAAAGAGTTCTTAAACTGGGTAGTACTGGGTCTTATACAGTACTTAGATACAATAGTAACATAGGTGATTTAGCTTCACTATCCTTTTTACTCCTTGTAACATGTTACGTTCTCAATTGACTACCATCATGGGAATATGTGTGGCCGGTTGTCATGGTTTTTTAGATTATTTACCCGAAAGCCGCAAACTAAACTAAAGTGTTTGTTTTTGCGGATGCTGTGTTAGTCCAAAGACTCGGTGGGTTTAACATCACTCTCTGCCTCTTCAAAAGTGTGTGTGTGTGTGGGGGGGGGGGGGTTCCACTCTCAAACAAGTGTTGGTGGGGGAGCACTTTTTTTTTTTTTTTTTTTACAATGGACATTTTGGAGGGAAAGCAAAATTCCAGGGATGCGGAGGGAAACCCAACTTCCAGCTGCTGCTCATAAAATCGGGATTGAATATAAACTTTGAACCCAGAGGTGGGCCATACTCATGTTACCTTTTGAAGAAATTGAACTTCTGAGAGTACTTTCATCGTGCCTTACTTTTGAAATCTAAATCATGTTATTTTCAAGTATCATGTCACTTGAGTCCAACATTCAACATTTTATTATACTACTATAAGTGACAAAATGTTGACAAATGCTTCCTTTGTGAAAAACAAACAGGTATAGAACCTTTTAGCAACATCTTGCAACACGCCGTTTTTTTACCATTATAATCAACCCACAGAGCCATATATTACCAAGTGAAAGGCATCTATTCTGACCGAGCCCAGTGGCGGGTGAATCAGGATGTCTTTTTTATCATACAAATTCAATGAGGTCCCACCCAAAAGTGACTGTCGCCAGCAGGGGCCCTACAAGTTACTCGTACTCCCCGGAGACAAGCCCATCCCCCTCCCCGTAAGCTCCCCCAGGGTCCCCTCGGGTCATGCTCTGCGGGGTCACCAAGCCCCACCCGACCCCCCCCACCTCCCCGAAATCCTTCACTCATCACGGGCCAAAACACCCCAGGCAGACATAATGAGATCCAGGCTAATTGTGGATAAAAGTGTGTCGCTGTAAATGTGATTACACACTTATTTGGTATCGGGACTTTGTTGCTCGTTTGAAATGGAGGGGAAAAAGTGCATTGATTTGCATTTGAAGTTTAGGAAGAGCTGGAGGTATTTGTTGAGGAAGGCGGAGTGCTGAGGCTTTGATCAGAGAGAGGCATTTGAGTGACAGGCAAAAACAATAGACACCAGTGCACTGTATTCTCATCAGTTTGCTAAAGCTGACATGCGGTACATACGTTTGGAGGTGATGTGGATATGAATGGTTTAAGAAATTAATTCAGAGTAAAAGATAGGTCTACTTACATATATAGTTGTGTCAAATGGCTTGGGATAAACATTGATTCTGGACAATACATTACAACACATTTAAAAGGTGTGTGCTAGAACAGATCTGAAGTCAATTTCCTTATCTCGCTCCTTTTAATGGCCGCTGTCCTCTATCTTATCCCCACAGTTACAACCTAAACGTCCTAAGTTTTGATCCTTCATCCTCTTCCTGTTCCCCGCCACATAGGTGTGAGTGAGTGTCCTGATACTGACACTGAAGGTGGGACTTTTAGGACCTCTTACATGTAGCAGCGGGTGATTAGGAGTTATCTTCTGCTTACATACCTGATGAACCTGGGGCCGAGGAGAGCTGGAATACCACTGTGATGCTGTTCTAATAATGACAGAAAGTGGAATAAGAATAACAACTTAATTGTAATTGTAACTTGTTTCCGCTTCTTCATTATCAACAGCTACTTTCAGTTACGATCCCCCCATGACTAATGGCAAAACATCTAAATATTTATAGATTTGTCAGGAAGCAACACTATTCTAATAATATTTAGTTGATTTATCTTTATTTTATACTTTTATACTTTTGAGTAGCATTGAACTTCTCATCTTCAGATCGGGGTCAGCTTTTGTCCCCTCTTTCTTTTGCCCTTTCAAGGAGCCGCAGGTTTGTCATTCCTCTCATTTTGTCTCAGGCTTCAATAGAAAGAATTCTCTCCTTCTCCCGAAACAACTGAACTATTTGTTGTGATGTAAAGTTGCTGAAAGCAGCTTGTGCTGATCCCAGAAGTGTGTAGTCGGCATTTCCCAAATTGGACATAATCAGATCAGAGCGAGCGGGTTTGACAAATGACCAGTGACAGCCACTGGACCCTGGAGAATGGGACGGGTCAGGGCAGGAGGTCAGAGGGCCACTTTTCAAAATCGCTCAATCGGAGGGCCATTAAATCCCATCTTTGTGTCATCTCTCTGCATGACTCTAGAAATCGATAAGTCTCAGATTCCTGCTGAGAGGGAATCTCCTTTGGACTTTAGGGACGGAGCTGAAAAGTGGAATGTTAAATAAGTGCATTTTCAGCCTGACTGTTGTGTGAGAAAGTGGAATAAGATCATTTTTGCTGCAAAGTGTCCCCAACTACAACCTTTTTAAGTACTTTCAGTGATCAAAATGGGTTGTGTCTTTGGGCAAGACGCTCCACCCAGCTTCTGGTGAAGGTAGTGTGTTTTAGTGGACATGGTGTCACAGATTGGCAGGCTTTGCTTTCTACAGTCAACCCCAGGGCAACTGTGGCTACAACAATAGTATGGAATGAATTATCAGCCTCTTAACCAAGTGCATTTTCTACAGTTTTACCCAAATCTAAGAGGTCAAGCCTATAGGCCAGAGTAACGCCTCATTTGACAGCCAAGACTTACAAAACTGATCGACTGATTTTGTTTCTTTCGCTTTTTTGTCACAGTTTTGTCACTTTTCAGTTCAGTAAACTTTGTTTATCCCACATGGGGCAATTCCTTTAGAGCAGAAAACATAAAATATACAAACAGCCACACAAACCACATACAAGCAAGTGGAGCTCACACATAGATACAGTCTGTCTACTTTAGTGGCTGCATTTACAACGATTCTTGTTTGGTCATCCTTGTTTTCGTCTGGAGAAAATGTGCTTGGTTAAGGTGGGGGTTAAGAGGTTAATGATGACTGTGTAGCGCTTTGAGGAGCTTATCAAGCATATAAAGCACAAATCATTATTTTTATTTAAAAAAAAATGCTTCATTTGACCTCAAGCGCGCAGCACTGTCAACTATTAACTGCTGCAATCTAGTCATTCTCTAACACTGTTGTATTATAAGTAGCTAAAACATGTTTGTCTGCACATTATAGCTGGTTCTCACCATTATTCTGAGAGCAGTTTCTTAGAGAAGTTTATTGTTTTGTCTTTTTAACTGCTTGAAAGATACAGACACAGAATAGGTTTGGGTTTTGGCTTAAAAACACTTCCCCATATCAATGAGTATTCTATTATAAAACAGCTTTTTGTCAGACTTAAAATGTCATTGCTGCCATGGTTCCGTGGACCTTCACTCAAACCAGTGCTTTTGTCCCGGAGATGCTTCTGAATAAAGTCTGAAACCATTTTGAATTGTATCTGTCATATAGTGCTATAGTATAAATCTCCATATCCTTTGCCACAACACTTTGCCCCCCTGCGCGGCTGTATAATTTTGAACCCTTAAGTGAAAAATAGGTTTTGTGGTCATTTCTCACCTCAGTGTGCGTGTTATCTCATGTGTAAAGTGCGGCGTCTCGAGCTTTGTTTTCCTACGCCTGCCGTCCACATTTCCATCACAAACATGTGGCCCCGAGCTGTGACCCCTGTCTCTCTATGCGCGGGGAGAGTCTGATTAGCTCAAGTCCACTGCGACTCTCCTTGTGCCCGCTTGTTTGGGTGCAGCGGGGAATGTCTCATTGATGGCCGGGCTTTTCGAGTCTGCTGTCTCACTCTTGTGCACTTGTGCTCGGCCGGCGACACAGTCCGGTGCCGAAGGAGAGCAGAGTCACCCAGCGTTACGTGTGTCCTTTATCCACACACTTCCTCTGTCTTCTGTGCCTCGACGCAAAACTAATGACAGAAGTAGGTTCGCTCAGTCGCGTAAATATGCATTGGAGCTTTGCAGAAGCTTAGAAAAGAAAGAGCAGGAGTATGATTATAAAAGTATGGAAATTAAAGGCCCTAGTGTTTGGTTCACTTCCAGCTTATCGTAAACTCAGAAAATTGAATGGTGGAGAAATGTGCAACTAATTATAAATCAATATCAATTTCGTGAAATTGTAGAATAACTTTCTAACATTTCTGTGACAGTGACACGTGCTTATAAACTCATCCCTGTTAACCTCTGAACCCTCTCCTACACAAGCAAATTTTCTCCCATTATTATCAAAGGCGTTACCCAAATCTAAGAGGCTAAATCTGGGTCGTCTCATGATCGGAAGGTCGGGGGTTGGATTCCACCTCCTGAAAGTGCACACTGTCCCTTGTGCCCTTGGGCAAGACACTTCACCCACATTGCCCCCAGTGTCTGCGTACATTGGTGTATGAATGAGAGTATGAATGGGTGAGTGGATCCTTGCTGTAAAGCGCTTTGAGTGCCTAATGTAGGTGGAAAAGCGCTATATGAGTTGAGACCATAAGAGTCCTGAAAAAAGTTAGCCTGGCATCCAGACTAATCTCCAATGTCTATTAATTAATAAACAGGAGACTAGTCTGGCGACCCTGTCGTAGAAAAGCTACTGCTTGAGGCGGGACTAATGTGGGACAACCGAAGCGCATAGCAGCCAATGAGAACAGCGCGGATGTGACGACACAAACAGCGACAAGAAAGTTGTCGTCATTGGGACATTAACAATGGCGCTCCTGCCACACGGAGTTCAGTAAATGACTTCTGTCGTTTATGTCAGAAAAACTTCAGAATACAAGCACACCGGAGCATTACGTGAAGTGGTTGCTTGTGTTGAAAAACTACAAAACAAAGGCGCAATAACGTGACGCCCGTTCAGGGAGCTGCTCTGATTGGTCGGTAGGCTCCATATCGCTGCGTCACTTCCTTTGAAATCGCGCAATGGAGTGTTGCCAGACCCTCTTCTGTAAAGAAGCGGAGTCTGGTTAGCGAGACTAGAAAAAAGTGGTAAATAAGCGACCAAAATGAGACGCATATATGTGGATAAAAACGCAACAAAAACATGACAAAAAAAGGGACCAAAAAGTTACAAAAACGTGACGACAACGCGGCAACAGCGCATGGAAACATGAGGAAAAATCTTAGATCAGTTTTGTTGGTCTTAGCTTTCAAACGAGGCGTTAACCTGGCCTGTAGACTGTAAGAAGTTTTTAGACTTGGGAATAGCCGATCAGGAGAAAATCCATTAAAGTGGGGGTCAAGAAGTTAAGAATGGGGATGTTAGAAATGTGTTGAGTTTGAACAACAAAGAAATGTTTTATTGGCTCGCTCTCTCTTTCATTGCTTGTAAAACAAACAAAACAATCAGGGAAAAGTGTTTTTAAGAGACTTTGGCCCCAAAACAAAACAGAGAGGACTTCCCTGAAAGCAGAGCATTCTTCAGTCCTCCAGTTGCATTGTATCTGCACACTCCTGAACTCAAATGATATGTGTTGTACAAAAAAACTACAAAGAATATATTTATATGTGTAATATATTGGTAAGATAGTTAAAGGTACACTATGCAAAAAAAGTAAAGTTAATATTAGTGTGTATTTTACCTTTCAATGACCCAGCGGCTGTGTGGACGGTTAGCTTAGCGCCTTTACTTTCCATCTCGGTGTCTTCTATGACGCTTGATGATTCAGATTTTTTAGGGTTTATGGTAGGTTTTCGGAGTGGAATGCATATGTAACCATGGATACAGTTCAATTAAGAAGTTGCATAGTGCACCTTTAAGAGCGTTGTTTTACCTACTCTTCCCCCATAGCAAGCTAGTTCCCCTCTAGTGTAAACAGAAAGCTCTTTGATGGACAAAGCAAAACACCCCTTGAATAACATTTCTCATTCTGCCCCACCTGTTGTGTACTTTCAAATCCACCTGTCGTCTCGCAAAGGTCCGGGGCAGCGCGGCCTCGTGCCCCAGGGGCGAGTGATGTGATACCCCTGCAGTGGGAGGCGGGCGGGGGGTGGCACCAATTTAACGGCAACACTGCATTTTGGCGGTTCCCCTAAGGCTCCACCTGGAACAATAGCTTCTCCTTTGCTACACGTATACGTTATGAAGAGACAGGTCGCATTGATGAAAGCAAAGGGAGGGGTCTGTCTAGTGCAGGTGTAGGGTGGTGAGTTGGAGGAAGGGGGGAGGTAAAGATCCAAATCAGGGCAAAACGATGAACTGCAGGTCAGAGGAGGATTGAAAAGAGAGCCGATGACAAACGATGCCAGATAAAAGATTATTCAGATTGGGATGTGCAATTATAGCCGCTGTGGGACCCCTTTCATGCAGTTTAATTGTCAACCAAAGGGCAAAATTTGAGCCTCTCAGATCAGGGATAAAGCCCCGAGAATGAACTTTTAATCACAGAGTGTCGCTTCTTGGCTCTAATTGCGTAAATTTAATCCTCATTATATCTGCTTGACTTGGTAAAATCCTGCCTTTGTAACAAACTGAGTAACAAACGCGGTTTTAAAAGCATATCTTTTGTTGGGGTTTAAGTTATTTGCGGAGCGAGACGACCATTCATCGTCATCAACTTGAAGACGAGAGCATTGACAGTGCGTCTTTCATTTAGGGTTAGGTTTAATAAGACATTTTCTAACAAGTATTGCAGATGCGTTTATGTATTCTTTATTCTGTATGTTCCTTCACATTTGATTAAACTAAACTAATACAAGAGTCACATGATTTCAGATCATGTTGTAGAAAGCAAATAACAGTCTTTGGAGACCGATTATATTCAAAGGGCAGTGTATTACCAATTTTGTCACATGTTGCTTTTATAATAGCCACGTACACATCATTAGTTTTGACATATTTCCACAGAATGATTTCCTGTACATAAAATCATTACAGCCCATGCTTAAGCCCGGCGTTGTCTTTGGTTACACACTTCACAAGAATCAGCTTTAGAGGCGCACCACACTTATTAACTTTATATCCCTGACCTGATCTGCAGATTTATGGACCTTAGCTGAGATTGTCACCTGTTGCAGTGTACTTTTTTTTTCTCTCCGATGAATGAAATGTGATGCCGTGTGATGTTCCCGCTCACTGAACATACGGGGGGGGCAGGTTAGCGGCGTGAACAGTGCGGGTCCTGTGTCTGCGCTGATAGCCACAGGGTCAGAGTATCGGCATGTGTCTATTGTCTCCGAGTGGCCATTGAAGAAGAGGAGGTTTAAACTTTAAAAATCTCCAGGGACATGTGTGTATATGTTTGTGTGTGTTTGTGTGTATATGTGTGTGTGTGTGTGTGTGTGTGTGTGTGTGTGTGTGTGTGTGCGTGTGTGTGTGCGCTTGTGGGAGGCTAATTATATTCTGTTGAGTCCAGGATGACCTCCCCGGACCAGGCTGAATGCACGGAGAAGGAGGAGGCGTTGTTCAAGTGCAGTCGGGCTGCAAGGGGGAAAAATAATAAAGGGTACATTCATTTTTGCTTTATGAAACAGTAGAATATTTCTGTTCGTCTGTCAATTACGTTGTGTAAATCAGGCTGTGCTATAATGCGATAACGATATTATTGCGGTATTTTATTAAACCGTTTTAAGTGCATGTGACAAGTTTTAATGCTTTTGAAAATATGACTTATTTTGAAGGATAGTATCAGTTGCAGATTCATCAGTTGCATAATTATTATTTTATATCAGTGAAGCAGCAATTTTAATGAAGAAATGTTATTTTTATTCGATTTTTTTAAGCTGCTGACAGGAAGTGACGTACAAGAAGGTAAAGGTCCATAGCAGTTTGACTCGTTCATTTCCCATTGACTTAACATGGTCGGCAGTGCAACAGTTTAAAATGGTTTACCTTCTTCTATGTCACTTCCTGTTGGTGTCCAATAAGGAAGTTAAACAATTAACATCACAAAAATTACCAAACTAAAAATAACTGTGTACAATTATTTGGCAAAATCTTAAATATAATTGTGTTAATGTTAATGTTGGTGTCGTGTGCACTTTAAACATAAGTTCCATTCTAATTAAACACAAATCGTAACTAGTAAAAGCAACAATATGACTGATTGCTCTCTGTGTCCCATTGTATTCCACAAAGTAAGTGTGGGTGCTCTTGGGAAGGGGATCCAACTTGCAAAAAAAAAAGCACAAAAAAAAACAGCAAACCCAGGCACTCCAAACAAATATGCACAGCACAAGGAAGTACTTAAAAGGCCTTTAATTATTTAGATGGCCAAGACTAACATGTTTCGACCACCAGGTCTTCATCAGGGTTTAGTATAGTATTTTTCGAAACATGTTGGCCTGGCCATCTAAATAATTAAAGGCCTTTTAAGTACTTCCTTGTGCTGTGCATATTTGTTTGGAGTGCCTGGGTTTGCTGTTTGTTTTTTGTTTTTACAAATCGTAACTAATTTTCAGCAAATTGTGTCAAAACAAGACTGAAAAATACACTACATCAGGACCAAAACAAGGTGAAACTGAACTAATTTAGGAAATGTTTTACTAGAAGTGAACTTTTATACATTTATAACTTCAATGCATTTGACGTTTGCTTTCACAAAAATGTGTCTCTCTCAGTCAGGTGAGGCTTTTGTGATGCGATGTGATGTGGCTTCTTGTGATCACCTAATATCACAGTACAATTTTTTGTTTTGCGATATATTGTGCACTGCAGTCTTAGTGTAAGTTGTAAATGTAGGTTGGTTTCTGTGACATGTTTATTCATTTATTTATTTATTCATTAATTTGAGAGGATAATCCCTTGAGATGCACCATCTCGTTTTCAAGAGGGTCCTCAAAATCGCCAAAGAAACAGATACAGCCGTACAGGCATGGAACGAAAAAATACAAAACAAACATACAAATACAACAGTAAACAATGAAATAACAATAAGATACTGTGAAATATGATATGGTCAAAAGCATTTGTGAATATTGCAGAAGGGCATTTTTATATGATAAGAGGCTATAGAGCGGATAGAGGCAGGTAAATTGTTCCAGTCAAAAGGTGCTTTGTAATTAAATGAAATGTTCCTATTTCTTTATGAATTCAAGGAACGACAAAAAAGGTTTGATTAGCATGTCTTAAACTATAAGAAGAACGAAGTGGTGTTTAAATATTGCCTCAAATATTCAGGATAACTGAGATTAATGCATTTGAATAGAAATAATAACCAACGAAAATGTTGTCTGGAGGATGGAGTGACAGTGGTGAATAACCTACATAGACTATTATAGCTAACATTGAGTGGATGAAGATTAGTGGCAGTAGTATGTTGATCGACTACATCACAGGAGTGAAGAATAGGGAGTAATAATTGAGTGACGATCCGCTTTCTTACTGAGAAACTAAAGCAATTGATTGATAAAGTAATTTCAAACGGCATGTAATGTTATTGGCAATAGAATGTTTGTGAAAGCTGAGAAAAGCACACGGTCAAACTGCACATCTGTGGAAGCTCTCAGTCATCGAGGCATGTTCAACAAGTGTTTTATAAAGTTGTCATCTGGACCGGCTACTTTTTGAAACCTTTGATGTAACGTAAAACTGGTACTGATGCTTTTTCAGATGGCACTAAGGGTCATCTGCAATTTTAAACATTTTAATATTTTGTATGATATAAAATAAGTGGTGCATTAGGCAGTTTTTATTAGGTATCATTAGGTATTTTTCTGTTTTTGATACACCCAGGTTAGGCATAATTTAGATATTTTGGACCCTTTTTGGACCATTTCTAGTCCTGATCCTAGGTAAGTCAAACATTTATGAAGTGGTTTGAGATCATAATTATAATTTTCTAATCCAATGTATCTATTGTTCCTTTTGTGCATTGTTGCATTGTGGAGGTATGTTTACATTTATAAAGGTATGTTGCATTGGTGCTTAATATTACGATGGATTTTCTCACAATGTGCATTCCGGAGGAGGCCGTAGTTCCTCTGATTCTACGTGTGTGGGGAGGGTCTTTGTGTTTTTGGAGGGAAACTGACTTTTATTGTTTGCTGGTGTTGGAGATAGAATCTCAGTGCCCCCCACATTTCTCATCAACCGAGCCCATGACACCACTCATTTTCTCAGACGAATATTTAAATCAATATACTACAGCATTTTCGTTAAACACACTCGATCTTTTTAAAGTATATTACTGAGCTTTAACATGGGGAGTCATAACTGTTGCGTATTAACATTTCCAAAGAATGAAAATGGTGCGCCACCAGATTAATTTGTGTGTATAGTATTAACGAAGAAGAAACTGGAGAAAAAAATTGATTGCATGATATCTATTTATTGTAAAAAGTATATTTCTGAAAACAGTTATTTGTTATCTCTTACTTAAGTTTAAAAGAACAACGGTCAACTAACTTCTAAAGCTTGTGCTGCTGTTTTGACCGCCAAAATTATTCATGTGTCTTGACCGCCAAAACACTGGCCTTTGTGCCGGGACCCATTGTATCCAAATCAGTCCATTGAAACGTGGATGTGGTCGAGGGCCGCAACATCTGTCTTTCCTGCGGACATATGTAAAATACTCCACCTATTGTCAATTTTGGAGGGATCCTGCACCTCGCTAAGTTTCCCTCCAAATTGATCCGGCCAATTAGAGCTAAGTGCGGGGGCTGCGTGGGGGGAGGGACGGCCTGAAGATAGACAGGGGAGCACCTCTGTCTGACCCTCAGCTGGGCACCAAGAAAACATTAGCATTAGCTTTAGCCGCAGATAACAAAGCTCTCATTTGGATCACAAAAAGCACGGGCAGGAGATGGCGGCTAATTGCTTCTAATGAGCAGAGATATTCCACATCTACTCAATTAAAACAATGTACTAACTTACATATACTTACTTGAGTATAGGTAAAAAGTACTATTTTCCCCCCATTGTGGATACTCTTAGATATACAGCACAGAAACAATATCAGAGTGAAGTATAACCTTTTTTAATTCCCACCTCTTTGACAAAGTCTTAATAACATCTGGAATATGACGTGCATATAATAACATTTCTTCAACTGTAATCACGACTTCAGAAACTGCAATCTCAACAGCCAGATCTAAAGTATTCTTAAAAAGTACAAGTAAAAGCACAGGTTTTTCATCTTCATCTTGATTCAATTAGGAAAGTGTCCTTTTGCTGCAATTACTTGAGTAAAAGTGCATTCATCCCTGTTTACGGCCGCTATAAATGCACAGTAATTACTACGCAGAAAGCTACTATCTCTTCAGTAACAATGAAAGGAGAGGTTTCCCTCCAAAAACAGCCAGTCGCTCCCCCGCTCACCCCAATGCACCCTAATAACAACAGCATTTACGCTGCTTCAGTGTGGCCTCGGCGGCACAGCTTTGAAGCCCAGATTTAGCTTTCAGCCGCAAGAGGAAACTTCTTGCACATTCTGCGGTTTCGTATTTTGCCTGCTGTCAAATACTGAAACCCTCTGTAAAAAAAAGTCTGTTGACGCTAGTGCTAAACTATTCCCTATGTGCTTTCAAACAACTGGGGAATTCAGCAGATCAAGGCAATGGTCTCAATGTTGACGCCGTAGCTGTTTAGAGTCAGTCCCGGTTCAGTGACACCATCATTATCTGTTTTAGCTTAAGATAAGGCTCTGGTTGGGACAAAAATCAAATAGTGATCACACTTTTGGAATCCTAAATATAGTAGACTGTTCTCTGGACTGAATAATATGCTTTTGAGTTTGAAGAACTGTGGGAACGATTCTACTTTAAAGTCAAAATGGTCAAATCAAAACCTATTACCATTATTAGCTGTGTCCTGAAGTTGCCTAATCATTAGTTAATAATGGCCTATAGCGGTGTCTATGTCTTTTTAATGGAGATAGCCCAAAAGACAGAGAGGGCCATTTTAAACACCTGCAGCGACTTCCCTCCGTTTTTGCTAATGAAAAGTCCCCAGGGTACCCAGCTGTGACCTTTGCCCCCACACCCTATAATTAGGTTATAGATGGAGTCGCTGGATACAAAGAGGGGGAAGAGATAGAAGAACATTCAAATGATAAAACACATCATTTTACATTTCAAAAAACGTTTTAATATGTTTTCCCGAATACATCAGTTCATTTTTGACAAGTATTCATTAATCTTGACAGACTTTTATAGTACGTAGATGTATTTGAAATGGCAGAATTAGCAGTAAGAAGAGAAGAAGTGGTGCAGGGTAGTAGTAAAAGTAAGATGACTTTCATTAGCAGTAGCAGAGGTCAATTTAACTTTGTTGTAAAAGCAGACATTGGTGCATTTCAATATAAAGCATTTTCTTCAGTCCTAAACTAGCAGGTTAGTTATTTTAGTTGTTTAATGTGACAGTAATGTCCCACTTTGCCGGTTTCA
This sequence comes from Gobius niger, assembly GCF_951799975.1. Classification (NCBI taxonomy): domain Eukaryota; kingdom Metazoa; phylum Chordata; class Actinopteri; order Gobiiformes; family Gobiidae; genus Gobius; species Gobius niger. The sequence goes on along the minus strand of NC_136870.1, from coordinate 11,348,297 downwards.
CTTTGAAAGTGAAACTGGCTCCTAAACTCATCCCAGTGAAGAATTGGGATGTTACAAAGGATTTTTGACCACAACCAACAGTTTAAACTTTACCCGCTACGAGGCCTTTGTAATTGAAATGAAACTTGACTCAATGAAATGAAAAGTTAGGATTTTTGTATGACCTTTTGCATTGTCACCCTTCTTGTTTAAAATAATGGATACTAGAAAAAAGAGGTGTATACTGATTACAGCGTCAGTTGTTGTTATTGTTGTTGTTGTTGTTGTTGTTGTAGGTGTTAAGCAGCAGTGGCAGTAATAGTATAAGTAACAACTAAGCATGTGGTGGAGTTTCAAAAGAAAAAATGTAAAAAACAAAACAAAAAGGCAATATTAACTATCTAAACCTCTCCTAGCTATGATTAATGCATTAGCACTGGACATGTAACATACACTTATTCTTAATCCTCCTGTGATTTGTTTCTCAGGCCAAAACGATGGGAAAATTCACACATATAATCTAATTTATGACAACATATGGGTCCAATCTCGGTGCAAAACCTATATATGACATCCCAATGGAGTATATTAAAGTCCATGGGAGCTTTGAGATGGCGGGACTAAGTGATCTATTACATGTTTGGAAAAGCGTTAAAGATCATTGTGAGGGTGTCTGCATTTCCAGCTGCGTTTGCTGTCTGCTGCGTCCTGGCTTGTGTTTATCCGCTCTAGGGCCCTCTGCTCTTGTACTGGATTTCCCACTGGGCTTTACACCAACACACACAGTCACACCAGCGACAACTAGACAAACAGACTTGAGAGAAACGTTACTGTCACACAAACAAACACGTACACAATCGGGACCATGAGAAAGTGCAATGAGAGGCCCGGTGTCAGTTTACGTATGCGTTTTCACATGAGGGTGTGCTGCCGGGTGAGTGGGAGCTGAGGCCGCCACTGGACTCCACAAGCACCCAGCCAGCAGCACACCGAGGTGGGAACGGAAAAGCCTCCTGGTCCCACTGACTCATCACAAAGTAAGAAATAATGTGGGGGACATGTAAACGGCTACATACTGGCTGACAGAGGCAGTTAAGATGTCATGTGAAGCTAAGCAGAAGAGTCATTTCAGTGTAAAAATAACTTTCTCAATAATTATGGCTTTCTAAATGTCAACAAATCATTTTTACAACTTGTAGGGAAGTAACATTTATTTCTGCACATTTCCTGATAATATGGTCACAGGTGGCAAATAATGTAGGTCCAAAAATATAACCCTGAGGTACACCAATATGTGCTGTTACTAGTATCGCTGAAAACCTCTAGGGTTGTTTGGTCTGACTGAATGAGATGTCCCTGATAATGAGCAGATAATTGCCTAATTTGTTTGATTTCAACGATTATCCTTATTTGCATGCTTCATTTAATCCCTTTATAAACCGAAGCCCTTGCATTTTGATTAGTTTATTTATTTTTGGTAATTTGGACTGTTTTTGACATAAATCAGCAAGGGCTAATTTGCCCCAACAGTTTCCCATGCTGTCTGTCCCTGACCTGGCAGAACAGTGAACACAGCACTATTCTGTTACGGGAGGGACATATTTCTCTGATCCGGAAACATGCGTCGTCAGATTACGAGAGTCTCCTCTTAGATCTCATTACCAGCAGATAGATGAGTTGGTGCAGGCAAACAAACAGTGTATGGCCATGTCAGATCATCTGGATTAACAGTCAGGTGCCATGAGAAGCTGCTGAGAGGTCTGGGAACACAGACGTCCTGACTTCTCAGAGTGTCACCTGGTTCTAAGGGGCATCTCAGGTCAAATATTAATAATAAAATAAAATATAATGTGTCTTTGGATTAACCAAACATGTTTAAAATAAGAACTAAATGCAAATTATACACAATTTTTACCATTATATATATCTAGAATTGTGATGTGCACAACATACTCAAAGGATGCACTGGGACGGATCATCAATGATTTATCCTGGGTTCGTTGGGTGTTCCGGGTCTTGCAACATCAGACACCCTCTCCCCGGCGGCCCAGGGTTGATCAAGCCCCGGCTTGAGTCCTAGCAGCAATAATAATAATTCCTTACACTTGTATTGCGCTTTACAAGTCTGTATTACCAAGTTTCTCAAAGAGCTACACTGTCGTCATTATTCATTCACTCCATACTCGGTGGTGGTAAGCTACTGTTGTAGCCACAGCTGGCCTGGGGTAGACTGATGGAAGCGAGGCAACCAGTCTGTGCCATCGGCCCCTCCGGCCACAATCAACCACTCACTCACTACAAGCACCCCGGCTTCCTGGTGTTCCCAAACGGTCTCCCATCCAAGTACCGACCAGCCCCTTCCCTGCTTAGGTCAGACGGGATCGGGCAGAGCAGGGGCGGTATGGCCACGACTCCACGCATCGCCCCTCTTTATCCAAAGCCACCTAGAAGCTCTTTCTGCTGCTTCTGTTGCTGCTCTGATGGCTTTCTTCTCTATTATCGCAGTCATGCCCAGTCACGTGCAGGCTCTGTAGTGAAAACGCCCAGCAAAGACCCTGCTGTAATGCTGAGATACTAGAATGAAGGGAAAAAGCCAAAAAATATGTTATAGTGAAAGGTAGATGGATGGGATATGCAAATTATGGCTTTATAAATTAAGTTAGCTTTATTGTGAATTCAATCCCATCAATACAATTTAAATAATGTTTCTCTCAAACCCTTGTTGCAAACAGAAATCTCCCAATATGAAGACAATACATAAACTGAGAGAGACTTCACTCTCTCCTCCCTGAAGGCAGCACAGGGCACTGTACTGAGCACTGTGATGGGTGTGTGGGATCACCTGTGATTGTGTATGTTATTGTTATATATGGGAAAATTCTTCTCAAATATACATTGAAGTGCCGTTATCTATTTGAGATTTAGATGCAGTTGTGCTTTTTCATAATAACTGACACCATACATCCAGCATGCTTTCTGTGAGCCCTAACATACATGTGTTACATGTCAAAATAGTTTGGCAATTCAAAACAAAACATTTTTGTCATGTTTATTGATATAATTATTATGTGAAATGTAGTATGCTTTGACCTGAACATTCCTCTGGGCATAATGTCCAACAAAATTATCTAAATACAGCTACATCCTGTTGAAATAGAATAGCATGGAATGATTTATAGATGAGCTAACGAACTTGTGAAGGAGTCCTTTGTGCTGGAGCGCAGCCTCACCATGAGCCTGAGAGAATGTCAAGGTCCCATAAAACAGTGGTAGCACCACACCGTCACTACACCATGTCTGCACTGAGCACACACGCGTAAAAGGATGCAGTCTGCAGGGTAAATACACAGAGCACTCACAGACACATGCAAACTCTTGTAGGTCCTGTTTGAAGACGCTCTTATTAGTGGGACTGTGACAGAGGGGTCCCGGGCTGAACTGTGGGAGAGAGACTGCTTGAGTGGTTACAGTAAGAGGACAAACAGACTGAGTTTCGTTACAGTCAAAGATGGCATTGTTCAGACGAGGAAGGGAAACAGCAGGTTTGGGATTTCACACACTCCAATCGAGACTAATGTTGGATGATGCTGGATTGCAGCTCTGGTACACACACTGTGGTATTTATAATGTCTGGATTTGATTTAATGGGAGTTCACGACACAGATATGTTGGTCCAAGGTTGATGGAACATTCAGGGTCAAAAGGACAAAAGTCGATGTTTTCTATATCTACGATATGATTAATATAAAAGGATTTAGCACTGGGTTATATATAATGTCTACATTGACCCTCATTGGATTTTACTGCATTTAACATTTAAAAACATTGTAGTTCATGTCTAGGGTCATCCAGGGTTTTGTCCTATATGACAGTCGTAGGGGAAATTATATAGAATTACTCTGATGGAATTATCAATATTACCATTATTTTCTGGGTATTGGAGTCCTCAAATGTTTACAAACTATTTGTACATTTACCAAACTTAGACATGCTGCGTATATTAAGTCTGCTTTAGCTAAAGGCTTGTCACGGCACGTGGTTACTTTTAAAGGCCATAACTAACATGCTCCAGTCACTAATGTATTCATATTTCTCTCAGTGGGTTTCCCGGCTGTCAGTCTGCGCTCTTTAAAGTTCACTGATTTCTGTGGCTGTGCACATAACAAAGCCTGGTCCAGCCAACACAATAAAGCAGCTGGATTTCTGCACATGTGCCTTTGTGCTGCTCTGAAGCCTTGTCATAACTCCATCAGAGGTCCCGGGACGTCCCAGCACAAGCGCACGCATGTAGCCCGCTCAGAACCACTGACTCGCAGAGATGGATGACGGCTATTGCACAAAAGAATATTTGATTTGGTTATAAATACCAGCACATGAAAGAGAAGCCCAGCAGGGTAAAGGGCAAAGGGCGACAGAGTCAGAGGGGACACATTCTACACCTTCATCACCACGAGACATAACAACAACAGGTTGGACTGATCCAGGGAGATCATCGCTCATCAAATGTTTACTCTGTTCACCCACAAACACAGCGATGATGGAATGAAGGGCGCAGGGTCATTCACATTCAATAATATAATCATTAATAAAGCGTGTATAAGAAAGTTTATATTTTAATTAAGCTAATGCTGATATTCATTGCTTTACACTCATCGTTGACAGTAATGTTCTTTGCATTTTATACCATTGTTTTAACTCTCCCTGTATCACTTGCAACTTAAAATCAGACCTTATCCCAGGCACGTACGACGTAACCTACTCTATCTAAACTATTTATAGACTAGACATCCACCATAACAGACACCGGTCTAAAGACAATGCAGTAATTTTGCACGCTGGCCCCCCCTCCGCTGCCCAGACCTCCCTCCCTCCCCCTGCGCAGAGAGAGTGGTTTAAAGTTTCCAGTGGGCCGCTCTGATTGGCTGCCCAAGTTTTGATGTTGGGGGATAACTCCAGTGCGCTCCGTGGTCCTGACGCACATCAGCCGAGAGAGTTGAGAGCCGGTGGTTGATAGTGGAACGAGCTATTCTCTTATCTAACACGGCAGGGTAAGAGGATACGCAACGAGTATGGATTTCATCAGAGCTAGAGCGGCTTCATAGCATTTTTGTTTTTGTTTTTTTGTCCCTGAGCGAGAGAGCTTTTGGGGGGGGATTATCCATCTTCGCATTCCTTCACTTCGCATCATCGTCCATTGAAGATGCCTGCGTACGGCGGTGCTTGGATTTACGCATTTTGGATTATATTTTGCATCTGTTTAGACGTAGTTGTGTCGTACTACTCCGAGGACCAGTGCAGTTGGAGAGGCAGGCAAGTGGTTATTTCTCATTTCTCTACATTTTGATAAGATTTGTAACGCGTGTGATTTGTTTGTAAATGTTGCTTGTCTGTTTGTTTGGCCCCATGGCTCCTAGAAAAGGGACAATGCTTGTTCTTAGTGTAACATGTTTGGACTTGCCTTTAGGGCGCAATTAAAATGTTTCGGGGAGCTTTACGGGGATTGGCCCCTGCAGCGTTTGTCTGCAGGAGGCATGGACTGTCCAGACAGGCCGGAGACGACCGATTCCAAGCTTATGCACCGCGCAAAGTGCCCTGTTAGTGGAGCTGAATCTGTAGTTTGATATGCACGTGTCAAACTGTTGCACGATGGAAGGATTTTCAGTTAAAAAGCCGAGTTGTTGCGAGTCTTTGCGGAGACTTGCTTTGCAGAATCACCGGTAGGCGGCGCCATTTATGTCAAACTTTTGTAGTAAATTTCTGTAAGACTTTCATATACCCTTTGCTGTCATAAGAGTAAAGTGAACTCATCCTTTAATTGTAAATCTAGTGGCAAATGTCTTACATCTACTCCTCTTTCCTCTCCACAGTGGGTTGTCCCAGCAACAGGGCAGCGTGGAGCAGATCTCCCTGCACTGCTCCGAGGGTACCCTGGACTGGCTGTACCCTAAGGGGGCCCTGCGCCTGACCCTGTCCCCGCGTCTGCCCTATGTGGCGGTGGGACCCGGGGGCAGCAGCTCGGGCCTCATCACTGCCTGTGTCAAGCCCTCGGAGCAGTTCCACGGGGCGCAGCTGTACCTGGAGCGGGACGGGGTGTTGGAGCTACTGGTGGGGGACAGACTGGGTACCTCTGCCCCGCCTCGGGTCAAGTGCTTCAGCCGGCTGCCGGGGGAGAAGGTGGCACTCTTCCTACAAGCGACTCCGCACCAGGACATCAGCAGGAGGATCGCGTCTTTTCGATACGAGCTGAGGGGGGACTGGAGGGCACAGCTGTCAATGGACTCCAACTCCGTGAGCAGTGAGGGTGAGTGTCACACGGCGGCCATTTTGGTTCACTTTTACCAACTTTGTGCATTAGAAAGACCCAACTCCTGTCTTTCTTTTGAAGATTTGTTTTATTCATCATTCCATTTTTAAACAGTTGCGTCATCCAAATATTGAAGCCAACCACAAGCCAGTTCAGTCTTTTTCCAGTTACAGGTCTGGTTAAACTTGGCTAAGATTGTGTCTGTCATACCACATAGGCCAAAATAGCTACGCGATTTATCACCCACATACTGCCCCATTTTTTTTTTTTTTACATCTTGCTTGGAAAACTTCAAGCACCAGGGCATGTTGAGGTTACCCTCTTTGTACCTCCTGAAAGCCAAACCACTGCGTTTTTTTCAAAGGCAGAAATCCCCTCAGTAGATGATTCATACCAAAATTCATAGCAGCGCGGCGTGCACGAGAGGATGTGGCCAAACTTCTCCGCCACCGCAGCCTGTGGCCCGAGGAATGGCTGCTTGGGATTCAAAGGAGGCTTCAGCCAGAGTGAAGTGAAAGGGAGGAGGGAGGGGGTGGCCCACAAAGACACAGTATGTGGGGGTGCGCTTTCACTCCAGTGTCCCGAGGTCTTTTCAATGAGCTTTCTGGGATTACTGCCGTCTCCTAGACAACCAGGGGGGGGTAGGCCTATGCCCAGCTGAGATGCTCCGATCTTTTGTTGAAGCGGTGGAGACTGGTCTGGAGGAGTGCACCCCTTCAGTCCACCCCTCTCGCTCCCACACACACTTATTAAGGCTAAGGAGGAAGGAATCTCGTTCATCAAAGTTGAGGGGCAACCAAGGGGCCTCAGACGGAGATGAACTTTTAAAACGCCACACAACTTTAAATTCAAATACATGGTCTCAGATTGATTACCATTTTAAATATTTCCTTTAGATAATTTGTCAGGCCTTCGATACATTAAAGGGGGGGGGGGGGGGGAACTTTCTCAGAAGTGGTTTTTGTGGCGAAATCTTTTGAAGTGGCCTCCCCTTCCCCTAAGCTTTGATGAGGTGTGACTGTAGACACCCGGGAAGGCATTGGGACAGGGGAGCAAGAGGGGGGGCTTTTACATGAATTGTGTGCCCAGGAAGGATCTCGCACCTCAAAAACTCCACCACTCCAACTGTAAAATTTAAAATGGGAAAAAAAGTAGCAGCTGCGATTTGCGGCTCAGTGGTTGGTCCCTCCTGTATTCAACAGTCTTCGAGATTCCTTTACATTGATCTGGATGGGCAATTAGCAGAGGCTTAGCAGTAGCATTAGCATATAGGTGTTTCTTTGAACGTTGTACAAGATGACTAACGGACATTTTCTTTTTTTGACAGATGCGTGCAGACCTTGCAACAATACCGAGATCCTCATGGCAGTGTGCACCAGCGATGTCGGTAAGTTACCTGAAACGTCATCGTCAGACTTAGCAGATCTCCGTCACCGCTAAAAGGATTACCGTATCTCCAAAAAGACCACCAATCGAAAGGCGTAATATCAAATTAGGGACTACAAATCGCTTGTGCTAAAACCGGCGCCTCCAAATCCTCTCTCAAAAGTGCAAAGGTGAAAGGTGAAAATAACATCTATCCACACCCCCGTAACCTTTAGGGAGCCCCCAGAGAAGGCACTGTAGTGGACTAATCCAACCACGCACCCCCTTCCCCTTTAAAGGAGGAAAGGTTGACTAATCTGATTGAGTTGTAATGGGGAGTGGTGGAAGGTTTCGCTGGTAACAAAAGTTAGGATTAGTTGGACCTTTTAAAACAGCTTTTAGCTTGAGTCCGTTGCTCGTAGGTGGCATTGTAAAGTGTCTGAAACTCAGGGTCAGATATGGAACATGAAATAGTATAGTCCACATTCGCGCGTAGGCCTGTTTAACAATCCTGTCTTTCGATGTCTCTTTAATCTGTTATAATCTCAAAGCATACATTGAAAAGATGACTTGAAAATGTGTCTCTGACTTGGTATTCTCTTTTCCCCTGCAGTTGTGCGTGGAAACATTCGCTCTGTTGAAGACGACGAGACTTTAAGAGCGGCTGTGATCAAAATCAGCGCCACCAGAGTTTTCCGCCAAAAGTACGCCCTCTTCACGGGCAACAGTCGCCTCACCAGCCGAGGCGAGATCCGGACTTTGCTCCAGTGCGGCGTTAAACCCGGTCCGGGAAGTTTCCTGTTCACCGGGAGGGTGCATTTCGGGGAGGCCTGGCTGGGATGCGCCCCGAGATACAAGGACTTCCAGGAGGCGTACCTCAAGGCCAAAGCTGCTCAGGAAATACCATGCGAACTACCTATAGACTGAGAGGCGTAGGGAGGAAAGTCGTGTGTCCCAAAACAAGAAGTGGCCCTTGTTAACAGCAAAGGCCTCAGCGAAGCCCTGTCCCACCACGAGGATGCGGTGTAGCCAGACGGGCGATGTTGTCCCCGAAAAGCACGGATCCCAGAGGACAGAGCCGTCAGGGTTGGTACAGTCAAAAGAGCTGCGGGCTGTGCTTAAGATGAGGCAAAAAAAAAGCCGCTACCAACCTCTGGAAGTCTTGACATGATGCCACCAGGGCGTTAGAGCGTTGAAGGAAAGATTTTTAAATGATCAGAAATAAAGCCTGCATGTTGAGGCGGACTGGTGTTGGTTTCAATCTGAAGTTAGCAGAGATTATAAAGGTCCTTAAAGGGAGAAAATTGCACTGAATTAAGAGGTGAATTATCCAGAATGCTGCAAGCACTGAAAACCAAAAAAAAATACACAAATATATGTAGCATAGTGGAGACATTGAGTATTTATATTTATATTGTTTCTAAAGATCTTTCTTATGGGTGGACATTTATAGAACCCTATCAAAATTCATACTATATAATTACATTTTGTTTCATTATATTGTATTCAAAAGAAAATTGTTTAAGAGATTGGAGTTCAGTGTTGCCAAAGTCACTCTATAAAAGTTGTATTGATTTTGCTGTATTAAGCCAATAGCACTGGACTGAGCAAAGTATGTGTAAAATGCATTTTAATTTGCTGTGTAATTGATTCATGTGATAAATGCACTCTGTCTGCAGGGGAGGGGTTCAAACCAAATGTCAACGTCAATGTCTTCAAAGCCTACACTGCCATATTGTTATTATTGTATTATGTAAATGTAATGAGAATGTACATATGTAAATAAGATTTTTATAATGGATTTCAACTGTGAACACTCAGTATTGTGTAAAGTTTCTATTTTATGTTTGTTCAAATACAAAATAAGAAACTTTCAACCTTATCCATTGCAAGTTTTCTTTCTTTTTATTAGTTGTAGTTTTCTAATTTCACCCATCTTACCTTAACTCTGAGACTAACAGGTTCATACTCTGGTTAGCGTTTCTCAGACATAACTCACTTCAAGTGTCTATAAATTAAATGGCTGAAGACCGAGCACAAACAGAACGCCATGGTGAGAGAGAGAGAGAGATTTAAGCCGGGTTAGGGCCCCTGGGGCTGTTTAGACTGGGACACAGGGAAAATAAAAACACCCAGAGGTTGGAATTCTCTTGTCCTTCTCAGCCTCCAGTTTTCAGCCTTCAGGAAGTCATAAATTTCTATTAAGAGAGGAGTGTGAAGGGAGAGTGGAGCCGAGGTGCCACACAGTCGCTGGCCATGAGAGGACAATGTGTCATAGTAATCATAGAAGTTTTCTTTGCTAAAAGCCTAAAACTAAAACATATGAAAACTTCTTTCATTATTCTTACTAATTTAGTTCCATTAGTTCTGTAGTCTATACACTGCATGTATTTATATACATGCTACACAATGCATGACATTTTACCCAATAAATAGCATAGGATTCAAGCATTTGTTCCATTACACATATTTTTATTGTTGAAAAACAACAACAAAAGATCGAAAGTGTGTTTGCTGTGAGCGCCTCTCCTTAACACTGTCTGTAACTTTACTGGGAACGGGGATGTCTCCAGCTCGTCTCCATGGAGATGTCGACTAAAGGCAGCCAAATCTGAGATTGAAATTCATTCAAATCCATTATTTGATTACACACTGAAAAAATAGTATTTTATGTGTCCAGCTGGTCATGAGGAGCATGTTTTGTATTATTGGCAACAGTGTTGTCCAAAATGTTACACAGTGTAGCTTTAAATGTGCTGTTAACGGAAGGCCACAGTTTTTCCATACTGAGATATGTTTTTAACTGAGCTTAGACGAGTTGACGCGTAACTGTCTGGTCTTTGTGCGTGAAATGACCAAATATTTAGCCTCTCCCAGCATATTCCTATGGAGCCAAACAGGGGTGAAGTTAGAAATGACCAAGCTCTTCCACCATTCCCCTATTTAAATACGGTTACGTGAGTTGTTACAAAATCCAAGTATAGTTACACAAAATTAAACTTTTTTTTTAATTTTCTAAGCGTATAAAAAGTATATTGTAAGGCGTAATAACACCTTAGGAGCACTTTGACGTCTCCGCAGTGATATCTTTACTTTACTGCACGGAAAACGTGGAAGAGCTTGGTCGCTTCTAACTTCACCCCTGTTTGGCCCCATGGAGGAGAGCAGGAGAGGCTAAATGCTAACAACATCTTTGGTCTTTTTGCATGACTGAGCGCACACGTAAAGACCAGACAGTTACGCATCAACTCGTATAAGCTCAGGTAAGAGCATATCTCTGCATACTGCAATACTGCATCATCAAGTGTTACAGAGTTCAACAAACTGATAAAAAGTATGGTAGTTTATATAGAAGCACAGAAACACATAGGAAAGAGCTGGACGTTGATTTTAATCTCTCTTTTATATACAGTACATCACTTTGTCCCACACACACCCAAAAGCATTAGAACACAATATCTCCCCTTCCCACTCGGTACAAAGGAGGGAAAGCTTACAAGAGCTTATGTCAAACTGGAAAGGTTGGATAATATCTTCACGCTAAATTCAGCACCTGTTTCAAGCCCCACATAAACATGTACGCTGTGTCCCTCACCTCCGCCGCATTTACAGCGACCAGTAAATCCGTTTGGAAAAAGAGCAGCTGGACGATTAACATGTTGTTTTGGTAAAGTGCCACAAAAGTACTACATGCTCTCCCTGCCCCACACAGGCCTATAGGACAGCGCTGTACCCCTGCAAGAGAAGCTTCCTCCAGGCCTCCCTTACTATTTGCCGCTTCACTGCTTCTTTAAAACGTCCCGTGGCTGAAGGGCCCCACCGCGCACCCCTCCTCAGACCAACCCGAGCCGTTCGTCGGAGGTTTGTGCAGTGTGGACGATAAGGCAAGACAAAGGCCCGTCGAATTATACCCCCCACCCCAATACATCATGTGACAGGGGGACAATGAGACACTTCCTGTATTGTTGTGACTATGCGGTGACCCCGGCCCCGTACCTCTCAGTGCTGCGGTGTCAGTGTCGGGGGGAAATGTACTAACAAGACACAAACCGTATAAACATAAACACGGCTTTTTAGCAACAAATAAAGGTAGGCACTTCTGTTGTGAATGTGTCCCGAGGAAATGTTTGTTTTTAGACTTTTGAAAGTGCAGAGTGATGGGACTCACGAAGACGTTTAAGGGGTTGTTTAAAGGCAGAACAACTTGAAGGTCCTGTATGTATTAAACTAAGGGGGCAGAAAAGAAGTTTAGAAGGTCAGGAAAAAGTTATTTGAACTAACTATGTGGAGAAGGCGAGTGAGCATGTGAAATAACACACTGAAGGAGATATGCTGCTTTACCCTATAAAGGAAGGAGCAGAAGCAAAAGACAATTGAATGCTTCACGAGTCCAGCATTTCACAAAAACTGAACACAGTTATTCAGGCTTAGGACTGGCACCAACTGCGCATTGGCACTTGATCATTTGGAGCATCCTTTCTGACGTCATGGCAAGTTATAGTGTTTTGTATAGATCTTTTAAGACGTGGTTTGCCAGAACTGTGCTCAGGCTATTCACCACAGACACTTAGTCCGAGCTAAAACATTCCTTGAGTAGAGAACCCTCTCTTCTTCCCTGTGTGCTAGTGTCGACGGAGGGTGTAGTCTTCCTGGGGCTGAGGGGAGTTGAGGGGAAGCGGGCTAAAGACAAAGCCCCAGATGAGATGAACGGACGACCCTGGGCAGAGTTTTACCGAGGCTCCAGTCTAGCGCCACACCCGGGTCACCAGGTCCAGCTGACGCTTCCTCTGATCAAACATTTAAGTTGAACACTTTGCTAAAAACAGCATTAGGTAGTACAATACAAGGGGCAAAGATAAATCTGCTATCACCGTCTAAACATCGAGAACAATCAAATTCTATTGCAGGGCATTAGCTTGTTTTGGTTTTAAGGGGACAATTGTCTATAAATAGTGACTGGTGGTGGTTCAGAAAAACACGGGTAGCTAGAGCTGTCAGAGATGTGAAGAAGGAAGAGTTCCATCCAAGGCAAAGATACTGATGGTGGTGAAGGTTAATGAAGAGGCCACTGGTTATGCTGCTTCGGTGGAGACATTGCAGAGGAAAGTTGCAGTACATAGCAGAGAGTGCATTTAAATGAATGGTGGCTGGTTTGAAGCATACGTGCATTGGTTGACCCTATAAAGTTGACTTTGTGCTTATACAGTTGTTCTGCGACAGCCTTCTGGAAAATACACTTGCCACGTAAAAGCTTGTAACAAGGAAACTTAATGTAGTGTATCCATGTCTTCCATGACTCAGTGCTTGTGTATCTCTTGGCTGCACACATGGCCGAGGCAGATCCACAAATCCAAATTCGCACTCCAGCTGATGATCACACTAGGTTCCCATAAGACGGGGCACAGCTGGGAATGACACGACCCTCATGGAATTCTCTGGATGCCCCGCGCTGAGAATCCGTTCACAGTGACAGGTGAATATGCAGCCACTCTGAGACTGATGGAAAACATTAGACTTTCACATTCTGACTCATTTGGTCCATCCATGCATGAGATCATTAACCATTTTACTTGCTTTAGATAACCGTGTTTTATATATTCATGCTCAGCACAAAGCCCCTACTTTGTCTCTCTCTAAGTATTTTGTAAAAGAAGCCATTGGCAGTGTTGTGTACTTAGCATATCACTTAACAAGTAATGTTATGTTTTAGTTTTGCATTCCCAAGTAATCAAGTACTAGCTCATTTTTTCAACACAGTAATGCGTTAGTTCTAGATATCTCTCACCTCTCCGCCTCACCCATACATCTCCCACTGATTGCAGGGCCTCAGGCACCAGTGCTTGTGCAGCCATGAGGAGAAACCACCGTTTCAACTTCACAAGCATCAGGGGCTTTGCTGAATGCATTTATCTCATAAAAACAGACTATTCATCCTATTTTGCTCAAAACTGTTGGTCTGTTATATGTTTTGTTTTGTTTGTTCTTTATAGGAGCACACTCACCAAACTCTCAGTATCGACTGCTTTGTTGCTTAAAGGTATTAGCCACCGTTTATCCATACTGAGATATGTTCGTACCTGAGCTGAGACGAGTTGATGGGTAACTGTCTGGTCTTTGTGCGTGTGCTCAGTCACGCAAATAGACCAAAGATGTTGTTAGCATTCAGCCTCTCCCAGCATATTCCTATAAATCCAAACTTGGGTGAAGTTAGAAGCGACCAAGCTCTTCCACGTTTTCCCTATTTAAATACAGTTACGTGAAAAGTTACAAGATCCATGTTACACAAAATTAAAGATTTTGATTTTCTAAGCCGATAAAAAGGGGTTCTATATTGTTAAGCGTAATAACACTTTAGGAGCACTTCGACTACTGCGCAGACGTCGAAGTGCTCCTAAGGTATTATTACACATTACAATATAGTAATAAACTATACATGGATCATGTAACTAGCTTCACCCCAGTTTGGAGCTACACCTATGCTGGGAGAGGTTAAATGCAAACAACGTCTTTGGCTTATTTGCGTGACTGAGCGCACGCACAAAGACCAGACAGGTACGCATCAACTCGTCTAAGCTCAGGTAAGAACATATCTCAGTACCCTTTAAGGGTGGTAGCATGTTGATGCCGCAGCCTGAACGACGTAAAGCATGTGTAGAAATTCAGGGCACATCGAGTTTGTGGAAGGGCTTATGAGAGCTAGAAACAAGTTGGGGCCAGATCTAACAGGTCAAATTTTACTTCCTTGATTTGTTGCTGTTGGGGAATGGGAGAATGTTGCTAGTTTATTGTTGTAAGTGCAGTTTATACATAGATTCGACCTTCAAATTTGTCCAATGAAGCGACATGAGCAGAGATGACGGAATAAAAACTGTGCTTGAAATAATCTCAGTACTTCTAGACAGTTTGTTGATCACTTTTGCTTTTTACTATACCTAATTGTTTCTTTTACAACCTTGGTAGAAAATAGAGTGCACATACTAATTTGTGTTTGTTGTTTTAAAGTTGCACGCACAGTTCACACTCTATTTTCAATGTGCTTTACAATTTGGGCCTTGAGTTGAAGGGCATCTTTAAATTGCTTCACATTGGAGTGGGCAGTTGGTCTCAGGTCAGACGAGAATAGGGTACAAGTGTAGCGCATGTTTCTGTGCGTGTTATCCCTCTGAAGTGGCGAAGGGAGGAGCGCGTGGACTCCCCTTTGTGCCTCAAGGGCCCGCAGATGGCCGTAATCCCCTTCCAAAACGCACACGGAAAATCCATCAGGACCCGTGGATGGGAAGTATGGGTGCAGGGAGGAGGCCTTTGGGAGTTTCCCGCCAAAATCAAGTATTGTAGAGGACCCCCTCCAAAGACAAGCCGCTGTGCCCTGAGAGTGAAGGGACACACAGCTGCCTTCACCCCTTCTCAGCGTCCCGGGCCCTGTGCAGTCCCGCAGGGGGTACAGGCTCAAAGACCTGCTCACACTGGACAAACGCACTAACAAGACACCGAGGGGCCCGCTCTGTGTCAAACCAAAGACCTACAGCTAATTAGTGAGAAATCTAGTTAGCAGCGTTGGTCAGTATCACTTTCAAATGAGGGAAAGTGAAACGCGGAAAGGTTCTTGCACAGTCAAAGTTAGTTTCGGCGTGTTAAACCTCAAGGCTAAAACTGCACAGAAATGATTTAGGTATCCATATCTAAGATTTGTTATCTGCTTCTTCTGAGAGTTCTGTCTGTATTTGGTTGAATAGGAAATGATGAAGGTGGACCAATAGGAGGATGTAGTGAGTGGTATGTGTTAGAGAAGTAACAATGGTGTTCGAGAGGACAGATGAAGAAGAAGATCTTTTTTATATAGCGCCTTTCACAGACATGTAGTCACAAAGCGCTTTACATGAGACAATTGTACGTTCATTCCACACTCGGTGGTGTTAAGCTACGACAGATGAAAAATAGGCAGCAGTCTGGGTGTCTTATACAGGAGAAGTTTATTTACTATCGGTGCGGGACCTGGAGACATGAACTCGAGACATCCGGTGTGGCTTGTTCATTAACTTGCACTGTCCCTACCAAATAAACCATAAATAAATAAATAAAAAACATTGCACTAGTCCTGCCATTCAAGTCTGTCTCTGCTTCCACAGAAAAGGGATAAATACCCTCTCAGAGCGTCATACTGATACGCAAGCAAACATTCAGTAGCTGAGAGTCTGAGCACCACAGTCAAGGCTATGACAGAGATAGTACGACTGTACAGCCTGACCCAGTATGATAAATAGCGATTTAATGTTATCCTCTAACAGTATGTGTCTGGTTTTGTGCCTGGAGGAGCATGAAACAGACGTGAATCACAGCTCTCTCGATTCGATTTCATCTTGTTCTCAGTGTCTGTTCCCCACTACTCTACTTCCTAGACCCTTTTATGAGCAACAAAATGTAATACTAGTTTGTTCACGGAATGTATCTTGAACTGACAGTGAATCTAAATGATTAAAATTCGCAAAACTAACAAGAGGCTGTATTTCCTATAATATCCTGGAATACTTCTCCTAAAAGTGACCGGATTGCATTAACTTGGGAGGAGTCTAACAAAACCACACATCCTCCTCAAGTGTCTGAATGCATCAGTGACTATGCAAGACAGTAGAGCAGATTGAAGCATCCCTCCAGGCCCTTCCACATCAACCACAGTCTGAGGAAGAATGGACCAAATCCCACTGGAGTAATAGAGATTAGTGTCCTCTTACAGGAAGTGACATTTCCAATCGCAAGTTTTTTTCTTAGGTGTGAGTCATTCAACCAACAGTTCTGCTACAAATGGTCATAAGTTTAAAAGAACTGTCAAATGCTTCTTACAGCAGCAGTAGGCTTTTGTTTCTTATAGTCGAAATGTTTTTCTTCTGTTGCATTTTCCTTATTCCCTTTCAAAACCGTGTGTACATTCTCCAGTTTCTCTGCAATATTCAGTCCCCTCACAGCCTTCCTCACATTCTCCAAAAGCGCTGTAATTGTTGTTGTCCAGCCCAACACCCAAACACACCTGTTCTTTAGTCGCTCCTAAACACTGGGATTATGCTTTCCTTACAAAAAACCTCATTGAGTTTGCGGACAATGAGGAGAAACCACTGCTCTCATGCTGCCGCTGTCCCTGCGTTTGTGCCGTAATCCAGTGATGTGGGCTTACCTGTTATCTCAGCCCTCTCAGGTTCCCCGTCACCGTCACACTCGGCCTTTGTTCGGCGTGCTTGTGAAGGAGAGCGGGGAGGCCGAACGAAACTGCCACTCACCGCTGCGCTGTTGTTGCCAGTATCTCCCTGGCCGCACTCCTGCCTTTTGTGGCTCCGGGCTGAGGTTTGCACACGGACAGCGGCACACTTCAGAGGAATACACGAAAATATGACATTTGATACAAGTGTTGTTATGGTTTTACTGGGAGGCAAAGGGAGACAGATTGGTATCAGCATAAATCACATTGGATGTAGTCATTTTTCACTCATAAAAGGCCTCATCAACAGAGCAACCAAGCCAATCTCGGCTGGAAGTGAATGGATTTGTCTTGATCTTCTTAAAAAAAAAGTAATGACAGTAGCTCCCACCCAAGTGTTACAGTATTATTGCTCTTTTTTGTCACTGTTAACTACGGAAGTGTATGACAAAACACCACACAAAATAAAAAGTATTTACTGGATGGATAAGTTTCTCGTTGGTTTACACATAACTTACTGCAGTATTACTGGACTTTATTACTTTAAAATTTCCCCCTAAGCTTGTGTTTGATTGTGATTTAAGGTTATTGTGGCGCATGTTTTGTGTGAGAGGAATGAGATCAGCTGACGACCAAAACAATCTGAATGATCAGGTTTTTCCACCAATGGATTTCTTCTTCCCTGATGGCACAGGCATATTCCAAGATGGCAATGCCAGGATTTATCAGGCTCACATTGTTAGTGTGGTTTAGGGAGCATGAGAAGTCATTTTCACACATGGATCGGCCACCACAGTCCAGATCTTAACCCCATTAAGAATCTTCGGGATGTGCTGGAGAAGGCTTTGCACTGTGGTCACACTCTCCCATCATCAATACAAGATCTTAATGAAAAATGAATGCAACACTGGATCTTTTGACATTGCAGAGACGTCTTGACACAAAGCCAAAGCGAGTGCGTGCTGTTATCAAAGAATAAGGGGGTCCAATGACATATTATTAGAGCGTGACTTTTTTTGTGGTGACTTTTTTGGGTGTATAAAAATGTAGGTATTTGTGTAAAAAAGAAGCGTACGGCAGGATCGGTTATTAACTAGAATCATTCGGCAGCAGCAAAATATTGTAATATTTCCAACAGGGATTAATTATTTGAATGCTGAGGTCGAAATCCCGCCGTGTTTGTTGGGAGCAGCTATTTTCAACTGCAGTCTTGCTACTGGTGAAAATATTTAATAAAATATAGGGCTCGATCTTCCGCCTGCCATAAGGATCTTGCCTGTGTGCAGCTGTTGCGCTATGTAGCTGCGCCACTAGCAAGAGGGCATCGCTTATTTAAAAAAAGGACGTCGACTGAGGCGTGGTTTATTACAAGCACTGAGCAGCGAACCCTGCTCGTGAGCTCACATTCTTCCTCACTGCCTCGTGTTTTTCCTTTAGCGTTATAGGCCAAAAACTAGATTTATCCCACCGTGAGTTAAACACTGTCCGTGTCCAATGTCCCGAGAGAAAGAGATGTACAGCTGGTACCGCGGTGGTGCAGGTCTTCACACAGCCGAAGCACGCGTTCACCCCCCACCACCCCTCTCCTTTGCCCTCGCCCCGTCTCGGCTTCGTAAAGAGTCAGGTTGGAGGAAAAAGGTTGTTCTACATAACACTGACATTGGGTGTCTGTCCAGCCCACGTGCAGCCCTCTTAATGCGCCAGGTCAGGAGCTGGGAGATCTCACAGTGCGCTCCTACACTATAGTCTGCGTTCAGAAACACAACATCGGGCCCATAGTGTCCAAATGTGTTCATGAACCGGGAAAAAATAATTCAGTGCTTTTCCTTTTAAAATCTGCATTGCTTGATGAAACAATCCGAACTTTCAGAATTTATGAATGTGTCAAGTGTTATGCGTGAAATGAAGTAAAATCATGACCTCATCCTCGCAGTGGAGGCAGCCCACAGTAGCAGCACGCTCAGTAATGTTAAGTGGCAGCTAAAAGCCCTGTCCCTTTGTGTTAAGTGTGAAAAGTGAACAGTTGCCAGTGCATTTCTGTGTCCCACGTGTTGACAGTTGTCCGTGTGTTTATCCTCCAAAAGAGTGCCCCCTCCGCCACACATGCGACATGAAGCCAGCCCCTCTGCCCTGACGTCCTCTTCCCTCCGCTCTCCTCCTCTGCGTCGGGGACATGCGCGCTGCCTGGAATTCTCCCCCAATTAAGACAGGGATTATGTGGGTCCAGTGTGGGAACGTCCCGAGTGTGGGAACGCCGGGCTGTGTCCCTCCGCTGCTCCCTCATTCTCACCCTCTGCCTCGCTCTGAGTGTGCCCCAACTGTACCTCTGCACTCGATTCTCACCCTATTTTTACTACTGTCAGCTTGTGAGAATACGGATTTAGGTTTAGGTGGATTTCTTAAGTAATATTTGAGTTTAATTTTAGAGCCACAATGTTACTTTCAAACCACACTGCGTACATTTTCATTGATTGTTTCTAGAAGACTGACTATTGGGTGCACTGTAGGTATAGGGTTAGGGTTACTTTTTTGTTTGACCATTTGTTTTGTTTCACGTTTCTTTTTCTTTCCATTTTATGACTGCTGCTTTTCCATACATTTCCTATTGTTCCGGGATCCTTCTCCTTTCAACTTCTAAATAAAGCACTCTGTCACTCTCAAGTTCTTCCCCTCTTCAAGCGCCTTTCCTCGCCTGCAGCCACCCACCACCTCCACAGCTTTCAGGACGAATTCCTCTTGGTCCTCTGAAGTGCTTGAGCCGTGGCCCGCACCCTCCTCCCTCCTCGTGCCTGCTAGAGAAAGCTTGTCTGGAGGGAGCGCTGAATAGTCTGAGCTCGTCTGGTGCGGGGGCGAGAGGACAGCTCATCAGAGAAGAAAAGACAGGTGTCTAAGAAAGCAGCCACGGCTTCATGTCCACAAGGAGCAGCACTTTAAATCACAATAGGACAGTGCTGTGGATGTCTTCTTAAACTATGGAGATATGCGCTGAAGACCTCACAATACATATCTGAGTCATGGGAAAGTGTAGGAGCCGTAAAATGTGTCCATGGGAACACAGAGGTGGTTTATTGTCTCGGGCTGTTTCTCATGATGGTGCAGAACTATTCCTCGGTGCATTCCTCAAACTCATTGTCACCTTTTCCTCCCTGTTCCCACTGCGTCCCTGTCCGTTCCTTGTATTCCCATAGATCTGTGTCTCTACACAGGCTGGCCATTCCAGCATGACCCCCCTCACACATACACACACACTCGCTCTCATTAAGCCTGTATCAATTAGGCATTAACCTCCTAAAACAAAGGGGCTGTTGACAAGTGGCCCGACGCAGCCGTGCGAGGTACTTCCTCTGCTCCCGTCCTCACTCATCTGTACATGGTGCTCCCAGGGGACAGAGATGTGTCATCATGAGCTGCAAAGTGCAATGGGAACAAGAGAGCACCCAAATGTGACTAACTTCTCGTAAAGAAGTGAACAGAACAAAGTACATTTGTGGAATATTGTGCAATATATGACCTATTACACAGTATGTATTTACATGCAGGTAACTACACTGAAGCTACTGTATTGGCAGATTTAATGGCGTACTTGTTGATTCATGATTCTAGAAATTACATTTCTGCTTCCATTGTTAATATTATGCTAATATTATGCTAAAACAGAACAATGGGTGTGCACAAAGTACTGATGTTTTATAATGGTAATCAGGACAGATATATATAACTTGTCATCTGAATTTTTTACATTATGAAATAATAGCTACATTTTACTAATGAAAACTGAACTGCTGGTGTACAAAATGAAGTGAAAATAATATTATATTAACTTCAGGTCCTCGGTTCAAGTGACCTTTGACTCAAAACTTAAAGGGCCTCAAACTTTTTCATCTTTTCTCAGAAAAGCCGATTATCTGTTGAATTATGGGTAACTGTACACAGTGAGTATTTACATGATAATAGTGACCACATACAGTGGCCAGAAGCAGCTGCTGAGTCCAAAAGTCGACTTTCCGAAACCAGACTCTGAAGGTTTGGCACGTTGCCTGGCAACCAGCTGTGGCCTCACCGGAGTGGGTTAGTGGCCTCTTCTGTTTGGTTCTTTCACATTTTGTTTATCACGGCTGTATACTACTGTATTTGAATCATAAAGTGTGCTGAGGCCTCGCGGGTACATCTCTGCTCTGTCTTTGTCGGCAAAGAGCAAAGAACAACCTGGTCTCATTTTCCCACAGCTCCACACAGAGCGGAGGGAGAGGAGTGGTCTCCACACCAGCGCTCTGGCACCGTGACTATGTTGGCATCAGACCAAACCGCAGCCCCCACCCGTTTTTCCCAGGGTCCTCCGAGTCTAATACATTACTGACAAAATCCCACTTCCCATTCCTCGCAAACTTTCACACCCCGCTGGCCCGCTCCCGTCCATCCCAACTCCCAAGACTGGCATGGCCCCTGCAAATGGGCTTGGCCAGACATGCGTATGAGTCTGTGCTCATAATGTACCACTATTCCCAAATGCCCCATAGTGTTCAGTGCTAACAGCCTCATCAACACCTAGACAGTTCAGAGCAAATGTACCCGGCTCTTTAAAACAATCCCATGTATATGTGAAGCAGACTGAATAAACTAACACATGGAGACTGAGTGCTCCAAACATGCACCAATGCTGAAAACATGTTGAGCTCCACTGTTAAAGGGATTTACAGGGAGTAGCTGCCCATTGACTGGCCCTCTCTGTGAGCCTAAATATGAGCCTCATTCGGGACAGGAGCTGCTTGTTCGGGCCTCCGTTCCCAGCGCTGCTCCGCTCTAAAGTATTCACAGGCCCGTACCAGTCTGGGTAACATGTAATGACATTATTCTCACCAGGGCGACCCCGCATTGTCACCGCTCTTTCTTCTCCGCAGCTCGTGAAATTGACATAAGCTTTACAAACATTCCTGGCATTTTTTTCTCAAGGCCAGCTCTCTTTGGGGGTCTTTCATTGAGAGAAGCCCCCAGCGTTTGACAGCACCCCCTAGTGACGGGGGAAAAATGCATGTCGACAAAGCACAGACGGGACTCAGACAAGTGGTTGAATTTTATGTATTGTATGAGCTGTTCTTTAAATCTACCCATGATCCTTTTGCCGGTTGTTCAGCGTGCACTTGTGGACTGCTGCGCTTTGTCTTGTCGGCTGGTGGACTTGTCTTTGTACCTGGGAAAAGACCATTTGTTGTCACTTTATCGTCAGCCTTTTTTTTGCATTCAAACTCAACTAATAAAGGTTGAATAAACGGAAAGTAAAATCATAGCGTGTGCTGAATCCGTCACTTGATCACAAAATGTTCCTGGCCTTTGTCAAACTACTATTAGCATTTTTTTCTATGACTATGACACAGTTTAGAATACCTGCCCAGTTGTTTGTCAATGTACTCCTGCATCTCAGACACTTGCGCTTCAGCCACAGTTGCTCTGGTCAGTAGAAGTGCACGCTCCTTTTCAAAACCTGCCTAAAGCACATTTAAGTAGAGCATTATTGTTGTTGTTTTATATTCAAGAATATAGGACTTTTTCATGATTACTACACTGTTAAAAGTCGTATGCCCATTTTGTTATTGTAACGTAAGAGTGTAATTTGTTTTCACATGACAATGATCGTTTTAAATGTTTAACTTATGTCAGTAAGTTAAAAGGTGAAAAACTCTTTGAGGTGTGTTGGGGTAACATTTAAATGTGAACTTGACTTAGTTTGGTAAGTTTTAGAAAGAGACCGGATCTTGTAACCCCACAACCATATTACTGCGCCACACATATAGTGCTAGAAAATAATATAAAATAATATTCAGCTTTTTTGAGAGTGAATACTTATTTTTAATAATAACTCTTACTGAAACAGCTTAAGAAATGTTGGTAAAAATCAATCTGGACAAAACTGGCGGAAGAATACATCCACATCAGTCCGTCCTACGGTACATTTCAACAGTTTTGTTTTCAAATGGAGTGAACGTTTCTTCGCTGAGGATCGCGCTAAAGTAAGGAAACAATCTTTCACTTGTGTTTTAGCCGAATATAATATATGTTCAATATCACCCTAAGCCATGTCCTGCCCATATATGGATATATGGATATATATATTTTTTTGTAAAGTAAGCCATGCGGTGCTAAAGCTAGCTTCAAAAGGGGTGGGCTATTTGAAGAAAGTTGTCTTAGAGTGGGGTTTTTAATTTGCTCTAAAAGCTTCATCGTGGTAATATTTTCTCGTGTAGCCCAGCAGGCAGCAGGCGAAGTCCAGGCCAGTCTCCCAGAAAGGAGAGAGACAAGGAAGAGGGAGCTACTGAGCTAGTGATGCCACAGGTTTCATCTGAGTTCGTGTCTGTGCAAAGGTAAACTTCTAAGGCTGTTATTTTACTGTTTAGCAAGTACTTTAACCGCTCAAGCAATGACTTTGCTGCCGATAATTTCCGCATTACGTTATTATTTGTTTTGTACAACGCTGCGCGCCACTTTTCTCTGCTTAGTGGAGCGGCGGTGCTAAGCTAAGCTAGCAGGGGTGCTAAGCTAAGCTAGCGCAGTTCAAGCCCAAGAACAGGCCTCGCTCTGCGGTCACTGCATGTGTCTCCGGCCGCAGACCCGTCTCGGTCACTGGGCTGGTAAAGCCCCGTGCTCCGTACGGAGGTTTGAACGTGACCAAGTGATTCTTTCACTGTCAGTATGGTCTGCGTTTTGGCCCAGTTTTACATTAAATGCTCGTCAAACGTCTGTGCGTCACTGTTAAAATGAAATGATTATTCTGTTGTCATTCTGAGTAAATGCTAAGTGTGTGTTTATGACACGTGCGTGTCTCCGTGAACATGACGTGGAGACAACACGCGTTCACGAAGGTCTGGAAATGCAGTACTATAATAATTATAGATTCACATTCACTTGCATTGTCAGGGGAGGATGAGAGGGGGGGCACTAGTGCAGTAAAGGCAGAAAGAGGAAATGTGTTTTAATATGTATTTTTACACTAATACATTGTATACATACTTACTGCTTTTAAATACCTCTGGTGTGCTTCAAAATGCCTAATAAAGTATGGGAATTAAATTGAGGGAGTAACCCTTGGTTTTATTTATTGGCACATGACAAAAAGTAATTACTTTAATGTGTTAGCATATAAACTTGGATTATAAAATTCCACAATTTAGGTCAACCTGGATATGTAGCAAACGTGTTTCGATTGTGTGCTTATTTATGCAGTATGTTTGAGATTAAGTAGGTTTAATCTTAACATATTTCAAAAGGAGCCTCAAGGAGGTGACTGTGAAGAAGAAATGGAGGAAAACTGGAAGAATATGGAGAGAAATTCGTAAAAACAGCCCCATTCATGACAAAACCAATGCTGGGCCCAGTGGAAGAGAGAGCTTGTCGGTGATGAGGTGGTGTAACTGTTTACTGTTTATTGTTTTGTTTTTTTTGCGCGCTTGCTAATATACATTATTTGTATTTTGTTCTCAGATAAAAGCTGAATTTCAATGAGTGGCTGTAACTGAACTGCTGGCTTCATTTCTGGATGGCCTTGAGGACGTTTTTCCCCGACTGCTAGAGCTTCAATAATGTTCTAGCAATTCCTGGAAGGTGTTTCTCCTTGTGTCATGTAAAAAATGTAAGTATAATGGGAAATTAAGTTATCCTTTATTAATCTCTGTAGAGTAATCTCAATCCTTAAGACTCTGGAACTTCTAAATGCAGTAGATGCCATTTTATTCCTCAGTGTCTAGTGCTCATAAACAACATTTGTCACTTTTTGCAGAACACAAGAGGAACAGGACTGCTGCTCTGGTGGTGGGATCCCCACTGCCTCCGAGAAGATCCATCCAGTGTTTTTGAATGCGTGCGGTGAGTACAATAAATTTGATCTAAAATTAAAATATTAACAACAATAATATGCATATTTGTTCGTTCCTGGCTTTCATTGTGAAACATGTTCATTAAAAGTACACACTAACAATTTCATGGACACATTTCCCCCAATTACATTCTGCTGTGGTGTTATCAAATGTGTGGTATCGTACAGTATTGTTCTGTCATTCATGTGTCCATGCGTTTGTCCCAACACACACTATATCGTCCTGTTTTTCCAGTCGCTATTTTTATTTTCACACGTATCCTTCTGGTTATTGATTTATTGTCTATGGGTAGGACTTACAGGGTTTTTCCTCTAATTTTGCAGCTTATTTAAATATTGAGTAAATCAGCCGTACTAGCTCTGAGAGATGTTGAATGATCACAAAAAAGTAAAAAAGTAATGTAGAATAATGTATTGCAAAGGTTAATGGTAAACACTTTAAATTACACTATATTAATCCCAGACATAAATAATTCACAGCATTATGAAAGGTAAAGACGCTTTGATGTTTTGACACTTACAGTATGACTTTTCTTTCTTAAGGACCATTCAAAACATCTGGATGAAGCGAATGGAACTTGGACTGCTTAATATCTATGAAGAGGAGCAGGATGCTGTTGCACATCAGGACTTTGTAGCAGTTGTGGTCACAGAAAGCCTCGTGCTTCAGCGTGAGAAAATCAACGTCACGTTTCTGCTAAAGGTCATCATGAAAATCAAACTAGAACAGGCTCCGCTGGAGTACATGGACTGTGCAGGTACAAGATACAAACCATTATCATGGGCAAATGCTGTTGTATTTTTTTTTCATCCTCGGTCACTGTTATGAACCATTTTTGATATGTAACAGGCCTGTTTAATTGTCCCCTTTTAGAAGTAATTTTAAAATGAGTTATTTTTGTTAACACCAACATTACAGTTTTTGTCAGAGCGGCATCAGAGGCATTGCCATGCCTCCAAGTTTGTCTACAACACAAGTGTAGGCCTGTCACAATCACACAATAACCACTAAAACAAAATCTCAGTAAGCAGTTGTTCTAAAAGTACATGTCTTCAACAACACGAGTTGCAATTAACATTTACTTAGGTAAAATGCTAAATTATTTTAGATTTATATGAAGTAGATATATGAACTTTTGTGACAGGCCTACACAAGTGCATACAAAAAATATACATGTATTTGCTTAAATGTATGAACAAAATTTGTAAGTTTCATCAGATTTTAACATTTGTAACTTTATAAGCACTTGTATATTTTTTTTTACTGGAAAATTAAAATGCCTTGACTATAATTGTCTCTTGTCACTTGTATCTATCTGTTAACAGGAATTACAAGTAGATGTTCTGTAAACTTACTAGTGTTTGTGAAGTTTCTGCCATAAACATTTGAGTTCTTTTAACATTAGACTGTAAGTGGTACCATTGTTTAAAAACGTAGTATTTTGTGTTATAGTAGCAAATATATTTGGTTTCATTCAACTACAGTGAATGAGTTGAAATCTGTTCATAACTTAACCTGATATGTTCATAGAGCTCAAAACATTGTTTTCTTTTGACATTCCATTATAAGTCAAAGATGTTTTTAACTTAGCCTCGTGAGTTTAAAAAACACACACACTTGCGTTAATATGAAGAAGCAATACAAGTTTATGGTTGGCACAACAAAACATGTTGGTTTGTTAAAACTGAAACTGTTAAGTTGAAACAATTTATAGCAATGCTTTATGACCCATTTATAACTTACTGGTTTTACTTGATTGAAACAATATCGGTACCTTCAATGAGCTCAAATCTTTATGGCAGAAAGTTAACATAGAATTTTAAGTTGAACTGCTATATTATTTATTACAGTGTAGTGTGGAATCGGTGCTGTCCTTCAGCTGTTTCTTGCCGTCTGCCCAGGATTCTCCGCATATCTCTGGTGCCCTGATAACGTTACATTATTCAACATCAACATGACAAGCATTTGCAACTGGACACTGAAGTCTGCATTCCCAAAAATGGCTTACTCTTGAAAGACAGCTTGCATTGGAATCTGAAGGGCCGCCGCCTACGAAAAATGACAAATCATATAACGAATTTGCTATCACACGTAGCATTCAAGGTCATCGTCGCACCTGTCCCTGCAGTTGAAGCTCCAGCCTCGCTTTATCCTGGCGCAAACGCTGAAGTTCCCTCTCCAGGTCGGTCTTCAGCTCAACGGGGTCCAAGCTGAAACTGGCTTCAGGAGGTCCGGCGTTTAGACCCATCTCCGGCCGAGCCACCAGTTGCTCCCTCTGACCTCTGAAGACACCAACAACCCATAGGTTCCTTCACTACGATGCAGCACAGACTCCTCACTCACCTGTAGGCTATGAGCAAAGCCTGATGGGTATTCGTCATCCGCTGCAGTCTCTTCTTGTAAACCCGAGCCGCGGTTGCTAACTGTTCCTCTCTCGCTCTGAAGGACGAGCGCATGTCCTGAAGCATATTGTCCACGAACGTTTTCATATGACCCCCTTCTGGAGACTTCTTAGACTCCAACCCATCCATGTATGCCTATAAACAACAGCATGCACAGTGAATAGTTTTCATTTCAATCAGTTCAACCCCATATGTAAAACCACTCCTCACTGCCAGGTCTTGTACGTAGCGGTTCAGGCGAGATCTGTATTCCTCATTGAGCTCCTTAAGCTTGAGCTGCAGACGAGAGTTCTCTTCTTCGACCTCTCTCGCTTGGCTCTGGGAAAAGGTCAGGGCCTTGCGAGCGTAAAATGAAACAAACGGTCATTCAGAAATACAAACATCCAAGCATTCGAGTGAAATGTCCTTGCCGTGTTTTGCCGAGTCAACTTCCGCTGCGTGCTGTGGATCTGCATTTGGCTCTCCTTGTGCTCTTTATCCAACGCCAATCTAAAGACACGACCACAGCAGAGTCAGCCACATCACAGGAGGACACAGTGAAGCCACATCAGAGGGGGGTGGACTTTTACTGTATACGAACACGCATACAGAACAGCTTTCTTCTCTTTGATAAAAGGAAATGGAGGATAATTGTGTTTTTTTCCAGCTCAAGTCAATGACAAGCAGCTGTGCACAGTAGAGCAGAGAAGGCAAACTGTGGTGCTTTAGCTTCCTTAGGTCGTTGTACTTGTACTTGAGGGATATTGTGAGACATACGTGAAAAGTATTGTGTGAGGAAACTACAGGCCTTACACTTTCTCCTCCAGCGTTTTCTGCTGCTCCCCGTAGGTCTCCTTTAAGTTTTCCATCATGGCTTTGATTTCATCTTGGTTTCCTAAAAGCTGCAGACGACGACAAGAGGATTTTTAGCTGAGAAACATGCGGTAGTTGTTGGTGAAGAACTCACATTTTCTCCGAGAGTTTTCTGCTCCTTGTCCAGTGCGGCCAAATCTTCAGGCTGGAACATACAGCGGTGGCGTGATTAACCTCTTAACCCCCGCCTTAACCAAGTGTGTTTTCCCTAGTTCAGCTTTACCCTAGTCTACAAAGCTCATCAAAAGGGATGAATTTCCTTACATTGTTGCCATAGTTTCATCGCTTTTTGTCGCTTTTCTGTTGCTCTTTTGTGGCCTTTTTTGTTGCATATTCATCACACTTTTTTATCA
Organism: Gobius niger; assembly: GCF_951799975.1. Classification (NCBI taxonomy): domain Eukaryota; kingdom Metazoa; phylum Chordata; class Actinopteri; order Gobiiformes; family Gobiidae; genus Gobius; species Gobius niger. The sequence continues at coordinate 11,319,990 of NC_136870.1, read as the reverse complement.
TTTTTCTGTTACTCTTCTGTTGCTTTTTAGTCACTGTTTTGTTGCGTTTTTGTCACACATTTTTGTACATTTTTTGTCACATTTCTGTCACTTTTTTGTGGCTTTTCTCTTATGTTTTGTGACTTGTTTGTTGTTTTTGTTACTTTTCTGTTGCGTTGTGACTTTTTCGTTATGTTTTTGTTACTTTTCTGTTGTGTTGTGACTTTTTTGTTATGTTTTTGTTACTTTTCTGTTGCGTTGTGACTTTTTCGTTATGTTTTTGCCACTTTATCATCACTTTTTTGTCACTGTTGTTTTGATGCATTTTCATCCTCGTTTTCATCTCATTTTTGTTGCTATTTTGACACTTTTTTTTCAAGAACCTTTTAGATTTGGGTAAAGCCAAACTGGAAAATATGTGCTCTGTTCAGGTAGGTTTATTTGCCAGTTTATGCATAGATCTGTTTGAAAATTATCTTATGCTGATTTGTGGTTATGACCTTGACCCTGTCCCGGGACATGCGGCTGACTATGGTCCGGACACGGTCCAGCTCGGTGTGGAGGTTCTCGGTGGTGGTCTGGACCGTCTGCTGCTGTTCCTCCAGCTGCCTGCGGAGGGCGTCCTGGGCCTGTGCCAGGGCCAGTAGCTCTGCGCTCAGCTCCTCGTTGTGGGAGCGCTCTCTGTGGTGGGCTTGGATCAGACTCTGGTAGTTGTCCTGTAGCTGTGTGTAGCCCTGGCTCAGCTCGCGCCCAGAGCGCTCACCCACAGCCGCGCGAGCCTCCGCTGCCTGCTTGTCCCACTGCAGCTTGTCCCGCTCCATCTCCAGCTGCGTTATGACACTGCCCTGAGTCAAAATCTTAGAATAAAATAAAAAATGTGAATGAGTTAGTCTATGCTCCTATAGTTCATATTTTAGATTTCTTTCACACCTCAAAACCCAGTAAAATGAATCTTAATTTGAACATTAATCCAATCTAATAGCAGAATGTCAGAAATACCACAAGTTAATATCTCTCAAAAACGAAAAGTTAATAAATTCTTACCTTGTCTTTCAAAGTCATCAACTCTTCTTCCAATTTCTCCATCATTTTGTTAATTTGCGTTTTCTGCTCAATCAGTTCCTTTGAAAGCTGTTACAAGTCACAGTAAGATCCTGCTTAAAACCACATGCAGAAGAGTTCAAGTTGGAGGCGGCGGTCCTTACCTTGAGCTTCTCCTCCTCACTCTGGAGCAGCATTGAAGACAGCTCTGAGTTGGAGCCCGTCAGGCGGCCCACTCTGCTCTCCAGCAGACTCAGTTTGGAGAAAAGATGTTCATTTTTATCACACAGCTGAATCTGAAAGGAAAGTGGCACCGACTGATATGAAACTGTGTGAAGTCAAAATTCAATTAAAATAGTGTTAAATGTACAAAATAGACTCTACAATGGTGCTGTTATGTGAAGGCAGGCTATATGTTGTGCAAAAGTGCCATATTTGTATTGACTTGTTATAACTTCTTTAGATACAGCATCTATTAAAAACTTGTTACTCACATTGACCTCGGTCAGCGCTTGGATTCGGTCTTGAACCTCTTCTGTTCTCTGCGGCTGTTCCTGAACAGCCATTGTCTCGACTGCTTCAGACAACAGTAATCTCATCCAACTACTCTGGGTTGCCAATAACGACATCACACAAACTCACAGCTCACTAACAGTCTGCCTTAGCCCAAGGGCCTAAGAGTCTGAAGTGACTCAAATGGTGCAACGAGGAGGAACTTTACTTCACGTTACTCATTTTATAAGAAGAAAAATATTTACTCAAGCAAGTAAAGTAAATGTAGCTGGGAAAATGCTACTGTAATACTGAGTAACTGAGCTTAAAAGTCTCATTTATGAGTCAGCTGTGACATAAATTAGGAGAAACAAAACATAAAATGAAGAAAGAAAGATCTACAAAAATATTTTGTGTCAACATGAAGCTTTTGCTTTACTCACTGTGGAACAAGGTTTTTTTTAGTTTTTTTTAAACTCAAGTAAGAGTGCAGATACGTCATTATAATTTTACTCAAGTAAAAGTAAAAAGTGTCAAATGATAAAACTACAATTACAATTAGTTGCTCTAGTAGGTCACATGTACTTGAGTAAATGTAACTTTACTCACCACCTTTCTACTCGCCTCTGACGACCACTGAGGATGCGTCACATAAATGTGTAACTCTGAACACAGCAGTTAATCCCTCAGGCGCTTTACGGGAAAGATGAGGCTTAAATTTCACAAAACTTGTATCTAATGTCAATCCAAGGTGAGGTGCTTTCTCAAACTGTCATGTCTGTCAGTAGTATTTTACCTAAACATCAAATACCTGTTGCTGGATTGCAAATTGATCACACTCTGTAGCCGAGTCCAGTGAGTTGATGATCTTATGAATAAATTATAAAGAATATTCCATGTACCCCTACAAAGGGGGTACTTGTTTAAACACTGACCCAGTCCTTGAGTGTAGAATAGTGATATGAAAATGTGCATTTGATATTCTGATTATGCAGAGATGAATATTGTTATGTAGATCAGTGGTTCCCAAAGTGGGGGTCGCGGAACATTTGGGGTCGTAAAGTGGTTTGAGACAGTATTTTGAAGTGTAAGTGTCCAATTTACATAATTAACCCTTTTTTTAATGTTTTCCACCTGAAATTATTATAAATTCTAATTACTTCTACTTCTAATTAGCTCTGGAGGGATGTTTTTTAAACCACAAAGATTTCTAGGATTCCTGTGTGTTCCATAACTGTATTTATTTATTCGGGACGGTGCATGTTAATGAGCACACATCGGTCTCATGCATGTAAACACGGCACACTGGATTGTAGCCCTGGGATAATTTCCATCCATTGTCTCACACTCTCAGGCGCACCCTCATTCATCCTGGTCTATTGTGCATGTTTTTTGGGGTGGGGGTAACTGGAGTACCCGAAAGAAACCTGCGCAGACTAGGGGAGAACATGCAAACTCCACACAGAAAGGCCTGGTCTGGGAATTGAACTTGGGACGTTCTTGCTGTGAAGCATGAGCCTTAACCGCTGCGCCACCATAACAGAGCTTTTAATCCATGTTTCATGCACAATAACTACTCGGCTAAAGCTAGTTAAAAAGGCAACTGCTCATCTTTTTTAGTATCATAAAGCATGAGCACGTTGGGCTGATTTTATATCCCCTGCACTGACTTTATGTCCACTTGTGTTGATTTTAAGATTGTTCTTAGATGCCCTCGTGTCCTCGCTCCACAGTATCGGTCTGACCTGCTGCAGCCCTTCACTCCTGCTCCCTCAGGTCAGCAGATCACAATTTCCTTGAGATGCCAAAAACTAAATGGAAACTGAAAAGGGACCGCTCTTTCTTTCTTGCTGTGAACCAAAACTCCAAACTGTGAAACACGGTGTTTCTACGATACAGTTTTGTAGATTTTAGTCATTCCCAACTGAGCCCTTGGTCACTGTCATGAACACATGGGCCATAGGCAGAATACTGTACTTCAAAAAGATTTATTCATGTTTAAACAAGTTATTTTTTCTATACACGTACAAAATACAACTTTTCTTGATAAAATGTGAGAAATGGAGGAATGTATTTTCACTTATAACTTACAATACAAAAGCTTTGGTATTTACAGTGATTTCATTCTTTTGTAACAGATAAGGCAACATTGGTCTTAGTCAGTTTGTACCGGTCTCCCTGCTAACAGCTCTAGAAAAAACTAAAATAAGATAACAACAAAATGTCCTTGAAATTAAATTAGACTTATTATATTTAACAAACAGAAATCCATCAGGAAAACAATGTGTAGAGTAGATCACACTGGTCTTGTTTCGTTTAAAACCTACAAAAGGCCTCATATTTGCACCTTATACTAGTCGGCCAACACATCGCTTTTTAGACTATGGTGGAAAATATCAAATAAATGAAAACACATGTCACGAATGTGATTCGCTCAACTCTTCCACCACCTCGTCATCATCATCATCATCATTCTTCATGTTCATCTTCTGCTCAGAGTGATCCAGGATCACACCCATCTCTCTTTGCAGGGCCTCAAGACTGGCCGGGCTGATGTAGAACCTTAGATTTTGGGATGGCAGTAGCTTTTGTAGTTCTTCCAACCTGCGGTAGGCCTGCAACAATAAATATGACAATGAAGAAAACAACAAAGCAACTTCAATGAATTACTCATCAGAAACATACCACTTGGTATTGGCCCTGCTGACAGTAGTGATCCACCAGGAAGCCAAAAGCATCTCCGACTCTCACAGCCGGGTCTAAGTCAGGCTCCTCTAACAAGGCCTCACACACACGCACAGCCTCTTCAGTGTTGTCTGCATATGACCTGTATATATACAGCCAATAATAGATTCATACTTTCTAAAGAAATAACCAGACATAGTGTGGTTTTGTTTTTTGTTTTTTTTACCTGCGCACATGGACAAACTTCTTTATTAAAGCAATCTTATGCTGCATGTCTGTCAGTTTTGCTTGCTGTTTCCCAGAAGTGTCCTTAGCTTTAGAAAGGCACTTATAAGCTTCAGTCAAAGCATCCAGAGCTTTTTCATAATTCTGGTAATCGTCTATCTCCACCTAAGCAAAAGAAAAGAGAATTTTTAAGTATTTATGTGTCAAATCGAGTGCACTGTGCATTAAAGGGGTTACCTGGGCACAGGCCTCATAGAAGCCAGCTAGTAGCTCTGGTGCTCTGCCTTTAGTGTAGAAACCAATTATAGTTTTGAGAATCTCTGGGTCTGTCCGCCAGTCCAGAGACTGGAGATAGTTTGCAGCCAAAATAAAAAGTTCTTTCTGACGAGAAACATTGGCAAAAAATACAATTTTCTCTGTGTCCCCTGATTTAAGAAGAGCCCTCATCGCCTGTATCCAAACAAAACATCATTGTTATTTTAAATAATCAGTCTGTGAGTGCAGTTGTACATAAAAAAGCATTACCTTAAGTTTGTTGCCTGCTTGTGTATACTTTTTAGCAGCTAAGTGGTAGTTGCCCTGACGCATGCAACAGTCTGCTATCCTTTCCAGCAGCTCCTTCCGATTCTCCTCAGACATGTCTTTTAACTCAGACACAGTCATTCTCTCTGCCAGTTCCTCTGTGACGGCCAGGTTGTGGTTCACACACAGCTCTAGTGCCTGGTGATACTGTATACATCATTGGTCAATGATTACTACCTGTACTGTAAATTATACTACCAACATGCCCACCACTACCTTCTTGGCTGCTACCAGCAGCTCCACAGCCTTTTCAAACTGGGAATGTGTGATGAAGAAGTCAGAGCAGCGGGCCAGGAGAGAGGGATCTGAGGCCTCATTTAGATCTTCTGCAATGAGCTGCAGTGCAGAGAACTGCTCAGTGGCAAAGGCCAGCTCCAGTGCTTTGGACACATAGCCAGCCTACAAAGAACATAAAGCACAGTGAGCTGGGGAGAAAATGTAGTTAAACAGTGCCTCCTTGTGGACCAAGAAAAAACAACGCAGACCTTATGATACAGAGCCACAGCTCGATCCATATTGGTGCCTCTCTCCTCATAATAACAGGCAGCCTCCATCATATCCTCTGGGTTACTGAGGAGAGCCAGGTTCATCAGCTGGTCATCCAAACCGTTCTCCTGCTCAAGTATAATAGTAAGATTTTTAATTTTAAGTTCATTACAATTTAAAAGAAGACGTTTTGGAATGAACGGTACCTTGCAAAGCCGTATGGCATTGTTGTACGCCTGAGCCCGTGTGTAGAAGTGAACAGCCTGTTTAATATCATCATGTCCCTCATAGTGCCTGGCCAGGTGGTACGAAGCTGCCCTGTCGCCCGTGTCATTGGCAATCTCAGACGCCTGATAAGTCACAGTAATGTATTGGTCATTGCATTGTTAGATAATAAAAGTACAGTGCTGTTACCTTCTGAATGTTTCCCGTGTAGCAGAAGACTCGAACAAGGGAGAGGTAGTCCTGCGCTAGTTCATAGTACTGTAGAGCTGCGTCCATGTCTGACTGGCTCTCCAGATACTGAGCCCACCATTTATAGATGTCCCTGAAATTAATCCGCTTTTAATCACACATCGGTCCAATACACTGTCGAGAAGTGAAGATTTCAAAATATTCTATTACATGGACACAAAAGTAAAAGAAATATATTTATCAAGGGCGCTAAAAATAATAAGATCATGATATTATTAGGTGAACAAGAGGGTCCCGCAATCAGATGAAAGAGGCAAAATAAGTAGAAGTCAAGGGCTCAGACTGTTCACTGTTCAAAGATACTACATTGACTTTTTTCTCAGTGTTTGTCCAGTGCTACCAGACTAGGTGATGGTTTGTAGGGAGAAGAAAAGGCCCATTGGACTTGAAAACTTGAAACTTACTTGTCTCTCATTTTGTTAACATAGATTTCTAGAGACGGCGTATCATCTTGAAGCATTCTTGGCACTTCGACTCTGTGACTGTCTGATTTCTCAAAGCTGTGAAGAATGACATTACCACAAACGTTATACGGGGATCATTTGCCGTTCAAGCAGCATTTTGTGACTCACAAAGCGACTGCCTGGGCTTTACTCCCTTCACTCTCCAGGTATTTGGCATAGTTATAGTAGGTGGTGCGCAGGTGGATGCGATCACGTGTGTCTGCTGTTTCTAAAGCTTTCAGCCACTGTCCTGAAGCTTGGTAGAAGTTGTTGAGCAGGTCATAGCGCTGGCAGGACTTGTACAGCTTCTCAGCGTCTTCCTGTAAGGGGACAGGAAAAGATGAGGGGGAAAGATAATTGTTATTGGTCCGGGAAGTCCCCTGGTATGGCGGAATGCAAGAGGACATGCTTTTTTTAGCTGTACTACATAGGAATTAAATGATCTTAAATAAATGGAGGTGTTTGGACGTTTCTTACCAACATGCCGAGTTGAATGGCTAACATTGCAACTTTGGCTTCGGGTTCTGGCTCAAGCTCAGCCTCCTTCAGTGCTTTTGCGGCTCTGGGATTTCCCATATTCCCGAGGCAAACTCGTGCGACATCCAGGCGGCGAGTTTTTACACACATTCGAGCCATATTTTCCCATACCGCTGTACTGAAGGGGAAAGAGAAAGGGGGACACATGTTTGACTTTGTTTTGTTTTATCAACAGGAACAATTAAATTCCCCACAGATGTCATTAGGTTGGAGTGATCAAACTGGATAGAGAACAACTGGATGTGTGACTCAATGTTCTCTCTTTGCTGACGTAAATCGGCCTCATTGACTTGATTTGGAAATGTAAGATTCCTGAGCCATCTGGTCTGAATTTGTGCCCCCTCCTCCTCACTTTAGCTGATACAGATGCGGGTGTTTATTAAAGTCAGGCAACAGGAAATAGCCCAAATCTTTAGGGGCCGAGAGAGAGGGAGATAAAGGCGAAGTCAAATGAAAAGCACAAGCCAGTTAAAAATACTCAAACCCCTCAACAATTTCCATATTTGGACACAGAAAACTTTAAAGTTAGATAGTTTGTGCTGGAAAGAAGAGCCTGTCGAACAAAGCGGCAAGATCTAGCGCGCCACAAAAGGAAAGACAAGAGAAGGAACAGGTCTACATTTGGCCTCTCTTCCCATCCTCTTTCCTCTCAGGAAACACATCCTGTAGCAGAGCGAACTGAGGCTGCAATATGTTTGTTGTACACGAGAGAGAGGACTCCAGCAAACGCCCCCTGGGCTCCAGACAAAAGAATACACAACCGTGACGTCTGAGAGGGGTCTTTGGACATTCTCACAGACACGCGAACACGCTGACACATACACATACGTTTTAAAGTCACCAAGAAGTTTGGCTGCACGCTGATGACTGGCACTGTGATGGAATGCAAGTCCTGCATATTTCAAGGATTTACAGACAGAGCGGGCTGAATCTGAAGGAGGACAGCAGCATGTTTTGTTCCAGGCAGCAGGGGATCCTTCAGCTATGAGACAAGCCTAGAAGCATTCACTCCTGGCACCACTTTTTATTTGTTGTTTTACAGCTGTTCTCTGGAGCAACTGGAAGAAGACGTCATAAAGATCACTACTTGAAAAGGCAGAAAATGCAGACCACATCAGCACTGCTCTGACTTCAACGGATTGACTGAGGATCAAAGAGCACCATCAAGCACCAAGACCTGAAGCTGCAGCAAACCCGAGCCACTGGAATGGACCAGGCTGACTGTTGGATAAACCCCTGTGTGCCGGCTGCACTGTCTGAAGAAGAGGGATAAGGACATGCCAGTACCTCCTCCTCAATGATCATGGATGGAGATGTTCTTTAGCTAAACTTCAAGACAACACGATCCCTTCCATCTGTGTGTGAGCAGAGCGTCAAAGCCACTGGAGCTGGAGGAGAGTGCAGTGGAAGGGGGCCAAGAGGCCTCAGAAGAGACCCCTGAAGAGCTGCTGTCTGAGGCGGGACAAGAGCGAGCGGTGGCAGGTGCCCGGCGTCCCATGGCAGTGCAGAGGCTGGTGGCAGCCGCGGTGGCAGTGGCCCTGCTCTCCTTGGTCCTGAACAATGTGGCTGCCTTCACGCCCAGCTGGGTGCTGCAGGCCCTGGAGGACGGCCGCAAGAGGAGCGTGGGACTGTGGAAGATGTGTCCCGCAGGAGGGGAGAGGGACAGAGAGGAACTCCAAGAGGGACGGAAAGAGCATGGAGCCCACAGACAGTGTGATGGGCTGGGATGGGGCTCGGACTTTGCTGGCTACCAAGAATCCCGCAGTACTGTCCGATGTAAGTTTTAGCAAATTTAAATAAATACAAATGGCTGCATATGCAATTACCTCCTTTAAAATTAAATCTAAAAATAACAAACAGTTTGACAGTGTTGGCAGTGTTGCATTTTGATGTGTGCTTTCACTAAGGTCTAAATTGTAATAAGATGTGTTGCAAAGGCTTGGTCCTAACGCTGCCTCTGTCGTTGGTCTGCAGTGCAGTTTGACATGATGCGAGCCTGTAACCTCATCGCCACCATGGCTCTGACGGCTGGTCAGCTGATCTTCCTCCTCGGCCTGATGGAGCTGCCCTTCGTCACACAGGAGTCACAGTGGTGGGAGGAGGCCATCGCTGCACTCTTCCAACTAGCAAGTGAGTTTTATCTTCTGATTTCATTCTGCGCCGTCACAGGCACTCATTTGAAGTTCAGAATGTCAACAATACTGAGATTTGTGTTCAAAGGCAAATGTGGAAATACAACACAAGTATTTCCTCCAGCGTCAGGTCAGAGGGGCCGTCTCAGTGACTTTATAGGAAACATGTTTAGCTCTACTTTGGATCTTTGCCACTGGTATCTGTGTGGCACAATATTGAGAGGTCTACACCAGGTCTAAATTTAGTCCAAATTCATGGGCCAGTGCTGCAGTGAGCCACAGTGCGACTGTCGGGCGCCAGGATATCCCTGCTCAGGACAAGGAAATGTCTGTGACTACCTGTTATGCAAAGGGCCAGGCAGAAGAAGGAAAAGAAGGGGAGGGGGTTCAGACGGGAAAGACAGTTTCTGCAGGGACTGTGTGTTTGTGTGCGCTGCCATATTTGTGTATCAGTGTGTCACTGTGGTACACACGCATGAGGGTGGGAAAGCCTCCGCTCTGATAAGCTGGCCCAGCTTTTATGTCTGTGTTTACAAAATGTCCGCCATCAGCCGCAAGTAAAGAATCTCTTCTTTATCAGACAGTCTTCACCTCGCAGTGCAGCTTTTATCTCGGGAACTCAGTTTGAGCAGTGTTTCCAATATGAGTCAACACACCCAACCCAATGTCAGGAACAAGAAGCCAACAGAGGTTCATTACAGACACCCATCTAATTAAGACTGTGTATCCTAACAACTATATCAAGTCACTGTTGCTAGAACACACCAGACATTTAGTTTCAACATTGTGGACTTGATTGTAATACCTTGATAAGATGAGCATTTTGTCGGCAGCTTATGATAAGAAACTTTAATGGGCACACTCTTCTGCTGAATAATGACGAAGGAGTTAAAACCACTTAATCAGTTAACTGTAAACGAATCCTAACAACCAGAAGAACATTAGATACAAGTAAAACATCATGTTTTCACATCGGAGGTCTTTGCTTCCTCATGAATTCTCCAATGGGCTTTATCTTTATGAATGATTTAAGATAATATCTCCCCTTCCCAGGAATGTTCTCATTCATTAAGCCAAAATGGTTCTACTTTAACAATCAAACTCTGAACTGCACCAACGTGTGCACTCGGAAAAGACAATAAACACAAGTAAAAGTGTAGGCCACACAGGTTTTTAAGGGGGAAAAAAACATGAGACTTTTCAGAATGTTTCATAAATTTATGTCCAGTTATAGATTAACCCCATGCTCAGGGTGTGGAGAAAAGGGAAGGAAGGAAGGATGGAAAGAGGAAGAAGAGGAAGGAACCTTGGGAGATAAGTGTGTGCCAAATAGAAATGTTCACACAGCACGCCCGGCCGGCTCACTGTTGGAAAGGAGATTATTCATATTCTTGGATAAGGAGCCAAGGAGATTAAACATGAACTGCACTCAGAGCAGAGTCGACATGCAATGATACACATCCTCCGGTAGAACAATGACAGCCATCAGACTGTAAAGGTAGACAAACAAATATAACCGACCTCCAGAAAGGCTCCAGGAAACAGACTGATTCATATCCTAGTGCATCACATCTCCATTTCCACTCATTAATTCACTCTAAATTTATACCTCCCTGGAATCAGGATGACTTGTTTTACTAATGACCAAGAAAAACTGACTCACTGAGTTGCCTTGTGTACCAAATGCACGGCATAAATAAACTTGCCTTCCCTTGAAACTGATATTGAAATGTTAATACTTGATAATACATGGGCGCAGTAAAAAGAGTCAGCATGTAGTGAAGCATTCAACACTGGCACGCACAGTGTTCCTCACTGCGTGAATCAAAGAAATCCGGAAAGAAAGCATCAGAAAGGAGCTTTCTAAATTTGACTTTTACTTTGTAGATCTATACAGCCCTTTTCTGGAAGGAAACATGTAACAAAGGCCCCACGCGCTCCCGCTAAATAAAGAATCTAAAGAGCTTTGAACTCTCTGTTTTACAGGTTTGGTGCTTGTGATTGGACTGGTCACCTTCTACAGGATTGGCCCGTACACGCACCTGTCCTACTCCTGCTACCTGGACATAGCTGCATGTCTGCTGGCCACACTGGCTGCAGCCATGCTCATATGGAACATTTTACATCGCCGTGACGACTGTCCCAGTGTCATCATCATCAGCCGCTCGCTCACATCTCCTTTCCATCCGCGTCTGGACAATGACTATGTGGAGTCTCCATGTTAGCGCGGACTAGCTAAACATTTACTGCAGTTCATATGGACGCAGCCAGGGTGACAACAATCTACATATATCACAGCTATTCAATGGACATAGGATTATATTCCTGCTCAGGCACAAAGTAGAGTAAAACGCACGCATAAACAACATATTTATATAAGTTTAGAAACATCTGCCTGTCTGATAACTATAAGACATTATGTCATTTGGACTGCACATTCCCAGTTTTAACTTGCCTGGAGAAGATCAAGCTGGACCTTGACATTGCTGAAACCAAATCTTTTCAATAAAATGGCCACTTATGCATTTCATTTTAGTATGAGTTTTTATAGATACTCAATTAATAGATTGGGTCAAATACCACATTACCTCACAATGGATAATCATAAAAAGCCATTTATACTAGGAAAAATACTAAAAAAGAATCTACTAAATATGTAAAAGATGTGTTATATATTTTATAGACATGTTTCATTTGACCACATTCAGAAAGGACAACTATTTGTTTAATGGACAATATATTGTATTATATACATTATAGATGAACTTAAGTAATTTAATTTTCCTTTCATAAAGTATAAAATTAACTCTGTTGGTGGTACATGCTGTGAAATTAAGTTAATATAAATGTGTGAAAATGTGTTTTTATTGAGAATGTTGTATGCTCTATTGAAGTATCCAGGCTAAATGTGGATCTTTCACATTACCCAGACAAAATTACACAAAGGAACGGCGATGCTTGGATCATAAAGGAAGTATTGAAATTCTGAATGTGTCTCTGTTCTTTGACAATGAAGTGACAGTGGCTCTATCAAAAAGCACTCGCCTTGAGACCAAAAGGTAACCACCCTGGGACTTGAAAACTCAAAATTAGACTAAAGAAATGGTGACATGGAATGACTTCAACACTGACGCTTAGACGGCCACATGACAGAGACACCTCCCTAAAGACACAGGATCAGGAAGCAGTCATTGCTGTGGGCACAATGCTGGTGACTTATGAAAAGCACCAGCATCAAAAATAGCCATGAATGAGTTCTTCAGTAAAGCTGTCATCAGACCATTAAACACACAGGAAAATATCCGGCCGGTGGGATGTGGCACTTTCCTATTTGTTTGTGTTATTGTTTCTCGTATGTGTAATGTCAAGGCTCAAAGTAAATCAGTTCAGGAATGTGAAGAGTACTTTATGTACTGTGGAAATTGGTGCATCCACATTTGAACACACACACAAACCAATCTAATAACACGCTACTTTACTGTAAACACGCACAATCATTAATCTTGTGATTCTTTTTGTATTGGTTTGAGGATTGGGTTTTTTTTTCATAAACTTACTTTATTAGAATCAAGAAAGAAATCATGCCTCACTGTTCACTCCAACCATAACATTTAAAGACATTAAAATGGAAAAAGATCCAACTGTGGATCTGCAAACCTTTAAGTCTATAGACTCCAACTCAACTCCCAACCTTATAATACGTGATGAGTGTTTACCTCTTGATTAGTTTGATGGACTTGAAGGCCTCATCCATGTCACCAATGGTCAGGTAAAAGCTAAAATTCAGCATTGCATCGCGGGTGGTCTTCTCACAGTTCTCCAACCCCACAAAGTCTCTAAGTGCTCGCCGAGACACTATCTTTGGTGCGGATGGGCCTTTGGAAGGCTGAAGTTCTGTAGCTGCTGCTTCAGGCTGACATGATGGATCCTGCTCCCCAGGCTGAAAACAGTTCAGATTATGACACACACAAAAAAAACTGTTATCCACCAGAACAAGTGAAATAGATGACAGATACATTGCAAGACTAAAATTAAAAATTGACACAAAAAAAAGAAAAACACTGCCCCTCTTGGAGATTTCATTGACTTGCTTGACAGAATCTTTTAGCGGTCCTCACCTTGCATATGAAATAACAGTATGGCACATCCATAGCGAGGAGAGACTGGAAGCCAGACGGTTTAAGGTAGCAGTCATGTAAAAGAAGCCCATGTTCCTGAGTGCAAAACAGCGTCACCACAGTCACATCAACCTGAAACACAAGCACCTCCATTGATTTCAGGACACATTTGCACAGAGCTATTGTAATGTCGACCTTCCCTACCGCATCCATAGGAGCGTAGGATGAACTTTCAGAAGCGACTGGCACAGTCTCACAGACAAACAGGCGAGGTTCACTCTCATCCCAGAAGTGAGAAATGGGACAGCGGCCACTGAGCTCTGTTCCTTCAAACTGCTGCCTAACATGCAAAGGTACAATAAGAAAAAACATTCAAACTGTAAAAACAATCCAAAACCTGATCACCTTTCACTCTCTTCTGATGGCATGAAACCACTGGAAGGTCTTCCACTAAAGAAGTCAAAGTGTGTAATGGTGTCCATCTCAACATCATAAAAGTACACTTTATGGTCTGGCTTCCCATTCACCTTGACAGAAAAAGTAGCTCACAGTCTGTGGTTCACGACAATTCAGGAGCAGGCAATTATTTATAAGTACCCGTGTAATGAGGATGCTGACTTGACTGCCATTCGCATTACACTTCACAGAACTCAAGGCCCCCAGATTGGGAATCAACTCTGCCAGGTTCTTAGCACTAGAGTGAGCTTTGGCATCTCTACAAAAACACAAACACAGTACATTTGTTACAGGTTTTATACCATTACAGGTTTAAATGGCATACTCCATGCAATGCAGACAATTACCTTCGGGATAGATCAAATACTCTTATGTGTGCCGTGTCTGTGCCCACCACCAAATAGGATTGGCACACATTGAGCAGAGTGGGATTTCCTTCTGCCTTTGAAAATGTAAGTAATTGCTTCACCGTGCCCTAAGTAGAAAGAGAAGTAAAGTTTAGCAAACAACGTGTGGGGTTATTTTTTCAGTAATTCATACTGACCTGTGGAGTACGAATCTGGACTCTATTTGGCTCTACAGTGTAAAGATTCTCTTCATGAACTGCTACCACATGAGAGTCACAAGAAAATGACCCTACAATTGAATAAAATACATACTAATTAATTGATATTTAAGATGAAGATGAAATACAAATCTGCTGAATTTTGTACCCGAATTACGCAAGACTGTTCCTGAAATTTCATACACAGTGATCTGCTTGCCATTCCAGACGATTATTGAATCCTGTTGTAGTGGATAAAATGATTTTATTTATGAAACAACAAATGCTATCCCATAAGATTTACCTTTGTACCACAGATGCCCCTGATGTGCAGGTCAGACTGCAGAGCCAGGTGCACCTCAGGGTTGAACTGGGTGATTCTGAGCTGAGCTGGTGAAAGCTGCACTGCTGCCACCTGCTGGCTGAAGTGGGCTGACATCACATGCTCAGACAGGATCAGGACAGTGTGGTGATTGTTGGCAGCTAAAAGGTTTAGGCTGGAACTCCACTGGGAAAAGAGTACACTTATAAATGAAAACACTGCACACAATCAACAATAAAACTATGTAACTAAGAAATTACCTCAAGCTGCGTGACACTGCCCTGTACTTGAGTAGGAGTTTGCAATTTCCATTGGATTGTATTGTCTTTCTTTTTGCCTGATTGCACCGCCATTCTCCACATTGCTATGTGACCACAGTTTGTCCCTGCAGCCAATATTCCTGCAAAATTCATTAATAAAAAAGCAGTTCATATTAAGGCATGGATATCATCACATTAAACAAAATGTCAAATCAATAAAATTGTACCTTTTTCGGCACAATAAGCGACACAGTTGACTGACTCATCTTTCTCAAACTCTACATTCTCATCAAGGCACAACACATAGTTGTCTTCTCGTTCAAGATCCCACAGTCTGTCAGTACAGTATTCAAGATCATTTCAATAACAAGTTTATAAATGGATTTAAAGAGGAATGTCTATGCTGACCTAATCATGTTGTCTCCATTTGATGTTGTAATGAGAAGGCCATTGTCAGTCCAAGTAACGTAGCTAATGAGCCTCGACTTACTACTCAATTTGACCTATTATGAAAGAACAATGTCAACATAGTAATATTAAATTAATCAATTATGACAGACAAAAATATTGTCTTGAACCTTCATGAGTTCCTGGGTTCTTCCAGGCGGTCCTAAAGAGTATTGCGAGAGAACCATGGTTTCTGTGACCACAGCGAGGACGTCTCTTTTGTCAAAGTAGTACAGGTGTTTGATGGCTCCCTCCACACTCAGAAGTTCACTGGATTTACCATGCTCATCCACTAAATAGACAGTACCTGTACACATAAAACAATAAAGCAAATGTAAAATATTAAGGTTGTGACATGCCTCAAAATTTTACTCTTGAATTTGATCCAATTCAGGGCAGAATTATAAAGAATTACACAAACCGTGTGTGGTGCTTATGTAAAAAGTAAGCTCTTCCTGAGGGCCTATCTTGAGAGGTGCTTTATTCCAACCAAACTTGTCCAAGGCACTTTCATCTCCACTTACAGATGCTCGGGCAAGCTTTGCCACATCACTTGACCCAGAGTCGCACAGTTAGTTTTACAACAAAATATTACATTATACATAACATGTTCATAACTTCAGCTGAAACTTACTCGCCGGGTGTTGCTGGTTTAAATATGCAGCATGTTAATGTTTTTTTATATTCATGCTTCACTAGATGATTTCCTTGTAGTCTCCCCTTCGCATCAATGTTCCACACAGCAAGAACGCCATTCTTAAAGAGCATGAATTAGTTGTACAGTGTGTAAATAGAGGCTCTGTGTACCACAACCAGTGAGATTCATATCAAGCTCTTACCTGATCCCCTGTCACTAAGCGGCTTCCAAAACCACTCCATTGGAGCAGAGTGCAGGAGACAGAGTGTGTGCTGGGCAGGATTGCTTGGTCACCAGAGGGGTATGACAGCAAAAGTACTTCTCCATTCTCCCAGCCAACAGCAAGCACTGGCTTTATAGGATGCCAATGCAGTACAATGGGATGGGATGGCCTGTCTACATGACACCGGTCAACAAAGTCACCCTGAGAAGAAAAGTAGACACAATAAAACAACAGTTGTTCAACAGTAGCAAATAAAAGAGGCGTGTGTACCTTTTGATTGTAAACGTCTACAGTGCCTCCAGACGTGGGGCTACTCGATGCCACAGCCAGAACGGGTGCAATGGGGTGCCAGGCTAGCTGTGAAGGGGCACCGCTGCTCTCAGGGGCATCAATAGGGTGGTCAAAATATACAGCCATGTCCCCAATGGCATGAAGAAACCACCAACTGGAAATGTAAAAGTCTGTGTTTTAAATTATAAGGGTTAAGAGGAGTGTATTATTCTTATGGCAAGTCACAGTCACAAATATAAAAATCATACATGTTAATGAAAGATGCATGAATACTTTTATCCGACGTCGTACATCAATAGTTGCGTTTCTATATGACAGAGTTTTGAATAGAAAAAGGCTCACCGCAGTTTGCTGTTATGTGATGCTGTTGAAAATCAGTTTAAAGGTTGACATACAGGCTAGCTAGACCGTTAGCTGGACCGTTAGCTTGCCCTGTTCGCTAAATGAGTAAGTATTTTTCACATAAAATAAAGTGTGTAATTTTGCTCACGCAGTATTCTGTTTTGATTTCGCGCATTGAAATTTAACATTATTAGGTTTATCAGTCGATTTATCAAAACACAAACCTCAGCCTTGTGCTAGCTGTCTGTGAGCAGCAGAGCGTCGTTCCTTGTTGCCCCTGACAACATTGACTGCTGGGCGGGGCTACGGAAATAAACGAGAGATTCCGAGTAGGTTCCGAGTCCACGATCGCATTGGATAGCGCTTCAGTTTTTTAAATTGACTTAATTTCAGCTCAACCAAAACAAACAAACCCAACAAAACACACGGTTGTTCAGATAATAAAATACACTGTGTGACAACAACTGTAAGGTTTTTGTTGAATCGTTGTACAAGGATTCTGCCAGCACTAATATAATCAAACAATGTGCGTCATACAAAAAAAAACTTTTGTTTTATTTACAATTGAATATACAGACAATGTCAGGTGTATATTTCAGTCAGCCCAAACTACAATAGTTTTCATTGCAGTAGCCTGGCCAGCCAGAGTACACGGTTTTCCTATTATTTACAAAGACATCTTTTGAACAGAAACAAAAAGCAGGAGTGGCTGGCTGGCCAAACTACATTGAAGAGAAACAAACCAATCAAAAGAGTTTTTTTCAGTTATTTGGTGTGGAGTTGACTCCATTATGACTCCAGGCTCAGAGCTTGTGGATCCTGCAGCTGTTTCTTAAGGCCTTTATCTAGAAGAACCAAACTCTGTACAGCCAAGTTACGGCAATCAGAATCGACATCCCCTTCAGCCACATCTGGGGGAAAAAAAACAACAATTATTTATATATTATTTCCCTACAAACTTGTGATATCAAGTGGTCCTTTGTACATTTCCCCTAAAAGTTTACCTGCTAACCAAGCTCTAGTCTCAAAAAGCTGTTCACCAAGATCCAACAACAGGTTTTGACTGGGCATGCTCAAAAACACAGAGCACACTGCAAAGAGAACGCCTCGTCTCACTGAACTGTAACAGACGATACAGATTACACAAACAGATTTCATCAAAGTTTTCTCTTGTCTAAAATACTCACTGCTCTGCGTGATAACGAACTGTCCACACAAAGTCCATCAGTGCACATCCCATCTGTGCTGCTATCTGTGGTTTTGTTAATGCAATAATTATAAAAGGATTTACATCAATAAGTTAGTAATAATTAGATCTCACTTACTGGAGCATTAAGTGCGAGGTGCATGAAAAGACCTAATGTGTGGATCAACCTGCCCAGCACAAGGTGATCACTGCTCAGAAGATCAAAAGTCACTTTAGGTCTGTAAAAAAAAAAAAAGAAGTAGCCAATAAGTGCTTTCGGTTTCGAAGATGAACAATATTAAAAATGTAAAATGTAGAACCAACTCGTCATAATTCCTAAGTAGAGGGAAAAAGAAATGTCCGGCAACAGGGGCATAGCGGTTTGCAGTGGCTTTGGGAGGTGCTTGAGTGGATCCCTGAAAACATAAAAGAAATCATTAAAAAGATGATCTTAATTTTGACTGTAAATTAAATGTCCATATTTACCTTTTTCAGGCGCTTGGTCTTACTTTGAATGCGCTTCTCCACTACTTGCCTCCAGTGCACAGGATTGTCTCCAGGATAAGAAGTCAGATCAGAGGTGGGAGCCACAGTTATGCAGGACTCTGCTTTGCTACTGAGTGGTTTTGAAAGTTCTTGAGCAGCCAAAGCAAGGACCTGAAAGAGGAGGGCATGTTATTGTTTTTATTTATTCAACCAAATTCAACAATATTTACCTCTAGAATATCAAGGCGCTGGCGAAGGCTGTAGTTCAAAGAATAAAACTCTGTAGTCAAATACTGCGTCACCTGTTAGAGGAGATTATTCCGTGTGAAAATTATGCAAATGAAGAAAACATCTTTTAACACATGGCAGTAAAATAAATTCCATACCGGTACACAGTCAGTAACAGTGAGTGCCACCATGGCTGCCTGGCGGAGGGCGAGGAAGTTCTCAATGTTGTATTTGTTTTCAATGTGAAGCAGCACTTTGGTCATTTGCACACTGATCTGAAATGGCAGAAGTTTTTAAATAGAATGAGCTGTAACAAAAATAACCCAGGTGCTGACGTCAAACAGTCACTGATTTAATATTATACCTCCTTAGTTGCAAAAGGATTCTTTCGTACCAAACCCTCCGCCACATTCAAACCGAGCTCCATGCGCACAGCGTCATCGGAGGAAGTAAAAACTAATAACATAACAGGTCACAAGGTGAGTTGGACAAAACATTATGATACTGTAAATTTAGCCACCTCTATAAGGACTTACTTTCTAGACAGTCTCGTAAGTAGCGAGGCGGGGACGACTGGCTCGACTTTTGATCGCAAGACATATCATAAGGAGTGAGCTCATCGTCACTGCAGAATTGTATTGTTTTTTTAGTGTGCGCATTTATGCAAACAGGAAGTACACCTTTAAGAAAGAGAAAGATCCAACTCACCTATCCAAGTCAGAGTCCTGATTAGCGGCCGGGGTTGGTGAGCTGGATTTATTTTGGGAAGCTGCGCACTGAGGTTTGTCTTGACACACATCAGATGAATCAACTCTGAAAAATGAAACGTTCAAATCTTTGCTCAGCACCCTCTAAAACACAGTTCAACTTGTAATCTTACTTTGCATCAAGTTCAGACTCTGGGTCCTCTTCTGTTGTAGGAGTCATCAATGATAAGAGCTCCTGTGTGTCCTCATCGGCATCATACTAAAGAAAACACAGTTGAAATCGGACATGGTGGTGACCTGCTTTTATCTCAAGTTTGCTGTACCTCAAATTTGAGTTTTGTCCCAGTGATGTCCATGCGGGAGCTCAGGCACTCGCCCACCGCCATCCCTATGTGTCTGATCTTCACCACGCTGCTGTCTAGGTGGCCCTGCATGCCTCCCAGCAGACACTGAAGCAACTCTGGCAAACAATAACATTTATGCAACATCACGTCGAATGAGTTGCATTCACAAGACAACATTTTTAAAGAGCCTACATAACAGGGAATGTTGCGTGTCCTTGTCCTGAAATGATGAACCTTTAATGATACATACCTGAACGCAACTCCTTCAGCTCAGAGTCGTTCAGCAGACCAACACTGAGCAGGAGTGCCCTGCTTATGTACATCTGCTGTTCAAGTGGTGTATGTTTTACTGCGCTTGGATTGGCCCACGCTTGACATATAGAGCGCAATACCTAGAAAAAGAAAAAAACAGCAAAACATTGTAAGAGACAAAAAGTACTTATGTTAGAGAGAAACACTTGAAGACCCACTTGTAGTAGCAGTGGTCTTCTCTCTCTGTCTGCTGCAAGGTAGCCCAAAACAACCCTCAAGACCCGAGTCTGAAAAACAAGCCATTTTTCAAAAGAGCAATAACATCATCTTGAAACGTAAAGAAAAAGGCTTGCAATCATACCTCATATTTGTATTGTAACAACAACATTTTTTGAGTCATCACAAATTGGGCCTTTTTATTTGACACAACTAGATTTCCAATGATCCTTCCCAAAGCGTCCGGTCTGTAAAAAAAAACAACAACGTGTTGAAGTTAAATACCAATCATTTAAAAACCAGAAGAGTTCAAAGTTGGAAAAAAAAAAGTCTCACCCACTGACAGCCTGCACTAGTCCAGTCAGCGCGCTTTCTAACCAGCGCTGTGGCACGTTTTCGAAAAGCTTCCGGCACACCCTCTGCCACACCATGTCAGTGCGAGTGTGTTTTGACAAACGTGGAATCAGAACTGCCATCACTAGACCTGCAATGCCGATATAGGAGATAGTTAATTAACAATATCAATTTGTTGAAGGTTTAAAAACGGGAAAAACACTTGCCAGAGTGGCCCTGGATAGAAACTTTTCCAAGAATCTGAGCTGCAAATGTCAGGGAGCAGTCTGTGCTTTCTGATAAAAACATACATAACAAACAAGATTAAGGAGTAATTCTTCAATGCTGCGTTACATAATCATTCCCTTGTGTAAAGGAAGGTATTGCTACTCTATTATACTTATTGTCGTAGCAAACATACAAACACCTTTTAGTGCCTGACAGGTCCTTTCCAGGGCTGTGAGCATCCCTCCTGCCAGACGAGGATAATAATTCTGAGGAAGAAACAATGGCTTGTTGTTGAGCTGTAACTTGTTGGCCATGAGGTCTGGAAGAGCCACTATTCGTCCAAGCAGCGTCTCTCTGAACTGTTGCGTATCAGGAGGACCAGTCCCCACACAGTAGGACCACAGTAGGTCAGTGAGCCGACCACTTTGAAGGAACCTCTCAATGATGCTCAGCAAGTGGTCCAGGCTAGAGCTAGAGCTAGAAAAGGACATCAAAGAATAGTGAGCCACACAAGGTAAGGATACTTAAAATACTTTTTTTTTTTACAAACTTACTTTATTTGCCCAATCCCATCCATAAGGACAAGTATTGCTTGCTCTGGGGGACCTTGAAGGAATAAACTGTCCCATAGCTCTGTGCGCTGGACTGCTGACAGCTTGTGAAGCCAGTCCGCTTGGATGTTACTGATGAGAAACTGGAGCGTTCTAGTGTAGTGACTTCTCCTAAACTCCTCCTGATGACCTGGGGAGTTTGTGCTGTTCAGTCGTGTGTCCAGGAGAAAGCCGAGAGCTTGAAGGGCATCAATAATGTCATTTTGGTCCGAGGATGTGCTCAATGTGCGAAAACATTGGCCCACTGACAGACGAACCTCGGAGCTTGTGGTGAGCGACTCCATCCCTAAAGCATCTGGTGGAAGAGCAACATTTATTAGATTGTAATGGACGGAAATGACCTGTTAATAATAATAATAATGTGAATGCCTCATATATACTGGTATTTGAAATGTAGATTTCAAATGCAACTTTAATGTCTTGGAAAAACCTAACGGATAATGATTTAATGCATCAGTCTTAGTTCAGTAGGTCAGGTTAAGTTACCAACATCTTTCTTTTGCACCTTCAGTATTATAGACTGTGTTCTTACCACTGCTCCTTCAAACCCGACACTGTTGCTACATCAAAGTTCACTACATATGATGAACATTTGAAAGAAATATCAAAGTATTCCTAATCCTGATAGATCCAGATACCACTGCGAAGTCTGTGCTACACCAAAATATGTCCGTAGAGGCTTCAGAGAAACTATGGTTCCGGGAAAGGGCTGCTCACTGGGCTGCATTCAAGAACGCAAATCTTTAGCTGTGAGGAACACACACACACACACATTTTCTGTAACAACACATTTATTACTGTCTCAATAGTTGTTTAACGGGGCTTATTCACTAATAATAATAGACAAATGTGTAATAGACAAAATCACGAGACCAAGATTTTTATTTATAAAATCGAAATGAATGCATGTTATAGAAGGGGTTAAAGAGTAAAGGCTTATGTCACTGTGGTCAGTAGGTCAAGGTGTCGGTGTGTTGAAGTTACAAAACTTGCAGGAGCAGCAAATGACAAAGACCTTGGAAGACAGCATGATGTTGATGGTATGGATTACAGTGTGTCTATGCATGCATTGTAAAACAAAAGAGACGACACAATAACTACTTGAATGCCTTTATTTATTTTCTAGTCTTACTTTCACTGCTTACTGTAAAATAATATCATTGTACAACGACCGCAATTACAGTACATTTTCCCATAACAATAAGGATTATTTGGTAATCCTCAAAAATATTATACAGCTGTGAAACCAATACTGATATAATTTATACAATATTTTTGAAAATAATAAATTTAATTTCTTAAATTTCTCTTTTCTACAATATTTTCTTTTATTCCTTCCATGTGACATACTGGCAAGCCATGCACTACTACAGTAGTGATGTTTGTGCCTTAAGCAAACGTTTTTGGACACTGGAAGTGAGCGTGAAAAGAAAAGAGTTCACAAAAGGACATTTCATATTTACATGTTTGATTTCAATAATATTACAACAGACTGACACAAGAAGTCACCCAGTCAGTGCTTTCTTAAAGGCTCATCGACAGCTTGGTATCGAAGCATGAGGACAGAGGCACAGTGTTGGACTATAGCAGGCCAGTTGGTTCATTGATGATGAGCTAATAGTTTTACTGGCTTGGGTGATATAACCAAAACTGCAGACCCTGATCAAGAACATTGTCAGTTAATATTCAAACATCCGTCTTTGGTCAAATCGAAAAGAAGTTTAAAGGAGTAAATTAATCTGTTTAAAGTGCCGCGACTTTCAGCTCTGCAAAAAGGGAATGTTTTCAACTCTGGTCTCAACTGTTTCAGTGGCCATTAACATAAGCCTTTACACTAAGCAGCAGGGAGGTTTTCCTGCACTGTGTGATCCTAATGTACTACTCAAACACGTGAAGAGCATAAAATTAGATCTGGTACTGGCAAACCTATATTCACAAAGCTAATAAATAAGCATTGAAGTTCATTGATCATTTAATCTGAAATGAGTATTTGTGCCATGCTGGATTTCCCTAAAAAAATCAGACCATAATTTCCGCACGACCTGGATGAGGCCATGACCACATCAGCATTGTTGACCTTAAAGTTGGATAAAGTTAGTCACATCCAAGCCTCTGCACGGCTCACTTCAACACAATATCATTTAAATTATTCTATGTAAAGAACTTTCTTTTTTACAAATAGACTATTGCCTTCTTTGTCCTTAACGATTCCAAAAATACCAATATACAAATTTTCCGCAGAGTACATCACAGAGACTTGAGCGGTTGTGAATAAATATCTGATTTGAAAGACATCGACTGTACACGCTACATGCGAGAGAAGATACGAGTGTGGCCGTTTCCACACAAGAAAAGGAGCCAGTTCTTCCCACTATAAAAATACCTAGAATCTAGAATGAGTATAAAAACTTTACAATTCATTTACATCACGTTTCCCGCGGAGTGACGGGCGATCCATTGCCGGGCTTTTTTGGACATAGGCGATCTCTCATAGAAGTCCACTGAGAAGAGTTAAAGAGAGGACAACAGACGTCCGGAAGTAGTCACAAAGCGCTGCACAGTACCAGCGAGGCAAGTATCAGTCCTTCCTCTTCTAGACGCTGCTTTTAAGTTAGAAATATCAAGTCCAGCTCCTCCCAAAGACGTCCACTTGTATTGCTACTCCTCAATATCCACGCAGAAATTTCTTGGCGCGAGTGTCTCTAGTTTTTCGTCAGCATTTGAATCCCTTTACAGTTAACTTTTGTACATACATACAAACAAAAATAAAACAAAACTTAGTGCAAAGTACAATTTTTTTTTCTTCACATAACCCCACTGTGTGTCAGTCAAAACAATCCTGTAATTAATACAATTGCGTAGGGAAAAACAAAGATAAACTTGCTCCCTAAATCGCTTTCACTCAAGCAGGGGACACTGTTCAGGTGGGCGTTGCATAACCGATAAAGGACAATCCGACTTTAGAATTTTTTACTATTTACAAAGTGCCAGTGAGTGTCAGAAATCTTAATTCCGATACAGTGTTTGTCAGTTTAATATAACGTGTACATGTGAATTGTGTTTATTATCGAGGGTTAAAGCCCACCTAAGACATTGACCCTGTTTCATTGTAAAACAGAAATGATAAGAAGCAAATGTAACCACTTCCTTCGTGTATGACTGAGCATCCTTCCCATCCCCACATTAGTGTTTTTATTTATTTTTTGTCAAAAGCAAAACAAATCCACGCTAAACCCTCCGGGCATTTTGGTCCCCTCACTTGGGTTGTTAAGAAAATGTTTGTAGGCAACACAGCAAACGTCAAACTAAATCAAGGAGTTGCCCTTTCTGGACCAGAGCATCATACGAACTTTAAGAGGATTAGTCACCTAAACTAAATTCAGCTCTGTCCAATAGAATACAGCAACATAATGTGGTGTTAAGTCACCTTTAGACATAACCTTCAGGGTTCCTTGTACTTATGTTTTGACACTTTGGATTGGATATTGTTTGGAGGATTTTTGCAATAGAATTTCATACACGTTTTAAAGAAATGTGGGTTCCTCTAGCCACAAACATGGAGGTCACCAGAACCCAGCTTGGTTTACATCCACATACTAGTTTAGCAATTTCTTACAAATAGCTTATTTTGTCATAAATTTCTCTTTTAATTCATCTTCATTTGGAGTTAAGCGGTTTGCTTATATGGCCAAAATATTATAGTTACTTTTTTTTTCTCCATAAAATCTCCGGTATTGCATCAACCCTTGTGTAGCGCGGTGTCTATTTGACTTCCAAAATGGAGGGGTTGCACTCCATAATAGCCACGATGATTTTGTCGATGTAGTCCTGCAGTCTGTAGTTGATCTCCTCCTGCTTGTGGACAGTCTCCATCAGCTAAACAATGAGAACAATATTGTATAGTAAGTTACAAAAAAATAAATCACAAAGAACAGAGTTGGCAGGGTTTGTTGTTGATACCTCAGTGCGGGACACAGAGCTGATCTCAGCTGCCAGAGAGTCGGAGAAAGAGGCTGACATGAGGTTCTTGGCTCCCTGGATACTCAGGTTAATGATCTGTCCATTCAGTTCGTCATTCTGCTCCTTCAGACTGCGATTGTCCTGAGCAAAAAAAACAAAACAATCAATCAACAATTAGAACGCCACTGTCTCTGCAGTGTTACAAAGTCTAGACGATATCTTATTTCACATCAGGAGCTTTTCGTACCTGTTTGAGGCGTTTGATTTCCTGCTCCAGCTCGGCCTCTCGTGTCCGTGTCTGATACTCCTGCAGCCCAGCGCCCGGGCTGCGTCCTCTCTTTGTCTCGATTTCCAACTTGTACAACTGTAAGTGCTCCAGCTGTTTACGCAGGTCCTCAATCAGCTGCAGGAGGACGACGTTTAAACAGAGATAATGAATGACTGGCGCCATTTTCACTGTGTACAGAGCAGTATTTGTTATGTCCTACCTCCTGTGTGCTCTCCTTCTCCTTCTGGTTCATATGACGCTCGTGACTCAGTTTATTGGCCAGTTTACTGCGGTTCTCCGTCTCGTCCTGCAACCGGTCTGACAGGGCCTCCGTTTCATCTTGCAATTTCCTCTTTTCCTGTCATATCAAAGCAAAGATAATCAGTTGTTTGATAATAAAGTTTGGCAAATAGGAGGTTTATGATTTATACAGACCTCTTCTAATCTCTCGATATTGGCCCGTAAACATGGGACACATGACCTCAGCTCACTGTTCTCCTCATCCAGCTGCTGAAGCCTGGAAACCAAAGATATTTTAAGAAATACTCCAAAGAAGCATGGCTTTACCAGCAGGTGGCAGTATTGAGCCACAATGCCAATACAACAACACTAGTTCACATGCAGAGCTGACTACAGTCAACACCTGCCAGTAAACTTCTCAGACACAGTAACTACAGGGTACAAACATCAATCTCACACTGCGTTACCAATATGTTCTTGGTGCAAGTCTACTCGCTACAGTTAGTGTTTTTGTCCGTTACACTTGGACAAAAACACTAACTAATCTCCACTAATGTTTTCACAGCCATGAGTGTACCTGGTGTGCAGATTCTCCAGCTCCAGCCCGCTCTCCCTCTCCAGTTTGCTGAGAGAGTCCTTGTGCCTGCGGGCCTCTTGTTGCAGCAGCTCGTCTGTGCACAGCTCCTGCTCCTTCAGCTGCTCCTCCAGGGCGTTCGCGCGGTGCACCAGCTGCAGGTTCTCCTGACGGAGGCGAGCGTGCTGCTCTCCTGACGCCTCCGACTCCTTCTCCAGCTCTGCCACCCGCCGCTCCAACAACAGCACCTGGGACAGGACAGGAGTACTCATCAGATCAATGGTCTATTGCTAGTGTTGGAAAAAAGATAACTAAAATATCACATTGATTACTTTCAAGCAAGAGCCCACCATTTACCACACAGCTGCGACGTACCTTGTCAGTAATGTCATTGTCCGCCAGTTCCAGGATGTCCCGAGTAAGGTCGCTCACCGTGTCCAGAGTCATGGAGCTGTTCTGCAGTAGATGTCTGCGCAGAAAAATAACACAGTTACAAACCAAAAATATACCCAAATGTAAAAAAATACTGACAGTTCCAACTCGAAGCCACCGCAGTTTTCAAGTAACTGTTCTGCTTACCTTGCCACTTTCTTGCTGGACAGCCTCTTGCCAGCGCTGGATAGAGATAAAAAAAAAAAACAGGAAAATGGTCAGGAAGAGTAAAAAGGACAGAGGAAGGAGAAAGCATCTCCTGGTGAGGCTCAATGACAACCTTTCGTCACACCAGAGATGGCCCCAATGTCACACAACACTACAAGGACGGCATATTAGTCCATCACAGCACAGCAGTCTGACGCAAACACACTGGGGAAGGAAACATAGTGACAAAAGAGGGTCGTTTTGCCAGCATGTTTTCTTACCATTCAAAAAACAACAGATGAGTAAGTTTATTGCTGAAGTATTGTTATTTGATTGTACATTCAACAGCACAAATGCATGAAGCACTTTGTAAAAAAAGAGCCCCTGTAAAGCAGATGGAAAATGGCAATGGCATGGTTTTGTCAGTTGGTAAAGCAAATACAATCTAAGCCTAAGCTTTAGGACGGAGCTGCGACCTTTTGGAACCAAACTTCAAATTTTTCCATTAAAAAATACTAAATTCTTGTTTGTGAAGAGTTATTACTATAATTAGTGCACATACAGTGAATGTGAAGGTGGATCCTACACTGAACTAGGACTATAACAAGGAATCCAGATTGGGTAAATTAAAATTAAGTCAAATGTTAAGTAGAAAACCTATTTCCATATTCACTTCACAATCAAACACACACAATAAGACGACCAATGATATGGGCAATGGCTAATTTAAGTCTGCAAGATTTATTTTATGCTTTGTGTGCTTCATCTTTCACTTTAAAGATGTATCCAGGAGAACTAGTTCTTCTATCAATGAAGCTACAGCACCGTTGCTTAATGCATGGGGTGAGAGACGATTGAAAAGCACTTATGAGCCGAAAATAGACTTTTACACCATGCTGCTTCTATCAAGAGCCGAACTAATCCGACAGACACTGCATGCACATGAGGGGATGAGGTGTGACGTGGAGGTGCGGCTTCTAATCAACACGGCACACACAGGCACGAGCGGAGCGGGCCGCCAGCGAGGTGTTACCTCGTCAGCTCCAGAAAATTGAGGCGCGTGGAGAGGTCCTCGAGGCGACTGATTTGTTTGTGACACTGGCTACAGAAAAAGTCCAGAGCCTCCTCCCTGAGAAAGCTCTGAAAGCAGTCGGGGAGAGGGGCGGGTCCACTGCAGACAGGAGAGCAGGGGACAGAGGAGGAGACAGGAGGTGCAGTGAGTGACGGAGCAGAGCCGTGTGTGGGACAAGGAGTGTGTGACTTCATCAACAAAGTCAGTGTCAGGGCAGGGGGAGATAGGACATGTGCAAAAGGTGGGGGTTTTGATTTCGCACATCAACAGTCTGCAAAAGTTCAAGTCTAGTTTCAGTTTGTCTCGTTGCATTTGCCTTGACCAAGTTAACCCACAAAAAAAGTGTCTAAAGGTGAATCCACTCGCAGGTAACGCTCACATATGGCCTGGGATGTTGGTGCAGTCTTCAGCAGGTAACTATATTTATTATGTCAGTGAGCTGCTGTAATTGGCGGTTTAGCACAGACAACGCCTGTTTCACAAGAAAGAGACGTAGCTGATAACACGCTCTGCAGTACAGGGCACAGGGGCGAAAGTCAAAACACAAGTCAAAATCAAGTCATTTTTGCATTCACGTGACATCAGAACTTTCAACAGAGGTGGAGAATGTCAGACGTCTATGGTGATAGTGTTTATGTTTATTATCTCTGTAGCCTATCCACATGAAAAAGTTCAATATCTACTTTGTGAGCAAAAACAAACCCAGAGCTCCATCTGAAATTATAACAACAACTCTAGAACATTGTGAGCACAACCTACGACTGGGTCCAGCACGACCTCTCAGGAATGTGGCATTTATTTTGACGGATAAAGTTATATGCCCCCGTGGCCTAAACCTCCACATTCTAGCACCAAGGATTATATATTTACTGAAGTAGGTTTAAATAAGCTAAAACGCAGGGAAACCAACCAACCTTTCTATTATGTTCTCCTCTCCTCGTATCACCTCTAACAGCTGATCGCTTTTTCAGAAAGCAATTGGGCCCTGAATTATGTAACGCGCTGGCACCGCTCCCGTTTACATCGGCAGAAAAACCTCCCTCCCGACGCGGACCTTGAGTAGAGTCACTTGATGGTCATATGCAGCCACGTCGATTGCTTTCAAGTCAGTAGAGGGCGACGTTATACATGTTGACACAGTTTTTGTCAATGTAATATTTCTACCGACAAAAATGAATTAAAGACTAATTAAAAAAAAGACTAAATTGGAAACGAATCCACAAAAGACTCAAAGTGCACTAAAATGTGTTGCTAAAATTAACGCTGGTGTCAGGAATGACTTGTTGCCTCGGAGACGGCAGCGTGTGGGTGGGTGTAGGTCCGACATGTGCCAGTGATGAGCACCATTGGCCCAGAACGCGCTGACGCATTCACACCGAGTGGGTGAAGTTAGTGGGAGGCAGTTTTGTTTTTATGTCTTTGGACGAGAGTTCCTGACAACCAAACACTGTGTAACATGTGGGTGATGTCATCTGTTACAAACCAGCTCTGGACTTCATATAAACGCTTCCTGTGACGGAATGAGGGCAACTATTGGCAAAAGACTCGAAATCATTGCTGTTTGTTATTATGAGCAACAATAAAAGACTGTCTGCAGCATCATTTCTCCTTCCCGGAAGCTTCTATCGTCCATGTGCAGAAAGCTGCTATTGACAAACACCTTAAAGGAACAGGCCACCATTTTCCCATACTGAGATTTGTTCTTACTTGAGCTTAGACAAGTTGATGCGTACCTGTCTGGTCTTTGTGAGTGTGCTCAGTCACGCAAAAAGACGAAAGATGTTGTTAGCATTTGGCCTCTCCCAGCATATTCCAATAGCTCCAAATGGGGGTGAATTTGGAAGCTACCACGCTCTTCCACGGCCACACACAAAGACCAGACAGGTACGTATCAACTTGTCTAAGCTCAGGCAAGAACATATATCAGTATGGAAAAACGGTGGCCTGTTCCTTTAACCTGATATAGCAAATATAACGAGTAGACTAACTATTCTCTGATCTGCCATTAGGATTTGAGGAAGGCGGGTGATCGTAGATGGGACACGCCCACAATACAAACGAGGTGTGAGCTGTTGCTACAGAATCCTTTCCACTTATCTCGACTTTTCCCAGGCACAAAAGCGGTCGACGGGGGGAGTGCCATCTCCGCTGAGGCTTATCACTGTGTGTTGTTGAAACAAAGCATCTCTCTGTTGACGTTTAGGCTCAGGAAAGCACACCACGTCCTACAGTGTGTCACAAGCTGATTTACAGTTACCACTCGTTTGCTTTGGTTACCTGGGCGAGAGCAGGGCGGATCCATTGAGCTGCTGCGGCGTCGTGGTGAGGGCGGAGCCGTCTACCTCGCTCTGGTCCGCGCTGGTCTCCAACGAAAGTTCAGACGTGTTGCTCTCTCCAAAGTCCTCGAAGTGCTCCTCCTCTCCGCCGATGACCGTCACCAGCGAAGACGAGTGGTTGTGGAGTTCGGAGTTCAGGGAGAACCTACAAGACACGCGGGAGAGGTTTAGCTGCAGCGAGGCAGTTATCGGTAACAAGCACAAACTGTGTGAGCTGGGACAGGAACAAATAGAGCTTTTATCTTACAGACAACAGACTTCACAATAAATAATGGCCTGCCCTTTAAAATCAAAATGCTCAACGTGTATCCAGTCTTGGCACCAGCAGAGCATAGCATCTTTAATGGGCATACAAGTAGTCAAATGAGCAATGGCAATAGTGGCTTAGTGGAAAGAGCCTTCATCCACAGCGGTTTGAATCCAGCTGTCGTTATGTGCGAGTTATGTTTGAACTGTATATCTTAGGATGTAGGAAATTGACATTCCCTCAGCTCTTTCCTTTTATTTGCATGTCTGCTTTGCAAGTCTGCTTTGTACATGAAAGGTAAATAAAGTTGACTAAATAATGAAAAGCTGAGACATAGTTAAATAAAAGTCCAGCCAAACAGGAACTTCATGAAATCCTACAGAATGATGACCAACAGAGAAGCACAAATTGTAAAAGAGCAGCAAAGTAAATAAAAGATCCACAATCTGGACAAGTAACGACTATCGAGTTAATCCGTTAATTCACATTAATCCCAGTCTGCTATAGCTTAAACAAAATGGTTGTACTTCAGTGCTTGCTGGGATGGACAGCTTGTTGATGTAGGTCAAGCATGAACAAGATATCAAAGCACTGTTTGGTAATTGGCCTTTGAGGAACAGACGCCGCCGAAACTGTTTTAGCTCCAACTCCGGTCTTTATTTCACAGGAAAGCTGAAAAAGGCTTTTTCCTTTTTCCTTGTTTGGTGCCACAGGATGCGCAGGATGAGGACGACCAAGTCAGCACAAACTGCTCTGCATTCTCAGCGTACAATGACACAACAAACTACTTTTATACCTTCACTGTGACAAACACGAGGCTGAATTAAATTGAACAATGGCCCCGTGAGGAACACACTTACCCCTTCTTCAACTTCTTGTAAGTGGGCCCTCGGTTGAGCTGCCTCACACAAATGGACGGTGAGGAGAGAGACCTCATCTTGACTCGCCCTCCGCTGCCCTGGCTCTGGAGCCTCGGTGCAGCGGGCGTCAAAACTCCAGACAACCAGAGAGGAATCCTGAAGACCCTACAGTCACTAATCTGTCAGCTAAAACTCTCCACCAAGGAGTAAACAAAACAAGACTATGCTGCTAATTAGCCTCCAGTATGCATGACCGCCCGGTACTACAGAGGTATCTATGAGTGGGCTAATCAGATGTGACGCTAAGAAACGGCCGACAGACAACCCCGCTGACCGCCAGGAGAGCGGGAGTGTATGGGGACACGGTTGGACAGAGCGGGACAGAGGAGAGTGGGGGAGGTAATCCTGTTACAATCTTAATCCCAGCGCCTGTGTCTTTCTGTGCGTGAGTAAGGCCCACACTGAGGTTAACTAAAAGTACTACAACACATGACCTCAGGCACCGCTCACAAGAGGCGTCGACATACAGTACAATCCCTCAACTCGGTAGGTTTAACACTCGTTCTTGTAAAAATCAAGAACAAGAACAAGCTTTGTTACACATTTTGAGCCCGTATGACTCCACACTTTAACCTGGAAAGACTTTGAAATCCTAAATACTTCTAAACGCACAGTTAACTGGGAAATAACGGATGATCTGACCTAATCTATCAAATCTCAAACAAAGACGGCTAATGTTTTTGCGATCCGTTTTGAAATGTTGCCCCACGAGCTTAGTAAACATTTCCCGACACAAAAGCCCCAACGCGGTGTGTGAATGACTAAGGGGGCACGTGGAGAGATTATGACCCGGCCACAGGAGAGAGAGAGAAAAAAAAAAAAGGACGATCGGGGGAAAAACAACAGAAAAAGCGCTAACTCAACACTTCCTGGAATTCAAGTCTCAAAGGATGGAGGCCTCTACACTGACCATGCCAAGCAGAGCAGCCCCATCCATCAGCGAGTCAGAGAGACATGTCAGCAGATAAGGCCACCGCCAGCACTTCCTCCTAAAGTCGGGCCGAACACAAACGCCAACACTGGTGTGGACCGAGGATAATTTCCCACGATGATCTCACATTTCTAACAGCTAATTTAAAGAGTAGTGCAGGAGATAACAGTGGAACGGCTGAGTCACGTTATCCACTAAAACTGAACACCACGACTTATCAAGCGATATGAAATTGTAGCCTCACTCGGTTTCCAAGGTCTGCGCTCATAAAGTTAAAGCTATCTCGGAAATAGATTTGCTTTTTAGCGATACAAAAGCTGCTCTTATCACTGCTGGCTTCTGAGTCATTACAGTTAGGAACAAGATAGCGAAAGTTGGAAATAACGTGTGATTCATTTGCTGTGTGCGGTCAGTAGTTGTAGCCTATTTCTCAGCTGACCCAAAAAGAACCAAAGTCACTGATCCGCTGTTGGCCGCTCGCACTGAAATATCATGTGAGCTAACGAAGAATTTGGAGATTTACCAGAAATGTACAGTTACCTCGGATTCACGTGAGGCCGGATACATGTGCGGTCAACAGGTTTGCTTTATCATCTATAGTATACTCTTAAAATACATCTCCACACTTTTGTAGTATATTGTTGAGAACATATTAACCACTTGATTATAGTTAATGCGAAAGCCCTGAAACGGACTGGTTCATTGCCATCATTGCCACCTTTATTGTGGACAATGTACAGGTAAAATCAAAAAGCCTACACACCGGTTACTGCTGTCCTCGGGGTCGTGCAGCGTGGCCTCGATGCCGCTGTCCGTCTCCACGTCCTCGTGCATCTCCGGTGCGACGCAGGCGCCGGTGTCCTCATCTGTGAACGTCTCACACTCGCTGTACGTGCTCTCGGAGCCCAAGTACGCACTATCCGTCACCTCATTCTGCTGCAAAACAGAAGACAGAAAGTATGTGAAGTATAGCAACAGTTAAGTGGTGCCTTAATTGTATATTTATGGCCTACTGTAATTCACTTTATAACTAGCAGGGATAATCTGCCTTTTTGTATTGTAAGAAGGTTGTAACTGTGGCACTATGTCTATACTATAATAATTTTATCTCATCTATAGTACCAACTTAAATATAAGAGTCAAGTAATGAAAATACAGCGCCTTTTATTTTAATATTCAGGCCTAGTCAGCAGCTACCAACACTAATAAAGCCCAACACCCCAGGGAGCACTTCACAGGCCGTCTGCTATTTTTCATAACCAGCACAACCTGCTGCTACGACGCCTCTGATCAACAAGTCCAAACCCCGAACAGCCACAGCAAAACTGACCATTAAGAACAGAAAATCACAAAAGTAAGGAATAAAGAGTGAGAAATACCAGTGAGAAGGAAGGGTCTGCAGCTGCTGGACACAAAGGACTGCCCACCATCCCGACAACCATTGTCACGGCCCAGAGTCACCAGCACAAAGTCCCGTCTGTGCCATAAAGCTTTGTCGGCTGTCTCACCTTGACTTTACAGTGGAGCTGGAGGCCAAGTTAAGAAAAGAAAAAAAAAAAACATGCAGCAGCAACACGTCGTTCCGCTGGGTGGTCAGAGGGGGCGGAGATAAAGTCCAACGTCGCCTAGTGCCAGCTCAAACTCCACACGATCCGCTGAAACACTGTTTAATCTTCAGTTTGTGCACTTCCTGACTCTGAGTGACAGTGTAAATGATTAACCCTGTGATACATATCTCCATAGCACAGTAAATGATCAAGTGTGGTGCCCAGGGAAAACAAACAATGGCAAGCTGACGATAAAATCAATATCCCTGCAAAGTGGGAGAGTGGTCAGACAAATGTGAAAAAGCTACTAAAAAAGGTGGAGCGGTTTTAAGTTTAAGGGGGAAAATATGGGGCGGACCGGGCACCGCGTCCCTCTGCCAGGCTCACCTTGGCTGTTTTGAGAGCAAACAGGGCGAGAACAGCTTAGCCATTGAGTGTGAGGAACCCTTTTCTGCCAAAAACTTGAGCGGGAAAAAAAACAAGGCCGCGGACACAGGTGTGGCATCCACTTCAAACGTACACAAGCCTCCCCCAGAAAGACGGCTCCCGGCTTCCAGTAAACAGCGGCCACAAGAACACAAATATTTTGAAGATCCCTGTTCACTAGGGCATGTTTTTAACACAGAACACAATGTGGCCTCAAGATTGGGGAAAAACATCTCAGTCAAAAACAACCAAACGTCGTTCATCGGCAAATTGCTAAATAGTGAAAACTGGGTTGAACGAATACCTTTACATCACACAAATAGTGGAATATTCAAGAAGTTACACAAGTGTCGTCAAAGTTTTTGTAACATAAATGTAGCTCATGGGGTAAAAAAGGTTGAAGACCCTTGGACTATGGGAAAAAGAAGCATCTCTTGCACTTACAACTGTCAGAGTCTGTGCTGCACTTCATAACCTGACCAAATGAGGGCAGTGATAGTTTACAGCAGCTAACACAGTCTCAGTATCAAGGTCAGACAACGGCAGAGCCACTCTAGATTTCAAGTAGCAAGCAACAACGAAGTTAAAAACACAAGTTCTGTGCACATGAGGAGACAGGAATCCCAGAAATGCTGACCGCAAGTGTAAAAACATAAGCCCGCACACGGGGTCAAAATCTACTGGCACATTCCATCCAATTCAATATTTGCAAAAGAATACCCTGAAATGTGGGCTGCCAGATGCCGGGCCCGGGCTGTTTGGGCAGACAATTCGCATTGTGGTAATGATAGCCCAGTGAATTACAGAGAGCGGAGAGAGAGAGAGTGCACGGGGAGTTCAGTCTGTGACCTGCTGCGGTGATGTGAACTGGGACACTGGCTCACCTCATCGTACTCCTCGGGGCAGCCCACAGCCCCGTCGCCCGGACTGTAGTTCACACCGTACAGCTGCGGCTCTGGACCTGAGAGGAGGGAAAGGACGGGTCAACGAGTGAAGTGACAACAACACAGTAAATGGAGAAACACTGTCCCAATACTAATGACAGTGACTCAAATAGTGTCAAAATAAACTACTGTAGATAGGAGGACTTTGCTCTTTCTGTGTTTGAAGAGCTGATATGTCAGACTGCTGTGTTTGGTTTATCCACTCAGCACATTTAAATGTCCTGGTCGACTGTACCTTGGCATATTTATTACCCTCAGCAATATTCAGCTTTATTTATGAGGACTTATCACACAGCTATTCCCCTTGTCACGCAGCTCCCGTGTAAAAACTCGGTAAACATGACCTGTATCTATGAAATACAGACACAGGGATCGACACAAAACCAGTGTAATGTGAGAGAGATGACGTCCCAGATTCCTTTGGTGCTCCTGTATCGAGTCAACAGTGCCGTGAATAGCGCCCAGCAGTGAGAAGTGAACACAAATGTGGATCTGAAAAGGCCCTGATGTTTTATATGGCCGCTGGTCTGACATAACCTGCTCTTTTAGTCCACTTTTACAGAATAACAAATGCTACCTGTGAGCTACTGAAAGATTCATGACTTATCAAAGTGCAGAGACTGCTTCCTTCTCGTCTTAGGCATCCAACAGGGGTGTTTCCACAGCTGACAGGGAAGTGTTTATTAAAAGCTATGATGGTAAATGACTGTCCGTAATTTTAATTGAAATCATATTGACAGATGGGTCCATTTTGTGCATAACTTAACTGTACGTGTGTAGCCAAAAAAGGAAACCACACAGGGCAGGCCTAAATTATTTAAGCGAACAGGACCTTGCTCCCCCTCCCACATGAAACCACGCCAATTTACCCATGTGGCCACGCAGCTCAGGCTTTTCAGCGCATTAACAATTCATAGCTGGAGTAACTAGAGATGTGCAACCTACAAAGCTTTGGGAAGGAGTGCTCTGGATCAATAGGAGAGAGCGGCTGCAGCGAACAGTGGTGTATTGTGGTGACGTCACCCCCATGCTCCGCCACAGTGTCAACACAGGTGAACTCATGACACCGCGCGAGCACTGTTTGTTTCTGTGTCACTAAAATAAACAGAAACCTCGCCTCTAAAGAATTTGAGACGGTAAATGTCCCAGACAGGGTTTTCCATTATAACACGCAGTATCAAAGAGCTTAATGAAATGTGTTTGCTCCTCTTGTATGCACATAAATAAAACTATATGTCGAGCACTGCTTCACCTCTTTATCTTTAGGGGCTGTGCTCTCCACACACTTCTATTTTGTGTTAAACATTGGCCGGCTCACTTTGAAAACTCCTTTTATGACATGTCAAAGTGGATTAGTAGGGCAGCAAGTAAAAAAAAGAGCTACATAGTAGGGTCCGATAGCCAGGATGTAGGTCATCGCGCTGCTTTCTCTAAATCCTTCATAGATCTGTTCCTTCAGCGTGCGGTGTCCGTATCGGGTGCCAAGACGAAGAGCCAGATGTTGTGGAGTAATTGTAGGCTCCAGAACGTGCTGGTACAGCCTACTCTAGAATTAGGATAGTGGCAGGTCGGCCAATAAGGAAGACACTAATGGGTGACATCAGACTTGGGGCATTCGTCTGTGTAATTTTGGTAGACTTGAAATGGTTAAATGTGGGTTTAGAGCAGCTCTTAAGCCTCAACTTCAGGATAGAAGGACACGTCTAAAAGAAGCTTCAAGATGCTAGAAATAGAAAAGTAACACATAAAAACATACCTCCATTGCTAATTGCGGATATACCACGGTGGAAGTCCTCAAAACTAATCACTCCCAGACCACTGGGATCCAGAAATTTGGTCAGATCCTTTACCTAAAAAGCAAAACAAATCATTTTGTTTAGTTGACAATAACAACAACGTCAGCCTTCATTGGAGTAACATATGCACTGCTGGATACACAAAGATGATGTAATAAATTATGCAAGGAAAGGTTTTGCTGTACACAGGGAAAAAATGGTCTGCTGTGTTTGACGTGAGTGAAACAGTTAACCGCATTCAAAAGAAACAAATCAAGAATTTACAGTCGACGATGCCGCAAACAAAGCACTAAAACAGCAAGTTTACAGTGGTTCTCCTCGCAAAGACGGTTTTACAGCCGAATAGCGTGCAGCCCATCATGTGCCACTAGGAGCAAAATGTCACCAATAAAACGGACTTCTGACCTTCAGTGTTTTTGCTGAGCTTTCGTGTCTAGGGATTTCTGGATTTATTGGATTCTGAGCAATGCTGGGTTTACAGGGACGAGGGAGAGGCCAAACAAAAGAGGCGACGCAAGCGCTTTGTCACATGATCGGGCTTGTGGGGTAAATAAAACTCACTATTAAGGATGAATGTTTAATGAGAAGATATAGGCAAAAGGAGCAGCTGCTCCGTGCGCCCAAGTGCAAAATGAGTTACGTAAGTGCACCTACATGCTGTATATTCCTCCAGCCGTATCCTGGCAACAAGAAGATGTCCGCTCCACTGACTACATGCACCGAATAAAACATTGCTCTCATTGCTGTGAATCTATGTTTTATGTAGAACCACGAAAACTGACTCAAATGTGCAGCACAGTTTAGTCTGAGATAGGCTACAATGATCAAGCAGACTTCATAAGGCCGCTTGCTCCATCTGCTTTAACATGCCTGCACTAAACTGTATTATTATGATCTCATACGTTTGCAGACTGCTGTTTATGAATCTCATATTTCTTGTAGCTGTAGCCGTCACGCAGAAAAGCAGTCTTAGCAGAGTTCTGAATGGCGCTGCGCAATCAAAATCAATTTACACAAATAACAGAGTAAGCCAAAGGCTGTGCATGATTGTGCTGTAATTTGTGGCATGTAACGCTGACTAAAGCTGGGAGGGATTGTGGGACAGCACAGGGAGGTTTTTGTGGTTACTTTTTACATATTCTTCAAGGAAACAGAGCACACAAAGCCAATGAGGGACACTTTGAATCCAGTAAGCAGTGTCTATATCTGCACAGTGATGAAGCGTATTCCCACAATGCACTGGGCTTCTGATGTTGTGAATTAAAGCCAGCTGCAGAGGAGGGGCGCCGATCTCACTGCGGTTAACAGTGTAATGTTAAGTTTAGCTTCTCATTCATATGCCGTGTGTCTCTGCAGAGTTTCCCATACGGCTGGGAAGATCTTAGATATTATGAGATGGCGTGCCTGTCATGACAAGTGGTCGCGTCATTTTAGCTTTCCGTTTCACCCAGGTACATGACAGTTGACAGGAAATAAGCTTTTCTTTCCAAGCCGCTGTTCAGAAACACCTCTGCACAGCGAGGCAAGACGACAGGCGTTGCAAGTCAATGTGCTTTGCAAACTGTGGTTCGTGCTACATTTAAAGTTGACTTGTGTCGAACAGTCCTCTACAGAAACCTATATGGGATTTGTTTTTTATTTTTTTAAGATATGAGGGTTATTTCAGATTAAATACATTGCTTTCATGCACATTTACAGACACTGAAAGAATCATCAATGTGGCACGTGTTCGCGGTCCCAGTGAGGAAACTAAAAAGTCAGATTTTCTGGCCACAAAACAGGAAAAAAAACTACGGTGAGGTCATGTAAACGCAGTGCAACATCGGTGACCACAGTGGCAAAAACTTTGAAAAAACCTCATCTCAGTTCCACTTCCAACGGAGAAGCGAAGACCGCGGTTTGTCAGTTCCCTCTATTTGTGTCTAATCAGAGCCGGGGCATGCCTCACTGCCTCCACACAAGCTTCTGCTGTGCATAACCCCGCGCAAAGGGGCAGTACCCTTTAGTTTAGTCTTTCCTGGGGCAACTTTTACATGGTGTATGAAAGCAAAACACTAATAACCATTGATTATAGGCTTGGAGGCATGTCAAAAGCCAGGGAGATCTTCTATCATCTTTTCAATGTGAATTTTTAAACAAGTGCACTAAACTGAATGGGTAAATGGGACGGTTTGGGAGTACGGGGCATTCCTTTGTGGATTAGAAGGCCAGTGCATAAAAGCAGCGGGTGAGGGGGAGAGCAGGCTGAGTAAAAGAGTGTAGAGTGATGAAGGGCTGACCACAATGCAGTCGGGAATGGTTTCTGTGTCCAAAGGGGGTCAAACGAAACCAAAACTCTAGGGGGGTTGACTTAGTGCACAAATGTGAATATGGTTAAAAATGACATACTGCTCAATCGGCGGTTTAACAAGACTACACTACAAGATGTTCACAATCTGGTCCACATGCCTCAAATTGGGATCCGTTACGAGGCTAAAAGAAATATTTGGCCATGCGTGTACTTGAGAAAACTCAATAAAAGCAGCGCAATAAAGTGGGAGCTTTATCTGCAGGGTTTGGGGGCCGTGATGCTCATGTTGAAACCTCACAGTGTGGAGCAAAGCTGTAGCGCTCGTCATATCTTGCCATGGAATTATTCTGCAGGAGGCATTTGCATAGTTCGCATTGAGGCGCCGCCATGCAAATACCTAACTGGATTCTTTCCTGCTTTGTGACTCTACTGATATTTGTGGTGAAGCATCGAGTCAATGCAAAACCTATCACTGCCGCTAATAATATCCTTAAAATGTAAAATACTTTGCTAATTAAACCATAGTGGGGGAATAAGAGCCATAGGATTATGTGCCGACTGAGAAACTTACCTGTCACATTTGTCTTAACTTAATTACCGTCCCCTGTGGATTATTTCTCGTTCATGCTGCGAAAGCGCTGAGCAGAAAATTTGAAATTGAAGCTACCTCAGTGTGGCTAAAATGAAGAAATCATGTTGCTCCATTCAATACCCTGGAAATATGTATAGGTCTGCACCTTTAAATAGGGTCACAATAAGGGATATACACTCTTTCTGGAAATAACTTCTGATTCTGACGTTTTGTGCAATATTTGACTTTTTGTGTGGCTTTATCTATTATCTAAATTTGAACATATTTATTGCAGTTGTTTATAAATGTTATGGTTAGTCTTTGATGAAACACAGACGCTTCAAAATCCAACGGATAAAGCTGTTGTCTTCCACTAGGGATAGACATCAGTTTAATGATGTCCTGGAACATGGTATTAAACAGAAGCTGAAGGAAATAGCAGACGTGTTTCTGGCTCATGGTCAGTGAGGGAAGAAATCTGAGAGGAGATTCCTGTAAGAGCTTGACCCAGCTCCTTCAGCTCTTGGTAACTTGATATCCAATTCACCAAGACATACCAGAAGTGATCAATCTGAACGATCGCTTCGTAGTTTTCCAACCAAAACTTTAGAGTGGACATACCAGACATAACTGTGGGCGGCTTATAAACCTTGTTTCGAGCAGCTAAAGCCTTGATATTTCACATTGTATCATTTAAATTAACTAATATGTAGGGAAGTTTTAATAGTTAAGTGAATGAGTAAGGTTATCGTGGGCCATGTATTGCGTATCAAATCGAAATGTGAGGTACCCAGAGGTTCTCACTCCTATTCAACAGAAGAAAGAAACGACTAAGGAAAAGAGATTACTCAAAACTTTGATGAGGGAACAACGTTACAACATGGTTAAAAGCTTAATAAAGAAGTCTCATGAAACTCAAAATAAGACACACCTATGAACTTGTGCAACGCTAATGTGATGCGCCAAAAGAGTTGACATAACAGCAACGAAATGTACAATCCCCTCTCAACAAAGTCCCGGCCTATAGACTACACCCAAACTATGAAGTTCATCTGAGTCAGGGAAAACATTTTACTCTTAATCCTTCACAATTCTCTGCCTGGGAATCCACAGATACCTACAGCGAGACACGGGACAGCCAGCGACCAAAGCAGGGGGTTTGAACGAGGATTAAAGTGCATTAGCGGACCAGGACACCAACGGCTAAAACCCCTTTCAAAAACGACATTTCACTGAAGTCTATTCAAAAAGTGACAAAAATACTACTGACAAATTTCCCTTCACATAATGCTCTGAAATGAAAACCTGCAAACCCTGTTATTAAAACTGAAAAAACATGTTCTGGAAAATAATAAAAAATAAATGTGGTAAAACTTAAATTGTCCCAGTAAAAATTATTTTCTATGCCAAAATCCAATATCGTTAATCTTTAGTGGTCTGAAGTTACCTCACTATTTCACACCATGTTTTACTAATGTGAGATCACGTCATTGTTTGCAGATGGTGCGATCATTTGCTGAAGCACGTTTTTTCTGGTAAACATTTGAGGAGGCTGGACCAACGTGTCGAACAGGAACAGACATTTGAAACCCCACTGGAAGCACATGACTACTGTACACAAACTGAATAATTCACTGGGGGAGAAGTCAAACCTACCAACTGTAATTTAGACCCGAAAAACATGAAATGGGTGTAATTTTCATCTTAAATGTTATGCTAGGTTTGTGCAGCCCCCCAGCCTCAACATGCATGTTATAGCTTGTGGCGTGACTGGCTGATGTTGACAATGCATAATTTTCTTCTAAGAGATTATCCATAAACCAAATGGGATATGCAAATGTGAAGATTTGTCATCTGACATATGGAAGCAATGCCAGGCCTCACTGAACCTATTACAACCAGTGTGCTTTGAGACTTAGATCAGGGCTTTACCAAACACTTCACCAAATGTGGATGGATGTCTAATCCAGTATGGGATTAATAGTGTTAAAAAGAGCCAGACAACAGATGGTTCTTAAAGAAGTACTTGAAATATTTAGGTATATTCTGGGTTG
This sequence comes from Gobius niger, assembly GCF_951799975.1. NCBI lineage: Eukaryota > Metazoa > Chordata > Actinopteri > Gobiiformes > Gobiidae > Gobius > Gobius niger. Next base: position 11,277,928 of record NC_136870.1, on the reverse strand, counting down.
GGAATCTCAGGGCTGTTTTTAAAGTGATGGTGGTTTGCTCACATAAAATATATTTAAAATACATGTAAGAATTTCAACAAACACTAAGGCAACAGGCTGCTTTTGTTAAGCTTGTGATGGCAACAAAAGAGCAAATTTTCAAAAGCATGTCATGTGGACTAGGGACATTATTGTCCCTATAAATGTGTCCGTTTCAAACAGTGCTTTTAATCCATCTCTCGGTCGGGTTCATGGTCAGGAGTATCTGGCTGGAGGTTTTAGCTTACTGTGCATGTTTTGGGTTGATGGGACACCCAGAGGAAATCCATCTAGACATGGGGGAAACAACAACTACTATCCAACAGCATTTCCTACAATGCTTCTGTAATAAAAGGACAGCCGTGGAAATCTAAACTGATATCAATAAGAAAACGGTTACACTCAGAAATTGTATCCAGCTAGTTTCCAGTTACCTCTTCTTACAATTGCTCTCCATCTTACTGTCAGCTTCACTTTAAATTATTACTCAAGTGAGTAGTCCAAAAAAACAAACTATTGTGACTTCAGCTGGGTGAGTCATTTAACCCACTACAATGCTGGCTAGGATTTCCACTAATGCCATTATAAAAGCTTTTAACAGGGCACTCGGAAGGCCTGCACAAAATCAATAATAAATCACTTAGTTCTGCATAAAGACCCTTTCGGCAAACCCTGCCAACTCCGAACAAAAGACGAAACAATAAACTGTATCTCACCTGATCTGCCCCGTAGGCCGCTGCAAACTCCATAAACTCCTCGATGCGAACGAAGCCATCCCCGTCCTGATCCAGAGCGTCGAACACGGCTTTCAGAGGGGAGACGTCTTGTTCACTTGTGCTGACAGTTGGAACCATAGGCACTGAGTCATCTCCCACCATCTTGGGGAGGCACAGTGTCTCCACAGTTTGTTTGTTAGTCCATTCTGACTCCGCTGATGGGTCCTGAACTGAAAAATCCAAGATGTCTGCTTCTTCTAGGTGGTTAGGATTCTTATTTGGCATTGCTTCAGGTTCCAAAGTGCAATTTTGTAAATTCCAGTGATCCCCATTGTGGTCTTCGTCAGTAGCTGTACAAAGATCTGAAGCCGTTGTTGAATCCTGAATTTTGGCTTCAGATCTTAATTTGTCACTCATTTCTTCATTTTGGTTTGTGTCAGCCGGTCCCGTGTGGCCCTGAACAGTATCAGTCTCCTCAGGTGAAGTTTCAGCTAACAACTCCAGCGCTAACACGTCACCTTGGTTTGAAGTTACAGTAAGTCCCGTTGGCTCTGGCTCAGTTGATAAAAGTAAAGGGCTGAGATGAGAAACAGGACTGGCAGGACACAAGCTGTTATCACAAAGTGGAACCTCTAAATCCAACAAAGGCACAGATCGTTCGACGCAGTCCCCCTGAGGGCTTATGTGCTCGAGTGGAAGGCAGTTCTCAGGTAAACTCTGTGTCGTGGAGGTACAAGTTACTGGCAGATCAGTCACTTGATCTGGGTATAAACCTTTGTCTCTAATGTCAGGTGACACAGTGTCCTGGGAGGGAGAGAGTCCTATGGCCTCCTCTGTGACAATTTCATCACATGGCGAGAAGGGGTCATCTGAAAAGAAATCTACCAGCAAATGTGAATCTGGAGGAACAGAAATACCTGTGTTCTCTGTTGAACATGCTGGCACAGTCAGTGACTCAGCCTCAGAACATGGAGCATGTGAGTTCTCATTAGAAGCCTCTGATGGCTGATTCAATTGGTCACAGGTACGGCTTTTCTCTGATACTTCAAAGAGGCCCGGGGAAAACAGCCACGACAACGTGGAGCCACAGATCTCATCCAAAGACTCTGAGCGGGACAATTCCTGCTTTCTCTGAGTCAAATCCTGGGAATTAGTTTGCTGGTCCCGCCTATATTGCAATTCGCCATAAGAAAATTCTGCAATGTTAATGAGAGAGTCCAAATCGGGCATGTTGTTTTGAAAAAGGCCTTCTTCACCTAATGACTTGAATGCTTTGTCCTGGTCTCCATGTCCCATACCCAAACCTGTCTGACCACTCTTGTTTTGGCAGAGCACACTCCCATTGTCGGAGTCCAGAGAGTGAAATCCCAGAGGAAATGGCTGTTCTGTCTCCCACTGCGTGTGCCCCAAAGGGCCAGACAGGAGCGCAGGTTCCATTTAGGCTGGCAATGTCCCCTAGTAATCCCTTTAAAACTCCCTATTTAATTTCATCTCATGACAGTCAAGATCCAGTTTTTCAATTCTAGACCCATTTTTCCAAAAACAATGCCTATATATCGGCTGGCAGAAATTACTATTTTAATCCCAAGATTACTGGGATCTTTTTGGCAAATGAATAACAATCACTCTGTTATTTTTCTGATTTCAACAAAATGTCCAGTTCATATGAATCTGACGAGATGGTCAAAAAGAGCAGTAATGTTGCTCACAGTATGACTCACTGTGTCCTTTCCTCTGATGGTAGGTCCATGTCCCAGGAGGCATCCACATCATTCCACTAAATACAGTTTTAGAAGCATGCCAAAAATAATAACTGCTGTACATGTCCAACAGAGGCAAAGGAAGGGGTGAAGTTGCGCACTAAACACTCGTGTTTGACAACAGCAGCTCTCGTAGCCGTATCTGATTAACTTATCACATCAAAAGCTAATTTCGAGCAAGATGTGCTTATGGCGCAACGACGGGAGCCTCACTTCAGGCGTGGTGAAATGCTAATCTCACCAGATGTTCCCAAGTAACTAACGTTAACCTATAGCCGCAATAAAACGGTCTAATCCCGCTATTACAGATCGTCCTTCAAGCATTTCGCTTCTTGCCTGCCACTGGCCAGCAGCGGCTAACTGAGCAGCTAGCCAAATTAGCCCGATAGCTGGCTAACACGCCAAACAACACTTTCCTGAACTAAACTAACGCCACACATCTGCGTGTAAAGTGCGGCCTTCAATAGACAGACGGAGTTAAATGGCAGTTGTTCGGTGTTTTCGCTTTATCCTTGGTTTTCTACGCCGTTTCCCAATCCACCTGTGTCTCCCAGTAGAGGAAGGCAGGCCAGACCCCCGACACCAAACCGTCCCTCTTCTTCTTCATTCATCAGCAGCTCCACAACACATCCGCTTCAGGGTCCAACGCGGAAAAATACTAACACTTGAAAATACATCAATTAATGAGAAACAGCTTCATCGCGCGGCCGTGACTCCTTTTGGGCGATGTTGATCTGTGACGCGGACAGCTCTCGCATCAGCATCAGCAGTGCCCCATCCTCCTCCTCCTCCAGCAGAGCCGCAGACAGCACCGCCGCTGACGTTTCACGCACGCGTACACAGCACCTGCAGTGTCACTTTCCTCTAGCGCTTTTAGATCATGTGGAAGTAATACTGACTTAGACTTCAGATCATCCATGCCCGAGCGTGGGTTCTCATTTTTTGGGCAAAGCGAGCTCACACGTTAGTCACACGCTCCTGTCAATATTACATCACGTTTTAGGGTAAAAATGACCTGATCACTGGGTCCCGCACACTGCACACATATAACACTGTGCTGCTACCCAAAGCTTTCGCAAGGATAAAAGAAAAAAATGCCTCATACAAACTGAATCGGAAAAGAAGCAGGAGTAAAAACAAAAACAAACAGATTATACCCCAATGCCTGATTATAATTGTAGTGTTTTGGCGCCCCCTGTTGTTAGAGGAGAGCTATTGCTGGAGTTTTGACTGGACTCTCCGCTGCTGCACTCTATACAAGATGAGTACTCATATCTTATATCTATTTCTTTCACTCACTCACTCACTCACTCACTCACTCACTCACTCACTCACTCACTCACTCACTCACTCACTCACTCACTCACTCACTCACTCACTCACTCACTCACTCACTCACTCACTCACTCGCACCAGTAAACACCAAACAAACCACACAAAATGTATTTATTTATTGTGAATTATGTGACAAAATACAATGTTGGAATTACATTTCTATAAAACACGCACAAATTCTTTCAATCTAAAATTCTGTTTCCAATAGAGGGTATGCAGATGGCATTCAATCGTGGAATGCATTATTATTTTTCATTTTATTTGACACACGGAATGGTGAGAGCTCCATTTAAAGTGAAAAGAGCGCATGTGCATCACCTCTATAGCTATTTTATTTTAAACTTGTTGTTATGAATATATTCTTGGTAGTGTGTTAGCATTGTTTAGCCATATATTAACTCCAGCATAAAACGTATAAAACAAGACACAGTAGAAGGTAAACTACAGTACATACACTACATACTGTCTACTTGTGAAAACTATTTATTTTCAGTTTTGACTGGTCTTTGTTCTTTTTCTGAGGACCAAAAACCTGAAAGAAAATAAGAAATAAAAGATTACTATGATTTGCTGTATTTGTTTTATTACAATTATACACATTATATATACAGCTCTCTAACAAAATTTACATGAATCTCTGTAAGGTTGTCTTTTTTAAGTTAGAATGAAGTACATTAGGAGCAGAGGAGGTTGGGGTGAGGATGTGTGCAACAGATTTCTGAAATGTAGTTTATGTAGAAGCTTTGTTGAGGTAAACAAAAGTATGGGGAAAACAAGGTCTGATGTTCAAAATTGTCAACTAGGCTTAGCTCTGTGTAGCAACTGCTTTTCTAGAAATCAAAGGCAGGTTGGAAATTAGAGTGTTTTTGAGGACAGGTGTAATGGTTATAGTTTGATGAGGACGGAGAAGAGAGGCAATGATGAAATTATGCAAAACTACTTATAACATGACTATCTATGTTTAGAGTTTAGCAATTTGAGACGCCATACCCAAGAGCATGGCAAAGTCATTGGGGGAAGTAAGCCACGCGCCACCATCTGCCACCAGAATGGCTCCTGTCACATAAGAAGAAGCAGGGCTGGCCAGGAACAGAGTGGAGTGGGCCATCTCAGTCTTGTTGCCGGCTCGCTGAAGAGGAATAGATTGGAATGCACCAGAAGATTCTGCTCTTTTTCCACCTTGGAATGACAAAAAAATGACATTTACGCCTCCTGAGCCTAAGATTATGCTTTCGTTATGCACCAATTTTACACAATTTGTGCACCCTATCAACCACAGGCGGGCCAATGCGGCTGAAGAGGATAGATATTAAATAAAACACGATTACTAATATTTACCAAGTCTGCGCATGCCCTCTGTGCCAGAGATCGGTCCAGGAGCGACAGTATTCACTCTAACGCCACTAGGACCCCATTCCACAGCGAGGTGTTTTGTCATTGCATCTGTTACAAAGAAGTTAAATGTGATCAGCACTTAAGTAAAACAACTGCTTGAGTTTAAATATTGAGGGGAAAAAAATGACATGACCATTAGCAGCCTTGGCTGAGCCGGCATGCACCTGGAGGGCCTGTCCTTTGTAGCCGAGAGTAGCAGAAATGTTGACAATATTACCTCCATGATCCTTTGCCAAGTCAATGCACATGTGAGGGGAAAAAACTGTTAATATGTTTGAAATACGGCATCCTCTATAAATGATGAAACGTTTATCCATACTTCATCAGAAAGTCAGCTATATTTAGATTAGATTAGATAGATCAGAACAATGTTTTTTTTGGATAATATTGTTGACTAGATGCATTTAAAAAAATACCTTGAACCATTTCTCATAAACCACTTTGCTGGTGTTGAATGTGCCCATGGTGTCTATCTCCAGGACAGTTTTAAAGGCGTTGAAGGACAGTGAAGACGCAGGACAAAGGAAATTTCCAGCAGCATCTGTCAATAAATTGGCAATTGAGTGCTGATGCAATCTCAGCATTCTGGACGCAAGAAAGCCACATACTGTTAATAAGGATGTCTAGACGGCCAAACTCTTTGAGTGTCTCGTCGACTGCAGCCGTGATGCTCTCAGGTTTCCTCACATCAATACACAGAGGGAGGCACCGCCGTCCAGTTGCAGATGTTAGCTTTTGAGCAGCCTAGGAGGACGAGACACAATATCTAGAAAACCATTGACTGACCCTTCTTAAGATTTTTGTGAAAAAATATTAACTTAATAATCACCTCTTTTAATTTGTCCAAATTCCTGCTCGCGATAACGGTATCACAGCCATGTCTAAAGGACACGTATCACAAGATATAATAGTGTAGAAAGTGTAAAGGCACAACTATCTGCTACAATTACTAAATGTTACTTTATACATAAATTGGTGCAACAATTTGGCTCCAATATGAAAACAATGAATCTTACAATCACTAAATTATAAATACCACAAAAAATTAAAAACAAAGGTTTTCATAAATAATGTGGGTATAATCGCAACATGTAAAGGCAAGGGGGTGAGCAAGATTAGACACGATAACAACAAAGTCTAAACTCTAAAGTGCATGGCATTCTGCACTCTGACCACCCCACGTGTTACATACTCAATCACACATTGAATAAATCACAGCATCTCACCTCATAAAGATTTCAGCAATTCTCAGTCCAATTCCAGATCCGCCCCCAGTGATAAAAGCAACTTTGTCCCTGAAAAACACAAACGTAGACTTTATACTTTTCACTGTTATCATTTCTGCTGATTGAGGATTAAATGATGTGTTTACTTAAGTAGATCGGGACTGTAGATGTGGGTGTAGGACGTGAGGCAGTCATCTGTGTAAACATCTTCAGGCAGCAGCGCTTTTCTTTCCTCAGTTGTCGCCATGTTTTACTACAATAGGAATAAGTTGAAGATCGTCAGCATTATGTATTTTGTTCAGAGTATAGCCACATGAAAACTGCATAAGAGTTACACACATTTGACCAAACTACACAGAACTATAGTTGCATGGACTTTTGAACAGTTCTGTTAGAGTTCCCTGCAGAGATGCCTATTTTTACAAACAAACTCTTCAGTTGCCATTTAGCAACACAATAGACACCGTTAAATTTCTTTCTCACCCAAGCTGAAGCTCCAGCAAACGTTTGGTCCTTTTCCGTGGGAACTCCTTGGACCCTGGACCAGTTTTTTCGCTGGACTTTGAGATGCATTGTGGGAAATGTAGTTTGGAGTAATCTCAGGGTGCATTCAAGAGCACAATTTTAAGGCAATTTGGCTTTAAGCCAAGTTGCCTTAAAATTGTGCTCTTGTGCAAATATTTATGGTGCTTTTAGCCAACAACATACACGTTACATTTGTACAATAGTAATTAATTTTGCAAACTTAAAGAAGTGGGTGCAAAATTCAGTCTTATATATAATTGATTAAACATTGTGTTTGATGTTGGAGTGCTATTATCTCCCAGAGCATTGGTGGGTCTCCGGAGTCTTCTGAAGCCAGACAGGATTGAACGATCAGAGGTGTACAGTTTCGGGGGTCGAGGCCGCCCTGTCTGCAACCTGCATTTCGCTATTGATCTGTGCTACGGGATACCCAAGTGGGACATTTCGCAAGAGGTGGAATAGAAGCTCTCAAAAGCACGCATAACATTAACATTATGGTTTTAAAAAGCATCTGCAGTACAAAAACATGCTTTATCAGTCACTGTTTACCAGACATAAATGTATAACTGGTTCTGCAAATCTTGCAAATGATTTTACAAGGTCAGGTCATGCCTAGTTACTCTTTGGGTTGGGCATCTGCAGAGAGCTAAGTGCCTATGCTAAAAGAATAACTGCAGAAACACCACATGAGTGCTTTGTAACTCAATAAGTTCGGCGTGGGGTTACACGAGAGTGCAGATAAAGTGTGAAGGAGAATGAATAAAACACCAACACTTTATAGTTTGCTTTCAGAACATTGGTTATTCCATTAATTTCTTTTGCTAATTTGACACAATTGTGTCTCATACCGAGATCACCAACTGTATTTCACAAATTGACCGCCAGAGGGCGCTATGTGTGTGATTACTGTCCATGCAGTTAATGACATGTGGCAATAGCACATTCATAATGAGGGAGTATTTATAAGCAGCATTTGTGTTTCTATTATTATTTAATAGAAAAAATATATATTTACACTACACGGTCATATACTGTAGCAATACATTATCTTAATTTAAAACAGATTCCTGAAGGCAAACAATGGATCTGAGACTGAGTTCAGTGTGGTTCCAGTGTAGATTTGCAGTCACCAGCAGCGGCGACTGTCCTTGGGCTCAGTTTTTGTGTCTCTACAGCACTGCTCTGGTTGGATCCTGCTGGCAGCGTTTGTCCTTCCTCTTTCAGACCCACTAGCCTCCTGCTGACCTCCCATAACCTCCGTGCAACCTCATCATCCAAGGCCTGAGGCGCAGGCTCCTTTTCTGTCATCACATCATAGTATCGTCCAGTCACTCCTTCCATCTCCTCCGACACGGCCAGGAAGACACTGGGCTGTGCCCCCAGCTCGGGACTTTTCACCAACATAGAGAAGAAAGGACCTATGGGAGGAATTTAAATATTATTTTTGCATCTATGCAGATACAAAATTACTTTGGATGTTTAATTTAAATACAAATAAAACAGTATGAGATTATAAAATAACTTTGGCACAAGCCTTTTTTATTATCATTATTTAGATCTGGCAGCATTGAGGTTTATTACCTCCATCAGTTGCGTTTCTACTTTATTGTTATAACTTGGTAAAAGAGGAGTTATTGCTGCAGAGTAGGTAACTACGCCGCGATTCTGGAAGGAAATTTTTTTTTTTTTTTATTGTGCAGAGACACCAGAAAGAGTTGGTAACACCAACTAGCAGCAAATAGCTAATCAACACCATTTTGTAGACTTAGCGGAAGACTGTATCCTAATACCCCACCATGGCATAATATAATAGATATTAAAATGTTCAATCATGTATTAGGCTCAAACTGTATATTGTTCTTTAGTCGTGTGTTTATCGATTACTCTTCCCTCACAGGTAAGAGCTTGGCTGGTGGTGGCCATTCTGTGTACGGCCACTTACTAAGCACTGAGCTGGAGAACTGTGATTGGTGGAGACCAGTGTGTCTCCCAAGATCTGTGGCAACAACGCCCGGGTGTACAGCATTCACTGTTACTCCAGTGCCTATCCCAAACACAAAAGTACATTGTTACAATGTTATATCCAATGGCAAATTCTCTCTCCCACACATGCCTACACAACAGCAGCCACTAGACTTGCCTTGTAAACGCTTGGCCAGCTCTCTACTGAACAGAACATTGGCAAGCTTACTCTGACAGTACGCCTGCTTGGTATCAAACTTTTTGTTCTCCCAGTTCAAGTCTTCAAAGTCAATTTTTCCAACAATGTGGGCGAGCGAGGTCAAGTTGATCACTCTGCTGGGGGCAGACTCTTTCAATTTATCCAGCAAGAGATCTGTCAAAAAGAAGTGTCCTGTGGAGAAAAGACATACAGACAGAATTAAAGCTGGAAAATGCTGCTAATATTTGTTTTAAGCAGAACAAATGACAGGGCAGTAAACATTTTTGTTTGTTAAGAAGACTTTTACCTAAATGATTAACTCCAAACTGCATGTCAAAGCCATCTTCGGTTTTCCAGGCAGGACATCTCATTACTCCAGCATTGTTTATTAAAATATCCACATGGCTCTCCTCTATCGGTAAAAAACTTTTAGATACATTTCGATTGACAACGACAATAATCTGACAATCTTAACCTTTTTTAATCTGTTCTGCAAACTGGCGAATGGACTTCAAAGAGGCCAAGTCAAGCTTACAAGCATAAACATGAGGATTCAGTGTTTTCCCTCGGATTTCCTTTGCAGCCGCCTCGCACTTCTCCATGTCTCGACATCCCATAATAATGCGACCCCCTGAGGATAAAGAAGGAGCAGAGGCAGGGCTTTATTGACTGCTTAGCTTAATAACAAATTACATAATGCTTGTGCCTGTCCACCAACTCATATCACATTTGCAGGATTTTTCATGCTTCTAGACATGTTTCCACACCTCTCTGAGCCAGTTCTCGGGCCGTCTCTTTCCCAATGCCTGTGTTGGCGCCTGTTATAACCACAGTCTTGCCGTGAATTGTAGCTTTGCTCGTACATCGTCCACCTGTCACATGGTTTCTACACAGGACAGAAAAAACACAATAAAATGGTTCCCAAAGTGGGGGATCACGGGACAGTTAAGTGGTTCCCAGGATGGTATTTTTTTTTACATTTCTGACATTAAATCTGATGTACTTTTGATAAATCACATAAACCACATTTTAAAGTGATTGTCTGGAAGTCTAAATGTTTTACAAATTTTATAAAATGTGCAAAATCGACCACCTGGTTTTGCATTTTGATGTAAAGCACAAATATACCTAAATATTTTTTTGTAAAGTCCCTCCTTCCCAGATTTCTTCAGCTAATCAGTGTCGTATCCTCCTGCGTTGACCAATGAGACAAGCTTTTCCTGTGAACCAGCCTGTCAGGTCCAATCAGGAGGGAGGGGGAGGAGCTTAATTTACTTTCAAAACTATGTTCCTGCAGGGAGGGGGAGGAGCTTAATCATTTACTTTCAAAACTATGTTCCTGCTCTCCTCATTTTGCAAACTAAGAAGGGCTTTCTGGTCCAAGAGGGGAGGGGTTTACTTTCACATTTCACCCTATCTCTCCTCACTTTGCAAACTTACAGACTATCCCTTTAAATGTGTTGCACCTTAAATTATTATAAACGCTAATTACATTTTACAGAAGGGGTCCCCCGTTCTTGGTTCAGTAATTTTGGGGTTCACTTCTAGAAAAGTTAGGGAACCCCTGCCCTATGGAGCTCCCTAAGACTCCCTTGAAAAATACATTTCAGATTAAGGTTTTTTTTTTATCACGATTACAGGAGCAGTATTTTACTCAACCTGTGACACTGATGGGATACTGTGAGCTAAAGAGTAACGAAAATCTGACCGTATCTCCGTTGATTCACTTATTTTTGGTGCAGTAGCCTGTTCACAATGAATCAAACTAAACAAGGCAACTCACTTGATCAAGACGGCGCAACCAAAAACGGTTCCAAACACCGAAACAGGTAGAATATATTTACTCATGGCTGTCTCCCGATACGGACGAAGGCTTTTTAAACATGTAAAAATTGTGTAAGTGACACATAGGTGGTGGTTTGCCACTAAAATATAACACAAGGTTACATGCGCACATTTTCTACGTCAAAAAACCTTTTGACCAACCGCAGGCAGTCGCTGTCTAAATGCATTGTGGGAAATGTAGTTACACCTATTGTCTCTTTTATTATTGTTATTTTTACTTACTTATATATGTTTTTTACATAAAATATAAATAGCCCTTATGCATTTTGTTGCACACACCGCCTTTAATCATTTGACCATAGAAATGTTTGTAGGAAAATGGAAGATGCAGGCTCAATAGTATACCCTCGACAATAAAATCCACAGAAAAGCAAGGCAAATATAATAATAATAATAATAATAATAATAATAATAATAATAATAATAATAATAATAATAATAATAATAATAATAATAATAATAATAATAATAATAATAATAATAATGCATTGGTTTTATATCGCGATTTTTTGGACATTCAAAGACGCTTTACATTGCATTATTCAATCACTCCATACTTGGTGGTGGTCAGTTACTATTGTAGCCACAGCTGCCCTCGGGCGAGGCTACCAATCTGTGGCATCGGCCCGTCCGACCACCACAAACCACTCACTCACACACTACATTAACCCAGGTAAAAAATGATATCATGCTTGTCTTTATAGCTTCCTTGACGGGGAAAGTGTGTTCAATCTTCATGGACCTTGCGGTGTATTTAGAGCAAATATGCAGTTAGGACACCAAGTTCTAAAATAAATTCTGGGAGAAGACAAATTATAGAACAGTGTAAAAACAAGGTCAGTCTTTTTTCAAGAGGTGGAAAACTTGAGGTGACACATTAAAAGTGCAAAACTAGGACAGGCAGAGCGAGGTTTGGTTTGGAGCGAGTGTTTGTTCACAGTGCAGGTCCCACTGGTGTGTTTGACCCTGTGAAAGCCGCTGCTGCCTGCGGCTGGTGCCTGACCTTCAGTCATGAAAGGACCGTCCCGTCAGATAACAGCGTCTTCACCCCCTGTGACCACCTCATTCTGAGACAAGCTGTTCCCTATTCAAATGTTCTGGTTTCAGTGAACATTATCATCTTAACCTGAATAGATTGCATTGCACTGTCACAGTTTTTAATTGTTCACAGTGCTTATATTCTACAGTCCAGGGGTCACCGACGTGGTACCCTTTGGGGCATGCCCAGTAGCCCTTGAGACTTTTTCTAAGGTGCAAGACACCTGATTCTTAAAAATATTGTTATTTCTGTTCTTGTGACTCAGTACAAGTTTAACATAAGGCTATGACAATATGGGGTCAATATCCTACAAGTAAACAGTGTACGTTTCAGTCTTTAGGATTTGTTTTTAACTGGTAGCTCTCGAACAACTTGATGCTCTTGAAGTACAGCCCTCGGCTGAAAAAAGATCTATAGTCTTATAAAGCCTAGTGTAACTTTCTTGTTGAGGTATCTTTCACAAACAGTTAAAGTTTGATCACCAATCCTATAGAACATTTTAAAATCGATCAATCAATCAATCAATCAATCAATCAATCAATCAATCAATCTGTATAGCCCAATATCACAACAGGAGTTGCCTCACAGGGCTGCACCAAACACTGAAACAAAACAAAACAAACAATACAATGTCCAAGCGAATGTAGTGCCACGGCAAACATAATGTCCAACAGAAGTAATGTCCAGATAAGGGTCAGTGGCTGATGGAAACGTGCCCGGCTGGGGCATCCCCATGACTCTCCTGCACGGCAAGGAAAAACTCATAGGGAAAAATTGCTGTAAATTACTTGTATATACAGTACATATGTGTTTATAGTATGCCTATATCAGTGGGTCACAATCTAGAAGATTTACAGTGTAGATGGGTGTTTCAGATTCAGTATAAAAGTAAAGCTGTGCTTGTTCTACATGCAATGGTAAGCAGCAGCGCATATGCATAATAGAGCCACAGGAAGGCCTACATTGTGGGGTTGAGCGTCTCGCATTGTCCTGGATGCATGTATACTCTGAAGTCAATAAAACTAGCCTATATAACAAATGTGACATAAGGATTATCAGAGGGAGTATACAGCCATGAGTCAGACAGTGTGGAACAGCACATCTGCTGTAGCTTATAATTACAGCATCATTAGTCTTATGACAGTGAAACATATTGCCCTTGTAATCATCCCAGCAAATTGATTTACAGTATATTTGATTGCTGAACTTAAATCACGTAGTAGCCAATAGTATATCCAAAGCAACTTATTGGACTGGGTGCGTGGCACTGTGACAGTGTGGAGAACTCGTTGCCATAAGCTGTTGAATTATGCAATGACAGAGCAGCTTGTTCCTTCAAAGCATGACTCAAAACGCACTGATTGTAGGTGGAATAAAAACATGGTGGCGCTAGGACCATGGACACGTGAGCGCATTAGTTTTCCAGAGGGTGGAGACGGTGAACAATGAAGGAGCTGACTGGTAAGAGCCACAAGCACCGGAGCAACATCTGAGACCACCCCCTATACCAACCTATACACTTAAGTCCCCGCGGAGGTACTTACAACAAGACGGACAGACCACCACGCGCGCGTAAGAGGCGAGAGTTGTAACGCGGGAACGTGGATTTGGCGAGATTAAATCCAGGCGTAGAAGTGACTGAATGGGCAGGCATCGGCGTGTGTGCCGCTGAAGTGGGTCAGGTGGACCACTGGAGTAGCGAAAGATAAACAGACCTCGCATCCTGGGCAGGTTGAGATGGTGAGCGCACGGAGGCTGCTCGTCATCTCCATCCACGCACCATGCACTAATTTGACTTCCCAGAACAATCTTCGGAGCCACCTTTAAAGAACAGTATCAATACTGGGGAGATTTTAAAGGGATTCAACGTTGAGTGAGTGCATTGTTGGTTTCACTGGGGAGAAAACGGAGCAGGGCAGCGCGGCTCTGCTCCACTCAAGCCGATGCAGGACCATGGAGGAGACAGACAGGTCGCCAGCAGGTAAATATACAATCTTCTCGAGCTTGCACAGTGACCAATAGACCTATATTTTATTTAACTTATTGCTTCTGTTTACAGTTACGCGTAGGCCAAAATATACCTTCTAACAACTTTGCCATTATCTTCAACACCTGTTAATTTAAATACATTTCCCTCAAGATGAATATGTAAATGGTTCAGCAAGAGCTTCACGCCATTGCCTTAATTAGCGAGTTGTTGTCTTTGCGCGTGTTTTTCCTCCTTTACGCACGCACAGTACAGTAGATGGGTGTGAGGAATGCTGGGTCACTCCACTTTTAATGACCCCTTTCTCGCAGAGAGACAGGTGATACCGTGTCTCATGGTTAAAGCTCCCCATAAGCAGGCAACTAGCTCTCCTAAAAGCAAAAATGCACGACCCTCCAGGTAATGTATTCGACATTACTCGGTCCGTTTAAGGTGTATAAGTGGCGTTTGGTTTCAATGCATTACAGTGTGTGAGCACCAGCACAATAACACTTGATAACTCAAACAAAAACAAAAAAAACATTAATAATAAAGACTTTAAAGCAGATTGCCAAGTGAAAAAAAAAACATTTAATAGGCTTGGTGGTATTTTTTTCTATCCACAGTATAGTGTTTGTCTTTGTTGTATATGGAGTGGTTTCTACATGGTGAGGGCACTTAAAAGGCTTACAAAACATAATTGTCAACTGGTCTAGGGCACATGTCTATAAATAGTAAAGTAAATGTATTTGCATGTGGAGATTTCATCATAACACCTCATTTACATTAATTATGCAGTACATGCCAGGGGTGTATTGGATAATCAGGACACATTATGCGGTGATGTTTGCTTTGTCTGTCATTGTTTACTTACAATATTGATGTAGCTTTGATTGTTTATTTACGCATCACTTGTATTAAACCTTATAATAACCACTCAGATGTTTGGCAGAGATCGATGTTGTTCTAGCACGTCTTCAAAATACAGACTTACGGTAATTCTTTCTGCTTTCCCATCAAAGGTTTCCACAGATCGGTCTCCTTAGTGTTATGATCAGTGTGTTACCAGCTGCCCCCGTGACCTCTTCTTTTATCCAGGTTGGGGCCTGGCACAAAGACCACTCTGGCTACTGGCCTCAGTGACAGTGTTATACAGCCTTAGTTTTAATTGCACAAGGCCACTAATCCCCATTGTGATGAACATTTGAGCAGAACGGACGCACGCATGAAGAAAGCGCTGTCCTCTTTAGTGATGCTGTTACATCGTGCAACAACATTACGCTGAGCCCCATTTTCTGTGCTCATCAGCAGTCCAATTTGCCCGTGTATTTGACATCAAAGAGGCTGTCCACTCTTCTGGCATGCTTCACTTCAGTCTCAGCTTCCTCCCCCCCTCCTGTTCCCCTCTCTTTTCACATGTAACCTCTTCATAAGGAACTTGAGGCGACTGATGATGAAGTGGTGTTGGGTGGGAGGGGGATTTTGGGTACAATATGTTCCTCGGCTGGATTATGGCTGGGATATTTTAGCATGGATGATTCCTCAGGATGTGATTATGATTAGTGGAGTGGGGGGTGGGGTGCTGACGCTGATTGTTATGAGGCGTTTACAGTCAGATGCTTGGGAGATCCTAATCGGATACCCTGTAATCCCGCACTGGATGGGACAAAACTGCCTGTGCTGGTTTTGTTTTTGCTCTTCATTGTTCTCTCTGCACCAAACCAAGAAAAGACTGTAATCAGTGCGATATGACTGACAGTAGCAAAAGCAGTGGGAAGTAAACCGTCTGATTTGAAACTAAATTGGTTGTGACGAGCAAATACAAATATTGTCATGAACGCAATTAGAATGTGTTGCTGTTTCATACGTGGAGTCGTGGTTACCAATTCCTATTGTAGATCCTCACTCCACCCACAATCTATCCATGAAGAGGAATACCTTAACAAACAGCAACTCCATTACCAGATAAGGTTAATTCCTTGAAAACAGGTAGCACCTTGCTCCTAGAAAAAAATGATGTCAGGAATACTTGGAAAGGCTATTAGTTTTCAGTAGCACCAGCAACATGCTTTATACTCTGCATCCCTTTGTCCTTGCTGTAGCAGACTGTGATAGACTATACACTGTTTCTCATTGAAGGTTTAACCTTGGATATTGAGCGAGTTTCGGGTCATCGCTGCAGGAGCCCGTTGCTCCCGGCGGTATCTGCAGTAGCACTGGTAGGTGGTCCCCTCCATAGTCCGTGGATATCGAAGTAGCGGCGGGAGGTTATGACACAGAGAGGAGTGGGGAGTGGAGAGGGGCAGGTTAAACAGCACACGGACCCAGCAGGAGTCCACATCAGAGCGGACCGACTTGTTGGAGAGAGTGTCCATGGTTCTGGCTGCTGGTGCACCCATCGAAGCACAGCGTGTGGTTAGTTCCACACTCTGTGCTCTCAAGGTGGTGTCGTTTCAGAACACTGTGTCCCAAACCTAAACCTATCAGTTAGTTTTATTTTGGGCTCTACCAAAAGACAAGCACATTTGTCACTTCACATTTCACTCACTGGGTTCCCGCCTGACCTGGAGGCAACACGTGACGGGCATTTTGACAGTAAATTGGACGCGGCGGATCAGTCTTCAGCCTGTAATGACTTGGACTGCCCAGGACGAAGTGACTAGTCCATTAGAGACGGAGGAGGCTGAGGTAGAGACGCGCCGCAGCCTCAGCAATTTATTTATTTCTTTCATTAGTCCCTTGTTTACATTTTCAGGAACAGGCGAGAGAGGCAGAGAGCGGAGAAACGAGGACGGGGAACACTGTACTGTCCCTCAGTGTGCAATAACACTTATTAAATCATGGAGCAGCGATCATATCCACATTTATGCTTGTTTTGCACAGTTTGACGCTATTTATTTAAACATTCATATTGAGAACTGCCCATTCAATATATACTGTATGCTGGCAAAGGTAAAATGACTAATTCAACGCTGGCTGGAGGGCATGTAAAAACCCCTCTAGTTCAGAATTAAACGCACTTTTGATTGATCGTCCAACGCTTCACATGTGAATAACAAAAACCTGGATGCAGACCGTTATTAGTACAGTATTTAGCAGAAGTATACTTTTATTTGTACAACCCCCTATGTGGTAGGAGTGGATATACGGTCAATTATCATCAAGTTTTGTTTGTTTTACCTGCTTATCAACGAAGCAACCACAATAATGTTTGGTTGGAAGAAAGATATAGATCAGAAATGGAAAGCAGATAAATATTATCTTTACAGCACAGTAATTGCATGGTAACTAAAAGCCTTTCCCTTAACTGAGTGAATGGAAACAGGGCAGCAAAGTGCATTTTTTGGGGGGTGACAATGGCTCAGGAGCCACAGGTGGGGTTGTCCTATAACCAGAAGGTTAGCAATTGGCAATCCTGGCTCCCACAGATACAAACTCTCATTGTTTCCTTGGGCAAGACACTTCACCCACCTTGCCTCCAGTGTCTGTGTACACTAGTGTATGAATGGGTGAGTGGTTTCATGTTTGAAAAGTGCTTGAGTACCTATGGCTATATACTGTATATTGAGGCCATTTACTGTTTGAACATTTATCCCTCATCATCCCAGTTGCCATGCTATTCACATCCTATTTTCATCCTATTTCATGCTATACTTATGTGCATTGTTATTAATTTGTTCATGCAAGTAGGCAGAAATGTACCCAAGGCAAGACCAAGCAGTACAGCTTCTATTTAAACTAAACTAAAAGAAATATGAATAACTGCGTGTCAGACTGTTGTGTATTTTTCAAAAATAGCTTGCCCTTATTTGACCAGGCTATAAATTGTGTTGCTGCATCTGAACTTTTCGACACTGTAGCTCAGAAGGGTCCCTCCCATGTGTCTTTTTCCTTTTTTATTTGCCCCTAGGATGTGATCATCTCCTCCTTCAGACACTTTCATCTCTGTATTTGTTAAAAACTGATATTCAAGTGGGTGTAGAAAGGCGGATCATGGGGCTATGCTTAAGTTTATTGGTGAAAAAGTTTGGTGACTTTTAATACACCTCTAATCTTAAAGTTATGAGGTCCTCCCACTCGGCCGGGGACATTACAGGAAATAGAGAGTGCCCAGGGCTTCAGTCTGAAAAAGCTTATACGGATGATTTAAAATAAGTCTGACTGAAATGCTAAGGGGGTGAATACGTATTTATGGCTACCCTGTTTAGAAGAGGAGCACAGTGCATCATGGGAGGGGACGAGCAGACAAGTGCATTGGAGAGAGTCACAGCTGCACAATACAATGGGCCTTTGACATAGCTGGAATTCAAATGATACACTAGACTTCTAAATGACCCGGCATTACCTCAGTCCTCACACATTTGAGGAAGGACGTTGAGTTGAAAATGCTGTACAACTCGAGATTCAGAAAGTGTCACTCAAAAAAAAACAATAGTGCGTACTGAAGTGGAGCGAAAAGTGCATAATACAGTGTGTTAAAAAAAAATTCAAATGTGTGTATTTGGATAATTTGCAAAGATGCAAGATTAAAAACTCATTTTACATATCAGGTTTGCGGTAAATCAGGTGCCATAAAACTACTTGCAACTTAGCACCTGGTTTAGAAAATGAGGCCCTATACATGCAGTGTTTGTTTAATTACAACATGCTTGTACCGTCTAAACTGCTTTGTTAGCAGGTCTAGCAGTGATTTGTTATTTAGTTTTCTGAATCTGCTTTTGGTAAATTGGTCTCTGTATCCCTCAGTCTTTCATTTAAGATCCTTAATTTGATTTCTTTGAGGAAATGAACCCAGAGACTGGTGGGCTATTAGCAATATCTGCTACAGTCCCCGGAAACTATCTAATATCCTTTGTATGTGTGTATTTCCGATAAACTGCCCTCCTTGCCGTGTCCTTGTTCAAATGTTGATTGCACAAACCTGGACTGTAGACCCGTCTGGAAGATGATCAGCTTTTGTGTTGACTCACTGCAGGCTGCCTTCAGTACGAGTGGGCTCCAATATTCATAGTCTGCTTATATAACATGCATCTCCTGGCCTCTGATAACACAGATGAAGAAGGAAGAAGCGTGATTCGTTAGATGATTGGAAGGAAGGATTTTCTGACAAGCCAAGAACGCAGGACACCACATGGTTGCTTCTTATTTTTAGCGCTCTGTCTGGTAGCTAATTTGGTGAAAATGATTGCCCCAAAACGTTTGCCAAAAACAATTGTGTGAGCAAGAAGGATGCCCAATAACACGGTCTAAATCTCATTAACTGAAAACTCAAGAATAAATTAGAACAACTTAGGATTGGTCCTAAGTGAGAGTTTATTTCAGTCATTGAAATTGAATTCATTGAATGATCTTGTCCCCTACTACCGGATTAGTTTACCATATTAGTGTTGGGGTCTGTGTAGATCAAGATTCAGTATATATTTTTCAGTGTTTATTTGTAGCCTAAGTCAACTCCAATTAGAAGACATTTCTCTCAGTGAAAAAAAGATATAACTTTACTTCATTTCAGATGTTGACCTTTATATGGATAGTCCCGATAATTATGTAGTGGTTTCAATTATACTTCTATTTACTGGTATAGAGACAAAGGGTTATATTTTCTTTATTTTTATTGTTTTTAATTTTCTTACAAAGTGCTCATGAGCCACCAAGGATCCTGTTTTTCACTTAAAAAGCAAATTGTCCTATTGAGTTTTGATCTGTCCTCATTATTAAACTATAGCCACTTACTCTCACTTAGCAAGAAGGTCTTCCCTTGAAAAAGAGCATCGGAGATCTCAGTAGGACTTTCCTGGTTAAATAATGTATGCATTTAGAGTGTTACAATGCCAAATGAATGCAATGTATTTGTTCTGCTACTGAAACTGAACTCCTAGAATCAAGCTGGAGTCGCCCACCACATCTCCTCAATAGTAGAAAATGATCAGCTTTGAATGATGCATGAAATAAGCCATCAGCAAAAATGCCTGCGCTGATTTGGTCCCTATTAGTGTGTGTGTGACTGATCAGATGATTCAATTTGATTAAGTGCACGTGTGATGGTGTGGCATGTGTGTGTGTATGTGTGTGTGAGGGAGAGGGCAGTGAGAAAATGGAGATCATTAGTCGGATTCAGTCCATTTCATAACAGTCCATTCCACGCTTCGAGATAATTGTTATTGTTATTCATAGTTTACTTAATGTTTCCCCTGTCGCTGCATGTCTCATTCTCTGCGGTGTAGCTCATTGCTGGTGTCATTTGCAGAGCTGTTTGCAATTAAAGCTGCTGGAAATTTCTTCAAGGATGACTTTGACCCATTTCGGTTGAGCAAGAATCAGCAGTTATTCGTATGGCAGTTATTTGTAGCTGCAATGACCAATTTGTCCTAATGATTTTCCCCAAAACACATTTGGGACTGGTCACATTTCCATAATAGCAGACAAGATAGCTATGTCTTGCAATGGTTGTGCAGGGAGATGGCGATAGCTTTCAGTGAGGTATGGCACCCTCTGCCTGTTGCTAACAGACTCCCATGATCTAGCAATCCACCAACAAAACATCCCTGACGGTTTACATGAGCTGGTGTTAAATCATTGCATTCCATCATAAAGCATGAGCCCACATTAACATTGGCAGTGCACAGACCTCCCTCAGCTGTAAGCCCTCCCCAGCTGTTTCCATGTATAAGTCGTTCCACCTGTTGGCATTGATTTTCCATCGCTGTCTGCCTCTGAGTGCAGTCACGAGTCCGGCCGTCAGAGCAGAGTGGCCCAGAGTGATCTACAGGGACAACAGGAAGTGCATTGAATTTACTGAAAGAGCCGGCCCTTACCGGAATTGATTGTATGGAAATGAAGGTCCGCTAAAGCCCTTCAGATTTATGCTCTCTTTGGGAAGCACACGGGAAAATACATTATGCTGAAGGATCAGCCTGATCAGTCACTGCAGACACAGGAGTCCTTTCTAAATGTCACTGATCTGCAATGACATGACCTCCCGTCTATTATACAGCGGGTGGGAATTCTCTAGAGTGGCGGTTTTAGACATGCTCTGGCCAAGGTGCAGAAAATAGCCTAGATTATATATTTTACACAAATTTTAGTGAATTAATATTCTAGAAAAGACTGAGGTGTGAACTGCTAAACTAATACAAGAATTGGAGGCATTTCAGAACATGTTTGGAGTGGTTGTCTGGTTTTAATCATAATAGAGCCATGGTTGCAAATTGTACGGCCTAATTAATTACAGCCTTTGCAAATCGCTAATTACAATCAAACTTCAATCAACACCACCATTTATATTGGGATTTCAATTCCATAAAAATGTAGTGTGCGGCCCAATTTAAAAGCATAAAAATCTCACATAACATTCTATTACTTACCGAAGAAGTCTATAATAATTGTAACGCACCATACCCACTCTTGATCTCTTTCTTTTCCTTCCAGTCTGCCCCACGGAGTCAAGGCGAGCTTGTCTCTCTCTCCGACTGGAACCGGGCGGGTGGGCAGTGCGGGCGCCTCCCCTCCCTCCAAAGGGGGCTACTGCGAGAGGGTCCCGGTGGAGGATATGCAAGCCCTGAGCCTCACCTCTCTATCCACAGCAGATGTAGCCAAGCAGTACGAGCACATCCGAGAGCTGGGCAAGGGCACCTACGGGAAAGTGGACCTGGTGGCTCACAGGGCACAAGGTAATGTGGCACAAGAAGTTTGAGTTCATCGGTCATTGGTCAAAGTCAACAAAAGACTGGGAGGAATCTTAACCCAAAGTAGGCCAGAGCATTATTGTTTTAACTATTTGACGGTTCAGTATGTAAGAGGACTGTGGTATTTGGATGAGAAATGTATGGAGAAGTGTCCCTTTTGGCAAGTACTGTGGAAGAAGTTGGCGTAAGTTGGCGTAAGCCTATAAGATGAAGTGAACAAACTGTTACTAAGTCCACATGTGCATTGCGAGAAACGCCTACAGGTTACAGTAGTCTTTACAAAACAGCTTGTATTTGCATTCCAAAGCACTGTGAGGATTTATTTTTCACACTATTAAAAAAAAATCTCTAGGTTTTTTAGGAATTTGCTGCAGATCTAGTGTGAATGCATACTTTTTAATCTGTCGACAGAAGCAGTTACTGTTACTGTGTGTAACATAAAGAGAAGGTGAGCGTGCCTCATTCTCGGTCTTTACCAAAAAAAATGAATAGAGCACCTGTTAAAAGGATGAATCACACTCTCCCAAGGATTCACTTCAAAGTTGCCATTTTCATCTAAAAACTGGAACACATATTAAAAGGTGTTTCAATGCACATTTTTCATACTGTATGGAGGTCTTGATGCAATTAAACCCACAATCTCAAAATATTTCTTGAGTCTTTAACAAATGGGTAATAACCAGATCTGCCGTAACATGCGCACATGTATTTTGTCCTTTACAGGCACTAAAATAGCGCTGAAGTTTGTGACCAAGAACAAGACAAAGCTGAAGAGTTTCCTGCGCGAGTACAGTCTGACGGGCTCGCTCGGCTCCAGCCCTTTCATCATCAAAGTCTTAGATGTGCTTTTTGAGACGGAGGACTGCTACGTATTTGGACAAGAATACGCTCCCGCTGGGGACCTTTTCGACATCATTCCCCCACAGGTAAAGCAATCATACCGCTATTCACCAATCACTGTCCTCCGTGAGCCCAGCCGCTCCAATCACTGGCCATATGCAGCGGAGCACTTTTAACAAGCTCTCTCGGGATACGAACCTAGTTCTGTCCCGCTTTTCCTTCGGTGCTGACTTCTCTTTGTTTCAGTGCTTTTCTGCTTGAAGTGCTGGAGCGCTGGCTTCAAGGTTCTTCTAATGACTCATTAAAATGGCTACAGTATTCACAGCTTCTTTTGTTTCATTTTTCCCTTGGCAGAGTGCATTACTGTTCACCCTATACTTTATTTCACCACTCATTATATTGCCATTTCTCTGGCTATTCTGTACTGTAAATGCTTTGCCGTAAGGCTCTATTCTTGCTCACCTCCTGCTGTCACCTCTCACAATGTTCTTTATTTAGCCCTTCATTTGTTCCTCTGCTCCTTTTTCAGGTGGGATTGCCAGAAGACATGGTGAAGCGTTGCATGCAGCAGCTGGGCTTGGCCTTGGACTTTATGCACGGTAAAAGCCTGGTTCACCGAGATGTCAAACCAGAGAATGTGCTGCTGTTTGACCGTGAGTGTCGGCGTATTAAGCTGGCAGACTTCGGCATGACGCGTCGTGTGGGCTGCAGAGTGAAACGTGTGAGCGGGACCATCCCATACACAGCCCCGGAGGTCTGCAGAGCCAGTCGGACGGAGGGCTTCTTAGTGACCACCAGTCTGGATGTGTGGGCGTTTGGTGTGCTGGTGTTCTGTATGCTGACAGGTAACTTCCCCTGGGAGGCAGCGCTACCCACTGATGCCTTCTATGAAGAGTTCAGGCGCTGGCAGAAGGCTGGCTGTCCTTTGGGAACATACCCTTCACAGTGGCGCCGCTTCACCGATGACGCTTTACGTATGTTCCAGAGGTTGTTAGCTGCTGAGCCAGAAAAACGCTGCGGAGTCAAAGATGTCTTCTGCTTTGTCAAGTACGAACTGGTGAGTGAACTAAGGCGCAGGGCCTCATGTCGGGCCAAGAGAGGGGAGCGGTCCAGCTCCGGGGTGTGCACTGGCAGCTGTACTTCCTCCTCCACCTCCTCTACTCTACGGTCTTCACACAGACACCCAGAGCCCTCCACTCCTCCAGGCACCACATGCCTGCGCCCAGCCCCTCTCAAACGCTCCGTACTGTCTGACCCTCTGTCTCCCAGAGAGGACACTGGACCGCACCAGAGCCCAGGACGAGACAAGAATAAAAGCCAGATGGTCATGGCCACTGCCATAGAGATCTGTGTGTGACTGCTTCAGTCTGAGCTGCAGACACCAACTGTCTTCTGGCAGTGATAATAAGCCGAGAGGAGTAGTTAATGGCCAGTGCTGTGAGTTGGTACTTTATCCATGAAAGACAAGCTCAGGATCATATCTCCGGCAGTGGCAAATGGACTCCATCCATCAGGGCATGGACAGCTCATCACGGCACATGCCTTTTAGGCTTTGATTTGTGACCAAAGACTGCTTCCTGAGCTGAGAAGCCATGCAAGCTCTCTCTGCCATCAAACATGAGTGTTTCCTGCTAACATACACTGTGGTGGTGCTAATGAATCTATAATTAGATCCTGTAATTCTATCTGTTATCTCATCCTGTGTGTTTTACTTGAGCATAACTTTAGTGATCAGAGCCCTTTGAGAGGCCACTGACTGGGCCATTTAACGCCAGTGACCAGAGGGTTCTGACATGATCACCTCCTCAAAACTTCCAATACCTGTAACAAGTCAAGAGGTTTTTGAGCTAAACATGAACTTAGAGTGTAAAGTTAACTTTAATGTAGCAGTTTTGTATGTTTTTGTACTGTAGATGTCTAGAGTGGGAGTGGACTTAGGCATAACCTCAGGACTTAGCCATTGACTCCTTGTCTTTTGTTTGTAAAAATCTACTGACTAAAGATTTATCTCCTTCAAACTACTCTCCATGAGATTAATTTTCAGCGTAACACAACAGACTACAGGGATCATTATAGTACATCCTCTGAGTGAAGACACAAGTGAACAAAGAGCGTAGGTTGTTCTTTACCTGCTCTGAGTGTGCTGTATGTGAGTGCGTGTGTGTGTGTCTGAGTGTATGTGAGTGTTTCAAATGCTTAAAAGCACAAGATTTTTGTACAAAGACGTTAGCAAAATAAGTACATTATATTGTAAATATTTATTATCTCGAGTTTCCCGTGATATCAGGTAGTTTAACTACAGTATGTAGCTGTACTTATTTTATACTGAGATAAAAGAGTTTGAGGTTTTAATGGTACTGTCAGGCACTGTATGTAGCAACAAATGACCGAATGTAGTATATCAAATATAAATTGATCTAAGTATTTCTCACTATGTTAAACATAGTAGCAGCTGCTATTTATTTAAATTATCTTATTATTATTTTATTGAATTTTATTTTTATCTCTGCATATAATACACTGGTGAAACTAAATTCCCCCCAAAAAGAGTGAGATCTTCTATTTATCAAGAAATATCTTCATGAGTCTCAGAGAGGAACCAATTAAATTTGTGGGCAGAACTGACCACCCTGAACTCAACTCTAACCTCTTAATCCAACATCCCAGTGTAACAACGTCTAAATTTATCTTCCTACGAGAGCGCAGGTGTTCTGTGCCGGCTGCTGACCTCTGTATGAACCACTGAACCTCTGACTGAACTACACGAAACATTGATCTTGGCCATCATTAGTTACAATGTTTCAGGCCAATTATCAAAGCCCAATAAGCGCCTCCTCGCTCTGCCCCTCACTGCGTTCCCTCTCCGGTCTCCCTCTCCCTCTGTGATGATAGCTTGCTTGCTTTCACTTCCTTCAGTCTCTGACACTCTGTATGACAGCCCATCATATCTG
Organism: Gobius niger; assembly: GCF_951799975.1. Lineage (NCBI taxonomy): Eukaryota > Metazoa > Chordata > Actinopteri > Gobiiformes > Gobiidae > Gobius > Gobius niger. Next base: position 11,252,469 of record NC_136870.1, on the reverse strand, counting down.
TCTCGATAGTGATTCGCCATCTGTCCTGTTTCTTCACTTACCAAGTGCAAATGAAACAGCAACACACCTCTTCTCTCCCTAACTCTCACTTCGGATCATTTTTGACTTCCCCGTGTCCTTTTCTCCTTTTTTTTTCCTTTCAAGGTGCAACATCTTGATCCGCTCAGACCAGGGACCATCAAAGCTCCGCAAAAGGTTGCAATCATTTCTCTTGTCACCTTTTCAGTATTCGAAAACTCTTGATTGAAGCCCTAAGCGACTGCACCTCCACATTTGGCCCGCGGTGGGACATTTGTCCAAAAATCGAGCTTTTGATTTTGAATTGTGCGTAAAGTCGGCAGCAGGTTGTTTGGTATGTCAAAGCCGATTGGATCAGGCCTCTGCAATCAGTCATTCCGATGTGCACTGCTGTTTCTCAGAGACTGTTATGGTGTCAAGTCAAATTCAAGTAACTTATGACATATAGGTCGACAGAGTAGCCTTCTAGTTATGAATCATTATGATAATAGTTTACTTTCTGCAACTGTGGAATTGCTAAATAGTGTAAATAGTGTACGAAATGTGTCTTTAATAAAACAGATGTATTAATATATGTTGAAATAAATTTATGCACCAAGAATACTGTGCCTTGTGGTTTGTGCTAAGAATTTCATCAGGTCAACTTGGTCCACATATTATGTACTGTGATGTATTACATAACCATGCCCTGAGCAAACAAGAGAACCTTTCTACAATAAACTGAACTTTTATAGCTATTTTTAAGTCTGCATGAGATAAAAACAGAAAGCACCAGGATACTTTATTGTTAGAGAGATTCATGGGTTTGTTTGTCAATCTTAGTAATGCTCTTATAGAAGTTAAAGGAACAGGCCATTGTTTTTCATACTAAGATATGTTCTTACATGAGCTGAGCTGAGTTGATGCGTACCTGTCTGGTCTTTGTGCGTGCGCTCAGTCATACAAAAAAGCACTTTGACAGTAATATTAGAAATCTACATGTTTAATTTTGTGTGACTATACTTGGATCATGTAACTACTCACGTAATTGTAAATAGGGGAAACATGGAAGAGCTTGGTCGCTTCTAACTTCACCCCGTTTGGCCCCATAGAGGAGAGGAGGAGAGGCTAAATGCTAACAACAGCTTTGGTCTTTTTGCGTGACTGAGCGGACACGTAAAGACCAGACAGGTACGCATCAACTCATCTAAGCTCAGGTAAGAACAGATCTCAGTATGGAAAACAGTGGCCTGTTCCTTTAACGTTAAATATGTGGTTTTATGTGGTAAATTAATGACAGTCAGAGTGACTAGGTCCAAACAAAGAGTTAATCATTTTCTTGATACAGCTGACAAACATCTTGGAAGTAAACCCAATTCCTTCTTCACAGCCAAGGTTGATGCATGGCTTTCCACAAGATTGTAAAGTGGGTGATATTGGTGGCTGATTAGTCCCATTCACTGGACAGACTCCAGACTCTACCCACTTTCTGGTCTTTTGGGAAGGAAGTCAGACACCAACCTTGGTTTTGGTAAAGGACTTTGGTAAAATGTCAAATATTTTGCCAGCTATATCAAGAAAATATATTGATTCAACGGGCTTGCGATAGATTATAGAAAAAGTATGAGTAAAAGGTAGCAGTAGATAGTAAGTGAATATTAGGTGCCAGGTTATAATGTAACCTGTACATTTTTGAAACAAACATTTGATCAAAAACAAGGTGGTGATTGTAAATAAAAAGAAAAAAGAAAAAGCTCATATCTGTACTCCAGCGCTACAGACCGGGACAAGCATCGACTGCAGCGCATTGTGCTGCTGAGAGGGTGATTGGCTGTGAGCTCCCATCCCTCCATGACCTGTATGACTGCAGGACCCGGAGGCGAGTGGGTCAGATCACAGCTGACCCTTCTCACCTTAGACGTGAACTATTCACCCCCACCCCTCAGGCAAGAGGCTACAGTCTATCCAGACCCATACCTCGCGCCACAGGAACAGTTTTTCCCCTTTGCCATCAGACTCCTGATCAATAACAAGATCCAAAAACTCTTTATCACATGAATGTAATCTGCTCTATTGTACTGTGTGGTATGTCCACACTGAGATCCACTGCTATCACTGTGCACCTACACATCTGTGAATACAATCCCGCTGTTGCTCTATGTCAAATGTCATATCATCTCTTTATATTTTACTTCATATTTTTTGTCTTTAATAGACTTCATGCATGCCCCAATAGCCTTATAGTTTTAAAGGTTTTACAGCTTATCTTTATCTAAATTCTGTTTTATGTTGCACGATTGTACCTAGAAAAAATCCTTGTTTGTGAACCAGTTCTCAAACAATGGCAATAAAAACTATATACTACTATACTGACTCTGATTCTACAATAATGGCGAGTTGTGGCCAAGTGGGAAAATTAATTGCCATCTTACATTTACATGAAGGTCGGCATGACTCATGTGGTTTCCTCCGGCTTTAGAGTTAGCAGCCACCAAACCCCCCGACTCCTTTAATAAGCTGCCTCTCTTCTGAAATCCCAATTAACGCATCAAAAGATAGGCGCTATCTGCTGCCCTCAAAGACCAAACGGTTCAAGGGCGGCCGGATTATTATGACCACTGAAATGACAGCGTTTTGTCGGCGAGCCACCCTCCTCCCTGTTTACACGTCTCAACTCATAAACACTGGCATCATTCAACCTAAAACAGAATATAAATAAACTGATCATCATAAGTAAAATCTGCCTTTTTTTCTGTACCTTGTTAACATCTATAGAGAAACATTGACCAAAACAATAGAAACAAGAACGCAGAACTGGGGTGGATGATATAATGATTATATTCAGTAAATCCCTGTGACGAATTGCCATTTTGGTGATCTCATAAGTGACTCAGAGGGTCTTCTGTTAATGCAGCTCGAAGCCTAAATACAGACTCCTTTCTCCTATTGGTCAGTCTCATCATGTGACATAACAGTATGATTTATTTGATTGATCAAACTTGAAGTGTCAACTTACAAGAGCAGCAGTTGATTTCAGTTAAAGCGATATAAAGATAGTAAGGGGTTCATTTATCAAATTAATCAAGGGGGGCACAAAATAGCAAATTCAAGTTATTTTGTGGCCGCGCTGCACCTGATTTCACATTTGAAACGATGACATCACATTAATAGGGCCACAAATGCAATATGTAAATCAGAAAATGCTGCGTGATTAAAAAACGACTATGCTGTTGCTCAACTTGTAGGTGACTAGATTTTCTACATTACAGACCGGGACACAATGGGAGCTTTTGTGACTTGTGACTTGTCATATGGTATAATATACATAGTATAGAGTCTAAATATTTAAAACCCTAACTTGAGTATTTTACTTATCATGTAGTGGCAAAATGAGGATTGTATCTTGCTCCCTGGGTCTGAGCCTAAGATTGACATGTGTTTGAAGAGCCTGAGTAATGAAAAAAACGTCCGGATGTACACATATTTTGGTATACTGTTGGAGATAGTTCATTTTCCACATAATCCACAATTCCACAGGTTTCTATAATAGTTTCACAACTATAGATAGGATAACACAGAACACAGGCAATGAGCCCAGGTAGCTTCAACTTCCACAGATCCACAGCTCCCCCACGTGTCTGTATTAAAAGCACACCTGGCTCCACCCAGCACAACTAAAATTTCAACCTATTCAAAAGCAAAATACATCCATAATTTATCTTCAGGACAAAACGGCCTCTACACTTTAAAAGCTCCAAGGTTTACCATGACACTCTGGAAATTCATTGCTGCATGACACAGCTAAATCCCCCAGCTTTGTACTCCTGACTAAACGTGGCTCAGGTAAGATGGAGATGTGTCACTGCAGTCGCCCACTGTCAAATGCAGAAGGCAAAGTACTTGGAACAAAAACATAAACACAACACCATTTTTCATGAGCCGAACTCAAAACCTACATGGTCTTAATGCACAATAGACCCATCTTTCTCAAATATTGACACACGTTTGTCTAAATCTGTGTTAGACCACATGAATATTGCACAGGTGTGCCTTAAGCTGGCCACAATAAAAGTCCACTCTGAAATGTTTTTCCAAGCTGAATTGTAACACAACTAGTTAGTTTAGACAATAAGGACAATTCGCTGATAGTTGTCAGCGATGCAAAGCAGTTAGGTCTGGCCTGAGTCTGCACAGTAGCAGTATAAGGATGGCTCGTATAAAGCTAATCAGCCCAGACAGTGCAAGAGAAAGGAAAGGTCAGCAGTGACACGCAGGGCCAGAGCACAGGGCTGGAGCTTGTCCTTTGTGATAGCCTGCTCGCTGCTCTTAAATGGGTCCAGCAGCAGCCTCGGAGAACTAATTGTGTGAGCCACAAAGCTGTGGCTGAAAAGGTGGAAGCTGCCGACGCTGGGCAAAGCTGAGAAAAAGAGAACGCGTTTACAGGCCAGAAAGGAGCTGGAGTAGAGGAGTCAGCTTTGACATGAAGAAAAGTGAGTGAGGCTGCTTTGAGCTGGCGGCAAAAAAAGAAAAGCCCGACTGTCAAAATGCAGCAAGCTTCACTGGACATACGGCAGGAAATATTGACGCGTCTTTTACCAAAACTGTAGTTTGTATACACAGACTAGATTCCCCTGCTCTGACCATGGTGCAGACTGCCGTTTTTGTGTTCAGGACCAAGAAGACGCTTCTCCCACTGCCTTTGCTCGGCTGTGGTGTCAGACTGAGTGGCTGGAGGGGCCGAAGCCACAGATTGGCAGTAAAAGTAGCTTAGCCAGTATGGAGTGAATGAACAATGACTGCAAGTTTAACGCTTTGAGAAACTTGTTAACTCGCGCTTCTAAGGCGTAAGACAAATCTAACCTATTATTATTAACTCCAAACTCTAAATGTTGCATAAATACTGAAAAACAAAATCCAAACGCAGCGTGTATTTTTCATCTTTTTTAAGCTAATAGCCGCCTGGTACCATTTTGGGGGCATGCGGCTGTTAACGCTCTACTTATGAATGGGTTCTTACCAAAGAAAAAATATTGCTTCCCTGCCTCTTTGAAAGCAAAGTGATTCAGAGGAGCATAGAGTGCTGAATTTATAGATCCCAGTAGGTGGTCCAAAATGCGTGGACAGAAAATATGAGCGTATGTAGAAGTGCTAAATCCTTCTCCATTCACGTCTTCTCTGTGTGAACTAATGGTTGTAACATGAGGCGGTTGTGATGGAAAAGAGGCCACCTTGCGCTCTGATTCATGTCAACTGTCAGGTGTCACACCCTTCCCCTGCAGCGGTGGCTCAGACAGCGCTAAAGGAAATGTTTAGAAAGTGCAGTGTGTCCTAGTTTGACTTTATCAGGCTTGGAAATGTTTGACTGAAAGCAAGAGGCGCTAAGAGTCTCTCAGCTCTGAGAATAAATCAAAGTGGAAAAATGTCCCGTCTCCAAAAGTTGCTGAAAAGAAATAGATTCTCCCATTTATTCCTAAAGTTGTGCGTGCTTTCAAACACAACATAACGTTTTAGCATCAAATAACTACAGAAAGTGAAGTTATTGACTCTATGCCACTCTGTACACAAAACTTTTACATAACTTTTACAGATAAGAGCAGAGAAGCACTCACTTGAAACCGTGGCATGTGACATTTTGATGAGTTTTTGCATGATCCAGGCACACCACTTTCCCCCCATTAACTCAATTATATAAGATCTCATGGGGCTATTCTGCTGGAAATCCCAGTATTTTGACAAGGTGTGACAGTCTCTGCCGGACTGCTCATGTGGCGACTTTGCAAGACTGCTGTGAAAGGGTTACCACATCCTGCTGTTAAGAAGTAATAATTGCAATAATAGTTAACTTTTTGAAAATCTTGAAAAAATCTCTCGGAATCCAGTTCAAAACTATTGCTTTGAGACTATTTTTGTGCAAAACTCTGTATTGCAAAGACAGCAAAAAGGTCCTGAGTTTGATTGTCCGTGTGAGCCTCTTCTGTGTGGAATCTGCAAGCTCTCTCTATGTTTACATGGGTTTCCACTGCTTTTGGCAATGTAAGTTCTCAGTCGCACAGCAGTTTTCCACAGAATACAAAGGTTCTTAAGCCGTCAACTGTGTACTTAGCAATTTAAAACGTTTTGCCTCTCCTCCATCCTGATACTAAACTAAATAGAGGTATGCTGAACAAGTGGAGACGAGCTTAATAGAAGAAAGATAGGTGGCACCATCACAAGTTGAACCCCTCCTTCTGGAATCAAACATATTCAGCCTGCTACCAAAAAAAGATCCTGAGTGCTGACAAAGCCTCATGGTTGAGAGTGAAACATCCACTTAAACTACCAAGAACAGATGATGGCTTGTCCACCATTGTCTTCTGCTCTTGATAGATTGTATGGGTCAAATGCAGAATTGTGTTTTTTCCCACCAACAAATAAGCAACAAACTCCTGGCTCTAATCGCTGCTGCATCACAAACAAAAGAGACGTTTTCACATTCATTTCAACAGTCCAAGTTTATTTACTTACTATTTACCCTATTTATTTACTCAGTTTTGCACCGCAGGAACCCATGTAAATGAATGGAGCCTGCTGCGTCACCTGGCTGCCTGCCTCTGCTTCTACGTATGAGTCACTCCCAATGAAACCCACTGATGTGTGGTGCTAAACAGCTGTTGAATATGGCCGCGATAAGAAAGGAGACTGAAAACTGGGACAGGGCGAGTGAAAGGGATATTCCTCCACACGTCTTTAGATCGGAATCCGAAGCGACGTGTGAGAGAGTGTCAGATCGCAGCGGGAGAAAGGAGGCCAGAGGCGCAGAATGCCAAAGCAGAATTATATGCAGGAACAGCAGAAAGAAGTGGGGCAAAGTCTGTGCCCTTGCATCTGCGAGTGTACCAAACAAAGAGGACACATTGGGACGTTCAATTAGAGTCGCAAATTACACCTACTTATTTACTTCTTTGTTACTAAGGGTTGTCAGACAGGAACCAGGAGACAATGTGTGGTCGACTGCCTGCATTGCTATAGCAACCGAGTAGATCCCAGTTTAGAGGAGTCTCAAATGTTGTCTCTCGTTTGGCAAACCACACTCTCATTCTGAAGCTTCATGTCACTCTGCTCCCTCGCTCCATTGTTCTTTTTCTACAGTGCGAAATGTAGCGGTTGTTGTGATGTTGTACGGACCAATTTACCACTGAGATCTAGGTAATCACACATAAACAATTCATCACAGAGGATATCAAAACCTCAACTGTTGGCATGTTCCCCGTGGCAGGGCAGTAGCCAGTTATCAAGCAGATACCAATTCGGAGTAAAGGTTGGGACCAATACTCACCTCAGGCAGAACAATTAGGCAATTTAGAAGGACAGAGCAAGGCCAAAAGAGCCATTGGCACATCTTTCATGAAAGAACAACCCAGAACAGGGGAGTTCTTGAGAAGCTTTCCTAAGACGGGACATCGTCTATATGGCTGAGACCACTATTTTAAAGATGGTCCCCATGCGCTTCACTGTGGGCGCCCACTTGTCCCGACAGGTTGCCCTTTCGACACTGGTTAGAGGATGGCAAATTTCAAGACACACATTTTGGGTTTGGTTGAGTTCTACAGTGTAAAAGTTTTGGCATAACATTTAGAAAAGCTTCATGTATTCTGAAGACCAAAGCGGAGGGTAAAATAGAACTTTTCGCCGGATCAAGGTCTGTTTGGAGAAGGGGCACAGTGTTTCATGAAAAGAACATCTGTCCCACTCTTACGCCTGGAGGTGGATTTATCATCCTTTGGGGTTGTGTTCTTCTGAAAATAAGGGACAAACGAGGAGGTATCCGGGCGAGACTCACAGCTAAGCCACACATAAGATAAGATAATCCTTTCTTGATCTCACAATGGAGAAATTCACTTGTTGCATGCGGCACTCAATAAGATCACTCAGGAAGAGGTATCTTATGTACAAATAGTAAAAGCAAAAATCTTAAGGGGCAGAAATAAAAACAATAAGGAAATAAAGAATAAAATAAAAATTAGATTAAAATTAGAAAGACCATAAAAAGTACAATGTCAAGGTCAGCAAAGCTTATAGTCTTGTGCAGGTTTTCAGTAAGTGACGCTGGTACAGGGAATAATGTCTTCTATTGTTGTGGCTAATGGACGTTCATGGGAGAATAAAACAGACAAACTGCTGAGCTCTTCCCAGAGGATGGTGAAAGACTGTTGGGGAGCAGAGGGAGCTGCGCAAGAGGAAGAGGAAGGAGGAGGTGGAGCTGACCAGTGCAGGCCACCACGCTCTGAAACAGAGGATTAGGGGAGCACAGAAGGCAGCCAGGTTTCCTCCGGGTGCTACGGTTTCCATGATGAAAAACATGACGGTCAGGTTGGCCGACACTGGCGGCGCGGCTCAGTCGCAATAGCTCAGGTCTAACACCTGAACACAATTTTGTTATACACTTGTACAATGACAAATAAAGGTCTTACTTTTTTACTTACTTACTTAAAGGGACTATACAGAGTTAAAAAATGTTACATGTCTACAATCTTACATGTTCCAGCCATGTCCTAATGTGTAGAATGAGCCCAGACCTGTTCACCACAACTGCCTCTAAAACGCTGCACTGTCACTCAAAAAGTTGGACTTCGGGTCCAAAGTGCCGTCATGCACGAGCTTAATATAGAAGCTGCAGTTACGTGAGGTGACCTGAGGTGGCAGGAGTGAGTATAAAATGACCAACTTGCATCTAGTCCCTTTAAAATAATCTAATTCCAACAAATCCTGGAGGAAAACGTAACCCCATCTGTGAAAAAGCTGAATTTAAATAGAGGACTTCTACAAGTGGGTTATGGGAATTTCTCATCTGTAACATCATTTCATCTTCCCCTTGCTTTACTGTTCACATAAACAGACATTTTGATCCGGCGTACCAAAACTTTCTTACCCTACTGTATGTTTTCCTCTTTAAAACTTTCTCTAAAATCACAATGTCTCTCTTATTCCAGTCTCACCCTCATCTGTCACAATAATAGGCAGATTGTAGGCTGGAGTGTTTACGGCTTTGTAATTGAACCAGACGCCTGTCGAGAAATAATAGCTGCGTTTTAAAACATCCCTGTCAATCTCAGAGTGCGCAATTGTTCCTGGCATGACCTCGGGTAGAGGCGTTTTCATTCATATTCATTGTCCCGTGGCAGCAACACACCAGCAGGTTTTGATGGCATTTCTGCGCCCACCGAAATCTGTCAAACCGGGACGTGCCTATGATACCTGCGCAGCGTGCACCAGAGGAGGCTCATTATATCTCGAGCAGGTACGGCGCCAAAGCTTCAAAACATTAAGCTGACATTTAGTTTTGTGTCAACATGCCGCGCCGCTCATGAAAGGGAAGCGGGATTGTGCCGAAATAAACAAGAAGAGAAATGAGTAAGGGAGTGCTTTCAAGATTGACACGATGAAAAGGCGCGGCTGATTAGCGGCATAACTTCACATAAAGGCAAATTAAGACAGAGCTAAATAGTGTGACCTTAACCCAGCTGTCACTATGATGAATGTGAGAGATGATTAGAAAGATGAGACTATTCTTTTTACACACAATATAATCAATAAGTCACTTCATCAGTTCGACGCACTTTTCTCAGTGTTTTCTGTGGCTTTGGTTTGTTTGACATTTCGATATAAGCTTGTTTTTCCATATGAATCCATGGGGTGTGTTGGTTGTTGCACGGTGGGAAACAGCTGCCCTATAGTGACAGGCAGGTATGCCTTTAAAAAACAACAACAAACGAATGCTGGGCTACTGAAAGGTAACTAAAAAGCCTTTTGTTCCATAAGCAGTGCATTTACCCAGTACAATATACCTTGGCGGCGGTTTGTAATGTCCCAGTTCTTCTAATTAGCGTGTAAACAGCACGTGTCCCTTCTGAGTTGCCGTAGCCCGTCACTCGTCACTCGGTCCGCGTGTCATTGCCAGCTTGCAAATTGCACAGACCCCTGGGACGCCCCGGCAACGCTTCTCATAATCATTATTGTTACTTTCAATTATCTTCTAATGCGTTTCGGTAACAAGAAAAGGCAGGAGATGAAGCCGCGACTGATTCATCATTTGAGGCCATGTTTTTGCCCAAGGAATCGGAGTCGTTTGTGAGCACCCACCGCTCATGCATAGGGGCCCTGCATTCACTAGTGGGGCCCCAAATCAGCCCATAAGCAGCCTTTTAGATAGGGCACTCACAAAGCTAGAACCGCTCCTGCTTTGAATGGGAAAACTTTCCAATCGAATCGAGACACACATCTTGAAGAGCCAGATAATAATGGCTTTGACATTTCGATGAACTATATGTTTCGAAAAGCTCTCCATTAGCAGCTTTATTTGCAGGGCCTCCTTTCCAGCTCCACTCTCAATTAGTGCGCGGGATATTTAAGACTCCTGCCGGGACATAGATTTTGTATTATTGATCAGATATCATGTAGGGCGGGGGGAGTTATGGCCCCCTCGGTGGGATGTCCCGCTGCATGAGATTGGTTATCAAGAAAAGAACCGCTGCAGATGGCCCCTGCAGCGAGAAGACGGCACAAAAGCCGACCACAAAAGCTGAAGTCACCTTTCACAAATAGAGGAATTACGTAATAACTTCGACAACCTGCTGTTGAAGCTGGGATTTTTCAGTGGATAAATGAAAGGCATTCAAATCAAACATAACTTGCCTTTAAAAGCTAACTCAAAATACATAAGGGAGGGAATGTTTTTAGTCGCAGTTTAACAGCACAGAAAAAACTTAATTAGAAGAAGAGGAAGCAGAGAGAGAGAAATATTTGCAATGCCTCAACATAATGTTTAATGAGGTGGAGATTGTGAGATTGCAAAGGTCTAATGCCAAACTCAACTGGAGGAAAAAACGTTTCAGGCAATGCAGAAACAAATTAAGTCGCATAGTCCATTATGTGTGGCAGACTGGTAAGCTTTCTTGCCTGTGAGCATAAAATATTGCTGTTTTTATTTTAGAGGTCTTTAGTGGGTCCATCCTCTCACTCTTTTGTCTTTCACATCCAATGAAATCCATAGGGAGAACTCAATACATGTACAGTAAGCCATGCCAGTTTAGCATCTCCATCTCTATTATCAAAATACATGAGCTGTTCTCTCCTCGTCACTTCCAAAGTTCAACATGATACGTCACAAAAAGAACTGTTTTAAAATGAAACTCAAGCTGACATCCACAGCGCCTTGCTTTTACATAAATAGTCCCTCCTTGCACAAGTTTTGACCTCATTTCATGCACCTGCGAAAAACAAAGCCCTTCTAACTTAAGATCAAAGCGTGTCTTCAAACATCAGCAGCAGTTACACGTGTTATCCCTTTGTTTCCACCCCAAACTTCACATAATCTTTTGAATCTGGTATTTATGTTGCCTCTGAGCCACCGGTGACCAGAATGCTAAGCCGAGCTCTTCTTCCTCCTGACGCCTTCCTTTGCTCCGAGTTGTGACAGGAGAGATGTAAGCTGGAGCTGCCTTATGAAGCTTGACACGCCATGCACTGCGAGTTAATGGGGAGAACCAGGGTTTGACGTCACGCGCTGGACCCGCGATGTGCTCTCTGACGTGCGGAGTGTGCCGTGGGATACGCTCGGCTGTCGGTGGCACATAATTTATCCAGTGGTGGCCCAGCACTGCAGCAAGTCTCAAAAGGATTCATGTAAAACACTGGCACTGAAACAGATAGGACACCATGGCCTCAAGAAATATCTCTGTCCCTGGTGAACATGAGAAAAGAATGGCCTATAAAAATGCCTTTAATGTTACAAAAATACTCTGTATACTACAAAAAAAGTGTTATTTATTTCTCACATATGCACATGGATGGTTATAAACAGATAATTGATCATTAATTTCATCTTCTTTCATGCGTTTATAACTATGAGATCACACATTGACCAAAGTGTCTCAGCAATAACTGTCGGGAGGATAGATTCAGGGTTCATTAATTTCAAAGAATCACTGTTCAAGAACTATTGGGCCTTGGGGCCTACCAGATTTCAACTTGATCACCAATTTTTTGGAAAACAAGAAAGTCCCTGCTCTCACCTAAACACAAACTTAAGTGAGAGTTTCTTGGTACTGTTAAATTTTTTCTTTATACCGGTACTAGTAACTCTTGCCCCTAGAGGCCATAAGCGCCACTGCAGGTGTCATGGCAAGTTGCAATTTTTTTACTTATTAATTGTCTGTGAGAGTAAATACAACGCTGACAGAAAAAACAAAGGGAGAGAGGGATATTGTACATCCAATTATATATTGGAGATATTTTTTTTCACTAAAACTTGGCTGTACTGTTAAAGTGGCTCTAGCCCAGAGTTAGCTTTGCCCATTAGCCTGTTAGCTTCTTCTTTGTGATTCCATTAGTGTGTATTGGTGACTCCTACCCGGTGGCAGCCACGTTGCTATTATGGCTTTCTGGCCAGAGACACCAGGGGGAGATGAAAGACCCCCCAATCATCCAACACTTGTATTACCCCCAGAAGGACTACGGATAGGATTTATTAAGGTAAACAAGTTAGTATTGCTTTAACGATAGCGATAACGATTTTGATACGTATACTGAAATATCTGTCACCCAGAACCAGAAAATGTATGTTAATTTGTTCTTTAAAAGACTATTTCTATTAAAGTTGCATCATTTATTTGAGCTGGAACAATCAAGTATATTCCTTTAATTCTGTCCCTGGTCCCAACAGGCATCAAAACTTAGTTTCAAAAGGTATCATATTTTATCTATACTTTTATTTTTTTGACACCATATACTGGCATCATTTAACCTCTTAACCCCCACCTGAACCGAGCACATTACCTCCAGTATGGCATTACCCAAATCTAAAAGCTTCTTGAAAAAAGCATCTAAACAGCGACAAAAACGAGACGAAAACGAAGATGAAAACGTGACAAAAAAAGCCACAAAAAAGCGATTGAATAAACAGATGACAACCACGTGAGGACAAAGATCCGTTTAGATCAGTTTTGTAGGACGTAGCTTTCAAATAACGCATTACACTGGCCTATAGGCGGCAAACTTTTAGATTTGGGTAAAGCTGAACGGGAGAAAAGGCACTCGGTTAAGGGCCAACCAAGGGCTTCAAGGTTTTGGTTCTTCTTGAAGTATTCTAATCTTCACCGAGCATTTTACTGTGCAGTCTCATCTTGCGCAGACGATTGCTGATTGCAGTTTATTTGGTGTAATCATGAAAATTATGATCATAACTGCAGATGTAACAGGTGCACGCAAACAACATATGGCAATTTCAACCATTTTCTCAACAAAGAATCTGGTGTTATAGCTTCATAATGGTAACCAGCTCCATTTATCCAGGCATGGACATATTCAAAGGCTTGTGACTCTAACAGCTTACTTATGTAACAACTATGCTATTACTATTATTTTTAGACAACAGTAAAGTTAAGGCATTCCTGTTAACACATAATCCTTTAAAAACTCCCAGATCTCTACTGCCTGTATTCATCATTATCTGAACATTACTTCTGCAGACATCTGGCCAGCCGATGTACGTTACTGTTCTATAATAGCATGTGTGTGTAAACTTAGCTGTTGCGTTAAAAATAAATGTTTGACGCCAAAGCAGTGGGTTCATTGTCGAGTGTGCGAGATCGCAGAAGCATCTGTCTGAAAATAGAGAGGTGAGGTGTGGAGAGTGACTCATAAGTATACTTCTAAATGAAGAAGACGACGAGCCGCTGTTGTGTCTTCCTGACAACTTCTGCTGTTCTCCCTTTTTCCGTCGCTACAGCTGTAAAAGTAGCACTGTTTCCGCGGTGTGTGATTATAATGAAACGTGTGATTGGTTTTATTCCGTTCATTAAAGCGGCTCTCGGCGCTTTACTTAACGTTAGCACTCTTTCAAAGCGACTATGTTTTGAATGGGAAAGGTTGAAACCTGTTAACTCTGCAAATGACTCCCTGAAGAAGTAAAACAATCTCTAAAAGCACTTTTACTGTGATATCCATAGTGAGCAATTCGTAGCACATGAAGTTATTTTCTGACTGGTTCATCACTGGAACAGATGAGATTATAAAAGCCATGCCACTTAGTCTGATAAAAAGACTGCAGGGGGGGGGCATGCAGGATTGCTTATTTGGCTCCGACAGGGTTGGAGTATTTTGAGTCACTAAAAGAAATAAATGCGTGTGTGACTCAGTGCAAAGACCAAACAACAGCCTCTCTCATTAACCACATTAGCAGCACAGATACAGGACACAGTGGACACTTCTCTTCAATTATCTCATTGTATGTACAGGCAATTAAGCCTCTTCTGCTCACTCTTCACTTTTAACACATCATTAAAATTAATCTGAGCGCTGCACACAGGACCCGCTGCCGTGTGTGTGCGGTGTTACCAGGCAATTACAAGAAAAGGTTTAAGAGCGGTCTTCTTGGTTCATTTATTAATGAAGATTTGTTATGTAATGGTATTTTACGATAAATACCAATAAGACATTTGGGAGAAACTTTTAAATCCAGCCAAGATCCTGTCATAGAGTGAAAAGTGTGGTATAATGTAGGAGAAGTTCTCACTACAAATGTTATCTTACACAAATAGATTAGGCGGCCTGATACAGATTCTAACAGACACATATGTAAAAAGTCACATAGTTCCTTCAGTAGGTCACACAGTCCTTTATAAAAAATGTCATTGTATTGAAAGCTCTTAGATCCTACCTAAATACTGCAAAACCAATTATCTCTTCGTATGAAGAGTGAGGGGTTGTATTGTCTGGCATGGAGTCAAACCTTCACCCACATACTGTCAGTGATGAATCTAATGCTTCTGCCAGAAACAGACATTACCTCTCTGGCCAACTGTGCATGTAACCAGTTATATAGAGTACAGTCAAGGCCTGATACATTGTGCAGGAAATTATTACGATAAACTATATTACTGACTCTAATGATACTAGATTATCTCAGGCCTAAAAATGACAGTAAACCTTTGTGCTAAAAGTGCATCATCGTATCCTAAAATACCACAAGCTGCAATAAACATGAAATATAATGTAACTAAATTAGCTTCAGTTAGAAATCGAAGGTAACACAAAGACAAAAATGGGTGGAATGCTAATAAATGTACAGACGATAAATATCAAGCACAAAATATATCGTTTATCTGTTATTTACTGAACGATAAGTCGATATAGTAATTATCGTGACAGCCCTAGTGCAGTCTATACAAAGTAGTCTGGGACCTTGATGTAACTACCACGGTCAGGCTGCTTCAAAACAAACATGGTGGCTTTCATGAGTGCGGAGCAATAAAAAATTAAACTGAACATCTGCTGAATCAACAGGCGACGCTGCTTTTCTCTGAATGAAATGAAGAAATGGCATGGTGGAAATGATTGGCTGTGAGGACGGTTCCCAAATGCTTCTATGTTCATAAAGAAAGTAACAAAAAAAAAACTTCAAAATTAAAGCAACGAGGTCGGGTGAGGTGAAAACATTACACCTTCGTCTCGACTTTCAAGAGAATGACCTGCGTGGCTATTATCATGGCTAATACATTTACTGCGCAAGCAATCAATACATTGTTCAATATTAATAACATTACTGTCTGCAAAAGAAAAACAATTTTAACATTAGAAAACTTTCTGAGACTACAATGCCCTCTACATATTGATTATTTGAGCTTTTCCTGGCACCATCTTCTGACGGTTTTCTCCTCTTTTACATTGGACGCATGTGGAAATGGATGCCATGCTGGCCTGAGGTAGCCCTGAAATCTAAACCATTAAATGCCAAGTGGACACAATACATAAAACGCATTATCTTATTGGATGAAGTATTAAATAACCCAATGCGGCTTTCATAGCACCCTGATATAATTACCATATGTTCTGGGCTTTGGGTGTGCGCTGGTTATGCAACACCATGATTAAATGTTGTCCAATTACGTAAGGATTTCTTGAAACAGTCAAGCCTTCTGCCACGAAGCAGCGGCCAAATTGAAATAGTTTAAAAGTTGGCTTGGGTAAAAAATGAAGCCCAAAGTGGAAACGTTGCGGACAAACTCTGGTGCCAGACACAAATCGACGCATCTCAAGTCTGGGGTTGCCATAGCAGCCGGACGAAAACCAACTTCCCGAATCTCCTGCAGCGGACAGTGCGGCTGCGGTGACATATTACGATCGTGTGAAATCTTGTCTGTGATGAATTAAAACTGGGGGAAAAGAAGGCACAAAAGCATAAATCTCGCATTGAAATATAATAATCCATAGCACTGAGAAAACGGTGCTGATTCAACAGGACGCAAAGAGAAGCCGTATCAGCAAAACTATAAATAGATTCATGTGGGTATTAAAGGTAAAACAAGAATGGAATCGTTTCGGAGATTTGTCAACTCTCGAGCTCTCAATTGCAAACTGTGATCCAACATGCCACCAAAATAGCTCTGTTTGGTGCAAATCGAATAGGGGTGTGCGGAGCGGAGCCAAGGCTCTACCCACAAAGAAACAGAAAAGAGGGTGTTTACACGATAACAGAAGCTTGCCTTGAAAAGTACAACGGTCCAGAAACTATACGTACAAAAGGTCAAATCTTTTTTGCTATATTCATGTACAACTTTCCTGTAGCTTTGAGTGCAATTGAAAGCTGGCCTGAAAATGGGTCGAGGCAGCTACAACCATTAGTGCCCCACACCTCTCAGCTCACCTTGTGTCTTTCTTCTATTGCATATCATTTCAGGTCCATTACAAATAAGCAGTAGCGAGCGTCCTTTTTGCATAACCACATCTCTTGTTCTTTTTGCGCTCGACTGATTTGGAGACAGCTGGGACACTTGAGAACATAATTGTGTTGTTTGCCAGTGTCCGTGAAGAGGCAGAGGCACTACGCAGCAATCATGGTCGCCGATATCAGAGCAGCATTTAAATGGGTTGCGTGCAGTATAGTGAACGGACTCAATGTGTTCTTTTTAGCCTTGACATCCATCTTTGTGGTACAATCTCAAATAATGTACTGTATGTGTCCGGCAAAAAAACACTATAAGATGTTATTAAATGTAGCTAAAGGGCGAAAATTAAATCAGTATAGAAATTGGCCGGTCTTTTGAGCGTGCATTGCTATGAACTGATTTCAAAGAGCCATCAATTTTATTCCTACAGTCAGGTAGAGGAAGCCCTGTCTGAGCACAGGTAAAGCTTGTGATGTAAAGAGATGAAAGTGGTGAGTGCGTCAGAGGTTATGAGGACAAGGACAAAACCCCACCAGCTGTTTGATCATATGAGCTGCAGTGTGGTCTGCGGTGATTGAAGCCAAATTTTGCACATATTTTAGGATACATCGGGGAATCAGGTACATAGCCTTAGCCCTACCCGTCATAGCTGCTTTCATTGGCTGTGGATGAAATGACACACCATCAATAGCAGGGGTTTGGAGTATGATTAGAACTGGCCATCCTCAGAGCTAAAGGATGAACACATACTGACAATACACCAAGATAGAGATGTTGCAAGGCAGGAACCAGCGAGAGATAAGCTCCAGCCACTTGAGGCCGAAACCTCTTTGGCCCATCGACGGCACAATCCACGACTATGAAACTGAATCACAAATACAATCACACTGACAGGTTTTCTTTTTCTTTGTTCTAGCTGGAGCCCAACCTGGTGAACATTTCCCTGACCCTGGCGCATTGTTATTCTTGTCACAAGTCTCTCTGTGATCACATACCACAGTTGAAGCACAGCAGAATATTAAACATGCAAGCTGAGGCAAACATGCTGCACATTCATTTTCATGAATTTAAGATTGTTAAGATTGTCTTGTCTGCCTCTGACAGACAGATGATACACAACTGAACAACAACAAAATATTTCCTTGGATTGCCTTTAGCTTTGTGTCTGTTGCATTGTTTCAACTTCTGCAATGTCAAAAGATCCAGTGTTGAATTCATTTTTCACCAAGATCTTCAATTGATGATGGGAGAGTGTGACCACTGCGCAAAGCCTTCTCCAGCGCATCCCAGAAATTGTCAATGGGGTTCTGTGGCGGCCAGTCCTTGTGTGAAACTGCTCCATGAACTCCCTGTCTCATGTCCCTGAACCATATTTTCACCATGTGAGCCCAGTGAATCCTGGCATTGTCATTTTGGAATATACCCGCGCCATCAGGGATGAAGAAATGCTACTATCTGCAAAATCCCTTTTTAGAACAGCGGTATGATTACTTAATGAATTATTAAATTCGTATGACCTGCATGTTAGTAGTGAGGGCTGTCCTGCCTCTCATTTGCCATCAGAGGCCAGCAGTCTGTTCACGTCATGTTAGTCTTGGTTCAGCGCTTTGGCCACACTGCCTGTGGAAAAGGGGCTATAGTGTTGTCCTGAACAAACACAGCAACCACAGATCACCTTGTTTTGGTCAGGAAGTATATAAAACAACTGACAGTGGGTATGCAGATGCTGTTACAGCTTGTAATGTGTGTACCGTAGTAGTAAAAGTCGCAGTATGTAGTTGCAAAGTGGTATTTTAGTCTCTGTGTGTTCAAATGTATAGAACATAAGAGTGGGTACTTCAAGATTCGATTCACCATAAATGGCTCACAATAACCTTACGATATGTCAATACTGCAACAATCAATAATATTAAATAAGTGAATAACTAATACCCGACTTACTGAAAATGGGCCGATTGACCCACTGGGGCCAGTGGCACCACTTCATTTACATTTAAATACTCAAGAAACTAGTCCTGTTTCCAAATTAATACATTGACCAATTAATCTTATTTATAAAATTATTTAAACACCAACTATAATCAAAAGTCATATATTTGCGTGACAATGTTTGGTCCAAATGCTTAACATTGTAGCCCTTTACTGTTCTGACCGACTTCTAGATCATTATTGGTTCTCAACTGCCTGTGAAAGCAGTGAAGCACTGCACTTGCATTAAAAGACATGGCATCATCAAAAGTATCGTTAAAGGAATTATCGTATCGTGCCACAAAATATTACGATATATTGTCACACCACAGTCATTTTCATAGTCCAGTACTTTTGCATAAATTCCAAGCACTTGTTTAGTTACTTGTTGAAGTTTTGCAATCATTTTTGAGGCACAGCTTTGTGACTACATTGTTTTGGTCTGGCTGTAAGCAGAGACTCCTGCTGGGGATGTCTTTGATGTTATTATGTCTTAAATTGAAGCGATGAATTAAACAGTTGTGCGTGTAGGGAAGAGGGGAGCCCGGGGCTCCCTGTGCAGCCTTTTATTATAAACATGACAACAGTTGGAAACACTTGCTCTGTAGTAAATCTTGGTCTGCAGCCTGCATGCACACATCCCCTCTTTCGTCCATCCCTATTTTTCAACTTGTTTAGCTGCTCTCATTTCGCCGGCACATTTCTCTCCTCCAGTTCTGTCTCCAACCCTGAGGACCAGAACACCCCCACCCCTCATGAATAACATCTGCGTCACTCCCTTGTGCGGTGACGTAAAGGCTCCATCTGTAAAAACAGGGAGGAAGAGGGGGCTTTGAAGTGGAGCTTTGGGGAGAAGACAGAGGAAGAAAGGAATATTAGGGGGGATGGATGTGCTGGGGCAGAGAATTTGTGACAGTTTTGCATGTGTCCAGGCCGGGGGTCCAGAATGCAGTGGTAATTGTCCTGAAGCCCCAAACTTTTTGACAAATGAAATTGGCTCTGTGAAATAACATCAAGAGAAAAAGTGGGGGGGAGCATTTTGCATGAAGAAAGAGCACCAATAGTATAAAATTCAATAATAGTGTTTGTAATGCACATTAATCAAGGTAGTTTTTCAGACAAGGGCATGAGAAAGAAAGCATCTGTGTCTGGTCTGCTCATTTTGCTGAGGGACTTATCTGTCATTAATCATCGCGCACTTATCTTCAAACGACTCGGAGCTTTGGAAAATGGATGCACTTCTCTCTGCTCTGTGCCCCTGAAGAGAAGATATTCTAATTCATGTCACTTGGGCCTAAATGGGGGAGATATTCTCTATTTATTCCACAGAAGAGTGGCTTTAGATGAAGGCCTCAGCTTTCTCATAAGCATATTGTTTACCTTTATAGTGAATGCCAAAAAGCCTGGTCTCACTCATATCAGTACAAAATCCCATAGAAGCTCTTGCATCACTATCGGCGTCACCAGTGGCGCTCGCTTCCAGAGAGCTGAAGATGGATCAAAACTGGCACGTCTTTAAAGAATAACGCTTGCACAATCTTGCCAATAACTCTAAATAGGGAAACGCAGCAGACTGTAGATAAATCTGGACCAACTGAGGTGACACTAAGAGTCCCTGTGAGCAGCGTTTGCCTCAAACCTCGGCTTAAACATTTTATGTAAAGTTAAACTAAATTATCTGAATAATCGTTGTTGCTCAAGTAGAAACTATATTATCTCTTAAGTTAATTTAAAACTTTTGTGGTCAGTGGGCTGTTGATATTGAATTTTCAAAGCATTTACCAAGTTATTTTGACATAAATGATTCATCCACCTACTTTTACTACCTGAAATAACACAACCTTTAATAGCGTGTGACTTCACATTAAGGATTCCTATTCTCACATTTCCTCCTAATTTTAGAACCCCCATCTAGATTAGTGTCATAGTAGTTATATGTTAACGCTTCTTCTTGACATCAAAGTGAGCCCTACACCTAAGTGACTTTCAGAACTGTATAATTGTAGGTCTCCATCACTCAGAAAAAGGCCACCATCAGATTTCACATTTGCTTGGACACCAACTCACACCATCTATTTCCTCATTTCCTCCCGATGGCCTTCTCTTTATTAAAAGCTGTGGCTTGGAGAGGAAATACCATCTGTCCAATCTGGCAGATCTGATCTCGATGCCAAACGCTAGCGAGCTTCTCTAAATACACTCAACATATGGGAGTGAGACATGACACGAAACTGCAGAGTAATGATGCTGATTACACGTGTTCATATTGACAGCATATGTAATAACATCAGTATGACTTCAGTTTCAGTGTAGGTGTGTGGGTAAACACTTTCTCTCTACTGACAACATCAACAAATAAACTGTCGCTTTGTAAGAACGCTGCTCTCTCTGTTCTCTCAAATATCATTTCAATATCGACCTCAGCACCTTCACCAGCTTTTCCATTATTCAAGTGCTGCTCCCCCTTATCTCACTGATGACACGTAGCTGCAATATGAGATGTGCATTTCAACATTCAAACAGCGTCCAGAAAATACAAAGCTCAAATTGCATGTGACAGGTTTTCTTCATTCTTCTAATCATCACTTGGTTTGATTTTTAAGTTAAAAAAGCAGCAGTTTGTTATGGTCTAAAACAATGAGGGAGTTAATGTCCCCATTGGTGAATGCACAGCAACTGAACAGAAATTCTTTGAGCAACAAAAACATCACAATGATGTGCTTTTATAATGTACTGTTGTGATTGTTTTTATCTTTGTATCTCATGTAAGGTGACCTTGGGTCAAAATGTATTATTATTATTACTACTATAAGCAGGTTTCTGTGGTTTCTGTGTTCCACATTGTTTTACTGGATACTTTCGTACATCATTGCCATGTTTTTGTGGGGTTTTGTGGATGTTTTTTACTGAAGAAAGCAGCTTTTTAAAAGTAAACAGCTATCTTATCAGCTAAACCCATTTGAAGAGGCATCAAGACCCCCCCACACCTCCGGCACAGTGGAGGCGACACAAGAGGAGCTACAGGAACAAGGAAGGGACAAATGAGGAGGTATCTGGGCGAGACTCACAGCTAAGCCAGTTTCAGAGGATCACTGAAGACATCCAGGCAGGTTTCCTCCCGGTGCTACAGTTTCCCCAATCTCCAAAAACATGCTGGTCAGGCTGACCCACACTGGTGGCGTGGCTCAGTCGCAGCAGCTCAGGACTAACACCTGAACACTATTTTGTTGTACGCTTGTACAATGACAAATTAAGAACTTACTGACCTACTTACTTACTTACTATCGAATGGTACAAAAATGTGCTAAAACCAACCAGCTTTAGCAAAATCCAAGCATGTCTTTATTTACACTTAGTAACAAATAAGCCTCACTAAAGAAGCGACGTTAACTTGACAGATGGCATTAACCTACGTTAAAGCAGATTAGTCATAGTCCTAGTCACACTGCACACAGGGCCATTAAGGCAAGACCCTCAGACACACTTCACTCAAGTTCATCAAATGTTCATCAACAGCCTACTGTCCTTCTCTCTTCCCACTCACTTCCTGTTCCCTTGGCCCCTTTGGAGTCTGCAGCTGCGTGTCCCTCGCTCTCTCCCCGTCTGACCCACTTTGTATGTGAGCCAGCCCGGGCCGCCCGCACAGAGAGGCGAGGCGACGAGGAGTAGGCAGAGGTACTGAATGGTTCAAGGAGAACAGCTGGCCGCACTCGCTGGAGTACTGTCGCTAATGTTCCTGCTTTATTGTTAAACCAATTTTTTTACGTGTGGTATAATGGTTGTTTTCTTCCTGTGCCCTCGTTTCATGCTTTGCGGAATGACACACGGATATTATTATGAAAGTACCCCCTGCAAACAGGAAATAAGCTGGGGGTGATTTGATGATTCAGATCCCAGTGCCGGACTTGTGATGTCAGAGGCTATAACCAGGACACCCACAGCCAAAAACTTAGCAAATCATTGTAAGATTAGTCAGAATTCTGTGAAAAGCGACATCAGGAAGTATTGAAACAGCGCAAAAATACTTTCATAAATTCTGCATGTTAAAGTTGTGGGCAATAAAGAGTCTATAAGGTAATGAAAAAAGATGTGATGTGTCATTACATTATCAAGTGTATTGTCAGGCGCAAGAAACCAACAAAGAAAAGAAAGAAGAAAGAGGAGCACATGCCTTGTTCACAGCAGTTTTTTTTGTTTTGTTTTTTTTAGTTTGTTTTCAGTCTGACAGATTTGAGACCTGCACAGATTTGTTCTTCTCTGCGTGTCCTGAAACATTTGCTGCTGCTGTGTTCAAACAAAACCAACAAAAGCATTTCCGAGCCTTTGTAACTTGTCAGCTCTTATTGGCTCAGCACTGGTGAAATGTACCCAGAATACCAACAGCCAGCGGACGCCTCCAACAATGTACCGTTTGGCATCTAGTCAATGTGGGATCCCTGAGGAAAGAGGAGACTGTGTTGCACAAGGAATTGACCGTTTTGATAGCCATTATCGCCATGGCAACGCTATACTGTAAATGCAGGAAAAAGGTGTGAGACGAGAGGCTCCGATGGGCGCCGGGAAAATGCAGCTCAATGCACAGAAAAAGCAACAACAACAAAATGCACTCCAGCAAATCAAGCTTCTTTAGCCGTGCTTTTAAATAAGTAAGCAGCAGCACCATGCAGCGAGAAGTGTGAGAATGGCCCCAAAGATAGCAGGTCCTTTTAACAAAACATGAACAGCTTGACCACATTTGGCATGCTAAGTCCTGCTATTAACTGCTTAAGAGGCACATTGCACGGTCTCACTGCAGGCGATATCATCACATAACACAGCTGTTTGTTCTTTGTTTATGCAACATCAGCTGTGCTCAGTCAACATCTACACAGCATCCCAGGAAAATGGACTGCTTACTCATACAATGTGAGCGGGGACATCGCCCTATTACCGGGGAGATTTAAAGGTATATGACTTTGCAGGCGTTTGCAACTACTTTAAACACTTTATTCTCAGTATTTAATGTTTGATGTTTGTTAATATAGATGTACCAAACACCCACAGAGGGCACAAAGTAAACCCAGATATGGGAATAATGATCGAAACTGGCAAACATGCAGATCTGCGGGTATGTTTGTGTTTTGTTTTTTGTTTATTGTAGCTGGAATAGTGCATGAACACAGGGTAAATCTAAATGCTTGATATCATTCCTTCAATAAAAGTACTGGTCAAATATTACTCCAGAAAAAGTAAAAGTTGCTCAGTCAACTTATTACTTAAGAGAAAGTACTGCAGTATTTGCTGTAGATAATAGTATTTAAAGCAGCATTAGGTAACTTGTTTACCTTAATAGATCCATAGTCTCTCTGGGGGGTAATACAAGTGTTAATGGGATGATTGGGGGGTCTTTCATCTCCCCTGGTGTCTCCGGCCAGAAAACCACAATTGCAACTCCCGGGCCTCCAGGTCAGAGCCACCAATACACACTAATGGAATCACGAAGAAGACGCTAACAGGCTAACGGGCAAAGCTAACTGTGGACTAGCATGAGAGCATGGATAGCATAACACTATTTACAGCAAAGTTTGAGAGAATTTTTTTTATCTCCATTGTGTTATTGGATGTACAATATCCCTCTGTCGTTTTGTCTTTTCTGTCAGCGTAGTATTGACTCTCATGGACAATTAATGAGTAAAAACCGCAACATGCTACGACACCTGCAGTAGCGCTTATGGCCTCTAGGGGCATGAGTTACTTCGTTCTCAAAAAAAATACAAATCAGCTTCATAATAAGTGAATAATAACTTGATCACCTGTACAACAACATGGCAGGGACAAATCTCTCTTGCATTGACAGTGCATCAGCACAGCGCCACCTACTGTTATGGAGTGTGAATTATGCAGCTTAAAATAAGATAAAGTGCGTATCCAACTTTCACAGAAAGGTAGAGGAGTGGAAAGTTCCAAATGTAGTTGTATAAAAGTAATAATTTTGCAACAACATGACTACTCAAGTACAGCACAGACCATCAAAAATGCTACTTGGGGACAGTACTAAAGTAACTTTGGTACCAACTACTGGACTTTCTCACAGTGAGGAGAGAGCGCTAACCAGGGTGTCTGCCCCAGGAAACGTACTGTATCCATATGAACATGTTATTGAGTAAGTTGGAAGTGGTCAAAGAGGCCGTTGGCGCAGAAATACAGCTACGTTTTTATACTCTGGCCAAGAGCAGGTTTGGCTCTTATCTTTACTGAAGCAGCCATATTTATTTTTATTTTCAGAGATGGATCCCCGGGCTCTGTTGTACAGCTCCCTGCTGCTCCTGACCGGTTGCCAACGCGCCATTGAGGGATTAGTCAAATGCACAGAACAAATTTTCCTATGGGGACAATAAAGAACAAAGCAAGGGGAGGGTACAGCAAGTTCGAGGGTCAACATCCTCTCGCAACCCAGAAGATTTTGAAAAATATGATTATGTACAACAGAGATCTGAACAACTGTTAAATCATCTACATTATGTCAATTAAATTTGTTTATAAATAGTTGGTGCTGCGTGTTTTAACACAACACAAAGTGAGATCATCCTATATTCAAATACTGTACATAAAGTAGATCATTCAGAAAGAAGCATGACTTGCAATCTTTGAGCTGCAAGTTTTATATTCTAATGAGGACTGGGTGAACTTAACCTCGAACATGAGTCAATTTGTCCAAGTCATTAGGCGGGCCTGATTGAATATGCAGCGAGCACCAAGGATGATAGACCCATGACCTTGAAGCTCGGTACCTCACCTCACCTGTTCAGATATATCACCCTGGAAGTTCTACTGTGATCATTTTCAGCAAAGCCACAGGCAGCCAATCACACCCAAACGCTGTGCTATACTCCCGGGGCAGTGACCAATCAGGCACAGTCATCGGCCACAACGCGATCGATTCATTTGTGCTGACAGATGCCCCAGGCAGGACTCCAGTTCAAGTAATAGTTGTGTAACCTTGGAGAATCCACAAGGAGAAAGGAAGGATTTTGTATTTGTGACTTATCTTAAAACAGATATTATGTTTTTGTATTGTATTATTATTAAAAAAAACACCATATTTTAGGCGTTCAGGAAAGGCAGTTGCAAATGTAGCGATTGGGAATTTGTTGCGCTAAAGTTGGCCTTGAAAAAAGCAGTAAAGAATATATATTGAGACAGTCTGACAGTTTGACCCAGTCTGAGTAAAGAATTATACACTGCGTTCCAAATTATTATGCAAATGACATTTTTCTAAGATTTTCTAAATTGTCAACTCAAATGAGAGTCAGCATAATTTTTAAGTCTTTACCTGGTAGAGGATCATTTAAATGTGGTGGAAAAAATTTCCTAGTGATAACAGTATTTTTTTCAAAAATAAATATAGTTAAAACCTCAAAATCCACTGTTCCAAGTTATTATGCAACTCATCGTTTCAATACATTTTAAAGCTCGTAATTAACTGAAAATGCTCATTTGTTGTATTTGTAGCATTAGGAGGTCATATTTACTGAAATCAAAAGCTATTTCAGTCAAAAAAATATTAACAGGTCAAGTTATATTTTAACATAGGAGCCCTTGTGTGATCGCAGCTTCAAAATTCTTAAATCCATTAAACTTGTGAGTTTTTGGACAGTTTCTGCTTGGATTTCTTTGCAGGATGTTAGAATAGCCTCCCAGAGCTGCCGCTTGGATGAAAACTGCCTCCCACCCTCATAGAAGTTTTTTTTGTTGAGGCTCCAAAGGTTCTCAATAGGGTTGAAGTCAGGGGAGGAGGGGGTCCACATCATGAGTTTCTCTCCTTTTATGCCCAAAGCAGCCAGTGATGCAGAGGTATTCTTTACAGTATGACATGGTGCATTGTCATGCATGAAGAGGATTTTGTTAGGGAAAGCACGGCTCTTCATTTTGTAGCATAGAAGACAGTGGTCAGTCAGAAACTCCACATATTTTTCAAAGGTCATTTTCACACCTTCAGGGAGCCTAAAAGGGCCTAAAGGGGCCGACCAGCTCTCTCCCCATGATTCTGGCCCAAAACATGACTCCGCCACCTCTTTACTGACGTCACAGCCTTGTTGGGACATTGTGGTCATTCACCAACCATCCACTACTCCATTGAGTTAACCATCCAGGGCTACACGGCCTCATCAGTGAACAAGACTGTTTGAAAATGAGTCCTCATGTATTTCTGAGCCCGTTGCAGCCATTTCTGTTCATCAGCTTCAATTAACCATTTAGGGGAGGCCCGGATAGAAGGTTTATGCACAACTGCAGCCTCTGGAGGGTCCTACACCTTGATGTTCGGGAGACTCCAGAGGCACCAGCAGCTTCAAATACCTGAATGCTGCTTTGTAGCATCTGTTCTCATAATCTGATGTGTTTGTCTGGCAGAAACCGTCCATTTTGTGCCTTTATCGGCACAAAACGGAGTGTGCTCTGAATCATCCACAAATCTCTTATCTGTATGATGATTAAGCTTAATCTTTCATGAAATATCGAAGGTTTTCATACCTAGACCAAGGCATTCAACTATTTCACACTTTTCATCAGCAGAAAGTCCCTTTTTCTTTACCATATTGCATGAAAATGATGATCTGCATAATAAAGTGGAACACCCTTTTTCAGTAGTTTTTCCCTTAACTGGGCTTAACCTGACAACTAATAATCCCAGGTCTCTGAGATTTATGTCAGTGATTCATAGAGCCCCAAGACACGATACCATCCATGAGTTTCATTATTATTGCTTTTTTTTTTACCTTTTTGACACAAAAATCCAATTTGCATAATAATTTGGAACGCAGTGTAGAACTAGCTTTGTGTGATTTTTTTTTTTTTTTCTCAGAAGAATGTTCTTTTCAGAATGGTATGAGGGCTACTGATTTGTTTTAGTCCAGCGCCATAAAACAAAAGCTCCCTCTCAGTGTTCTGAAAGTAATTATGGCGAAAGGCGTGAAAGAGCTAACAGGATTTTTCCATAACAAACGGTGACGCATGTGGAAACTGGATCAGGAGTATAAAGATTCGGTCTTCTGCCGCCGCCATTGAAATGTCTGGAGTGTTTGTGAGCACTACGCAGGCATGAGGACTGTCACTGGCCCCTATTTGCATTTGTATAAAAGCTGTGTTTAGTCAGGCAGAAATGTAGTCCTAGCTAGGGAAATCTAATGATTGTATTGTATTTTCAAGTGTGGGCTGTCAAAATGTCTAAGGAAATAAACAATCTGACTGGGAAAGAGCGGAAATCTCTTTAATGAAAAGAGACAGTCCAAAGCCGTTACTTAATGCGGAAACAGATCCAAGTAAAAACGCAAAAGACTGAGGTAGTTTCAGCAGTGAGTGAAACAACAATAACTGTTCATGAAAGACTGGGAAAAGGCGCGATAGTAGGAAGCCCCATTTATAGTTTATTAACAAGAACTCTGTCTTCTTTTGAAACAGCACAACAGTTTCCTGTGGCCAGCTGGGAGGAAATGAACTCAGTTGAAAATGGCTGAATTTGCTCCCAATCCATTTATAATGAGAGAGGGAAGTTCTCAAAACCTCAAGTGAACGTAATGTTGTTCAGCAGAATGTTAGTCAAGGGCAAATTAAGTCAACACATGAAAATCCACATGGTGATCTTTCTAGCCAAGGTAAATGGTGAAATCCATTGCCACGCGTGCATTGATTCCTCAGGCAGAATGTGATGTGAAAGACTGAAGTGTCTAGAGTCCAGACCAAGGACATATACACATACTGTTTGGACGGAGCAAGGCTCAAACCTTTCAGCTTTGTCGGCAAAAGGCCACTGAAAATGAAAAAAAGTAGCACAGAATACTTTTTCTTTTAAAAATCTAGTTCATAGATTAATGGAGAATGTAACTCTGAGTTTGTAGTGATGCCCGCATGACCTGGTCAAAGAGAAAACACAAGAAGATGAGCTGTTCTGAAAAAGCCTGCAGTGTTGCTGTAAAATTCATATTTTTACGAAGATGCATTCTGCACCTAATTCCGACGTTGATGACGTGCAAAGTCTTACATAATTTACCTCGGTCTAGATGAAGCAAAACATGAAACTTTAATGAAGCCTCAAAAAGGTTGTTCTGCCTCCTCCCTATTAACTATTCTAATTATTATGACGCATCCGGCTGAGCTTCCTGGGGCCTTACACAGCTGAACATCTAAATAATCTCTGCACCGGACACTGTGAAGGTTGACGTAGTGAGTTCTGGCCTAGTGGGATGTACAGTAGTTTATTGTTGCTAAGACTTTGACTAACTTTTGCTTTCAGTCTCAAATGTATGTGTGAAGGACATCAGTATTAGCATCAGTAGGTTATTGTCATGCTGATCTCAGTTGTGCAGTGCCAGTCTGGGCTCGTCCAAGTTTTGATTAAAAGGGCTGGTGTAAACATGATGCCTTTTCTTTGTAGTGAAAAAAAAAACAGTTCTTGAATTTGAACAGTTGGCAAGACTGATCAAGGCGACGTAGATATAATATTGAGGGCATTACCAGTATCTATATCACTGTCTGATTATGGAGTGTTGCTGTTGCTCACCTGCTCATGTTTGTAGCATAGAAACTAGAGCGATGTGTGTCCAACTCCCAGCTCCATCTTAGTCCCTGACTCCCAGTTTGGACCTGTTTAAGAAAGTTTTACAATATTTGTGTTAATATTTCAGTGTCTGCGTATGACTGTTACTGGTAGGATATTTGAGTTTCGAGTTTTTCTATTTATTATTATACTAAGATGCTATTAACAAGTTTCTACAAGCTCTTTTATGCAATTACATAAATTCATTTCAACAAAGGTCCTTCATTTTTTTTAAAAGACAAAAGCCTTTGTGCAACTGCAAGTTTGTACTGTCTGTTCTGAACCAGCCTATTGTTGAAAAGAACATTATTTTGCTTTGTGCGTTAAAGAAATGCCGAACTAAAGCATAGAGAAAGAAAAGAAAAAAAAAGAGAGAGAAAACAGTTCATATCTCCTGTTAATTCTCCAGCTACGGCTCGATGCATTCAGCAGTCTGTTTTAGGCGTGTGCAGCATCTAAAGGCTCATACTAATTAAGAGCTGCTAATAGGCGCGGATTCCAGTCCTGTGTTTTCTCTTGTCTCGCGTCTCGGGAGACAGGTCGTGTTTATTGTTCTTTATGATGAACAGAGCGGCACTCAGATATAACAGGCCTGTTATGAAAGACTGGCTAATAAAGAAAAGTGAAGTTATGACTGCTCTCATATAGTGTAAGGTTTAACCTTGACTGACGTTAAATTAAAGTTGAAACATCTTAGAGATAATAACACTTTTGTGACTTCTCATAAAATTATACCATCTTCAGTATATGATAGAAAGACGTTACAAAAACTTATGAAAAGGGCAACACAACTGCAGAAATACAAACGAGAGACAGGAGACTGTGAGGAAATACTGAGTAGCAGTTGGTGATAGTAGTTGGCTGGGCAAGATTACTCATAATGTGATAATTGCTGGTAAAACTGCTTGTGTTGTAAGATATGCATGACATATAAAGCTTACCAGCACCGAGCATGGAGCGAAGGAAAAACTGTCTCTTGAGAAGCACTTTGGGTGACTTGCATGATGATTGCATTCTCTAACAAAAACACATGAAAAAGCAATCATGAATATCCTTAAGATGAATGAGTGTACATTATTAAAAAACTGAAATGTAATAACTGAAGCGTCCGGTGTATGTTGGGAGGATGCAGCGAGAGTTTTATTTACTGTCTAAACTCCTTCCTCTTTACATGGCACTGCAGTAACTGGGATAAAGAAAGTGGCAGCATTTGGACAAACATTTACTCAGCTGGACCATGAGCTCATCTTCAGCCCAGTCTTCCTCTGTGTTGTGAATGCCGATATTTCCATAATGGTGTTTCACCATGTGGGCCAGAACCGTCCCAGGAGCATGCAGATAAAAACAAAAGTGTGATATATGCCTTGAATGCTCCACGGGAGAACATTGTCTCTTGCCAACTCAGGATCGATGAAGTGAGAAAGTAACAGCTTTTTTGGATACACACTCCTGCTGCTAGAAGAAAATACTTTAAGAGTGGCAATACCTTACACTTTATACTGTACTTACCTTTAAAGAAAGGACTTTAAAGGAATAGTTCACAGTTTTTTCCATACTGAGATATGTTCTTACCTGAGTTTAGACGAGTTTATATGTACCTGTGTGGTCTGTGTGCGTGCACTTCTTTGGTCTTTTTACGTGACTGAGGGCACACACAAAAACCAGACAGGTACTTATCAACTCATCTAAGCTCAGGTAAGAACATATCTCAGTATGGAAAAACTGTGAACTATTCCTTTAAGAGTGCTCAGTTATTTGTTCAGGAATATTTTCAAATAGGTGGTGTGATATTTGAACTTAGACTACCACTTATACTAAAAGGGAGCAGATAAGATACCAACCATACAGCACATCTAAAGATGAAAGATTCCTGCCAACAATACTTCTATAGTAAGACATTATACCAGTAGTAGATTTATACACTGTAACTAAATGTGTATGACGACAGCAAGAGAATATGAAAAAAATAAATACTAGCAAGTTAGCAACCCATGATTAAACTTGAACATATATCCAGGACAGCATATTGTGGAAAGATTTGCGGCAGCCACAACACTAACAATCAAGAACCATATAAATATGAGTTCATGAGCAAATACAGTGGTTTTATTCAGTATTATATGTCGCTTAAAGTCGAAGTGCAGTATGATGCCCTTGTTGGTGATGGTGAAATGGCAAGTTGGAGCAACAGCCGTGAAGACTAGACATTTAATCTTACAAGACCAATTGGTAGCTTGGATGAATTGGACAAGTTAAGTGTTTGGACATTGAGAGCACAAAAATGTCATTGGAGGGGGAAAAAAAGAGCAAAGGAATACAGATTGGAGCTCCGGTCAGGTTGAAGGCTGAGCCAAATGAACAAAAATAAGAACAAAAAGTACAAGAAAATGTTAATCACTTACAATTTAATGTAATTTACCCTTTTCCAATGGACAGCGAGAGGACACAAACTGCATTGGGGAAAAGCATGTACCATAATCCAAAACAAAGTAGGTAAATAGTCAAAAAATCAATACCCCTGCCCTCCACTCAGTACAGGCACAGGAAACAGCTGATGTTGTAGTTGTTATCTGGGACGGTGTTGACATATTGATGTATTACCCGTTCTTATTTCACACACCTTGTGACTCACTGTCGATGTTCGGCAAACTCATTGACATCTTCTGAAAGTGACCCAGTCCTGTGGGCTCTCACAGTCTCCGCTTAGGCTCATTCAGCGCCCGCCGCAGCCGCAGACGGGTTTGTGTACATACTGCACATATGTAGGTCAGGTGCACCGCGGTCGCCCCGTTGCCATGGGAACTGGGTATCAAACCCGGCTGCAATCTCGGTGAGAACGCAGAAATAAAAAATTAAAAAAAACAACAACAACAACTCTCGGATCATGACTGGACTCCCTATTTGCACCTCTTATCCCCGATCTACAGAGTTAACGCTTTCAGATTAACTCAGATTATAGAAAGAATACATTCAAACGCACGCCAGAAATGTTCTGAAATCTGATGCACTTAGATCAATAATCCAGCACACAGCTGCTGGTGGCGTCTCTGCCATCATTAACCTACATTTGCATGGTAGAAAAAGAATAATCTTGTATTTCGACCCAAATCAATCAACTCATTATTGCAAGTGCTTTCCAGTCCTCAGTATTTTGACCTTAGGGGCAGCAACAAAGGGAATTCTCCAACACGAAGGACTGGACTAAACCTCAAAGTATGCACACACACACACACACACACACACACACACACACACACACACACACAAGGGCTCCCTGTGTATGTACGCACGTGATTGGATGCTGCGAGCTAGCGATGCATGTTGAATGCTGATGAGCTTCTTTGGGAGACATCCATGAAGGCAGGGGGAAGAGTAGAGATAACGGTAGAATGCTTCTGCTGTTGCCTGCAAGACACAGAGGGAGAAAGGACTGAGTGACACAATATTCATCATTGTCAAGCGGCGCCTCATGGTGTACACACGTGCTGGTAGTGTAGAGGATCGATGCAGGTGCAGTACATTTCAGTGCGTGGTCAGGTCATGCGCCCCTCAGGAGGTCGCAGAGGCGTCCAAACACGAGGAGATACAGCGATGCAGAACCGGCTTTGTCTTTTGTTCGGCGCGTCCCACTTTTTAGGTCTGTCCAAACTAATGAGGTGAAAAATTAGCTGGAGGCACACAAGGGAAGCATTTTTTGGGGTCGCCACAGCAGCATGCAAAAGCAAAAAAAGAAGAAAGTGAGAGAAAGTGCAGGGCATTGCATATTTATACACAAGCATTTAAAGATATGAAGCTTGGCGTTCTCTCTTTATACTCCTTTTTGGTTTGCGTTGTTTGTAAAAAATTGGTTTGACAAATTTGCAATAGTAGAAAAGAAACAGAAAGGGCTGTCTTGATGGTCAAATTTGCATATAAATTCAGCAAAGGTCAAGTATGTCTCCAATCTGGCTGAATGTCTGAATGTCTCAGATTGATCTCAGGAAACAGGATGTCAATTGTGGAAAGACAAGCTCTGTCACAACAGCAGGGAGACAAATGATATCGATTGACATTTGTAGATAAGAGCTTCCTTCTAACTAAATTGACAATGTGTTAGTTTTGGCTGATGATGTCGAAGGATGATGCAGACTCTCCACTGACTCAGAGACATCATAGAGCACCGGTGTGTGTACGAAGCTCCGGTTGACAGTGGACGTGAAGAACATAGACTTTTGTAGTGGTTAAATCAACTATAGACGACATAATATTTTGCCAGTGATTGTCACATTAGTGCGAATTAGCAGATTAGGACAACTTTAGATCCTGTGACCCACGGCTGGACAATGATCACCGACTCCATCATCCACACAAGAATACCCTCTCATAATAAACAGGGACTACGGGGACTTTGTGACCCTGAAGAGTGACCTTGCAAGTTGTGAACCTATAAAATCGTCCATGTGCAGAATGGGGATGCTACAAATACTGTATGTTTGGAAAGTTAGGATTGAGCTTGGACCACAACAAACATTTAAATTCTATGGCTTTGTTGTCATTGTCAGAGGGATAAGGCAAACTTCTTCTTTACGCCAGTGATATTGATCTTTTGTATTGGTGCAAAATGGGTCTTTCCTGACGCTGAAAGTAACATGCGCAAAAAAGGGTTACAAATGCAACACTTGACAGAAAACTAATGGTGAAATGCACTGCATCATTGTGACAAATGGTGTGTCAGCTGCTCCCCAGGTTAATCTCCAGTTTATGCTTTAAATTACGCACTAATTAGGCAAATGCGCCACCTTTATTCATTTAAATGTTTTGGGTAATTAGGTTCATCTGTTGAGTTGAACGGTGTCTTTTCTCTGCAGAGGAGAGATCTTTCTTTTTTCTTTTTTCTTTTTTTCCAGGGATGACTCAGTGATAGAGTAGTGAGTCATCAAAACCGTAAAAGAAAAGAGTGAGAAGAGATAAACTTCATTGACTTCGGGAGAACACCTCGGAAGCTGCTGACCATGAGAGGCACGCGCCGCGCAGGTACCAGGTTGGAATGGCTGCTTTAATTGCCTCGTGCTAAATTAGAGAGCAGGAAGTGGGTATGGTTAACATTTGGGCTGACCTTTCCTTCGAGACAATACGCTGACAACTCAGGCCCCGGAGTGCATTTGTCTGACGAAAAGAAACCTATTAACTGGAAATGAAATAGCTACTTTTGCTCATCTCTCACTAAACTGACAGACATTGAAAAAAAGAAAAAAAGAAGTACACAATTATTTGGGGTGAATGATAATGAACAGCGCGCTCGTGGGGTTACACCGCCATCTAGTGGGGGAAAGTATTGACTCCTTCCATTTGTAAACAGTCAAGTAGAAGAATGGACTAAATACGACCTATTTAGCTGTATAGACAATAAATAATGTACTTTCATGAATACATAAAAGTAAAACAATATATAAAATACACATAGCTTGGGAATCAAAACATGGAAAGGGTATTTATTTATTTAATGCTGTTCGCTGTAGGCTATCATGCTGCAGGAGAAAAAAGTAGGTACATGCCCAGAAATAGGTCTATCTATTAGTGAAAATAACTACACTGTATAAAGGTGAACAAATACAATAAGGCTACAGTGGGGCAAATAAAGGAGCCTTTGTCATATCTTTATCCCTAAACATAAAAAAATCCAAGAATAATAAGGTTTCTGATGGATTATGTCCACTGTCAACTCAAAGAGATAAACAATGTTTGTCTGAGTAACCTTGTCCTTGATCTTTGCTTTCATTATTACGGAAACTATGAATCAACACAAGCGGCTAAAGTCACACAAAGGTGTAAAATGTGACATGTCTTGGGAAGTTACACTTGTAGGCAAAAGTGACTGTGTGAATGATGAGAAGCCATCGAGAAACTGATAAAGTATGTACAGAAACATTAAGAAGAAAGCTAAATAGATAAATCAAATAAGAATAAAGTAGGAAAAAAATATCTTAATGAACATTTTATCTGAAGTTGTATTCATAGACTCTTAAATGTTAATTTTAAGAAGAAACTGCTGCATGTATACTACTTCACTTCATTGTTGCAAAGTTAAATACTCTGACTATGTTAAAGGTGCATTATGAAACTTTATTTGTGCTTATTTGACCTTTTAGTGACCCAATGGCTGTATGGGTGGTCAGCTTGGCGCCTTTACTTTCCATCACAGTGGCCTCTATGATCAATTGTTTGGAGGGTTTTCACTGCTGACGGACTCTCTCACCAGAAAACCTGCAAAACACTTGATCCTGGAGAGTTGTTGAGGCCACTGTGATGGAAAGGAACAGAAAGGTAAATTATGACAATTACAAATATCTGCAATGTGTTTTTTTTTTATATATGTTCTGTAAAAACCCCAAATAAAAGTTTTAGCTTTTCCTTGATGTGGCAGAAGATTGAAATGTCTTTATATGAAAGTCTTTTAATAATCATGTGTTGTGTATGTTTCCAGTTCTTCAGAGCCAGCCACTTCTTCTTCTTCTTCTTCTTCTTCTTCTTCTTCTTCTTCTTCTTCTTCTTCTTCTTCTTCTTCTGTTTCTTACAAAAGAGGATGTTTCAAGGCTAATAATGCCCTGTGACTCATGTGGGGGAAAAACCACAACCAAAATTAAAATCTTAAAAATTGTCCTAACAGATAGGCTTCTTGTTTTAGGACCCAAACTTCCTGTAAAGTGAGTCTGAAGTGTAAGTCTTTACGAATGTGGTGAAATATACACTCTCACATCCTCTGTATTCCTGAACCAGTCATTGTGATGTTTTTGGAGCAGAAATGAAACCTATGAGAAAGAGGAGGAAACTGACACTTAGCCTACATGTGGAACATACACATGAAGGAGTCAAGCATGTTATGATATAAACTTATCTTTCTTCACAATTTTCTTTTATTGAATTTATTAATTCCTTTGTTTCCTCTGGATTTTCTTTTATAAATTGAGCCCATGTGCTATAGGCCTAATCTGGCCCCTTTATAACATTGCACAGGGAATAAAGAAGCAGAACAGTTGTCTAACCTTTGACTACAAACCACAAGAACAATCTCAGTTATCTTCTAAAACAATCTGATTTCATGGGCGGGACTTGATAGGGAAGTGTCACCAGTGAAGCCCCCCCTACCCCTTTAACAAAGTGGGGTCAGGGGCCCATAGGTCTAACTCGCGGGTTTATTGGACAGGCCTCCAGGAAAACTACTCTACTCCACAATGACATTGATGCAGGCATTTTAACAAGAAGTGGACTGTTTTTAAATCAATGCCACACACTGACCGCTTTTTAACCGTGAGCCTGAGCGTTGCTGTCGCTGCGTTTCCCTTGTGTTTTGATTCAGCTGCGCAGAGCTGAATGGGGAGTTTGGAGGGGGAAAAAAAGCACTTCCCCTGGCAGGCATCACCCCCTCAGTCAGTCTGACCGCCCACAGTCCGTGGGGAGAAAGAAAGTGCTGCTTTGTCAATGAAGGGAGCGGCGGAGGGCGCAACTTTCACCTTATCAATGTCATTCCCGACGTCAGCTCACGTTTTACACTAAAATAAGTATTGCCGACTTCGGACCGCGCAACAGGCATCCCAGGCAGAACCCCCTCCAGCACAGCGGTAAGTCAGGGCGCATGTGTCGGAGGCGCAGAGGGACGGCGATAGAAGCCACATTGACAGCACTTTTTTCGACGGAGGTGCACGCTTTGCTGGCGAACCGTGATCGGAATAGGATATGGAGCATTGGGAGGAAATTTCATGCATTATTTCACATTTTACAGCCTTCGTGTGAGCAGCTGCACTGATTTCCAAAGCATTCACAGATATTTAACTAGTTATCCAATTAAAGTCTCCTGCAGCCAAATTGTCATTTATAGCGCCTACTCTGAATGATGAGCTAAATGCTACTGGCCCACATAACCAAGCCAACATCGCAATAGATTTCTGTTTTGTTTTTGTTTGGGGGGTTTTCCGATATAAGTGATTTGCCTTGTTGCAAAGTTTCCATCTGCCTGGAGTGGCTTTCGCAACAGTAGGCAACATGAATCATGCAGCAGACGTGCCTTTCCAGTGTCACTGAACAAAAAAATGGCTCATAAAAAGGCTCATTCATGATGACTCTCTGCCTCTTGGGAAGCTGCTGCGCTCTCATGTTTAGTCACATAGCTGGGAATGAGGTGTTTGTCTATGGTTTATAGCAGAGGTGGGTACTGTTACATTTAAGTACATGTAGTAACATTATGAAGTATTTGCTCTTTAGCAAGCAGTTTTTTTATACAGTACTTTCTATTTCTACTTGAGTAATATTAAAATTAAGTATCTGTACTATTACTTGAGTAAAAACATTGTAACTCATGCCACAGTGAGAAAGTCTTCATTTTGACGGGTAAAAGAGATGTGTTTTGTGTTCTTCATAATGATGCCTTTTTATGTTTTACATACATGCAATTTCCACATTATTTAATGTTTTGTTTCTCATAATTTATTTCACTAATGAAACATGAATCAGACTTTTACGATCACTTACTCAGTTACTCACACTACTTTTTCCTAAAGTACTTTTTTACTTCTACTTGAATAGAATTATTTTTAAACTAACGTTATTGAGTAAATATTTTGGCTTCTGTACCCACCTCTGGTTTCTAGTTACAACAACAGGTCAGCTGAAGTAGGCCTATTGCAGTATTGGAGAAAACACTTGTACTTCTGTGTCAAATATATATGAAACACATCCACCCATGCACTCGTATGGGGCACATATTTTTAAAGAAAATTAAAGGGAAAAAACAGAAAAGAGATATGTTTTAATAAGTTATTTCTTCACATAAACCACTATCGAAGTTAACCCCTAATTGCACTAAATGCCAAGTTTAAATAAAGATAAAAATGCTATTAATTATTTAACTAATACAAAAGTATCCTCTTCAGTCAGTGAAATGAAGACGCTTGTACTTTTAACTGATGAATCATATCAGTTAAATATGATGTGATGTCCTCATGCCTTTGCTGCTATGAATGAATATATTCAATGAGAAGCAGCATATCTGTTTAGCCATTGTTAGATGGGATTAATATGCTTTGCCTATTGTTGAGTGACTTCAGACATTTTACATAATGTAGATACTGACTACATCTGTCTAGGAACATCCCAATAGCAGTAGTTTAAGACTTGATTCGTCAGTGGTGTAACTTTGGGGAATATTTAGTGTCAAAGTAAAGTATAATCTCACACAGTTCTGGCAGGCTATAAAAAACTATGAACTGTGATTTTGAGCATAGTCCTATGACCCATTAAAGAATGGTCCTGCTGCCCACTTTTGGGTCCCTATCCACCAGTTTAGGAGTTCAGTTTTTGCCCTTATCAGAGTCACAGAAATGCACACGGTTGTCCATGTCTCCTGCTTCCACCACATCAACCTTTCAGTGCATGAACAGTGTAGCTGTGTTTCATCTGATGTACTTTAATCATTTATTATTGTGTTTTTGGCAGGAGCTTCAATGAAGGTTCTTGAGTCATCTTCTGTACTCTGTAGTTGAAGTGTCGAACATTTCGCCTCATCCAAGGGTGCACATGATGGAGTTCACGCTGGTCTTCGTGGCGTACCTTTGCCTAATAGTGTCAGTTACTGGTGACCCGTGCCTTATCATCAGCGAGATCAACGCTGACAACCCCAGGCTGGACACCACAGAGTTTGTGGAACTGTACCACACCAGTGGACAGCGAGCTTCTCTGGACGGGTACACCCTCGTTTTTTATAACGGAAATGGGAATATAGCCTACAAAGTGCTGGACCTGAAGGGACACAGTACAGATGATAGAGGTTTCTTCCTGGTTGGGTCCGTGGACATGTTGCCTAAACCGGCTATCCTGCTGCCTCCTAACACTGTACAAAATGGCCCGGATGCTATTGCGATCTACCACTCCAGCGCAGCGCGTTATGGTGAGAAAATGAACGTCACCGCAGTGGGGTTGGTGGACGCCGTGGTGTACATGAGCAGAAGATCCGGAGGGGCTGAGTACCTCGCGGAAATGCTGACCCCAGGCGAACCAGCTTTTGTGGAAGACGATACGGCCCACGATGGGGATGAGTCTATCGAGAGGTGTTTAATGTCCGAAGACCGGTGGGGATTTCAGGTTTCTCTCCCCTCCCCAGGACAGAGGAATAACTGCACCCCACCTGCGTCACAAGCCACTGTGCCTCTGATTACTGAGTTAAGGCTGGGCGGGGGGCAGGTTGAGGGCTTTGTGGAGATGACCGAGGCCCCCAGTGCAGGGCCCTGGGTGCTGGTGGTATTGGACGGGAGGATGGACCGAGTGAGCGTGAGCGTGTCCGTTGATATGCGCATTTCAAGGAATGGACTGGTGTCCCTCACCATAGACAAGAACTATATGAAAGGTGAGGCCAGAGTAACACATGCACATACTGTAACCCAATATGACTAGTGATGCCATATTGGGCTGTTGATTTTTAGTTACTATTGTTATGAAAGGAAACATTGCAACTATGGCTGTCTAAAATGTTGATGCAGTACAACGTGTCACAAAATAATGAGGGTTTAAAATGCCTGGTTTACTGCTTCATCATTATCATCATTACTATCATTATCTGTAGCACGGGTGCACAACCTTTATGGGCTCGCAATCTACCGTTAAAGGAACAGGCTACCGTTTTTCCATACTGAGACATGTTCTTACCTGAGCTTAGATGAGTTGATGCGTACCTGTCTGGGCTTTACGCATGCGCTCAATCATCTAAAAAGACCAAAGATGTTGTTGGCATTTAGCCTCTCCTCCTCTCCTCTATGGACCCAAACGGGGGTAAAGTTAGAAGCGACCAAGCTCTTCCACGTTTTCCCTATTTAAATATCTTTACGTGAGTTGTTACATGATCCAAGTATAGTTACAGAAAATTAAACATGTCGATTTTCTAAGCTAAAAAGGCGTTCTATATTGTCCATCCATCCATCCATTTTCTTCTGCTTTATCCGGGGCTGGGTCGCAGGGGCTGCAGTCTCAGCAGATAGCAGGTACTCTATAGCAGGTACTATATAGTAAGGCGTAATAACACCTTAGGAGCACTTCGACGTCCGCGCAGTAAAGCGAAGATTTTACTGCGCGACATGTTTAATTTTGTGTATCTATCCGTGGACCGTGTAACTACTCATGTAGCCATGACTAGGGGTACGCATCAACTCGTCTAAACTAAAGCAAGAACATATCTCAGTATGGAAAAGCAGTGGCCTGTTCCTTTAAAGTCCTACCACAATCTATCTGTAGATCAGAAACAAGGAATTTTTGATAAAAGACACATTCTTCAAGCAAAACCATTTTCATCATTCACGTTGTGAGATACTCTCAGTTCCCACCTGACAACCAAACTTGTATATAAATCATTTAAATAAGTAAACTAGCTCCAAGATCCCGGCCCAATTGTTCCAGCAATGCAAAACAGTAATCTTTCATAATACTAGAGGGAGCCAAATTAATATTTTTTATAGCATTTTGTATTAAAAGTAATGTTTTGAAGGTTTTAGTGTAGTAGAGTAGTCTGTCATTTTTACCTCAATGACTTTAACTCTCTCTTTGTTTTGACCTTGTTTTAATAAGTGTGTGGTTTCCTCTCAGGAGACCAATCCGGGGCCGTGGCCGTTTACAGCGGCACAGTCAGAGAGTTCCCCGTGGGCAGTGCTCTGAGTCAGGTACAACCACTGGACGCATTTGTCTTTGCTGGCCCTGGAAACAGGCCAAGCGCCAACCTCACCGAGACGCTTATCCCAGGACGGCAGCCTTATCAACTCAGCAACAGGTTAGACGTTTAGATCAGTGTGAAATCCATGACGGACAATACCACAAAATGATCTCAAGTGCACCAGCTTCTGTAATCATTAGCATTAGAATGTCAAAAAGAGCCACGTCTTTGCATATTTTGTAAAGAGGAATAAGATTCATCCTGATCGCAATTATTGCTGCAAAAGAAGGATCAGCCAGCTATTTAATACAAGGGTTGACCTACTTATTCCACGCTGTTGTGAATGTCTCAGGTCTTTACTGCAAAATTTCTAGTTTAACTTGTGAATTAATTTTTCTATTGATGACATCATGTTGTCCAGGCCATGAAGCAACAAAACAGCCCCACATCATGATTCTCCTGCTCCATGCTTCAAAGTGAGCATCGAGTTTTGATGTTGATGTGCTGTCCCATTTGTCCTCCACATGTGACGTTGTGTGTTCCTCCCAAAATATTAAACTTTGGGTCCATCAGTCCACTGAATATTTTGCCAGTAGTGCTGTGGAGCATCCAAGAGCTCTTTCACAAACCAAAGTTGAACAGTTTGGGAGGAACACACAACATAATGTGTGGAAGACAAATGGAACAACACATCAACATCAAAACCCTATCCTCACTGTGACGTCTGGTGCAGGGAGAATCATGATGTGGGGCTGCATTGTTGCCTCATGGCCTGGACAACGTGATATCATCAATAGAACAATTAATTCACGAGTTTAACTAGATATTTTGCAGAAAGACCTGAGACATTCACAACATGCATGGAATAAGTAAGTGAACCCTTGTATTAAATAGCTGGCTGATCCTTCTTTTGCAGCAATAACCGCTTTTCTGTATTTACAGATTGTACTTCACAACGATCAGGATGAATCTTGGACCTTTCCTCTTTACAAAACTGCTGCAGTTTAGCGAGATTCAGGCGGTGTACTCTCTTGTGAATGTCTGAGTGGTATTAGTTCAAGTACACTCATTTTAATAATTCTTGTGATTTTAATAAAGATCAGACCACATTTTATGACCAATTTAGGCAGAAATGTAAAAAATTCCACACGATGTACTTACTTTTTCCTCCCTACTTATTTACCTATTTTATAGTCAATGCAATTAGATTTGTTTTGTCATTTTCTCAGTTTGAGAGAGGGGGGCTTCTATCTCAGTCGATGTGGTGTTGCTACATGGGCGAGAGACCCTGGTGTTTTTTGGGAAGCTCCTCAAACGCCTGGGCAGCCGAACCAGTGCCCCTGGCCAAAGATCTGTCCATACAACTCTGGTAAGTGTTTAAACCTGTTTTCAGACTTTGGGACAAAATATTTTTAACTACATTGGACATTTACTGAATTTTACAGTCGGTGGCACCTTCACATATTGATTTTTTTATCATTTTCCTGAGGTCTCAAATGCTTTGTTTTTTTTCCTTGGCACCTTGTTATTCATCAAAAACCCTCTGAAAGTTATGTGAGTGGGACTAATCAACCACATAGGTGCATTGAGTTCCCTTGTGTACGAAATG
Organism: Gobius niger; assembly: GCF_951799975.1. NCBI lineage: Eukaryota > Metazoa > Chordata > Actinopteri > Gobiiformes > Gobiidae > Gobius > Gobius niger. The sequence goes on along the minus strand of NC_136870.1, from coordinate 11,209,951 downwards.
CACGGCATAAATAAAGTTGCCTTGCACACTGACTCACATCATAATGTTTCCATAGAAAGACCATTATGACAAATGACACCACTGCATTTGACCATAGGACATGCTGCTAACATGAAAGGGATGATACATAATGATACAATTTTGTCAGATCGATTTTCTGTAACAAGAAAAAGCATCAAACTCCCATTAGTGGCAGGAAGAGATGTTTTGGAGGAAGCTTTTATGTGAAAAGGCAAAGGAACATTTTTTTTGGTATTGGATCAAGGTAGCATCTAAATCAATGATGCTGAAGGACTCATTTGAATAGGGCCCAATCAGACACATGTATTTGGTAACATACAGCACTTTGTGAATAACATGTATTTACATGTATGTATTTTTTTTCGGATAAATTCACATTCTTGTGAAAAATCGATAAATGATTATTCAACAAGTGATGTAGAGCAATAATCAACTAATTCAATTCATGTGCTATCATCTTTGTCTCAAATGCTACAGTAAACCAACCTACACTAATTTCTGAGAGAGTAGAACAAACACAGTAGGGGAGAGTGGGGTGGGTTGGGTCACATCAGACATTTCTTAGATTTACGCTATGGGTTTCTAAAATTTTTTCAAGTATGCACACTCTCTAAATCATGAGGCTTTAATATTCAATAGAAACGATATATAATACTCAACCCTCCTTATGACCGGCAGGGAGGGTTGGGTCAGACCAAGCAAACAACAAAAGATTTACAATAACAGACCATCCAACACTTCTTCAGTCTCTCCTCAGAGTTGGCGACTTTAGCAAAACTTGTATATCGAGTGTCAAGGATGAAAGGCATGGGTGACCCAACCCTTCCCACAATATTTGAGCCAAGGCTCTCCATCAGCCATTTTAGGGTTTTTCACCTCCAGCCAAAAAACATTTAGTCAATGATTAAGATACATAATTAGTCTGTGGATTATGACTATTCATCCTGGAAATATTATTACTTGTTTATATGGTTTGGACAGTACATGTTAATGAACATACATGGGATTCATGCATGTAAACACCCCACGCTGGATTGTAGCCTTGGGTTAATTTGCATCCCATGGTGAGAAATGAAACTCAAGTTCTTCAGTATGAAAGCTAACTCACACTTTACAACCAAACGTTTAGAAAAGTTAATATAATTTAGTTTTTTTGCTTTGGTTTACTCACCTTTCGGGCATTAGCTCAGCATTAGCTGCCATCTTGCTTCCATAAACAGTAAGTGACGTCACACTCTATGACCATGGCCTCTCACTTTAGCCTTGTCTCTCTTATTAGCTCTAAAACATAGTGAGACCCAACCCTCCCCATGACCCAACCCACCCCGCTCTCCCCTATTCAATATAAGTGCAATAATAAGTATAAGTGCTGTGCTATTACTGCAAACTGTGATTAATGCTGTTCGATAAAGATTTCCCATGTACCATTTGGCTGTATATGTTTCAACTACAGCACCTATTATGGTTTGTTGCCCGCTGTAGTGAACCCGAGTGGCACTGATGCGCCCCCACACCTGCCGCCTTGGGGCAACAGTGACTTCTTGATTAACGAGCTCAACACAGACACACCTGGTTCAGCGGAGGATGGCGAGTACATCGAGCTGTGGCACCCCTCTGGCCGCCGTGTTTCACTGCAGGGCATCTGGATTTTACTGTTCAGCGCACACAACAACAAACCCTACAGAGAGATCAGCCTTAGTGGACACTTCACTACGTCCAAGGGCTATTTTCTGTTGGGCAGTGACAGACTGGTGCCTGCGCCATCGCTGCGTCTGCCTCCAAACACCATCCAGAACGGGCCAGATGCTGTAGCATTGTATCGCAGCCCCTTTGGCCCCCCGTCAGCTGCACAGAGGGGCATTCCCACCAAAGGCCTGCTGGATGCAGTGGTGTACAGACAGAGAGGCTCCGATATGGAAGCCCAGGAGTTGAGTAAAGCATTAACTCCTGGACAGCTCCCCCTGCTGGAGGACCCTGAGGTGTTTCTTGGGGATGAAGCTCTGAGCCGCTGCAGAGGCCTGTATGCCTTCGACCTTTCTGCCTTCTCTGTGAGTATCAAATACAAAATCTCAACAAACAGCTGCTTAAATTACCTCCATCCTAAGTGGAAAGGGAGCATTTTGAATACTTTATACTTGGTTGTAATATGTATTATCAAACTACAGTGCAAGGATGCAAGTACAGTCTTCACAACACTGTTTGTTTTTTAACTATTAGATAAAGCGCAAATATTTGAATTGACTGAATTGCTCTAAACCTCCCAGGTGGCTCCTCCGACACCGCTGCGTGAGAACAGCTGTCCCCGCCCCTCTCCCCCTCCCGAGGGTGTGGTCATCAGTGAGGTTAGCAGTGGACGCTGGACCAATCACAGCCTGCAGAGAGGCTTTGTGGAGCTGCAAGGCCCTCCCATGACATCCCTGCTGGGCCTGGTCCTCTCGGTGTTTGACCACGAGCGCAGTGGCACCGTCATAGCCCTTCCCTTGACGGGCTTTATCGATCAACAAGGGTTTTACATTGTTGGGAATGTCACTGGGGCAGGTGATACATTTTCTATCTTTGCTAAGTTATTTATTAACCCATTTGGGTTTTCCATATTCTTTTTCTTCTTTGTCCTGCATAGATCAGACCCTCCCAGAGGGCTCTGCGGTGCCCATTCGGGGAGCGGTGGTTTTGTGCTATGATCTGTTTAGTGTGTGCAGAGCTGGCACTGCCTTGACCAACTCCAGCCTCAGAGATGTGCTCGTGTTCAGTGAAAGACAACACCTGCTATCCTTTCTATCCACCACCAGAGGGAGACATGTTATTCCAGCTCTTAGGTAATGCATCAGTAAAAAAGAGAGAGATAGAAAAAGTAAAAGTGATTCACATAGAAGAAACCAATATGCTGCTGCTGTTGTAAGTAAAATATAAGATTCCAGCTCTGCCATGAAAGAGAGACTTTTTAAAATGCATCAGTGAATTTTGTCTGTGTTTTTAGTAAATCTTGAATGAATGAATGAAACAATGAAATAACAAAACCTGTCATTTTGATGGCACATTAGCTCGTATTCATCAGCAGCAGCTCTCGGGGGGGAAATGAATATTCCAATCAGTGAAATTGTGGGTGGCAATAGTTACAATTCTGTGATAGTGTGTCATTCATTTACCATAGCTCTGCAGCTCTGAATCTTGCAGTTCTGTGAAAATGCCTCCAACAGTAATATGGGATAAAACATTGACAAAACATCAAACACATTAGTTTTCTATCGTTTTGTGCAGGTCTGTGGAAGATGGCCCAGTTTCTTTGAGCCGCTGTTCGTGCTGTGAGGTCAGGAGTCCTTCATCCTGGACCAGCTCCTCCCCCACGCCCCAAAGAGCCAACCTCTGCCCCAGCGCTGCCTTCTCCAGCCACATCGACATCTGCCTCAGCCCCATGACCACAGACTGGCACGGCTACTCTGGGGGTCAGTACGAAGTTCATGTCCCTTTTTGCATATGAGCTGATTATTCTATCTTCATCCAAGTTTGACTGAAGCATTGCAATCCTTCATTTTTCTTGCACAATTGACAATGTTTAAAAAAAATGTTTTACCCAAATTGTGATTTTTGTTTGATTCTACTATCCAAACAAAAAATGAAACTACTGTACCTTTCAGACTGTAGCAGCCTTCTTCAGGGAAAGAGGATAGCAGAAGTGGCTGACTATCTTGAGCAGAGGTGTCATTGTGGCATATCTGCTTTATATCTTCAAGGTAAAGTAATACTGAAATACTGTGTTGAATACTACTAACATCTTTTTTCATAGCCTGTTTATTTTATTTTTACCCCCTAACTTTTTACCACATCTCTTTTTTCCACACTCTGAGTGTTTTTTTCTTAAGAGCTGAATGTAACAAGTGAATTTCTCCATGGCAATGATCTTACAATGGAGATACAATTTATCTTAGATAAAACATCTGAGTAATGCTATTCCACCTACAACCACAGTCCAAACAAACACACGAGGGGAAGGCTCCATTGCTTTTTATGGAAGGAGATCTGGAGAATGTCTGGTCGCAACGTTTGCTATAAGATATGATTGGACAATGTGGATCTGGCCTAATGTTTAACATTAAACATTAATCCCACAATGGCGGCTTGTGTTGAATATCCACTGGTCAGACGCACAAAAAACATTGCCATTTACTAGAAAAAGACACATAAACAGAGAGAACCCTTGGCAAATTCTTGCAAGACCAAGACTCCCAGCTGCCAAGAATAATGTAACTGATTTTCAGAGATACCGATGGATACAATTCTGCCAATTATTTACCTGTTAAAGTAATGTGCTAATCTGCTCAAATGAATGTTGATTTCTCTTCAAGGGGCAAACTTCTCCTGTGTGTCTGGCTGGCTGCGAGTATGGGGTAACATTCAGGCACTTTCCAACCACCAGAAAACCCTCATCATTCAGACATCACACATGGACCCCTCACCGTTACGGGGAGACACCTGCTCAGCTCCCGCCACTGACCGCTACACGAGCACAGGTATAAACTTCTGCCATTGTCCATCATCAATGTCTGTGACTAAACCTGGGCTCTTTTCACAGCGTCCGCTCTGGGGTTGCAGATTGGCCTTGTAATAGCAGTGTTTCTGCTACTAGCGCTTGGAGTGGCTCTCTTTACGTATTTCTACAGAAAAAGGTAAGAAGAGTTCAATCTGACCTCTTTTCAGTTGTTAGTACACGATGTTGTCATGACACGTACACTTGGAGCCACCACATTTAAATAAGACTGTGGGCAGTAAGGTGGCTGGTATGGAGTGAATGAATTAGGACTATAGTATGGCGCTTTGAGATCTCTGAGGTTCCTGCCGTGTTCCGTTAATAAAGTAGCTAATGGAGATTTCAAATATAAATGCATTTGGACACTGTCATGTGTTTATTTACCAGCAAAGACCAGGAAACTGAGTTGTTCCATGGCTCCTTTCTCTATTTTTTTTAATAGTTTTAGTTAATGTTAGTCCATGTAACATGTTTGGCAGTTCCGCCTAAAATGGGGGATTTGGTTATGTTCAGTTTATTGCATTGGATCCTAAACTCTATTGACTTCTCCTTATTTGTGCAGATTGCTGACATCAAGACATAATCAAAGAATGTGTCTCTGTGTGAGTAGGAAACAAAGACAAATAGAGCAATCAATTAATGATATAATATTCAACCTAACAGAACATTGCAAAATTTCCTCTTGACAATGCATCATTTCTTTATTACACTCTGGCTGCCTGTAATAATGGGCCGCCACTAAATAAAATGATTACCGTCTGAAAGGAAACATTTCTACATGATATGAGTGAGTTCAGAGGCGATAATCAAGGCTTCTTGGTAGCGTGTGTTTGTTTAAGAGGAGGTATGCAAAATTGCATTTAACTACATTGCCTTGTTTTGTCGTCAAAAAACTACTTTGAGTTGTGTTTTGTTTCATTCTCATTTTAAGGCACAAACAGTATTTAACCATTGTCGATTAGTTTCACCAGTCTCTGTCCACATCAACCACACTTTTACTTCACAAACCTCAAACAGGAAGACAATATGAATCAATTATATTACTAAATGAATTAATGTAATGTAATGTTGGAAATATAAATGCAGAGCTGCACTATTTGATCTGTTGATGAATGGAACCAGCGGAGTAATCCCCATCTTAAAGGGACTATACGGAGTTTAAAAATGATAAAACTAAGTATTTTCATCCCCCTGTAGAATGAGCTCAGACCTGTTCACCACAAATACCTCTAAAATCCTGCACTGTCACTCAGAAAGGTGTTAATTCGGGTCCGAAGTACCGTCATGCACCAGCTTAATATAGAAGGTGCAGTTACACATAAGACCTGAGGTGGCAGTAGTGAGCATAAAATGACTAACTTGCATCTAGCCCCTTTAAAGGAGACACTTTTGAATTTGGTTGGTAATGGTATGTAGTTAAGTAAGGGATAATGCATGACGAGGTGTCCATTATCAGAAATAACTGGACGACGCGGAGGCGTGAACCGTCTGACGCGCTGATGATTTAGTGCAAATCATCACGCTGATTCGCACTAAATCATTTCAAAACATTACTTTCCAAAATGTACAAATATAGTAATCCATTTGTTTGTTTGTTTTCTGAAAATGTGCTAAAATAAGTCTCTGAAAAAGCACTAAATCAGCCCCAAAACAAGGCTACGTTGGAACTAAATTAGGAAACTCATAACTTAGATTTTGTTAAGGTGTGTAAATCTCAGCTGGAACACATCAGCAGTGTTGGGCAAGTTTCTAAAAAATTTAGTTGCACTACTTTGAGTTACTTTTGAGTTACTTTTGGCAAAATATAAACTGAATATAGTAATAATGCCACTGAGCAAAAGTGCAGGGAGATTTTCTTTTTCCTTTGTTCTCTCGTGTTTTTGTTTTGACTACAGACTGCAGATCTTACACACCAGTGTCCAACTTGATCTGGCATGCTGCATTTTATTTGGGGGGAGTTTTTTCTGTTCATTTCAATGCTCTTGGAACTCGAGATACTTGAAATGTAATGACTAATATGTGTATAATGTGTATTTTGTGTAAGTAATATGTTATATTCCTTAGTTTCTGAAAAAAGTTATATATTTGTGGTATTTGTAATACGTTGACCCCAACACTGCACATCAGTGATATTGTGATAACTATTTTCCGCCATATACTGTAATACTGTAATAGCAATAAGTCTTAAATAGGTAGGCTCATATATTCAAGAGGAATCGCGTTCCTTTTGAGTTTCTCCTGTCTAAAGGTGTGTTTCTGTTCTCAGGCGCCCTCTGGACTACTACACCATGGAGCTGAATGAACACGCAGAGGGGCTGTCAGATCTATAATTACATCTCACAATCATAACGGCACCAGAGGAATGAGTGCATGAACTTGGAAAGGCCAATCAAGAACAAGAGCTGTTTCTAGGAGTTTGAATATTTTTTTCCGAGAAGTGATTTTCACAGGAATACCACAAGTGCTCTTTTGAATGATGTTCCTGGCTTTTATTGTATGAAATCAATAACTTGATGCAAAACTAAACACCTCCTTGAAACTTTGCCTTTGGACTGTGCTGATGGCTACTACTATGTAAAGAAAGACTTTAAATGAAAAAAAAAAAAAAGTTTGACTTACTTGATTTTATTGCCATATTTTTAAATGTGAATGTCCGTAGCTAACTTGTGATGAGTTCTTGTAACCACTTTGTATGTTTACCTGAAGCACACTGTTTACATGTGAATGAATAATAGAAAGGAATATTAGAAATTATTACGAAACTATTTTTTTTATTAAGCAGATTGTTTTAAAGGGAGATGTCTATAAATCTATTTTACGTGTTTGCTTTTGGGGTGAGCCGGTTTCCTCATTTGTTTAAGGTAAAGAATACAATAAATCTACTGTACATAATGTGAAGTTAGACAGTTGTACGCTTGGAAGTAGTAAATCTTTGATACAAAATTGGATATGTGGTGCTACCATCGGGATAGGCCACGATGGAAAATAAAAGAATGATTGTGAAAACTACCTATGATGTGTTTTATCGTGTCTTTAAAAAGTAATTTCCTGATAGGTGTCTCGTTTGTTTGTTTGTTATACCGTAATTGCCATGGTGATATCTTCTTCTTAACCACTGTTTCCTGAGTCTCGTTTTCATTCTATAAGAAGCATCACTTTGCATGCATGTGAAAAGCTATGTTAGTAATGGCCCGATGATTGCAATGGAACGGTATCTTTTATCGCTGTATCAAACATACATGTTATGGCTACATCGTTGGACATTTGTGGTAAACTGTCCTTCAGGTGGTACTCGGGGCCATATGCATTTTTAGACTTGCTCAGTTTTTATTTCTTTATTTAAGGAGCCCCATTAGTCTTTACCAACGCAAAGACTACTCTTCCGGGGGTCCATTCTCTTTCTAAAGACATTATACAGTCAAAAGGGTAATTTATACAACACACATTTGAGATATTTTCATTTGTGCTTTTGTAATGCATTTAAGTTGCATGTTTTTTCCCTGGTTTAGACATGGTTTCCACCAATTAATGCCTAATTCTGTCCAATTTAGTCCTAATTTGATCTTGGTGGTATTTGGTGTGAGAACCACTGGCTTATAACATTCCTCTCTCTTTGCATTTATCAAACATGTGTCTTTACAGTTTCCGTATTGTTCCAAATGTTTGATATGGCCTGCTTTGTGTTCGCACCACAAGTTCTCAGTTTGATGCGAGTTCTGCAGGTTGTCATCAAAGTGAGAGCAAAATGTAGGCATTGTGTAAGATCTGTTCACCACAAGGCAGGAAGGCAGGCTGACAGGAAGACGTGCGAACCTCCAGCATCACCACTCAGAGTGCAACTAGCGTGCAAAGCTATTCTAGTTCTAACCTTTGCTCGAACAAACATGCTTTTGCATTTTGATCACCTGTATCAATGTAACCAACGGCATATATGGTGAGTTTGACTGTTGGGGCCTATCATGCCACCTTTACTAAATAGACTATTTATGTACTACTCTGTACTAACATGTGTTTTGAAGATATATTCTATATCTATCTGTGAAAACATGTATGGAAATCTAATGCCATTGCACTTGTCTCTTCCGTTAGAGTCATGGAGAAGAAAGCTCCTTATGATTCCTTCTTGGATCGAAGCAATTGCATCATGTGGCAGGACGACTGTTATATGGACCTCCAGTCTACCACCTCCTCTCAGGCTTTGCAGGCAGAATCAGAAGGTAAGTCTGAGCTCAATATGCTTCCGTCCTGCTTTGTTTTGCTCATGCATCGTAGTCCTATAGGCTATATATTTGCTTCTGGAGCTTTCTTTTTTCAAATGCTGCAGTCAGGCTTTTACATTTTGCTCATTATGTTCAACGTATTTTATTGAAAGGAATGACCTTGTCTTTTGGGGTGAATTTCATAATTATTGAGTTGAGCATAGCTGTCATTACCTTGTAGTAGTCCAATTATGTTCATTAGATCTTCTATATGTTCTATATGTTCTTGTAGCCAGGCCTGTGTTCTATTTATTTCATACCTGACAGTTTTTGATGTTGCTGCCACGTGTCTGGTCAGCTGATTTCAACAGTTTTTCATCTGTCTTCGTGCTTCGCAGCAGGCGAGGCTGTCAGGTATGGAATAACACACTGGTCTGGCTCCAAGAACATCACCTGTCATTACCATTAGCTGTAGTGATTTCAAGGTTTGTTTGTGTTCCATTTCCAAAAGTATATATTTTTGAAGGTGAACTCCAGCACCTGATGCAGACCTTGTTTGGCCTTGTGCTGTCTGAGCCAGACATGGTCCTTTGTTTCTCTCCTCATTGTAGGCAGTAGTTGTTTTGTCCCCAACAGGGATTTGAACTCAGACTGCCTGTGTGCAAGTCAGGTGATTTACCAGTTGAGCTAAGTAGCTGCTGATTGTAATTGATCCCAGGAAAACCATCAGATTATTTTTACTACTAATATACTACTAAAATATGTTTCGCAAAAAGGTCCGGGTTCGATTCCCACCTAGACTGGGGCCTTTCTGTGTGGAGTTTGCATGTTCTCCCTGTGCAAAGGTTTCCTCTACCACTATAAACATGTACAATAGGCCAGGATGAATATATAGAAATAGAGAGAGGGATATATATATATAGAAATTCCAAACGGTACTAATTTTTTCCTAAATGCATGAACTGACAAACATGCAGAGGTGCGATCTCCGTCACTTTGTATCCTATCCTTCACTGTGTTTTTGAGCATGATTATGATCCTTATCTGGGGGAATGTAATCAAGTGCTCTCAACTTGGATATTTAATGGTGTCAGAGGAATTCATGCTTCTAAGGCTCCAACTCTATTATTACAGTCACTATTAAACTAGGAATAGATCATTTCTTTTTCACATAATTCCGAGTGGCAAGAGGAAAAGAACATTGTGGGATGTAACCTGATGCTTATACAAAATAGGGCCTATTTAAATTCAGCCGATAAAAAGACTTTTATCTAGGTCACCATGAAAACTCTGTTTGTGCCAGCGACTTACATCCTCTATGAGGCGAAAGAAGAACAAATAACACAGGCTGAATTGAAGTACATGTAATTAGAGCGTTCAGGACTGATCTGAATGTGTCATATTTTGATTGTTTTTCTGATGCCAGACAGTGTCTGGATCCAACAACACCAGGGGCACCTCAGTCGCTTCATCACTCGCTCTTTCCTGGAGCAGATTCTGAGCCACCTGAAGAGATCAAATGTGTTGAGTTCTTGTGAGGAGACCAGGATACAGAGAGCAGGCCAGCTGCACGATCAGGTGTCCATGCTGACAGCCATTGTCTCTGGGAAGGATTGTCCTGCTTCTAATGTTCTGCGCCTCTTTGTGGAGAAGTCCGAATCGAAGGTGGCACAGCTCATCATCACTCACGGTAAGGGGCTGAGGTCGTGAGGTCAGGCTTGACTACTGAAAAATGTGACTCTCCCACAGTATACCTACATACATTATTCTCTTCATTAAACACTGAAACAATTACCATAAAACCATTCCAAATATAATCAATTTACAGATATTTGTAGGCCCTGTGATGATCTCGCTCCACTTTTTTTCCGGATTTTTTTTTCATCCAATGAAATAATATAGCTTATGCATTCGTATATTTTTTTCTACTTTAAACACTTCTTTTACTACTTCTTAAAACATACATACAAAATATTTGAATGATTAGCCCATCACAGGTCCTAAAAACAATATTAAATTAAAGACCTTTGCATACAGTTAGGCCAATAAAGGGTTAAAACAATATGTATGTATATATGTATATATATATATATATATATATATATATATATATATATATATATATATATATATATATATACAATAAACAATCTCAAGGCTGTATTTCTTTATAATAAGATAAATGGAAGGTGAGTCATCAAAGGAGGAAAAATATGAAAGTAATGGGATTTTTGAGCTTGAAATGTATCCAGTGACTAACACAACATTTGGGTCGAGGAGAAAGATAAGAGAAAGAAGAGAAAGGATGAAATAACTGTAATGTTTTGTTCAGATGAGTCTATAAATGGGAGAATTACAAAGCCCCAAATGAGAGCCTGTTGTATGTTACTTACAGATGGTGTGGTGCAGGAGCATAAGGCGGCACTGCAGAGGCGCTATGAGGAGCATAGAGACAAAGTGAACATGTCTTCCTGGTCTCTTCTGCTGGTGGAGAGTCTGTCTGACCTACAGCAGAAGGAGCATGACTTGATGCAGGTGGAGGCCACACGAGGAGCTCAGAGGACTCCTCTGAGAGAGCTGAACCTCACAGCTCTGTTAGATCCGCTGACCCGTGTCAGTGTGTCCCCCCGAGTCTCACTCACAGTGGGGGTCGCTGGAGTCGGAAAGACTACCTGGGTCAGACATTTCATCAAACTGTGGAGACTAGGCACTGTTTGTCCTGACATAAGCTTTGTGCTGCCTTTTTCCTTCTGTGAGCTGAATTCACTGGAGAAGCTGTCCGCTGAGAAGCTGCTGAAGCTTGCCTATCCTCATCTGACTGACCCCAGCCTGGTGCTGAGTCGCCACTGTAGGACCCTCCTGATACTGGACGGCTTGGACCAGTTCAGATATACATTGAATTTCTCTGAGGTAGCTCCCTGTGATGACCCAAAGAAAGAGGTGTCTGTGGAAGAGTTAATTACAAACATCATCCGGGGAAACCTGCTCCCTCATGTAGCGGTGTGGGTGACTTCAAGGCCTGGGGTGGCATCACTCATCCCTGGAGGATTAGTCGACCGGGTGACTGAAATCCCAGGCTTCAGTCAAAAGGACGTTCAATTATTTTTAAACCACTTCTTCTCTGAAAATGACTACGGCGGTCAAATCTGGGCCCACTTAGAGGCTCATGAGACCCTAATGGTTCTATGCTACATTCCAGCCATTTGCTGGGTTGTTGCTGATACTCTAATGTTTTTAATACAGAGTGGTGCTCCACAAAATCTCCCGCGTACCTGTACAGAGCTGTATGCCCAGTTCTGCCTAATGAAGGCAGAGGTGGGAGAGCCACGAGGCAGAGAGCCTGTGAAGTCTGAGCTTCTCCATGTGAGTAATCGCAAACTGTTGGGGGGCCTGGGACGGCTGGCCTTTTATTCCCTCATCAGGCGCAAATACACTTTCAGCGAGCAGGATCTGAGAGCCTACGGCATAGACCCGGTTTTACTACAGTGCAGTCTTGGCACCGGAGTTCTTGTCATGGAGGTGTCGATCTTAAGCACTGTGTACCGTTTCATACATTTAAGCTTACAGGAATTTTTTTCAGCTACATTCTACCATGTTTGCTCAAAGAGGGCCATTTTTGACTTGTTCTCTGAAAGTACCATGACGTGGCCAAAGATTGGCTTTCAGAACCACTTCAAAAATGCTTTTCAGCATTCACAGCAAGCTGCAAATGGCCACTATGATGTGTTTGTCCGCTTTCTCACTGGACTCCTCAACCCTCTGGCTTTGAAACCGCTCTCCGCTCTCCTGACTCTTGGAAACAATGATGGCAGTCAGAAGGCCTGGGCAGCCGGGTTCTTGCATAGTTCATTGTCCAGTGGAAGCCCTGAGGTTTCTCTGCGTTCAGTAAATCTGGTTTACTGTCTGCATGAGCTCCAGCACATGGAGCTGCTGAGGGGAGTGGAGGAGGACCTCCGCCTGGGCACTCTGATGGGGAAGTTGTCCCGGGCTCACTGTGTGGTGCTGGGTTATTTACTGCACGTGTCTCCAGAATGTAGCGAACAGACCAACCTGACGAACTGTCTGACCTACAGCACAGTCAAGTGTCTGCTCCCTCAGCTCCTCTACTGCAGCCATCTGAGGTAAAGACCTTTCAGACCAACGTAGTCTGTCTATGCAGCCTTCATCATTAATTAATTATTGTTCCTACAGGCTAGAGAATAATCATTTTAAAGATGATGTTATGGATTTATTGGGCAGTCTCTTGAGCGCCAAAGACTGTCACATAAGGAAAATTAGGTAAGTCACTCACATGGTCAGACATGACTTGAAGAATAGCACTTTCATCAACTGATGCAATAGTGAGAATGGCATGTGATATGAATGTGATTCTCTGTGTTATTTGTATTCATTCTTTTAGCTTGGCTGAAAACTCCATCAGCAGCAAAGGAGCCAAGTCCCTCAGTCGTGCACTTTTGGTTAACCGGACACTAACGTCTCTCAAGTAAGCTGTGCTCACTATAGCAAACATTAGAGTAATTAGAGTGTATATGTTAACGTTTGTCTGACCTCTAGTCTTAGAAGCAATAACATTGGCTCTAAAGGTGCGAGGTTGCTGGCTGAAGCACTGAAAAGGAACCAAGCCCTGGTGTCAGTCAAGTGAGTGAAAAAGCTGTGACAGTGAGTTCTCTGCCTACAATTCACTTCTTCGTGCGTTGTAAAGTGGTCCATTTTCCTGCTCCTAGCCTCCAGAATAATGCCATTGAAGTGGAAGGTGCTCGGGCACTTGCTGAAGTATTGCAAAGCAATCGCAAATTGCTCTCTCTCAAGTGGGTAACAGTTAAGGTTTATAAAAGGACACTAAAAGCTTTCATAAAAGTGCATTATTAATTTCACAGTCTGCGGAAGAACATGATTGGAGTTGATGGGGTTAAAAAGATCGCAGAGGCATTGAAGACAAACCAGACTCTCAAAAAGCTAATGTAATTCAAAAGAACATTTAATGTAGTCATACAGTCACTTAATAGACCCTTTCTGACTCTCTGTTGCTTAGTCTTTGTAGTAATCATCTTGGAGATAAAGGAACAATAGCTCTGGCAGAGGCATTGACCATCAACCACAGTCTACTCGTTTTACAGTAAGTGTCCTGCCTACGGTGTTGTTTTGTAATCCAATACAGCATGTTGTGTGAGGGGAATTATTGCTTAAGTTCAGCTCAGAATAGAAAAGCAAACAGTACTGCATATCCACTATCATTACACATGGTATGAAACTCTGTTAAGTTCTTTCTTAGACTTAAACTATACCCAGAACATTTTATCAAAGATGTGCAGGCTTTTTCACGGTTCAAAGTTTTAGCCTACTGCTGTAAGCTAAAGCATCTCAGTGTCTCCCTCAGACTTCAGAGCAACTCGATAAGCAACAAAGGGATGACTGCTTTAACTGAAGCGTTGCGACTGAACCGTGGCCTTGTGTCTTTAAAGTGAGTCCTGAATCCTGGTTACTTTATGAAGAACATCAGTCTTCTGTCGTTCATGTCTGTTAGTTCTTTGTCACCATGTTTCTCCAGTTTGAGAGAGAACTCGATCGGTGTGGCAGGAGCAAAGGACATTGCCAAGGCGCTTCATGAGAACTGCACTCTCCAGGACCTTGAGTGAGTTTTATATCAGACTTGTGCATTATGTTTAAAAAGAGCTGCACAGAAAAGACATTTCCCTTTCATGTTGTGTGTCATGATGATGTTAAATAATAAGATCCCTCATCTTATTGAAGAGGGATTATTGATCGTAGCTCTATCACCTTGGCAATTTGCAGATGACACGGATTTATCAATACTCAGCCTCTGCAAGGACCACGGTATTCTCTGACATTCTGTCTCCTGTTTATGCCTGTTTGGTTTTTTTAGCCTGACAGCAAACCTGTTGCATGATGAAGGGGTTCAAGCCATTGCGGGTGCAATCAAATTTAATCAAAGCCTTACATCGTTGCAGTGAGTGTTTTCTCTGATACTTGAACACATGCAGATTCTACACGGACTAATATACATGTGTTACACATTCATAACTGATACCTGCATTGTTTGCTGCATAATGTATGGCATGCATTTAGTTGTGCCATTTAGTTGTAATCCGTTGTGCCAGCAACACTCCACTATACACACCTAATGCCTGAAATTAGTTTCTTCAATTACTTGTGATTGACATATTTGGAGTCTAGACACGGACAGCGTTTCAAATTCACACCACGACTTACTGACTACAACAAGAAAGACAAATAATAGGCTCTTTTTACTACATGCACATTATGAAATCAAATTAGGTATCTTAAAAACAGTACACTTATTATTTATACCAAGTACATATTCAGAAAGTTAAAAGCATCAAGAGTCTTGTGTTTCTTATAGCACCTGATGAGCCGCTCAGAGATCAAAGTGTGTTGTGTGCTTTAGTTCAAGGGAAGTTGGGTCAGTTAAGCTGGAGAGCTCAAATTCATGTGAATGTTTCATTTCAGTCTTCAGTGGAACTTCATCAAGTCTCCTGCGTCAAAGGCGCTGGCTCAGGCTCTGCTCTCCAACACCACAATGAAGCTTTTAGAGTAAGGCCACAGCCTTGGCTTATGTCAAGGATTTTCTTCTCTGCTTGCAATGATGTCTCTTTTGTGTTAAGTCTCAGTATATTTTACATATATATGTATTTGTTTCCTTTTATTATAATTATTACTATTATTATTATTCCTTCCTTTCTTTCTGGTTGCACATTAAATCCTGTGTGTTGCGAATTCACAACATGCCACTTCCTGGAAGAATTTAGCATCAGCTTGAAAGCAAAAACACATCCAAGCTGTGAGTGAGAGGCGGGACATGGCCACACTGCAGACCCTGCAGAATATCCTGAAGGACAGTTCCTCTCCTCTGCACAGCTTTATAACTCAGGCCTCCTCCATTGGATACCAGCTCATGCACTGAAGACCATATGCAGCCAAGCGCAACACAAAAAAAAACATGAAATATCTTTTATCCCACAAACTTTAACGTTGTTTTATAAATCTGTTTTATAGATGTTTTTTTGTTTTTTTCTTCTATTGCTGTTTTTCTTCTATTATAATTGACACATTTCAGGCTGAACATTTTGTTCTTTAAAGCTATGTCAACGTTTAATTAACCTAAACCCCTAAATCACTGATAATATATTTTTTATATAATTGGAAATAAATTCAGGCGTCAAGAGGTTAAATAAACCACTTGAAAACCATGGGGTAATATTTTCTTCAGACTCTATTTCTTTTTTATTTGGTCACTTAAAAACAAACAAAAAAATTGAAACAAGCCTTGCAAAAGAAACTGTATTGTCTGCTTTAGCTGCTGCTAACATTTACACAGTCGTGTCAAACTGTCTGTTCTTTTCAACAGTTTACAAGAAAATGCTATTGGAAATGAAGGTATTGTGTCTCTGGCTGAAGCCCTCAAAAGCAATACAAGTCTTCAAACATTATGGTCTGTATGTTGGCACCTTTGGTCTTATCCAAATGAAAAGTTTCCTCAAAGGTTAATTTCCTTCTGTCCTGATGGTTTAGTCTCCAGGGGGTCTCCGCGGGCACGACTGGAGCTGTTGCACTGGCGGAGTCTCTTAAAACCAACCAGACCCTTCAAACACTGGAGTGAGTTTAGACTCGTGTAAGATACAATTAGAAGCCTGTTTTTTTTTTTAAAGCTATCATCTCAAAAACACAAGTTTTCTCTAGTCTTGGTGTAACTGAAATGTGTACAAGAAATAGACACAAAAACACCTTAGTTTTAATGTGACGCCATATCTCCTGAACTGTGCATTAGAAACAGGCAGAAGCCAAAAAGGGGTTGGAGAATGAGATGAAGCTTTAAGAAGCAGATAACTATGTCTCTGCCTTTGTTTTTCAGCTTGCGAGGAAACACTGTAGGAATAGAAGGTGCAAAGGCATTAGCTAATGCTCTGAAAATCAACAGGAGTCTCCAGTTTCTGAAGTGAGTCCAAAATGTTAACCACATTAAATATAGTAGTTTCTAATGTGTGTAAATAGCTTTGGCTCAGTGTGAAGCAGGAAAGGTGAGTGAATGGCCATAGCTTTGTGATAGGGAGGTTCAGCTTCTTCCACTGCCTATTCTGAGGGCTTTGACAAGCAGTGGCATTATTCAAAGACATGAACGTGTTTTAACATTTCTAAAGAATCTAAAAGGTTTCCTAAATTAGCCATAGAATTAGACATTCCCCTGCCTCCTTCTGAGATTTTAAGATCATCAAATTGTAAAACATGAATGGAACAGAAGTCTCCATAGCAGTTCGTACTGGCTATCAGGGCGGTTTGAAGGCTAGATATTGGGCAGTTTTTCATAATAAGATATTTTAAGTAAGAATGATGACATTACTGTATAGTTGATAATGTGAAAACAATGAGGTTAGGAAGGTATATGTATATTTCTATATTATATTATATATAATATATATATATATATATATATATATATATATATATATATATATATATATATATATATATATATATATATATATATATATATACAGTAGCTTTTCTATAAAGCATAATGTAACTAGTATCATTATTGCTTAAATCCTTGAAAAATAAACATATAGAAAGAAAAAGATCATGATCAGAGTTGCCATCTGTATTTCTTTCTCACTCTTCTCACTCTCAGTCTTCAAGAAAACTCACTAGGTATGGATGGAGCCATATTCATAGCTACGGCGTTGAAAGGAAATCACCAGTTGTCCTACATTAAGTGAGACTTATTTTGTTAAAACTGCAGAAATTCCATTAGATAAAATCAAAATACTATAAAAAATGTTTGTTTGTTTTCTAGCTTGCAGGGGAATGGTGTTGGAGAGTCTGGAGCAAAGGTTATATCTGATGCCATTAGATCCAACGCTCCGGGATGTGTGGTGGACATCTGATCAAGGAAAGAGCTGTGTGTGTGTTTTGCCCCAGACAAAGGCCATGCAACAAAAATAACTGTAGATGCTTTCAGCTGCTGCTACTGGCTGTCTTTTAACAGGACTTTTTTGGTTTTTATCAATTTTAACATTTATTCATAAAAATAAAAATCAAATTCACACAATCTGTGATTATATTCTGAAATAATATAAAAGGAAATGCGAGCTACTCTGGAAGTAAAATATTTCGATTTTATATATTTTAAATGTCGAGAGTAGACATGTTTTAGTATTAAACCCAATTTCAATGTGAATATTACAATATTATTATAGCTTTGTGGCAAACACTCTATAAGCTACTTTAAGAGTGAAAGTTAAGAAGTTAACGCTTTTCCCTATCACTAAAGATATGTCAAGGCCAAGGTCAAGGTCAAAGTTTATTTATAAAGCACATTTAAAATACAGTTGACACTGCCCAAAGTGCTGTACATGTTTCAGTACAATATGTACAATAGGTTCCCCTCTGGGGCCAGGACTCCCCTGTAAAAGAGATTCTTATGCTCTGTGGGACTTTTCTGTTTAAATAAAGTTCAAATACAAAATGTTTGTGTAACAGAAATAATCAACAATCAATAATTATCATTATTTTTGTTTCCATATTTTCTTTGCACCTGTTGCACTGAAATGAGTCAGAGCAGATACATAGAGATACTGCTCTAGAACTGCTCTGATGCATGTCAGCATGTGCCGTATCTTAAAGTCTGAACGTTTGCAAAATTGGGATTAGGATTAGAATATTATTCTGAAAATGTATAAGCATTGCCCACATCTACCCACAACTCGCCTGCTTAACAAATGAGCTGCTCAGAGGCCGTTTCTTTTTATATGAACCGAGTAGTGCTCATTTACTTTTGAATGGGTTCTGAGGTATTAGTTCGGTAGTTAGATTAGATAAGGGCGAACGCTTAACAATGGTCTTAAATAATTACAACGGAAATTAAATGGAAAAATGATTAATGATACAAATTATGGAGAAGTCATTGTTCCCAATCTGTTAAAGAAAGAAATTATAAATCCCGCAGCAAAACCCATTTGTGCAATGACACTTCACTGCACGAACACACTGAGATGTTGACCAAGAACCCTGAGACCTTTGTTTGAAGATGAGGCTACTGTGGAGGATCTCAATTGGTGCTATTACAGATGGTACTCTGTAAATTCCAATTACTGTCATTACATGAAACTAAGTGTAATAATTACTGAGAGATCATGAGTATGACGTAATAACCCTCTATGTAAGAAGTACATTTTCAAGAGAAAATTTTGATGCATTACTTAATTAATCACAACCACAGTGTTAATGCTGATGAAGACTTTGAAGAGTGAGCTTTAACAGTTATTTACAAAGATCCCCTTCCTCCTGCTCTTTGTGGAACCTTCTGAGACACTTCAGCTTCATCGGCTCAGCACAGACTAATCCACCTGTTTGGACTGATGTAAACTATAACTGGAGAAATGGAGATTTTCTATCATTAATTTATGTAGCTTTATGTATTCATTCATGTAAGTGAGTGGTTGGTGGTGGTCGGAGGGGTCTACCCCAGGGCAGCTGTGGCTGCAATAGTAGCTTACCACCACCAAGTATGGAGTGAATTAATAATGCAATGTAAAAGCATCTGTGAGTGTCCAGAAAAGTGCTTTGTAAACCAGATGCATTATTATTATTATTATTATTATTATTATTATTATTATTATTATTATTATTATTATTATTATTATTATTATTATTATTATTATTATTATTATTATTATTGTTGTTGTTATTATTAATTGCACCTTAAAATGTAAGTATGTACGCAGCTGTTCATGTACATACGCAGCTGTACATGAAAATTGGCTCTACATCCTCCTCAGTCTCACCGTCTGCACTCCACACCTGCCTGGAGGAGATAAAGGCATGGATGACTAACAACTTCCTCCAGTTGAATAGCAGCAAAACTGAAGCCATCTTGATTGGCACCCGGCACCAAATCCAGTCATCCACCATATCCAATATTCATGTCTCGAGCCAAAACATTCCCCTTTCCTCCTCCGTTACAAACCTAGGGGTCAGATTTGATCCTCATCTTTCATTTGAGAACCATATCCGCCACCTCTGAAAGGGTCCTTCCATCACCTACGGAACATTGCCAAACTCCGCCCCTCCCACTCACAGTCAAACACTGAGAAACCGGTACATGCCTTTGTCTCCTCCAGGCTGGATTACTGCAATGCTCTCCTCGTCGGGATCCCTGGTAAGAGCCTGCTGAAGCTCCAGCACATCCAGAACTGTGCAGCCAGGATCCTGACGAGGAGGCGCAAATATAACCACATCACCCCTGTCCTTCATTGGCTGCCCATCCATAACACAATCCACTATAAAAATCTGCCTCCTCACATGCAGTGTGTCCATGGAACAGCCCCGGTAGACCTCACTAAGCTAGTTACTCCACACACCACCACAAGGCGCCTAGGGTCCACTTTCACCCACACCCTTCACCAGCCCGTGACCAAACTCTCCACAATGGGAGACAGGGCCTTTAAGGCAGTTGCCCCTAGACTCTGGAACGCCCTGCCAGAGTCCCTGAGGGCTCCCCAGAGTGTTGAGACCTTTAAAAAAGGCCTGAAAACACATTTATTTAAAAAGGCCTATTCTGACTAATTTGTTTGTGTGCTTGCTTTGTTTTACTATTTTTTTTTGTTTTTATCTGATTTTATTCATCTGTTGTAGCACTTTGAGGTTCCGTTGAAATGTAAAGTGCAATATGAATAAAATGTATTATTATTATTGTTTTAAGTGTTTTACACTGTTCAATACTCAATAATTGACCATTTTTTACAACATTTATATATGTTGTACTAAATTTGTAAAACCATTAATGGGAATAACAAGTAAACCATAAAGGAAGCAGGAATATTCCAGTAACCATTACTAAACCATTACTACAGGTTGAGACGATATTTAAGTAACAAAAGTAATTGGTACTAGGAATTCCCAGTTGCCAGTACTAACATGTCTAGTAATCAGAACTTGTATCATCAAGTAATGAATACTGTGAAATCCCTCTTAATTATACTACTACTACTAATTATTTATCATGCACACATAACAATCTCTCTTTAAAAGTGTGAAAGATTAAGGAGATTGTTGTGGACTCAGTAGAGCATCCAGCATGCTCCTCAGTTTAAGGGTGCTCCAGGGACTGCACATTACAGGAAATCCATTCAGGTCTACAAACACTGCAAGGAACCGGCCGACTGCAGACCAGTCGCCTTGACCTCCCACCTGATAAAGACCATGGAGTGGCTCATCCTTACCCACCTCTAGTCTGTGGTGAGCTCCACCCTGGACCGTCGGAGTAGAGGACTCTGTCATCTACCTGCTCCAGCGGGCGTTAACGTGCCTTGAGACCGGCGGGAGTGCTGTGAGGTTTCTGAGGGTCGTGTTCTTTGACTTCTCCAGCGCTTTCAACACCATCAGGGCATCTCCCTGCATGGACCTGGATCCATTGATAGATCAACAAAGTCCTCTCATATCTTACATCACCAAGAACAAGAACATAGATCAGCTTATCAGTATTTCCAGCTCATAGTGAGAGCAGATGATTACCAGTGCTTTCCCGTCCATTCAGGACCTTGTAGACTATACTCTGCCCATTGCACCCGCAAAGCCCACAGTAACCGGCCGACTGAAAGATAACTTCATCCACCAGGTTCCCTTCCCTTCCCTTCCCTTCCCTTCCCTTCCCTTCCCTTCCCTTCCCTTCCCTTCCCTTCCCTTCCCTTCCCTTCCCTTCCCTTCCCTTCCCTTCCCTTCCCTTCCCTTCCCTTCCCTTCCCTTCCCTTCCCTTCCCTTCCCTTCCCTTCCCTTCCCTTCCCTTCCCTTCCCTTCCCTTCCCTTCCCTTCCCTTCCCTTCCCTTCCCTTCCCTTCCCTTCCCTTCCCTTCCCTTCCCTTCCCTTCCCTTCCCTTCCCTTCCCTTCCCTTCCCTTCCCTTCCCTTCCCTTCCCTTCCCTTCCCTTCCCTTCCCTTCCCTTCCCTTCCCTTCCCTTCCCTTCCCTTCCCTTCCCTTCCCTTCCCTTCCCTTCCCTTCCCTTCCCTTCCCTTCCCTTCCCTTCCCTTCCCTTCCCTTCCCTTCCCTTCCCTTCCCTTCCCTTCCCTTCCCTTCCCTTCCCTTCCCTTCCCTTCCCTTCCCTTCCCTTCCCTTCCCTTCCCTTCCCTTCCCTTCCCTTTGCCTTCAGGTGCAAAAACACAGCACCTCCCCAGTCCCCCACCACCATTATCATAACTGTTTCCTGAAGAGCACCTGTACATGTGGGCTGGCACCTTTGGGACCCTTAGCAGCTTTCACGTTTTCTTTTTGTCTTATTCCAAATATTGTTATCCTCAATGAACGGTAAAAAACCTACAGAAATATGTTTAGCTTGATTGATTTATTGATTGATAACTCAGCACTCAAATCCAGGCCTTGTTTGTTAAAATTATTTGCATCACAATAGCTATTGAATAATTCAGCCGAGGCAGCATTTTCCTCAGTACAGAGAAAAACAAAATCGTTCTCATGGCATTTCTTGCTACCTTGCATTTTCATGTGATTCCCTGACATTCAACTTGAAATCTGTATAACTTTTATTAATTCATACTTTCACATTTATGCCTATATATTTATGAACTTTATTATATAAGACATTACCCATGATCACAACCAGGCCTTAATTCAGATCTTCTTTTGATCCCACCATGCCTTCAATAAACCATAACTAAATGGCAATATTTAGAAGTAGTAGTAGTAGTAGTAGTAGTAGTAGTAGTAGTAGTAGTAGTAGTAGTAGTTGTAGTAGTAGTAGTAATAGAAAAATGTCTGCATAAGGTTTCAGTCGTGTAGGAATTGTCCATTCCCGTCAAAGGTTTTTGAGTCAACTGCAGAGGACAGATGATGATGCAAGAACTTTTATTTAGTATTGAAAAATGTCATTGCTCTACATTGGGGACCTTTTGAGTGGGATGGACAAAAATCGAAGATGTTTATATCAAAGCCTAAAGGTATATGGCCTCATTCTATGCTTTCCCCCCCAAACAGCATTTTTCTTAGACAGGTATATAGGCTAGACATTATGCTTTCACACAAGATGAGCTTGCAGTAGAGCCGTTGCTCCACCAGCCAAGGAATTCATTTTTGATAAGCCTATACCTCCAGGGATCATGTGCAAAGAGTGGATTAACTTTGCTTTAACAGTTTCCTGCAGTCGTCTGTAGCCTACATCCAAGCACCAGCAGAATATCTGAAATTTCCATCGCAACACCATTAGAGCATGAACGTATAAGCCTACTGTCCTAACCCTAACCCTACTGGCGGAGGGATCCAGCCATGGACGTGTGTGGCTGGAGAGCGAAAGGAGCTTTGAAGCTCCTTTTTGAAGCTTTCCACAAGACACTTATTTATTTTGCATGTAAAATAAGTTTGCCAGCATTGGTCTACCAGAGCACACGGCCAAAGAGTGTCCTTGACCATGGGAAATTAAAGAGGCGCCCCCTTGTGGCGTTATACCACAACGACATAGTAATTAATAACAGTGACAAGTGCCTGTTACAAGTTGTTGAACACAAATAGATGTAGGCCTGATAAAGAAGTGGATAACTGAATTACGCAAAAATACAAAACAGCCTTTAAATGCACGTGGGGAGCAAACAGACTATCCTAATAACCGATGTAAATAAGAGAAGTGTCCAACTAAGGTACATATTAAATAATATCCTCATTAAATTGGCGCAAAGAAGGACCGCCTCTGTCTCCATGGAAATGATAACCTACACATTTCCGTGTATCTGAACTTGTCATTTCTGAAGCAGACTCATGCGAGTCGGACCACAGACGCGTGGGGGCTTGTTTCTGCTTTTGGATTTGCAGTTTTCCAACTCATTCCTTGAAGGTTTTAGTGGCTATTAGAAATCGTAATTCCTGCCAATACACATGTTTTCCGTGCCTTTGTAGTCAATATAAAGTGACTGTGAGGACAAATTGTTTTCAGAAGCAGTCAGGAGCAACAGCGTCCACAGGTGAGTACCCGATACATTTTGATATTATTTTACCATAAATGAAGAATATAGGCCTTGTTGACCTCATGGATGACTGATGACAATCATTTTGAAGACGTTGTAAACTTGGCATTTTTATATCGCATGCGTAGATTGTTTGTGCTCTGCTTGCCATTTGACTGTTGTTTTGAGTGTTGATTTATGGAGATTATTTTATGAACTGTTATTTAAAAAAAAATCTCAGAGAATAATGGTTTTACGATGATGTGTAGCCTAATCCTGGCCAGCCATATTAACTTCTTTCTCTTTATATTTGAAGAAAGTAGTAGACATGGTAATCCACTGCAGAATAAACAGAGGAGAATATGCTGGCTGTGTGCCCAACTCGCTCGCGCTCTTTGAATGTTCACAAATAAATTTCCGATAAGTGATGTAGCCTATTTATTTATTTATTTATTTATTTATTTATTTATTTATTGTTATTTATTTATTTATTTATTGTTATTTATTTATTTATTTATTGTTATTTATTTATTTATTTATTTATTTATTTGTTTTTATTTCTTTGTTTTTATTTCTTTGTTTTTATTTATTTATTTAGTTATTTAGTTATTTGTTTGTTTGTTTGTTTGTTTGTTTGTGTGTGTGTTTGTTTGTTTTGGCTATTTGTTTATTTTCCATCCATCCATCCATCCATCCATTTTCTTCCGCTTTATCCGGGGCTGGGTCGCGGGGGAAGCAGTCTCAGCAGAGATGCCCAAACTTCCCGGTCCACACACACCTCCTCCAGCTGTTCTGGGGGGACCCCGAGGCGACACCAGGCCAGCTCGGAGACATAGTCCCACCACCGTGTCCTGGGTCTTCCACGAGGCCTTGTCCCACTAGGACATGCCTGGAACACCTCCCGCGGGAGGCGACCAGGAGGCATCCGAAACAGATGCCCGAGCCACCTCAGCTGGCTCCTTTCGACGTGAAGGAGCAGCGACTCTACTCCGAGCTCCTCCCGGGTAACTGAGCTCCTCACCCGATCTCGGAGGGTGCGCCCAGCCACCCTGCGAAGGAAACTCATTTCGGCCGCTTGTATTCGCGATCTTGTCCTTTCGGTCATGACCCAAATCTCATGACCATAGGTGAGGGTGGGAACGTAGATCGATCGGTAAATCGAGAGCTTTGCCTCGACTCAGCTCCCTCTTCACCACGACAGACCGATACAGCGACCGCATCACTGACGCCGCACCGATCCGTCTATCGATCTCACGCTCCATCCGTCCCTCACTCGTGAACAAGACCCCGAGATACTTGAACTCCTCCACTTGAGGCAAGGACTCCCCACCGACCTGAAGAGGGGAAGCCACCTTTTTCCGGTGGAGAACCATGGCCTCGGATTTGGAGGTGCTGATCCTCATCCCGGCCGCTACACACTCGGCTGCAAACCGCCCCAGAGCGCGCTGAAGGTCCTGGTTCGTTGAAGCCATCAGAACAACATCGTCCGCAAACAGCAGAGATGAGATCCTGAGGCTCCCAAACCGGACACCCTCCGGCCCCTGGCTTTTCATTAAAACAATTCATAGGTTTTTGGTATAGGTTATTTATTTACATTGACTTTCTAGTGGATTACTGTGGACCTTGCGCAGCAAATTTGAGAATTCCTTCTTGTTTGATTGAAACTAACTTTAGTTTAGTTTTCTTTGTAACTAATTCAGTTCCAGGTTTTTCTGAAGCTCTTCATAAGAAGGTGTAGTTTCTTCAGTTGCCCCTCTTTTGTAAATCTTAGGGAGCACCTGACCTTTCAAGATCAAATCAGGACTAAACCGGGTCAATTAAGGGCCTAAAATAGTCTACACCCACTTTGGACTAAATTGTGTTTGTCTAAAATAGAAGTAAACCTTGTCTAAACCTGAAAAAAGCTCATCCCACCATTTTGAATTTTTTAAAGCTGGTTTGGTTGGTTTTGCACCACCCTATTCATGCTGCCCATGAGAATTTTCCACCATCTCATGGAGAGCATATTATACATTTTAAGTTATCTGTAGAATTTAAGTCTTATTAAATGTCTGTATGTTGTGTGGCTAACTTCTGCTGCCAATCAACATCCATAGTATGTGGCAATTCTTCCTTATCGTTCGCCCTCAACTCGTACAGGCTTTCTCTCTTCCCTTTATTTTGCCAGAAGCTATAAGCAAAATGCCATCCATCAAGTGTATAGGCTGTAGGCCTGATTTAAATTAGTGTTTGACTGCAAGTCTCCAGAGACAGAGCCCTGTAGATTAGGCTAGGACCTGAAATGCTCCTCAAGGTGGCTGCTTGGATTATTGACATACTATCATTTTATGTGATATTGGTATAATTGGGAAAACTCTGGGCTATACATTTACAAACGCACACATAAAACATTTTTGTCAAATCCTAAGGAAATAAGCCATGGGTGTTAAATAACCGATGTGCTCGACTGATCAGAATCAGAAAAAAGGCAAGATATCTTTGAAAAGCTCTACATAATGTTCTGTGTGGGAAATTATAAGGATTGATAGGGTACGTCTCTCTAATGTGAAACCTTTTGGAGGACTGTTATTGTTGTTCTTTGAAAGATAGTCTACTTGCAATTACGCAGTTACACCCAAACAAATTTGATACAGTGGCATCACCCAATAATTTCAGCTTTATAACTGAGTGTATTGAAGTTCTTAGACCTAACTGAAGCGTAATCAGGAGGGAAATACTGTATATTCATCTTTTGCAGGAGGAAGATTTGAACACGTGTTGGATGATGATGGAGATTACTCAGGATATAACAGCCTATCTCTGTGTGCTGTTCCTACAGCTTTCAAAGGTCAGTCAACTTAGCTATTGAACAGGAAAAACATACAGTAAGATAACGTGGGGGGGGGGGGGGGGGGGGGGAAACATTTTTGGAAAGGCAGACGATTGCAGTAATTCTGGTTTGAGAACATTGATCCTGATCCACCCAGTGATGTCCACAGAAACAAACATTCATCCTCAACAAAAATGTTCCCTTTTTATGCTACCTTTATGGCCAAGTGCCGTGCTCAAATTGTTATAATATAGCTTTTTATTTTCATCTTATCTCAAGATGCTGTCCACTTTTTTGTTGCCATTAAGTACTCTATGCTGGCGGTCTTACATTATCCGAAAATGTATTTGAATTGATGTTGAATCGACTGTTGTGTGTTTTTGTAAACCTTCCTTTATTCTCTCCAGTTTGAAATAGCCAATGGTAAAGTCCTGGAGGCGACGTACCAGAAGTGGCTCCAGTATAAAGATGACTGTGTCAAAATGATCGAGAGCGAAGAGGTTGCTCAAGGTACATTTCTTGAATGTCATATGGGAGACTGTGACGATATCATGAATGGTGTGCATTACATCTGTTTGTTTTGTCAAGGGGGCTTATTCTGCAACAGGACGTTTGATGGGTATGCCTGCTGGCCAGACACACCCTCTGATACCATGGTCAACATCTCCTGTCCATTCTACCTTCCTTGGTTTAACAAAGGTACTGCAGGACACAAATTGTACCGCATATGGATCATAAGCCTGCAGAATATTGGATCTCTAATCAGTTTTTCAGTATTCATAGCCTCAGTCTGTTTCGATTGTTTTCCGATCAATTTCAGCATCATGACATTTCTAGAGACTCCCCGAGCCTATTCCAAGTTGGAATCAGATTGTAACTTGATCTCATACCCTTTTTCATTTGACTTTATGCAACTTTAATATGGTGTTTTTCAGCAGCGTATTACTAAAGGCAAAGAGAGATTGTTTTGGGAGGAGTTTTTACCAAAGGTTTAAAGGTGTGAGCAAAAAAATGATTGTTGTTTTAATGAATTCGAGACATCGATATAATAATGTGCATACAGAATTTAATTAACTTCAACCTGTAGTCATATTTTGTTCCATCTATTGTGAAGTGCTGTCTGTCACTACTTTTCTTTCCCCTGCCTTTGGATAGAGAAATAAGTGTATTAATCTGAATTTATTTATTTATGACCTTCTGTTTGTTCGTACACCTCTTTCCTTTTGCTACCCACTACAGTGGGTTGAAGTTTTGTGTTTCCTACTATAAAGTTGTCTTCTTATTTGCCTTCTGGTGCAGGTACTGAAGCTGTATTTCTAATGTTTGTATGGCCTCCGTGCCTTTTCTCATTAGGAGCCTTGTCTATTTATAGTTTCTATCTTGTGGTCTGATCCAAGTAAATGTCTTTGCCCCCCTGCAGTGTCCCAAGGAGTTGTGCGTCGGCGCTGTGACTCTAATAGCTTCTGGGAGAGAGATGACAATGGAGTTGTGTGGAGAGACAAGAGCCAGTGTGAGGAGGAAATAGAGGTTACTGCTCAAGAGGTAGGGTCCCTAACATGACCTGCCGCTGACAAATCTCCTTTTCTCCTTTCTCACTACCTGCAGCCAGTATATCAACACATGACCACACTCATGCACAGTTCTTGATTTATAGAGACGCAGGGCCCAATCTTGTGTTTCTAAGCGCTGACTGTAGTGTAACTTTATGTGACTTTTTGTGTACACTGTGAGATCTTGCAGATCCAGACCTAGCATCGTAAGTAGGCAGGACAGTCTGTCCTGGCCCATGGCCATTTTTGTTCTAAAACAAAAAACTTACTCTATCTCATTGCACAGATTTACTTGCTATGCTTCTTTTGCGTCATTAACAGACATATAGGTTTCTTTGTTATTACCACATTTTGTATTTAGATTTTTGTTCAGGACGAACTACTTTATTTATTTTTTACTTTACTTTGCCAAACTATCTTTTCTTTTCTTTTACAGTTGTGGGTCAATCAACTCATGCTGAACTTCAGGAAGGTGTACACAATTGGACATTCATTATCGCTTTTCACGCTTACCTTGGCACTTATTATCCTTTTAAGCTTTAGGTAACAGACCGACTGTGCATATTGCAGTTTATGCTGTATTTGTAATTGGGTTACAAAGTAAAGGTTATGATTTTTGACAGAAAACTGCACTGCACAAGGAACTATATCCACGCCAACCTTTTCATGTCCTTCATCCTGAGAGGTGTGTCTATCATAGTCAAAGACAAGATGGTGGAGAGACACTGGGGACGAGAAATTGTGAAGCAGTCAGACGTTAGTGAAATGTTGAGCCATCGGGTAAGTAGTCTTTAGTGTTGCCAGGAAGAAAATAACGCATCATGTGAATTAGACTGAATAACTCCAAGAGCCAGATGGTAGAAACAGATGGTAGTAACATGGTAGTTCGAGTGTGCGACTCTTTTTATCCTTACAAAATAACTTTTTCTAACTTTTATGGCAAATACAGTATAACATAGAAAAATAAATGATAAATGATACTGGACAGTGCTTTGGTTTACATCCTTATTTGGAGTCAGCTCTGTTTTTTGGTGTTTTTTGATATCTTATTGTCCTCGTGTTAGAGCAATGTCAGCAATCATGGCTCATTTACCACGGGGGCGGATCCTTTCCTGATTTCATGGCAGAATTGATGGCTGACAAACATAATTATTCTGCATATTCGACACCTCCTGAACATGATTCTCTCTATTTCTCATAGGCTGCTATCGGCTGCAGGATTGCCCAGGTCATGATGCAGTACTGCGTGTTAGCCAATTACCACTGGTTCTTTGGAGAGGCTCTATACTTATATTCAGTGCTCATCACCTCAGTATTTAGTGATAATAACAAATATTACCACTACATCTGTTTGGGATGGGGTAAGTCCAAACCCTGCCATTTCCTTTTACAATGTTCTTTTCAGCTTTTGCTATTTCCTGTACAGGTCATAATCGAGAATGCAATGTACTGAGTTCAATTCTTTTTTTTTCAGGAACCCCGCTGCTGTTTGTGATTCCTTGGAGTGTGATGAAGCTATTAAAAGAAAACAAAGAGTAATTTACATAATATTAGATCGTACACGGACTGCAGGGACCAACATTGTAAAATCAAAAATAACATGCTGTTTTCCAATAGGTGTTGGGCATTTAATGATAACATGAACTATTGGTGGATAATTCGATTTCCTATTCTTTTTGCTTCACTGGTAAGCTGATATGTTCGCGCCTATACTCTCTAAGGGCTGCTTTTACAATTTCACTTTGACTAGTCTTCATTCATGGCCTCCTTAAAAGTTTTTTTCGTTGTAATTATTTCTTTATCAACCTCTACCGTTTTGTTTCCCAACAGATTAACTTCATCATTTTTCTGAAAGTCATCAAAGTCATTTTTTCAAAGCTCAGAGCCAGCAGTCAAAGAGGCTATCCTTGTTATAAGCTGAGGTGGGTCAAAATGAAGTGGTCTTGTTTCCCTCTTTTTAGAGATGGTAAATTATGTTTTTTCATATTTGTCCTGTCAGGCTGGCCAAGGCAACGCTCACCCTGATCCCTCTGTTTGGTATCCATGAACTGATATTCATCTTTGCCACCGATGAGCAGACAACAGGAGTGCTGCGCTACATTAAGCTCTTCTTTACACTTTTTCTCAATTCATTTCAGGTAAACTCAAATAATGCCATAATTGATCCATACAAAACATATTGCAAGTAATTTCCTCTCTTGTTTCTTCATAGGGATTCATTGTGGCTGTGTTGTACTGTTATGCTAATAAAGAGGTTTGTATCTTTCATTAAATTACTCACTGCAGTAGAAATAAATTGATAATTACAAGATTTGATATAAAAAAAAATACATTTGAAATTTTCAATTTGCCCCTTAACCAGTTATAGTTTGAGCACTGTGGCTTAGTTTGTGTGGCAAGGCATAAAATGGTCACAAGATAAGCAGCCAAGAAATCTGAAAGTGACTTCTCCCCGTCGCACAGGTACAAGCAGAGTTGAAGAGAAAGCTACAGAGTTGGAGAGCAGAGGCTCCAGTGGTGTGCTGTCGACAGTGACTAGCAGTGGCTGACTCTCGAGTAGAAACATTTTCTATTGCCACGGTGCCTGAAGGCAACAGGTTCTCACTGCCTGAAAGGTCACCAACTCCAGACAGTTTACAGTCATTAAGGTGTCAGAGTCAGCCACTCACCCCACAACTACACACTTCTCTGCAAAATTGTGCATCAGGCTCAGTGAAAACTGACAGTATAGATCACAATGCTGAACTTCAGACTAACATAGAGCAACCGGTGGCTATGCAGGTAGCCTTTCTCATACACCTCCGGGACCCTGTGGAGGAACTGCCTCATATTGTAAATTCAGATGTAGGGTGAATACATGGAGCCATTTCATTGTAACGTACTATGTGTATTCAAGTTTATAATTATGTTGTCAATAAGCTACTGTGCCAATTGTTCCAATGATGTGAATATGTGTTCAAGTAAGCTAATTTTATACATTAAAGACACATTTTAATGAAAATATCCTGATCAAAGGTTGTCATTTATTTCATAAATTAAAGGCCTGACCACATGAAAATAAGATGGAACAAGGGCTATAATTTATTGGTATTAGAACTGCCAGTCAATGTCAATGGCCAAAGAATAGAATAGAAGCTTGTCGACCATGCACAATGATGGCCTTTGGCTTGCTCACACATTCATTCAAGTACATTTGCCCAGCAAATATAATAAATATATAATACATTGAAGTTCATTATAAAATCAGTTCATTTTATAATGAAGGGCACAAAGGAATTCATGTACACATATTTCTTGGCACAAGGAAGTCTGTATCTCTGCCGTATTGAAAGAAGCTCGAAGTGGTGGGACAGTGGCTGGCTATTGGCATCTATGATCTTAGGACTGTGATGATGCACTCAGAGATGAAGAGAAGACGAAGAGATGAAAATCAAAGATTTACTCATGTCTCAAGACAGAATTTGGTGAAACACACTATACACACTCCTTTTGCTACATTGTACCTGACAAATTTTGTACAATACCATGTGCTACGTAACAATCTGTGATAACTTGTACCTATGTGGTACATAATGTGTTTGGAGGCACATAATGTAACAAGACCAAAGACCCTTATCCTAAGCGTTACTACTAATAGACAATATTTCATTGCATGTACCACATATGTAAAAGTTATTACAGATTGTAACATAGCGTGTTACATTGTACTAAATTTGGTCGGTACAATGTATAAAGGGTAGTTTAAAACAAAGTGTTACCACACAGACTGTAGTACATATCGGCTCAGAACAAATAACAACATGGATGAAAAAGTTTGGGTCAACCTCACAGCAAGAAGGTCCTGGGTTTGATAACTCGAAAATGTAGGCCTTTCTGTGTGGAGTTTGCATGTTCTCTCCATGCATGAATCTGGGTGCTCCAGGTTCCCACATCAACCCAAAACTGCTATGCATAGTGCATGACGGTTAATCCTCCAGCCAGGTGATTCTCACCATGAGACCTCTAAATCTGGAGATCAGGGATATTTGGGTGCTGCTCTGCAGCTGTCCACATCTCTACAGGATGCCCCAGTGGCATATGGGTCAAAAAGGGCAACTAATCCTAATGTATTCAACTTAAAATGATTTTTTCTGTGTAAGTTCTCAGGTGCACATGAGTTGTCTATCCTAGATGAGTTATCAAATAATTTTCTTAATTTGGCCTATATTATCAAATAATAGCTTTTTAACTGTCATTTTTATTGCCATGGGCAGTCAAGATGTTCACAAATTAGAAATTTTCTTTGATAGACTTGTGCAATCTGAAACAAAGATTAGCATGTTTCAAAAATAAAGAGAAATCAAATCTATGAAAATGTTCACTGTGTTATGTTTTGTCGTACCATTGATGTTGCAAGTACTTTACCTAAGTACTTTTAATTTTACTTGAGTAATTATTTGGGTCACCGCTTTTTACTTGGACCAACCTGAGTGAATCATTTTCAAGTAACATCACACATATTTTTGGCTTTGTCAGATATATCTGGTAGGAACTCCATTACCCAGCAACCCTTGCGAAAGAGCCACCCACCCAAACTACGAGCGTCAGTGCTGTCGTGACAACGGCGGTGGCTGAAGCGGGAAGAGGGATTTGTATTGTTGTGAATGGGATTGGTCTTGTCAAAGTGCCATTTATGGTTGTTTGGGGGTAGTTGAAGTCAGGATATCATTCTTCATATATCTACCATGAATCAGTGTGATGGAAGCGCGATAATGTCTTATTACATGCGCAATGCATGCTAGCTAACAGTAGTACAGCAGCGCTATCACCTCTGAAGTCTGGGACATCAACAGGTGGATATTCCCATCCACTCACAATGGCGTCCAAAGGTAAGGTTTCCTTATAAACATTGATTTGACAATAAATGAAAAACGCTGGTTATTGAGATCTTCCTCATGTTTTGCTTTGCAGGTTGGCAGCATCCTTATGTCAACATTTTTAAACATTTTAAAGTTGAAGAGTGGAAGAAAGCTACGAAAGAGGGTGAAGTCACCACATCCATGGTAGAAATCAGCTGTTTTAAGTGTGTTTCAAATGTATTTAAGATGTATATTGATTTATTTTCTTTCATCTCAGGATAAAACTCTGAGATGCCCAGTCTTCAGGATCAAGGGTCCTATTCCTGCTAACAGCTACATCCTTTTACCCAAAAGCAGTAGCCAGAGTCTGGGGTTAACTGGAAAATACTTATACTTGCTTTTTCGACCTACCCCATCGAAGTATTTTGTGGTTCACATAGATGTTGCTGCAGAGGTATCTACCTTCCTTTGGTTGCCTTTATTAGAAGTAGTGCATTGAAAAGTTGCAAGATAAACTTTTGCTGGCTGAAAAGAAGAAAAAAAATATTGTAAAGCATCTATGCACAGATATAAGGGCAGACCTTCTTTTTTCTTTATTTAAATTAGCTTGAAGGTGTATCATTCATTGTGTTGCACATCATTTGAACGTGAATATTCTTTCCTGTAGGAGGGCCAGGTTGTGCGGATTACATTTTCAAACATGTTCAAAGAGTTCAAGTCAACGGCTACGTGGCTTCAGTTTCCGTTCCTCTGTGGAGCAGCCAAGGATTCTGTATATGAAAACACCGCTAAAGCCGCCAGACATGGTAATACTAAAAACGTACTCCATAACAACAAATGCTGGGTGAATGATTTTGAATCTATTTCTTGTTCTTTGAGGCTTGATCGGTCCTGCGCCGTCCACAGTGCGTTGGACTTGTCTCATGCTGGACCTGCAATCCATACTTTCTATATATCTCAGCCGCTGCTACAGTCACCTCAAGGCCATTAAACTTTGTGCAAACATGGCAGTGAAAAACACATTCACCAGTGACCTTCTATTTAATGCCGGTGAGAGTCTGTTTTCATTTCCTTTGATTTCATGTGTTTTGCATCATGTCTAATATATTTGAATTGTGCTGTAATGAATCTTGACTGATGTGTGTGTCTAAAGGTGTGTCTTTCAGTGAAGCCAGGCTCATGGGGTTATCGTCCTCTCGGGGCACAGGTCCTGTTCCCAGGGATATGGCATTTCCTGTAGCCAGAGGAAGTTCCTGGCATGACCTTTATGACTACATAAGGTACCTTTGGGAATATCACTCATCAATGTAATTCTGCTATGTTGTAGGCTTGTATGCACATACATACAGTAATTGTACTGTACTTACACTGTTGCAATGCTATGACATCACGTGCATGCCCTCTTAACACAAAAGGCCCCCACAATTAATTTCCAGTTTAACTACATAGAAAATATATTATCCATTTGATCTTGCGACCCCCTGCTATATACTGCTATGTACTATGCATGCACTTTAGAATAAATTGAGTTGCCGTGTGAATGAAATGCACGGTATGAATAAGTACGCCTTGCCTTGCCATCTGCTCTTTAGAGTCTGACATCACATGAATGCAACCTTTTTTGTCTCCATCCATGTAAGTACTGTCTTTTGAATTTTCTTTGGGAAAAACACAGGTTTCCGTCAGAAGGAACCAAGCTACCCTTTGACTCTATTCAAACACACCATCAAACCCCAGAGCCTAGTGAGTAACTGTTGGATACAGAATGGCTATAATAAGCACTAGTACTTTCTCAAATCTGGCACTTTCACTTATCTTTGTGTAGCTGTAATGGGGAGTCCCATTAAAACAGTGTTTGGCAATTATTCTCTTTTTTGTGCCATTGCAGGTATGATCTCAAGCCCTGCCATAGGAGAAAGACCTCGTTGTGTTTCCGTCAGCAAACCAGTTCAGGATCGTGGTTCTCTCATCCAACAGATAACCACCCCCAAACCAGTAAGAGAAAAACGTAGCCCTTAAGGGCCATGAAAATGTTTATTCTCTGAAAACAAGAACCTTCTTTTGTTCGAATGTCGTTTAGATTCTCTACTTTTATTTTCCCCACGAGCTCTTTCTGTTTGATGATGTTTAGCTATCGATATTTTATCAATTTGATTTTACTCCCCAGCAACCCAGAAGTCAACCTCTCTTGGTCACAGACATTCCCGAGCTCGGTGTGCTGTCCTCTCATCAGGAGGAGAGCTGTCTCCCTCACAGAGATCATCCACATGAAGACGATGTCGTTCACCCAGAATCACACCTCGTCAGGTCAAATTCAAGCGCTCACACTGGAGACGGCATCCACATGTTTGTGCACTCGGGTGACAGCCCCAGAAACCACAGTGAGGGGAGTGACGAGGAGGTAAAGCATTCATTTGATACGATTTCACCAAATAATGGACTATAGTTCATTGTTGTCATGACTTTGTCTGTTTTTTACTTTGACTGTCATGCGTCTTCGATTTGACCAGAATCCTGGGTTTTTGTGTCCGGTAAGTGCATGTCAATGATAAGCACAGCTGTTGCCAAGCATAACATGACGATGATATGTCAGCAGCATGTCCAGCAGCTCCCACTGGTCATGTGTCTGCACAAGGCCAACTGCTGCCACCGTTGTTACCTGGAAACCTGGAGAAATGGCTGTAGTAGAGAGATAACTAAACAATGATTAGACTATACGTAAGAAAAAACACACACAACTATGAAACTACAGAGTATTAAGCAAAGACTCAAAGATTGGGGTAAAATGTGTGTGTCTTGATGACTGATTGACATGCTCAGTCTGAAAAAGATAAAATTGATTTAAATCTATCTGAAAGACAAAGATGATAAAGACTTGTTTTGACCACCGTGTTGACCTGCTTGTCGAGTACAAAAGTTGAGATGAGTTTTTGATTATTTTTTTTTCTGATTTTTGTTTCAGATATCTACAATTAACCATCCCCTACCAAAAGAAAGCAAAAAGCAACAAACTGAGGTAACTAAAAAGGAGGTTCAATTAAAACGGTCATTAATAAACCCAACTGTTTTTATTTGTTATTAGAAGCTGCTTCCTGACCCCATTCTCCAACTCAATTGTATCATCGGTTTTGGAGGTGCAACAAACAAACATGTACGACTGTTTTAGTGTATCAACAGAATGACAAAGAGAGTTTTTGTCATTTGAAATGACTGTCCTTTGATCTTCAGGCACTTTGGACCAAATCTGGTGATGAAGTGGTGTATCCGTGCCATGCTGTCATTGTGTCTATGAATATAAATTCTAAAAAGCAGAGGTTCTTCATAGGTCACACCGACAAGGTTCATAAGAGCATACTCCAGTATTGCCTTGTGCTTCTTTGACAAGGCCGTTTGATCTTTTTCAATAGTTCCAATATTGTATTTCAGAAAATGTTCAATCCTCTCTTGCTTTGTAGGTGTCTGCTCTCGATTTCAATGCCAGCACTACTCTTCTTGCCTCAGCCCAAAGTGGACAGCACAGTGTCATTCACGTATGGGATTACCAAACAGGAAACTGCCTCGCTACAATAAGGAATCACGCTCATTCGTTGTCCTCCCTCAGGTATTCAGTTAAACAGACTTCGACCATAAGCTCTGAATAGTTCATTTTCTAATTGCTCCTGACTTCTTTGTAGCTTCTCATGCAGTGGCGGCATTCTGTGCGGGGTTGGCAAAGACCGTCATTGCAAAACCGTGAGTCATAATTCAATTCAAGACAAGAATTAAAAGATTGTTTCTTACGGCCCATTGATCCTGATAGATTCAGTCGGCGCTGTAGAGTCTTGTAAACCTAACTAGTTCATAATGCAAAGGAGCGGACTCTGTTTTTCCTATTAATCTGTTTAACCCCCTGTAGCTGGTGGTGGTGTGGAGCGCTCTGAACGTGCACAAGGACAGGATTATGAAAGTCTTGGCCAAAGCACACACCGACGTGGACATTCAGGCAATCAAGGTGGCCTTCTTCGATGAAACACGGTACTTGTGCATGATAATTTAATCAATGGCCTTTTTTCTATCATAATTTCAGCAGGGCTTTTTTTCTTTGTAATGTAACAAGGCAGGTTGATAATTCACGAAATATTGTATCTAAAACAACACTATTTGTGCTTTGATTTTGACTTGATTTAACAATACTGGTAGGTAAAAACTTAATAGGTTGATATTTTTATATACACGCTTCACCCAACTATTATGCTCTCATTATACACCGTTATGTAGTGTTATTAGAAGCTGGTCATAATTTATAAGTGAATACGTCTCGAATGCCACATTAGCATAAAGAGAAGAAAATGGCACCTTTGGCAATTACCAGTGACAGTGAGGCAGCTGCGCCCCATGTCAAGGGTCCCCTGTAGAGTCCCTTGGCTTCAAAGGGTAGAAAGACTCCTGCAGCAAGTAGAATTACTCCCTATGCCAATCTTGACTATTGTTTTTTTTTTTTTTCTGTTTTTTCTGTTTTTGTCCTGGGGTTTGATTTAAGAATGGTGTCGTGCGGCCGTGACAATGTGCGTCTTTGGCGAATTCGCAACGGCACTCTGCGCTCTTGTCCTGTCAATCTGGGTGAATACCATTCTCAGGACTTCACAGATGTGGCCTTTGAAGAGGGACTCTCCTCCCACCAGCAAATTGATGATCGAACCCTGTGAGTGAATTACTTAAAGCGTGATACTTCAAGCAAAAACAGGGGGAAAAATGTAATTCAGGCATTTATATTTGTAACACTTGCTGTAGGCGACAGATGCATTGTCTGGCTGGTTTTCTTTCATTTATTGTTTTCAACATACACCTTGTCCTTCCTCAGACATGATGAAGAGCATGTGAAATAAAAGTTGTGCTTGCAGTGTCAACCCTGAGCTTATAAATGTGATGCTGAAACAAAAAAGTACCAGTTGTTGATTTATCTTTCATACCTTTTCCCTGGTCTCAGATACGCCAGCAGTCGGAGTGGCTACATATTTGAGATTGACTACAATAGAGTTGTCATTAAAAACGTGCGAAAATTACTACCTGCACAGACGCAGCATGGAGACCACCGAGAAAAGTGGACCTTCAAAACAGGTGGCTGAGAGCCTGTTGCTTCCATTATCTGAGCTAAAGCATCAGGACTAACGTGTGTGTGTGTGTGTGTGTGTGTGTGACAGGGCCAGGTATAGCCATTAACAGCATTAGTGTGTCCACATCGTTTTGTGCCACGGGTTCAGAAGATGGCTTCCTGCGGCTCTGGCCCCTTGACTTTTCCTCCGTGTTCCTGGAAGCTGGTAAGCAGTGCTGGAAAATAAACTGTAGCTATACTTAAGTCCAGGGGATTGATGTTTGCAATTACCTTTCTGTACGTCTTCGCCTTTTTCAGAGCACGAGGGCCCTGTTAGCTTAGTGTCTGTGTCTTCAGATAGCCACCAGGTTTTGGCAGCTACCTCCAGTGGGATCCTGGGATACTTGGATGTGCGCAGTCGAGATTACAACACGCTAATGAGGTCGCACACGGGCTCCGTTTTAGGCTTCAGTCTGGATGGTGTTCGCAGACATCTGACGTCCGCCTCTTCTGACGGCACCGTGCGCATCTGGAATATGGACTCACTGCACCAGGTAGACCATGGCAGCATTCAAACATTCACTCAGGCAGAATACTCAAGCAGCTTTTTCATTTTGTTCATTCCATGTTTAGCTGTACGATTTTGTGTCTGAGGACTGCCCTTGTTCTGTGGCCTTTCATCCGACCAAGCAGACTTTCTCCTGTGGCTTCAGCTCCGGCGTCATCCGAGTCTTTGACATTACCGACGCAAAGCTCCTCGCTGAACACATGTATGGGTGGAGCTTTTGTGAATGATTACCACATTACTGTACACTATTGATTACATTAAAGGGATATTTCAGGATTTTTGACATAAGGCCTCATTTCCTAGTTATCCAGAGTGTTTTTGATTTCTGGAGATATAAGTATTTTTTTTAATTCTTGCAGTTCTTATATTTGAAGAGTTTAGTGGTGCTAGGCTAGTGCTAGGCTAGTGCATGTCTATAGTAACTAGTAGCCTGCATTAAAAACAGCCTGACCCAAGCACAGTGCACCTGAGGCAAATCACTTATAACACCAGACTACCCATATAAATGTCTGTGTTGACTGAATAATCTTTGAAATATAACCATTTTGCATTTAAAATAACTTATATTTGAGTAGTATTAGCTTCCTGGTTGTAAGCTACGCAGCGGCGGAGTGATCTGCTCGGTTACCGGATCTACAGTAGTTTGTTTACCCGTGGCCGGCATTACTACACGTGGACTTCACAAAGGAGTTTTCTACAAATCAGATACGGCAACGTTTGGAGGACTACCCCATGATTTTGAAGAGGTTTTCAATGCAGGCTACTAGTTACCATAGACATGCGCTAGCCTAGCACTAGCCTAGCACCACTAAACTCTTCAAATATAAGGACTGCATAAATTAAAAATATATATATCTCCAGAAGTCGACAACAACACACTTGATAACTAGGAAATGAGGCCCTATGTCAAAAATCCTGAAATATCCCCTTGAATTAAATGGTTTCTTCTTACGTAGGCATTTTAAAGGTGAAGTCATTGGACTGGTTTTCTCTCCAAGTGGTGAGTTCATGTACAGCGCCAGTTCTGAGGGCTCTCTGGCACAGTACGACGCTGCTGATGAAGACCACTCTGTTATTAGGGTTGTGTGTAAGTATGCGCAGAATTAGAGGAGATTTACTGCAGGATTGTGAATACATTGACAATAGATGAATATCATATTTTTTAATTAAAGTTTACCTTTAATGGCCACAAAAGAAGTTAATGGAATTGAGGTTCATTCATGCAGTCAACTCAAGAGAGGACATTTGTGCCCACTAGGTAACGTGGTCGCTCCTGGCTCTGAGCGCTCTCCCGATGCGTTGACTGTGAGCCGGGACAGCCGATGCTTGGCTTTTATCGGACCCTCGGAGTACATCGTAACTATTGCGGATGCACGGACCTTAGAGGAGGTATTTTGTATTCAAACAGCTGTCCATTTTACCACACACCACTCTCTTATCAGACCTCTGTCCTTCTGTAGTTGCTTCATATCGATGTGAGCATTTTGGATGTGAACAGCACTCGGTTAGACTCGGCACTGAAGGTCTGCTTTGCTTCAGCCTCCACTCAGCAATTGCTGGTCTCCACGTCGGCTAACAAGATCCTCTGGGTTAGCGCTAAAACAGGCCGCGTGCTTCGAGAGGTATGCACTTTACCTGCCATGCTTAACGCAAATCAAAGCTCTTATAGCCTTAGGAGGTGAATGATTTGATCCACAGGAGCTGGCTTACTGAAATAATATAACGATTTTTTCCTTTGTTTCTTTCTACATATAGGTGTTGAAGGTGCATAAGCAGCAATGTTCGTCTCTCGCTGTTAGTGAGAACAATAGGTTTCTTCTCACTGCAGGAAGTAACTCTCTGAAAGTGTGGGATTATAATGTGCAGCTGAAATCACAGGTACAATACTTACTGCTAACTTTTTTGCTCCCACGTATAAACGTGTTTCTCACAGTACATTTTTTCTCAGAGAAAACACATCAGTCCAAAAACTGTATGATATTAAGTGTAGCTCTCTCCCAAGGCACTTCTAGCAGTTGTTTAGAACCACAACTAAAAACTACTCACATATTCTTAAACAAATCATCAATCTTTCTAACGTGTTCAGTTCTCACTCCCCTCTTCAAATAATTTCAGATGTTCATTGGCCACAGTCAGCCTATTTGCCAGGTGGGCTTCACCCCAGACCAGCGCAGTGTTATTTCTGTTGGAGATGCCATTTTCATCTGGAACTTCCTGGCCCAACTCAGTGATGCTTCACATGATAATCGGTACTTGCTTTGGCGTAGTATTACATTACATTTTACACAGTCGTTTCATTGTCTCTTCAGCAGACTGTCACTGTGTGCTCTACTTTCCCAGTTCACCTCTCAGATTGGGCAGTGGCTACACAACCTCAGATCTACCAGGTAATGCAGGGTTTACAGGGGCATTCAAATACATTAAAAGTCAAGTGTATTGTCTCCAAAGCGTGGCCTTAAATGTTTTTAAAAAGCATTAAATTCCAAACTGACATTAAATCTAAATTTTTTGGAAAATGACATGCCTCAACAATTTTTACAAGTTTATCGAAAATACAAAATGACGGTGTAAAACATGTTCAGCTGCAGTTTTGGCTGAAATTTACCACATTTTGCTCACATCTTTCCCATTTTGTCCAATTTGCTTTAATATGACAATTTCCCCTCTTTCCTCTGCTTGATGAAATGTTTGCAAATCTTAAGAAATTAAATATGCCCTAATTTTTTGTATGAGCTAATGTAGTATTTGGTCATTAAAATGACTGACTGCTGCTGCCTGTATGAACCATGCAATGAAAAGAGCACTTAACTTGAATGTTTATGTGTAATCTTTAAAACAGCAGATGCACATGGAGGTCGGCTGTCCAGCAGCATGCCTCGACAAACAGCACCTCTGCCTTCGTCGCCTCCTCTGCAACTGGATCACGGTGGTATGAATGACTTAAAATCTTACCTGTTCACATTATTCTTCAGTCCCTTGCCGTGATTTAAACATGTACATTTGTGTCTTAAATGTCTTAAATGTATTCCATATCTTTAGAAATACAGTCAGCTGTCATGTTTTTCTCACTTCTCTCCCACCTCCAGATATGGATTCTCAGAAAAACAGTCCAAACATAATCACTCAGACAAAGCCATCCTTTCTTAAAGTCACAGAACTAACAGATGTCTCTCCTCTCACCTGTTATTTTAGCAGTGGTGGGTATCATGGATTACTATGAATATTTGGGAAATTGTTGTTGTTTCTCACACCACATGTTTTTTGTATAGGAGAAATGAAAAGTCACTCAGTGCGTCCAGATTGTTACCGGCACTTTATCCAGCGTTTTAAGGACTCTGTGTTCGCTCAGGTAAAGAGCTGCAATGAAAATGAGTTGAGGGTATTTTAATTTGATTATTCTGCTTATTCTCCAGAATGCTGTTGTGCCACAATCAGGAGAAGAGGTTTTGAAGTTGAAAGCAGTGATTGGTTACAATGGAAATGGGCGGGGCAACATGGCATGGAGCTCTGACCAAGGCTAGAAAATGTTTTATTATTTTTCACCACACTAGTTGAATGTTCTTTGGATCCGGCCCTTTCAGAAAAGCCCGTTGGCTGCCTAAAATCAATGTGACCTGTATTGAATTTTCATGGTTTTTATTCCTGGATTTTTATTTGTTTCTTGATCCTTCAATCAAGCGAGGTCAAACACGATGGTGAACTTGTAATGAGCTTTGATCAATGTAACTAATAATAATAAGGGTTAAAAAATTAAACTAAATTATCATCAGGGTTCTGACATATCCTTGGATCTAAGGTTTTTCAATCAGGACTTCAGTCGGACCAAACCAACCAAGCCTTAGTCTAAACCAGGACAATAAATCCTCAATCTTACATTCCACTGTATGAGAGGCTCGCTGTGAGACGGTATAAACACAGAAATCATGAGACATCTTTCTATTTTCTCTCTAGGATTATTCGTCTACTCTTCCGGCTGTATCGTTGTGATTGAATACCTTCACACAGGGACACAGAAACATCTTCTGGGACACAGCGAGGAGATTTCTTGTCTTGCTGTAACAAGTGACGCACAGGTATTTTTCTTTCAAGGCTTTTTGGTCCTGAGATGGATTATTTAGGCTTTTTCAGTGGTTCAGAATGGTGTTTTAGTTTCCTTTGCTGTAAAATATTAATTGCATACTTTTAGACAACTATTACAGCTCAATGTCAAAACTAAGCTCACTCATATGTTAGGAGTTATACCGACTGTCTCCTTCACAGACTGTAGTGTCTGGAGCGGGTGGGACAGACGGAATAGGAAGCCACATCTGTATTTGGGATGTCCCGAGTGGAACATGTCGCAAAACCATCTCCCATCACAAAGGAGCTGTTCAGTGTCTCACGTTCTCCAGGGACGATCGTTTTTTCCTCTCTGTTGGTTAGTCAAACTGGGTTGGATCTCTCAAACTCATTCAGCTTTCAATGCACATTTATTAGACCTTGGACATTTCTGTTGAGGCGATACCTAACTTGGATTTTTTGTCTGGCTTGCCCACTCCCCGTAGGTGACTTCAGTGACCCGGAGGTGGCGCTGTGGAGCAGCAGGTCCCTTCAGCTACTCTCCAGTGTTAAAGTGTCAGGACCTCTTCATGATGTCTCCTTCAGCCCATCGACTGCGAGCCAGCTGGCGTGTGTGGGGACTTTGGGAGTTTATTTTTGCCTCATCCATGAACACGCCACAGATGTGAAGCTCAAGGTAAGTGACCTCAAATTAAAGCAGTGAATGGAAGTCTTTGTATTTATATGAGTCTATAGCTTTATTTTGAAGATCGACAATAGTCCCACCTATCCAAAACCTGCTCTCGTTTATAAGTAAAATTCCTTTTAAATTTCCCCGAGAAATGAAATGAAAACCTATCTGCGATCATAATGCTTTATCCGATCAGTGTGGATGTCTTTTTCACTATTATCTTGTTTATCCCATTAGGTCCAGAGTGTCAAAACACCTGTGGAGGTTGGTGAGGTGGAGATGACCGCTCTGAGCTATCACATGGACTCATTGCTTTTCACGGCGACCAACAAGGGCCGCGTGTGTGTGTGGGACCTAAGCACACAACGTTGCTTCATGACATGGGAGGCTGATGAGGGAGAAATCGGTATAAAATATTCATGTGTCATGCAGGTTATGGAAGAACTATCATTATGATCATTATTTCTGAGCATTTGTGGTCTTTTATGTGATTTGACTACTAAATGTAGGAGTGCTGTGGTGTCAAGGGAACCATCTGTTGACAGGCAGCAACTCCCGCTGGCTGCGACGGTGGGAGGTCGGAGCTGTGTGTGGCTTAAAGCCCTTTGGAAAAATCTCAAATATGGAACATAGGTTTGTACCATATATTTATCGCGCTTCATTGGAATCATATTTGTCTTGCTCTTGGAACTGGCATCGTCAATAGACTGAAACTATGACTCTGCTGCAGTGTGCCTGTTCTCACAGTACATTAGCGTTTAGAACTTTGAACGTCTATGTACTTTTACATCATGTACCACACATGCAGTTATGTTGTCCCTCATGACACCTTGTACTTAAATGGTTCCTTTTTAAGCTAAATGAGATCATGTACAGCGTTTGAGCCTTTAAACATTCCTTTCTTCTTGCCTCTATAGTGAAACTGCTGTGATGATGGACAAGGAGATCATGTTAGATGGGGCCATAGTCAGCAGTGCATTTGATAAAGCAATGGACATGGGGATCGTTGGCACCACAGCTGGGACTCTGTGGTATATCAACTGGTCAGAAAACAGTAGTATTCGCCTTGTCAGTGGACACAAGGCTAAGGTACTTGTGCAATATAAAGTACAATTATATTACTT
This sequence comes from Gobius niger, assembly GCF_951799975.1. Taxonomy (NCBI): domain Eukaryota; kingdom Metazoa; phylum Chordata; class Actinopteri; order Gobiiformes; family Gobiidae; genus Gobius; species Gobius niger. The sequence goes on along the minus strand of NC_136870.1, from coordinate 11,165,540 downwards.
TAAAGACTTACTGTGTAGGGCTGGGCGATTTGGACCAAAACTCATATTCCGATATATTTTGGTTGAATAAAGATATACAATATATATCCCAATATTTTTTCCGCAAAGTGAGAGCTGTGAAATGAACTGTTAAGTCAAAGTCAAAGCCAAATAGTTTTTGAATGAATAGTATTATTGAAAACTCACTATAAAATATAAACATAAACACTATATAAAAATGGTCCGTAAGGTGCACATGTAAATAAAAATAGCCTACAAAATAAATAAGGACAGCATTCATATATAAACAGATAACAAAATAAAGTGCCCAGTTTAAGAATTGTTTTTTTAACTGAATAGCTTATCTGAATTTGGAATATTCCGATATACATGATATGGTCTAATTCCGTATCTCATTTAAAAATATATCGATATATCGCCCAGCCAGCCCTAATACTGTGTAACATTTCACCAAATTAATATAATACAATACAACTACTACTATTTTATGAATGTTTGTTCAAAATCCCAAAAATATTTAACACTGTGAGTGTCTTTCTGATTATCTGGAGAAGTTTGTTTATGTGCTATGACTTTATAGTTAACACATTAGCAGGAAGCCTTTTCACTGGGGCATTAAATAGAAATTCCATGTAATGACAAAGTTATCATATAATAATTTGATTTAGATATAATGTTGAAATGCAATGTAAATGTTTATTTTGACACACTGTGTCTTTTGTTTCTCTCAAGGTGAACGATGTGGCGTTTAGCTCTGATGAGAGTCATTTTGCCACCTGCAGTGAAGACGGCAGTGTGAGAGTGTGGTCCGCGCACTGTAATGAGCTGCTTGTTCAGTTCCAGGTGTTAAACCAGGTAAGACCCTACAGTACGGGCAGTATGCTGTATGTGCTCTATTGATCATTACCCTTCGGTTCTTTTTGTGTCACGTTTCAGGCTTGTGGCTGTGTCTGTTGGAGCCCATCTTTACATAAGGACAGTTTATGTGTGGCTGCAGGATACGGTGATGGCACAATCAGGGTTTTCCGACTGGCCCTATCTGAAATGGAGATAAAACTCCATCCGCATAATGTGGAGGTTACTGCCATCCAGTACTCTGCCAAAGGTCAGAATTTAAACCTATAAAAGCTACATTAGACATCGAACCCTTACACCCATCGTATATACTCAACAACAGTGGTTCTCAACCTGTGGGGGGCTTTGTCTGGTCAGAGTCATAGGATGTTATTTACACAAATGAATGGGTAAAAATAATCACATCTGGCTTAGAAAGGTGCATAAAACACTCAGTTTCTGTTTATCTGTTGTATTTAAATGCTTATTGGCCATAATTGTATGTGTTGATGCATTTGTTGGAGCTGTGTTTTGAGACTGAGGGGCTCCACCCTGTCGCCAGCATGTGCAGGGGGACATCAAGGGAAACAGGTTGAGAACCACTGCTCTACAATACAGTCTGCTCTGTCTTCTTTAATGTTTATGTATGTTTTCTCATTTTCAACACTCAAATTGCCTCTAAACGGCTTTGATGCTAGAAGTAGTTGCATATAAACAGGAAATATCAGTTGAAATCCAAACCGTCTCATGTAAAAATATGCATGCACATACTTCTTTGCACAGGTCACGTGATCCTTTCAGCTGGAAAAAATGGTTTTGTTATAGTCAGCAGCCCCGAAAGTGGCATCACCCTGCGTGTCATTAGGGACCACAAAGGGGCCAGCATTACCACCATTCAAAGTATAAGTAAACAGGTTTGTGGATAAATTCATACAATTAATGAGAAAGTCCTAAAAAGCAATGGGCTGATAAATATATTGTAGTTTCTTAAGTTGGTTTGATCTTTATTGAAGGGTCGAGAGTTTGGACTGGAGGGGAACGAGTTGTGGCTGGCTGCGAGTGCCGATAGACGCGTCAGTGTCTGGGTCTCTGATTGGATGAAGGATAAATGTGAGCTGTTAGACTGGCTGACATTTCCTGCGCCAGCTTTTAATGGGGTGTGTGTAGTTTCTGCTGTAGATTAAAGTTTTTAATGTTATTGAGTTTGTCATTAATAATTTGTGTTTTATACATGGTAGGCTGGCAGTCCACCGCCGAGCCTGGCTGCCTTTTGTCCATCTGACCCCAGTCTCGTGGTTTACACCGGTTATGGGGCTGAGAAAGAGTTGTCTTTTTATAGTCTCACTACAAAACAGGTTCACTATTTTTGATTTGCAACGTTTCAAAATATTTCATCTATATTTATTCACCATGCTCTTCTGCTGTAGATGATAAAAAAGATTGCCATACCCCATTGGGCCACATGTTTCAGCCTTTCATCCAAGAGCCATCTTATTGCTGTGGGATCAAAAGGTAAAGCTTTTACATCTCATTTATTTCATTATACAGTTTACCCATAATAGAATGGCAGTAACTTATTGACCAAGATACTAATATATAAACGACGCACACATGTTGGCTAACTTTCCAAATCTCTTTTTACTGGAGAAGCGTATTACACAGTCCATAATGTTTAACATTTAATCTGTGCCTATTTTAGATCGTGTGGTGAAGCTGATTGGAGCGAACAGCGGCAGGTTCCAAGACTTTGTGCACTCTGACTCACTGCAGAAGTGTCATTTCTCCCCTACTGGGACACTGCTCTTTACTGTGGCGTTAAATGAGATCCTATTGTGGGAGGTGCAAGAAATCTCTGCACTCTGTATATAAAGCCTTAACCATGCTTAATTAGTCTGGTGCGGCATGTATGATTGTATATAACAATGTTTTTGTCTTAACATAATGGTTCCACTTTGTTAATTGAATAGTTTTACACATTTCTTAGCCTTTTTTAAATTAAAAATATTTGTAACATTTGTGTCTTCGTGAATGACTTTGCTTATAAAAAGTGCAGAATGGAAGGTTCTGTCGATCCTCTGTGTGTCCGACAGAGGGCGCAGTTACGCGTTTATGATCGTGAACCGGAAACACATGGGACTCACCTTGGCTGCTTTACAAACTATGGAAAGGCGCCCAGTTTTACTTTGAAGCGTTATATTTGATCTACGAGTAAATGGTTCTTTAGAGGCGCTTAATCGCTTATTGTTGGCAGACCAGAGGAAAGATGAAACAGGACGTGAGGATACTTTTGTTAGGGGAACGTAAGTATGATCGTGGACAACCCATAAGCTAACTAGCAGTATTAGCTGTTGCAGCAGCTCGCTGTAACTTGTAGCTGTTTTGATGAGGTTCAATAGCAAAGCGATCCATAATAACATTCAATTAAACCGATAACACCGAATTGTGACATTTTGATGAGTTTGCAAACAATGTTCATAATTTATTTTACATTATCTCCGCTGTCAAGTTGTACTTTTCTAGCAAAATAAAAAGTCATCTTTGCATTGAACCTGCCCAGGCTTCTCAACACCGTTACATCGCACATAATACATAGACATAGACATACAGTTGTCATATCATGGAGGGACAAAAGTAAAATACTTGGCACTGTTCTGTTCCTTTGAAAGCGACAGTAGTGTATTACAGTGTTATATTTTCATCATGTTATTAACGTGTGTAACAATTGTTTACAGCCCAAGTTGGGAAGACCTCACTTATCATGTCTCTGGTTGGAGAAGAGTTCCCAGACGAGGTACTTCTATTTAAGACTTTTGCTCCAAATCACGTTTATTGAAGGTTTTTTTCTTCTGTTTTTCCGTGGCTTAGGTTCCTCACAGAGCAGAGGAGATAACAATCCCAGCTGATGTGACTCCAGAGAAGGTGCCCACACACATTGTGGATTATTCCGGTAACTAACAGTGTGGTCTCTATTTTGTCTGTAACTGGGTGCACAACATGCAGATTGCTTTTAAATTGTGCAAATCCACAGTAGCCCAGTTATAAACGTGTTGGTGCTGGGTTTGTTTGTGATTTTTTACCATTTCTCTCAACAGAAAAAGAGCAGACGGATGAAACACTTAGAGATGAAATTGTTAAGGTGGGTGGTGATGATGGTCGTTTCAGAAAAGACTTTCGGAAATACTGTGTAAACCGTTAACGTTTTTCTCTTTTTCAAGGCAAATGTTGTCTGTGTTGTGTATGATGTTACCAATGAAGACACAATAGAAAAGGTAGCGACTTCTTTGAAAGTACCAACTCGTGCATTTACACCTAAAGCATCTCTGTTTACGCACTGTCATTTCAGATTAGAACCAAATGGATTCCTCTGGTGAACGGAAATGCAGAAAAAGGGAACAAGTATGTGTCAGTGTGAATTATGTGAGCTTTGTTTGTTGTGTTTTGCAGGTAATGTTCGCATATGCCTTGTTCAACTGGGTCAAAACAAGCTCCTCTTTTTTTTTGTGAGTTAAAAAATCGTCCATGATGTCTTTCAGAATTCCGATTATCCTTGTGGGAAACAAGTCTGACCTTCGCTGCGGGAGCTCTATGGAAACCATTCTTCCCATCATGAACCAGTTCTCGGAAATCGAGACTTGCGTTGAAGTGAGTTTGAAGTGTCCCGCCTCAGATCTGTCCATAATAATCAGTTCTCGAAGGGTCCATGATAAGTGATCCTATGTAAACACGCACACAAGCCTTGAACTGTGATAATGCTTTGTCTTCTCTTTCCCAAGTGTTCAGCAAAGAACCTTAAAAATATTTCGGAACTGTTTTACTATGCACAAAAGGCCGTTCTTCACCCGACTGCCCCCCTCTATGACCCTGAAGATAAACAAGTAAGGCTCTGAAACAGATTACAGTACAATTGTATCTCGTAACTCTATTGTTGGCTGTAACTTTCTGTTTGTGGCCCACAGTTGAAGCGCCTGTGCATTCGAGCGCTTAGCAGAGTATTCTACATTTCAGACCAGGACAATGACCGGATCTTAAGTGATGCTGAATTAAATCGTTTTCAGGTTAAATTTGTACATTTTTAACCTTGCGACATCTGAGTTGCCGTCTTTGAATTGAATCTTGATGCTGTTTTGTTGTTGTTGTTGTTGTAGAAATCTTGTTTTGGGAATCCTTTAGCTCCTCAAGCCTTAGATGATGTGAAAACTGTGGTTTGGAAAAACACCAGTGATGGCGTTCAGGACAATGGGCTCACTCTAAATGGTAAACTTCATGGTTGAGCGCTTTGTTCAAAGGTCACGAGGATCTGGTGACCGAGGATCGTGTTTCGTTTTTCAGGTTTCTTGTTCCTGAATACATTATTTATTCAAAGAGGGCGCCATGAAACGACGTGGACCATCCTTCGGAAATTTGGTTATGATGATAACTTGGAACTAGTCGATGATTATCTTTATCCTGAGTATGTCGTAACGTATTCATATTGATCGATCATTTCTACTCAACATGATTTTCTTTTTTAGACTCCGGGTTAATGTTGGTTGTACAACAGAACTCAATCCCCTTGGTTATCAGTTTCTTCAGCGGATATTTGACAAGTACGATGAAGTAGGTGACTCTGCACAGGACCGTACCCCACATTAATAAAGATCTTTTTTTAATGTCATGCTTATGATTTTTTACTCATAGGACAAAGACTCTGCCCTGTCACCAGAAGAACTTAAAAACTTATTTTGTGTATGTCCTTATATGCCGTGGGGTGCAGACGTCTACATGTCTGTCCCGACCACAGACAAGGGTTTTATCTCGAATCGAGGCTATCTCTGTCAGTGGACGTAAGTGCCTCAACCAGATCAACTTTTTCGACTCTTTGTTGAAAAATCAGATATCTCACACACTGCGTCTTCTTCAACAGACTTTCTGCATACCTTGACATCCACCGTTGCCTGGAACACCTGGGATATCTGGGTTATTCTATCCTCACTGAACAGGAGTCCCAGACGTCTGCGATCACAGGTGCCGGCTCATTGTTACGCTTTCAGAAATGATGAACTCACAAAATAATGCTGTAATGTTGGGTTTGAACTCAATTAGGCCACTTTTTACTGACTGGATTTTGTGACATCTGTATCAATAACTTTTAAATGATTAACTGAGTAGCCATTTACTTGTTATGCCGTCTTTTCTCTTATTTTTTGTATGTTTCTTTTTGAAGTGACGCGTGAAAAAGAGCTGGACTTAGAGAAATGTCACACACAGCGGACTGTGTTCCTCTGCAAAGTGATTGGACCTCGGGGAACAGGAAAATCTGCTTTTCTCCAGGCTTTTATTGGACGCAACTCAACGGTACGGCAATGGCACCACCATCTGGATGAAAATATATATATCAATTGATTTTAGAACAGAGGTCACAGAATAGCAAAGACCCAACCTTAATTGCCCTGATTAAATATGCATGCGCGATCATCAAGCGCAAATAGTTCTGCTGTTTTTACAGAACGTTGTCAATAAAAAGAAATCGGTGAGTAGGTCTAAACCTGGACTAAACTTGCCTGGCTCTGCCATACTCTTCCCTGTCCATTCCATGCAGGGAATTAGTCTGGTCACGGAGCAATTGGAGCAGTTTGAACGGGCGGGCCTAACGCGCACAGATTGTCAGTGAAATAAACCAATTAGCGATTAGCGGACGTGACGACAGCTGTGTCCAATTAAACAAATATGAAATGAATATAAACTCACGCGGAGAACGCGAGGCAAAATCCTTGACTACTTCATCCAATGATTAGTTTTGGCTGATGTTAACGTTAATTGAACAAAAAACACAGAGGTGCAGCGAGTGACGTAGCCTTCTCATTTCTCTGTGACGGTCGTGATTGGTTCGGCTCGGCCAATCAACAACGTGTCTACCGTGCGTGGCCAGACCCACCTTCTTTCGTGCAGAAAGAAGGTGGGTGTGGTTTATCAGGCTAGGACTAAACCAGGTCTAAGCAAGGCTCAGTATCCAGTAGGTGGCATGGTAGCACAACAGTTAGCTCTTGTGCTTCACAGTTATAAGGGCCGGGTTCGATTCCCATCTGGACGTGGCATTTCTGTGTGGAGTTTGCATGTTCTCCCTGTGTCTGCGTAGGTTTCCCCTACCACTAATAACATGTACAATAGGACAGAATGAATGAGAGTATGTTTTAGAGTGCGCATGGGGGACGACGGATAGAAATTAGTCCAAGGCTACAATCCAGTGTGGCTTGTTCATTAACATGCACTGTCCCTACCAAATAAACTAATAAAGTCCTGAGTAAAGAAGAGAAACACAGCACTGCATTGCAATATTGTGTAAATAATAGGCTATATACACTACAGGCATTCCTCTTATCTTGGAGCCAAAATGTATTTTTAGAGTAAAATAATAATAACAGGATTCAATTAATCTTTCTTTCAAAGCAGAGTAATATTATTGATTTTAAAAAAGGTTAATAAGCTTCTTTCTTTTTTTTTCTTCCCAGGATAAAGACAAATCCACCAGTGCCTTTTCACCTTATGTGATAAACACAATCCAAGTCGGGAACCAGGAAAAGTACCTTATCGTATGTATCAGTCCTGCTGTGTCTCTTCATGCCTGATTGTGGACTCAGCCTTGTCTCCTCTGAGCAGCTCCAGGAGGTGGACGTAGAGGCCGAGTTCTTAAAGGCGTCAGATGCAGCCTGTGATGTCGCCTGCCTCATGTACGACACCTGCGACCCACATTCGTTTGACTACTGTGCCAGTATTTACAAGGTCTGTGAGGGGGATTTTTGCCATGTGTTTTCTTTCTGTTTTTTCTTTCTTTCTATACTATTCTTTTAGCTTTAAATTGGCACAACATATGGAAGAAATGTACCTGGGTTGATGTCTCTGTTTGATTGTGAGATGTGCCAAATGGCCAGCAGAGGGCAGCAGCGATATTTTCACCATCATTTCATTATACGATGTACAAGTTATTTTGAGGGCTGACTAGATTTAGAAGGCTATCTGATTAAACATATACAAATCAGGGCAACTACTAGTGGTTATATAGTGTTTATAGTGTTTTGATTATCTTATAACATTTGCACTGCTTTCTGCTTTCTGTTTGTTTTTTACCAGTCAATTAATCTCTTGTCAAATTTCCTCAAAACCTTAAAGGGATATTTCAGGATTTTTGACATAGGGCCTCATTTCCTAGTTATCCAGTTCCAGTTTTTGTAATTCATGCAGTTCTTATATATTTGAAGAGTTTCGTGGCGCTAGGCTAGTGCAAGGCTTGCTCTTTTCTGCGGTATCAGCTAGCCTGTATTAAAAACAGTCTGACCCGCTCCACAGTGCACCTGAGGCAAATCACTTACAACGCCAGACTAAAGATATAAATGTCTGTGTTGATAGAATAATTTTGACCGTTTTGCATTTAAAATAACTTGAATTTGAGCAGCATCAGCTTCGTGGTTGTATAAGCTTCGCAGTGGCGGAGTGATCTGCTAGAAAATAGTCCCTCAAAATGCAATCATTCATGTGATGCAAGGTCAGTTTTATTCCAAAAAATATTCCATCGACACAGACATTTATATGGTTAGTCTGGCGTTATAAGTGATTTGCCTCAGGTGCTCTGTGGAGCGGGTCAGACTAATGCAGTCTAGCTGATACCATAGACATGCACTAGCCTAGCGCCACAAAACTCTTCAAATATAAGAACTGCATGAATTACAAAAAAAAATCTCTCCAGAAATCAACAACACTCTGGATAATTAGGAAATTAGGCCCTATGTCAAAAATCCTGAAATATCTCTTTAAAGGAATAGGCCACCGTTTTTACATACTGAGATATGTTCTTACCTAACCTTAGTCGAATTAATATATCCCCGTCTGGTCTTTGTCCGTGCGCTCTGTCACGCAAACGGAGCACATGCGCAGCCTCTCCCACATGTCATATAGCTCCAAAAAAGCTCACGATAGAAGCTACCAAGCTCTTCCACGTGTTCCCTATTTAAATAAAGTTACATGAAGTGTTTTCATGCGAAGTATATTTACACAGAAATGTAACATGTCAATTTTATACCCCCCGCTCACTTCCGTCAATAACCTTTAGGAGTTAACCTTAGACGTTGTGCTCCTGTATCATTACGCCTCACAATATAGTTCCCCTTTTTATCTGCTTATAAAATCGACATGTTACATTTCTGTGTAAATTTACTTCGCATGAAAACACTTCACGTAACTTTATTTAAATAGGGAACTCGTGGAAGAGCTTGGTAGCTTCTATGTGGGAGAGGCTGCGTATGTGCTCCGTTTGCGTGACAGAGCTCACGGACAAAGACCAGACGAGTATATATTAATTCGACTAAGGTTAGGTAAGAACATATCTCAGTATGTAAAAACAGTGGCCTATTCCTTTAACACTTTTTCTTCCGGTCTGATACTTATAGTGTTTCTCGATCAAGATATTTTCCCTGTTTCTGTAACATTGAGACATTTCTTTCTTTCACAGCAACATTACATGGAGAGCAACATCCCATGTGTGGTGGTGGCCTCTAAGGTGGATCTTCCTGAAGTAAAGCAGCTTCATGGGATGACACCAGCAGAATTCTGTTACAAACACAGGCTGCCTGCCCCGCTGCCTTTCTCCCACCTCTTCCTTGATTCAACAAGCAACAACATCTACACCAAACTGGCCTGGGCCGCTGTGTATCCGTACGTGCAGCCAAACAAGCTCACACCAAATACAGTATTCGAGAATTCAAGGTTTGTCTTTTTCTTCCAGGCACTTGAACGGTTCTGACATGAGCCACACTTCGTTTTGGCTCCGAGTGGCGCTGGGCTCGGCTGTCGTTGCCGTTTTGGGCTTCGCAATCTACAGAGCTGTCGTTAGGCAGAAATGACCAGCGATCAACAGAGCTTTATTTTCATGAAGACCAAATAACCACAACCTCATCGGCCGCTGCAGTTTGGCACCAACCATTCATTTACCTTTTTACCCAAGATCCTGTCAAACTTTCTTCCTCTCTGACTTTTACTTTGCCTTACAGAGTATTTTTAGTCTGAGCTGTCAGTACCACGGTGCATTGAAAGACAGCTTTTGTTGATTATACTGGTGCTTAATCATAATATGACAAGAGTACTCTTTTTATCTGCCAAGAGTTATTATTATTATAGGTATTTGAGACTGAACGGGTGTTGCATACATGAAGTGTTTGAGTTAAAAATGCCAAGACGATTGTTAATAAGGTGACACAAAATACCTGCAAGTGAAGCCGAAAGCTCAAGTCAAGTCAAGACAAATTGATAATATATTCAAATGTGCATGGCCAAAATTCACAACAGACAGATGTGCTGTAGGGAAACTTTTCTCTATTGAATATGACTGTTTTCTATCTATCAATACAAATATAAACTGCATTGTTTTAATTTTGACCGCTTTTCAAATATTTCCTTGCTTTTATCCAGTGAACTGATGGAAACAATTTAATGCTTTGTTATGCAAAGAACTTTGTTGCTAGTTGCTTTAATTTGACTTCAATGTGTTTTCTTACCGAACATGATCTGACTCAATGCCCAATAAAAGACCAGACAAGACCTGACCAGTATGCTTGATAGAGAATTGTGTTTCATTTTTAGTGATGAACATTTGTATTTGCGGATTACAATCTGGTCCCTCATAATGATGTAAGTATATGCTTGCGTTTTTGTCACATGCGTATCAACGATGTTAACCTGACGTGGTTGATGTGATTACTCAATAGGTGGTGTTCACTATTTAGAATGTGATGTCAGGTGGAGGGCAGGTGCCAATACAACTCTTTTTGTAAGAATTCTCTAAAAAGAAAATTAACAATTGATATTCCTCTTCAGTATTTCATAGTGATTGGATTCACAAACCTGTCATATTAGTTTTTTGTCTTTTTGTCTTTTCCTATTGGACATCACACTCATGTTTTTGAATATTGTCTCCACTTTTGGACGCCTTTATGATGAAATAATTGGACATTGGTTTATGTATGTTGTTGACGGAGGAGACAATGAACTTTAAAACAGTTTTTGTTTCGTGTGGATTCTCCCAGTGATTAATGAGATATTAAACAAAAACTAAGAGAAAAAATCGGCAATTATCACAGTTACCATAGTTACCGTCATAAAATGTTCAGTTGCTCCACCTCAGTCTTAAACAATGGACGCTTTGGATTGTTGTCACGTGAATGCAACCTATTTACTATTTAATCTGGATTTAGGGATCGTTTTTTTGTTTTCTTTAGTGATCCACAGTATAATGAGAGTAAACACGTGCCTCCTTATCGAATAGACTACTACATGGGAGACATTTATCAGCTGAGTTTGTCGTTTCAGGATGTGATGTAAAGCGCCTGCAGTCCCTCAATGCCGCCGCTAGATGGGAGTATTGCACCGCTGCTGAGACCGTGTTTTGGCGCGCGGGGTTTGGGCGTGTCCTTGATCAACCTGCTGAAAGAACGTGCGGTATTCACACACTCATACGTCAGGTTATAATGCACAGGATGTATTCCTTATTAGTCAATGTCGAGGAGTTTTGAAATACCTTTATTTGGTTTGATTGCTCAGTACTTGGAGCGCAACATCATCCCTACTTTATTTTAATTAAACTGAGTACATTTTGTTTTGATATCTTTATATGGGCGTCTTTATAAAAACTCTAACGGCCTTAAGTATTTTTTTTTTACTGCCATCATTACCTGCCCTATGCTTGCCCGAGTTGACAACATGCCCGCACATGTCTTGTATGACCTAAATGAGCTTCTATAAATAGGCTACATTGTGTGTAACTCTTGCCTAAACCCCTATTGTTTCTGGTTTGGTTTTCATTAAGTAATATAAGCCAAGAAGTTGACAAGTTTATAGAACAATTTTATTTTAGTAAACAGTCTTTTAAGTGCCTGAACACAGTGTGATGTTGAGTTGTCAGACAGTAAGTAAAAGGACAGTTACAGTATGACACTTTTAAATAAGTCTTTTCCACTGTCCGCGAGCTGCACAATATGAAGACTCAACAATGCTCACGTGTTCAACTTTTTTTTTTTTTTTTTTTAGAACTCCGTGCAACTATATACAAATGACTCCCGTATCAACATTGAATTATGTTATAGTGCAATGGAGAGGATTTCAAACAAAATCAAAAATTTGAATTAACCTTTTACAAAAATAATGCACATACAAAAACGTCCTTATTTACAAAGTCTTTAGTGGAGGCTTTCACTTCTTCTTGGCAGTCTTTCCAGCCTTTTTGGGTGTTTTTGCCTTGGGTTTTGCTGCCCTCTTCACGGGTTTCGCCTTGGGCTTCGGCGCTGCCTTGCTCTTCTTCGCCGGTGCCTTTTTGGGTTTTGCGGGTGTCGTCTTTTTGGGGGCTTTCGCCTTCTTCAACTTCTTCGGCGTCGGCGCCTTCTTCTTCTTCTCCGGTGACTTCTTGACCACCTTTTTGGCCTTTACCGGCGCCTTCTTGGCCTTGGGGGGCTTGGACACCCTCTTCGGCTTGACTGCGGCTGCTTTTGCGGGCTTCTTGGTGTCCTCGGATTTGGCGAGCTTGAAGGACCCGGACGCACCTGTGCCTTTGGTGTGCTTCAGCACCCCGGCCGAGACCATCCGCTTCAGGGCGAGTTTAATCTGCACGTCAGCGTTGTTCCCCACTTTGTAGTTCTTGCTGATGTGCTTCTGGATGGACTGGCGGGACGAGCCGGCGCGGCTGGCTTCGTGCGCGATGGCAGCTTTGATCATCTCAGAGTATTTGGGATGAGAGGCGGCGGTCTTGGGTTTGGCTGCCCTCTTGGCTTTCGCTGGAGTCGTCTCTGCCATCTTCTCTGTGAGTTCTCAAAAGTGCAAACTCTTCAGACTTGTCCACTTTCAATGTGGAGAGAGAGAGAGAGGGAAAAAGAACTGGTGGAAAAGGAGAAAGCGAGAGCGTCTCTGTTGAACATACAAAAATAACACTTTGAAATGTGGTTTTCGGGTCCCGTCTGATTACCTTAAGTGTCTTAGTCCATGGTGCGCGTGCGGGTCTATGAAGGCTGTGTGCGGACGTGATGGAGAACACCAACTGCCAGCAGCTGATCTAGCGGAGTCCATGGAACTGGCGTCGTCCCGTTTGTGTTTCTTCATCCTCTTACTACGGGCAAATTTAGAGAATGCGGCCAAGGGACAACTCGCGAAACCACCCCGGCGCGTAGAGGGGATATCGGGCTTCGCGTGAACCCGGTTGTTTCCTTCTCTCCGCTCCCACGAACAACTTTTATTCCAGGAAAACCGACTGGAAGTAGCGCGTGGCGTCAACAATTTTCCGCAATTCGCCGTAAATAGACCCAAAGAGAAGGGACAGGGGGGGGAATCATTAAACGCACATCAAAATCTAATCTATGCTGAAGAGGTTGCGCGCGGTTCGTTTTGTGTGCGAAGCCTTTTTCGCTTTTAATAAAGCCGTACATTTTCTCAACTAACACAGTCCAGCCATTGACTTTGAATGACGTGGTCGAGATTATTTGCTGTTAAATGCCATATAAACACATTTCCACCGCATGTAAGTTACGGGTGACATTTGCCATGATAACACGCGTCTGTGCTCGACCCAAAAAGGTCTCTTGGTTTTGTATTTTGGACGCTTTACGCGCAGAATGGCTTATTCCTATCACTATGGCTGTGGCTGCTGAGCTTCACTGTCAGGAAAGTTGCCAACACCTTCATTTATTTTGAGGATGTATTTTGTCATAAATGAAGAGGAAATGTTAGATTTAGATGTTCCTATAGTCTGGTGTCTGTGTATTTGACAAACCAGCAGCCGAGGCAAACCACTTGAGTGCAGGCACAGTGATGTGATGGCTCTCTTTTGTTCAGGAACTGCGCATCTCTGTGACCGTAGCAGCTTTGACATTACGCGCTTATCATGTTATTATGTCTTGAGCTTTTGTGTAGGGGCGACACAGCAGCTGTTGATTAAACTTTACATTTTTTAACAGCTTTGATTTGTTGTTTTTGTGCAGGGGTTTGGTGATCCTCCTCTGCGCGCCATTTTGATTCCTTGACTTTTGAGAACAATTTTATTTTCTGCAGAACTTGACTACACCTCCAGGAATAACAGTTTAATTGTCGTGGAGCGTAATGAAAAACTATTTGAGCCAGAATTGAATCAGACTCATCATTAGATTACAAAGTATTCCATGTGAAATTACAAAATGTTACTAATGTGAACAGATCCTTCATTATTGTTGGCTCAACGTCACAATAGGAATACAGACGTGCATGTGCGTTATCTTTTTGTCTCCTGTTTTCTGTGTCTTTACCCACCTGTTTCTGAGCAAAGGGAGTTTGCTGGGTCACGTGGGGAGATGTGGGTTAGTTGGACGGACAGTGTAGTAGGGCAAGCCACTGCATGATGTAAGCCAAATCTCCAGTAGTATTGGGGAGGTACTAGTAGCCTCCAGCCCTTTCCAAGTCGCTCCCTAAAGACTTTGTACATATATGCTTGAGGAGTACGTTTTAGATGTATTTGTAATGATCATGTTGAACACCCTCTGCATACATAAAGGTAAATAAATATAGTGAAGGTGTTTTTGTTTTTTTGAGCTAAAATATTTTGGCGACCAACTCCTGGGTGAACTCACCATAAGTCGCGTATTAGGCAGGCCTGCGCAGCTCTGTTAATTATTCTCAAGTTGTGGAGAGTTGCGTGTACCACAGCACGGGCATCAGGAAGGGAATGGGTGGAGCTTTGTGGTGAAGGAATGAAAGGTGAATGCGTGAATAAGGAAGATGAGGCAGTGAATTAAGGAAGACGCGTCGGTTTCCTATGCAAATGTGCCGCGCGTCACGTCCACGCGGAGCATGTAGCTTTTTTATGGTGAAGGTAATTTGGCGTCATGATCGCAGCTGAATTAGCTCAGTGCCTGTTGTTTTAATCGAGGCTGCGGCGGTAGACGGTATTTTCCTAGATTGTTCGTGGGTCTGCGGTTTTTCATTGCCAGAACCCAAGTGCTGTGCTGTTGTTGAGTGGACAGAGGTGAGCGGGTGAAGAAGCAGCGACAGCCTCTCGCTTTGACACCTCATGATCCGCAGACAGAGGCTCGGCCTCTCCAGAGACGATACACTTCAGCAGTGACGCGCTCTTCACAGACTCTGACTGATGATGGTGGATTGTGTAACCCTGGTTTGGCTGTTAGATCAGGCTGCACTACAGTGATCCAGACATTGGCTTTATAGTCCCGTCCAGAGGAACCTAGTGTGGTTATTTTTAGACTTACTGTGCCAAATACAGTAACAAGGATTAGTTTAATTAAGCACTTAGATATTAGGAAATTAAAAAATATAGATAACAATAATAATAATCATTATAATTATAATTATAACTAAGCCTATATAAATAATATGTTTTATTCAGTTGAGCTCATATTCCACAGTCCTTTATTTAACCTTAAATATATTGGTTACGTGTTTTTAATTTAGGCTATTGGTTTATTTGGTAGGGACAGTGTATTTTAATGAACAAGCCACCCCCATTCGCACTCTCAAACACACTCTCTTTCATCCTGGCCTATTGTACATGTTTTTAGTGGTAGGGGAAACCTACGCAGACACGGGGAGAACATGCAAACTCCACACAGGCATAGATAGTTTAGTTATAGATGTAAAGCTAGACAAGTGAAAACATTTGTCAATTATACGTCATGGATTATAACATGTTTAAATAATTTTAAAAAGTAATGGTTGACATTCATGATAACATGGCATGGCCAATGGCACAATAAGGACTCTTTGTTTTAACTTTGAATGCTTTAGGCACAGAATGGCTTATTACCATTACCATTATTTGTTAACACATTTCAGATATAGCGGGTATCAAATGTTATATAGTCAGATTTGATATTTTACACTCCACACTACTTGTGTACTGTGATGTGATGGCTTTCTTTTGTCTAAGAACTAGTCCATTTCTCAGTGGCTGTACCAGTTTTGACAATATGCTCTTATTTTACTCAATGACGCAACATAACTGTTCACTAAACTTTGTGGTTTGTTCAAATTTTGAAAAAGGAAATGTGTTAGTAGTTGCATGGTGGATTGTGTTGTGTGTCTGTGGATGTACTGTTTTTATCGGCCCTTACTGGCACTACTTCTGCAAATGAAGTTCCTAACGGACAAATAAAGTGAATTTGATTTGATTTGAAAAAAATATATATATATATATTTTTTTTTTCTAAACCAGTTACTAAAATGTTTTGCTATTATGAATTGTTTTATTTCACCTGTAGATTTGAGAGTCATCGGTTCAGTCATAGGGTTTTCATATCACTTTTGGCAGGTCAGTCCAACAGAAGGGTTAACAACAGTTACTGTGACACACTAATGGTCTCTTGTCCTTAGGCAGCTGGGGTGCCACGGTGCCTGTGGAGGTGCCATGTGTGCAGCCGCACTTTGACAGTTGTGGCAACACTTGAATCTGGGAGCAGGTGTCACCAACCAAGTGCTCCACAAGTTACACGCGCCAACGCAGGCCTGCCACTCTACTTCCACCAAATACACCAAGAGGTACTCTTTGTTAAACATCTCCCAGCTACAATCCCACAGCGCCCTCCGTGGAAGTAATTTAGCAGATACTGTAACTGTTTAGTAACATGTGCTGTCAGCCCACCTCTCACATGACAGTCCTTTAAGCACCTGCCACATGTCACTCTCACACATGCATGGGTCTAGCACAAGCTTTGTCATTGTTACCATTATGTCAGCCTAAAGATGACACAGCACTTTTAGTCAAAGGCCTCCAAAGGGGATCTATTTGAGAGAAAAGCAAGCATTCGCCAGCAATATGTAGGGAGAATACTGAGACGCAAGATTTAGTTTATTCTGTTGGTAATTGTATGGACAGTCAGCAATCCTTCACAGCATGCCAACCCCTGAGAAGACTGGGCTTTTTTGTGTTGGAAAAATCGCTTTTAATGTGTTATGAAATTGTTGCTGTTCTAGATTTTTACACAAATAATCTAGTCTTATTCTCATAAATAAACTGGTATTCCCCGACGAGTGTCCATTTCTAAAACAGTTTCGATTATAAAAACATGCTTTTGAATTCTAATGACAACAAAACTCACACAAAACACAGAACCATTTTATTTAATTATTGTTATTAACGAAACTGAATTGAAGTTAGATTCACAAAATCATTGTTTGTTCCTAAAATATTCATCCATACAAATCATGCAAGCTATTTCAAACTATACCTACTGCGTTATGTATAACTCAAATCTAGTGTGTAGAAAGAAGTGTATAGAAACGTGGAATTATTAATATTAATTATTTATATTAATCCTTTTTTTCAACTTGATGAGTTGTCACTAGAGGGCAGTAGAATGCAGGAAGTCATAACATTACCAAGGCACGTTGCCTCTTCAGTATGTTGTGAATGTTAAACTCCTTATTTCGTCTACTCTTCTCCGCATTCTTCGTAACCTACTTTGATGATGTTGACTTTGATCTGATCCTAATTACTCTTTTGGACCAAATTTCTGAATACAGGCCACGTCTGTAAATGTTGGTTGTTGTTTTATCGCTCATCATGAAGCACCTTCACTGTGGTCTTTCTCACAGCAAGTCAACCTTACAAACTACTCAGAAGTCTGATGGCAGCTTATAAAAATGGCGCTGAAGGAAATGATATTTTCTGAAGGGAATAGAAGTGACGCTGAAGAGTGTTTATAGGTCTGATATGAATACAGATCTTGGCAGCATTTTGACAATCCATCATTTTATTTCCTTTATGTATCCTTTCGCGTTTTCCCCTTATCCTTCCCTTGTGCAGCCGGCTTCCTCTGACATTATACTTCAGTTCTCTTTCCGTTTTGGGATCTCAAGAGATCTTCTAAGTGGAGCAGTTTGGGTGAAATCTGTGTCATTCACTGACCTGATTCATTTTTGTGTTTTTTTTCTTTATTATACCGGTGATTCCCTCTATTGCACTGTCACTATTGGATTTTTAAGGTCTGGGGCTTCTTGTTTTGACTTCATCATCTGGCGCTACGCCATTACGACCACCTGCCCTGTATCTGTAGGGTTGAGGGTGTCTTTACTGTCCTTGAACTACTTTTGAAAGATTTTGGCAATTCTTTATGACTAATTTTCACGCGTTATAGCATTAGTTAACCACAGATTGTTTATGTGTGTTTAACGGTAAAGAGTGATACGTACAAATATTTGCAATATTATAGTGTTATATTCGGCCTTAGTGGTCTTTCTGTTGCCGTTTGTGATTTGTTTTAGAACTAAATTCAGCACAGCTTTTCTTTTGCATCATCCGCACATTATATTCAATGACTGAAACACAGCAGCTTGTGCGCTCCCTACAAATAACTAAACCAGACTGCAGACCTGCGTGCACTATTCATCTGTTCCTGCCTTTTTGCTCCCACAGAGAGGACTGCTACACTGCTGCTCTGTCCCGTGTTCTTCTTAGGCTGCCCGCTCTGGTCTGTGTAGGCTGTCCTCAGGAGCTGAATGAGACCTGAAATGCTTAGATCAGCTCATGAGGCCATTCATTCAGGCGCGCTCCAGGCAGGAGAGACACAGCCACTAGAGGCATGTCCTTCTCAATCTGTACAGTGTCACTTGTAGCTTCAGAAAGAGGGCAGTGGTAATGGAACACTGGCCAAATCTTAAGCAGTGGCTCCCGACTGAGGGTACGCCAAAGATTGGGCTGGAGTTTAGTTTGGTCAGACGGTCAGGTCAGAAAAAAATGTGTTTGAGCAAATAAGTAGTGCAAATTCAACAGTGCATAAACAATCCTGTTTCTTTTTGTGTGTGTGGAAGAAATCCGGATTGAAACAACAAAAGCTTTGTAAAAGCTGCGGTTTTGGACTGGGGGCCCAGTATGACTCTGGTACGAGCAGGGCAACTTCAAGGAGAGCAGGTTGGGACCACAATTAAAGCATAATGTGTAGTCTGGTAGGGGGCTTAGTGTTGGTCCTGTTCTCTGATCATCATTTTTGTTCGAGTTCATTGTTAAGGTTTAGCCAAATTCATTTTAGAGCATTTGCATTTGACCCATCCTTCAGCCAAACTGGGCAAACCTCCAAGCAGCCGAGGGTGACTGTACTGCACCATTCGGGCACCTTTCTGTAGAATGGATCTTACTTAACATTCAAGATGACAGCTGAAAGATTAGCCCACAGGAACCTGCTGCACCACAATACCCAGGACTGGAGCGTAATATACAGCACATGGTCCAGAAACATTCTTGCTTTGGCGAGAGGGTTACCATGTGTCACTGTGTCTCCTTTTCAGTGTGTAAACTAGACACAAAGGAAAGTTGAAGGAAAAAGATTATTGCATGTCTAAATGGAAAAGGGGAAATGTGTAATTGCAGTACACCTTGATGAAGGTAGTGTATTAGAGGGTTTTTTCAGTTCACAGCAGTCGTCTTTCATTGTTTGATCAAAAATCCTTTGAGGTTTCCACAGCAACAGTGCCTTCCACTTTCATTTTGACTGTTCTTTCAATGCCGTCCACTTATTCCGTTTTCCAACCCCTCCTGCCGTGATCTTCTAATTAGATCTGTCTTTTTACTTGCTTACGGCAACATACAGCATCAGAGGCAGATTATTACTCAGCATTGATTAGTCGTCTTCCACTGAACAGAGCCACGAGGAACACCATTCTTTTCTATAGACTGGAGCGGTCACTATCAAGCCTTTGTTGAGACAAGACGGTGTCAGTTGGCCATGATGGAGGTGCCCAAAGTCTGGGAGCCGTGCCATGCTCAAGGTGGCCTGGGCTCAATCCATTAGGACAATTACAGCAGTTACCCTTGGCTTCATAAAGTCAAACTGACCCAATAAAAGGCACAAGACATGTTACATCAACAAGTGGGCCTAGAAATGTGTGAAGTCTATTGTTCCAGTGTGTACAGGCACAGTTGGAGGTAGATTGTCATTGGACTAGAGCATGAAACAAAATGTTGGTTGACATTTTAAATCTGATTTGTCTGAGTCTAAGATCCGAGAAATGAGTAAAAGCTCTTGGCATTTTATGGTGGTTCTACTTATTACCAGTGTGGATTTGCGCCTTGTCCTTAGATGATGGGGGTCATTGCAGATCTGTGCCTCGAGCTAATTGGCCCCTTTTTCCTTGCCACATCCTTAAAATTGAAACCCATCGTCGTGTACAGCCTGTCCACTTATTTATAATTCTAATATTGTGACCTTGGCGCTCTGCTCGCTGCATGCCATTTTGTCCATTAAGCTTCTGATTTGCATAAAAGAGCCTTTGTTCCTTCATTACAGCTAATGAACAATCGCGTATTCTGCCCTTGTTGACACACACTGGGGTCGGATTGTGTCTAATTCTTTCTGCACACATGGGCTGGAGACCTCACTGTGCAGCAGCTCATACAATCAGCCAGTTTGTATGATGTCAACGCTTATATTATCTATTTTGTGAGGGGTAATTGAATGCATTGCTCAGATGTTTCCGTTCAAATTGACAGTGTGAAAAGTGCGAGCATCCTTTAGCCATGTGAACAGTGTCTTTTGTTTACTGTACGTGTCAGTAGCGCAGCGAGACGAGCGTATCGGTGTGGGCTGGTGCCAGTAGTAAACCCAAAGCCGCAGTGGAGCCCAGCCCTCGCTCCCACCGTGAGACGCCTTACTAGTAGTAGAAAAGCGGAGCCGCAGCGCCTGGCCACTCCCTCCTGCCCGCCGCGATTGGGCGAGAGAAGCCACCTCCCTCCCCCTTTCGCCTCATTGGTATGCGAGCAGTGCGGCGCGGCAGGAGGAGAGGGGATTGAGAGAGAGAGGGGTTGCAGTCAGTGCAATGGGCTAGAGGAGGAAAGAGGAGGAGGAGAGTGAATGAGAGCTGCTGGATCTGCTTTGCCTTTGCCCAGCTTCGTGCACGTTCGCCCGTTATCGGCAGAAAACGCTCGGGTTACAAAGTCCCGGCTTCTCATGTTGTTTTGCCTTTTTTGTTTACAGCTCGAGGAATAACCACGGAGCGATGCTTTCTCCATCATCAGCAAAAGGGGCTGCGATTTAGGCACCCCCAGCGGCTACCTCAGCCCAATCTCCCCCTCAGCACCCTATCCCATCCCCGCGGCGCGCCTCCCTATGCCCTTGTCCTCAGCGGCTCCTCTCACCTCCCTGGCCAGTATATGGATAGAAGCTCCCTGTTTCAGCTCATACAAGAGCAGGTAAGCGGCGTGCTCTTGCAGACACACGTATTTACGGAGCCAGCCCCGTAGCATGCAGCGGCGGAGGTTTCTATGGTTACCGGGCTCCGTGCGGCCACCTCGCCGTCTACATCCAGGAATTGAGAGATACCTGAATGCTGCTGGCGACACTGGATATGCTGATTGCTGAGGAGATATAGCAGACACGGAGATGAACGTGAGTAGAGCTGGATCAGACCGCAGCCTGAGGTCAAAGCATGGAGCTCGTCAGGGGGGTATGGGGGGGATCGGCTTGTCATGGGTTTGGAGAAAGGGGCGTGTGCGTTTTAATGGACGTTTTGTTTGTGCCCAAATAAATCCTATAGTCATTCTGTCATACACTTCTCTCAAAGTCTATAGTTTTTCCACAATAATGTCTGTGATGTTCTTTCTTGGTTAATCAATAGAAGGAACCTTTGTCGGATACGGCTGTAATAACATACAATTGCCTCCCCTTCTTTATAGGCTGATGCACTCTTTAAGTTTTGCTTTGGTTAACCATCACTATTTTTTACCAAAGCATTATGTTTTTAGGCAGAAATTCCATCTTCAGCATCTGTTTATTTGGCTTGAGGTTCCCTGTGTGTTCTGCCCACTCGTCTTCCTGAGTGTGGTCAAGGCTGTCGCAATGCCTTGTCTATTTTAAAGGTTGTTTTTGACTTTGGGGCAGATTGGCCGATCCTGGGGCCCATCATTTATACCAAGAGAGTTAAATCAATGCTGTGGAGTTTGGGGGTTGTGACTGCGGCTCATTGGCAAACGCATTGATAAACTGGACAAGGAGTTTTGTGAATGTCGTGTTTATGTGACGAGAAGGATGCCCATGTGGCTTGACTGCGCAGAGAAGATGCTTTGTGGTCGCACCATTGAGTCACTATTGAATCTCCACTAGTGTGAGGCCATCGTCTGCCCTGACATATTTCACTGTGTTTCAAAGCAGCTGACTCATCTAAGTCATTGCCTTTTTTTTTCCCTTCAGTGAATTCTTGCACTGTGGATACTTGCATGTTGCATTGATCCAAGGTTTACTCAGTGTCTTCATATAGACAGTTTGTAAAGCCACAATTGAGCACACTGCAGTTCTATTAAGCTCAACTCTAGACCCAATCACTCACCAGCGGCTGACAGCGTGCTTTTTCCCCCTTTTGGGACTCCATGCAAAGGCCTTTGATTTGAAAGGCCCCTCTATAATTAAACTAGAATAGAATGAAGGGTGGCATCAGCATGCGGACAGTGAATATGGAAGCACTTTAGTTTCTCTAGTAATTGTTTGGCTTTTTTCCAGCACGTTCTTTATCTGTTGTAACAACAAAACACGCACATCACAGTCTCAAAAAGTGTGCTGGATCAAAAAATATTGAAACGTTCAAACCCAAGCACAAGCACAACTAAATAGCTTCCAAAACATGTTTTTTCTTTATAGTTATTACTTACACCACAGAGTAACGTTTGGACCGTGAGTCCTTCATCAGACATGAGGATGTTTATCTGTTGCCACTGCCAGGCCTTTCCACATGATGCCCATGTGCCCGCTGCACGTCTGCTACTTGTGTCAAAAGTGTAATACGTTTGTTTGAGCTAAAGCACGGTTAAACAATATCAAAGTTACTTGTGCAAGGACACAGTTTACAGTACCAACACAAATGTGAGGCAGAGGGAATTTACAGTGGCATCTGGCAGCATTAGTTTATTATTAGTCTGTCACTGACTGGGGCCTGTCGCAGGCCTCTTGATCATCGTGCTAACAGTGGTCTCAGAGCTGATGGTGGCACTTGTGATAAAGCCACTTGATGGTCAGCAGCTTTCAGCTACTTATGTTTCTGACATTCACTTCTAATCTGGATTATTAATATCTCTTCCATAAGAACTCTCTCTGACATATTTATGACACTCATAGTGGAAGGGGCTCTTAGCCATGACCTTCTCTCATCTTTAATTTGCATTAAACTGCGTGCGTTTGTCATGTACATTTGAATATTCACATATTTTCTGTTCTAATACTGGTATTACAACATTTATAGTAGTAATTAAAGTAAATAAATGAGTGTTGGTGAACACCGTTCAGCTCCCAGAGCAGCAGAGGTGGTTCAAGGGTTTATCTGATGCCATGCAAATATGGCTTGCCAGATAAATGCCACTGGCCTCTCTGAATCAGAGCCTACGAACTGTCTGCTGCGTGAAGACCAAGGGAGACTGAAGTGTTGGCTGAGGGCCACTGTTCTGTCTGTGGGAAGAGGGCTGGGTATACACTAGGCAGGCATTGGATTTTATCTGCCCTTTGTGGCCAGTTTAAAAGGGATTCACGGTTGGTTATGCTTTTTCCTATAGAAGGTTTTATCTTATTTCCCTGCTGTTTTGTTTTGAATTCGGCTTTTGTATTTTTGGCAATACAAAAGCCTTTTTCGCCTGTCTTTGTAATGCCCAGTGTTGCGGACTTGCACAATACTGTGGTTGTTGGGTGACAGGTGTGCCAGGACAGAGGTGACAGAATGTCATTTAACCCATGGCTGCTCATCCTGAGCCCCTGGACTACACGATAAGTCGGCCAATGGCTGGAGTCTGCTTCATCTCCACAGTTAAAGTAATGGAGGTCCTGCAGGTTAACAGGGAGATCATTCCCCTCCTACGTGCTCCTGAGACAGCAAATGTGGTTACTCTTTTAACTAACACCTCCACCTTCCATCCATAATCACAAATTGTCTCTGTCTCCCCCTGCTTAAACCCATTACTGCCTTATTTGTGTCTCATTGGTCGCGTTCCATCAGTGTATCAGTATGCTTTTTCCCCCTCACAGGCTCCTGTATCCCTCCTTCTTTTATCATCCCCCTCTCCTGCTTTATTGCCTTTTCTTTGCCTCTTGTTGGGGCAAAGAGAGGAAGGTTGAACGCAGAAAGAGATGACACAAGGGCGATTGGTTTCCATGGCAATGTATGCAGCTTGTCAGAGTCTTTGCAGGTGTTGGATTGTTTCAATAACCACTTTTTTTCCTTATGCATTCTTGTCTATCCCCCTCGATCTGCTAGGGGTTAAAAACAGACCTTATGCCAACACTCTCTCATATCAATGCACCTCGTCTCGCTAAGTGATAACCCTAATTGGCTACAAGAACCTTCCCCGCCCACGCGAATCTTCCCCTATGAGACCAGGGGAGTGCTGTGCGTAGTGTCTTGACAGTTTGACATTCACACTAAATGCTTACTCGGGCCAGCACAGTGCGTCTGTATGTCTACTTACACGGCGCGGCTGCATGTGCAGATATATGCAGGGTGACAGCAATCAGAAGTCTCCTGTCTGTGTTCCTGCTGTCAGTCCGGGCCGATCGAGGAGCACATTAGAACCTGATGTATTCCCCTTTTGTGGCCAAGGCTGGGGAGCGCTGGAGTGTGTCACTGTGCTCTCGCTGAAGAGAGGAGCACAAGCTGGCTGGCACACGGCCGCTTTGGGCTGACACACACAAAAAAAAAGTCAGACACACAGACAGACAGACAGCAGCCGGGCATTTTTATTCACTCCGCGTGGCGCTCGTGCTTTGCTGCCTGTCTTTGCGCCTCTTCCTCCCCTCCACAGCTCGCCTAATTCCACCATTTTTCATCTTTCATCTTCCCAGCCCCCTGCCTTAGCTGCTTTCTTCTTCCCCATCCGTTCTCTCTCCTTCTCCCCGTCTTGGTACCGCACACATCAGAAGCTGCAGTGTAATTTCCACTCAGCGGGCCTCAGGGGAAGAAAATGGGTCATAACAACAGCCCATGCAACATACAGTTAAACAGATTAGCCAAAAATAGATGTGTAAATGTTTTCTTTTGTCTGTCGGTAATTTGTTTGACGCCAAAGGTCAGGAATACAAAGAGGAATAAACACTGATTGTTTAACAATATAGCAGTTACCCATTTGATAATATTTTATTATTTTGTTTTCCTTTGAGTCACCGAAAAGGAGGATATCTCCGCTGCTAGAACATCCGTCAACAATAAAGCAGTTGTTTTATCATCTGCACACAGCTCTCAGGGGGAAAGCCCATGCAAGAGAGAAGGAGCTGAACAAACAGATTAGACAGCTTGATGTAATGTTTTAATGGCCTGTAATGATCTGGAAACGGTGTCAAACAAGGCTGTGGGCATAATATACATTTTTGTAATTATAAAATATCAGACTGTGTGGTTTACCAACAAATGTAATCAATGGTTTCATTCCTTTTTTGATTCATCTTGCCCACAACAAGCCATAACGTACAATCCCCAAATTACTATGTTCAGTACTGAGTTGAGTACAATCAGAATCTTGCTAAAAACATGACAGATCTTTATTTTTGCGCAGCTAAGCCCGAGCAGTGGAGTTAAAAGTTCTGAGCCCCCTGTAGTTTACAGTGACACGGAGCAGCATGGCTCTCCTCACGGTGATGGTGAAATGTCTAACTCCAAAGTAAGCTGGCCTTAGACCCGACAATCATCGCAGGCTCACAATATATAGGCAACGATGATTGAGCTTTACTGACTCCACACTGACGCAACGTTTGAAAGCGCAAATTAGCCCATGAAAATGCAAGGAGACTGTTGGTTTAGTATCTGGAAGATGTCTAACGAACAGTCTCCTTGTTCAGGTAACAGGGAATGAGAAACAGCCTGGCCTTTCCCATGTGGTCCTTTGCACAGGATCAGTTTGTCCTTGAGATTTATAATTCACCTGCTCACTCCTTTGCTGAGGAGAGGTAGCATTAGGAATTACCGTTAATTGGAAATAGATTGAATTCCATTTAACTGAAGTTATGTGAGGAAAATAAAGCACTAAGTAATACTAAGCCCATGGGGACAGAAAAGAAAAAACGTGCATTTATCCAACCTATACTTTACAGGACATTTTTATCCCAGTGCTATTTCAGAACACTGCTGTTTTTATGACGCTCCCACTTGAATCAATTACAAGGAGCACTGCTGGCATGCACACGTTTCCAGCAGAAACCCTATTGGGCATTGGGCTACAACAAAAACACACTGACTGCAAGGAGGAAACATGACCAAAGACTGATCCAAATGTCGACCAAATGAAGCATCCAGTCCAGAACAGACAAACAAGTCAACCTTGTTTAAAGATGGAGGAAAGTGCAGGTCACTGCATATTAGAATGACATAGCTGTCTGTCTCCTCTGCAGCTCCAGCAACAAACGCCTGCTGTTTCCTCTGCCAGTCCTGCTTTAATGAGGTTCAATGGGGCTTTTCTTCAGGCATGTCTAATTCTTTCAAAGGCATCAGAATGGCAGTACGGCTTAATTAATACATCTGTAACTGTCTGAGCTGATGCTTTTAGCATGTATTTGTCATTTATTTCATTTTCTATCTGTTCGAGTTCGTATTTCAGATCCACGGGCTTTTAAAGCTTTCTGTATTCCTGCTTTATTTTACAAATCTTTTTGTGGTGTTTTAAAATCAGGTTTGTACCATTCATACCATTCAAGTGTTTGATTTGGTTGTCTTTCAGCTGGACCCAGAGAACACCGGATTCATCCCAGTGGAGAACTTCACCAGCCTGGTGGAGCACCATGAGCTGCAGTTGGACCCATCCAAACTGGACATGCTGTTAGCCCTGGTCCAGAGCAATGAAGAGGGGCAGGTGTGCTACCAGGAGCTCATCGAGCTGGTAAGTGGCCAATCTATTCATTGATAGTGGTCCTAATAGACAGGATGCACAAGCTACCATTCAGCTGGATTTTAGAAAGGTTACAGAATTGATCGAGACAGAGCCAGTAAGCGTTGCAGTGGAGAAAATTGACTCAACCATTCAGGTCATCGTCCAGCAAAAAAAGGGTATCAATCTTTCCCTTTAATAATATGCCAGTAAATCTTACACTTAACCTCTCAAACTGCACTCCACATGTGGCGTGCCAACCTGAAAAAGCCACAATATCTCAAACATTTTACACAACATTCCTGTTTCATAAAGTACAAAGATGAAAATCTCAGACAGATGGCGCTTGTATATCTTTACCTTCGGCCAGCTCTGATAAAACCCCGCTCTGCGCTGCAGAGCCAGTAGTTAATGATGTGCATAGGCATGTCTTTCCTAGCCCTGAGAATATTTTGTATAATTTGCTGCTATGCGTTATCCCTACCACACTGCAGGTGGCTCATCTATAGCTTATTTGCATCAGAGGTAGGGTTTTTTCGACTATACCGTCTGTTTTTATTCATTCCCCAGCTGTTTTTCCACCTACGAGTGTTTGCAAAAGCTCTCCTATTATAGATTCAAGCTTTACATGTAAAAATGGCACCAAAGGGCTTCATGTGCTATAATGAATTCAACACGGTAATTCCTTACATATACGTTACCCTTATTAACTATTTGTTTCATACGGCATACATTGTTATGCTTTCCATGAACTATAAGAAGCCTACTGCTGGAAGTAGTTATTGTGGTGATCTGACTGTACCTTCAAACACAACAGTTTATTCAACTATGAGTCTCCTCAAAGCTTCAGGATGTTTCCACCATTTCCCTTTTAAGCACATGTTGCAGAAAAAACACCTTCAAGACTTCGGACAGCAGCACAGAAACACTTTTGAAATTGCCTATCAGCCAAATGCAAATAGCCTTCGATTAGCCCCGCGTCGCTAGTAGCAGGCAGTAATCTGAGGTAATTTGAGAACGCCCATCCTCACACGGGTATCGACCTCCGCCTCTGATTCAAAGATTTGCCTGACACTCACATGTAAGCGAATACATTTGCATACATAGCCCTCTTGTGATGCATTGTGTTATTAATGAATGCGGCCACCCACTTCCCTCCCGTCTTGTCTCGCTGGCTCCCCGTGTAGGCAGACGCTCATTCATACACATGAGGGCTGTCAGTGCGCATTTGCTGACTAATTCCACGGATGGGCCACTGTTGATGTGAACTTGGACGCCGGTCTGCGAAGCACGTGGTTTTGGAATCACTGCAGGTTCACTCCTTTGAGCCGCCGCGGGATAAAGCATAAGCTGACATTTACGCGCAGGTCGTTTCAGCCGCTCCACCTCCAACCTTTTTGCCCTTTACACACTATCCTCAGAGGGCCCGAATCCCAGCACCTTTCTTTCTTTCTTTCTTTCTTTCTTTCTTTCTTTCTTTCTTTCTTTCTTTCTTTCTTTCTTTCTTTCTTTCTTTCTTTCTTTCTTTCTTTCTTTCTTTCTTTCTTTCTTTCTTTCTTTCTTTCTTTCTTTCTTTCTTTCTTTCTTTCTTTCTTTCTTTCTTTCTTTCTTTCTTTCTTTCTTTCTTTCTTTCTTTCTTTCTTTCTTTCTTTCTTTCTTTCTTTCTTTCTTTCTTTCTTTCTTTCTTTCTTTCTTTCTTTCTTTCTTTCTTTCTTTCTTTCTTTCTTTCTTTCTTTCTTTCTGGTGGTGTCTATGATCTGTGGTATGGGAGATGAAACGGTCCTTGTGTGTCTTGCTTATATTGATTTATGTCTCAATATAAACAGGGATGGAGGTTCGAAACCCTCTCTGACTGGTAATACTGACAGATTTTTCTCTTGGCAAGACACTTTAGCAAGCATGTTAAGCAATAGAAAGTTTATTTATAATGCAACCTTTGTGCAAAGAGCAAAGGTCCGTATAGAAAGAACAATACAGACAACTAACATTCATTTTATAAGCTCAATATTGAAAGATTAATCAAATAAACAGTCAATAAAGCATAAAAGCAATCATCAAAAACAAAAAAGCTAAATATAATACTTAGTTGTAAGCTCTGCAAATTAGGTCAGTTTTCAGCATGTGTTGGGGCCTCGTCATGTTCAGTCCTGACTTGGGGAGCAGCAGGAGACCACTCCCATCAGCTTCCCAAGAATCCGAGATGGTTCACATGGCTCTAACAATGGCAATTAGTCAGTACAGAGACCTGAACACTGGACTAATACGGTCGCGCTTTATGGTTTTGGTAAGGACTTCCTGAATATACTGTTGCTGCCTTACAGCTCGTTTTAGATAGATTTTTAAGCACCTGAAAAAATGCTTTTGAGTATTGCATGATATTAGTAGAATCAATCATGTTGTAGTGAGACCTCTTTAGGCCACGGTAATATTTTTACATATATATTAAAAGTATAAATTTTATGAATCACAGCCTATTTCATAATCCCACTAAGTCATTACATATCCTTCAACCCACACGCCTGTTCAAAGTCATTCCCCTGTGTCCAACATGTGTCTCCACACATTTGTTCGATTGCGATACTTTCGGATGATGAATTTTACAACCTTGAAACTACACGTCTTCCCTTCCTCTGTGGGCGTTTGAACCGCACTGTTCGGCCGCCGCTTTTCCGCTGTCTGGGCGGTAGTACAAGCCCACGTCTGACATTGCACATGCTCGCGTCCATCTTTCACGGAGGAGAGTTGGGCTCAGTTCAGCCAGAGGGGCGAATATGTAACGCTCTGCTAAAACCTCTCTTGGGGAATCTCACACGCGCGTTCACACAGGGAGGGCAGAGGGCCGTGACTCCGCTAATCCGCTGTGTACTTTTGCAGGGGGAAAATATATATATATATCACAGACGTTTTACACGCTGTGACATCTTTCCGCGCAATTGCACCCGGGCCTGTCCCCATGTCGACGCGGGAAGCCGTGAGACGGGCCACGTGTCGAAGTTCTCTCACGCAGCGCGGCCTGTGTTAGTGAGACGAAGAAGTTAGACAGATCATTCATGTGTGTTAGTGAATGGAAAGATGTTAAAGGAGACTCTTCAGATGATCTCACGTGACGGCTGCGCTGCTGAAAAAGTGTGTCATTGTTCTCCTTGGGGTGGTAATTTGCCTCATGTTGGATGGAAATCCAAAATGGCTGCCATGGTTAATTACACGGCCAGATGCGGCTGATGGAGATCCCGACAGTGAGGAACTGCGCTGACTTTAGAACTTAGATGGCTTGAGATGGGCTCCACTGATTTTAATCTTTGTACCAGTTGATCAGATGAGGTGAATTTTAAGAAACATTACTGAAAATAGGGCTAATCGAAGCCAGATGTGGTGATATGAATGTCTTCTCGCTTGCGATCACCCTTTGACGTTCTATCCAAAAACCCTGTGGCGAGAAAAACAAAGCTTGCATTGTCTCTGAATTCACTAACCAATGTCATGTTACGACATTACCTTCAATCAGTGGTTCTCAACTGGTGGGATGCAGAACCGTGTTCAGTTAAAATGCCTGTTCTTTGCTGTACATCGCGTACCTCGATCAGAAAATCTCTCGGGGCCCCCCAAATCATAATAGTTTACTCCATTCAAAGGAATTTTTTATAATTTTACAACTAAAATGACATAAAAAGTATAATCTAGTAATTTTTTGTTTTGCAGACAAGCTTTGAGGGCCCCGGACCCCACTTTGGGAACCACTGTCATAATGCATTGCGCCTTGGGGGGGGTCGCTGTAAACAACATGGCGTTGCGAGCTGTCATAGAAGAGACTGATTAATCTTTCAAATACTGTAAAAAAAACAAAATCCCATTCCACTAAATCAAAACTTAAGAAAATCTGCACCTTTTTATCTTTTGATTTTGAAAAGTCGATCGGGAAAAAGCTCTCGTTCACCTCGTGTGCAGCGCTTTGTAGTTCTTGATTACGTTTTTGATTGTTGGAGCAAGCAGCATAAGTTGTTTTTCATCATTGTTTGGCTGTAGCTTCACTCGCACTCAAAGGCCTCCAGGTCGTATCTACCCCCCAAGGCGCAAAGCATCATGGGTCATGTAGGGCTGTCATGATGATTACTATATCGACTTATCGTTCAATAATAAAAGATAAACAATAGATTTTTGGGCTCGATATTTATCGTCTGTACATTTATTAGCATTTCCCCCCATTTTTTCTATGGAAAACTTTGATTTTTTAACTGAAGCAAATTGAGCTACATTATATTTCATGTTTGTTGCAGCTTGTGTGGTATTTTAGGATATGGTATATACAGTAATTTATAGACCTGAGAGTTGACAGTATCTAGTATCGTTAGAGTCAATAATATCGTCTATCACGATACTTTCCTGCCTCAATATATCGATCTTCACATTTGTTATCGTGACAGGCCTGGGGTCATGTGCAAGCAGTGAATAAGAATATCTGTAGTAAAAGAAATGCTTGTATTTTATTTTATTATAGTATTGGCTAATATGTTACGTGGTGTGGCTTTAATTTTGTAAGCTTACTTTGGAGAGAGAGGAGGGAGGAGAGAGAATGCAGGGGAAAGTTTTGAGAAACGAGTGTGTTGTTGAAAGGCTCAGGTACATGATGGGGGCCGTAAACATCATGTTTCTCTGCTGGCCAGAGCTGGTACAGTGCGTAATATTTTTAGTCTCCAAAGTGCTAACAGTGCATCAGTCTCCAGGGAAACAAATGCCACCACCAACATCACATCCCTGTACAAAACCTCTGCCAGGGCTTTCTGTGTTAGACGGCTCAGAGCGCTGCACTTTGCTCTAAGTGTCCCGGAGTGAAGTTTTTTAGCCGCTGCCATGATTAAAGCATGAAGTGAACGCCACAGCCACGAACTGCATCAGGGGCGGGGGGGTGGGGGGGGAAGAGGTAGGGAAAGCTGGGCTCATTTTAAAAGGATTTGAGCGAGAGAGAAGTGTTGTATCTGGGTCAGCGTAGTATCAGAGGACGTGATGCTGAGATCTGCAGAGATTTAGGTTCTGCTTTGAGAGTATGTGCGAGGAAAATCAGGATTTACACTCACAAATTAAACCTAAGTGGCTGTAGTGACTGTGGCGGTGAATCATTGGTCACATTCGCTAATATTGCTGGAGTGATTTATGCTGGCTGTGTTTACATTTTGGAGCAGTGTTAAATCCTGTATATATTATTTTTATTGTTTTGACAGTGCCATTTTTTTTGCAAATTATAATCACTAATGAGTATTGAGCCTTGAGTTATTGACCATGTGCCTCGGCTAATTAATCTATCAAGGGTAATTGAACAGGGCTGAGCGCAACAATGGGCTCTATGTAGGAGTTTTATATCTTTATGGGCTCTCAGCTGCCAGTATTCTCATGGCTTTGCCTGTGAACATAAGGTTACAGGGGTTCGAGACGTGTTTGTGCTATTCTATGTATTTCTATGAAAACCTACACCCAGAATGTACCAAACCAACATAACCAGACTGTAACTAAGAGCCATAGAATGTGGCTGCACGTTTTGTATGGATCTGTATGTATATAGCGGGGTGCGAATGTTTAGACGCCCCGTTTACGATCATTACACATTTGTAGAAGTCACCTGCTTGTTAACTTCAACTTTTCGCCAGATGGCATTATGTTTTCCTCCAGAATTTGTTGGAAATTAATGGAATCCGTTCTTTGTCCCACCCATGAAATGTTCCCTGTGCCAGTGGCTGCGATAATTTGTTAGGAAGAAAGGGCAAAAATATGTCAAATGAAAGACTCTTGGCTGCGTAGGAAGTTATTTTTTTATGTTCGTTCTTTTCAGCTTGAATGGAAAGCAAAGTGAAAGACACAGTTCAAGGTAGAAGCCAGTACAGATAGTTCAGAAATTAATTGTGCATCAGTTTTATGCAGCGCCTTTCTGGACAATCAACACACACGTTACATTCACACATAGGCGGAGAAGGACACGACAGTCGGCATTGCCAACCTTCTGGTTTTAAAATCATCTGAGCCACTGACTCTCCCTGATGAAAGTTGCATTAATAAATGGGAGTCCACCTTCTATGTCTCTGTGGCATTTTGCACATGCCAGAACTCTTCAAAACAGCCCTCAAATCTTTCCCAAGGCAGGAGTAATATCTGGAACTACAAACCTAAAATGAATTCAAGCTTGTTTAGTTCCTGAGTGAAGTCTACGATTCCAAGTTACAGTAAAAGATTTAAAGCCTGTGTGTGACGATAATGGTGAATATGTTTCTTTTCGAGAGTCCGGGGCAACAAATTAAAAAACAAATTAAAGAAGGGAGAAGAAGGGAGTATGGGGTCCGGGGCCCTCTGCTAAGGGCTGTCCGTTCCCTGTATGACCGCAGCAGGAGCTTGGTTCGCATTGCCGGCAGTAAGTCAGACCTGTTCCCGGTGCGTGTTGGTCTCCGCCAGGGCTGCCCTTTGTCACCGGTTCTGTTCATTACTTTTATGGACAGAATTTCTAGGCGCAGCCAGGGGCCGGAGGGTGTCCGGTTTGGGAGCCTCAGAGTCTCATCTCTGCTGTTTGCGGACGATGTTGTTCTGATGGCTTCAACAAACCAGGACCTTCAGCACGCACTGGGGCGGTTTGCAGCCGAGTGTGTAGCGGCCGGGATGAGGATCAGCACCTCCAAATCTGAGGCCATGGTTCTCCACCGGAAAAAGGTGGTTTCCCCTCTCCAGGTCGGTGGGGAGTCCTTACCTCAAGTGGAGGAGTTCAAGTATCTCGGGGTCTTGTTCACGAGTGGGGGACGGATGGAGCGTGAGATCGATAGACGGATCGGTGCGGCGTCAGCAGTGATGCGGTCGCTGTATCGGTCTGTCGTGGTGAAGAGGGAGCTGAGTCGGAGGGCAAAGCTCTCGATTTACCGATCGATCTACGTTCCCACCCTCACCTATGGTCATGAGATTTGGGTCATGACCGAAAGGACAAGATCGCGAATACAAGCGGCCGAAATGAGTTTCCTTCGCAGGGTGGCTGGGCGCACCCTCCGAGATCGGGTGAGGAGCTCAGTTACCCGGGAGGAGCTCGGAGTAGAGTCGCTGCTCCTTCACGTCGAAAGGAGCCAGCTGAGGTGGCTCGGGCATCTGTTCCGGATGCCTCCTGGTCGCCTCCCGCGGGAGGTGTTCCAGGCATGTCCTAGTGGGACAAGGCCTCGTGGAAGACCCAGGACACGGTGGTGGGACTATGTCTCCGAGCTGGCCTGGTGTCACCTCGGGGTCCCCCCAGAACAGCTGGAGGAGGTGTGTGTGGATCGGGAAGTTTGGGCATCTCTGCTGAGACTGCTGCCCCCGCGACCCGGCCCCGGATAAAGCGGAAGAAAATGGATGGATGGATGGATGGAAATTAAAGAATTTGGACGAGAGTAGAATAAAAATCAGCTTTGGGACTGTATCCAGGAGTTGTGAGTTGAAACAATTTGTAGATTTTCTGTATATTAATAGATCTTTCATGCAAATTCCAAAAGAAAGCGACTGTAAGGGCTGCTCTTTAGCTCTCGCCCACTTCTGCTGTGTATCTTTGTAACTGAAATTAGATCAGGCCCTTCTCACCTTAACGGCCCATTGCTGTCCCCCAGAAACTCCAAATCGAGTTCAGCTGCACCGACATCTCATTTTGCCGTCTTAATTTCCCCTCTCTGCCGCCTAATGTCCCATTCCTCCTCTTCCCCCTTTGCCCTGAGCCTCTGCTATAGCATAATTTCATTTTGCTGGCCTGATTTCCATACTAAATACACATCCTTGCATCAGCGGGAGAGGAGCCATCCAGCAGTTGTGGTTATCAGCATGCAACAGGCCCTCCCTCCTCTCTCCACAAACACCAGGAACATCATTGCGCAGTTTGCCACAGGCTGCTGCGACTTTTAAAGCACTTCTTTGTGTGCTTTTTACTAAATGGAAAGGACGCTCTTTGTGTCTTTTATAATGGTGTAATACAGAAGCTTTTAAAAGAAATGAAACTCCATGCATGGACCCACTCATAGCAATGAGCAGGTCTGATCAGCATGAAAGTTATTCTTACTACTGCTACTTCTTCTGGACAAGTAGTAGGAGTAATGGTACTGTTGGCTGGAAGGGTTATCTTGAGCCCATTGACTTTATATAACATTGACCTGTTGCTGATTTCATGTTCCCCTTCACTGTGGTCACTTATAATGAGCCTACAAACAGCAGGACCCACTTCATGACTGCACTTCAGTTGCATCTTACTCTTTGGCTCCAAGTAATTGTCCCTGGGAAGCCTCCAAATCGCGACATGAAACTATTGTGCTGCACATACCTTGTTTTGCTTTTAATATTTTGATCAGCAGCTGCCCACATGCTTCCTTCACATATTTTACATGAACTAATTGCAATGTTTACCTTGTAGTTAAAAGTGAATTACTTTGTCAGCCGACATGAAAAAGGCACTTTTTTAGCATCAGACTAAAGATCTTGCGTAAAGAATATGTTTCCCAGAAAAAAAGAAGAAGAAGTTTCCCAGAAAAATGTGTTGCTCTTCTCTGGTCGCAGCCTGACTGCTCCGTGCCTCAGCTGTCAAAAATAGTGGCTCTAAGATGTTTTTTTATCCTAAGCTTGTGCTAAAGAACTATTGGCCTGCAAGCTGCTCACGAGGCAAACCTGGACTCTCTGATAACTCTGAAAACTACTCAGCGTAGAACCCCTGCTTTTTTCTCAGGCTAATGTCACTTCAGAAGCCTTCAGTTAAAGTCACACTCATCTTCAGCTGAGGTTGTAAAAAAAGCACTATGTTATTAAACTTTTATATTCGTCATAAATAACCACATCGGGAACCAGAAAGTGACTTGTTTACACACAGTTTTGCCATGAAAAATGGATTATCTGCTATGGGGTTACCTTCTACATTTGGGTAACCTTTGCTTTCTGTAAGTGTAACTTGCATTATTCTTTAAAGCACAACAATCAAATCGGCTTCTTTACAACAAACATAAAATTAAGCCTCAAAGTCTGTTTGTTTGAGGCGCTCTTTTGTTCGTTTGATCGAAACAAAGAAAGTTTGCCTCTTTGTCAGTCTTGAAGCATGTTTTATCAAAGGTGATGAAATAAGCACATAGTGTTAAGGAGGAACTGCAGCGTGTGGCATCCCGTCCCCTGACGACTTCACCATGAGAGAGAGTTACAAAAACAACATGTCTCTTCTTTTTGAACAGGGCTTCACCAGTGCTTAAAACGTCCTATATGTAAAGGCAAAAGTCTAGGTGATTTTTATTATTATATTTAATTGCAGTTACCCTCCAAAAATGATGTTCATGTCCCTGTGACAAAAGGAGATTTCTGACATCATTCTTGTGTGTGTGCATTTATGCTACTTCTAGCCAACTGTGCTTGCCCAAACAAACATCATCTGCTTGGTAGGCTTCTATAGCAGCTGATACCAAGAGCGCTTCGTTAGGCACATTTAATCAAGTTGTGTGCTAATGTACTATTACTTCATAGTGGTCTGTAAGTTGGTTTTGGCAGTGGATTGATTAAAGATGGTTGACTTTAATACACAACACAGTGTTCTTTAAATTTAAAATGAATCCAAATCAAAACCGTTTAAAGTCTCAATCATTAATCATAACATGGTGTGCGTTTCCCAGATGAGCAGTAAGCGCTCGAGCAGTTTCCGACGAGCCATCGCCAATGGGCGCCGCACACTGCAGAGGGAGATCCTGCTGGACGAGACGGGGCTGGGCCTGTACAAGCGCTTTGTCCGATACGTGGCCTACGAGATCCTGCCCTGCGAGACCGACAGACGCTGGTACTTCCACCAGAACCGGCTGTGTCCCCCGCCGGTCTTCATCGCCGTGGTTACCATCGTGCAGGTACAGAACAGACACTCAAACAGGGGAAGATCGATAGCAAATCATTTCTTCAGTGCACCTGTTATAGGCATATTTTACAAGTTAGCGTTGTGTCTTCTGTTAATGCAACTGGCAAA
This sequence comes from Gobius niger, assembly GCF_951799975.1. NCBI lineage: Eukaryota > Metazoa > Chordata > Actinopteri > Gobiiformes > Gobiidae > Gobius > Gobius niger. The sequence continues at coordinate 11,128,926 of NC_136870.1, read as the reverse complement.
TGGTCATGATGTTATGCCTCACAAAGGTTTTCATTCTATTATAAAATATAGGAAGTAAAAGTCTCGCCATTGAGTTTAATACAGACATTCTATCACTATGGTACTTTTTTGTCAATGGCTATGGAGCAATTTAGGTCAACAGGCTCTAGACACTTGCGGAGTGAATGGCTTTAGATGAAGCAGCCGTACTCTTGTATTTGCCCTGAAATCCTTGCAGATCAAAAAGGAAAAAGAAACAGCCAAGTACTTTGTTAATGCGTAGTGAAGAGTCTGCCGTCACAATAGGGCTGTGATAATTGTAATAATGATCCACATTCATTTTAATCCAAGAAGACAATGAGTCATTATTGTGTGAAGGGAAGTTAATGGAGTAGAACCAGATGTGGCGGTAGTTTTATTGCTCCGTAATCAGCCGAACAGAGAAAAGAGAGAAGCTGCTGAAAACTTACTTCTGAGGTTGTTGTTTTTTTGGTGCAGGCAGAGACTAAAAGCTTGTTCCACTGTGTTTCAGATTATCGTGTTCATGTGCTACGGCATCATGTTGAACAAGTGGGTGCTGCAGACCTACCAGCCGGACTTCATAAAGAGCCCGCTGGTTTACCACCCGGGCCACCGCGCTCAAGTGTGGCGTTTCTTCAGCTACATGTTCATGCACGTGGGGTCAGTCCACCGTACTTCTCATTGACTGGGTTCTTTATCAGGGAGACATTAATTAAGCTAGAAAGAAAGATTCAGGTGATGACATAAATGCTGGTAATTGTTTTTCTTGGGTGAAATGTGACGTAGTTTGGCAGTTTTCAGACTAGATATTGCTCATCGGTCCATTTTTCTGTTTTTAGTTTGGAACAGCTGGGCTTCAACGCGTTACTGCAGCTGATGATCGGCGTCCCTTTGGAGATGGTCCACGGCATCTTACGGATAAGTCTGCTCTACATGGCTGGAGTGCTGGCCGGTATGTTTTCTTGTCTTAAAAATACACACACTTAGACACGCTTGACTTATTTATTTATACAAGGAGTAAACCTTGTTGAAGAGCTTCACGCAGAGAGGTCCGCTTTGATAGTTAACTGTTGCTTTCTGCACAGTCAGTGACCTAGTTTTTTATTATTTTTTTTACCTTTGTTTGAACATCTACTGTCGGGGAACGCGCATTGTTCACCTCTCCCTTTTTCCTGCTGTGGTCATTAATCTCATCTGGCATTTACACCTGCATAACGCAGCCACTCCAAACGACAGATATGGTCTATCTGACATCACGAGTGACCCTATTTGATGTTTTTTTGATCAACTTGATCCGGCTGTTGTCCCCGGTGCTTTGATAAACGCAGCGTCGCTGATGTGAGCAAAGTGGACTGACTCACGGCGCCCAGAGGTCAAGCCACTGCTCCGCACAAGTCTTTGTTGACAAGAAACCTCATTAACTCTCATTCTCCTCCCAGCCACAGAGGAGATGGGAATTTCAAACCCAGCGGCCGCAGTAGGAGGAGACCCACATGCGGTAGAGCTTGGTAATGGAGGCTATTTCCAGTTAAAATAGCCTCCATTAGCTGGATAGATTAGTCCACAGAATATTTGTTTGCAAAGAATATTGTACTGCTGCTTAAATGATTGCTGTCTTTGCTATTTCATTGTAGCCATTGAAATTGCATTTTCTATTTGATTGTAATTAATTTTGCAGCTCTATTCAGCGTCTTCTTCAGTCTCATATAGATTTAACCCAAGTAAAAACCATGTCCCATCTTCTGGTACATTCTTCTTCATAGACCTTCGAAGTTGTCAGCTGCCTCCCTGTCGCGCGCACACGCTTATTGCTCATGAATTATTGTAGCTTTGATTTATTCTAGCGGTGGTGACAGAGGCAGAGCGAACAGGGGAGCGAGCGCGGGACTTAGCAGAAGAAAGTGGGAGAGTAATGCCGGAGCCGGTCTCTGGGGAATTAGCCTAAGTGCTGTTTGAGAAGCCGTTTGCAAATTTAAGCTGCAGCCTTAGTCACGAACGCTGGAGAGGAAACAAGGAGAAGATGGTTTAGCCTTTATGTCGGACTGAGCATCGGAGCAGATGAGGAAGTCTGCCCGTATGGCCCGCACTGAGAGAGGTGCTGCGCAGTGAGAGGCAGGGTTCTGGTTTTAGGTGGAGGGAAGGGAACAAGGATGGACACATTTTTGTATTCATTAGCACTTTAACCTATTAACCCCCACCTGTACTGAGCACATTTTCTCCAGTTTTGCTTTACCCAAATCTAAAAGCTAAAAAAAAATAACAGGATAAAAACGTGATAACCGCAACCAAAAGGTGATAAAAGAGTGACAAAAACGTGCCGGGGAAGCAACACGAATGTGTCAAAAACATGGCGACAACACGACCATAAAGCAATGAATAGAAGCAATTAAAAAGTTACACAAACGTGACTAAAACACAACAAAAAAGCAACAAATAAAGCACAAAAAATCATGACAAAAAAGAGACGAAAACACAACAAAAGCACTTAAAAAATGTGACCAAAAAGGCGGCGACTACGTGTCAAAGTGGCAAGCCGTTTTACACGTCTTCGCTTTCAAATGAGGCATGCCCTGTTGCCCTCCAGTCGAGAAGCTTTTAGATTTGGGTAAAGCCAAACTGGAGAAAATGTGCTTGGTTCAGACAGGGGGTAAGAAACTGGGTTATAGCTTGTTCTTGATTGATGCAACACTGTTCCTGACACGCTATTTTATTTGGACCAATTCCACTGTTCTTGTGTCAAAAGAGCAGTTTGTGTGTAAAATGTCTATCATCAAACCCTGCAGATGTAACACATTGTGCAGCAAAACAATGCTATTGCAAACAAAGACATCATCAGCCGAGAAAAACAGTAAAGCCTGGGCTGTTTCTCGGTTAAATGACTATTTCAAGGAGCCATAGTATTACACTACGCTGACCTTTTGCCGCGTTATACTGTATAATGTTGTTCTGTATAATGTTGTGAAAACCACACCATTACCTGCTTTTCATTCATGCATGTTTGAGTGATCTCTCATATTTGTTCAGCTTCACCTGCCTTGCTTGTTTCAGTGCCCAAATTGCCTTCTCCACATATCCATCCGTTGCCAACAGCTGGCAGCTTCAGCAGCTTCTCTCCTGTGCCAGTGGAGCAGGAGTCTTGTTTAAATCGTGTGCTAATGCTAAGGCGTCCAAATGTTCATTAAAAGCTCGACATTCGATCATAGAGTCCTCCTGGCTACAACCGTATTCATTGATTCATTTTTCTGCCATTTTTCTGTTAGATATCATGACTGTCAAGCGCATACCTCGTAAATGGCCTTTTAATGGTCTAATAAACTGCGCCATCACTATTGTTACATTACATAAGAGAAACATGAGCATGCATCAACGTTATGTGCATGTCAGATACACATACACATACGACATGGCACATTTCTCTCCCTCATTTCATTGCTGTGATTTTTGTGCAAAGCAGCCTCTTTTTCCTTTTTTTTTTCTTATGTGCTTCTCCACCACAGCCCTTCCGCCTTGATAAATGTGTGATAGCTTGTGGATGCGGGAAATTGCCCCGTGCTTCAGATTTACAGCTCTGTGAAATTCTCCGGGTATTTTCACTTCTTCTTCTTCCTGTGCCGTTTTGGCGCCGATGGCAGTCTCATGTTTATATTCATGCCGTGTCTGACTACGCTCGTAACCGCAGTCGTGTCGGATGGCGCGGCGCGTGTAGCCTGGGAGTGACGACGGTGGTTGCACTGCGGCTCAGCGGGTGCTTTTAAGGACTGACGCTGTGGCTTTTTTTTTTTCTTTTTCCCTGTGTGATTGTGAGAGGTTGTTTACCGCCAAGCGCGGAGATATATAGTGCAGGCCCTTTGTGGTAATACAGTCAAATAATCCCGCTGCTTTTCATTTTGAGAGGCAATCTGGGAAATGTGCGTCAACGTTTCACCTAAACCACACCTGTTTTGTTGCACCTAAATGTGTTTCTTCAAGGTTTTCGTCGCTGAGTCATCGTAGCCTGCCTGAGCACTCCAGTACAGTATGAGAAGAATGTTAATTTTTTTGTGCTTTTTAGTGCTATATTGATCAATCCCTTGTAGTAGTTCTGCACAGTATGATGCCAAACTCCCATTGTAGCTTGGAGTGGTTTAGTCAAATCACACTTTTTCTCTCATATTGTGCAGCCTTACCTTGCCGGAGCCTGGGGACCTCTCCATCACTCGCACAAACTTCCTAGAAAGACAGTCCAACTTTTCCTTCTGCCCAACAGCCTTTCATAAAAGCAAACATCAGTCAGACACATTCTCTTTATGCTCAGACTTTACTGTGTCAATACTGTGTTTCTGCTTCACACCGACTGTCTCTTTGTTTAGGAAGATTCAACAATGAAGGAAATTTATTATGGAAAGCTTTAACTTGGAGCCATTTCACTTTTATGGTTTCAACTTAAGAGCAAAACACAGACAGATGGACATTAGCTTGAAAAAGCAACATCTCAGCTTTTGATCTCAATGTAATTACACCTTCCTGATAAATAAGAAAAAGAGATTTCGAGAAGATGTGGCTGAGTAATATGTATATATAGCCTTGTTTATTTGGAAAGGCTCATTACTGCAGTTGCTGGCAAACATATTTAATGACTAAAAACAAATTAAAGTACCAAATCGGCGCATTGGCAGAGCAGTTACCACTCATGCTTCAAGAAGTGAGAAGTTTCCGGGTTAGATCCCCGGCCGGGGGCCATTCTGTGTGAAATCAGTTCTCCCTTGTCTGCATGGTTTTCTTTCCGGTGCTTCGGTTTCCCCTACCATTGAAATCATGCACAATTCTCCAGCCAGGGGATTCTGACCATTAATCTAGCTCCACATCTGGAGATGGGTCCCCGTGAGCCATGAGGCTGCACTGCCCTCAGGTTTTTCTCAGGATAGGTCAAATGCAGAGGAGAAAAGTCCCTACAGGGATCCATAAAGTGCTTATTTTTCTATAGATTTTGAATTCAAAAAAAGAGAAATGACTCTATGTACAGTTTTTATGTTTTAGTTCAATGCCCAAAACAGCTTTAGTATCTCTGATTCCATTGAGCAAACAACACTCATTTTATTGTGCGATCAACAGGTGAATGAGACTCCTCAGACAAATGTCTTGTAATAGTATCTGGCCGTGGTGAACACGTTTGCTGCTTGTGAACAGTCTCTGGTGACTGTGGCCTATGGAGCTCTGCTGTAAATTATGCATCAGGATATTTAAGCCGTGTGCCCGCGTTCTCGTTTGCGGCTGTGCTGAGAAGAGTAGTAGCGCCGCTGGTCTGCTCCATATTTATTGGTGCCCTGAGCGACGAGGCGAGAGTGAGGAGGTGGGGGGTGTCTGGATGCGTCCTGAACGGGATTTGTAATGCAAATGTGATAAATGGGAGCATGTCTGTGTAACCTCATTGCTACCAACTGGTTGATGGCGTCATTATGCCAACCTTCGTGCAGTGTTTAATCTGTGAGCGGCTGATGAATTTAGTTCTGGTGCGAGCTGTCGGCCGCGGCCATAGTGGGAATGATTGTCAGTCCTAATTTAGCCTGACGATTGTTTCTGCGCGCTCCCTAATAAAAGCCTGTTGGGTTTCTAAATGACTGCAGGTCTGTACATTACCAAGTCCTCTACGTGCTGTGTTACATAACAAGCAATGCTCAGACAGTCACAGAGACATTGTGCACGTTTAGGCTGAGTAAATATCTGTTTCCAGTGAATGCGCACAGCCGGCAAGAGCTTTGTTTACACCATCCATTTTGCTAAAGTTTGCTTAACTTTATCTTAAATGGAAGTTGCATCCTTACATAAATAGAAGCATTTAGTTGTATTTGTAAATCTATGTTTCAGTTCATGTTGTGTGCTATATGCTGAATGTTATTGACCTTCACTCAGGGTCTCTTACCTAACATCATCTTTCAGCTCTTTAAGCTTCCCTTTGCACTTGCGTGTTCACCAAATCCACATTTTTCTCTCGCGGAGGACGGTCTGATGCAATGTTAAAACACAGACAGTTGAGTTTAATCTGTTTAGTCGACATTCAAGGCAGTAATGGCACCTAAAAAGAGCAAAGGCATAGATTAAGCTCAGCCCAAATGTGTTTTTAATACAGGCTGCACGGTGGTACTCAATAAAGTAAATGAGCGGGAGCAGACAGAGATTTTAACGGGAAATGAGGGTGTTTTTCCTGGAGCAAAGTTGAGTCAAATAAAGTGATGTTGCCTCACCTTCAGGCTGTGTTTCTTAAGTCAAGGAGTCAAACATAGATGTGTTGACAAGCATTCTGCTTCTATCTTAAACCAGGTATCATTGTAATTACCCACGTGAAGCTCCGGGCCGTGACAGCACTGATCTGATGGGCTTGAATGGTGCCATCAGTGCTGGCTGCAGTTTATCATGGCTCTTTAAAGGGCTCTTAGTAGCACATGGATGTGTGACAGTAGGGGACACCCTCCTGTCCTTTACTTTGTTTGTTACAGAGCGTGTTTGTGTGAATACGTTCGCTCTTCAAATCCTCATGATTATTCAGCAAATGACATATCAAAGGGGACATGCTGGCTTTGCCATTTGTGTTGAAAATACAAACTAATGTAATGCACCCATGGATTATTTTATTATTTTACACCGTACAATTCTATTCTATTCTTATATTCTATTTCTGTCACTTTATCGCAGGTTATCAAAATAGGATGAGGTCAAAGATTATAAGTCAAAAATGTGCATACGGATAAGTCATTCTTTTTTGTAAACTGACTTATCCAGATCTTTTTTTTGTTTTTTTTGTTTTTTGTCATTTGTTCTTGAAATTGTCAGCATCGTGTCCTTATTTCAGACCAGTAGGATCCTTTAGTTTCCGCTGTGGTGTTTTTGCCTGTGCTCTTTCTTCTTCACTGCACACTGCATTTCCAGCCATACATGATCTATCTCTATAGCTCAGACCTTGGCGTTGTCGGAGTGACCTGGTCATGTGACTTTGAAGCGCTCCCTCGGTGCCCCTGACTGGAGCTGGGAGAGAGCGGGGCGGGTGACCTTGGTGCAGTGTTGTGATTATGGTAATAGCTCGGCTCCCTGTCCCACCCGACGTGAACCCTCGCTGGGTGACACCGAGCCCACTTCCCCTCCTACAGCCGCCCCCCGCAGCTCCACTCACAACAAACATCATCAATATTCAGCCGGTAATGTGGCCGCGTGAAAGCTCTGCCATTGCTGTGAAGGAGCAGCAAAGCATTATGGGTAGGAATGCAAAGAGCTAATATAAGAAAAATTCGATTGGAAGAGTCTGTAGCGCCAGTGAAAGTATTTTTATGAAGTCTCAGATCATGAGTTAGCATCAGTGCCCACGGATTGATTGGAAATGGCAAGTGGGATTTTTGCATTTCGTCTCAAACCACATTCAAATGTCATCTTTGGATCTTTAACTTTATTAAAAAACAAAACAAAGCATTTTGATTACGGTAGAAATTCAGACTTCCATAACTGAACCGTTCACTATGGGACAGTGACTGCAGCTCATATTTTCTTTTTGGGTGGTTTCAAGGTTTGTCCTTTGAACACACCTTGTGCCTTCTTGAGAAAGAATGGGGACGTGAAGAATTTGAGTGATTTCAGCCCAAGGTCAGACATTATTCCTGAGTCTGAAAAGCAGTCGCGACTTGAGCGATAAGCGTCGGATTCGTGATGAGAATGAAGAATTGTGTATCACCGTTTTCGTAAGGGCGCAAACCTGCAGAACTTTCAGAACGAATATTTGCATTTCAGCATTCCGTCTCCTTTGTCTTTATCATTTCAGGCGCGTTTTGCCCACACACCCGCTGGATCTGATAACATTACTGTGCCGTTGAAGGTTGCTGCTGAGCTGAGCCGCTCCACTCGGCTGCTCTCAGGATGTGACTAGTGAAGACTATTGATTTTTGTCATGCCCCCTGTGCTTCTGGGCTACATAAATTGTATCATATTTTTTCTCTCTTTGCCAAGTGCGGACAGGCCGGACTTCATTTAAACCAGGAGACCAAGGTTAAGGTGTGCTTAGTGAGTGGTCTCTGTTGGCCTGCTGTGCTAACTCAACTTCGGCTAGATTTTTTCAAGCACATACTGTGAGACTATACTACCTTCTATTTCATCTTTTAAAAAACACATTCATGCTAATATCTAGAGGCTCTCAATGTAAATATTTACTTAAGAGCTAAGCTGTAATGAAAGTTCAAAAGCAACTTCCCAAAGTCCAGGGCCCCTCTCTTACAGATCTAAATATCTCACAGGGACACCAACTATAAGATTTTTCCTCGAGCAACTCTCAAAATACTTAAAGCATAACAGTTAATGTTAAACTCAGCTTATTTGTATGTGATTGCAATGGATGGGTCTGAAGTTAGCTCCCTAAAAACCTCCCTTTCAAATACTTTTTAATTTTCTAGTTCTGAAAGGTAATCGATGTAGAAGTTTTCCAATAGGGAAAAAATATATTATAATAATAATGTAGTATTTGACTGTTGCTTGTTTACCCTAATAAATCCTTTTCGCAGTCCCTCTGGGGGGTAATACACGTGTTAATGGGATGATGGGGGGTCTTTCATCTCCCCCGGTGTCTCTGGCCAGAAAACCACCCTTGCAACTTTGCCTGCACCGGGTCAGAGCCACCAATACGCACGAAGAAGAAGCTAACGGGCAAAGCTAACTGTAAATAAAATTCAGATAAGTTTGTTAAGGCGTGTTGTGCTCACCTCATCTATCGCTGACCTTAATTGCTGGCTTAATTGCTTGTTTTCTGCGTGCCACTTGTTATTTTGACTCTGCGTTTGGGCAATTAAGAGGGAACTGAGTGACTGATACATGATCATATTCAATCGCTCACTGTAAAGAGAGCGCGGCGTTTTAAGTGAACGCAGACGTTTTGAGTGTCTCGACCTACTTGTAAATGCACTGTGTTGTTGTTCTTTTGCTATTTGTAGACATGAGAGGCCTGTGATGTTGCCGTCTCTGGGGTTCCTTGAAATTGTTTGATGGGCTCCGGGAGAGTAAGGTGTGTGGTGTTTGGAAGCCCTCAGACGGCGCTGACAGTTCGAATGCCTCCGCTCGTCGTGGCGCTGAAGATGAATGCGAAACATGCCATTCCCTTCCCAGCATCTAAGAGGTTCACACCGACAAGTCTGAACGTTGAGCCGAAAGATTTACAGGCAATAAAAACGCCCGTTTAGAAATGACAAAATGATTGGTCGGTGATTTGATTCTTTCTGTTTTTACTCGACCACGTCTTGCAGGTGTAAAATAGTTATATATAGTTCATCCGTTTGACAGCTCTATTATCTACAAATGAGCTTTTCAAATGGACACCCGTTTGTTAAATGACATTTGAAACTCTGGATTTAAAGTAGAAGACAATGACAGATGCTGTGACTTGATAGTTTTCAGTACTTTACTTCAGTGGAGAGTGGGCTCGCTCATAAAGCAAACCTAACTGGGTTTTCTCTGCCGTATAACTTCTTCAAACTTGATTTAGTCATTGCATCATTCTCCAGCTGCTGGTTGGTTGTTGATATTGAGGGCAATGTTATCCCGCCTATTCAGTTAAAGTCCACAGTTTGTAATTTGTTTATTTTTGTAAGATTTTTTGGCTCTGTTTTATTAGACAAGACAGCGCGGCCTGAAAGGACATTCAGCACTGTGGAAGCCTGAAGGAAAGCTCACAATGCAGAAGCTGGTTATGTGCCTGTATATGTGCAGAGGCCATAAAGTGTTTTTTTTTCCTCCCCCATCTTAGTTGTTAATCCAAATCTATATTCCAGCTGAGAGTCGCACAAGCTATAGGTCACTATAGTCCATCTCTATCACTGTATTATAGTAACCATTTGGAATAAAATTGCTCTTCTAAATATGCAACCTTGCACATCACTTGTAGTCGTACAAAAGTTTGTTCCTCTTGCATTGTCAGTCACATACTGCAGCCTCACTTTGCCAACTCATATTCCGAGCGTCTCTTCCCTACTGCTTCAATTAGCCTGCAGCTACTATCATTTTTGCTCGGTAAATAAATCTGATCGGGCATTTCCCAGTTTATTAGCCAAGCACGGTCCTGGGACTGCTGACTGCAGCATATCTCTGGGGAGGGACATGACTGAGTGCATAACAGAGCCGTGTGAAGCATGTGGATAGTATACAGCGCTACAGTCTCCTAGTATCACTTTAGGTTTTACTGTATAATCCAAACCAAAGAGTTGCTTTGCTGTGACACAGCACACTGTCCTGTGGTGCATTGCCAAATCCACTCCTCTGCAATTCAGACGAGATCACCTGAATGAACAAACACTGTTGTCCTATAATTGTCCTCTCCTCAGTCAGTTATTGTCCAAAGAGGCAACAAACGCAGCTCTGTGCATGTTAATGTCCCCGGTGTGGACCTCTTTACCCATTCATAATGAGCCTGCCGTGGCTGTTAATCATGTTATTGTGGCCCTTATTGCCTTGTAAGGAAGCTTCTTCTGGGCTAAGCCTCTGGACAGTAATGGCTCTGCTCTCGTTAGAAATCAACAACACCAGCAATTTGTACCAGGTGCATGTGAATGTGCACAACACCATTTGAAAAGCATTATTTTTATCCAACAAAATGCTTGTAAGAAAGGCTTTGGTGTGAAGACAGGGGAAAGAAGGCACATAACCAAGCATGTGTGCAACAACCAAACGCCTTGGCCTTTCTGTAGCATGACCAGACCTTTTTTATGCAGTTTTCAGTTTACTCAGAAACCCAAATGGTTTCATGCAAAGAAAACATCAATATCCTCTTTTCATGTTTGTTTGCAATAAATTAATACCTAAAACAAAAATCAGTCATCACCATGTGAATAGGAGCTTTTGCCATAACTTCATCGAAACATGGTTCACCATATTTCCCAAGGATTTGGCAGAATTTGATTGTAATGTTTGCTATTGTAGCTTAGACGAGTATCTACAGAGAGTTACTGCCCTAGGCATTTTCAACTTCTGGCCTCACATCAGTTTAGCTTCCTCCTGTTCTGAAACTTTCCAATAGAGACACAAAATACAAAGTGTGACCCACAGCTTTAGGGCTGCCTGGAGTGAGAGCTTCGAAAGATTGGTTTAAACGTATAGGATTTAACAGCAGTAGATCTACTTGGGTTTACCCATTCTATCTAATACTTCTGCAGTGCATTTGGGAATATTGCAAGCTCACAGAAAGATTTTCCCAGCCTCAAAACGGCAACAATAAACAATGTACGGATGAGTTTGAAAGTGTCAGCGTGGCACAGAAAATGCTCGTCACGTCTTGAGCTGCTGCTGAGTGCGAAAATCCTCAATCTTAAATCCTCCTAAGCAGTAGAAGCGACACGACAGACCTGTTTAATATGCACTGTAGTGGGAGCAGTCAGACCCCCTTCCTCCCCCCTGTGAACCCAGCCTCTTCCTCAGGGCTCGCACCTCTTCCTCGCACACAGATGGCGGTGTTACTTCCCCAACCAGTGGCTCTCAGGTTCAAACAGAATTAAATATAGCCGCCTAAATAAGAAACGGCAGGACACAGATAGTAGTCAGTAAGAAAGTAGTATGTTTAGTTGAGATATAAAGGTGACAGCTCAATGTGAAATAGGTTATACATGTGGCAGCCTAATGTTAAATGGCAAAGATATAAAATACAGTATTTTCCTACAGATTATTGTTGAGTTAAAGGCCCTATACCTGACTATTACTAATCATTCATAAGTGATGTCTAAAAAGGGTCTGGTTCAGTATGGCTTACTTCTTCATCTGCTATAAAGAATATGACGCCATTGCAAATGATGCCCATGACTCTTTTCACATTAAAAAGGCGTGGCTATAGACAGTGGGCTATTCAGTTAAAAGAAATGCAAACACAATATAGAAAAACGTCACAAATTTAGGCTATTAAAGCCTATATGACCACGTGTTGTGTGTCTAGCCTATGTATCAGCATATTCATTTATTCAGCCTGTTTCTTTTTTCAGTTCACTTAAATTTTAATGAGATGCGCCATACAAACTAACCAAAATATCATTACAACTCAGGCAGCATCTTATTATTCCATCAATATTTCATCAAAAGACCTTCCACGTCTCTGCGACATAAATGTCATAAATCTATATCGGGCACGCTGTAAATCTCTAAAACCCGACACCCGAAGTCGCTCCACTTCATGCACTTTGAAGAAATCAAAGGCCGAGCTGTGTAGTTGCTGTTTGTTTGGTGGATGCTCCAAAATGGAGACCTAGTGGATCGAGGGTCCATTGCCCATGAATCTCATATTTACGGTGTCAGAGCGGCGAGATAAATGACTCGGGAAGGCGCTCTTGATTACCATCTGTCTCTCCGCAATCGCCGCTTTCATCGCAGGCTGACGAGGCGTTCTGTAGGGCCCGTGTTCACCTGGCGCGCGCACAGAGGAATATGAATGTTAACCACGTGCATTATAGATATGGGATCAACAACCACGGCGGAGAAAAAAAAAACCTCCAGCTGCGATTCAGAAGAAGCAGCTTGTTTTTGTTTCATCGGACCTTGAGCCGGTCCCTTATCAGCTCATTTGCATAATTAGCTGTCTGTTTAGGATTCTGTCCCAGCGGCTTCACATGATCAAGGTGTAGCAATGCATCAAGACTGACATCTTCACCAAGCAGCGCAGCGGGCTACGGACAAGCGCTCATTTTTTACCAACCATTCATTAAGGATTCAGTCATTGTATTCGATTTGTACTTGTACTTAGGCACATTAGACCACCGAGGACTAAAAACACAGAATAAAAAATAAAAAGGTTTTGTTTTTCTGTTTCTTATTGCCGGTGTGGGGGTTTTCTATCAGCAGTGGTCAGTGTTGGAAAGTAATGTGCAAGTAGGCGAAATACTTAAACACAAAACACAACAACACAAAACATAATCCTAATGACCAGCTCGACACAGGAAATGATATTTTTGCAGTGGGAGGACCTAACCTATATAAATCTCTCATTCTGCTGCCTTTCGTCAACATCTCCATGGAGACGAGCTGGAGACATACCCACTCCCGGCAAACTCAGTCATGTCTTTGGAGAGTTTCTTTGTACATTTATGAGGTATTTTTCAATGATGAAAATATCTGTCACACAATAAATGCTTGTGTTTCAATATTATTTATAGGGTAAAATGTTACGCCGTGTGGCTTTAAAGGGACTATACGGAGTTTAAAAATGTTAAAGCAAAAGTATTTTCATCCCCCTACATGTTCCGGCCATGTCCTAATGTGTAGAATGAGCCCCGACCTGTTCACCACAACTGCCTCTAAAATCCTGCACTGTCACTCTAAAACAGGGGGGGGCAGTTCATTTTCATAAGGGGCCACATGAGGAGCCTGAATTGAGTCGGAGGGCCGCACCAACAATAACTCAAACTTATATCGGGATATAAATATATTGTAGTGTATCGCCGGGGTCCATAAACAAAATAAAAATGTTTTGATTGGGAAAATACATTGAGGACTTTTTTTCAATAAATCTATAATGATGAGCCTGGCAGGACTGTAGCCTCATAGAAACGGCTCACACTTATTGCACTTTACAAGCCTGTGTCACAAGTCTCTCCTACATTGTAGTCAATATTCATACACTCCGCACTCCGTGGTAGTAAGCTACTATTGTAGCCACAGCTGCCCAGGGGCAGACTGTCCATATCCCACTTGCAAGTCACACAATGTGTTGTTTATATCCTTATATCTTATTATGCCAGTGCCCTTTGCTGGACACCTGTGGAATTCTTTACTTTTATTCTTATTTAATCTGCCCCCTAGTGGCTGGAGTGAGCATTCTGGTAATAATAAAAAAAAAATCATAACTCCGCACAGGAATGAGCTAGAGACTTACTTTTTTTTTTTACATGCTTATGAATTTATGCCCTACAAGTTATGGGCCGGACTGAATCATCTCGCGGGCCGGATGTGGCCCGCGGGCCGTACTTTGCCCAGGTCTGCTCTAAAAGATGTTAATTCGGTCTGAAGTGCCATCATTCACGAGCTTAATATAGAAGCTGCAGTTACACATTAGACCTGAGGTGGCAGTAGTGAGCATAAAATGACTAACTTGCATCTAGCCCCTTTAAGTATACATTCTTGGAAACTAAATGTGTTTATGGAAGGCTGTTTTGTCAGTTTGCTGAATGTCTGGGCTGTCCTGTCTAATGACGCTTGCAGGCAGAATAAAATAAAATGGATTCTCTGCATCAGCTAGAACAGGTGTACATTTTTCAACTGGATTAAAAGTAAAGTATAATATAAGCCGATTAACTAAAGGCAGTGAACCACAGCTTGTTGTGTTGTTTGTTAATTTGTTCCTTAGTTCTGATAGAGTCGGAGTGTTAAAGAACAGTCATTTCTTCATAAAAAGTGCATAAATATGACTTTTTATTTGCGCCTTGGTCTACGCTTGTGGTGCTCTCTTTAAAGGCTATCAGACCAAAGTGATATTAAATGCATTAAATCAGTCAGGACTGTAACTAATCACTTGGGGAGTGCAGACCACCCCCAGGGCATCATAGTAATTAGCATGTAAATATATAAGTTCTCTACTGCCCCCTTGTGATTGATGGGGACTAATTACTTCATAACGATACATATTGCTGACAGGGAAAATTGGCCCTGTCCCGCAATGTATCTGGGAGTTTTTATTGTTAGCTGTCCCTGTCAAAGTGCACTGCCCTGTTACAGCCCTGCCAGTATACGCACATACATCCTCCTTTATTGCCCTGTGATGTTCCCCCTTTTGCCAAGAGACCACCGCTGCACTTTTCTATTAAAACAACATTTGGCCGCGTCTTTGGCTCCCCTCCATGTCCACATATCCCAGATTAGAACGTCTCATGAATATAACACGAGGCAGCGTCGGCAAATTATCCTGTTCAGTCAGATCCACCTGCTGCTTTTGATTTGCCCGTTTTCAAGTGCCAGCATCCTGAAGGGAAAATCCATTCAGCCCGCATCCGCCTTTTTGGAATATTCTCTTTCTGCCGCCTGTCTGCTGTTGTGAGACAATAAAAGGGTACCGTCAAGGTCAGCTGATGAAGCTTTTGCTCTCTTATTTAGCCGTGAGGAAGGCGACTGGTGATGAGTAATCTTTGTGAGTGCAGAAGTCGGATCTCTTCTATTTTATCATGTAGCGAAAGAAAAACTACACTGATTGTGCTAGTACAATAATGCGTTACTAATAGAAAGGAACATTTTTGTAAAGAATGTGACGCTATATAAGCTATCATCCAATTCAGGCCCTTTTCCGAGCTGATTTTGTCCTTACTTGGTCTTGATCTAGGCCTGGTAGTAGCATTTTATGAGGTGGTAGTAGCTGGTGTGAAAGGTTTGAGAACAACTGCTCGTAATCATTCTCATAAATAGGTTTGTGGCCATTTTCATTCATTGTGTGCTATACAGTAATGCAGAAATCTGTACAAACCTGTGTGTAGAAGAATAATTTCCAACAACGTAGGAATAAAGGGGTTAAAGAAGACTCCATGAACGCACCGAATGTGGCTGTAAATGGCCCGCACAAAACACTTGCTATTCCCAGTCCCTCCTCTCTAGCTTTTGTTTGTTTTTCTGTCTCCTTTTTTACAGGCTCGCTGACAGTGTCCATCACCGACATGCGCGCTCCCGTGGTGGGGGGCTCCGGGGGGGTCTACGCTCTCTGCTCGGCTCACCTCGCCAACGTCGTCATGGTAACGGCAATCACAATCGTCGCCCACATTGTTCACACACACACACACACACACGAAAAAAAGAAAAGTCATTCAGCGCTGTTGAAATGTCACATTGAGACGGAGTGAGACGACGGAAAGCTTACTTTTTGCTACAGAGCTGTCATATTAGCGTGACATTGATTTTTTTTTTTGTGTGTGAAATGCTTTACTGCCTGCGTGAGCGCTTAGTCGTGTGTCAGCGAAAAGGATCATCTCAATGGAGCAAGGGCTTTTATTTGGGGACATTATTCACAAACCGGTGCGTGAATGACTTGACGTGTGCAGTTGAGCGGGTCACTTATCAAAGTTATTGCGGTGGAGTTGAAATAAGTTACTATAAAGTCATATTGTATCAACACTCAACCACAAATAGAGCTTACCAAGAAAGAAAATGACTTCTCTCAGCCTGCCTATTTGTCTTTACATCCAGTTTAGCGTACGGCTGTTGCCAAGGTTTCACTTTCCTTCCCGGTTTATAATTTTCTACACTACAGTAGCCGAGGTGATGTTGTGTTAAATTGAGCGCTATTGAAGATACACGGTTCACGCTTCTCCGGAGTGTAGTTTAATAAATCTCAAGTTTCAAGTTATTCAAAGTGCTTGGAATAAGATGCATTACAGCATGTTTTAGCCTGTGTTAGAGCGAAGTGTCTCCCCATCTTCTATTCACATTGAATCATCGCAAACAACTGTATTTAGGACGAGGTCTTCCCTGGGCGCGCGCCGTTTGTGTCACATGAACTGACTCCACGTTCCCCATGGCAGTGTTAGAAATGATGAATCACTCTAACCATCCCTCCGAGTTCAGTGAGAGCCGTGGACAGGCCAGCACCAGACTGGGGCCGCTGACAAGACTGTAAGTGTTACTACCACTCGCGCCGCATCTAACAGGCAGAATGCGCCGTTTGATGTCTGTCAGCCAGGGAAATCCTTAAAGGCACGTCCCGCTTTCATAACTTTGTTTTATGTTTTAAAGGGAAAGCGCTTGCATCTTCGGCGACTTTCCATCTGATGTCAGAAACGATCAAAGACATTTTTAGGTTGCGCGAATTACCGCGAAGACGCGTCAAAACACATCTCCGAACATCGCACTGCGTATGTATCTGTAATCAAATGCAGGCACTTGTGTGAGCCTCAGCCGCATGCTCCGTACTTCCCCTGGCTCAGTGTCAGCAGCCTGATAATAAGATCTCTACAGTAGCAGGCAAAATGGATGGGACGTCGTCTATAGTTGAATGCAATCTCTCTCCTCTCCTGCTGAGGCATGTCAAAGCAAATTGCCTCCCATCAGGAAGCAGCATCACAACCAGCTCGATGCTGTTGTGTAGCTTACCTCAGCAGCCCTGACAATACCCATCATCTCGAGCGCACGGACTCTGACAAGCTTTAATTATCAGTCATTGCTTGGAGGGACAGGTCATGTGATCTCGGCTGTGAGACCAATAATGATTGGTGCCGTTATCTATGATGAACTGGTCATTTTTACCTTTACAAGTTCAGTTTCTATTGACTGACCACTTTTCCTCTGTTGTAAATAAAGCGAGTTATCAGCGTCATTACTGGAGTAGCACAAGAATAAACTGAAAGGATACACAGGAATATAAAATACACTGCATGAAGTGAAATTGAGTAAAAGAAGTCAAAGTCTGCTATATTCTTGCATGTTGTAAGTTGGTCCAGATCTTTCTTGTGTATGTTTTGCATCTTAAAGCCACACTGCGTGACATTTCACCTGATAAAGCTAATGAAATACAAGCGTTTATTTTACTGTAGATATTTTTTATCATTAAAAAATACCTATAAAAGTAAACAAACAAACATGCGAGCGTCTCGCCTCACCTCAGACCTGGCTGTAACTTGATTGGGTGCGGGGCCGTCTCCAGCTCGTCTCCATGGAGATGTTGGCTAACGGCAGCTAAATATGAGTTTTAAATCGATTAGCTCCTCATCCAAATCCATCTTTGATTTGATAGCATTTTCTGTGTCATTTGGAACATATTTTGATTTGCTGCCAACTGTATGATCCAAAATGTTACAAATTGTGCCTTTAAATAAAGTCGTGTTTCCATACTATCATACTATATACTTGTCACGGAGGAACATTCTCTGTCAGTCAGGCTCATAATAAAGACGCATGGGTTTAAAAACAGCCAGGATTAAAATAATACTTGTTTTTGAGGGGGGGTTTTCCTTGACTTATTGGGTGAAATAATACGTGATATGGGTTTAACCAAGCATTTAAATTATAATTAATTGAAGTTATTAAACCACATCACCCTACAACCACCTGTCACTCCTGTCTTTGAAGTTCCTCATTGTCTCCAGTGTAAATACATAAGGCCCGTGTGCCGCGACGTTTCTCACTGACCGCACATTTTTGCTGTGTGTTTCAGAACTGGGCCGGGATGCGATGTCCGTACAAGCTACTCCGCATGATCCTGGCTTTGGTCTGCAGTAAGTTCAAAGTATTTCAGGTTCAGAATCGTGCTTGTTTTATTGGCCCCTTAAGCCCCGTTACTTTGGTGTACCTCATGCTTTAGCTCTGATTTGTTTTGAAATGCCCTTATGCAACAGACAATTCGCTGTGACTTTCATTTGCGAGCAATATGCCCCTCCATCTGTCCCCAAACTGCGAGTGGAGCCGATCTCTGCTGGAATTTTAAATGCTCCTTAGTGTCTCACAGTCACGACAGGCGGCGTTTCAAAAGATGACACATTAGAAGTGTCAGCGCGTGCTCTGGCTTTATAGCCTTTATATCAGTGATGAAATAAATTGAAGAGGGAGCTGGGATTGGATCATATGAAGAAGGACTAATGTACTAATGTAAAGCATGTGGTAAATGAATGTGTAAAATAAGTAAACTTGTATTTACAACACAAAAAACTTTAGTCACTACGCATACATTTCAAATCTAGCTCTACATTTGTCTTTTTTTTTCTATTGAGGAACCTGTTCAATGATCAGCATCAGTAAATGTTTTCACCTTGTCTATCGCGTGGTGTATGTCAAGTGCTATAGCGATATAGCACTTGACATACACCACGCGAGCCAAAGTATGTGCGCGCTCCCTGCACAGCCTTATAAGTACCGTGCAACTTCCAAACTATAGACATTCATCTGCGACGTTACCTCCGCAGTCCTGTGAAAAGAAAAACATACCTATTTTCGCCACAGTGAGATTTATCTGCAAAGGTGAGACTCCAGGCCACTCAATTTCTTTTTTGCACCGAAGCGAGTGAATAATTTATTCATGGACGCCGTGTTCCTTCCCCAAACTATTGCCACAAAGTTGAGAGTGCACTGTTTTACTGGACCACAGCCCAGAATTTGAAGCTCTGAAGTACTTTCACACATACCACTACAGTGCAAACCATTCATATTGCCATTCTTGAACACTATAAGTGTTAGAGAATTAACAATGGTGTTCGAGAGGATAGATGAAGAATAGGCAGCAGTCTGGATGTCTTATGCAGGAGAAGTTTATTTACAATCGGTGCGGGACCCGGAGACATGAACTCGAGACATTGCGCTAGTCCTACCATTCAAGTCTGTCTAAGCTTCCACAGAAAAGGGATAAATACCCTCTCAGAGCGTCACACTGATACGCAAGCAAACATTCAGTGGCTGAGAGTCTGAGCACCACAGTCAAGGCTATGACAGAGATAGATAGTACGAATGTACAGCCTGACCCAGTATGATAAATAGAGATTTAATGTTATCTTCTAACAGTAAGGAAGATCTACATGTCACACAAATACTGGCACTATTTTGAATTCATGGGAAACAGCCTGGAAAAAGGCCTATGTCTCTCTTGTCCCGAAACGCTGTCTGTGAATGATTCCAATGGCTCAAAACCTAGTGTAATTGATCCCATAGATCTAAATGAAGACATCACAATTGTAAATATGTGTATTTTGGGGGATAGCATTAAGTTAGATATAAAAGCATTCATTTTCCATTCATTTCAAGTCCATTCCTCCAAAAGAGTTCACCCTCCCCTACTGTAGTCTCCTCTTCTCCCCCATGGTCTCTTCTTTTTAGCACAAATCACCAAAAATGTCCGAAACATAAAATTAGGATAGTCTCTGCAGTGTAAATCTCAGGGGTACTCTATAAGATTGTTTTTCCCTATCATAAAGCACTGAACTTTTTACCAGTGTCCCGTCGTTAAAGTGACTCCTCCCTTCCCACAGTGAGCTCGGAGGTGGGGCGCGCCGTGTGGCTCCGCTTCTCCCCACCGATGCCCTCGTCCGGACCCCAGCCCAGCTTCATGGCGCACCTGTCCGGGGCCGTGGTGGGAATCAGCATGGGCCTGCTCATCCTACGCAGCTACGAGGAGAGCCTCCAGAAGCAGTGCTTGTGGTGGGTCATCATCTTCTCCTTCATCACCTTCCTGCTCTTCGCCATCTTCTGGAACATCTTCGCCTACGAGCTACTAGGCGTCCAGATCCCCCCGCCCCCCTGATGAAGGCCGTCCCGTCAACTTCCCTCCGAGTGGTCCCCCCTCAAATGCTGGGTATCAGATGACATTAAAACATTGTACTTGTGTGTAATTGAATTGGAGTTAGGGCAGAATAACTCGGTTCAGCATTTTCCATTTGGATATTTCTTATGAATATACATTATTATAATCAGAAATAATTACTGGCTCCTGCCCCCAAAACCAATAGGCTCCTACTGTAGTCCTACTAGCCTTGTCACCCCCGATATTTCAAAGTCAGAATCCTTTTACAGTACTTTGCAAAATCAAAGAATTACGTCTCTTTTATTAAAGAGGGATTAACAGTAGCAACAAGTACAGGTCAAAATCCTCAGATACTTTTTGAGGAGCCTTCTGTGTCCGTTTTTATATACGTTTTCACATTACCAGCTTTAAGTGAGCATTTAATTACTGTGCTCTTTACAACCCATTATTTGTTTACGTTTTACAATAGCAAGCGGAAAAAACTGTCCAAGAGTTTTGAAGGCAGCAGTGAACCGAAACCCTCAATTTGTCTGGTACCCTTGTATGGGGAAAAAAAAGAGGTATTAGCACAACAGCTTAAAAAATGGGAGGCAATAAAGCAAACATTGAAGTAGCAGTAGATAGTAGCAATCATTTAGCAAAACAGCCTTACTCAAATGTTGATGCTTTCATTTGAAGGTGGAAAATCAGTGAAAATGTCCCAATTGATGCGCCGCCCCATGTCCAAATGTAGGGAAGAAATCTTAGCATAATGTTCAACATTTTTATTGTGTTTTTACCATTGAACCTACACTGTGGTGCAAGCGCATTTTACACAATAGCGGAGAAGATCATTTAAAAAAAAAAAAAGATTATTAGGAGCTGACGTTTTGGAAGCGGATCACTCCCAGTTCCCGCAGAGTCATACTTTTGACTGTCTTTGCAAAGGCACACCGTGTAAAATATGCCATGTCATGCTCTGTTGGAGGACACAGTGACATCTCTCCTCCGGACAGGTCAAAACAAGGAGAGTTTTAACACCAACAAACACAAATACTGGCTTCTGCCTGTTGTGACGGACTGGACTGGGGCTCTGTCGTCACCTGACCGTTTGACCTTCGTATCCCAGAGGGCATTGGGGGCTTTCGTCGGGCCCAGTCTTTACCTCATTCTAAGGGACTGTACTGTATACTTTTGTAAAGGAATGTACCTATAAGAAGAAAAAAAAAAGCAGTGTTCTCAGTTGTCCATTTTGATTTGTTGTGGATGTGTATATTGTATGTTCATAACTAAGAGTATATTTATTATTTGTATTTTTCCTCTTTCGTGGGAAAACCAATGTTTCAAATGGTGCAGAATTTAACGCTATGATTGTTGTTCTTCTGAAAATAATCCATGAGGCAAAATCTCCAAACCACTGACTTTTTAGTGCTTTACAGAATAAGCCATAGGAAGAACTAAACAAGATGGTTTTTGATTTGATTATCTGGCAACCGTAGCCAAATGTTATGGCGTTGAAGAATACAAAAGGTGTGAGATATTTTCATGTAGCGAGTTTCATTTTTACTGCTTTTTCCATTCATTCATCCTCACTATGATAAGATGCAGCTATTTTTGCAAGTGCCAAGTCCGAAACTCTATCCCCAATTTCTTCTGTAATATTATATTCTACAAAGGAGAAGGTTGCGATTAGATTTACAGGCATTCTGTTTTTTTTTACAGTTATTAAATCAATAGTTAATTTGACTGTCCGCTGGCTCCTGGCGCAACAAGTTATGGATTTGCCAATTCTGACAGTGGGTCATAAATACAGCTCTGAGCATTTGCTTCCACTTCGGAGTCGCCGCAGAAACGACTTGCTCAGTACAAAAAGACCAGAATAAGCCTTTTTCCGCTGATAATGGTGTAAAAACTGAAATGTAGACAATATTCAGAGATAATGACCGCTTGATGGACAACTAGGTAACTAAGCACCAGGCCAGAGTTATGTGAGCACCGCGTGGGGAACTTGAAATTATTATGAAGGGGGAAAAAAAGATGAAGCTGAATACTGAGGTTGAAACATATCGTATTGTGATATTGTGATACATTTGATATCGTATGAAAAACAATGTATCGCAATACTTAAATGACACCATGCACATTATATAGGCTGCAGTATTCCTGTTGTTACATTAAATGGTGTGCAATAAACAGGTCTACAATTCTGACAAGGCAGGGCAGGCCTACATCTATACTGATGCTTGGTTTATCACTTTTGGAAAATGACTTGTTTTCTTTTTTCTATGTATTCAAGTAAAGTATGGCGATACCCATTTGTATTGCTATTGTACGAAATGTAAAGGCCCCTTAGTATCATGTTACGTGTTGTCCCAGCCCTACTGAATACTAGTAATATTCAAATTCAATTTTTTTTTTAGTTATAGATCGTGGCACAAAACAGACATTTTAGTTTTTAATGGCGTATCTGCGCTATGGCTCGAAGCTTAGGGGTCCTTTAGAGAAAAAGGTTTTGGGAATAACTGTAGTAGAGATTATTGATTTGAATAGTTACATGATGAATTATTAATATATCCCTGTTAGCCAATAATGAAAATGAAGGCAGCACTTGAGAGGGGGTTATTGTGCCTCTTAAAGTCAAGATTCATAGGAACCCACAGCGGTTGTAAAAAGGGCTAGTAAAAAGGCTTCATTTTGTACATTACATTAGCTGTAAATTTCCTCCACTCAGTCACAGGCACAAAACAAAACACAAATCAAGCAGGACAAGATCAGTCCTTTAACACTAAATGTATTGTAAGTGATCAGGCATCAAGTCTTACAATAAAACTAGTTTCTTCAACGGTAATTACTTCCGTCTTGTCTAAAAAAAGAACTGACTCTTGCCTAGATGCCTGTCAGGGGCATATCACAAACTTTTTTTCCCCAGCAAAACACCTTACTTTAAAAAAATAAAACTTCTGACAGACTGCATGATTTAGATTTAATTACTGCCTTTGTGCAACATTGTTTTGGCTTCTGAAACTCAGAGCATATGCCTTTGCGTCTATTATTCCTTGTTACTCTCCCATAAGACTTGACGTACTCTTGCGTGCC
The DNA here is from genome assembly GCF_951799975.1 of Gobius niger. Taxonomy (NCBI): domain Eukaryota; kingdom Metazoa; phylum Chordata; class Actinopteri; order Gobiiformes; family Gobiidae; genus Gobius; species Gobius niger. The sequence continues at coordinate 11,105,672 of NC_136870.1, read as the reverse complement.
ATAACCGTAACTGCCATAGACATCCTGCAGACCTTATACCTCCCTATGCTAATTAATTGTACTGTTACGCCTAATGCCTTGGACTGAGCACAGTGTAGGAAGGCTGCTTTGTTTGCTGCATGCACAATATGCAGGAATGGACATGAAAGAAACTAAATTTTAAGTCATACAGTAAAATATCTCAATCCTTATAGCGACAATTCTGTGTGGTTGCATTTTGAGTAACCCTCAGGGCCCAACTGAGTAAGAGGCCAGAATAGGAATAAAATCTATCTGCATAATCGGTTATTTAATCAAGCTTTAGTCAGATGTGCCAAAATATCCTTAGACAGGGTCAAAATTGTTAGCAACAAAATAATGTGTAGACTAAAGACTGATTAGATTTTGTTGTTATAAATACTGCCTATACTTCTACAGGTAACAGACTCCTGAGTTGTCCGCAGTCTGAAGCAGGGATTTGTGGAAGATTGGGTTCATATCTGTGCTTCTGCGGTAGTTTTCATGAGCTGCAAGAACATGTATCAATGAAAATGGTGCCAATCGAACAGGTCCGGCCGCTCACATCGGACCAGAGGTTGTGCCAACAGCGTTTACACAAACAAAAGGCAGATGAAGATATTTTTATCCTAATGATGAAAGAACTAAAGAAAGGCTAAATTTACAAATGGATAATTTATATATCAAAGTCCTCATTAATTATGTCACAATCTATGAAACTTTTTAGATGTTCTGAACAGAACCATTTTATATTGTAAATACATATATATTTTGTTTTATTTTGTACTGTTCATTGTTCTTTGCTTTAATTTACAAACAATATAAATAATAAAGAACAATACTGTGGCAACATCCCACTGTGTGATATTTCTTTAAACATTTTAGCTCATACGAATAATTGAACATCTGTTTATTTCCCCTTGAGCCTCTTCTGAGGTTTCTCCTCACTTTCAGAGCTCTTCTCGTCACTTTCAGAGCTCCTCTTGTTGCTCACAGAAATGTCCGGTAGAAATGAGAGTTGCTGCTTGGTGGCAATGCTTAAGGCCCACAGACACTGCTCCAGTCGCTGAGGTGTCCAGTCCTGCTGGCAGTCCACTGAGGGTTGAAGAAAAGTTAAAATAAACAAACCAAAAATAAATCACAGTGTTTGTGTGATGAACATAGCATCAGAATACCTTTATTGAGTTTTTCAGTCTGTTCAAGCATCTTGGTCAGGTACAGCATATAGTGTTTTACAGTGTACTGGATGGGCTTTAATCCCGGGACACTCTCCATAGCCTCATCCGACATGAAGGCAGCCTGCTCTGGGGCTCCTGCTGCCAATATAGCTGCAAGAAATGCAAACGCAGTGTCAGAGAGCAATGCCTGAGGCGTACACTTAGAGGTACTCTAAGTTTTCTCACACTATACAAAGCAGAAGGCTGCTGACCTGATGCTGTGGCCGGGCCAACACCTTTCAGAGAGCTAAGCTCAGAGATGGCTGCATGAACATCAGGCAGGAGGCTGAAGGCCTTCTTTGAACAATTCTCCACTGAGCCCTCACTGTTGGATTCAACCAACTGCTGCAGACGAGGCCTGAACTTCCCTCTCTGAAATCACATGATTGTAGGAACCAATGTAGAGTATAAAGTAAAACAAAAAGACATGCTAAAAAGCTAGTGTTAGAACAAACATACAGTGAGTTTCCACTCCATAAGTTTCACCAGCTCTGAGTGAGTGACGTATCTTTTTGACCGGTTTGAAATGGTAGCAGGTAGTTCCTCTTGATACCTAAGAGAAGATAAACAAATAAAAACTAACACAATATCATCAAGACATGCACTCTGAAGTCCTTACTAAGCAGTTTAAATTACCATTTGTCCAGGGTCAGCAGCTTTAAGGGCGTCTTGCCTTTCCCCTTGGCTTCAACTACATCCCAGTATTTCTGATGCACCCTTTTCCATGAGGAAGGATCCTCGCAGGTAAACAAAGCGCACATGTCAGCCAAGTCCACACTTCACAGCCTGCGGACACATTCAGTTACGTGTATTACACACTTACATCATATAAAGGCTGGGCGTGGTGACAAAGGAGTCAGTTTAAATAAATAAATACCAAATATCTAAATTCTTGGCGGTAGAACGGTGCTTCCGCCGGCCAGCTCCTCTCGCGATATTATGGTCACAGAACTTCCGGTGCTGCAAATGATCAACATCAACACTTTTATTTTCAGTCTACGATCAACACTTTCTGAAGGTTTGCTCTGCTTTTCTGTACATTATCTCTGAAATACATTTTGAGTCAGTAGGATCGTTTTTGCTTCATGACTTCACTGTTTTAAATAATAGCTAGCCGTACACACTGTGTGCATTACTATTTACAGACTAGCCTAAGCGTCACGTGTGGAGTTCAGTAGTGCATTCTAGGGGTAGAACTTTGTGCCAAACCAGCTGTGTTGTGTGGAAAACACCAATCTTCACTGTGACATAGTAAACACACAATTAAGCATCGATGGCTGTTTCAGTCTAGATGAAATAGGTTGAGTAAAATCATGTTTTACATACAGGCTATGGAGTCAACCCATGGTGATGACTGTGTCTTGCGCGAAGGCTGACTCTGGTGGCTCCATATGATGAAGTGCAAGCCCTTTTGCAGTCGCTGTGGTCTAGCACTTGTTTAACGGGTCAGTATTGGATGTAATCATAACAATCACTGAGAATGTTTCACCTGAATACTGTATTAGAGGTCATACTGTGTGTCATTAGGTTATCTTTGACTGCCACCCTCTGGTTCATTGTTGTATTGTCAATATTTGTGTGTATGTTCACACACTATGCATACATGACATGTTTGAGTAAACACATACGCCATCCACTGTTTTCCTGCACTCTCATTCACACACCAATAACTCTCCTCCACCAGTGACCTGGAGAGCAGGCGTCTGAAATATTTTGCCGAAGAACACCGTGACAGCACACACAGAACTCAAATCATCAACCTTTAGCCAACAATTCGCCACTGAGCCCTTGTTGTTCATACAGTTGCGTATTCATTGTATAATTATCCTTTTTTGTTTCTTTTTTAAGGAAAATGGAGAAGATGTCACGGGTCACAACGGCCCTCAGCAGCAGTAGCAGCAGTGGCATCAATGGCGTCACTATGTTTTGCCACTTGGATGCACCAGCTAATGCCATCAGTGTGTGCCGTGATGCTACACAGGTGGTTGTTGCAGGTCGCAACATTTTTAAAATCTACAGCCTTGAGGAAGAGCAATTTGTGGAGAAGCTCAATCTCAGAGTTGGGCGAAAACCTTCCTTAAACTTCAGCTGTGCTGATGTCATGTGGCACCAAGTGGAAGAGAATCTTTTAGCAACAGCAGCCACTAATGGGGCAGTGGTCACCTGGAATCTAGGAAAACCATCCCGCAACAAGCAGGACCAGCTATTTACTGAACACAAACGCACCGTAAACAAAGTGTGTTTCCACCCAACTGAGGTGTATATGCTGCTGAGTGGCTCACAGGATGGCTTCATGAAGTGCTTTGATCTGCGCAAGAAGGAATCTGTGAGCACTTTCTCAGGTAAAATATACAGATTTGTAACATAATAGTGTCAAGATTTTGCAGCCGATAGTAACATGTTAAACCTGTGTTTTAGGTCAGTCGGAGAGTGTTAGAGATGTGCAGTTCAGTATGAAGGACTATTTCACATTTGCTGCATCTTTTGAAAATGGTAATGTCCAGCTCTGGGACATCAGGCGACCTGACAGATATGAAAGAATGTTCACGGCCCACACTGGTCCAGTGTTCTGCTGTGACTGGCATCCTGATGACAGGTCAGAAATAACTAGCTTTATAATAAGAAATATACTGCATTGACAGTAGCCAGGATTTGACTAATCCCTGATGTATATTTTTTCTAAATTTGTCATTATTTCAGAGGGTGGCTAGCAACTGGAGGTAGAGACAAGATGGTGAAGGTGTGGGACATGACCACAAACAGAGCCAAAGAGATCTACTGTGTACAAACCATAGCTTCAGTGGCACGAGTTAAGTGGCGCCCTGAAAAGAAGTTCCACTTGGCTACCTGCTCCATGATGGTGGATCACAACATTTATGTGTGGGACATTCGAAGACCATTCATTCCTTTCGCTACCTTTGAAGAGCACAAGGATGTCACCACAGGTATTGTGTGGCGGCATCAACGAGAACCTGATATTCTCCTTTCAGGGTCCAAAGACAGTACACTTTACCAGCACATGTTTAAAGATGCCACTCGTCCTGTGGACAAGGCCAACCCGGAAGGGCTTTGTTTTGGTCTGTTTGGTGACTTGGCTTTTGCAGCCAAGGAAAGTCTGATCAGCAGTGATGCCAGCAGGAAGCCTTACCCTGGAGGTGACCGCTGGAACCCCATCTTTATTTTCAAGAAGCCAGACCTGACAGAACAATTTGCGCATGTGTCCAGTGTGCTTAGTGTATTTGAGACCATTTTGGACAGCAACTGCATGGACTGGTTTGTAAAGACAGCACAACTCTACCACCTCAGTGGAAAACCATTCGCTGAGCTGTGTGATCACAATGCTAAAGTGGCTCAGGAACTCAAAAGGCCTCAGGTCAGTTACTTAATGTACCCTTTATAATGTAATCCTATATAGCTGACACACGGCCTTGTTGGCTGAATGGCTGAATGAACACCAATTACTAACAATCACATTGTGTCTCCATGAAACCTTTTTTCATTACATTTTTAAAGGTTTCTACCACCTGGACAATGTTGCGAATCATGTTCTCAGACCCAGCAACCCCTGGTCCTAATCACCACAACCTCATCAAACTGGGCAGTCTGCCTTTAATGAGCAGGTGAAGCATTTCTTCAGTTTGATTATCTCATACAACAGATTTTGTTCCTCTCAAACACAAATTGTGTGCTGTACAATTTAAGTTTCAGTATGAAAGATCTGGCTGGAGAAAGAGCTCTGGAGCGTAGCAAAGGTGAAAACCGACAGGACAATATCCACCTTGATCCCAGCAATTCCCACATGAGCAATAATAATGAAGGTGAGTGTGTGATGACATTTAGAATAAATAATAAGTATATAAGTATAAGTATATACAGTCTTTTACATATTGTTTTTTAGCAAGTGCCCTTGATTATGTCCCAACAGAGAATGAGGAGACTGAGGGCAGTGAGGGTCAAGCGGAGTATATGTTTGGTGATGCAGAGTTGGATGATGATGACCTCTATTCAATGGAGCATGACAACCAAGCAGGTCACAATAACACTTTGCACGCCGTCACTGATCATTCTTACTTTAGTCTAGTTTTGTATTTTTGTAATACCTACACTATTCTTTAATGACAACAGAGGAGCGAGAGTATACGCTTCCCCCAGAGGGCTTTCAGTTACGGCACGAGATTTTGGACAATCCGTCTGCCCCGGAGCACCTCCAGCAGGACAAGGCGGACTCGCCACACGTCAGCGGCAACGAGGCCGAAGTCACCTGTTTGACACCCATCGAGTCTTTCCCCCTCATCTCCATTTCCCAGCCCTTGTACAGCCCATATTTAAGTGCCAGCTTTTTCAGCCCTATAGTGAGAGAGATGTTGACATTTTACGCTGAGAGGGGTGATGTGCAGATGGCTGTATCAGTGCTCATTGTTTTGGGGGAAAGAATAAGGAAGGAGATTGATGAACTTACGCAGGTGAGTTTTTTGTTTTTGTTAAAGCACTTGGTAAAGTATCTGTGATATTGTATTTTATTGTATTTTTGATGTTTTTTTGTTTCAGGAGCACTGGTATATGTCGTACATAGATCTGCTGCAGCGGTTTGAGTTGTGGAATGTGTCCAATGAGGTCATCAAGTTAAGTACATGCAGCGCCATCACCAGCCTGAACCAGACCTCCACCACACTGCACATCAACTGCAGTAACTGCAAAAGGCCGATGAGCAACAAGGGCTGGATTTGTGACAGGTAAAACATCCTGTTGGACTTGAAGCTCAGACATCTGACATCTGCCTGCTCACGTCCATGATTGTTTTCCAGATGCCACCAGTGTGCCAGTGTGTGTGCGGTTTGCCATCATGTTGTGAAAGGGTTGTTCGTTTGGTGTCAGGGCTGCAGCCATGGCGGACATCTTGAGCACATTATGAACTGGCTTAAGGGCAGTGCCCATTGTCCAGCCGGCTGTGGACATTTGTGTGAGTACACCTGATTAACATGTCGACCACGTATGCCATCTGCCATCAAAGGGAAACCCAGCTGTCCAGATGTAAACATTAAGGGTGAGCATATTGATCATCCACTTGATTTTAAATGCAGCTCTGTTCAGTTTTGCGTCGACAGGAAAAGGAAGAGCCAGAGTCCTCTCCTGGGCCTGTATTTGACTTTAACATAGTTGCACAGAAGTGTCTCCTAAATTATACTTGTACATAATATTTAATATTATTTTGTAGAGGACTGTACTTAATGTTTATATTTGATAAAGTAGTGCATCAAAGCACCACTTTTGTTTTGAATCATTAAAATATTTGTCAGAATAATAAAATGTTTTCTCAAATCCTCTATGAACTCTCTTAACACAAGAATTTAAATGCTCTCGACAGATGTTTTCTAATTGTATTTAATCATGGTAAAATTCAGAATGATATTCCCGAATTACCTTTTTCAAATTCACCTTAAAATGTTGCATATATCTGCATTCACACTAAGCAAGTCCTGGATCCTGTCTCTTATCAGGTCTGTTCAAATATTTTCTCTTTCATTGATGAAGCCTAGTTCAACTTTGGCCTTTTCAAAATAATGATATTTGAACAATTTGACAGACAAAAAGTGCATAATAAAATGTTAGAGGCCTGGACGCTGTAGACTTGAATCCTTTTGTGGCTGTCAAAGTAAACCGAAGCTCAATGGTTGAATGAGTGAGAGTAGTGGAAAAGCCGTGAAGTACTTAAAGAGCATATTTTTAGCAAAGTATTTAGTCCAATTTATTACAATCCATTTCAGCAGCATTAACATGAACTTCAGATCTAAACAAGACAGACATGTAGAAATCCAGAGAAGCCAAAACATTTCAACACCAACATCATACAATTCAACACCTCTTAAAAATTCACATTTAATACTTTGATTGTCTGTAATAAAATTGCGAGGGAATTAGTCTCCGCAGTATAATCCATAACATTTACAAGGTTAGCCGCCAGTATAAATAAAACATTGATCATATACAATGTCCTCAAGGTGGCACATTTCACACTGGCCAACTACAGTATCTAAGCAGCACTTCACAGTATAGAACTTCAAACTGGTGCCTACAAAAGGGGTCTCCAATCAGCAGCTTCTCCACTCTTTTCCATGTAGCCCCTCAAAGGCTTTCAGCATTTCAACAAAAAGCTGATGGATGGCCTTTCCAAAACAACTCATATGTCACATTTATAGATCTTGTCTTGTAGTGCAAGATACTCTGGTAAATGATCTGTGAACATGTTATTTGCCATCTGAGTATCTGAGTTGCCAATCTGCAAAACATAAATGCATGGTAACTTAAAAATGTGCAGAAGCTAAGATTTCAGCACGGAATTCTTCATTTACTTCCACTTTAGCCTTGTTTTGGAAATTACTATTTTTTTTGGTATTGTTTTGACAAATTTTGATTTAAAAAAAATCTTATGATATACTGTAGAAAAACCATTGTGCATTGAAATTGTTTTGTAAAATATCGCAATAATATTACAATATTTAAGACAATTATCAAATAGTGCAGTTTTAATTTCTCATCTCGCGCCGTCCTCCTCACGAGGAAAAACAAAAACCGTTGGAGACCCCTAAACTACAACTATCATCTGTTAGCACAAGCCGTCAGATACCCGCCTGCTTGCTTGTCATCATTCCCCCGGTGCCCTGGAGCAGTCGCTACATCCCAGGCCTTATCCCCCGGGTGTGCCCAGTCCACTTTGGCTGTCCCGGACGAGCCGTTGCCTCCAGAGCTCTGGTCTGGACATTCAGCACACTGACTGTCCGAGAGAGATACTGTTTAGGGTGGTACACTAAGTTCACCCTTCGTCAGATCCAACATGGGACTAAAACAAATAAAATAAATGCAAAATATTCACTGCAAAGGTTTCTACTTGTGGAAAAAAATGGCAGACGTCCTTACCTATAAACGTTAAGGCCTTTCCCAACTGTCTGACACTTTTTCAGGGGCACTCAGTCGCCGTAAGCACTGAAGAACTGTTTGAAGGTTTCCATCTGCAATGATTGAAACACATTGCTTCAGTTGTGACATCAAAACAACTTTTGAAACATTACTGTGATTTACCCAGTTCTTCTTCATATGATTCCAGCTTTTCGAGCAATTCTACGACAGATGCCCCAGAAAGAAAAAAAAAAAATTCTACAACATTCACCACATTATGTTCACATTAATACATATTTTCAAATTCAGTTTTACCTTTTGTCTTGATATCAGCTGTCTCATTGCCATCTGTCGTGAGGCAGGAAAGAAGTTCAGATCGGCAGGCTCTGGTCTTTGCCAGCGTGGCATTCATATCCTGAGTCAGTCTGTGGTTCTCCACCAGCTCAGCGTGGACCCTTCTCCAAGCCATTTTATCCTCCATCAGGCATCCCTCCATCACAGTGCGCAGCTCTTTTTCCTGAGACACTTGACTTTGTAGGCCTTCTACTTCCTCACAACGCTGAAGAAAGCCGGTATTACAAATCACATAAACTACATAAATGTGCTGTAAATTGAAATATAGAGCAGAGTCTACTTTGTGTAACTGAATGGCCATTTCTTGCATCTCTGCCTCCAGCTGGTCAGCATAGGCTTGTTCTAGTGCGTCGCTCGGGGGCCGTGCACTACTATGCCATCTCGCAATAGCTGAGGTCATCTTTCGTTTGGGTCCAAATAATCTGGAATATCAAGATTATCAAGTAACATTTGGAAAAACGTTATATAAGACTAATGCATTATTATCATTATTATTATATAAAACATTTTAAGTTCTTACGTAATTCCAATTTCTTTTAGGTCATTTTCAGTAAGTGTGAGAAATATTCTCAAGTCAATGTCCTGCTCCTCGAGTAAAGGGAGATATTTGGAGAAGCCAATCGACTCCAGAAATTCTGCCAAATCCTGTGCAAATAAAATGTTAAATGTGACACAAACAGAGGGCAGACCATTTAGCCCAAATGCTGCCTTGCCTTGGGCCCAGAATAGGACGCTGCAGGACCAGTCTGAGAGTGAGGCCCACTGTTTACTATGCCACTGCCATGAGCTGAATTATTGCCTCCATGGCGACTCTTGCCTTTAGAGTGATGGCCTTTATTTACTCTGCGAGAGTTGCTCTTTTTGCCCTGGTCAGAGTCCTGAAGGGAAAATAGGACACCATTGGTTGCGGTCAGAAATAACACAAAGGAAAATACAGAACGGGCTGAGTGAGCTCACCTCATTACTTTCCACAGAGCCTTCCCACTGCAGACCCATAACATGAGGGAGGCCTTCACTGCTGCTGCTGCTGGTGCTGTTCCTCATGGTGGGCATGTCATTGTCAAAGAAGGGACTTTCATCTGCAAATGGAATAAGTTGATGCTGGTTCACCTCGACAAACATCACAGCATTTCTTTAATATTTGAAGACTGTACCTCTACTGCTGTTGCTCTGTCCATCCAACTCATTGATAGGGGAAGTCACGTCACGAAAACGAATGCCCTCACTTTGGTCTCTTATGTCATGAAACGCTGTGTTTGGTGGTGCAGCTGGTGTTTCTGCTTTAAAAAACAAAAACAAAACATGGTCAGGACCAAAGCTCAGTTATGAGTCTATGCTTTGGTGCGTACCACACGGCTTATTGGTTCCAACTCTGAACTTGGCAATGGCTTGGGGTCCGTCGTGGATGCTAACACCTTTGCTGCGAGTTCTGCTCAACCTTGGTCTTGGAGGTGCAGCGTCGGACTCTTCAGAAGAACTCACATCCTCAAAGTGTCCTAACAGTTAAGATCAGAATAAAGCACATTGGAAGGATTATTAGATTTAAGCCAAATTGACACATGCACCCTCCTCACACATTTCCAGGAGGATGTCCTGTAGAGGCAGCATGTGTGAATATGGCTTTAGATTTTAGTCACTTTTTGATATACCTGGCTTTATCTTTTGGGAGCGTGACTCAATAAGGCTAACAATCTTAGTGTATCCGTACACCATCGCTAAAACACGGGCAGTTTCTCCTTTTGCATTTTGGTCGTCAACTTTAACTTTCTACAATACAAATGAAATATACAAATTATAAATATAAACAGAATTGATCATGAAGAAATAACCTTACATGATCTAGCAGGTATTGAACGATAATTTCATGTCCAGACGCAGCAGCCTCCATCAAGGGAGAGAACCCAGAAATGGGCTCCCTGAAAAGTGGAAGTGGAAAAGTGAACAGTGCTGTAAAGAGCTGCTATAGGGATGATGGATGACACTTACTTGACATTGGCATCAGCATTGTTGTCTAGCAGGAACTTCACCATCTGTTGATGTCCCGTACTTGTACAGTGAAACAGAGCCGTCCAACCGCGATAGTCCTTCATTTCTAACTCTGCACCATGCTTTAAACGAACATGACCAATAGCAAACAATTAATATGTGCTGTTTGAAATTTAGAGCAATATTGTATTTTTTTTTTGTCTACAAAAGACCGTGGCTGGTCTAAGTACCTGAAGAAGAAAGTATGCAATGCTTTCATTTCCACAGCTTGCTGCTAACATCAAGGGACTGAGTCCTTTAGCTGTTGTAGCGTTCACATTCACTCCTGCCTCCAGTAGCAAATTGGCAATGTTGTCATGGCCAATGTAAGCGGCATACATTAATGGGGTCCACCCTCCAACATTTTTTCTGTCCAGATCCACTTCACTATTAAGAAGAAAACAATAATCAGTCAGATCAGATTTAGTGACTGACACCTCAATAATTATATACAGAATATGGTGTAAACCTTGTGTTATTCATAACAACATTATCGACATGGGGCTAATCTGTTCAAATGAAACGAGATGGAAACTAAATCTTCCAAAAGAAACATTGTAATCTCTCTGACCGGATGTCCTAGATGTGACTGCACGTTGCCATGGCAACCGTGCGCTCTTCTAAACGAAACTTCTCGCTTATATTCTTTGGAAAACACCCACTTTTTGATACACTCTGCAACTATGTCGTACTGTCCAATGGAACAAGCGGTGTGGAGGTCCAGCGGCACATCCAGCTCCTCAGGCCGCACCATGGACTCCCCCAGCCACAGAGAGAGACTGGCCCCCAGCTGCTCCGACTCGCTGGCTTCATCACTGAGCTCTGACATCCTCGCCCTCTTGTGACTGAAGAAAACAGGCACTCACACTTTGTTAACGTTGCTCTTTTACACGATCTCGTAGTTTTATAAACTATATTTGACATGCAATGTTTTGACTTAGCCCCACACTAGCTTAGCTTCATCATCAAACTTTCTCCAAAAGGCTCGACAATTCACCGACACGAGAGTAAATGTTTATGAACCACAGCTACAAACAAATACACCATGATATCTACTTAAAGTTACAGGCTCAACACTTACTCACAGTTCTTTACCGACTTTGTAGCGGTTCAAACTTTTGTGTCACACTAATTTGTGTTCGAGTATCTCTGACCCCGCCTTTTCCTGCTGAGGGCACCCAGACCTCCTCCTCCAGACCCCCTCCAGACCTCTGCCCCAGAAAAAAACAAGTCTTGAGGGGGTTTAAATTAGCTAACCTTCTGTTGTGTATGAGTCAAGATTGGAAATGTACAGTATGTGACGTTACATTTGAAAAAAAGAAAATTATATATATATAAATGAACACATCAGAATACATTTACAAAACAAACCTTTATTTAAGACGGTGAGTGTTAAGCAGCTGACTGATATTAAAGTAACAATGGCAGAGGAAGTCACTGAATTAATATGTTAGTTGTGTCCAAAGTCATTCCTAACTTTCCCAACATATTTGTATCATTCCAGCTCTTCACAGGCACGTTCCAGATCTCGCAGTGTCACTTTTTAGGGTAACTTTCATAAAAATGAAATTGATACAAATGCTTTATAATTAAATGCACAGTGTTTTTTGCCACCAATGTTTATAATATACTAAAAAGGAGGACAAAACTAATTCCGTTCCACTACGAGAAAAAAACAAAACAGGCATGCCTTCAAGTCGTAGATGCACATCAGATCACTGAGCACGAAGAGTCTTTAAGACATACAGACAAATTACAAAAAATTAAAGCGAAACTGCTCCTTTGACGGTGTAAAGACAAAGCTCTTTTCAGGTGCTGCTGTCAAATCAAGGTTGTTCGAGTCTGTGTCGATCTCTGACGTTGTAGCTTTAATGCCAGCTCTACGATGGAAAACAGACTTTTTGGGAAACTCTGACACAGCTCGGAGTTGTGCAGAAGAGGTTTCTGTTGGGAAAGTCAGACATTTTACAAACTGACATGGTAATTGCATGAATTACCATGCAAATCTAAATACTTGATTTTAAAAGTGTAGCCCACCATTCTGAATAAGTTTCAATTGTTTGGATTTCTCCTCTTCCATTTTCTTTCTGTAGTCTCCGGCCATCGCTCTCATCACCTGTCTTTTCTTGACCAGTGGAGCTTTAGAGCTGCGTAAAGTCTTCAGGGCCCGTGATGCATCTTCCTCTGCTCAAAATGATTCAATGTTAAGAAATAGAAAGTTATTGAAAAGGGGGGAAAAAAAGGAATTCAACACTACAGAATTAAAAAATGCACAACAGACTATTGACAATATTTTCTGTGATTAAAAAATTACACAAATGTACTTGAACATGGATTATACTGGACCTATTTAGATTATATTTAGTTTCTCCAAGCATTCATGTACCTATCATGTTAAAAAACTGGCTAATAGTGAATCTAAATCAGAAATGTTAGTAGCTTTAAAAGTGATATTTCAAGAAGCAGCATTTGCGCGAAGGCTGATTTAATAACGAAAATGCACTTACTTTGTTTTGATGTGGCTTTGTGGGATATCAGTCCCTGCTCAAGTTGCTCAATGCACCAGTCGAGTTGTCGTTGTAACTGCTCTTCTGTACTCTATAACAGAACCATATTCATTTTAAGTAATAGATTAAAAATACATTCAAAAAAAATACTTTATTATTTATAAATCCTACAAACCAGCTCTGCTTTTTCAGTGTCTTGTTCATCTGCAGTCGATGCCAGTGGCTCCTTTTGCATGTTGCCTTCTGCCTTGTTCTTTCCAGTTTTCTTCTTTTTCTTTTTCAACTTTGATGATGCTGGTGTGTTTGGTAGGGAGCTGCCTTCTTGCAAAGGAGGATTTCCCAGCTCTGTGCACTGCTCCTTGTTTGCAGAAGAAGCATCTGAGATCTCAGTTGTGTCCATGTTTTCCTCTGGGAGGTTTTGAAAGTTGAAGGCAAAAGCAGAGCCCTGTCCAGTGAAGGTTAATTGGCTGGTTGTATGCTCGGTCTCGTGCGAATATGAAGGTGATTGTGCTTGGTTCTCAATGTCTGTACAAGTATCTTTGTCTTCTTGGTGGAAGTTGAATTTGAAGGAGTTGTCACTGCGAGTCCACAGTGGCTGCTGCTCACTCTTCCTTTCAGCAGAGTTTCTACATTTGGGCTCGATATCTGTTGAAAAAAAGATAATCTGTTGGAAAGTACAACTAGCATGTTAAATCTCGATAGAATATGAACAACAACTGTACCTATCATCAGCACTTTTTGTTCGTTCATTGTCCAGGTTTCTTCGCATGAGACGAACGCCTAAACCATGTATTAATATATTATTACAGACGTGCATCTATTTTGAGCCGACACAAAAATGTTTTTTTCATGTTGTTCAAAAACTTACCACTGACTAGCACCACATGTGCATGTCCGACTGGCCCCCTTTCCTACTACATGTAGTTCCGCTGGTGGACTGTTGAAGAGAGGAAGCCCTGAAAGGAGTGGTGATAGTACATAAGTTAATTCATTATAAATGATGACTGATTTTTTTTCTCTCTTCCTGCCACCAAAGATGTTTGCTTAGGTCCAAGCCACTTTGAAATAGTTTGCACTAAAAATGCAAAATGGTTACTTCTGCCAACTGTTGTCAAAACAGAAACATAACTGCATGACCTGTATGTTCCAATAGTTTGCTTATGTTGTGTCTCTGGCTCTTATTAATTTAGGTTAGTTACTCTTTTTTTAGTTTGCTTATTTTCATTCTATTTTATTTATTTATTTATTTTTGACCAATTGCGTCAAAGCAGGGCTGGGTTTAACCAATAATAGAGTCCGAGGGGCGGGCTCAAACGGCTCAGCTCTGAGGATATAAATAGCTCCAGCTTTCGTCCACTAAAGTAGTTCATTGCGCCACCGAAGAGACTGCACGCTGTCTGAAGAAACACGAACGACAGGTATTTTGTTTCATTTATCTAATAGTGTTTTGTTTTTGTTTTATTTATGTATCATCATGTCGTGGATAAATCATTGTCTCTTGTGCCTTTTATATGGATTTTTATTCAAACTGTTGGCGAGAAGGCGGTTTGTCGTTAACAAAACAAAACGGTGCGCGCGCGCCATGTCGGTGGTTAGCTAGAGGTTCAAATGCCTAATGAAAGTTTTTGATATAGAATATTACCATGGCTTTGAGTAATTATAACTAATCTCAATATATTTTTTTATCAATCTGTGTTGTATTTGATCGTTTTACTCAACTGAGTAGTTTAAGCGCTGTGGGAATAATGGCTACTGGCGCCATTTTGCAGCCGTTCATGCTAGCTTTAAATTAAGCTTGAGACGTGTGTGTGTCTCCTGTGTTAATGGTGGCAACTTTTTGCATCAGTTTTCTTTTTTTTCCTTTTCATTTTTATATAAAAGTTTAATTCAGATTTGGGTATAGCCGCCTGGCATCACAGTGAAAGCCTCCCCGCCAAAAGTTGTACTCTTCACAAGAGTCTTCAACGCGTTTGTTTATGTAAAGTGTTATCTTTGAAGGCTCCACACATTTATATATTTATCATGCATAGGTGCCTTTTCATTGCGACCGCGTCGGAGAGGCTATAAAAGTATCTTTCGTTAGTGGAACGGATGGATGGTTAAACATGTACTAGATGGTGGTTTGTTAATGGCAATCTTTTGTTTCTTTTGCAGAAACTTCTTTTTGAGTCATGGCTCGTACCAAGCAGACCGCTCGTAAATCCACCGGAGGAAAGGCGCCGAGGAAGCAGCTGGCTACCAAGGCCGCCAGGAAAAGCGCGCCCTCTACCGGCGGAGTGAAGAAGCCACACAGATACAGGTGCGCTTGATGCCGCTCTTATTGACTAAAACCGAGGTCACTGGTGTTCGGGGACCATTTTGTATCACTAGGCTGCCTCTTTTCTCAATAGTTAAATTTTTCTCCACTCTAGGCCCGGTACTGTCGCTCTGCGAGAAATCCGTCGGTACCAGAAGTCCACTGAGCTGCTCATCAGGAAGCTCCCGTTCCAGCGTCTTGTCAGGGAAATCGCACAAGATTTCAAGACTGACCTGCGTTTCCAGAGCGCAGCTATTGGAGCTTTGCAGGTACAGTGGTGGCTGGAGCTAATTGTTTACTATGTCTCGTTTTGTTTCTGTTCTGAACTTTGTTTTGTATTTTCCCCCTGCTCAAATGTAGGAGGCCAGTGAGGCTTATCTGGTCGGACTGTTTGAGGATACCAACTTGTGCGCAATTCACGCAAAGAGGGTCACCATTATGCCCAAAGACATCCAGCTGGCCAGGCGAATTAGAGGAGAAAGGGCCTAAGTTTTTTTTTTCATTGGGGGTGGTTTGGAGGACAGAGGGTGTGGGGGTTTGTTTTTGTACATCATACTATACCAGCATGTGTACCATTTTTAAATGTTTGTAGTTGCATGCATGTTTTTGTACTTTTGACTCTTACTTTCTCCTAATCTACTGGTAGCTTAGAAGGTATCTGTATATTGTGGATAATTCACTGCCTCTCAGGTTTGACTCCATTAGTCTACCATAAATCATGTGTGCTTGTTCAAAGGATTCCTTGTGCTGTAAATAAACTTTTCCGCTACCTCAAATCAGTGTTGAGTATGCATTTTAGAAGGGATAGTCTGCTGTTGCCCTTTTGTCAAACCTTCCTTTTAAAATCCTGAAAATGATGTAATGGCCTGAAACTCAAACATTGTGTTTTGACAACTGATGTTCCTTGACTTAAACCAATCGTGGTAAACTAGGGCCTAATGTAGGTGCATTTACTGAGTGCAAAATGTTTTTTGCCCTTGTAATAAAACACGTTAAGGTAACTTCCCCACCATTAGTGATACTGGTCCCTAGCAGGAAAAAGTCGGGCCAACTGAGCTGCAATGAATGTCACAAGATATAAACAGTAGCTGAGCTTGTTTATTCTCAAGTGGTAATGGCGCACAGGATTGAGGAAAGAAATGAGTGAGCCCACAATTCTATAATCTCAAAATGAAGTCACTGACAAAGCATATTGTGGATCAAAATGGCAATACGTCTGTTGCACCCACTCAACTGGCGCCCCTGCTGCTTGTAGCTCCATAAATTACCAAATGACTTTCTTCATGGGCAGGATTTGCCAGTTGAAAAGGGCCAAAAGTGACAGCTTGACTGGTATTACTTTCTGTTCTTGATACATGTATTGGTGCCTCGGGTCATTTAGTCCATCACCACCCACCAGTTGAGAACCACCGATCTAGATACATTTTTAGCTCTATACACAGACAGCAGGCTGAATCAATCAATCAAGACATTTACTCAGAGTATTGAAAGACAATAAATATATAATAAGTCCATTTTTGTTAGCTGGGTTTTGTGCCAGGTTCGTCTTCGTCTGGTCGCAAACTCTCATGCAGTGATTTGTCTATTTGTTCATCAACATTAGACAATCCCCTCAGTGCACACCAAAGCAAAAAAACAGTGAAAAATATGCTTATGGGCAGCACTTTCTTCCAGGGTCTTTCAAACTGACTGCCCATGGAGCCGTCCACTTTCCAGGTCCTGTGACTGGCCTTGCTCGTGGAGAACTTGATGGGCTCACTTGTCCGTTTATCAGAAGGTTGTTTTGACTCGGCGTCCAGTTGTGAGCTCAGAGCCAAGGGACGAACACTGCTCAGCCTGGTGAAAACAAACAAATTAGCAACACCTCAACTACTTTACACCAGTGTTCATTTTGACAACATATTTTAATTTAGTTTTAGTCTTAGTCTTTTGACGAAAATGTAATTCGATTTTAGTCGACTAAAATGGCAAGTAAATTTAAGACGAATTTAGTCGACTTTGCATTGATAATATTCATTTTAATCATATTTAATCTTGTTCCTCTGCTTCATGGAGCTGCTCCACATGAACAAAGCTCAGAGCTGATCCTTTGGCAGTGAATTTACATGATCTGAGGCTCTTTCAGATGAATAGAAGTTTGGATGATTTTAGTCTCTCCCTTTCATTTTTATTTAGTCTTATTTTAGCCGACTAAAATATCTGGACATTTTAGTCATAGTTTTAGTCTCATGAACAACATTTAATTTAGTTTTAGTCGTCAAAAATAACACTTTGACTAAAATTAAGACTACATTTTGGTCGACGAAATTAACACTGCTTTACACTACCACTGGATGACAACCACAGACTATTTATTGGCCAACTATGCAAGAAATGACTGGAAACTAATGCCACCACATATTCTGAGTCTAGTACAGTGGTTCTCAAACTGTGGTACATATGAACTCCTGGTGATACTTGGGGTTCTTTCAGGTGATACTCTAGTAATAGAAGACAGCAGAGATGTATTCAGCTACTAAAGCTTTTTAAGTTAAGTCTTTTCTGATATAGACATAGTTTACACCTATATTAGATATGGTTTTGGTGTGAGGGGAGTTTTTTTTTTTTTCTTTCTTTTGAAGTGACTCATTGCTCCACCTAGGGATTATATTATAAAAGCAGATCATAACAAAACTGAATTGGGATATAGTGTTTACAAAGAGGCTCAACTCACACATATTACAATGCTTTCAGTTTTGATGTGATAAACAGTTCCTCTGTCCTTGCCAACACACAGACTAACGTGACAGGCGACTTACCTCACGGTCGTGGTGTTGTACTGGAAGATTCCTCTGTTCAAAGGGACCCGAGCCAATCGCCTCAATACTCTTCCGATTGACCGAGACATCTTCACGGAGACGAGTACTGGACAAGAAATAAGGTGCAGGGCAAAACACTGTTTATAAAACCATCCTTCCTTGGACAGGTCATGTAACTATCTGCCGTGCAACCACATGTTTACACCGAAGAGAAACACGTTATTTTTTTTAAAGGTTCCGCTAAGATTATTTCATCTGACTGAGTAAATTATTTAAATGTTATTCTTCCCACATATTATATTTGTATAAAAACGCTACAAACTAGAAGAAAGTATTATTTTTGAGAGGGTGCGGTGGCTGAGTGCGTGTTTCTGGTCGGTCAGTAAAAACAACTGCACATCCGAGTTGTCACGCGTCGTCCATGGTTGTTCACCACGCTTGATTGTGTTTATTACTCATCTAAGTAAGTTACAGGAATCATTTTGTTATATAAATGTGTTCGCTTTGTATTGCAGTTTTATTAGATACAGATATGTATGTAGATATTTCCATTGATACCACCCTCTTGTGTTTTTACACTTTGTTTATGTTGTGCTGGAAAGATTTGATCACTGTTTCGTGTTTGGCTTTTGTTTGCAGTCCTCTGTAATGACAAATAATAAACAGGCAAACCCCGATTTACAACCGAAACGAAGAAAATTGGCTGTAAATGATCCTCCTGGTGACTCCAACCCTGACCATGAGGCTAAAAAGAAAAGAAAAAAGGACAAGCTGGAGGTAAATGGTTGTTTTAACTTCAACAAATTGCAAACCACGCAGTTTATACTGACTCTTCCTTTACACTTTCTTCAGCAGGTTAACTCAGAGATCTCCAGTGCACTAGTCAAAGCAAAGGATGAAATTCAAAAGAATAAAAAGCACAAAAAGATTAAAAAGAAAAATCCAGAACCAGCAGAGGTAAGGTTCACTTATGTTTTCAATACTTTTATATTCTGTCACTTTTAAGTGTTGATGAAGAATTATTTTTCTATTCTTTATGCACATACTTAATAAAGAAGCATTTTCTGCCCTGCCCTTGGACATCCATATACATAGATCGCAGGCTCACCTTAAATTTGGTAGCTGGCAGAAAATGCAGTCCAAATATCATCCTTTGAGCTTTCTGTCTACCATGTCAAGTTTGATTCTCTTGTAATGAAGAACTCTATTCAGTTAGAATCTGCATGTTACACCCGAGCCACCGCTAAAGACAACACAAACAGACGAACGCATAAGAACCAAATGATGTTTGCTACACAGCACTCCTTAATTTCAAGAAAAATACTCAGATGTACAAGTGCATGAGCGTGCTGCTTTTTCTGGGAAGCCCTTTAAATTGAAGACTGTCACCTAAGATCAAGTAGAAATGTGTGACCCTTTACCAATGAGGCCATTAGGAAACACAGTATGAAGATAGTGTACAGTATGCACTGGACATGATAAAAATAATATGTTGTTTTTGATGAGGATCTTTGGATAGATTGTGGAGATATGGAGGGATTGTGAAATTGTTTTCCTTGACACCATTATTAGTAAAACATAGTTCAGACTGTATAGATGTAATTCACAAACTGAACATTTTCATGTATAAGTGCTGTTGTTGCATATAAGGGCCGTATGAAAAAGGGACCATTTTGTTGATAAATGGTTGATAAAACTGTTGTCGATGCAGTTTAAAAAGAGGAAATGTAAATATTTCCAGGATATTTGCACCAGAATATTTGCTCCTAAAGTCCTAATAATTCCATGATCCTAGTTATTCTGAGTTAGTTGTGAGTATGAGCAGGAATAGCACAGAAGACATATCTAAAAATAAATCAACGGTCTTCATTTTTATTTTGTTGAATCGTTTTTTTTATTGAAATCATCCAAACTGTCTTGTTCATATGCAGTAAAATGTACAACAAATTAACTTAATGCTTGAACTGTAACGTTGTAATTGGACTGAAACTTTGAAGAATAATCAATTTTACACAAGTATGACAGTATACTGACAGCCAATAGACATTCTTACAGTAATACAGATTACAAATACAGATTACAGATTATTGCCACCTTATTCATTAGGTTTTACAATAATGAGACAGTCAAAACGGCAATTTGTCCTAATCTGACAGTGTTCTGCACAAAGAGTGACTTCACTTAATTTGCCACGTGTGGCTTTGCCTGCACACAATCTGTAATCCAATGCGCTTTCTTTTTTTTCCTTATGCAAATTATTCCCAGAAAGAATACTTCATTTAGCTCCACGGTCCAGCTGCACCTGCAAATGTAACCAGTTTGACTATTCCATTAGCAGCATTTCCATCTCTGTGGCATTTAGGCTTTGTACAAAGTGACTACAATGCTTATACGCAGTGTTGGGGAGAATACTTGCCTTCAAATGTATTTTGTAACGTACTGCCTTTGTCTAATCAGAGTACTGTATTCTAAATACTTTTTGAATACTTTCACATTGATTGTCATTATATTTATGTATAAATATGGAGTATAATTACAAAAATGAAAACTACGATTGTTGGAACACCTGTTATAAACTCACTTACCATTAATTAGGAACTCATAAACTCTCTTGGCGAATGGAGCAGATGCAGCATCATGTGACACATGTGCAGTGTTTGTATGAACTGTGGCATAAGGCGTTTTAAATCTTTATTTTAAGAGGAAAAACAGATCAACATTAAAAGTGATTTCTTGATAATGTGCAATATGGAGCTTAAATGTAATGATTCAGTACTGGGATGTATTGCCTTGATATTTGGAAAGTAATTGTATTCTAAATACTCTCAAATAGTTACTCCCCAACACTGCTTAATAGCGTACATTTTCCTAGTAATGTCGAGTGATTGAAAAATATCAATATTGGAGGTGCATGTCAAGTAGTATGATAAACGTTTCATTTCAAGTGCAACTTTTTGAAACATTATTACTCTTATGTAGTACCTCATAAAGAGAATTTATCCCAATGAATTAAAATAAAAGTGTTTTTCAGGTTATTTAAAGGAACTACTGGGGGAAAAATGCTCTGCTTCAAATGTATCTTATTTCATTCATGGTTCAATGTCTTGCAGTGTGTCTGAGATCTCTATCTGCGGCGCTATGATGTTGGGCTGTGCTTGTCCCGGCCTCTTGCAGCAGTCCCTCAGTTGCCTCATTACTGTTCTGAGCGTTTCTCGGCTTTGCCTGTGCAGCAGCAGCACCAGTATCAAACTGACGCTACTCCCTGAAAACAACACAAACTCAGACACATTCAGAAAAGCTTTTTCTTTGTAGCTTAATCTGTTTTCTTTCTGTAACAGTGCAGCTCTCATCAGCGCCACACTGTAGAAAAAGCCACAAATGAATAGCATTAAAGAAACGGTAACAAACACCGGGCCCTCCTCGGATCCCGATAGAAAACGTCCTTTAGTCTTCCATTGTCTCATGCAGCCTGCGATAAGGAGAGTGGACTGGATCAGAAATGGGACTAAAAATGCTAGTAAGAGTTTAGCCACTGCATATGGGAGGCACACCGGATCCATAAAGCATCCTCCCTCCTCTTCTCTAGGTCCACCAATGCCAGCCAACATTACTGATATGAGCAGAGAAGAAAGTATAACTAAAGTTGCACAGACTCTTGGCCTTCTCAATAACACGTGCGATGGCGGATCCAAGCAAAGGACATACGCCAGGAGCACAAGGACTAATAAACTACTGATGAATACTGCGTTTATTGTAAAAGAAAGGGCAGCACATCCCAGCCCTGTGGTCCTGAGGTAGTGCGGCCTGTGACTTACTGCATAAAGGGACAGCAGCAGTAGAAGTAACTGTAAGCCACTGAAAGCCCAAAGTAGACAGTCCAGCCAGGCCACCCTCCTCTGAGCTCTGAACGCCAGCACAAAAGCGTAGAGAAGAAAGCAAGCCGCGGCAAAACCAACCGCAGACAGGAAGCTATAAACAAAATTGGCTGTGGAGGTAATGTCGTTCGCTGAAATTTGGTCCAAAGGATCCGAGGTCCGCGCGAAGGTGGAGTTGGGGTTTTGAGTGGAGTTGTCAATGAAGGTGTAGCTGGAGATAAATTTTGTGGGGCGAGTGTTTCCGTCTGCAGGCAGTGGGTCGGTGGGTGGAAACGACTGGAAGTAGAGACTGCAGTTAGTTCACAAAGCATAGCTGTGTACAAGCCAAGCACTTTCTATGAGGCATGCCGTAAGTGCTTCTCCTAAAAATAACTTCTTTATTGTGTAAATTTTGGATTCTCTATTCACAACATGCCTCAATCATCACAATACACTTTTCTTTTTAAAAATCAACAAATAATTTGGTTCTCAAGTATATAAAGAGCACCTTTAATATATTTCATGGGTAGGTTTGTTCATGTGAGTGATGGTACAGTAGCAGATAAAGTTACAACAGTGGTTATTTAAAAGATATTCTAATAGTAGTTTTTGGCTACACAGTTGTTGAAATCGACTTTGTGCCATGTGCCTTTTGCAAGTATATCAGTCGCTCTTGACATTCTCAGATACTTTTGCCAGATAAAGAGGAAGAGAAGTGCAGGCTTGCTATTTTTCGTGGTACTGACTTTCTCTGAAGCATATCTTAAAAAATCAAGCATTTCCTTCTTTGATAATTCACTTCACTCTTTGCTTTTGTATGAAAAACTTAGAGCAGCTACTTTGTCTCCTTTGAGAAACCGTCTGTTCAAGAAAACATATGTTTCCACTTACCATTTTCTGCCTAGCGTCTTGCTGACACTCTTCAGAGCTACTGTAACGGCGATGCAATGCTAACTGTATCTCTCCCAAACCAAATCACTGAGAACAATGCTTGTTGGTTGGATTCTGCTTCTCAGTGCAGTGGTGTCTTTATTTTGGTGGGCAGAATACTTTCAGAATGACTTTAAGGACGCGTGATCAGACCGATTTCCCTCCCACTTTCTTCATCACTCCACACACCAAGAGCTGTTACATGAGAGCATACTGTGTCCCTTGTTCTTCCCCTGAGAGCCTATAAATTGCCTTCACTGTGCTGTTCACTTTTTTTGCAAATTTTTACCGTTGAAACGGCTTTCATAGACATATAGAAGTATGCATGCAAACATCAGATTTATTTAGTTGTACAAAAATAAGTAGTAGTGGGATTTGGTTCCCTTTTCCCTAATGAGAACATTGATTATGAAATCGCATAATTATGAAATTATATTACATCTTGGACACCAGTTTGTTTTAAACCCACACAGAAATGCATCATGTAAACACAGGAAATCTCTATTTAGAAGGGCTAAGCGACAGGAAATGATCCAACCAAAGCATTTGTCTGTAGCACAAACAACTAAAGGTTTGCTAGTAAATGTTATTGTGCAAATGTTATTGTGCATGCATAAATAGCATTAAGCCAGAAACAAATCCTTTTGAATAAATCACCTAAGATAAGACTGAACAGGAAGGTCTGTTAATCTTGATAACTTACTTTGTTTTACTTTGGTTTGACAGGTTTCAGATCCACCCAATGCCCCAGAGGAGATTGTGCTCGAGGGAGAGGAGGACTTGAGCCCTGAGGAGAGGAGAGTGCTGGAGAGGAAGATGAAGAAGATCCTTAAGAAAGAAGAGAGGAAGAGGCTGAGGGAGGAGGGGGAGACGGAGTCCAAAACGGACTCGGATGGACCCACTGCTGCGCAAATGGCTCTGGACTATCTCACCTGGTAAGAGAGTAGGAGAGTAGCAACAGGCCCAAAGTACTGAAGTACATAATATCAAATACTGTAAGCTACACTTAAAATGCCGGTACGTAGAAGAATGAATGAGTTATTACAAATCAAAGAAACCACTCTTCTTATGGCAGTAATAATGTAATAACAGTGAATAAACAGAGAATAAACATGACTATTGTCTTTAAAGGCTTTGTGTCAAACAGTACAAATAACCTTTTGTGGTTTTAACTTTTCAGCTGGGCTGAAAACAGGGGCGAGTGGAAGTTCCAGAAGACCAGACAGACGTGGTTACTGCAGCACATGTTCGACTTAGAAAAGGTAATGAACTCAAGTTAGAAACAGGAGTTTCAGAGGTTACGTTTATAGCTTTAGCTTTCTGTCTAAGGCTGCATCAACTAATGTGCATAGTGCATAGAGTATTTTTGATTTATTTGGTTGGGACAGTACATGTTAATGAAGATACATGGGTCTCATGCATGTAAACAAGCCACACCGGATTGTAGCCATGGGCTAATTTCCATCCGTCGTCCCCCATGCACACTCTCAAACAAACTCTCATTCATCCTTGCCTATTGTACATGTTTTTAGTGGTAGGGGAAACCGGAGTACCCGGAGGAAACTTACACAGACATGGGGAGAACATACAGACAGAACACAGAAGTATATACAGAAAGGCCCTGTCCCTGGTGGGAATCGAACCCTGGACCTTCTAGCTCCGAAGCAGGAGCGCTAACTGCTGTACTACCGTGCCACCAAAGTATACGGTAAATAATTAAGGGAGTTTAACAATATTGTAGGCACGCTCAAACACTCATCTTTATCTTTGACTACAGCATGCAGTCATTGAAGCA
Organism: Gobius niger; assembly: GCF_951799975.1. Classification (NCBI taxonomy): domain Eukaryota; kingdom Metazoa; phylum Chordata; class Actinopteri; order Gobiiformes; family Gobiidae; genus Gobius; species Gobius niger. The sequence continues at coordinate 11,081,005 of NC_136870.1, read as the reverse complement.
GTTTCAATAAGCTTCTGTTATGATCCAATTACACTGGCCAGATTTTTTTAATAAGAAAGTCGGCCCACTGTACAAAGTGTTCGCCAGGAACCTCTTTCGCAATGTGAGCCCGATGAATCCTGTCATCTTGGAATATTTATGATAATTATTTAGGGATAATTATTTAGGGAACACCAGGAAGCCTGGGTGAATGTTGTGAGCTGGAAGGTTATTCCAGTCACGAGGGGCCCTGAACTCTACGGACAATGAAGAATATCTGATCGTTATGCCTGTGCATAATAGAGAAAATCCATTGAGGTACTCTGCTGACCTCATTAATGACCACTTGTTGCTGAAACTTTTGTTTGTCCAGGCAAATTATTTTAGACATTTTTTTCCTATTCTTTATAATGCTTATATAAAACTATTAGTATATTGATACAAATGAATGTATTGTCTTGTTTTCTGTTGTTCCATTTTAAAGATTTTGAAATCCAAATAATTAAGTCAACAATGAAGCCCATTCATCAAATGTCAACAACAATGTATGTTTCATCAGGTTTCAAAGGACAAGTTTGCTGTGCTGCTGGAGTACTTGGAGGGTCTTCGCGGAGCAGCAAAGGACACCTCCGTCCAGAAGGCCATGGCTTTAGTTCAACAGTCTGGAGAAACGCAAGATGATGCAGCCGTCCAGCAGAGGGCACTCAGAGCTCGGGAAGTCATTCAGCTTTTATCCTGACCCACCATAGAAGGCACTTGATATAGACTGACTCTAGTGTTTTTGCGAGGAAATGTGGCACAGAAGAGACATCGCCATTGTCCTGTCCTGTTCAACAGCTAAAAAATTATCCATCAATACGGGTACATGCTTTAGCCCTTTGAGACTTCAGAAAATAACATTTTTTTTGGTTAAAAGTGTTCTGTATCGTGTAATCCATGTCTGATCTATTCTGTCATCACGTTCAAAAATACTCAAGTTTAAAAGCAATTCATATTTGGAGCTATTCAAAGGAACAGTTCTGTTGAATATACATTTTTCATTATTATTAGTATTATAATTATTGTATGTGTATGAATATAAGAAATAAAACAATGTCCTACCACAATGTAAATAAAGTAATTTTGAACTGTACTTTACAAACACCCAAAAGCAGAGTTGACAAACATTTCTTTTATATACTACGTTTATTGCAATTTTTATTTGGCACCGTGCGTGTGTGTGCATGTGTGTCTTAGTGTCAAAGGGAAAAACAGTTAAAACATTGTCCTGGAATTAAACCACTATTACAAACTGCAGTCCAGTGAATAGAGCTTCTCTTTTTGGCATCAGTTTAGCACTAAAGATTTTTACAATGGGTTGACGGTGCCAGTGTCTCCTCTTAGATGGTTGTCTTTTTCTGTTTCACTTTCGTGTTCATTTTCAGCGTCTTAAAATATAAAAATTACACCAATTTTTTTACCAAGTATTCATCTTCTAATCTGAAATGTGTCAGTTTACTGGTGTAACTTACTCTGGTGAGGATCGAACGGTATGTTGTGAAGGGTGAGGAGAGCTTGCAATCGTTGAATCTCTTTCCTTTGTTTTTCAAGATCCTAAAAGGTACATATGTTATATAAGTTACAAATAAGGTACAATAATGTTTTAAATAGAAATATTGCAAGAACTAACATACCTCAGTGCATGTTTTTACAGAGTTTTGAGTGTCTAAATTAGAAACTGGGTTTGGTGAGTCCAAATTCACCCTGTGACTCTTAAATAGGCCTGCATCTTCAAAAATGTCTCTTAACAAATTATTGTACCCCTGTTGATCAAAATGTTAACAGTGTTTATCTTAGTGGAATTGTATAAGGATCACTGAATTATAATTTCACCTGGTCTGTAATAAGTTCCTCGTAGTGGGCTTGTTCAGCTTCATCCCATTCTTTTTGTAGTGTCTCAGTCAAAGTTGGATACACTTGAAATGAAGAGTTAAAAAACTAGTGTGATTCTGATGACTTGGTATGATTTTTAGGATTGTAAGTGTCTTACCAAGGAGAGAGTGTGGATGACAGACAAGTGGAGTTTCAAAAGTTAAAGAATACACACAAGTACTTGGCTCTGAAACCTGTGCAAGCTTGCTACTTGAACTACAGACAAGAATCACCTTAAAGAAAAGCATGTTATTAAATAAAACTTCAGACATAAAACATGTGATATTGTTAAGTGTGATAATAACCTTTGTTTCCCTGCTCTTTGTCCCACACGCATCACCTTCTCTCATCCACATCCCGGTGAATGTGTTATTGTCTATTTCCCACTCCTGCCAAATCCTGTAAAATAAAACAAATGCATAACTACTCTTGCATTTTGAATAACTGGGGATTTTTTTAACAGCATCATACCCCAATATCCCACTGTAGGCATTCCATCTGAAAGTCTGCTCGTGCTGTGTGATATTGTGAAATGGACAAAACTCATATTTGTACCTGGAGGCACAAGTTACATGTAACGTTCTTGCACCAACACATATGTTTGGGAAAACGTATGACTTAAATTAAACATGGTAGGAGAGAAGAGTAGTTTGTATTCTTACGTTGACTCCATTAGAATGAAGCATTTTCCTGCCAAGTGATGAAGATGTTGAGGGCCTTGAATAATAATAATAATGATGATCAATGAATACAATAAGTAGGAAGGTAGGTGGGTCATTAGTAGGGCTGCACAATATAACATATCGCAATATTAGGTGATGCAATATCCGTGTTGCCACAATATATCGCAACATCACTAAAGCTTTCATCAGACTGAGATCGACCAATTTGTTTTTAATTAGAGTGGAACATATTGTGTTGAAATCGTAATGAAATATCGCAATAATATCGTTATCGCGATATTGCACCGCTGTATCGCATATTGCAAGTTACTTCAACATCGTTCAGCGCCAGTGGGTGGTAGGTTAAAGCAGTATCATATAATAGAAAGTTAACTCCAACATCTCTCACCAGAGACAGGCGAAGGTGTCGCTCTAGGCTGTAGTCTGTTTGCCTGAGCCATGAAGGGGTTGTTCAAACTAAACAAACCATGCAATCGGTTAGAAAATACATATGTGTATAACATGATATTGTGAAACATACCCGAAGGTGTTGGGCTCTTCAACAATTTTCATTTTTCCAGCATATGCATAGCTCACTGTAAAACCATGACAACTGATTCAGTCATTGTATCTATCGTGTGAATATACTTGTCAATAAAGTATACATACAGATAAAAGATAGTCCAAGTAACCACGGTGTTAATAAACGATGTGTTATTTTGTAACGCCAAAACATGACCACCTTTTAAGCAAACCGTTGAAGCAAAAGCCAAATCGAGTCACATTTCCTGACTGCTGGTCAAAGCGTCACGTGATCTGTCACCTGACCAAAATAATCCACGCACATGCGCGTTTACGTTTAGACAGCGTGCTATGGTCTGGGGAACATATCGGTACAAATTTTAACCTATATGTCTATACTACAGATTGGTTAAACAACTAAACTTATCCTGCAGGCCAATATATAGCCATAGTTTTTCCTCGCTAATTTTTTTTTAATGTTTTGCTTTAAAATATTCATTTGAGATCATAGTTGCATTAGCTAAGCTATAACTTAGCTACTGTGTTAAAGTGAAAAGCATACTTGCATTTTATTTTAGGAAAGTATAAACCTACAATATGGGAAGAAAGAAATCTGGTAAACATACCCGCTCTGACAACATGGGGAAAGAAAAGAGACACAAAATGAAGGGGAAATCGTTGGAGACCTTCACAGAGGAAATGCACACTGCTTTTGAAGGTAATCTTCCAATAGCAAAAATTTAGTGTAATGATTTCTTATACACGTCGTTATTTATGTTTAATTTATTTTTGTCTTGTCTTACCGGCCTTGGTTAGGGTCTGAAACTTATTGGATCCAAAGAGCCATCTCTCTGAAAATACTAAATCCTTAGCTGTAACAACTGTGGCCTGTGAGAAATGAATCAGAGCTAAACCAGAACTACATGAGGTCTAAATGAGGATTGACTTCAGCTAACACTGTCACTAAATCATGTCCAATCCAGGACTTAACTTTTAACAGAAAACCTTTTCTCTAGATAGCTAAAGAGCTGCATGTGGCTTTAAAACTATAGGCTGCAGGAGCCTGAATCACCATAGTTGTAACAATGCAATTTTCCAAACAGCAAGTGTTCACCCTGAAGAAGGAGCAGAAGCCCCAGAAGTGAAACTACCATGTCCACTGGCGATGTGGGACCTGGGTCACTGTGACCCCAAACGCTGCACAGGCAGAAAACTGGTTCGTAAACGTTTTGTCCGCAGCCTACGTCTCAATCAGAGATTTAATGGACTCATTCTCAGCCCAATGGGTGTCAAATATGTGACGCCAGCAGACAGGTTGGTCATATTCTTTGCAAATAACACTTTTTTATTTTTATGTTCATTTTCACTTGGAAATTTTCACCTTTTTTTGTTAATTTACAGAGAAATTGTGGCTCAGAATGGAGTAGCTGTAATTGATTGTTCTTGGGCTAAACTGGAAGAGACACCATTTCACAAAATGAACGGAACGCACCCAAGGTTATTGCCATACCTTGTAGCTGCAAATCCTGTGAACTACGGCAAACCCTGCAAGCTGTCTTGTGTTGAGGCTTTCGCTGCCACCTTCTGCATTGTGGGTGCGGCTTTATCAGTTTACTTCTTCTGTTTAAATTGTTTGTGTGTTTTTCTATAAATGGCATCATGTCTGTGTGTTTTGCAGGATTTGAAGAATTGGCAGTTCTTTTATTAAATAAATTCAAGTGGGGAAAAGTGTTTCTGGAGCTAAATAAAGTTCTACTTCAGCGTTACGCCGCTTGCAAAACTGAGGAGGAGCTATTGACTGTAGAAAAAGAATATATTGCATATAAACCTCAGGAAGAGGAATTTGGTAAGTTTAACATATATGTAAAGTCCTCCTGCTGTAAATAGATGTTCCTATTGAAACAAAATTGTATTTTACTTCAGATCCGTTTGATGTTGACTCAGGGGTGGAATGTAGAAATCTCAATAGACAACAAAGGTGAGTTCATTCATACTGGATGAGGCCTTTTTTTCCTGACAGTGTTGATAAGTATACCTAACAATAGTAACCTCATGTATGTTGTGTGTTCCTCTATGTAGTGCACCTTTAGAAGATGACTCAAGTGAGGAGGATACACCAGGGGAGGATGATACTCCTGAAGAGGAAGCAGAGGGTGAACAATCCGATGATGACACAGAGTGAACACAAGAAAAACAGTAAACCTAAAACATCAGGGCGTGTATTTCACTTTGTTTTTGAACTTTTTATAGTGCAAAGTTTAACTTCTAACAGCATATGTTACCTTGTCAGATGAATTCCTATCCTCATCACTACAATACTATATCTTAACCTTGACATACTGTGATCACAATGATACTGTCTTATTTATACATGCACAAATGTCATATTTCTGTTTATGGGTTTTACTATTTCTGAACTTGTTCATTTCACTTCTGGACGAGCATATGTCATGCCTAGAATTTCACTTTGAAAGTTCCCCATTTAATTTTAACTGCATTGTATCAAATGTATTAAAAGTGCATATAATCTGCCTAATCAAATCAGACATGGATATTATACAAGGGATAGATTTGTATTTTTGTATGTAAAAAAGGTTTCAATGCCCTTGTCAACGTCAGGTAAACTTGCGTAAAAAAAATAAAACTTTTGCACCTCCTCAGTCTCTGTAAATAAAGTCATTTGAAATTCTGAGGAAACATATATGAACAGACTCATGCCCGAGTGTGTATGCTTAATACTTCAAAATGAGCACTTGAAATCTCCAGTGAAGTAGTAGTTGTAAAGCGAGAGGGGCGGACACAGCGGGACTGGTTGCTGACTGCTGTCCTGCGGTAACATTGTTGTGGAACGACGTCACAGCTCGAAAATGAAGGCACGGAGGCAGCCATTACTGGAGCTTCTCTGATTATTTTATTCCAAATAAATACGTGTGGAAAATTCCCATGGCAAGAGCCACAAGCCAGCTGGTAAGGGATTAATCCTGTTCATAAGTTACACTACGAAGCCGGTGTTCATAGAGAACGATGTGATGGCTGTTTGACAACAAATAGTTAGGTCGGGCCTTCCTTATGAGTAGTGCTAGCTGCCTCAGACCGTTTAGCGTTACGACTCAGTAGTAGCTTGGTGAATTGTGGTAACACTCTTTTTCTAACAATGTCGTTTGTTTTCTTGGACTCAGAGTAGTTACATTGGTTTATAGGCTTCAGAACAAAACAATAATACGACTTATTTATTAAGATTGAGGCATTCGCACTGTAGTTAGGCTAATGCCCCATGTTGGCTAACGAAAGCTAAACAGGTTGGCGCTTTCGAATGATTTTCCGTGTAGCGTTAGCTTCAGGGCGACCCATTAGTTTAGATGAGTCGAGATCTAGTTTATTCTTTAACACCAGTTGGTAAGACTACACCAGTGATAACCATAACGTTTTTGCTGTTGCAATGTGCCCGAAAGAGTAGTTTTTTCCTGTAAAACAATGGAGTGAAGGTGACATGCAGGCGGCTCCAACTGTTAGCTTACATACGACTAGCAGATGCTAAAAGATTTGCTGTTGGTGATAAGTTTATGACTGTCAGTGATGACTGGCTTTATTTGACAATACTCCAGTAGCCACATTTAGCTTTGGTTTGTAACCGAAAAGATACTGTTCATCGGTCAAAACGCGAACAGGGCACCCAGAGTTAAGTTAACAGTTGATATGAAGTGACACTATACGTGGACACGAATTGGTGGCAATTAACTTCAAGTCAAGTCTCGAGAAGGCAACTAAATGGCCACACCTTACTTTTGAAATAGAAAACATGACGCTGCTTTGTTGTTGGGTGTTCATGTACCTTACTAGCAATGCTTTTTGTAATTCACTGGTTTGGATTTCAAAGCTAACAATATCTCAAACCTTACAGCCAAGTTCCACGTGTCTTTCATAGCATTATAAAGTACTACACAACAGTACCGGTTAAAATGACTGAGAGTATGTGACCTTTATATTTGGCAATTCCTTAACTGTAGGGTGGGATCACCAGGCAGAGGAAGCGGCTTCTTCAAAACTGTTTGCTTGTTCTTTAGTTTACACTTTCTCCTTCTTTCTTTAAATTGTATCTAGAAGTAAGATTTCATATTATAAACTTGGTTGTTTTCTTATTTCTTTATTTATTTATTGTCTATTTGACTCCATGCCAAGAACATTGTACATTTCAAACACATTGTAAATATTGTCATTACTCTCTCTTCTTTCAGTATGATGTTGTGCCCATTCAGTCGAGTGTTGTCATCTGTTCCTGCTCGCATCCATCAATGGTAAGAACCAACTCGGACTCCTGCTCGCCACTTGCTATCCCAGGCGCACGCAGTAGCCACTGTCCCAGCATGGAGGGCTCATCTTCGGAGGCCTGTGCTGTAGGAGCATCTGCCAGCAGCCAGGCCTCAGACCTTCGACCACAACCAGCTGTCCAAACCCCTCAGCCACGCAAGAAGAAACCAGAGGACTTCAAATTTGGAAAGATACTCGGAGAAGGCTCATTCTCTACCGTACGTACCAAACATTCCACATTGGATTTTAATGTAACTGAGGTATATGTTGCTACTTGCTGACATTCTTTTGATTAATGAAGTTGAGTGAGTCATTTGTCCCTGGTAGTTTAAAAAGTGGATTGTCTATCTAACATAAAACATTTTTTTTTTTCATGTTTGCTAGGTTGTTCTGGCCAGAGAGCTGGCAACAAGCAAAGAATATGCAAGTACGTAATTCTTATGTTTTTGAGAAATATTTTACTACTTCTGAGAAGTTAAGTGAGTTGTTTGTGAACACTAACATTCTCTTTCTTTACAGTTAAGATCTTAGAAAAACACCACATTATGAAGGAGAAGAAGGCCCAGTACGTGAAGAGAGAAAGAGATTTGATGTCAGATCTAGATCATCCATTCTTTGTCAAGCTTTACTTCACATTTCAAGATGAGGAGAAATTGTGTATCCTTTTTATATGCGATTTGTACATTGTGGTTGATGGAGGCAGAGCGAACCAGAGTATCAATGGTTCAACTCTTGCGCTGTCTCATGCTGTAATGTCACCAGGCAAGACAATTACATGCCACTTGCAAGTTACTTTGAAATAGCATAATCTTTCAGATGTTTTTACCTTAACTTCATTACTTCTAGATTTTGGTCTTAGCTATGCTAAAAATGGCGAACTCTTAAAATACATCCGCAAAATTGGCTCATTTGATGAGACTTGTACTAGGTTCTACTCTGCTGAAATAGTCAGTGCTCTAGAATACTTGCACAAAAAAGGCATAATACACAGGTATGACTCTCCCACACCTTTTTATTTGTGTATCACTGTGCGTGAATTTGACTAGATTGCACAAATCTCATTATTTCAGAGACCTGAAACCAGAAAATATTCTTCTAAGTGAAGACATGCACATCCAGATAACGGATTTTGGAACGGCAAAGCAGCTATCGTCTGATAGTAAACAAGGTACAACATCTGCATCTGCTGAGTTAAAAATAAAAAACAGTGTAATTTATGGTCCTACTTAATGTCTCCTCGTTATCGTTTTGCAGCTAGAGCAAACTCTTTCGTTGGAACAGCACAGTATGTATCTCCAGAGCTGTTAACAGAAAAATCTGCCTGCAAAAGGTACTTGTTTTGCTGTGTTCTGAATTTTCCATTTCTTAATTTTGTAACATGAGTATGAAAGTAAACAAAACAATTTTATTTTTAAGCTCCGACCTTTGGGCTTTGGGATGTATTATTTATCAGCTGGTGGCTGGTTTACCACCATTCAGAGCAGGGTAAGGAAACATTTTATTTATTTATCTGCATACATTTTCTTGACAAAAAATCTCATAAGCACCTTTTTCTCTCTATTGCAGAAATGAGTATCTAATTTTTCAGAAAATAATAAAGTTGGAATATGAATTCCCAGAGAAATTTTTTCCCAAAGCCAAGGACCTTGTTGAAAAGCTTTTGGTATGATATAATTTGTTCCCATTTCTTTTTGGTAGCTTCAACACATACCCTGTGGTATTTTAATGTGTTCTTAAATACTCATTGCACAGTCACTGGACCCCTCTACGCGACTTGGTTGTGAGGAGATGGGAGGGTATGACCCTTTAAAGCATCATCCTTTTTTTGACACAATCTCCTGGAGTGATCTTCATCTACAAACTCCCCCCAAGCTTACGCCGTACCTGCCAGCCATGTCTGAGGATGACGAGGACTGCTATGGAAACGTGAGATAGGCCTTTCTGAATGACTGTGTTCAATAATCTGTTTTGACTCTGCTTAACTGTACAAATCAAACCATAACAATTATTGCGTAATGTCTTTTGTAAAGTCTGGTCTCTTTTCTCCATAGTATGATGACCTCCTGAGCCAGTTCAGCAACATGCAGGTGGCTCCCTCCAGCTCGTCGCACTCCTTGTCACCGCATGATTCAACGCCGCCACAGAGGTCCAGCAGTAACATTGAGCAGTACATCCACGACTTGGACAACAACTCCTTTGAGCTGGATTTGCAGTTCACTGATGAGGAAAAGCGGCTACTGTTGGATAAACAAACTACTGGAAACCCTTGGTAACACATCTGTCCTGTATTGGTTTAATATTGCATACAATAATATTTCATAGTCTAATCTAGTTTTCCTTCATGCTTCAAGTGTAAGATTGTTAAATGATGTAATATTTTGTTTACAGGCACCAGTTTGTTGAGAATAATTTGATCCTTAAAATGGGCCCAGTTGACAAACGAAAGGTTTGTGCTTGTTTTGCATAATTTAAATGACGTTCTCCGTCACGTCGAGGGAACGACGATTCCTCACTTTAATTTTCCACAGTACCTTGTTTGTGTTAAAACGTTCTGCAACTTGTTCTAGGGTTTGTTTGCTCGACGGAGACAGTTACTTCTCACAGAAGGACCACACCTATACTACGTGGATCCTGTCAACAAGGTTCTAAAAGGAGAGATTCCTTGGTCCTTTGAGCTTCGTCCTGAGGCTAAGAACTTCAAAACCTTCTTTGTTCATACGGTATACAAATGTTCAGATGTTTGTCCATGTTTACTTTGACTTACTAGTTGATGCATGTCCCTCTTTTGTGTTTAACTTGACTCATGTCATTTTCCATTTATTTATAAATGTTTCTGTTTGTGTTTTTAGCCTAACCGAACTTATTATTTGATGGACCCCAGTGGAAATGCAGACAGGTGGTGCAAGAAGATCCAAGAAGTGTGGAGAAAGATCTATCAAAGGCATCAAAACCCAGGGCTATAGGAGCGGCGGCGGCGTTCCTCTTGTGGCCACACCTCTTTATCTCTATGGCCAATCACTGAGCAGAGTAACACCTTCTTTAGTGCCCTTCATCACCGCAATGTAAACAAACTCTTAGAGACGCTGGCATCTAAACCTTGTTTGTTTTCCTGACTAGAATCATGGGAAACAATTCAACATTGGATTCAGGGTTGCTTTGCTTGTTCTTTGTGCTCTGTGTGAGGCTTCTATTGCATTTTCCATGTATGGATGATGATCAGACAACCACCATGCACATCCACTTTTTGTACTTTTTGCAGGAGAAATCAGAAGGGCAAGCTTGTCCGTTTAGAGGCACAAGCTTGGGTACTGCTAGGACTATCTTCAATATAAGGACTGGTTTACTGCTTATATTACCATGTAAATCTAGCTTCTATGAACCAGAGCCCATCCCACTATCTTATATCATATTCAAAATGTTAAATACAAGCTCTAATCATGCCCCTCTTCTAATGAATATACTCTGTAGTTGTAACTGATACACTAAACTCATTCAGAGTTTCTGTGACATGGGTCTGAATTGGTGTTCATTGCGATTACCAAAGCTACTATGGGCCAGAAAACATACCACTTGCTTGTACTTTCTAACCATAACTCCGTTCTCTTTCCTGCATGATCAGTTTTGTAGCACAACCTTACCCACTCATCTTTCCTCTGGCACTGAGGATCTAGTTTAAGTTTTAAAGGTGGGTATTTGTGAACATGAAAACATTCTTTGCAGTGGATTTATTTTTTTATTTTTTAGTTTTTTTTTTTTTAGTTTTTTCTTATTCCATAAACTGGTGGAATAATCTTCTCATGTTCTCTTGAAAACAATATCTTGTGTGCTGACCACCACATGCTGAACAGGAATCTTTCATTACATCAACACACTTGTTTTCAGAAGCAATCAAAGCAAAACTGACCTGGCCCAAAACCTTCTAGGCTCTCAGTTTTCAATGTGACAGTGCTCACGTTTAAAGTTCTGTTTGGCCCGAAAGAAATTAAAGCTGTTGATTTCATTTGTGCGCTTGTTTTAGCAATACGTATTATCATAGTGCTTTTAACTTTGGAAATATTATTACCTTCAGATCCTCTGAAAAGGTCCTCTTCCTTCGGCTGCGTCTGTGTGAGGTGTGACTGGAGTGTAGGTGGTAGGACCCTCTGGCCCCAGGCCACCGGGTCATTGTGGTGGAATGGATGCCAGTTTAAGGATTATGTCTGATCCAAATGACCGATGAAATTGCTGTATCTGTCTATTAAAGTCGGGGGACTTGCTCAAGCGAAAGAGTGATCCTCCGGTCAGAACATTTTTGAATCAAGTGGAGGGCAGTCAGTTATATTGTATATGGATTATTCAACATGGCTTGTAACTGACTAGAACTGTGATGTACAGATGATGTATTATTAAAATCTGAAGCAAGTAATGCAATGATAGGAGACAGTTTTTGTATTTTTATTCTTGTATAAGGTTATTTGATGGCTATTGTTTAGCCTCTAGTTCACTTTGTGTTATTTAAATTCTAATATATGAATCATATTTGGATTGAAGTCATGTTCAGGGGCCATGTTGTGTATGTATTGAGATGTAAAGCCTTTGAATGTGAATAATTATTGTAAACTATAATATTTTACAGCGTTTTCTTACTATATCATACATTTTCTATTTGCTCAGTGATTTAAACATTCTGATAATTTAATGAGTCTGTTCATTCTCTTGATTATTTGTTGCTCTAGGTCAGTAGATGTTGAATGATGAAATTTTCCACTTACTGCTTGGTAGTCAAGTAAATAAAGCATGTAGGGATATAGGCATACAGATAAAGCCATGTGTCCTGTCTTCTGTTAACAGTCAGTCAAGACACTGTAAATTCAGCATTTAACGACGATGGCATCTCATATTTTGCAGCATGTAAATAAACGTAATGGCCCATTACCAGTGCGTTGTGTGGTGGAATTACTTGATTACTTCATAATAAGCACTTCGATCTATGAGAAATAATCAATTCAGAACTTTTATTATTTAGTTGCTGTTTCTATATTTTCCTCAGTTTATGCGTCTTCCTTTTGACGTAAAGCCTAGTACTGAATGAAACTCTCATGAGAATATGCTGCACATTCTAGGGGCCCATTCATCCTGTGGCCCCCAGGATGGTAGCGCGCGCGCGTCTGCCCACTTCCATTCCACAAACTTGCGCGTAAAAAGGATCAAGTTTGAATCGCCTCGTTCACATGTCTCTGAAACCACTCTGCGCCGCACAAAGCTCGCGCGGTAGGAGTGGCCCAAGATCCGCTGCTTTGCATGAGTCGCGGTTGAGCCGAAGTTGGTGTCTGCTCTTCAGAAATTTCCTCCTTCTCGTCAGACGGCGTTGAGGCGGAGGAGACGCGCAAAGGGAGATGGCCGAGAACAGCGCCGAAGGAAGCGGCTCTTTCCCCCGCAGATGTGTGGCCCATTCCTCGGCGGAGAGGAACAGCCTCGGGGCGTCCAAATGGATCCGCTTGAACGTCGGGGGGACATATTTTTTAACAACAAGACAAACACTGTGCCGAGACCCCAAGTCATTTCTGTACAGACTGAGCCAAGCTGACCCCGAGCTAGACTCCGATAAGGTAAATGCTAAGCTAGTAGCGCTAGTTAGTGTTGATGTACTTTGGTTTACTTTAACAGATGATAAATTAAGGTTAACGTTACGTTGCGTTAAACACTTGAGAATGTACGGAGCATGACGACACTGTGTTAGGGTGAAGTTTGTATTTTTCTCATTATTTTTCGCAAGTGTTGTCTTAGCTTTGAGCTAGCTAGATTCCGACAGTAACCACATGATATATGATCTCGCTCTGTTGTGTGCAGCTCTCACTTGTTCCCCCCCCCCCCAATGCCTAGTATTGTGCACAATGCAGTTGCTATTGTGCATGTTTTACTGTATTTAAAACGTGTGAATGTGCGTTGTGTCTTGTAGCTTTATAAAAATGGTTTCATGTTTAATGAGTGACAACTGTTCAGACTCCACAGCTCATGGAAACTTTCTTCTAGTCGGACATTGATTGCATTAGCCGACGTCTTGTTCCCCTTCTAGGTTTCAGATGTCAAGTTTAGGGGCCATATTATATTTTTCTCTGAACACTTAACTGAGGAAACTCCACTTGGCTGCTCTCATATCAGAGCCTATAGTTGTTGTTTTTACATAGATGATCATGTCTGTGCTCTACAAACATATTCCTCTTCATTGTGACCTAAATACTCTTGTTTTGAAGCTGTTATTACCCCGTTTTAACAGAAGCTCCCTTATTAAAAACATGCCATTGTTAAGTGGGGAGAGTGAGGTGTTGCTGATGCCTGTGAATGAAGTCACTCATCTCCCCTGAATGGCCTCATTTTTCCACAAACTGCCTTTGCTCTTTCCCATCTGCAGCTTGAATACCAGCATACGTGCTTTAGGGGCCCCTGGCAACATCACAATACACTGTGGTAATTGTGCGCGTTTGCTTGTGCACTGCCTTTCATTATTTACTGCCCCATATTTATTGTTCTCCACTTGTAATCAACTAACACAATGTAATCTCCTCTTAATATGATCTCTTTATTCTATGCACTGGCCACGGCCCGTTAAATTTGAATGCAAATAACTTAATCTCTGAATAATCTGCTTGGTTTTTTTAGTTTATCCTCCCATGAGCATCTCGTCAGCCCATCCCAATCCCTTGTCTTAAGTGCATTTTAGTCTCTTAAGCCAGTGTTTCCCAACCAGGGGTACACGGGGGGGGGGGATAATTTCAGATAAAAATTAATGTTTCGGAATAGTATTTGAATATTAAGAGGTCATTTACATATTTTGTTAAGGTTTGAGTTTGAGAGTAGCAAATTTTAGCACAGCACTAAATACTGATGCAGTTGAGTCTACAGATTTCTAAATGGACCCTCGAAGTGATGGGTGCTCAAAGTGTAAAAACTCTCTTAAGCCGCGACACTACCTTCTCTCCCGTGAGCTTCAAGATGGACATTAAAACAACAATTTGTTTCAACACTTTCAAGTGTTTCCTGTGTGAAAGCGACCACCCGAGCTGATGTCAGATCAGGAGAGCGCAGTGTTATGTGTCTCAGTCACGCAGCCTGACGTGCTTCAGCGGGACTCTTGAGGAGAACTGTATTATTCATGCTGTTGACTGCAGTCTCTTGTACACATTGGGCCAGAGCAGGAGAAAGTGGACCATCTCGTCACCTGTGACAGTTGGATGTATTTAAACCCGTTTGTCTCAGAACTGACAAATGCCACTCATAGCTGTCACGCTGGTGTGATATTGTTGAGTGCATAAACCTTGCCATGTGCAAGTGAGTCCTGTGCATATTAAGCTGTGAAAGTGCTCACGAGTGGTCTGTTATGCACATTTGAGTCTTCGAACTACTTCAGTCAAGTGAAAACCAGGCTTTCTGCCTCTGAAAGCCACATACATTTTTTAAACACGCCATCTTTCTTGTTCCTCCTGACATCTGATTCTTTTCATATTCATATCCATTTGCTGCTCGGAGGTCCTCTCTCTGGTGTGTGTGAGGGAAGCAGTGCTGGGGTTAATGCTGGATTCAGGTTGTGTGTGTGTCATGCCTGAGCACACTGGGAGGAAACCTAAATATTTAACGCTTGTACGTCTCTGCTGCTGAGTTCCTCGTTCTAAGTGCTCAGCAGGACGCTGCAGTGTGCTGCTGGTGAGGCAGGTGTGACTCTTGACTGATCCTATTGCCCTTATTAGCCAAGTAATTCTTTGCAGGAGTTTTTTTTTTTGCAAATGTATCTGATGGAATGTAATGGGTTAGTTCTAGTTAATTTGTTGTTTGTTTTGCACTTTGGGGGCTTTAATACCTCTGATGGCTTTGAAGTGCATCTTAAAATGTCATTGTGTATTATATTAAAGGTGCCTGCCATGTCAGTAAAAGAGTAGTTTAGTGATTAGGATCATTCATTAGCCACATCTTTCAGCTGCAGTACTGCTGGCTGGAGTGCTTATCTTAGCCACACCATGAACACCACACTAATGACACTTTTTTCTTCTTCCTATTTTTACACAGTGTGGTATCATAGGGGAACGTTCACATCTGATTAGAAAAGTTATAAAAAGGTACTACTGACACCAAAACAAAAAGGTTTTGATGGTAAAACCAAATGTGCCAGAACTTAGGCATTTGTGTACGGAGATCGCCTTTTTGATAAACTCTGCATACGCCTTGTTGGACATCATAAAGTGAGGGCGGGTCGCAGTGGTATTTCCTGCAGAAGGATATGCTCTGTATTGTCTGCAGCAGAAGGGTGATAAGGTTTATTTGCCACATTTTGTTGTGTGGATCCCGCCCTTCTAATTGACCTGTGTTTATAGTGTGTTCAAGTGGTCTTCTGCTGAACTTTAGAAACACACAAGTATCCAGTCTCTATGGGGTCTTATAGTGTTTAATACCTCCTCCTAACCTTGTGTTATCGACCTCCACAAACATGTTCTGAAATACTCGTTCTTGTATTAGTTTCTAACATCTCTCAAATGTTCATTTCAAAACTAACATTTGAAAAGAAGAACAATTTCACTATTTCTCCAAAATCATGCAGCTTCTATTTATCTATTTATCTTCTTTATTTTTTTTTTGTATTGGTGTTGAATGAAGTGATGAATTCTCCCGTCATTTGCTGTAGCTGCACTTCTTCTGTTTGCCTCGCCAACTGCTGTTTGTTGCTGTGAATGTCAGCATTGCCTCCAGAGACTTTTTTTAATGACAAAAAGATCCCTTTGTGCAAATGAGCTCACATTTAAGCTATGAAATCGGCTAAATCAGATAATCATTTACAGAGGAAATGCTCGCTTGTTATCATATTATCACAGCATTTCTTTGCTGTCTTTTAGCTAATCCTTCTTAAATGAACAGGACAAATGAGTTCATCACTTATGTAAAGTGCAGTCGTTGAACCAAAAGCCAAAACATTTGTATGAATGATGATCTTTGACATTTAAACGAGAGAAGATGTAAAAAGCTTGTGTCCAGGTCATGGTGATATAATAAACCTTCCATTAGTAAAATGCGCTCAGAGATTTGAGCTATGTTTAGGTTTGGTGCTGCCTTTCTGGCCCACCTGCACACGGGCTTCATCTGGAGGGAGTACAGAAATATATCAGAAACAGAGTTTGAATCCACTGGGCTCTGTAATATTATTTTAGTTGTCAGAAAGAGGGCAGCCAAATGAGTTTGGAGATCCGTCACAAAAGGATGGCTCAGGGACTGCAGCTCATCATGAGAGAGAATCATGTCGAGCTCATGTTCTACACTTAAGGCAAACCTTGGCTGTCATTGAAGCTGCATGTGAAATGTTTGGACTTTTGTGTCGGCTCTTCAGCAGAGCTGTGACAAAAGTTATGTGGTTATGCTATTATTTTATGTGAATGTTGTCATGTGTTTGTTTTTATTGCATGTGCAGAAAGCTGGAGTTCCGTCTCCCTCAACAGAGTCTCTTTATCCCTGTCCCTTCGGCTGAACTGGCCGCTGCTCTTTATCTTTTTTTATTCTGCTCTAATTGTTTAACACTGTGTCCCAGTGAGACAGAGGCAGCCTAATCACAGGGCGCACATAAATAGGGGAATACCCAGTGTGAGAGGATCGGGATCAGATCCAGGCCCCTTTGGGATGGTGCAGTGATCTGTGCATGTGTCACTCTGTGCAGATTAGCAGCACAGGAGCGACCTCACTCTCATCCCTCGGGCTTTAGTCACCAGTGTGTCATTTGCTTTTTCTAGCCTGTAATGTTTTAAATAGACACTTTCTGAGCACACACTGCAATGTTTTTGTTTCCCAGATCATAATTTTGAAATTTTGTAGAAAAACAACTATGCTGAATCTCTGTGACTTGTGGTAGCAATGATCAAATTTAAAATCGATGGGACGTCCCACGGCCAAAGAGCAAGGCTGATGACTGATGCCCCATACTTAAGTACTGCATTTTTAACAGACATGGAGAAAAGGAATGTGGAACAGAGGATGTATTACCAGAAAAAGAAATGACTGGAACAGGACTTCAGATCATTTCAATTAAAATCACTTTCTCCACACTTCCATCTAATGTTGCTCTCCATCTTTAACATAAAGAGGCCCCAGATGACGTTTATTCTTCTCATTAATAAACACTTCCTCCCTTGGTCCATTTCAGGATGAAACTGGTGCCTATCTCATCGACAGAGACCCCACATACTTTGGGCCGGTGCTGAACTACCTGAGGCACGGCAAACTGGTGCTCAACCGGGACCTGGCAGAGGAAGGTACGATTGTTATGGCCACAAATCACGGTGTATTTGTAATGGTAGCATTTGTACAATAGCGTCATCCGCCAGTAGCTTTTGTAACGCCAGTATAAATGTTGTTTGCAGGTGTTCTTGAAGAAGCTGAATTTTACAACATCACATCATTAATAAAGCTTCTAAAGGACAAGATCAGGGAGCGTGACTGTAAAACGTCCCAGGTGAGTGGGTCACAGTGACAGCTGTTAAATGTATGTTACAGTTTGTGGGACATTTGTTCTGATCCTCCTGGTAATCCTCCTTAGGTTCCTGTGAAGCATGTGTATCGAGTGCTGCAGTGCCAGGAGGAGGAGCTGACTCAGATGGTGTCAACAATGTCGGACGGCTGGAAGTTTGAGCAGGTAAAACCTGTTACTGCAGTTTTGATAAGCAGCAGCCCTGGTTCTGTGCCTCATCAACCTTGCTATGCTCACATTCAGTTCAACTGTACCTTTTGGACATGAGTAAAATACCAGACAGCATCTTTCCAAGTGTCTGCATACGTGATCCGAGCATCCCTTTGTGCTCTGATTGGTTGTTGCAGCTTGTCAGTATAGGGTACGGGCGCGCCCACCAGTCAGAGTTTCTGCTGATTGTGTCAAGGGAAGTGAAGGGAGAGGAGTCTGCTTTGCCAAACAACAGCGGAGAGGTGTGTCCCACAAACTCTTGTCCATGGGCTGCTCACTGCATGGTCCCTGTGTTGTCCATCGACATCCTATTGGCCACTGTCTGTCCCGAGTAGACAGGGAGCTGCTGCTCATTCCTTTTATTCTTTGGATTGTTTTTGCCTGTTCAAATCTGGGCAACACAATCATTGTTTCTTGTCTGCTTTTTTATGTTTTGTTTTTCATAATGCACATACACTCACAGTCCAGACGTCTCAACTTTCAATGTTTCTTCTTCTGTGCTTTGCTTTGTTGAAGCCTTTTGGCTGTCTTTGAATCTGACACAGCATCACCTGCTGTTTGGAGGTCTATTAAGTTTGATTCAAATAGTTAAGAACATTTTTCTTTTAGTGTTAATGTTGTGCCGTTTGTAATCTGAATATTAATACAGGCCTCACAGGAAATGTCGACTCTAGATTCAATGCCTGTGTGTAGAAGCACATCAAATGTAATTTCTTGTAACTACTTCCACCAAAGGTAACGATCATTTAGTTCCTTTTTGCTGCATGGATGTTAGAGGGTTTTCTAACAACAACAAGTCTCTGACAGGAGTGGCTAATGAGGCAAAGCATGTCTGGACATGCACCTGGTACTGGCAAGAGTTCTAGTTGCCTTCACTCCAACATTCAAAGCAAGTTGGCAGAAGCGGCTACTTTTTTCTTGTTTATTCCTTTATTACCAATATACCCTTTTCCAGTTTTCATAATTTGTTTTATAGGTTTTTACATATTTATGTTAGTGAAAAGTAGAGCTGGGTACCAAAACAAACTCTGGTGTCAGGAAAATAATTGTCTCAAAAACAGGTACCGAATACTTGAGAAACCAAGTTTTGATGCCTGTTGGGTCCAGGCAGCACAACAGAAAATTACCTTGATGTTTCAGCTCAAATTATACAAATTTTAAAGTAATAGTCTTTTAGGCATAAATTATCATTATGGTTATGTTTTAGAGTTCTGGTTGACAAATATTTAATTATAGATAATGAAAAAGTATTAAGTCTTCACGGCCCCTTCGCTCCTCCGGCAGGGGTCTCCTTGTTATTCCTAAAGTCAACAAAAAGGTGAGGCGTCTTTCCAATATTACGGCCCTCGCCTCTGGAACGACCTGCCGGAGGAGCTCAGGGCTGCAGAGAACATTCAGATTTGTAAGAGCAGGCTCAAGACCCACCTTTTTAGCTTAGCTTTTAACTGACTAATCTATTTATTTAGTCCTAATATATAATATTTATGGGAGGGTGTGCCAGGAGCATTGTTTTAAATGTTGTAATCTGTAGAGCATTATGTGATACCTTTCGGTATGAAAAGCGCTTTATAAATAAAGTTTGACTGATTGATTAAAAGAAAAACAAAAAACCAAGGCACTCCTCCCACATCTTAACTCTCTATTTACATTTATAAAGCCTTTATTGTGCTGGGCTGATGATTTTTTTAAGATTGTAAATAGAGAATTATGACGTGGGAGGGGTGACTTGGTTTTTTGTTTTTCTTTTGAGTCTTAATACCCCAAACACCAAAGAGCACCTTCCCCCAAAAAAACTAATTTTGTTATCGACTTCCTGAGCGCTTTGTCTAGTTTTTTACTGAAAAAGATATCGGTATCATGAACCAAGTACTGTTGAAGTGTTGAATAATGTCATGGTACCCAGCCCTAGTGAAAAGTCTGTTACACACTGTTCTCACTGATGTTGTATTTGAACCTCTATCAGTTCCTTGTTTTGTGATTTGTTGTGTTGTTTATCTCCATTTCTCATTATTAAAGTGCCACAGTAACGGCACTGTGATTGGGCTCTAAATTATAATTGCATTGGTTTAATCTGTAATTCTTTTGCTCAAAGCAGTGGTTTATCACAAATAAGTTTATCTATTCTGGTCTAGTGTGTTTTCAACGAGCATGTTCGCTTCCTTACATCCACTTCCTGGTCTCGTAAACATCAGTGATGTGTGTTTCCAGTCTGTGGTGTCAGATATTTTCTTTGCTCCAACTACTTTTCTAAAGATGGACAGAATGAAACACCCTTCATATTTTCTTTTTTTTTTTTTTTGTACTAGTTTTACTTTTTAAGCGACCTAAAAGATTGTTGTGCAAAGTCATCTGAAGGAAATGTCACTATCTGTGTAATTGATGACCTGATCGTCGCTTTTCTGCCCTTGTCTCTCTGTAGTTGGTCAGCATAGGCTCCTCGTACAACTACGGAAACGAAGACCAAGCAGAGTTCCTGTGTGTAGTCTCCAAGGAGCTGCACAATCAATCATACGGGACAAACAGTGAGCCCAGTGAGAAGGCGAAGGTAAGTGCGCCGGCCCACTCCCGACAGGCCGTTTCCACATCCATCTGCAGTAAACACGACTGAATGACGGTCTGTGCTGGAGGGCTGAAGTGACCAGATGAATTTACAAAAGCACCTCTGGTTTATTGATGAGAAACTTTCCCCTCAAGGGTAGGAGGTGAGAAGTGAAAGGCTTGGCTGCAGATGGCAACACAACCTTCAATAGGCGTGCTGTTGTAGTCGTTAATTGAAATGACAAGCATTTTATTGTGAGACAGAGCTGGCATTAAGGGTTTAAGCATAAATAAAGGAGTTTAAACATCACCGCGTGTAAGTTTGGACACCCCTGATTCAAACCAACAAGGTGAAGTCAATGGAGGCTTTAATACTTGCTCTGTAGTTTTGTTTTTTTTAAGCTAAAAGTGCCAAGCCAAAGATGAGAGGAAAGAAGCATGAAGGTATGCTAATGGTGGCTAATGCTCGCGTTTGGCAGTCTGACAGTCCACTCTTAAACCGCCAAGTAGAGCTGAGCCTCGCTGGATTGTAACAGTGGAAACAGGGCTTTAGTTAAAAAAAAAAAAAAAAACTCCTGCGTCCAGTCCCTGTCATCTCTCACTTTAATTAAGCAACCACACAGCAAAACCCCAGCACCAGTAAGAGAGTATTTTTTCTGCACTCATCTCAAATGATTACCACAGGTCTTTAGAAGGTTGTAGCGTCATGTGCAGCCCAGCAATAATAATGACCACACTTAGGAGAGAACAGTAAATTAAATTGATTAAAGACAGAAGGCCAAATCCTGTTTCTGTGGGGTAAGATCAAAACGTGCTCTGCTGAAGGTTTAATTTAATCCCAGTTAGAAGCATTAGCGGAGCACAGGTTTGTGGATTAGTGGAGCTACAGCCAAGGTCTTTCATTTTCTCAAAGGGCAGGAAGCATGCTCCCACGGGCCCGTCCCCACAGGGCCGCTCACACAAGGCAGCCACACATGATGAAGCATGTTTAAATTAGCTTTGTGCGGATACTAAATGTCCTTGTTAAATCCTCACGTAGACTTTTTTTTTTTTAATCCAGGGGCGCTTTACTAAAAGTTAACTTTGTAAATTTGAAACCATTTTGCATGATCCGTGCTATTGGGCTCATTCATTAGGCATTCTTGGCAAATCAATCGGTGCCTCTGGATAAATATTTCCACGTTTCTACATGTTGCTGGTTTACTCCCAATCCATTAGTTTTTGTTTTGCCCTTAATATTTTCCATTCCGAGACCGGCACCCCGCCGTGACTTTACTTCATGCCTTTCTTGTCTTTCTCTGTGCTGTCTGCATGCTGCATGTTGCTCAGAGCGAGGACGAAGAGACGGATTATGAAATGAATGACTCTGATTAGGGTTGAGCACTTATGACTCTTATGGTGAGTGCTCAACTGCTCCCAGTGCCTCCGAAACTCACCCCGACCCCGTCCTGCCCCTCCGTGTCCCCCAGAGAACATTACACTACCGAAATCAAGCTCTCGTTTGTTTTTCAAGGCCCTCGAGTTCTGACCGTTGCGCAGAGACTTCAGAATACAGTATAATTGATTGATTACTTATGCTGTGGAGACTTTGTGATCCATAAGCACTCCCTTATTGACTTAATGACCCCATATCGATTTACGTAAAATGAAGGTAAATATGTTTTTTGTATTGATAAAATGTCAAACCTTTTTTCATCCTTTTCCTTTGCGGATTTGTCAACGCTGTCTTTTTGAACCAAATGAGAAGAGCTCTCTAGTTTTTCGGTAGTGTAAAAATGACCCCTGTAATAGTTCCCTCACCTGCTGCCTTTGTAACTAGATGCTGAATCATTAGCTGCTGCATTTCAAGTCAGAGAAGCATCCTTTTCATCTAGAGATGCTTTGAACTATTTTCTCATTGACACCAAGTGTAATTTAAAATCCAAACATTACTTTTCTTGATCCCATTTTTTACATGTTGACGAGATTTATCAATCAATTCAAATGACAGGTAATTGCAGACATAATACTATATAATATAATACTCCAGCCAATCAGAGTCGAGTATTCACCCAGACCATGGCACAACTGTTGTTAAAACAAAGTCCTCGTTAAACTATAAGCTTCATAGACTGACCTCTCTGCTCCTTTCTATATCAAGCTGCTATTCAAGTTAACTTTTGTTTTTTGTTTTCCTTTCGACAGATTCTTCAGGAAAGGGGTTCTCGAATGTGAAGAGGGCTCAGTATTATGAACTCCAGGTGTTATGATGAAAACATATCATCTTTACAGAAGAACATTTGGCACAATCGAGCGCTAAATGGGGGTGTACATTGTCTTTTCTTTTCCCTCCATTGCTTTTTTTATTTTATTTCTCAATGTAAATAGGTGTTTACTGACAATTTGTGCCTGTACGTTAAACTGGATCTTTGACCTTAACTGCAACTTTTTTTTTTTCTAATTAAAAAGTGTAGAATTGTAATTTACTGATTATTGCTACAAAATGTGGCCAATATCAACAAGGCCAACTATTAACTCAGGGTCATCTGTTGAGTTTATTCTTAATATCGAGGGTCTGGTAAGGGATCGAGCCGGTCTGTCATAACTCAAGTATCAAAATGTTGGATAAAATGACACATTAAGAAGGGAAATGTTTAGTTAAGTAAATGGGAATCCTCCCCTGGCAAATGGCTTTTCAAAACCCAGGTTATCTGCATGGGTTTCGGTCCTCAGCATTTCTAAGCATAGACGTTTTTATTATTTTTACTAAAAAGAATAAAAAATGGACACCCAAGTATTGCTGTTGAGATAGGTGGGTATTTCCTGCCCACTGTCATGTACAGGGGGCATTTTTGTAAAACGATGCAAGTTGATTGATGCAAATGATTGACCTAATAAAAATACATTCAGATACAAATGATGTTAAATACAAAACAGCCAAAAGTGCAAACTTGGTGGTCAATCCGCTTGTTGATCAATACAGACTTTTTTTTTTCTTCTCAATTTCAAATGTGAAATCATTTTTGCAGTGTTTGACATCTTGTTGAGATATTACACATTGAAAATATTTAGACGTAGTGGTCTTTCTAAAACCTATTTACAATGACTTTTTTTTTTTTTGAGGGAATATTAACTTTTTTGGGGCATAGGCTGAATTGGGGACTAGAAATGTTGGAAGTCAGTGGTGAAGGAAATGTAGTTTATATCGTAAAGAACTTTGTCTTGATGTGTATATATAATTCAAGTTCAATATGAATATTTAACTCTTAAACTGCACGTTTTGTACACTGTATAGAAAGCATAACTTCAGTAGAAGTTGTTTATACTGGATCTTTAATTATGAAAGAAATAGTTTGAAATTCTGTTTTGCATTGTTTGTACAAGTCTAGAAATTTCTGATTTTAGAATTGATGCTGACAAGTGTCTTTCAGTGTGAACATGCCTGAGACATGTTTTGATACCAATAACAAAGCTAAACCTGGCTGGCTATGAAGTTGACTGTTACATTTAAAAGTGTGTTTTGTTCTGGGTGAGATTTCGTCTAAGCATTTTGAAATGTGTAGGTTTATAAGCAGCATTACGGCACTACAGTGACACAACACTGTGCACATTGCTAATAGCCTGTAATTGTAAATAGTATATTTTAGAACACTTTTAATAGATGTTGTTTTAAGATTTGATGTGTGTTTTTATAAGTTCAACATTGCATTCACAAGTTATCATTTAGTGTTGCCTTTCCTCCCAATGACCAAATCCAATGTCTTATGTGTAATGTGCACAGTGATCAGTGTCAGGGATCAGTAAACTTATTTTTTCTTCTTAATGCTGGCACACTTTGTACATATTTAGAGACAAATGAACCTTCATATTACTCACTGCGCACACACATATACACACAACAGTTTTTTATTGTCTTACGTACAAGTATGAGATGCATGTTTGATATCTATACATATTTACACAGACACAAGGGCTTTTTAAGTGAAATAAACGAGAAGATCAATAAGACTGGATATCCTGTCAGAGCTTGGCTATGTTTACATTTGCTAGTATTCAAAAGCCTTCCAGTTGACACTGTCTTGCACTCTCACACATGTTGACACAAGTCTGACTTGTGTGACTTTACTGCAGCTAGCACTCCGTCTGTACTGACATTTACTGACATGTTTGTAGACTGATCATCAGTTTCTAACAGCCTATGCTAGAGCGTTGCAGACAATCTTGCATTCTGCCCT
The DNA here is from genome assembly GCF_951799975.1 of Gobius niger. Classification (NCBI taxonomy): domain Eukaryota; kingdom Metazoa; phylum Chordata; class Actinopteri; order Gobiiformes; family Gobiidae; genus Gobius; species Gobius niger. The sequence goes on along the minus strand of NC_136870.1, from coordinate 11,056,181 downwards.
TTTTAACAGGCAGACAGTCACTTTGTGTTATGACAGCAATTGTTTGTTGGCTCAGAGCAGCAGTTCATTCATGTAGGTTTGATGAGACTATTGCAGTGAGATTTACTGCTTTATTAACTTGTTTATTTTAGGGCAAAAAGTTGTTGATCAATGTATGTATATTACCCTCAGCAGGTTGACTTGTTTAGGTTTTTGCCATTATTAATCATGTTATGGGTTGGGAATACATATACAATTTGTAGCCTACTTAAGTGCCCTGTTCTGCATTAAAGTCATAAGCCACAGACCACTGTAATGCATGGCTGTAAATGAAACCAACTGTGATCATAGAGAGTGAATGTTTCATCTTGTTTACTGAATCAAACAATCATTTTGATTAGTATTTCTCTCATATCACCAAGATCACTCTTCAATTATCTTATGCAATGATGAAAATGTGCAAACTAATTATGAGGTCAAGGGTATAGATCGTTATGGTCTTGCATAATGTAAACCTAATAAACAAAAATGCCATAAAACCTGTGCCTGTGTGTGTTACTTAAGGACTGCTTGTTTAAAAGAGTTTGATAAACAGCGACACCTAGTGATGGCCTGAGTTTTTACTCTTCGTCTACTAAGCACATTATTCAGTTATTCAAGACGTTGCTACACTAGTAAATAATATGTTGAGGCATTTTAACGTAAGGTCAATGTAAACGTAAAACATACAACATAAATTGCACATATAGGCGCAGACAAAGACGAACAGCAGTAAAAGAGAGTACAATGCATTTCTCGTAAGCATTGTTTTATGTATGCGTACTTGTGTCTTCCCGTCGTTTACTTAACCTTACAAACAAACTTCAGTTGTTTAATGAGAGGGGGGAGCCGCGATAGAGCATAGATTTGATTACACTTGTATTTTATCCCTGACCTTCAATAGTTTGGGATTTAAAACAGAAGTTCATCCAGAGCTTCCTGGAGTACAAAAGCCAAAAGCGGAAGTCGTCGGCACATCACTATTTCAATGTGTTGATCGTGTCTGGTTGGAGTCGAAGCGGGTGGTTGTTCGGGAGGGAAACTTTACAAGCTTTAACTGGATTTGAACACACTCAGTTCCTTTCGTGTAATTTAAATACACAGTGCCGCCACATTGACAGGTAAGAGCCCCCCATCGCAGCGGAAAACACAACACATACTTGCCTTGTTCTGTGACATTTTGTCCGCTTCTGTTTGCGCCATTTTCGCTAGTTTTGTACGGCGTTCATGTGCGCCATTCAGCTCTAGCGCTCTTTGTTTTTTCTTTATTGAATCTAGAATCACTTAAACATTTCTAAAGAAAAATCACATCGCATGCTGCCACGCGCTCATATATTGGATTTGATCGATAATAATAAAACAACACTGCTGTCTCCATTGCAGAGGCCAACGCAAACACAATTGCGCAGTTTTGTGCTGCATCAGGCCGTGTCAGCGCTATCGTTTTAGCGCCTGTTGTGGCAGCGTTCTGGCGCACACGAGTTAGCTTGTATGCTAACCGGCTGTTAGCTTATTTAGCAGGGGTAGCCAAGTTTGTATTGTGAAGATCTGCGCAGGTTTGTCAAACGATCCTTATTTTGGTGGGAAAATAAGTGTTGCCCCGGTGCGTTGTGTTGACTTGTGGTAGTTTTAAACTAGTCCTAAATGGCATTGTTTTGAACTGAACCGGCTATTTTTGCTAACCCGTTTGCTAGCTCTGGAATCGTCTGTTTTTAATTATTTGCATTTCCCTGAGTGTTAAGTTTGCGACGGTAGCATTAAAATTAAAATGTTTTTTTTTTTTAGTTTGACTTCTCGTTGCACCTTGCGGGACAGAGGTGTGTTACTTCTGTCATGGATCCTCAATATATTGTCATTTTTCACTCGTTTGTTGCCAAAGGCTGCTAGGTATCAATAATAGGGTGAAGCCAAACCATCCACAAGTCCGTTGCTGCTTTAACGTTTGTTTTGAAGCAGAGGAGGAGGTGGTTTTGTGTGTATGTGTGTGTGTGTGTGTGTGTGTGTGTGTGTGTGTGTGTGTGTGTGTGTTTTTTTGTGTGTGTGGAAACGCATTTAACATCATTGTAATGGATTGTCTCCATACAGTTGGAGGAGCCTACAAATCATGTCTGGCATTGCGTTGAGCCGGCTTGCCCAGGAGCGCAAAGCGTGGAGAAAAGACCATCCATTTGTAAGTGGGTGATGTTTCGGTGAAGATAATCTGTTCTGATGTTCGACAGTTGATTTACCATTTTCTCACCTGTCTTTTCAGGGATTTGTTGCTGTACCAACAAAAAATCCAGATGGGACCATGAATCTCATGAATTGGGAATGTGCAATTCCTGGCAAGAAGGCGGTAATGTATTTTATTTTTAACCAATTTAAAGCAATATATGCACAGTGACCCCACGTGATTTCCGCCTGGACAGTCAGCCAGAGGCTGTCCTTCCTGTCTGTCATCTCTTCCCATTAAAAATTAGCAGGTCCCACAGAAATGAAGCAATAGCTTAAGATTTGGTAAAGGACAGCGAGTAAAAGTTCGGATGTGGCTGGAGCAGGTTAAAAAATATTACGTGAGACGCAACGACTTCACTGGAGGAAACTCTGTGTTCATAACGCTGGATGTTTTTGTCTTGAAGCTAACGCGGCTAACAAAATAAAAAATAAAACTAGCGCAAAGTTTTGAACGAGCCTGCGCAAAAAAGAATCGTCCTGTTAGTAGTTTAAATAATATTTACTTGTTTACATGTTATATTATCATTTTTCAACACTAGCCTTTAGCTCGTGAGATAAAAGCTCCTACCTTACGACAGCTGGCGTTTCCTTTGGGTGCTGGATTCACAGCGAACATGATGTTTGTAATACGTTGCTGTGACTGTCCATCAGTAACTCGTTGTCCTTAACCAGATCCTGAGCTATCGCTATTTTTGTGTGGGAACCTGCTAATTGTGAACGTAAACGACCAGCGACAGGAAGTGCTGCGTCTGGCTGACTGTCCAGGAAGACGTCACGTGGGGAAACTGTGCATATAGCCTATACCTTGTCATTCTGAGGCCATGCCATAATTTCTGTTGGAGGGCTGGGGTCAATGATACTGAGAGACACAGATTTAGAAAGTAATCTCCAAATTGATTGAATACACAAATCTGTCACATTAATCTTATGGCTGAAGATAATTTAATCTGACCAACATTAAACTCATAATTTTGAATATCATCACTACTTTGGGACACCTTTTTTGAGACAGTAATTTGACAAAGTTTATATTTGTGGAGTAAGAGTAGCCGTTGAACTTTGTGACAACCTTTAGTTTCATGTGTACTGTCCAGCAATTAGAGAGATAATCATAAAATAAGTAAAAAATTTCAGCAAATTGATGGTTACCATGGTTACCACAATACAGTTCTCAGCTGCATCAATCCAATGTTAAATTTTACACTGGACACAACCTATTTGTTAACCTTTTGTCATAGTGTCAGCTTGTAAATGACTCTTTCTCCTCAGACACCATGGGAAGGAGGTCTTTTCAAACTCCGTATGTTGTTCAAGGATGACTATCCCTCGTCCCCTCCAAAATGTAAGCTGCTTGTTTATTTATGTTTATGAATGCCACATTTATAGGGGTGGAAGCATCATGCATAAAGACAAGATGGCATCCATATCACAGCTGCTAAATCTCAGGATGCCTCCACAGTAGATCAGTAGTGTTTGTGGAGGGATGAGTTCTGTTTGTTTTGTAATGTGAGAGTGATGGGCTGAACAGTTAGGACTTGTGTCTCAATCAACATTTTGTGTTTCAGGTAAATTTGAGCCGCCACTCTTCCATCCAAATGTGTATCCCTCAGGCACAGTATGCCTTTCTATTCTAGAGGAAGACAAGGACTGGAGACCAGCCATCACAATAAAGCAGGTAGCATACGCATTCTACAGCCATAGAAATTAAAGTATTACTACTTTCAACATCAAGACCAATATATTGATTATTCAGTGTTGTGTAGATCCTTCTAGGTATCCAAGAACTCCTAAATGAGCCAAATATCCAGGATCCAGCCCAAGCAGAGGCATACACAATCTACTGGTAAGTTCTCCTTTGAGTTTCACTTTCGCACATGCGAGCGTTGGTGCTGTTTGCTGCTTTAAAGCCAGATGATGTAAAATCAGTTGAGTGGTATATTTAGTTAAACATTTGTAGTGTTCATAAGGCTTTCTTGAAGTTGAAATGTCAAAAATAGAAAATGTTATATCCACGCTCCAACAAAACAAAATGACAGAAGTAGCATCTTAATGTTTTTTTTAATACTATGCTTGTACAATATCAATGACGTTTGTTTTTACTGTATTTTTCAGCCAAAACAGAGTAGAATATGAAAAAAGAGTTCGAGCACAGGCCAAAAAGTTCTCTCCGTCGTAAGGGTGAAGACTTTGCTGCAGCTGAAGAAATGGGTTTAACAAGGATCACCTCTCGCTCAGTCTCTCAATGAATGTGCTCCTCTCACATGGAGACTCGCTTAAAGACTTGTATTTAAACTCACCGCATTCTGTGCCATCCGCCCTCCCAACCTACCATTTTTGTTCTTAATTGACCGGTTGGCACAAGATTCTGGGAGGGAGTGGGTGCTTGAGCATCCTCGTTCTTTCTTTTTAAACATTGTCTTATGTGGTGTACGGGACACAGCTCGGTACCAGTCTCCGCTCCATGAAGCTGACTGTTGTCAATGTTCAAGAAAGAAGTGTCTTCTTTGCTTTACTGTGTTCAATTTTGTTTCCCATCAATTTAATGTACATTTAGCTTACTTCATTGTCAGTATTTCCACTGCTGTAAAATGACTGGCACTTTTCTACTGTCGTCTCTCACTAGTGTCTCTAGAAGTCTCATTCCCAGGTTTTCTATTCAGCATGCTGTAATATATCCTAGACTCAGCTGCCTCATTACTTTATCAGAGTGTTTTCTTTGAAATAAATAAAATGGCCACTGAGGCAGGTAGGCTTTCTTTCTGGCTGTAAGGTTAAATGGTGCTTTGTTCTTGTATGTGTTGACGTAAATAAACCTTTTTACAGAAAATACTTTTTATTAGAATATTTAGAGTATACAGAACATAACTTTTATTGGCTGAACAGTAAAAAAGTAGTCAAGGGGAAACTTTAATATTGGCCATTTCTGTACAAAATGCACTAAACATTCACAAACCCTGTTTCCTCTATCGCATCATGTCTCATAATCATACATGTGCTGCATTTTAGTGACCCGCTTTGTGTACATAGTGCAGACTGCTGGAAGGCACTGAGGGTGCAGTAATCATTGCAGTACCAGAGATGGTTCTGCTCTAGAGACCGGTCGCTGCTGAGCCAACAGCCGGAATCTCCCTCTGCCTGACTCCTGGACTGAGAGCTGAGGCAGGCACTCGTACAGCTGACCCTAGCAGAGTCCAGCCCTGGTGAACTCCCTGCATAAGGTGGTCCAGACTCAGATAACGCACACTCTGACCCACTCATGTTTGCGTATCCACTTCCCTGAGGCATCTCATCATGGATATCTTCACGCTCAACTATCTTTTCAATGTGGTTAGTTTTTTCTGTTATTGGTAGGTCTGCTGTATTGTCCATTATTACCCAACTCTGAAATTCAGAAGAGTCGTTAATTCACTTTGCATCATTATATGTGAACTGACAAGAGGTGCTAAACTCACCTTGAAATCTCCATGGCAGTCAGAGTAAAGTGTGTGAAAATAAGGCTCTGGGGTTGGGACGTAAACCTGCTTCCATCTGCAACAGGAAAACAACAGCTGAAGCACTGGCACCTTTGCTCTACATGGTAAAATATCAAAATACGTATGATGTACTATCTTACTTTTTAACAGAAATGAAACACAAACTGAGGATAATTGGCACCAACACACACACAAGGATGAGCAGCTTTTTCAGATCGAAAACATTGGTATATTCTGTAGTGAGGTGAAGACAACATTACAATTCATTTTTAAATGTGTGATGCACAGCAGTGGTTCTCAATCTGGCTCTGTATTTCTAGTTATTGCAAAGTTAAGTAGATTAATGCACAATTACAAAACTATAAAACAGAAAAAGTCTACTATCCAATCATAAAGTAGAAGGAGCCCCTCACTTTGGGTTGCCAGGTCCTATAGTTAAACCAATTTAGAAAAGAATATAAAGGGGCGCTGTCATTTCCTCTAGTACTTTGGCCCAATCAATTCCTGATTTATTGCTAGTGCAGCTTCCAGTCATTAAAGCTCGGGAGGTTCTTTTTAAAATGAGTGATGGCGTGTTCATGTTACATACTTGAAATGCAATTGCTACACAAGTTGACTCCTAGTTTTGACCTGGCATTTTAATCTAGTGGCATTTAGAAAGCATAGAAATAATAGTATTTGCAGTTTGAGAATCACATATAGAACGCATTACCATCTGCTCTTGGCTGAGTCCTCAGGTAGACCTTAGGAGACCAGTCGCTCCACTGCCCGTTGATAGAATAAGACTGGCTGGGCTTGGAACGCACCTCAGCAACATAGTCTGAGTCTGGTTTAAAATAATCATCCTGGACAGTAAAAGTCGTTTTGGCCATATTGACATCATGTTGCTTTCCCTTAGAAATAAACAAGCAGTAATAATTGTATATTAATGGCAGCTTCAAACTCAGAATAGCATTTTCATCTTTCATCTAACATTGAATTGTTCTCTTTCGTAGATGTGTAGCCGATATGTCAATTTCTCGGGCAGAGCAATGAAGGCCGCGTCCTCTTCATAAGTGCTTTTCCAGTGGAAGTGGTACTGACTTGCGTTGTGTTTCCAAGTGAGGCAGCAGGGATGCTTCGGTTTAACTAAAACAAAACAAATATGTCATGGAAATGTATATTACATTTCTATTTTGAACAGAAGTTGAATGCTTACTGTTTTGAACCGGTCTGTACTGCTCGTCCAGCACTTCACAGCCAGTGCTCTCTTGCTTGTAACAGAGGGAAATTTTGTAGGCATCTCTGTCTGAAAAAGCATCACATTTAACAGAACAGTAGAAGCGGTCGTTGTTCCCGAACAGCTGACAGAGAAGCTCCTTCCTGTGCCATGGAAAAGGGCGAAACTGTGAGAGCATCAAAACACTAAACATATATCAGTAAAAGAAGAAAAAGTGTCGTCTTACTTCTTCCTTCTTACTACTTTTTCCAATTTGAGCCACGGTCCAAGCTCTGTGGACAGGTTGCTTTGCAGGGTGCAGTTAATAGTGGACACATAGTCATTAACGCAGTGCAAGTTGGGACTCAAGCCTAGACACAATGAACAGTGGTAAAACAGTACGGAAATTATACCAACATATAAAGTCATGTTTTAATGCCCTCTTGGCACCATTCATTGACCTTACAAATACTGTCCCAGAGTGATGCTGCGTCTAGAACCCACTTCTTTAATCTTATCTAAACTTAAATGCCTCCTTCAACAGCTAATTCTGCTACTGCTTCTGCATTTAACACGACCACACTTGCACTACAGTAAAAGAATAAGACTATTGTTCTGAAAGAATTTCCCAATTACGTGAATCTCAGAATAAAAGATACATCTAATAATTGTTTTTTTATTACCTTTTGTGCAAAGGACCCTGGACAGGATTACCAGCAGGACAGAGGTTCTCAGCCGGCCTTTTGGGTTGAGATCCATGTTTGGACAAGGCGCTCTTCTTCTCTTTAACGCGAGACCAGTTCAGTGATGCCTGCGTGCAGCTCAACCACACACTGACTGAGAGAAAGGTATCCGTTCATCTTCACTGACGCCTATCTCTCCAATGTGACCGCAGTGACGATGTCCCAACGCCAGATGATAAAAACCCATGTTTTTATCCTTATTGCTTTATATATAAAGGTTTACTTGTGTCTAAATCAGAACTAACTTGTTTTATTTACATTTCCTTGGATATACATTAGTGTAGTCTCAGCAAAACTAGATGCTTTTTCCTGTTGCAACCAGCCACATTACTATGAGTGGAGTGAGAAATGAGGCTATCTTCGTACCATCTTCATCTAGAAACGAAAGACTAGAGCAATAGTCACTGACATTTTTAACACTTTCCTTTGGGCTTTGGGCCTGATGAAGGTAGAAAAGTGCTATATAAGTTGAGACCATTTAACATTCGTCAGCTAATCCGGAATACTCTTATATCATGGTTTTACGAATTAACTATCCTTTCCCAATACCAGTACTTGGTTTACAATACCGGTTCCTGAGTGATACTATATTACTTATTATCTGGAAATGAAAACGATAAGACGGCAACGGTATTTCATAAATGTCTATTTCTTTTCATTTTTTTGCATCAGTTATTTATTAATGACGCTGCCCAAAACCATTAGTAAGCGAGCGCTATAAATCTTAACATACTGTATGTGTACATCTCTCATACATAAAACAGGAAGCAAGTGCATGTTTAAATGGGGCCTGTTACCACTTTTACCTCACCACAGTCTGAAGAGGGACTTATTTTTATTTACAAATGAGTTTCTACAACTTTGTGTGAACTCTGCATCGAAGTTCAAATTGTGCAACAGCCCTAGTATCTAACAGCACTTCCTGTACATCTGATAAGTTGCCCCCCACCCATCTTTTATGATAAAATCTTTTAAAGAAGCGCTTGTGGTTGAACCTAAAATTATCAGATGTGCAGAACAGGAAGAGTAGTTTATTGATATTACATATTATTACATCTTTACATCAGTTATATACAAATAAAATGCTGTACATGTAATACTGAGTTTGTATTGGACATGATATTGACTTTGAGGCACGCCGTCACTCACATGCCAGCTTGCTGTCGAAGGCCGACAGTGTGATGGCGAAGGCCTGCAGGGCACACACCGGGTAACTGTAATCCATGGAGAAGACGTCTTCTGCCACCCGGCCAAACTGCATCACTATGTAATCCTCTACAGCAGGCACCAGCGGGAGGCATACGAGGAGAGGCGATTAAAGAGGCGAACTTTAATGGATTGGAAACTTAGAAAGAGTGGAGTTTATCTCACCATTGTCAGGGTGAATGATCTGGAAATTTTTGACTGAGGCTTGCGTGACACGACCGTGGAAGTTTAGGACGTACGAGTGCGTCTGTTCATTCCAGCTGGGGCATTTATTGATAAGAGTGATGAGCTGGTCCGTGTTGTGGTTGGCATGGCGAGCGAGTAGTGTCTCCAGTTCCTAAGAAGAGTGTTAAAAGAAGTGTTAAAAATAAATATCAATACCGGTATATATATATATATATCAACTTTGTACAAGATGTAAAGGAAGATTGTTAATAAGAAAATAAAACATCTCATTTCAGTGGTTTTCTGATCTGGATATTTTTTCTCACATCATTTCTGTCCATTTTGTTGTTACCCGATATGTCAATCTATGTCACTCCAGGTCCTCTAAGACGTCGTTATGTAAACTAAACCTATTCACTGCAATAATCAGCATTAAAGATGCACTATGTAACTTTTTATGTGGGGAAAAAAACCTGATATTTGTTTGTATTTGAATTTTAGTGACTCAGTGGCTTTATGGGTGCTCTGCGATGCTCCAGAATCAATTGTTTTTGGGTTTCTGGCAAGTTTCTGGTATGAACCTCTAAAACAACTGATCCTGGAGCGTCATAAAGGCCACTGTGACGGAAAGCAAAGGTGTGAAGCTGCAGCCATAATGCCACTGAGTCACTAAAACATCAAATATGCACAAATATTAAACATATTTTTCACTTAAAAAGTTGCACAGTGCACCTTTAAAACCGCCGAAGGTCAAATATTCCAATGAACCCTGGATGTAAAATCTTTCGATTATTGACCAGACAGTGTGGTGATGTGCTGCGAGAGATTTTGACAGCAAACGTACATTCTTTGGCGCAATAGACACTCGTTCATCATCAATCATTCCCGGGATAATTACAGTCATTTTCCTTGGACCCTTAAACCCCAACACATTTGTCTCCTGGAAAATAGGACATAGTTAATACAATTTTAATTCATTTGTTTTGGTTTAGTTAAGAGAATAAGTTTGGACTCACGTAGCAAATCGCTGCCAGTTCTTGGCGCACCGATTCACTCTCTTTTATGAACGGCTTTTTCTCTGGGTTTTCCCCGCCGTCATATACAGTGAATTTGGTGCCTAAGACATTAGACCTGAAAGGAGAACGCGACATGGACTCGGTATGCAGTACAACCAAAATATGCATCTACTTTACTGAGAGTATACCTTAATTTTCCGACGTAGCTATTTGTATTCCTGGACAGATTAGTTGGGTCGGTAGAGATCAGATAGTTGGCGGTTTTGCACTTTTTCCTTTTTCTTCCCGCCATTAGAAATACCTGCGTGGGACAATGACAAAGCCATTTAGGGAAATATATTTGGTAACGTCTAGTAATGACAACACCCTGTCCTAGGTACCGCATGTAAATATTTAATTCCATTCGTAAATGTTTTAGAAATTGTGATTCAGGTATTAATCGATGCTTTACTATTGACTCTGTGCTTAACTTCAAATCATAACAACGGCGCCTAAGAAGTGACTTCCTGTTTCGATCCAGCACGCCAAAATAAAAGCCCACAGCTCGTCTCATTGATTAGTTCAGCAGGTACTTGCAACGTTACAAGAATGTAATTTAATACAGACATTTTAAGTATTTTGTCTGTTAATAGTTAGAATAGAAAGTTGAACTGATGAATAAGATGGTGCTTTTATTTTGGCGTGCTGGATCGAAACAGGAGTGTTAACAAGCTCTGTAAGGCTTATGTTTTGATAGACATTTGCACTACTGACCCTTTTGCCATCCTCTTTCTCCAAATGCAGGTAATACGTGGGAAACATCCCCTTCTCCATGCCTCTGCGGTCTCTGGTCACTCTACACTGTATTGTCACCTCTTTAGGAGCCGGGCGCAGTGCATACTTCTCCAGGTCCTCCACAGACATGGGAGAAGTTGTCTGAAAGAACATGTCATTCCTTATTTATTCGTTTATCTTTATTGATCATGTTTAGCAGTGAGTAATCTGCCTCACCCCGTCATTGGAGTCACTTTCTGAGTTCCTCCTGTAATTAGAGTTTAATGACGCTAGATTCTTTTCTTTCTTGCTCGACTTTTTTTCCTTTTTCTCCCTCTCCGAGTTTTCTTCATCTTTGCTTTCATCGCTTATCTGGCACCTTGCTGTCGGATAAGGTTAAAGCAGTTGAATGTGTCTTTCCTTTACTCAGATATATTCGTGAAGTTATAAACAGGCCATAACCTACATGTGTCTAGTTTATTTGCCCTCTTCTCTGACTGCGGGGAAAGCCACGGCCGCTCGCTCGGTTCCTCGTTATCGCTTTCATCACATTTACTGGTCTTTTTCGGACTTGCCATTTCATGAACGGTGTCTGCGTCCTGTTCCGAGGCCTCCTGCGAATTTTTCTCTACGCCCATTTTGAACACGTTATGACCGAGATTAATGGCCGTCGTTATGTTTCAGTGTGTGCAGACTTACTTTTACGTTCCTGTTTTTGCATCTTCTGCGGTTTTTCACTGTCGTCCAAGTCTTTAGTTTTGCTCTTTGTTTTCTTTACCTTTTTCTCCTTCTCTTCCTCAATGTCCTGTTCTATCTCTGGAAACAAGACAGCATAATGTAAAACCTCTCTACATGTTGCATTACATCATTATATTTAACATACGTTTGTCCTTTTCTTTTTTCTTTTTGGATTTCTTCCCCTCCACCAGGACGTCCGGCTCAACTTTACACTTGGATTCCAGTTCTGTGTCAATGTCGAAATCCATAGCTTTAACCGGTGTCTCCAAAGATATCTCTTCTGCAACCTCACATTCTCCCAGCGTGATCTCGTCCACTGGGTTGTCGTGGGCATGTTCAACTTGATCTGAAATAAATCAAACAAATGACACAATGATGATCAATGAGTAGCTCTCCAGCCCTTTCTAATCTGTAATCAGTTAGATTGTTACAAAAATGTTTAGTGATACATGTTGCACGAAATACACTTTCTTACTAACTATCCAGGGTGTACTCCTTTCAGACGTTTGTTTTGTAGCAGCTTAAAAAAAGACTGACTGCTTCATGTTTTCACTCACCGGTCAGGGAGGCATTGCTGTGGGAATGGCTGATTAACAGGGGCGTCTCGTCTGATTTGGTTTTCTGTTTTCTCCTTTGCCTTGCTTCCAGATTCGTCACCACCATCTGATTGTCAGCCCTCTTCCTTTGCTGTCTTTTCATCAGAATGGCTCTCTATGGCACAAATGGTTCTATCATGTACAAAAGCTAAACATAGAAAGGCCTTTTGAGCTTGAAACACTTTTTTTTCCTCCATTAAGCATAACAGTTGAGCCTATGCTGTATCCATTCCATTAGCACTAAGCCAATAGCAACAGGTGGTTTTGACAGCCAGCTACAATAGCAATTAGTTTGGCTCTTTCAAATCCTATTCATGTAAAATGTGATCGTAAAGGTGACCAAATTTAGATTACTTTCTACGAACTCTTTCTCATATAGACAAATAGATTTCCTTAATATATTACCTGATTCTCCAGTTTCTGTTGTCGAATATCTGTATCCTCCATGATTATCTCAAGGGCCGTTCAGGTGGCTATGTCTGCAAAACGTCAAAAGTTTCCAAGAGGATAAAATAACTACAACATCTATGTAAATGCGTGTTTCCAATGATACTAACGGTGGCGAATGCACAGCCTCGGTTTGTTGGTATAACCTCAGTCCCTCTGAGACTCTCCGCTGGAGTACAACAGAAGGCAAAGTGGATTACAAGGAGATAATGTTCTTACACTGACCACTCCACAAAGCTCGCTCAGTGTGGACAGACAGGGAATAAGGGGCCGAACAAGCCAACTACGACAAGTGGAAGCAGAGTGGAAGTCCTCGCAACAAACCGGCCAGAGGTCACGGAGGTTAGCTGTTCGCTGTAGAAATGTGTACTCCATCACATGATCTGAGCTGTAAAGATGAATACATGACAGATCTACATATACAAATAGAAAATATATTAGTATTGTTGCTTCCTAGTGCTACCTTTGCTAAGTGCAGCGCTGCCCCACTAGCAAGCGAAACACGCGCTGTCCTCGAGCGGGAAACTCACAGGTTTATCCCGTTGCCATGGATACAGCAGCAGTGATGGAGAGCCCTGCGGAAAATACCGTGAAACTGACGGTTTAAAAATGATTTTATTTTATCTTTTAATTGAAAAAAACAAAAAAAACACACAAAATATACAAGACTATATTATTTGCCTATCCTTTATACTCAACATGAAGCACAAGGCATGACGCTTTAATACAGATATCTCCACGCAAATGAATCATCTGAAATCCCAATACTTATGTTCTAATAATAATAATAATAATAATAATAATAATAATAATAATAATAATAATAATAATAATAATAATAATAATAATAATAATAATGCTGTAAGGTTGGTTATGCCCATAGAAAGCATGTGCCCACTTCCTAAAAGAACCGGAAATGAACCCGCCGTTGCTAGGATACTGTGAAACTGCCAAACAGAACGTGGTCCAGGATGTTTTTCTGGTTTTCACTCATCGCTTTATGTTTGTAAATTATTGATTGATTGAATGGTCATTATTAGAATGTCTTCCCACTACTTCATCTGAGTATCTATCTGGCTTGGGACAGTGAGCGGCAAAATGGAAAATAAAATAAAGGTGGGTTCTTTTTTTTCTTTTTTTATTTCATGTTACTACACTTTGTGCATTCTGGTAAACCTTGAATATGTTTGATTCTCTAACTAGATGCCACAAGAGCTAAAAGCCAAAGTCATTCTATGGTAAGAAATAAGTGCCAATATCCAACTGGTAAAAAACCCCAAAACTTTACAATATTTGAATTTGTATGTTCTAGGACGGATATAAGCTACTACGACATGGAAAGGCTCAATCATTTGTCATCTGTTCCTGAGTTGCAAATGTGTGTACAAGATTTTCATAAAGTATTTTCTGTATATATGTTTGATAGACTTTCTTACTTTCTTACAGTGCTTTATGTGAAGTGCTTGACATTGATCTCCCAGAGCCAAAGCGTGAGATCCTATTGGACCTTTATGTCCAGACAATGTTTTATTGCAGAGAAAAACATTTTAAACCAGAACAATCATCTACGCTTCTGTCCATCATTAAATCTATTCACAAGGCTAATACTGGTGGGTAAACAGTGGGTAATATTACAGTAGCATAGCCTGAATGTTTGATCTTCTAACTTTCTATTGCAGGAACCTCAATGAACAACATAGCACAGAGTCACACATATTGCAAAGAACTTTTGCTCTGTCATTCAGTTCATGTATGCCTTTTTCTTTTTTTTAATATATATATTTTTAACCTTATACAGACAAATCAATAATAACTGACCATTATAAAGTCTCTTTCTTTTGGTAACTGTTGCAGCAACCACCCTTTAGCCTTGACCTTTACAACACAGAGGAAGTGACTTCTATCTATAACTACATCTACAGCAGCTACTTTAGACATTACAGACTCTATAAATTTGTTTTTACACCACAGGTAAGACAGAGAGGCCATATTTACTGTAGGTCTATACACTACGTATGCACGTATATCGTATAATAATAAGTGTAAACAAGATGAAATGTATTTTGATTTCCAGGTAAAACTTGATTTGTCTGTGACATATTCTGACAGTCTTGATCAGACAAATGACGGTGTTACAACAGGTACGCATGCTCATGTATATTCATATTAGATAAGATAAGACAAGAGCCTTTATTGATCTCACAATGGAGAAATTTACATGTTACATTCAGCTCTTAGAAACACTCAGGGTGGGCAAATTGGCAGGAAATGTGAGGAGAAAACAATTAAATAGTAAATAGTGGTATCTTATATATAATGACTACCAAGGACTTTGTAGGGACAAAATGTATAAACAGTAAATAAGTAAACAGACTATAACAAAAAATGTTATGGTCAGTGTTATAGTCAGTTAGATATGTTGCATTCATTTTATTAAGTGGATGAAGATATACGGGAAGTTTTATACCATTCTCCAACACAATCAATAGGCATCCTGCATGACAATATTACAACCCCCAATACTAATACCTGAAATTTGAGCCATTTCATGTTGTATATTAAAAAAAATCTCCTTAATAAAAGTGTCTTTGTTTTGGTATTTTCTAGCTTTAACCTGAAACCAATTGAGTGTAAATACAAGAAAAGAAGGATTCTGTCCTGGATAGCGTTGTTGTAATAAAAACACATTTTAATTCAATATTTGCTTTATTGTCATTGTGTTATACTACAGTGTATGATCAGTTACACATTTTTCAAATACCTTTGAAAAAGGTGCCAGTGCCTTTTCAAACAATGAACTATTCACACTTCACACATGTCTTTAACAACATACCCAAGCATATATGACATTAGCTTCACTATATTGAGTAACATGAGGGATTTGTTCATTTTGTTATGAGGTTAATAATAACATTGACACAGCTATCCTATATCACTGCAGACAGTACCATGATGCGTTTTCACTGAGAATGAACACAATCTTGACAAAACACAGTGCATGTTATGTTTTCCTTAGTGATTGTGCAATGTGGTAAATGCCGATGTGCAAACATGTTGACCTAACATTAAAAAGGTTAAAATCAAGAGACACAAAAGCCTTTACTGTACTGTATATTGTGCGTGCCAGAAATAAAATAGAACCAAGGCTTAAAGTAAGCCAAACAAATAAAATAGTTGTTCTTAAAACAGTCTAAAAATGGTAAATTGATAAAAACAGACATGACTAAAATGCATGTAGACAAAAAAAAAACATGTAAGGAATGAGGATGGCTCTTTAGGCGTCAAAGTCCTCCAGGCCCAAAAGCACAATCTTAGCTGTGTTCTGGAACAGAGCTGCGCGGTTCTGCTGCTCACCCTTCTTCACCCAGTGCCCATAGATTCGGAAAGCACAGCCATCGATGAGTTTACGCACACCACGGAATGAGTAAGGATCCCTGGCCAGGACATCCCGAGTTAGTGGGCGGAGCCTGCGGTAACGACTGTACATTCGAATACAGGCCAACACCGAGACAATCAACACCTAAAGAAAACGTAAAGTAAAGAAGAGTCAGTGGAATAATATACAGAGGGTAGGAACATGATGTCATAACATTTCACAGCGGTGGTAAAATAGGTTTTAATGGCACTGTAGAGTTAGGAAATTTGCTATTTGATTTTGCCTCTCAGTCTGGAAAGTTGATAGTTCTATTTAGAATGAAAATAATACAAAATAATTTACATGTTCATCCCCTGCATTTTTATGGTTTTTCAACAAGGAAAAAATAAGGAATTGTGTCTGTGCAAGAAGTCTATGATGTTACTTACCCTAAAAGTCTTTCTGGGGCTGAAAGTCCTCAACTCATCCTTCTGATACAGTCGGAAAAAGGAATGTGCCAAAGCTTGCTCAGCAGTCAGACGAGCGGCAGGGTCCACCACAAGCAATCTAGAAATCTGATTTAAAATATTATAAAGACACAGTTTTGTGATGTATGAACTAGAAAGCACATATGCTATGTACTACGTAGTGCTCTGTAGTGAATACATTTCAACGTTCGCTGTTTTTACATTGTGTAATACTGTATTATTATTTGTTTGTTTTAACTATGTATTGTTTAATTTTTATGTAAAGGCCCACTAGGGACGGACATTGAGAATTCGCTTTGGGTAAAATGTTGTAGTATGTAACATGAGCTTATGTAACATACTTGTCCCTATTCAAATAAACTTAAACTAAGCTAAACTAAACTTCATTGACCTTACCAAATCTTTCACAGTGTCAGACCGGTCGTCCCACTCAGGAGAGCTGAACTGATAGCGCCCCTCCATGATCATTCTCAGCATCAGCATCTGTTTACGATGCCAGAAGGGAGGTGACCCAGCCAGGAGGGTGAAGAGGATCACTCCACAAGCCCATCTAAGTAACAGACATCACAATCTCTAAAACATGCATTTTCCCCAAAAAAATACAGGGATAAAGAGCATAATACTTACAGGTCAACCTCTTTTCCATAACCTGGATGCATTTCATCCATTGAACATTTCAGAATTTCAGGGGCCAGATAACCCGGTGTCCCACAAAGCTCTAATCAAAAAGAAAAATGTTGAGCAACAACAGAAAACACTCAACTTTATAATAGAAGAAGGAAGAACATTATTTGTACAGCGCTTTTCACAGACATAGTACTGTAAATTAGACAATTTAGTAAAATAGTACCTCTTAGTTTTTCTCCTGGCTGTAGCTGCACAGAGAAACCAAAGTCAGACAGTTTAAGGTGTCCCTGATCATCAAGAAGAATGTTCTCTGGTTTAAGGTCACGATGGACAATGTTGAGGGAATGAAGGAACTGCACGGCCTCCAGCAGAGCTCGCATCATACTCCTTACATTACAAATACACACAAATGAGTTGTAGTCAAACTGTATGCACATGTAGTATTTGTTTCAAAGCAAACTTTAAGATCATCTTTTGTTTACCTTGTTTCTTTTTCACTCAAAGTAACTTTTTCAGTGAGGTAGTCAAACAGCTCTCCCCGTCGCATGCTAAAATATAGAACACCTTTTGTATATAATGATAATAATAATAATAATAATAATAATAATAATACACTAGTTATATATACTTACAGATCAAATACCAAAAATATGAAAGTTGCTGATTCATAGGAATCCACAAGTGTAACTGAAGAGAGAACCAAGCATTAGTACGGGAAAAGAAGATTCAAAAGAACTTTGAAAAACAAGACTGCAATACACACTAATTGAGGAGTGTCCCTTTGCCATGTTGAGCACTTGAATCTCCTTAAGTGTGGACACCTTCACCTCTTCCAGCTGCTGAGCGGTCATCTTTTCTGCTGTTATTTCAATAATCTTTACAGCCAACTCCTGCCCAGTGTGTCTGTGCACACATCTGCGCACAACACTGCTTACTCCTCTAAAAACACATTTAACAGAGAGTTATCACACAGTTCACTATTCAGACCTGCAGATTTTACTTTTTGACTCACCTCCCAATCACCTCTTTGGGATCATATTTCTGATAAAACTCTTTGGCCCCCACCCAGTCTGGTAATTCATCCCCAACAACAATATCTTTGGTCATAATGATAGCAAATGATTCTGTAAAAAACACAATGGATACACAAATAACAAAGAGATATCCTACTATATTGTGCAATCATGTATTACATAAGTCAAACCATTCATTTTATCATAAAAAGTATGGCACATTTGAGCTTTGCGTGTTTAATTCCTCTAAATCACCACATACTAAAGTGTAAATTCTACTGTACTTCACTGAAACCAATTTTCGGCATTATAGCCAATAGCTACAGCCTATAATGGCTACCATTTGCATCAGGACAACAACAGGAACTGGCATTTATGTCGGCATGGGTTACCTCCGGATCTTTAACACAAATACATGTTTGTTCGACTAAAATCATAGCTCTGCCTCTAGTTGACAAATAGCCTTCTGTAGTGAGCCTTTCAAGGACTTTGGCCTTTCTGTATCTGCACTTGACAGGTCAAAACAAAATCTACTCACTGCGTAATCCCACAAAGACCTGAAAGCATCAACTGGAAAACATTAATGTGCAGACATGGTTATAATTAGCTGTCATCAAAACGACGCCTGAGTTAGCAGCACATACACTGACATGGGACATGAACATCAACACTATTTACATTTCTGGCACATTCCTCTTGTCCAGTGTGTCAGTGATGCCCCCTGGTGGTGGGAGTTTAAACCTCATCATCAACAAGGCATTTGTCGTAAAAAAAAAAAAAAAGAGAAAAAAGAAAAAGGAAACCCGCAATACTATTCGTAGAATGCCCTTTTCTTTAAAAACATCAATTTAGCAAACATTTTATACAAGATATTATTCACATCACAACGTTATATCTTTTTTTATTTTATCCACAAAGCTTTGCAACATCCCAGCGGAAACAGTATTGTATCACTTCCTGTTCTCTCGATGTGTACTTCCGTTGTCTGTTTCTTTTCGCAAAGGTTTGTACAGTTAAATGTAGTCAACATATTTATTCTATTCAAACCCGTATAGCTTTTGCATGAGCGAAATCTGGTGCATTACAAGGTAGTAATAAAACTTTAACTAGAAAGCGCGATTCCTTTCAGTTTCAAGGATTTACGATCAATCGGCAAGGCTAGCTTTAGCTAAGCCTAATGTCTTAGCGAATTCGCTAACGTGCGAAAACCAGCAATCACAAAAACATATTTGAAGAAATGCTTTCCCATCTTGTCTGAGGCAAATGTTTGAGCAATAGCTAAGCTATCCAAAGGATACACGGTTGAAGTCGCTTGTGGAGGGTAAACCTACAGAAACCAAGAAATACATTTCTGTGCAATAGTTTCTATGATTTGTTTATGCATGCGCGCAATAATGATATGCATTTGTGTAACTTACAGGTGAAGAGAAAATGTCAGGTGCTGGGGGAGGAAAGCGTCCCATGGGGGGGGACAGCCCCCCTGGCCCACCTGAGAAGAAAAGCAAAAAAGAGGAGAAGACCACCACGACTCTGATTGAGCCCATTCGTATAGCTGGTGTTTCTTCAACGGTTAGTTTCACTCTTTTGCTCTCTGTATTTTACAGCCTTTGTATACAGCTGCTCTATATGCTGACATTCCATATTTACAGGAGGAAATGGACATGAAGGTCCTCCAGTTCAAAAATAAAAAGCTATGTGAGCGTCTGGAGCAGAGACAGGCTATGGAAGATGAGCTGCGTGAGAAAATTGAGAAACTGGAGAAGAGACAAGCTACTGATGACACCACTCTGCTTATTGTCAATCGTTACTGGTCACAGGTACAAAACATTTATGCATGCACCTTCTGAAATATTGTCTGAGTTAATTGCAATGAATCATTATTCTGTTTTGACTTTCAGTTGGAAGGAAACATGCATGTTCTACGCAAACGCATTGAACCAGACCCACCGGCTCCCTTGGCCTCTGCTCCACCCTTTGCTCCTCTCCCAGACTCAACTCCAATGGAGGACGATGGCATCAATATGGTGTCACCAACTGTCGCTGTACCTCTACCTCCACTACCTGAACGGATTGAGGCTGAGCTGCTTGAAAAGCCACCAGATGAACACCTAGATGAGAGTGTCCCAGAAGCACCGCATCAGCCCCCTCCCCCTGAAGCCCCAGAAGAGCAGTCAGCATCCGTGGAGCAGCCACCAGCAACAGGTTTACTTTACAACACTTTTACAAATAAGTACAGATTTTAAGCCCGATTTGTATATGAGGTTTGTGTTCTGTGCATATCCAGTGTCACCCCCACCTCCCTTGAGTGAGAATGCTAAGGCTTTCCTGAATATCTTGGAGCACAGCAGTGAGGAGGAATTATCACTTCATCTTCAGGATCGTATGAAATTTAGCAAAGACGTTGTTGCAAGCCTAGTCTGTGTCTTCGACAGGCTACACAGCCGTATTGATGACATGTGTAAGAAGCTTCAGGCTGAAGGTAACTACCTACACACTATGTCTACACACTACAGAAATCTGTTCTCTTATTGCCTAATAATTCCCGTCTTAATTTAAAATTAATTGACAAATGTGTTCAATTTATGCATGTTATTTATGTTTGTATTTAACAAATTCAATGTAAGGATTCATTGTTCACTGAGCAATTGAAATCTTAATTGCTGCACAAACATGTAATCCAAAAGCAGTAGTCCTGATTTCAGTTGTTGCTGTTTCAGTTTAACAATAAAACCCACTCTTACCTGCAAGTATATATGACCGCTGTATGACAGATGTGAGTCTATAGTTTGTCATGTATTGTTACCATTGCAGTATGCCATGATGATAGTCAGACAGGCACTATGAATACAAATCAAAAGCTGCATGAAGAAAACTGTCGTTTGAGGGACCTCGCAACTCAGCTGCAGGGGAGGCACCACAAAACGTCAATGGAGGTATGTTACAGCCGTCCCCATCTGTTTTTACTAACATTTGTTGAACATAGTTAATGGTGTACTTCGCTTGGTTTGCAGTACAATGAGTTAGTGGATAAAGTGACCAGTGCAGAGACTAAAGTGACTGAGATGGAGACGACTGTGGAAGACCTACAGTGGGACACAGAGAAGCTGCGCAACCGGGAACAAAAGCTTAATAAGCATCTTGCAGAGGCAATGGAGCAGGTTTGTTCAGTTTATCTTTTTTCAGTTCATGTTTATTTAGTAATCAATTAATTTACTGACACACAATCTTTATTTTCAGCTTAAGTCTGGATACAGTAGCACTGGCAGTTCTGGTGGGCTGCCCGGAGGCCAGATTACACTAAACATTCAGAAGGTACAAAAAAGAGCCTTTAAATTCCATTATTACACTGTAATAACTGAACAATCTATGACATCTTAAGAACTGCTCTATTATCTAATCCTTTAGTTTGAGAGTCTTAATGCGGAGCTGGAGCACAACCAGGAATTGGCAAACAGCAGAATGACCGAGTTGGAGAAGCTCCAGTTGGAGCTTCAAGAGGCAGTCAGGGAGGGTGAAAAACTCAAGGTAAACTTCCCCACGAGCAAGTTGTTGACCTCTTTTTCTGACCAAAAATTGCTACCTTCACTTACTCGTTCGGTTTCGTAGATGGACTTGCGCAATATTCCAGAGGAGGTTGTGAAGGAGACTACAGAATACAAATGTCTCCAGTCTCAGTTTTCGCTGCTGTACAATGAATCTCTGGGTGTGAAAACGCAGCTGGACGAGGCGCGGGCCCTTCTGCTCACAGCAAAGAATGCCCACCTTCGTCAGATTGAGCACATGGAGGTAGGACATTGCCTGTTTACTTCTGAGTAGCACATGCATGTATGCGCTCTCAGTGCCTTTCTAATGAGTTCTTCTTGTTTAGAGTGATGAGCTGTCTCTTCAGAAGAAGCTGAGGACTGAAGTTATTCAGTTAGAAGACACCTTGGCCCAAGTGCGTAAAGAGTATGAGATGCTTCGCATTGAGTTTGAGCAGAATTTAGCAGCAAATGAACAAGCAGGTATGTATCACCCTTAAGAAGTTGAAATATTAAGTATTGACTGTAGGGCTGGGCGAAATGGACCAAAAGTCATATCCTGATATGTTTATGTTGAATATTGATATACGACATATATCCCGATATTTTTTCTGCAAAGTGAGAGCTGTGAAATGAAATGTTAAGTCAAAGCCAAAGCCAAATACGAGTAGCTTTATTGAAAACTTGTTATAAAATGTATAACAGTGTTTATGTTTACATTTTATGGCGAGTATTTTATAATACTCGCTATTTTATTAGCTCCGTAAGGTGCACAATTAAATAAAACAAAATATCTTGGATAAAAATAGCCTATACAATAAAATAGGTCAGTCTATTTCTTAGGGCAGCATTTATATATACAGAGATAACAACATAAAATGCCCAGTTTAAGATACACTTTTTAAATCACCTTGAGATTAGCTATTAGTTTCTTTTTGTTTCTGTTTGTTTGTCTGAATTTGAAATATCTCGATATACGCGATATGGTCTGATTCAATATCTCATTTTAAAATATATCAATATATCTTAAATATATCGATATATCTTAAATGTATCGATATATAGCCCAGATTTAATTGACAGTAAGCAAATCTCATACCTTTCGATTGCCACCAGGACCAATCAACAGAGAAATGCGACATTTAATTAGCAGTCTGCAGAACCACAACATGCAGCTGAAAGGTGATGTGCAGCGCTTCAAAAGGAAACTGAGGGAAACTCAAATGGAAATTAATAAGGTGTTAAAATTTATGTAAATTGTATAATTCAATCACTGATGGGAGAGGGTTATTTTCAGTTTATAACTAAGCTGTATTTTTTCTCCTGCAGCTGCGCTGTCAGAGTGGAGACACAGGGGTTCTGATTCTTGAAGAAAGTACATCTGACAGCATTGATGTCAAGAAGGAAGAAGAAGAGGACCAGGAGGAAGAGGAGGAGCGCAGAAAGGAGCTGGAGCGTCAGCGAGCCCGAGAGAGGGAGCGGGAAAGAGAGGCTGAGCGTGAGCGTGAACGAGAGCGGGAGAGAGAGAGGCAGCGCAGTGACGAGCTTAAGAGGAACTCTGATACTTTGAAAATGCTGCGAGTCGATCTCAAGTATGTCACTTCTGCAGTTTGTAATGTAAAGGCATGACTTTACACTTGTTGAGTTGAAAGTTGAAAGAATAAAATGTAGGAAAAATATCTACTGCCGCAGAAATGGAAACAGTAGTTATCTGCTCAAGTCCAGCTCAAACTGTTTATTTCTGATGTTTGTAACATGACGTTAAATGGTACTGTGTCTTGTCTTACCTTGTTAGAAAAGCCCAAGAGTCCCAAAAAGAGATGAAACTCTTGTTGGACATGTACAAATCTGCTCCAAAGGAGCAGAGAGATAAGGTGCAGCTGATGGCAGCCGAACGCAAGACGAAAGCAGAGGTATATCTCACTCTGCTTTCAGTGAAACCTCCTCTGTTACAAGTGTTAAAATATTTTTGTTCTGAACTCTGGAATTTCAGGTGGATGAGTTAAGGTTGCGGGTCCGAGAGCTGGAGGAAAGGGAAAGAAAAGAGAGTAAAAAGCTGGCTGATGAAGATGCACTGAGGAAGATCAGAGTGGCTGAAGAGATGATTGAACATCTGCAAAAGAAATTGGCTGCTACTAAACAGGTATGTTTCTTCTTTTGAACTATTTGGTTTGTATAATTTTCAAATAGACTCGTATTCAGTTGTCATATTGTTATTGTTATCGTTATATTCATAATGCATTTGTCCAGACTGAAAAAAATACAACTTTTTTAATTTGGCCTTTTAGTCAATTTTTGTATGGCTGCCTGTAATTATATATACAATGAGATGCCCTGAAATAGTTATTGCAGCCTATGTCAACCTTAATCAACTGAGGCAACGACAATATACTGTTTTTATAGTGAACTTGACAATGTTGATGTCTTGCTGAAACTGAGGGTGGATTCATGCCTCACATCTAGCAATTTGTGACATATCTGTTTCTATCGGCTCCATTTGGTTGGTTAAACAGAGCAATTTATTAGAAATGCATATTTAACCACTAGATTACATGAAGTGAACTGAACAGCACATGAAGTAATGTTGTCACACTTGGCTGTGCTCCTGATGTGTGGAAATAGTTTTGGAATGTGATTAGAGACGGATAACATCTCCGTGACATTGAAAATGCAAACTATTTATCTCACTTAGGCCAAATATTGTCCCTGTGAAAAGTAGATACTCCCAACGTATTATGTCTGCCATGAATGTTCCCTCCACAACTGCTTTAAATCTGATCTGTCTTTGAGACATCATACTTAAAATGAAGTGTATTATTTTAACCTGAGTGATCCCAAATAAATCATCCTGCTAAGTCTGTGTTATTGCTATTGTGCAAAATCAATGACATTAAATTAGGCTCTAGCTTGTTGTAAGTCTCCAGACTGACATAAAGCTACTAAATTGGATCAGAGTGCAGATGTTGCTATGGTTGAAGTGCCGTTTTTACTCTACTTCTTTACTGCTGAGACCTGATAAGCCGCTGCGCTGTATTCTTGGGAATTCGGTGTAATTATCAGAGTTTGACACACAGGCCTATTTACCTACCTGTTACATGTTAAAGCACTATGTGAGGATTTGTGTTGGCATCCGATGTGCCTGATTAGTTGGGCTTGAAATCAGTCTGTAAGGTTTAAACTTGCCAGAACAACCTAATAAAAAGCTACTTGTGAGTTTATGCCACTTTTTTATAGGACCTAGTTGGCCTGTAACAAATCATGATGCAAATCATAAGCGAAAAATGCATATGCTTGAACAAGTGAATAGTATGGTGAGGAAAGTATGACAGCTGAAGAGACTTTATGTTGGTTTTCTATCGTTAAAAAATGATACAACAATAACAATAATGTTTTTGCTAATACAGGTTTGAATTTCATAGATTGTAATTGATTCAAGATGAGTGCCTTCTTTCACTAGCTTATTCATGAAACTAAAACATGCGTTTTGTTATTTTTCTGGCCTCCATCGAAGCTGGCACTGTTAACTATTATACGCTTTATTTGAATAAAGTGCACACATTGAAGCTCAGGTTTTGAAATAACATCTGGTCAGTCATAGTAACGTGTTCCTGTTGATCACAGGAGGAAGAGAATCTCCTGAGTGAGATGGACGTCACGGGTCAGGCCTTCGAGGACATGCAGGAGCAAAACAGTCGGCTTCTGCAGCAGCTTCGAGAAAAGGACGACGCCAACTTCAAACTTATGAGCGAACGAATCAAATCCAACCAGATCTACAAGTTACTGAAAGAAGAGAAGGAAGAGCTGGCCGACCAAGTGCTTACCTTCAAAACGCAGGTATTAAACAGAATAAATCTGAAATGGAGGAGCAAACTCGTCTGCTATGTGTAAATCTATCCTTCTGGCTTTCTCAGGTGGATGCACAGTTGCTGGTCGTGCAAAAGCTTGAAGAAAAAGAGGGCGTTCTTCAGAGCTCACTGGTTGCACTGGAGAAGGAGCTGGCACTGCGGACACAAGCGCTGGAACTGAACAAGAGGAAGGTGAGTCGGACATTTTCAGGCCCACGCTGAACTTATCACCTGACGGCAGATTTAAGCCAGATGGCTTTCCGGTCGAGAGCAAGTGCCAAATGCCACACCTCCCCTTATCATTGCTTTCATGTTGGTATGTTCAGGTGTTTCTGGGCAGTTTTACATTAGTGCATGATTTAATGATCTGTATCTCGTGTTCAATAGAAACTTCTCATTTGTCCATGTCCTTAACTTCATTTTTACACCTAAACCATTTATTTAGGAATCTAATTTAAAATAATGTCCACTCCTTGATACATTTTGTATCTGCCTTTCTTTGCATTCAAGTTGGTATTTTCAGAACTGAGGGATTTATGAAAGACATGATGTTATTTTACTTTTGTAGTTTCAGTAACAATACAGTTATGTGCTTACAATGTGCTAACTATAAAATGAAAATGGAAACACATGAAAGGAGCTACTTAGTGTAAGTGAAACCAGTAGTTGCCTGGAAGCAAAGACGAGCATCTTAAAATGCATTGTTCACCGTGGAAAACTGCCGTCATAGATGTTTATATTAACAGCACAGTAAACAAATCCCAACATGAAAGCTATTAAAATTTGGAGCACAAAGCAGACCATCTAAAGGTTTTCTACTGATAAAAGGTTTCCCGCTGCAGAACCTCCACGTGTTGTGCTCTGGACCCCTGACTTGTTTTAATTGACTGTGTCCGGTTTCCTCCACGCTGCTGCAGGCTGTGGAGGCTGCCCAGCTGGCTGAAGACCTGAAGGTGCAGCTGGAGCACACGCAGGCCAAGCTCAAAGAGATCCAGGTGTCTGTGGCTGAGAACCGCACGGCCCGCGAGAGGGAGAGCAGCAAACTCAAAAGTGCACAGGTATGTTTGCCTTTCCACCCGACTGGTGTCACTGTGGGGAATAAAGCATCAGGCCTGAACCTCTCCTGTCGTGTCGAACAGGAGGATCTGTCGAGGCTGAGACGGAAGCTGGAGAAGCAGAAGAAGGTGGAGGTGTACTCTGACGCGGATGAGATTCTACAGGAGGAAATTAACCAGTATAAGGTAACAATACAATGCTCACAATACAAAGCAAATTGTAAAAAAAATCATAGCTCTGGTGTTTTAGATTTCAGCCTCACTTTTTTTTTTTACATTTCTCTTTGTGTCCAGGCCAAGTTGAGATGCCCCTGCTGCAACATGCGAGACAAGGAGACCGTACTCACGAAATGTTTCCACGTTTTCTGCTACGAATGTCTCAAGATGCGCTACGACACACGGCAAAGGAAGTGCCCCAAATGCAACTGTGCCTTCGGAGCCAATGACTTTCACCGCATCTACATCACCTAAAGCGAACAGGGTAAAAAGCAAAGGGACTTGAAAACTGAAGAGAACCAAAACACAGGAACCGCACACAGCCGAACTGAATGGTGACAGACCTGTATCCTCTGTGTTTCTTTGGAAAGACTTTTCGTGCTGCATCATTGCCATCGGTGAATAATATTTGTGACCAAACAGATAGTGACACATCCAAGAGTGTTGTGCTGTAGTGAATAAACTGTTGTTTGTGACACACTGCTATATTTTTGCCCAGCGACTTCCTGAAACATGTAGTAAAAAATAGGCCCATGATAAAATGTTTTAATTTATATTCTAAGGAGCTTTGTTTTGACCTGCCTGTTTTACAAAATGCAGTGCAGTTGAACTTTAAATTAGGAATTAAAAGAAGACGTCCGTGGCCAGGCGTGTAAAACAAAGCATGTTTCCAATATATAAAGCGCCACAGGCCCAATGAGTTTTTGGTTAGCCCATAGCATTAACAAAGGCGAGTGCGTCAGAGAGCTTGGCGGCCGGTCAGCACATACGGGAGAGCTTGGATCACCTTGGGCACAGTCCTCAGTATGTGTTCATCCGGTTGCCATGGTTCCTATTGGAGAGTTTGACACAACATCTGCAGCTTATAGTGCCTCATTACTGATGAAATCACTGCAGTGGAAAGTCGGCTCATATGTGCGTCCTTAGTGTGCTGTGCTGCTCTGCTCCAGGCCCCGCTCTCCTAAAGGTTAGACGTGACAGAGAGTACAAAAACATCTGTCCAACAACATGCTTCAGAGCTAATTGGGCCAATGAAAACCGTCCCCCTCTGCCCCGATGATGTGAACTATTTACAGGAGGTTGTGCAGCGTCTGTTTGGCGTTAGCGTTTGTGGGAAAGGCGGTTCACACCATGTTGCGCATGCAGAAAAACTCTTCAGGCTGCAAAGACTTGGAGTGAATACATACAAAGTTTATCAGGCATTTGGGAACAGTTAAGCGAAGTTTCAAGAGGGTTAGCTGGCAGATCTCATAGTCCGCGCACCAAGAGTGGGTGTTCATGCATTACGGCACCACCTGCCCTAAACAGTGCGCACACAAGTAGCGGTCCTTATGAGAAGGTGAGACAATAGTGCGACACGGCCGGGCTGATAGCGCCGCAGGCATGCGTCCTCTGGCTTTGTTATTGCATATTTGTGCAGGAGAGGCTACACCCTTCTCCACACATTAATACCAGCGCCCCTCGTCAGGGACACTCACTTTTTAAACTTTCCAAAAACAAGCTTGTGTCAGCTCTTTGTCTCTGCGCTGGACTCTCACGCGGAGAAGAAAACGCTTATCTCAGTGTTCAGTGTGCGCAGAAAGTTCCAAGTGTGCATGTAGCTTTTGTGGGGAATGTCATCTGTTTTCTCCTGCTGTTCCCCCTCTCTGTGTATGGGACCTGCGCTCATGCCAGAGACTTGTGTTTTTTGGCAGTGCGCGGGGAATGACGTCGACAGGCGTGGTAATAACAATAAGAGCAGTATTAAGTCCAGACTACACAGAGCCTGTGGCGTAACATCATGTAATAACTAGAGGGCGTGGCTCTAAACTTAAACATTTATCTACACATTTTATTGACAATGTGGATTTTAGTCGGACTTTATGCGAGGCGCAGTAAAGAGCGCACGCGGCATGGTTGTGGAGTTTCCTGTGAGCGCGCGCATACAGTACATAGGAAATGAGTCATAGGAGCTGAACTGTGGCGTGGGTGTGTGCGCTATTAAAACAAGGCGCAGACTCCTCCGAGTGACTCACTCTGATGCTCGCTTTTCCATGGTGAAAACCAACCAGCGCGGGCTCGTGCGCACATGAACTTTTGGGAATTCTGTGGGACACGCCGAGCAGCTTTAACACCATGGCCTCTAACACTTTGTGCGCATTGTGCGGGATTATTATAGCAGCTGTAACTCATTTCCAAGGAGTGGACGCACAGAAAAGTAAGTTAATTGGCTTGTTTGATCAACTTATTTCAGTCATTCGTTTGAGAACATGTTCATAGGCTACACTTTTCTGGAATTTAAACTGTCAAAGCTGAGGGACTGACTGCTTTGTCTAAGTTTATTACAACACTTTGTTTTCATGTTGATGTGAGTAGTTCATGGTGGTCCCGTTATTACAGACTCAGATAGTGCGCTGCTTACATAGTGGCTTCCTTCACCAGCTGCATATCTCACCGGTTCCGCATTCCTATCGCCTTATTTCACCCCGTCCATCCGTGCCCCTCGGGTGAGACTGGGCAGACCACATGCACAGCGCTCTGTTTAGTGTCCAGTTTGGACAGATACTGTTGCGCCTCTTCTGTCTCCCAGGCTCTGTGAGGAAAGTTTCCTCCAACATCATGTGGAGGTTTGGCTTCAACCCCAGACACACAGATATCAGGACAGACAACAATGAATAAAAGATGATTCACAAAACATTTCCCAAAGAAACCTGTCAAACCTCTATAGGCGGGCATGTGTGTGAACAATCTGGACATCTGGACATCAGCTGTTGGTCCACCCACCCCCTCCTCCTCCTCACTCATGACAAAATGCAGACCCCCACACCCAAAAACACCCTTTGTCAGCCGAGGTGCTGAGATCGAGCAAGGTCCTGGGGCAGCAGCTCTAAAGTATGTCCACATTCATGCATAATTCACACACTAGTCCATAAAAGTGTGGCCGTTAAAGACATGTTGGCTGTTTATGTTCTCTCTATAAACAATAGGGTTTCACAGCTTGGACAGATGAACCGGCAGCCACAGTTCACCTCCTTCCTCTGACCCATGGGCAGCCCCCTCCCCTCTCTCCCATCTCTCTTTCTCACCCAGTGATGTAGAGCTGAAATCATCCGGAGAAATGCTTACAAGATGTGTGACAGGGCTGTACGGTGACCGCTGCAGTAAAGTCAGTGGAGCAGGAGCCTGGGGTTGGTCTCCGAGGACACATCCAAATACCTTCGACATGACTGTTTTTTTTTTTGTTTTTTTTTCTACAACAGATGTCTTTTTTCATGCGAGCTTGTTAATGGCCGGTACTACTTTGTGTCCTGGGTAATGCGATCCAACCTTTTGTTCACTTACAATGTGCCCCTGGATCTTGTTCTAGTGAAAGAAAAGATTGCCCAGATCTTGAGATTTCGCTTAATTCCCCATGATGAGACAATCAGGCCCATCTGAAATGTTTCACTGTAGAGGTTCCAGCTACAGATTTGCTAAAGACCGTTTCTTTTTCTATTTGCAATGAGCCGCATCAATTTGATTAGCAACAAAAGCACATTGTCCTGTTGTACCTAAATGCCCCACATGTCTTATTGATAAGTTTTGACAGTTTCATTCATTCATTCATTCATTACCTGATAATCATCGTTAGAGGTGCAGAAGTAAATCTGAATGAAACTACTGTATAACAATGTGCACATAAAAAAAGTACCCAGTAACTGTACTGCTCACTGAGTAGCAAAAGTTCACCCAAGTATGATCCTGTATGATGAATTAAGATACAACCTTCAATTACCATGTTACCAAGGCCTCCACGGCTACGGTAGTTACTTAAAGTCTACACCTTTTAGCTTTTGCATTCACCTGATTCGGCCATCAAAACATTTGGGTTCCTTTCCTCTCTCCAGTTCACGTCCCACTCTTATTGTGTTAGATCTTTATGAGTACCAGTTGTAACCGCACGTGATAATACTGTGCAGGATGTTTCCTTGTCATAAAACAAAAGCCCAATAGATTTCTGCTTCATGGGACAGAGACAAAAGATACCGGTTGGTTTTGAACATAAATGGTGCTTGTACGTTGCAGATTTGTATTGCTATAATTGCATCCCAGTTAGGAAGCAGCACATCTGGACAACAGCTGTACGTCACAGTCATGCATCTGCTCAAACACTGATACAAAATGATGTAGTCGTGATGCTGCAATACAAGGCGTCACGTCAGTAGCACAACATTATAGCAGTAACACGACTACTACCATGTTAGAATTACTGAGTGTGGTCAGGGTAGTCTATTGCTATAGTTATTTACTCTATGTGCCTGTTCGCTATGTGCTACTATATAATAATTCTGAAATAAGATTGCTTTTACTCCAGCACTTCTCCCTTGTTTTTAGCAGTGCAGTGTTATTGTGTGCAGAGGCGGACTGTAACCCTATCTCGCGCCCACAGATTAAACAAAATGACTTGTAATAATGTTTCTGTTTATTTACTGTCCTCCCCGCGTTTCATCTTTCCCTCTAAATCTTTGTTCTGGTCTGGAAGTGGAGAAGTTTTAATTGTTCAGCTGTGTGCGGGCCATAAAAATAGATGAAGCGATGCAGCGTGTCTGCAGACAGTGATCTCCTGCTGTCGTCTCCTCGGTCTCCACCCGGGCTACACGTCCCTCTGTCGACAACACAAACAAGGAGAGGGAAGCTTTTATCACACATCCTGCGCTCAAGTCACTGAGTTATACTCCCGCTGGTGGCACAGGCCCAAAGGAATTTCCCCAGTTCTTTTCAGAGGAAACCCACAGACGTGCTTTTTCTTGAGCAAGTGTCTTATCTGAGTCCAGCTGAGTTATAGGGCCAGTTCCCACCACCAGGCTCAGCGCAACACACAAATGACTGAAGGAAATATAAAGGTGCTATTTGTCTAACGCTGCATTACAGTGCTCAGGCTATTAGTAATGGAATATGAGCGTAGCTTTTGCCCAGTTCCAGGAATGTTACATTAGGGGAAATAACAAAATCTTCATCCTCTTTGGACAGAGCAATAACAGTAAATGTTATGTGAGCATGTACATTATGAGCTCATATGGATGATTTGCTCAAAACAATAAAGACCCTGTGCCTGATTTGTTTTGTTTACAAACAATGAACAAAGTTTAGCCTCTTAACCCCCGCCTGAACCGAGCACATTTTGGCATTACTCAAAACTAAAAGTGAATAGAAAACCAGGTGACAAAAATGCCACTAAAATGTGATAAAAGTGGCAAAAATGTGACGAACACGCAATAAAAGAAGCCACAAAAAAGCAACAAAAAAGTGGCAACAACGCAAGGAAAAAGATCTATTTAAATCCGTTTTGTAGGACTTAGCTTTCAAATGAGGCGTTACACTGACCTATAGGCTGTAAACTACAGTCCAGAAGCTTTTAAATTTAGGTAAAGACAAACTGGAAATAATGCGCTCGTGAAGGTGGGGGTTAAAAAGTCATTCCTTTCTTTAAAACACATGTTTAACATCCCCGTTTATCACAGAGATTTATTTCCGGATAGATTTATAAGCACGCTTCCAAACTTTCAGGGAGCACAGTGGAGTCGCACTGCCACTGCCAATGGTAAGAACAAGTAGCCTGTCAGTCAGAAGAAGGACATGTGTGTAAATTGCTACAACGCACTGGTAAACTGTTCGAGTAACTTGAAATTTCCATGACTCACTATTGTCACTGGGGTCAAAGAGTCATGAGAACTACAAGATAAGTGAAATACTTCAGATCAGAATCGATCATGCGTGGCATTGTAGTGGTGGACGTTGTATCTAGGATCATTGGTGTATTAAATGTGACTTCCTATTTGCAGGTCAGTGCAGCACTTCACAGTTCTGGAACTCAGATTTGGACGTATGCGTCCCGTGTGCATCGTGCAAGCAGTACCCCAAGACCCCATCCTGCAACACATGTACGTCCTATATTCCTCCAATGTCTGTCAATGATTTTACCAACTACAGTTACAAGAACTTGTTTTCTTTATCTCTTAGGCAAATCCATAGACGACAGTACCGATGTGTGGAAGTTGGCTGCGATAACCAGTTTCTCTGTGTTAGCGGTGGTGCTGGTGGCTGCAGCGCTCATTATTGGGGTCATGGTGCATCGACGCAAGTCACACAAGAGGCCTTTACGTGGTGAGGAAATGCACATAAGAAATGATGAGACCATTTGACCCTGAACGAGGAAACACACGGTCATAGTTAGAGACGTTTGCGATGGTCTGCTGTTTTCCACTGTCCGCTTCAGTCTCCTCTTTTATTTACAGAACCCATTGAAGAAACTGCGGGGCCTCTCTATCAAGCTTAAAACAAGTAAGTATTGTGGTATTTCTATATGACAAGAATCCAACATGCTGATAATTGTAACTCCTTTGTCTTTCTCTTCAGCCTCATGTAGTTTGGGGATAAGATGTGACCACTCCTCAGAGTGAGCGCTCCGCCTCTGTTATACTGTGACTGCAGGGTATCTCTCTCCATGGGCCACATCGCTGGGACATTGCACAGTCATCCAGTCCGATGTGTCCCGTCTCCTCCTCAGTGTAGGTCGAGTAGTGAACTGGTGTTGCCTTAACAGAAGAAACTCACACTGCCATAACTGGACAAGCAACTTTTTTTTTTATCTTAATGTGTCCAGACTTTCTCTCCTTCGAGTTTAGTAGTTTGGTATAAGATGATCATCAGATACTACCCAGACGGTTTATCCATGATTGAGACGGGCCGGTTTATGCATTACAAAATGATACAATAAACAAGGTTGGATTACAGTAGGCCTTTTTCCCCAACGGCCTGGTATGGCTGAGCACTGCCCTCTGTATGTCATTATCTAAAGTCTATCCAATCACATTTCATTTCCCACAGTTTTGCATCAAACTTAAATACAAGTGCTGGTTCTTGAAAAAAAGGCATGGTTTTGTTCATTATGTGTTCTTAAACCCTTCTCAAACCCTTCAGATCAATATGCTAAGTTTGTGAACCCCGTCACTAAAGATAAGGGAAAACATTTATGATTCTTTTGTGTTTGGATATTTCTTTCTAAAACCATCCCATATTGGATCAGGTCATCCATTTGAATTCCCAACATATAGTATTTTCCCCAACTTTTTTCAAGTGCAAATCTGTCGAATGTAGGAGCCCATAGACTTCCTGTTTGGCACATGAAGGCCTTTTGAATGTAGCGACTTATAGATGACTTGCATTGAACCCTGCCAGAACTTTATGAATGAGTTTATACAGTAATCCAATGAAGGGAACAAACTGTTTTTTTTTTTATATATATACTGTTCTTGGGTCCAAATCTTTGTAACCTTTGAGTTTTGACATTACCACCCAGTGTGTGTGTCACATAAGGAAACACTAACATGGAGGAAGGAATGTACTTGCAATGGAAACAGCACCTACACTTATTTAAGGTGGAGCCACGCAATTTAAAAGCTGCCAAAACATTTTAGATTTACGCCAGGGGTGAAAAAAAACAACAACCCTGCAAGTCTGGTTCGAATTTTCTGGATCTACACAAGTGCGTTGCTGTTTCCTGCTTTTTATTCCATTCACAAAACAGACAGAGTATTTGTAGCAGCATACAAACTCATTTTAGTTTTATTTTTTTCTTTTAGATGTTTATATTATTTATTTGTACGCATCTTACAGTGTTGTCATTCTGTAAGGTACTAGCACATGTTTCTAAAGGGACTCCGGTGAAGATTCTTCCAAGGCCAGCAGTGTTCAATGTTACTGAGCTAAAACGTCCTGCCTTTTTTTTTTCTAGCTTTGTATAGATTTTGTAAATATTGTACATGCACTGGCTATCTTTTTAGGCATTTATAAACTGCTTTATGTACCAAATGTATTTTCACAATAAAATTGACAAATTGACTTGTATGAGGTTTCAGCTTGTATTTAATTGTCCCCTCGCTATGGTGTAATAGTAATAGAAAAATAATAAGTCCAAGAGCATGCAAAAAGAACATAAACAAGGATCAAACAAGATAAAATTAGTTCAATTGTGATTGGTGGGTTTATAAATATACAAAAAGCAGCAGGTGTGAATGTGAATACCATTATATTATATTATATTATGTGCAATTATAGCTGTGCAAATGGCAGGTAACAGATTATTAAGCGTTCATGGGGCTGATGGCAGTTATTTAGTAGTCATGAGTTTGATGGCTGTTCTTAAACAGCCTCATCAAAGTAATAACATCAGCAGCTTTTTACCATCTATAAAACATCGCTAAGATCTGAGGAATAGTGTCAAAACCAGACTTAGAGAGACTTATCCATGTATTTGTCTCCAGTAGGTTAGACGACTGTTACGGCTGCTCACTGTTGGACAGCGGCAGTACATCCAGAACGCTGCTGCTGGAGTCCTGACAAGAACCAGGAAATACGACCATATTAGTCCAGTGCTCCGGTCTCTGCACTGGCTTCCTGTCGCTCAGAACAGCTCTGCTTGTGTACAAATCTTTTCATGGTTTAACACCAAAATACACTACCACTCAAAAGTTTGGGGTCACTCCAAATATCCTTATTTTTGAAAGAAAAGCAATAACGTTAAATTAGACTAAAACATTTGACTATCTGTAATACAACTTAAAATGTGAAACTAATATATGATAAAGACTCATGACATGCATTGTGATATATGTCAAGCCTTTATTTGTTATAATTTTGATAATTATGGCTTACAACTCGTGAAAAACCCCAAATAAAACATCTCAGGACGACTGCAGTCCGGAAAGGATTATCAGGAAAAGGCCATTCACAAATGTGGGGGACCTTCACAAGGAGTGGACTGAGGCTGGAGTCAAACATCAAGAGCCTCCACACACAGATGGATCCAGGACATGGGCTTCAAATGTCAGATTCCTCTGGTTGAAGCATCCTGGTCTTCCATAACACCTCAGCAGTGCCACAGGCTGATGCCACGCCACATTAGGGCAGTCATTCAAGTAAGTAACCAAGTACTAAGTACATAATGCATGATTATGGTTTTCAGAGGGCCAACATTTCTCTGTTTAAAATATTTCTTTTTATTGATTTTATGTAATATTCAAATTTTCTGAAATTTTGATTTGGGGTTTTTTACGAGCTGTAAGCCATAATTTTCCAAATTAAAACAATTAAACAATTAAATCAATCTATATCATTTATTAGTTTCACATTATAAGTTGTTTTACAGAATTAAATTAACATTTTCACAACTTTCTAATTCTAAGCGCATCCTACAAAGATCACCTTTAAGTTACACTATTTTGTGCAGGTGGTAGACCTCTATAACTTTATGCAGTGAAATGTGTCTAATTGTAATCATTATTATTTATAGTCTAAGGTAAGTCATAAACAACCTGTGAAGGATGTAATTCTGTGAAAAATCTGTACAAAAACAGTCTTTACAGGCATTGTTTGAGACTTCCTGTATATATTACTGAGCTATAAGTGTCTCCACTGCATGTGTCTAAGTGTCCAAATAATAATGAAAAAATATAAATGAATAGTACCTTATTCAGCCTGTATAATTGTTGAGTGTTTCACAAAAATCATTGAGGACTGTAGGGAAAAACTGTTTAATACAAAAGAGACAAAAAAGAAGAAGCTACAACTGTGCCCAAAGTGAAGTCAGACATCCCATTATTGAGCATCTCAACTTGCAAACATTTTTGTACAAATATTTACTGTGTTTTATCTTGCTTTGTCGCTGACATTTGGACACACCCAGAGGTATTTCACTAAAAATAACAGACCTGCCCCATGTGAAGGCCCAGAGGAAGTAACCACTGATAACGGAGCTAACAAAAGGATTCAGAAATATAAATATCAGCAGCTGTGTGTGTTGGTCCTGAACACAGAGGCACTCAATTAACAAGTTATCAAAACATACAACATCAGAAATTCAGAACGTGGAACAAAATATGGATTCAAGAGCGATGTTTTCATTCTTATTACAAATTTTGCAATAAGTGAGTAAGTCAGTCAGTCTATGGTGTGGGATGGGCACTGGATTTCAGCCACTAACCAAAGGGCTCAAGCAATTAAAAAGTTCTTGACCATTTTTTGAGTTAAACAAATACAAATCTTTTCAATTATACAATATATTCATGACAAAGCATGAGGCTAAAATGTGTGATTCCTTATAATTCTAAGCAATAAATAGTAAAACAATTTCTATATTAAAATGCACAGGGTCTTTACAATTACTGATTCAGCCCACAACTCTGCCGTCTTACTCAAAGATACGCATCAATGTCCAAGTCCATGAAAGCCTCAGCGTCCATGCTTAAAGACTGTTGCTCCTGAGGGTCGTTGTGGTGCATCTTCTCGTGATGCCTTAGGTTCGATTTACCTGAAAAGCTCCTGTCACTGGCTGAAGGTCTCTCTCTGGTGTGGATCCGTCGGTGGCACACGAGCTGACTGGACAAACGAAAGGCTTTGCCGCACTCCAGGCACAGGTACCGCTTTGGCTCTGTGTGGATGCGGCGGTGGTTTTTGAGGGACATGAGGTTAGTAAACTCCTTTCGGCAAACCGAGCAGGAAAAGCGTCCCGTTTTGTGGCTGTTTTTATGGTTGAGGAGAGAGCCAGCATGGCGGTAAGTGCGGCCACAGTGTTCGCAAACATGGACTTTTCCGACCGAGTCCATTTTCGTAATGGATAATGGTGATGATTCTACTTTTGTAATGTTTTGCTTGGAATCCCAGGAAAGGCCGTTTTCCTCACCTGTTCGGTCTTTGTCATGCACTTCCTTGTGACTTTGAAGGTGGGACAGCAGGCAGAAGATCTTACCACACTCAGGACAACTGTGGCGCCTCATCTGGGAGTGGGCGTCCAGGGCGAGGGCGTTGGGAAAAGTCTGGAGACATAAGGTGCAGTGGTGGAGGCTCTCTGAGTGAGTTTTTTTGTGGTTGAGGAGGGAGCCGGCGTGGCGGTATGAGCGTCCACACAGGTCACATCTACAAAACACCACACAGGGCATCATCATGTGACATTCTGACACTAAAATCATATACAAAGGACACAAAAACGACAGATACAGACAGCTACATAGAGAGCATGACTTTTTCAGCATCCGATCTCAAGATAATATGAAAAAAAAAATGCCTGTATAGTAATAATGAATTTGTTTTTAATGATTCACCCTGTCTGGGCATAAGTTCACTATTGCAGTGGTGGTGGTACTACATCTTTGTGTCTTCCTAAGTGCACAAACTGTATTATCTGAGAACTTTCAGTAATACTTTTGTTACTTTCACTTCTAAAGAAAACTGTCCTAGTTCCTCATTTAGCTACACTTTTAGTCTTATCATGGTTTTCTGCTTGTGCTTTCAGGCAGCAACTGTTTCCCTTTGTTTTATTATCAGCAGCTGAATGTACCATACTGGGTTTTACTGAACCATATAAAAAGAAACACTTTGAAGTTACAGAGTTCAATGTAGCTTCTATGCTAAAAGTCATGTCAGTCCTTGTAATGCCAGGTTTAAAACATAACTCACTTGAAGCACTTGTCTCGTTCGCCTGAGTGCTGGTCTGCAGTGCCGCTCCTCTGACCTGTGGGACATTGGTGACTGTGGAGCCCGGACCGTCTCCTGAAGGTCATCCCACAGTCTGGACAGCAGAAGCGACCACCCCTGTGGACCTTCTGGTGGTTGTACAGGACACTGGCCACTCGAAAGGCCTTCCCACACGTCAGGCACACGTACTTCTTCTGAGTGTGGATGCGAGTGTGGTTGCGTAAAGCCATAGGGTTTGTGAAGTGCTTTGCGCATATTGTGCATTTATAATGTCCAGTCTTATGAGTGTTTTTGTGGTTGAGGAGACTGCTTGCGTGGCGATAGTTTCGATTACATATGTCACATTTAAAAGGGCGCTCCTCTTTATTTGAAGGATCACTGCTGGCTGACGCTCTGGTACATCTGTTTAATCTAAAACCTCTTTTTCTCTTTAAATTTGTGCAAACGTGGCCTGAAAGCTGCTTCCTTGACTTGAATTTTTTCCCACACTTTGGGCAAGAATGTCTTTTGAATGCAAAGTGGGTCCGCGAGTGGTTCTTCAAGGCCATCTGATTAGAATAAGCTTTGTTACAAATGGAGCAGAGGTATTCACCTGTTTTATGGGTGTTTTTGTGGTTGACCAGACTCCCTGCGTGCCGATAGGTGCGTCCACACTGGTCACATGCAAAAGGCCGCTCGTCACTGCTGTGCACAGAGTCGTTTGTAGCTTTAGATTCTTTCAGCACCTGTTGTGCGTTCTCTGAGTGAAAATCCTGACTGACACTGGTACTAAAGGACCGCATCCCCTCATCAGACCCGCTCTCATTTATCTGGACAAGGGTCTCAACTTCATCGTTTTTGTGTCCCTTGAGGTGATTCAGCAGCTGCTTCTGGGTCCTGTAGGCTTTCCCGCACTCTTGACATTGAAATCTGAAGAAGCAAGAAACACATGTGCAACATTACATGACATCATACATCTTCATCATGATAGAAAAAAAACATTCATCAAAATTATTTAAGAGTGCAACTATTGTGGATGTAAATAATTAAATAAGTCAATAATTTTAAGTCAATTTTAAGTTAAAGCAAAACAAGCTTTATATTAATAGTTGTACTTAATGCGGTGATTAAAACTTAAAGGTGCATTATGCAACTTTTTATGTGAAAGAAAAGTTAATATTTGTGCGTATTTGACCTTGTAGTGACACAACGGCTTTAGGAGTGGTCTGTATGGCGCCTTTACTTTCCATCACGCTGGTCTCTACAACACTCCAGGATCAACTGTCTTGAAGGTTTTCTGGTGAGAGGGTCCGTCAGCAGTGAAAACCTTCCAAACAAATGACCATGGAGCGTCCTAGAGACCACTGGGAAGGAAAGGAAAGGCCATTGTGTCACTACAGGGTCAAATACGCACAAATATCACCTTTTTTTCCCCCACATAAAAAGTTGCATAAGGCACCTTTAAGGCCCACTATATTCTGGTTTATTGACATCTCCTGTGAGTAACAATCTGGAGCTCACCTTTTAATATCAAAGTGGGACCTCTGGTGGTTTTTCAGAGCCAGCAGATTGTAGAAGCTCTTCTGGCACACATGACATGGGAACAGCCCTGTTTTGTGGGACTTCTTGTGGTTCAGCAGGGAGCCGGCGTGTCTGTACGAGCGGCCGCACTCTTCACACTTAAACTGCCGCTCCTCTTCCACTAGGCTTGTGCCTGCATAATTATTAAGCCCTTCTTTCGTTGTTCTTGACAGATTAGCTTGATCTGTACATTCGTGGTTTTCCAGATGACTGATGCTGGTACAGAAAATGCCGCAGCTGCCACAAATGAGATTATCATTCTTCTTCACTTCACACTCGTTATTATTGCAGTTTTGGGCATTGTCTGTGTGATCTTCACTGTGTTGTAGCTGATGGTTGACGAGGTCTTTGCTATTTGTAAAACTTACCCCACATAAACAACAGATGAGCATGCCCCCTAAATCATCATCATCTTCTTCTTCTTTGACGTGCTCTGATCTTGACATGGGAGATGGGATAGAGTTGGGCGGAGGGCTGTGCGACTGTGTGTGCCTTTCCATGTGAGTCATGAGGTCTCTTACGCTGCTGTACCTGCTTCCACAAAAAGAGCACTGGAAAAAGTCCTGGTCATCGTCCTCCTGCCCCTCAGCATCCGTATAGTTTAAGCCATCGTCACTCAAGCTTTGAAGAAATTCATCATTCTGTATGTGATTGCTATTAAGTCCATTGAAATCAAGATCACTGTCTGAATTTTCAGCACAGACTTTGAGGTGATCATTGCTCTCATTAAAATTATTGCCTGTAAAGTCTTGTTGTTGTTGGCAATTCTCCGATTTAATGTCAACTAGATCTCCAAACATGTGGCCAGAGTCTTGATGTGAGTGCCCATTCAACACATCTGCACTTTGATGCTCAGGACCAACAATACGTGATCTGTTGTGTTTGAAGGTTTGTTGTTGACCATCCATTGTTAGTACCTCAGATGAGAGCCAGTCCTGCCTCCTAAGACTCCGAGGTGTTTTATGTATACGAATGTGGTTTTTAAACGCCGCCAAATGGGGACAGCTCTTTCCACAGATAGAACATTGATAGTCCCCGACCTGGTGCGACCTTTTGTGGTTGACGAGGCTGCCATAGTGACGGTAGGTTTTGTCACAAATGTCACAACTATATGGTCGCTCCTCTACATCCTCTGCATCTACAGCTGAGGTGCCGTCAGTGTTGTTGGCGTTTTGCGCACTAAAGGTTGATAACCCCGTTTCTGCGCTATTCAAAGACGCCGGGTCTTGATTAGAGCAATCATAAAAGTGACCATTAGATGGAAGTTGCTCATCAGGCAGATCAAATGAGCCACTGTGAGCTATTGCACACGGAGAGGCGGGTTTTAAATGGGACTCGGAGGAAGCAGTACTGTTGTCATAAAGCGCGCCCTCATCTTGGTGTAATAAAGATGAATTATGGATTTGGACGTGATCCCGAAACTCCTCTTCACATGAAAATAACACCTGACAGAAGTGGCAAAAATGTACTGGTTCATCCTGACTCTGTGGGAAAAACAGATCTTGGGATGTTGCCGTGTGGGGGCCAACAACAGAATTCATTTGGCCTCTGGATTTATGATTTCTCTGATGGTTATGAAGCGCAGCCATGTTGTTGAACAGTTTGAAACACACTCCACATTCAAATGTTCCAGTCCGGTGCGTCTTTGCATGGTTGGACAGGCTTCCTTGGTGAATGTAAGATTTGTCGCAAAAATCACATTTAAACGGTCTGTCAGAGTCATTGCTCTCGGTTTGTGTGTTACTAGCTACAGCTGCTATGTCGTCACATGGGCCGATCCGAGCAGAAATTCCAGAAGATAGAAAACAATCTGTGTGTTCATTTTGATCTTCAAGTGTGACACAGTCCATATCTACTTCGCTGACAGAATGTGCCTTTGTTCGATTTGATACATGCACTCTTTCATGTATAATTAACTGTGATGGCCGATGAAAAGCTTTACCACATTCCGAACAAGGATACTTTTTCTGTGAAGTGTGGAGGCGAAGGTGATTCTTGAGTGCCAGGGGGTTAGAGTGTTCTTTTCCACATATGTTGCACTGAAAAACACCTACATCATGAGTCTTTTTGTGATTTGCAAGACTGCCAGCATGCCTGTAAGCACGTCCACATTCATCACATTTAAACCTGCGCTCATCTTCTGTTTGTAGATGCATATCCATATCCTTGAATAAAAAGATGGACTAAGAAGCACCATGCCACGGCAGTTTGAGGGGAAAAAAATCTTCTTTGGTTCTTGTTTTTGTTATTTAAATGTTTAATAGTCAGGGCAGATGGACAATTGAAGGAGAAAACGCTTTGTAAGGGTATCCATCCAGGAAACGTCCATGAGTTGTTGAATTGAAGTTGCAAGAAATAGGGAAGAACACATCAAATTCTGTAGG
Source organism: Gobius niger (assembly GCF_951799975.1). Taxonomy (NCBI): domain Eukaryota; kingdom Metazoa; phylum Chordata; class Actinopteri; order Gobiiformes; family Gobiidae; genus Gobius; species Gobius niger. The sequence goes on along the minus strand of NC_136870.1, from coordinate 11,014,060 downwards.
AAAAGAGATAAAACAGAGGCTGAAACCCAATAAGTAATCACTGAATATATATGCACAAATTCAATGCTGTGATATGTGGGGATCACACGCAAACAAAGACGAGCATCACTGCAGCTAGCTTAACTTACCCTGCATTGTAACTTGTCCCTTTATTGCGGAGAAAATCTACCGTAATATTATCAAAAGCACCTACTGAAACACCGGTATTATGTTTTGAGCTCTGGTAAACAAGCTCATTGACTTTTCTTTCACCGCACAAAATCCAAATAAACAGTTTTCCATCTGATATCGTCACCAACCTGGTTGCTGGGAAACAGGAAATGTGCACCAGCGAAATGCTTCCCTCCTGACACATCGCCAAACGGGATAAAACACTATTACAACTTAAGCTGTAAATTACTAAATATTGAATAAAAAATATAGGTGAGAGAATTACGTTGGCAGGTACTTTTTACTCAAGAGGAAAAGTGCCGACAACTGTTCAATGCAGTTCAAAAGTTCACGTGGAACCATATGAATTGTTTAGGCACCGTCGTGAAAGCCTCGCGTGCGTGTGTTATCAATGTAGGATATAACGTTAATCCAACTATTTGACACTAGTTTCCATTTCATAAACTGATATTCTTACTAACGTATAGCATCCAACAAACATTCAGGAGAGAAACTGTTTCGCGCATCTGTGTTGTCGAAAGCTTTCGTCATCATCATGGTCCTAGAGCCGTCCACTTCCTGCAGCCACTGCTCAACACGAACCACCTTCATCTAAATGCGACGCTCCAATGTCCTGATTTCAGGTGAGAAAGACATTTAAATCCACTATGTTTGAATAATCTATCTTCCCTTCTGACGCCACTGTCGATTATAATGCAGCCACACTGGTCCTAAAGCCAGCCATTTTGGGTGGGAATAAAAGCTAGCAAACTAGGTTTTATAACTAACGTTGTCTTATAACACAAAGGCGTAGCATCAAGCTGCTGATATTTCGCCTCTGTCACTTGTAATGTGCACTTGTTAGGGTGACACTCAGTGGTCTCTGTGCGGCAACAACTTCCCGTGGCTTTTAAGCGCCTAGCTTATTGTCCCTGAGGTCCTAATGCCAGCCATTTTGTCCCTTAACGCCTTATTTCTGCATTAACCTAGAGGAAGATTCTAGTTTGCTTGCTGCTTGCATATAATGAGATTAACTTGCAGTTGTAATAATATGTTGATTACTGTTTTACTAAGTATTATACGTTTTTATACTGTTTCCATTGTAGATGTGAATATGGATTCTCCACAGCCTGGCAGCCCACTTCCACCAGATCAAAAAAATCCTCCTGTTCAAGATGACATCAGACCACCAGAGAGGGCAGTAGTAAAAGATGTGCAAACTAAAAAGCGAGGCAGAGGTCGGTCTTCTAAGACCAAATCTTCCTTCAAATGCTCTTTATGTACGGAGGTCTTCACAAATGTCACTGCCCTATCAAGCCACAAATTATCTGCACACTCTAAAGTGCAGCAGCAGCAACACTCTTGTACTCAGTGTGATAAAACATTTTCCAGCAAGGCTCAGCTCTCCAAACATGAGCGCACCCACTCTGCTCAGAGGCCCTTTCAGTGTCCTGACTGTCACAAAGCCTACAAGACCCCCACTGAGCTCCGCAACCACAGTCGCTCCCACACAGGCGAAAAGCCCTTTGTCTGCACTGAATGTGGGAAGGCGTTTATGCAGGCTATATGTCTGAGGATCCATATGACACAGCACAACGGAGAGTGCCCATATTCATGTCGTCAGTGCTCCAAAAGCTACCCCACCTTATCCAAACTGAAGGTGCACATGCGCTCCCACACAGGAGAGAAGCCCTATTTTTGTGCAGAGTGTGGTAAGAGTTTTGCAGACCCGTCTGTTTTCAGAAAGCACCGGAGGAACCATCAAGGCCACCGTCCTTATGCCTGTGAGGAGTGTGGTAAAACATACACAGAACTGAAAGATCTGAAGAACCACGAGCGCTCTCACACTGGTGAAAAGCCCTATCTGTGCTCAGACTGTGGAAAAGCCTTCTCTCGCTCCTCATCGTTGGCATGTCACCAGCGCATTCACTCCCAGAACAAACCCTATCAGTGTGAGCAGTGTGGCAAAGGGTTCACCCAGCTGTCATCCTACCAGTCGCACCTCCGCACGCACTCTGGAGAGAAGCCTTTCCTCTGTCCACAGTGTGGCAAGATGTTCTCAGACCCTTCCAGTTTCCGACGACACCAGCGCGCACACCAGGGTTTTAAACCTTATCCTTGTGACAAATGCTCCAAGAGGTTTAGACAACCAGCTGATTTAGCTGTACATGAGCGTGTGCACTCTGGAGAGCGTCCTTACAAATGTTTGAGCTGTGATAAAGCCTTTGTAGCATCATGGGATTTGAGGCGCCACATGCTTGTTCACACAGGGCTCAGACCTTTCTCCTGCACTGAGTGTGATAAGTCATTTGCTGAGCGCTCCAGCCTCAACAAGCACCGCCGCGTGCATTCTGGAGAGCGGCCTTTCAAATGTGGAGAGTGCCTCAAGTCTTTTGTGGTGTCATCAAGTCTCCGCAAACATGAGAGAACGCACCTGGCTGAGCAGACAGACCAGCAACAACAAGAACATGAGCCTGACACTGGATCCACATCAGGGTTTCATGCCAACACAAGCCTCCCTCAGCTCTCCTCTCCCCACTGTGATGCCCCTTTTGGTTCATGGGATGAGGTACAACAGGATACAGGGGCCCTTCAAACTGTGGAATCAGTCACTCCATCTGTCACCAAAGAGAACATGCACATTTGTGAGACCTGTCAGGCAGAATTCACTGAGCTGGCTGAGCTTCAGAAGCATGAGAAGCAGCACCCCAAACCCAGACCCCACGTGTGTGACAGCTGCGGTAAAGCATTTCACAACAAATCAGGTCTGCGCAAACACCAAAAGATTCACTCCAACAGCAAGCCCCATAGCTGTTCCCACTGTGGCAAAACCTTTCTATTCGCCGCGTACCTTCGCAAGCATTTACGGACTCACCCAGTTGCAAACACAACCACCGACTTGAAAGTTGTCACCTTCTCCTCTGCTCCCACCTCCAGAGAGGCTCCGCCCAGCACCCTGGAGACCAGTGCCATCTCCCTGACTGTCCCAGTCACAGCGCTTCAGACTCTCCCCGAGTACCTGGTCAAGCAAGAAGGGCTTTCCACAGTTTAGTATTTTACCTATGGACTTAATTTTCTGATGATGATAATGAGAAAGACTTTCCTTTATGTACCATTTTTATCTGTTCATCAGCAAAACATTATAATGAACTCTATAAATCTATTGTAAAAGTTGTACTTACCACATGTCTTCCTTTACATCCAGTAACTGTCTTATTGCAGCACCACTACTCCTTTTCTACGGTTTTATTTTACCCTTATATAATTGTTAAAATGTAACGAATGAGACGTGATGAAACTTATGTACTGTGCTGTGGCAGTGAATTATTATTAAATGATGTGTCCTCACTTGTGTTTGTCAAGTATTTTGGAAGCATTTTGAGAAATGGGGGAAAAAAATTAACTGATGACTACAATATGTATTATAATCGAATAAATACTCAATGTCAGTGCCATAACAGAGCAGATAAAGCGTTTGACAAGTTAACTAATGCTAATATAATTAGTACCAGTATCCTTTTATCTCTGCATCACATTTGAAAGTTATGAGATGAGACATGAGAATCATATGTTTACATACACTTCATAAAAAGACATATTTCCTTTTTTTTCTCACTGTCTGACATGAAACCATAATTAACTTATTTTTCTCAGGTCAATTAGAACTTTGTATTATTTTCTACAAAGTCAGAAGTTTCCATACACTAAAATGACTATACTTTTAAAAAATTTGGGGAATCCCAGATGATTATGGAATGACCTTGGTCTGGTTCATCCTTGGGTGCAATTTCAAGACACTTGAAGGTTCAATGGTTAAAACAATGATGGACATGACCAGTCATCATACAGATCAGAAAGAAGGCGGGTTCTGTGTCCCAGAGATGAACATGCTGTGTCTGAAATGTGAATATCAACCCAAGAACAAATGCAAAAGACCTGGTGAAGATGCTGAAGCTGGTCAGGGTTTGTCATTATCGACAGTGAAACAAGTCCTGTACTGACAGGAGCGAGAGAGGGAACTCTGCCAGGAAGAAGCCCTTACTAAAAAACTAAACATATAAATAAACAAAGCTTGGGCACAGATGGGTTTTCCAAATGGACAATTCTCGAAGCAAACTACCAAACTGGTTACAAAATGGCTTGAGGATAACAAAGTCAATGTTTTTAAGTGGTCATCACAAAGTCCTGATCTCAGTCCAGTTGAAAAGACGCGTGCGCGCAAGGTGGCTCAGTTACACCAGTTCTGTTGGAGGAACGGACCAAAACTCCTGCCAGTTATTGTGAGAAGCTTGTGAAAGGAAATCCAAAACATTTGACCCAAAATATACAGTTAGAAGGCAATTCTACCAAACATGAATGAAATGTATGTAAACTTTTGTTTTTGTAAAAAGTAATAAAAAATCTCTCTTCTGGCATTTGGCAAATAGAAATAATAAGAAAAATTCTAATTGACCCATAAAAAAATTTGATGTCTGATATTGAGAAAAAAAATGCAAATGTGTATGTAAACATCTGGTTCTCACTGTATATTAAATATATATTGCAATTTGGTAAATGTTTCACCAATTTTACTACAAGGGCCAATAAGCCACTCTACAGTCAGACATGACAGGATGAGTAAAGGAGGTAATGATGTTCAGAAAACCTTCCATAAAACAATTTGCACAAGAGAAGAATATCAAACCTCTTGACCACCACAAGGAAATCCTACAGTTTATTATGCATTTTATGAAAAAAAATAAAAGTTGTGTCACTTCTTGAAATGGTTGACAATGTTAACAGAAAAAAGTGACAAAAGGTCAGAGGCGAGTAGTACTCAGCTACGTTTACTCAAGTACACATACTTAAGTAACTTTTTAAGTAACTGTACTTTTGCAAATCATTTTTTCATACAGTACTTTATATTTCTACTTGAAAAATGAAGTATCTGTACTGTTGAGTTACTTTTCTTGTAATGTAACGTTACTCTTACTTGAGTAAATATTTCGGCCTCTGTTAAAAGTGGACACACATATATACCTCATTTGTTTTACCAGCTGTGTGTCATGAAAATAAATACTTGGCAATATTCTCAACACAGTTATCTATCATACTGTCTTATGTTTCCATATCTCTGCCACTCTTCTGCAGTCCAGCAGCAGGGAAAAGGTATGATGTAATGCTTGTCCTACGGGCTCGAGCGCGGTCCAAGGAGGTGAAAGGCAAGAAAGTTCCTCAGTGAATATGGATGGACTTCCTGTTGCTGTGCTTCATAGTGTAGAGCAGCGCGGCGCCGGCGTCAGTCAGAGACTACACACAGAAAAGGGCACGTTTTCATGCAATTCATGACATATAAAGTGTTATTGGTAAAGATGCTTTTTTTTTTTTTTTTTACCTGTGAATCTGAAGTGACAGACTTCTTCTGCAAAACAAAGCACATGTACAAGATGTCTTTTATTCAGTAAGAAGAAAAGTCAGCTCTTGTAAGTACAACACAGGGAGCACTTACCCTTGTGAAGTTGTGAAAGCTGTTGTTGATCGACTCCATGGTTTTAACCCATTCCTGATACATATTATGGTCTTCTATGCTGCCACTATGAGCTCTAGAAAGGAGGAAATCATGAGTTCACAAGGCAGTGAGCCAATATCATTTATAAAGCACTGTATGATTTAAATTTAGGATAATACACAATGTCCTTTCCTTGGTTTTCAGTACTTCAGACTATCCCAGTGACCTATATATTTTACATGTATGCAGGCCTAAGTATAATAAATGTTGCTATACCCTATGAACTAAATTGATAAATAATTGTGTCAGTCCAGTTGATTTGTTTTTTCTTCCTATACATACTGTAAACACTGCAAAAGGCAATCCTGTTGAGCAGTGAGACACCACATCTGTATGCACTCAAGTCAAGGCTTTGGCCGTCCAGTTTGTTGGCCAGTAGTTAACCCTTTGCATGGCATAGGCATTATCTTTTTTTAAAAGATCCACATACATTGCTCTCTCCATGAGTCTCCTCTGTTGCTCTCCCTCCTTCATGGCGTCCACGAAGCGTCCTCGCACGGCCAGAGCAGCAGTGGCTTGAGACGAGTTGAGCTGAATAATGGCCAAAGACAGAGAGGACAGCACTGACTGGCTGTGAACCAGTCACACTTTATTAGCATTTTTATATCAGTAACATTTCCACAGCTATGTATTGTGTGACCTTCACTAAGAGAAGTGCACAGGCAGAGTACTTAGTTTTGCCTGAATAAATGTCAGATTAATCAAAGAATTACAGTGCACCAGTTATGCACAGACACTATTTCTGATGCAGAAGCTACGGAACATGGATGCCACTATTAGGATGTTACAAAATGTATCATACATATAAATGCAGGCCGCTTATGCTTGAATGAATCTCTGAAGAAGAAAAAAACTACACTGTTTAAACAAGTAAGAAAGAAAAGATTTTCATGTAGTCATCCGTACTGGATTGTTTTTGAATTGAGGTCGCTTTGCCTCTTATTCAAGAAGCTTCCTCAGCTCAAGTGTGCTTCTGGTTGCAAACTGGGTCTTTATAGCCCCCCAGTAGTGAGGAGTTTGACTTGCTGTTGGCTCCACATTGGTTAAACATGGTGAACTATTTCAAAAATACAACCCAGGGACAGATGACTACCTAAAAACCATATGACGGCAAGCTCCTTATAGCGATAATGGTAATAAAATGTTGTGAGTATAGCATTACCTGTCGCTAGTGACATCTTTAGCTGCAGTTATCACTCGGAGCATCTTCTGACCGTTCCTTTGTGTGTATCTGATTTGAAGCTGTAAAAAGACAGTCCTGCCAGAAGCCAGTGGTGCTGAAAGAACAGAGGGAAATATCAATATCTATTCTTTACTCCATGTACAAGAGACATTCACAGAAACGCACAGGCATGAACCGACTGCTGGTTGCAATTGGCAGAAAACAGCGAGGAAAAACACAGTAGTCATAGGATTGAGTGGTTTTGTAGAGAGACATGTTTGGATTCGTCCAGAGGATTAATGTTCTAACTTTGCTTTCTATTTGCACTTTATGGCAACAATGTTTCTGTTTTCCTTGCTTTTCCGTTATCACTTTTTAATGGCAGCTCCGCAACAATCAAATCAACAACAAGACCAGCCAACGCACAAATGAAAAGTGTGTTTTTGTTCCCCCAGCAAACATTTGATTAAGTCATTATCTTTACCGTCTGCTTGATGATCACTGGCTCCGAACTGGAAGGTGATCTCTTTTTCTGGGTCAACGTTCCCCACCTCTCTGGTTCCTTTGTGATTTGCTTGTTTTTCTCCTTTCACACGTCTAGAAAGAATATGTTGATTAAAAATATGGGCACCTCAAAGAACAGTAAATAATTAGTCTGAGGGGATCTTACAAAGCTTTTGGAAGCAGAAAGGAGACTGTGCAATGTGTGGATATTGTCCTATTCTCAATGATCTCTTCAAACTCTTCATGCAACCTGTCGGGGCTTGCTATGACCACCTAAAGCAAAAGCATGTAAATGTCAAAAGAGTGAAATTAGCAAATTTGGGAGTAACATTTGAGGAGGCTTACTTTGCCTCCTGTTCGATCTGCAAGACTGCCCAGTTCATCCAGCCTGCAGTCTGTTCCCTCAATAGACAACACTGACACAGTCACACTAAGGGGGAGGCATACAGTTAAAGCTGCAATAACTAAAGTTCATCTGTTTAGTCTGCACTAACCCCTGACTGACTGCATAGTCCCCCAGCTCCTGGTAGAAGATGGTGGAGGAGAGAAGTGTGCGGGCATCAATGTCTTCCTCCTCTAGATTTCCCAGTTCAGTGTTGGCCTTTCCATCTGTGCAAATGATTACCTTTGAGAAAGAGTGTGAGACATGATTTTTAAAAGACATTTGAAACGTAACCTTGCTTTGTTACTAAGGCTATGATCGATTCAACCCTGAATGAGATGGCTCCTATTTTTCAGCATCGGCCAACTGACCCAACTCTAATGAGTAAGAATAAAGATGTGGTTAAATCTGTAACTGCATAAGGACTTGTACCCTCGAGAATTTCAAAGGATACATTTATACTTAAATTTGTCATTACAAAAATTGAATTGTGAAATAAAATATGAAACCGTTTGTCCATAATTTATCCAGGAAGCGGCACTAAATGGAGTAATGCCCAACAGCGCCTCAGGCAAGCAATCATTGGGGATTACCATTATTAGCTATATAAAACCAACAACATTTAATCTTGACAAGTAAGCTATGTGTGTCCTCCAGCCTACCTTAGACGCTGGGTGCCTGGATGCCATTTCAATGGTGACTAGAGCAGCTGGACCCAAAGCTGTGGTTCCACTTTCCTTTAACCTGAAATTAAAAGCAAATGTAACTTCGGTAACAGGTAACAGTCTTACCCGTGGTCTTACCCCATGACTTGTCTCTGTAGATAGTCCTTGTTCTTGGAGATTGGTGGTGGACTGAGGAAAGAGGCAGCTGCATGTTTCAGATGATCTGTGTCAATCAGCTCGTCACTGCTGAGGTACCGTGTCTGGTAATGCTCAAATCCGTGCAGTGTGACCTGGTGACACAAACCAACGTTACTTAGTTACAATTATGGGCTGATCAATAGAGGGCTCTGATAACTTACTTTGTAATTAAAGGTGATCAGTCCCACTCTTGCATTTGGTTGTTGTTCACTCAGCCTTTGCACACAGTGTAACACAGCGTTTTGGACAAACTGGTAAAAATCATTTGAAAACATTAATTAAAGAAACTACAATAACAGTGGATGAACAACTGATTATTTAAAAGATTTTGCATTTAACCTCAAGTCGAGATCTGTGGACAATTTTTCCTCCCTCTGTGACCTAAAACAATAGAAACATTAACCGCTGTAGAGATTCACGTGCAGTAGACTGGTGGTTACACGCTCTTACCTGTGAGGTGATGCTCATGGAGCCTGAGGTGTCGATGCAGAAGAGGAGCAGAGGTTCACAGGGCCGCGGGGGGTCAGGGTTAGGGCTGAGTGAAAACAGGACGTCCTCAGCTTTCTCCGGGGTACTGATAGGGACTGTGCTCTGCTTGTCCTTACAAAAGTAACACACCTCCACCTATGACAACAGTATGATTAAGGGATGTGCATGAAGGATAATGACAGTTACAATACATCAAATTGGGATAATTGTTTCATTCTGTTCAGTTTTCTGTGAAGAGGATGCAAAGTCTTAATTCTCTTTGCCCAAAAGCCTAAAAATGACATGGGCAAGTTTGCTTTGAGTCACGTTATAAAAATAAAAAACAATGTTGTGAAACTGGTTTACTCTATTTTTAAGTCAGTATGTTCTCTGAATCACGGTAGTATCAGTTAAAGCACACAGTGTAACTTCATAACACATATAATTTATAAACAGTTTAATTTCAAATGTTTATTATTCATTATCTCCATAGAAGCCAGGAGAATAGGGCATTTACCACATTGGCGTAAATGGATTCCAGCACAGAGCCGCACTTGGAGCAAGAAACAGGCTCTCCCTGTATGAGCTGCACTGAAACACACATTAATGATTAACTCTGGTATTCAACCGTGGGATTTCTCTGATGAAATTGTATTATGACATATAATCACGGACAAATGTAACTAACCTCTGTCTTCAGAGAGCAGCTTTCCCAAACTGACAAGGACCACATTGGGGTTTCCTTGAAGAGGCCCGGTGTCCACAAAACCTGCCGAAATAACAGTTTGTCAGACACATAGGCTGTATGGCATTGCATTGAAGATAAACATACTTTTTGTAGTATTTAGAAGACGCTGCTGGGTGGGTTTTGTTGCAGTCGGGGGCTGTGAAGGAAGCACCATCACATAGACAGGCATTAGCTGTATGTTGTCCGGTCGTGGGGGGAGTGCTGGAGCTATGGTAAAAACAACGATATGATATTTAGATGAGAAAAAGGTGCTTTGCTCAATATGGGGGAGATAAACGCCTACTCGATGGCTCTGGTTGAGTATTCATTCTGCCGGGGGGTTTTGTCTCATACAACCCTCTGCTGTCAGAGCTCTCGGGGGTGTCATAGGAGTACTTGGGGTCCCAGGGCTGACCGGTTAAATCAGGCTCACTTTGGGGCACGTCATACGGGGTGTTGGGGGTCCAGGGTTCAGAGTATGAAGCTGAGCGAAGCTTCGCAGCTGGAGGAGAGAGGCGCGTGCACGGGGGCAAAAGAGCTGTTCAAGAAGAAGAAGAAGAAGAAGAAGAAGATCTTTATTTATATAGCGCCTTTCACAGACATGGTCACAAAGCGCTTTACTTGAGACAATTGTACATTCACTCCATAATTCAAGAGACATGAGACACCAATTCTGTAATTAGAACAACTTTGCTTTTTGAAAGAAATATGTCAGATTTGTTGTGTCTATTTACTGTTTTCACTATATTTAGGGTCAACTCATTAAAACTTTATGACTACAGGACTCATATAACATATCTATTCTTTATGTCATGATGGTGCAACAACTATTTAGGGCGAGGGTCAAGAGAATTTCTCCACTGTGTGAGATTAATAAAGTCTTATCTTATCTTTACCTGTCTTCTTAGCTGAGGTCGGCTGAGAGGGTGCACTGCCAGAAAAAGCTCTGTTGCGCACAGAGGGGTTTTCATACAGAGCTGTGGTCTTTGTCACCTTTTTGTCTTCATTCGGTTTAAGCTGCTCAATGACCCTGAGGGCAGGGGTCACCTGCCGGGCGGCGGTGGGTGGAGGTGGAGGAGGGGTGCTCGGACGAACATATTTATGTGGAGGAGGGAGCAGAGCTGGACACAAACAGATGAATGACAGCACTGTCCGCAGGTAGAGTGTTCATGTAAATATAGTTACATGAGTAATCCATCAATACACAGACGTTTACAGAGACATCTGCTAACACATAAATACACAATGGGCCATTCTTTTCAGTTTTCAGACCTGGGACCGGGTTGTTGTTTAAAGTGACAAATGTTTAGCTTTTACACTGATTTGATTTGGCATGAATGTAATGGGATGCAGTGGAATAGTGGAAATTCAATTTTTACATGTTAATGAGTACCATACTATGTCCTTTAGCAAAACCTGCTTTTATTAGGACAAAGAAGAGAGGTGCGGTGATGTACTGAATAACCTTAGGAGTTGTGGTCTTTCGACATACATGTTTTAATGCTTTGCTCTTGAGTCCTGAGTACATAGCAATACACTGTATGTGAAAGTCTGGTCACAGTTTCACAAGCTGTTGCTATGGCCACAAGGTAAACCATTTGCCAAATCGAGATACAAGCTCTGAATCAAAGCTACACCAACATATGTAACTCTCCATTACCATTTTGAATAATTATAATGTATCTTACCTGATCTTTTAGAGGTATTTGGTGTCGGTGGCACATAAACAAATCCACAGGCAAATTCCATTGATGGTTCTTCTTGCCACGTAATGAACGTACACACAGTCAGTCCATTGTATTACTGTAATCAACATAATTACCACTACGAGAGCAATCACATCTGCCTTTGGGAAAGCAGCAGCAATCAGTGCAGCCAATATCCCACTACTTACATAAAACATTCACAAATATAAGTCGTACTTACATGAAGAGTAGTCACTGTAGATACTGTAGAGTCAAAGCTCTGAAACTTCTGCTGCGTTGGCTCGACAGTTGTGACTCTAGCATGTTGTCTAACAGGTTTCTTACTTGAAAGTCTTTCGAGGTAGCAACACCTGCTTTCCTGGTTAGTCACAGATTTATCTCTCAATACCCCTGTGGTTAAACATTTGCTGAACATGGGTGTCAATCATACAAAGTACTGTAGGGTTAAACCATTTATGGCTTATAGTAAATAGTCCGCGCAATCAAAGTCTATAAAAGCAGCCAGGCAGAGAGGGCATTGGTAATAGCTCTGATGCCAATGTTGCAACACTTGGACCAGGGAAATGTACATTTATACAGTGTCTATATTGTGCAGTAAGGAGTACAAATATGCTGTCTATAGTGAATCCTGTTGCAAGGAATAGCCTGCAAACTGATGCAACAAAACTAGAATTCCTTGTGAAAAGATCATTATTTTCAGTATTTCTAAGCATTTCAGGCGTCTTTATCTTGCACTGTATATGGATATTTCTTTCTAAAACACACTCCAGCATATCACAAAAAAAATGACTCAATGAATCAAAACAGTGACAAACTTTTTTTTTATTTTCAAAATCCCATCTGTCCCATTACAGTACCTCTCCACTTGACGCCATAAGTAAACAATACCTCTTGGACTGCACACTCACTGTGAACCTGCCCTTAGTAAAAGTCGCAATCTCTGCATTTTTGCTTTCTAAAAGGTAAATAAATACAATTTCTTGTTTATTTTTTGCACACATTACACACAGTACATTTACACATACAGTCTAGACATTCTTGATAAATTAATTAAAATTAGAAATATTGCAGAAGTGCCCATAGATACAAATATTAAGGCTTATGGTGGGGACAGTACAGTCTCTGGGACAAAGTGGTAGACTTCATTCTTCAAATGTAGTGAAAAAGGATTGTTTTTTTTGTTTTTTTTGACACAGATATGTCACTCCGCAGCTTCAACGTAATTGGCGGGATAGAAGCCCTCTTTCCCTCCACTGAGCACGCCTCGACACCAGCCCTGGTCGTCCTCCTCCTCCACCTTCAGAAACACCTCCCCTGGGATAACAACAGAATAATGGATCATTTGGTAATCTACATAATGACAAAACAATGTGTATGTGTAGTTTGGGCAGCATCTGGTGGTGAAAATTGAGATTTTAAGATACATCTGTACTTCCAAGCCCCCCCCCCCAAAAAAATAAATAAAAATAAATAGAAAAAGCTTTGGCATTGTTTCGATTTCGACAACAATCTGAGCCCGATGAATCCTGGCATTGTTACCTTAGAATATGCCTGTGCCATCAAGGAAGAAAACTACTCATTGAAGGAAAAGCCTGGTCATTCAGTATATTCAGGCAGTCAGGTGACCTCATTCTTTGAGCGCATAATCTTGCTGAACACGCTGTAATTAGGCGTAGGAGGCTCGTACCTATTTGCTTAGTTAAATCCAGGTGGTGGGCTGTGTGTAATTACATAACATTAAAGTTTTGCTGCGTGCATGATAAACACAAGTGCCGTACCTGCTTTGAAAGAAAGCTCATCGCCCTCCTCCCCTGTGTAGTCATACAGCGCTCTCACCTTCACTCCTCCAATCATCACCCTGACACATGCACAGTAAAACACGTCAAATAACAGTGAATAGTAATGTTCTCCATGGCACTTTATGATTAAGATACTCACGGCCGCGAGTCTTTTCCTTTCTCCCTCTTTTTCCGCTTCAGCTTTTTAACTGGTGGGACCCATTCCTGTTTTGAACAAAAATCCAACATTATTATTGTTTTACCATTTCTGTAACTGGTTATACAGTGCACAGTGGGAGGAAATTACTTACATTTCTGCCTAAATTGGTCTTTATTAAAATCACAAGAATGAGTAAACAGTGTCTGCTTAAACCAATGCCACCCAAACATTTACATTTTATCATATTTTTATTGACCATAACATGTAAAAATTCACAGGACAGCGTGGCATAAGTGAGTACACCCTTGCATTCAGTATCTGGTTGACCCTCCTTTGGCAGCGATAACTTCATCCTGACGTTTCCTGTAGTTTCAGATTACGTGCACAACAATCAGGATGAATCTTATACCATTCCTTTAGGTCAAACCACAGCATCTTAATCGGGTTTAGGTCAGGACTTTGACAGTGTATGTTTTTATGTGGCAAGGGCAGCTTTAAGCCACACTCAGTGATTGGACTTCAGGTTGGCTCACACTTGACTCTAAACGTCAGCATAAATGTCTAATTATCTCTTGGGAGGATCCTTAGCCAGGGGCTGCACTCACTTATTCCTCCTTGTCCTGTGAATGTTTATGGCCAATACAAAAATATAATAAAATGTAAATGTTTGGGTGGTGTTAGTTTGAGACACAGTTTACTCATTCTTGTGATTTTAATAAAGACCAGACCACATTTTATGACCAATTTAGGCAGAATTGTAAGAAATTCCAAATGGTCTATGCACTCACTTTTCCTCCCTCTGTATATATTTATTTTATGTAAGTATTGATTTTCTTTTACTCTTTGTGTGTTACCTGGATCTTTGGCCAGTCTGTGGGCATGCCTGGGCCGTGGCTGTTCTTCCACCATTTGAGGTCTTCCTGGTCACTGATGGCCATGAGAGTGTCATGCAGCTCACTGTAGACGGCCTTCACGCTGAAACAAGGACAGACATGGATTCAATTACAAACATGTGACTTTTTCCTTCCTCAGCAACAAATCTCTCCCAAAATGTGCATTGATTTAAATTGGAATTGGCTAAGGATTTGCGTGTCTCCTGACTCAGCTTTGTCCATTAGTACATGCTTAGGAGGGGTGTACTGGCCAGTGAAGCCCAATTTCTAGTGTAATAACAACAAAGAATCACTTGCTAATCCATAACCTATGCGTGACTCAAGGGCGCGCCCGTTACCTCTCGTTATTGGTGATGTCCAGATGTCTGTGGATGGAGAGAAAAGCTTGTTTTAAGAAGCTGATCCTCTTCCTCTCTTCCTCCTGGGACTGCTCAAAGATGGCCTCCATCTCCTCCATGTAGCGCGGCGTGTAGGTTGTGACATCCTCCAGCCCTTTTTCATAACGCTCCCTTATCTGCATGTATCACAAGAGGGGCTTGGTCAGAGGTGAGCAGTACATTTACTCCACTGTACTTGAGTAGTTTTTTGAGGTAATTGTTCTTCTGAGTATTTTTTATCATGCTGTGCTTCTACTTGAGTCAGGTTATTTTGACTGTACTCTTATTCTATGTGTTAAAAGCAGACTCGTAGTTTTGTACCTCATCTTATTTTAACATATTTTTTTTTTAAATCAGGACTTTTATGCTCAGTTGCTCAGTACTCAAGCAGTATTTTGACCAAGTACTTTATCACTTATACTTGAGTTTGGGTCAGTGCATCAACTTCGGTAAATATTCTGATCTTGTTGTGAAAAGCATTACCCCCCATTAAATCATTATAATGTCTATTGATGGGTTTCAGTCACGTGATTTTCCCGTTATGGACGCCATTTTGAGGGCTTTTAATCATTCAAAAGATGGGACGGCGATGTTTTGTGTGTTGCTTCATTTCCATGGCAACGGCCCCCATTCTACATCGCTTGAAACCCATGAATATAAATCAGTGAGTGCACTGTTCCCATGGCGGACTCCATAAACAGGGAATGGTGTAACAATAACACGGCCCCGTACAAGGGAAAGTCTGGTACAGAATCGAGAGGCTGGGGGTCATGTTTAGAGCGGGATAAATAAATACCACCACATGCATCAGGCTAATGAAACACATGTTACCGCGGGGCCTCGGCATTTCATCATCCGGGCCCTCTCTCCTGTGCGCCTGAGTGAGTGCCTTTGAGGAGCGGGCCCCGGTGCGCAGCAGGTCTGTCCTCACCTTCTCCTTCTCCTCCGTCAGCTTGGCCTTGGCGTCGGTGAACTTCTGTTTCTTCTCCGGACTCAGCTCGGGGTTGTCGTTCGCCTGCTTCTCTTTGTCGATGGCAGCTTGTTCCCTCTGACAGGCCTTGTGGTACGCCTCTCGGGCCTTCTCCAGCTGCGCAGGCACATTCACACACATGACTGTATGCCTTCTATTAAGCCAACATGCGTGGGTCATACATGAAAGAGAAGTCGATTCCGCATTGATAAGCAGGTTTAAAGCCAGAGGAAGGCTGTGTTTTTAGAGCTTTGCGTGGGGCGTTTGGTTTTTTAATCGGCTTGGCATGTTTCGCTTTGCACTGCACTGCCGACTGGAACATGGCAGTAACTTTGACTCACTGCTTTTATAAGCGTAGCTGTTTAGTCTGCATGTCCTTGATTGCAACTTTGTTTGCAGATGAAAACAAAATACCGTGTGGTGCCAAGACGGAGATTTAAATTACGGAGTAAGTAAGTCACCTCTCTTGCATGTGCATTCTGGTTTTACTTTGATGACTAGTACCTTGTTTTCATGTGCCGCACTCTGGAAATGCTACTTTTTAAGTGGATTGGATTGGATTAGAGCTGAGAGCATTATTCAGTGTGATAGGAGCCTGGGGGCCTACTCCACTGCACGAGATGCACCTCTGGAAACAAAGTTAAATCAAATAAACGGAGGCAGAATTAGTTCCAGTGAGTCTAGTTTCTACACATCAGTGGTTCTCAACCTTAGATGGTACCTGGGCTTCATCAGTTGGCACTCAGGGTTATCTGCAATTTCAGGCTTTGTTCATTTTAATTCAGATTAGCAATGCATTTATTTCCACACTACTTAATCCAATTATTTCCACTTAGGCCTGATATGATACACACCTGATTTGCTTTTGATCTATTTGGAAGGTCAAAAATGTTATGTGGCGGTACTTGTACTTGGTGTGAAACATTTGAGAACCATTGGAATAGCCACACTACAGCCCGATCGATGAGCTTATATTTACAAATATGTTGCACCTTGACAAGCTTTTTGGTCCAGGGCTGCTGTGCCCGTGAAAAGCTGCTCTTGTTCTCGTGGGTCTCCTTGAAGCCGCAGAAGATCTTCTTGGGAAAGGTCTCTTTCTGCCAGGCCTTGATCCGATCTCCCTCCTCAGTCACGAGGGACTGTGAGATGGACGAGTGTAGGGCAGACAGGCGCTCGGTGGAGGTGAAGAAACACTGCCACGCCTTCATGAGCGAGCCGTACAGCGGCCCTGGGGACACAGTGCAAAGAAACAGGCAATGAACTAAGGCAGAGAGAGGGGGCGTTGAGTCATGGAACCAATAAAGACGTAATGACCTCCATTTGTCCAAACACGCGCAGATGCACTCATTTAATAATAATCAACAGTTCATGTGGACTTGATGAAAGGCAAATGTTCTGTAACATGCAGCAACTCTATTAATGACAGGGCCGGGGACTCTTCACACTTTGGTACTTATAATTAAGGTTTACAGTGTACTCTTCAATATATACAAGCAGGGCTCTTTTTTAAAATAGCAGATAATTATCATCATTTTACAGAAGATCTCTGAGTTTGGGTTTGTCCTCGTGAACTCAACACATACATGTCTTAGATGATGGCTAAGTTGCTTCTGTCTGTACAAGCCTCTTTGTCTAGGACCATTTTTAAGGATGTACCCCACCAAAGACCCATGTTTGCAACAGCTATAGGTGAAGAAAAAAAAAATCAAATAATCATAACTTCTAATTATAAGACCTTGTAGCACTGAACTTAACTCTGCCCTAGAGGAGAATGAGTGTTGCCAGTTGCATCACTACAGTTTTGTTCTTTTCTAAGCGCAGTGTTATGTCGATGTAAACACAGTACAGCTCAATGAATCACTTACTCGAGTCCACTATTGTCTTCCACTTGGTGCTCCACTGGCTCAGCTGCTGGGCATACAGTTTCTCCACTTTTGCTCTTTCAAGGAAGCAAGCCGTGAGGTCATTACAAGCCTGGAAGGACTGGTCAGTTCTGTGCACTGTCCGAACATAATTTCCTGGCTGAGAAGGGAGAAAGTTGTAAAGATCTGTATTGTTTTACATTAAATCTATAGTCCATGCCTCACCATCCAGAAGCTCAGCTTCTTGGGGTCCTCAGGAGGCTCCTTGGGGAGGCTGGCCATTGTTGAAAGATGTCTGCGGTGGAGAGGGACAGCGAGCTGGTGTCACTCAGCAAAGTAGTTTGACTGGTTGAGATGCATGCAGCATTAAGAGGAAACAGCTTACACAGGTAGCAGTGATTATCATGCCACAGGTTGAACGTCTTCACTGTGAAATGTGCTGTTAGTGGGACGTCTGACCGGTATCTCAGAGGAAGTCACTGGCAGCTGACTCTTCGCAGCATGTGTTTGGGTAAGCGTATTACCATAACAACTTGTGTTATTTACACGCCGTGGCTCCATCTGAGCCTGCGTGCCTGAGAGCATGAGTAAGGGGAGTGCTCCAGTGGCAGACTGGAATTCACAGGGAGGGATCTGACAGCAGGAATAGAACAGCTGCTCCGGCATTCTTCCTGTTGCCTTCCCAAAATAAACAGCGCGGAAAGGTCATCTTTCACCAAGGCTCTGACTAATACCAGCTATATTATAAGCAATGTGTTCACTCTGTTGGAAATCTATATAACAGTGTAATGTTGTGTGTTTTTTATGTTGTAGATAGTGAAGGGCTGAACAAAAGGAAAGGACAAGCAAACAAGCAGAGAATACAGCTACACTCAGGCCTGTTTGGGAGTGTTGACACACGGCTGACTAATATGAAAGTGACTAACCACACCTCATCACCGGACTGAACATGGCACAGAGGCTCCTGCTCTCAGCCAACGTCGCCAATGCTCTTTTCTAGTGCCTCATTGTTAAACAGACTTCTGTTTTCTTGTGATAACATTGAAAGAGCAGTTCAGGCTTCTGTCATGTCAAAGTGTGCGATGCACAAGCCAAACAGGGAGATCAAAGCACAAAAAGTGTCAGCAGAGCAGTCACACCGGGCACAAAGCAACACTTACATGTCTCCCTGAATCACCTCTGATTACACAAGTGCTCACTTGTTACTGTAGGGCCGCTCTCAGGATCTCCTGCTCCATTTGTGAGTCCATCTCCCCCTGTCCCATCCCCGCGCGCCTCTCTCCTCCTCTAACACACTCTTCTCTCTCTCACTGACCCAATTTTTCCCCCCTGGCACTTAAAGTTACACTCACACTTTGTTGGTTCAAAAGTGGGTGTGGAAATATAATACAAGTCCAGTGATCCTTTTACTGTTAATTTGCTTCAGGGCAAATAGTAAAAAAAATTACAAAAAAACAGAGGGAGGAACTTACCGTTTGTACCCCCACAGTCCCTCAAGTGTCTTAAATCTTCAGCTATTCCTATTCAACCTCCATCATAAGTTGTTTAACCAGCGCCCACATTGACTGTCCGCTCTCTGCTAGTATTAAAACAGCTGGAAGCGTCCCCCTCCTGCCCCTCTCTGCCTGTCCCTCCCTCGGCCCGTCTCAATATGGTGCTAATGAGACAGGGGCACTCCATTTTGACCTGGCAGCGCTCACAAAATCATGCCAGTGCGGCGCAAAGTCATGTGAGCTTATTAGTGACAGTGTGTTAGAGCGGAGGGGCAGTCCAGTGAAGCCATGTGCAACATTTCGTCCCCTGTGCTCCCTTTTGTGTGACCTCTCCGCTCTGGTCAGGCCTAGAATGACTGGACTGGGATGACTGTACAGCGTGTGTGTGTGTGTGTATGTGTGTGTGTGTGTGTGTGTGTGTGTGTGTGTGTGTGCTTGCTTACCTCTTTGATGGGGTGGTGTTTTCTTTGGGACAAAAGCCAGGGGTACACTACCTTCATCCAGAGACAGATGATGCACCTCTGGCAACAACACGTGTTTCGCATTGGCCTTCTCCTGTCGGATCAAGGCTGTGAGTACTGTGTTCAAAACAGGAACGAATTGTTAACAGACTGCACCAAAAATCTGCACATCATTTACAACAATTTAATACAATGTACAGGCCAAATCAGAGTAAGCCCTTTATCTGGTCAATACTGTTTAGCATTTGACTTTACAGCACAGGAATAAGATGGAAATGGATAAAGTGTAATGATTGTTATATGGTAATTGCTCTTCACCAGGAAACATGGTTAGTACCTATTTCTTCTTTGGAAACAACGCATCCCTGGTTGTTCCAATTAATTTGTCATTGTGCTACAAATTAACTCTCTGTACCACCTAAATGAACTTGGCACAGAGAAGAAGGTCGACGAAACCAAAACGTGCCTTTAAAGAGCGTCTAACTTACCTTGAAAGTTTGTTTGCGTGTCTGAACAGAGGGTAGAAAGTGTTCCTAGCGTCACACAGTTTTGAATGGAGAAAATGCAGTATTCAAGCAGTGCTATTTTCCTTAGTCTCTGCATTACCTTGCACACTGTTTTATTTCTCTGGGTTGTATTTTTACAATGTCAAAAGCAGCTCGCTGTTAAAAGTTTGCAAAAACATACAAAGTTGTTGCAGAGACAGAGCTGTGTTTTCTGTGAGCAGGTCCCTGGCTGTGTTTCAATGCTCTCACGGCCCAATGGCAGAGGTGGCTTCACTCAGAAAAACAACCCCTGACATGTGTAATGCTGTTAATTGCAAGCAGACCGTACAACAGCGTAAAACCTGAGCATGAACCCCACAAAGCCCTGATATTTACAGTCGTCTATAATGAAGCTTAAACAGGCCACCATCATTGCAAACATTCTGCATTCATCTCAGTCCAAGTGGTTTTCGAGCCTCGCGGGCACCTCTTTAGTTTACTGCATGAGTGAAGGAGCCACAGCTTGCTCTGAATTAAGGCATCTCATCTTCTCTGTTTGGTCCCATTAGTGTGCAAAGCCTGATGGGGGAAAAGAAACAAAACAGTGTATCGTTCAACCACCTCAGGACTGAGAAGCGGCTGCCAAATGGCTCAAGACAAGCCTTTTTAATGACATTATTATGTGCAGAGGCTCCTAGTACAAGCCATTTACTTAAGTACCTGGACTACTTGAATAACTGCATTATGTAATTTTACTTCTTAGGCTACTTTAATGACTTTATACTTCTACTTGAGTTATTTCTCTAAACTTGAGAAAACTTGACGGGAGGTCTATCAGTTAGAAAAACTTTGGGGGTCATTTACCAAGCGTTGGCTCATGTGCAAAACATGAGCAAATGTGGATCAGCAGCAGTAATTTTCCCATTTTTTACCCATGCAGCAATCTGTTTTTTACATATCAGATTTGGGGCCCTAAAACTGTAATACAGGTAATTTCAAATAGTAAATTAAGTACAACATGCCCACAAATATCTATATGCTACTTTCCAGTTTGCACTTGCTATGTAGCACCTGTCTTGATAAAGTGTTAAAGGCACACTATGTAACATTTTGGACTAAAACATGCTCCTAATGACCAGCTTGACACAGAAAATGCTATTACTGCAGTGGGTAATTAACGGATTTATAACTATTTAAATCTCAAATTCTACTCACTTTAGTCATATCTCCATGGAGACGAGCGGGAGACGTACCCACCCACTCCTGGTAAAGTTACAGTCATGTCTTAGGAGAGGAAAACATGTTTTTTGTACATTTATGAGTTATTTTTCAATTATGGAAAAATCTCTCTAAAAAATGCTTGTATTTATGTATCTGGTCTGTTCTTTTTGGGATTTTTTGGGGGGGGGCGAATTTTTACATTTTCAGTTTTGTTAAAGGGGCTAGATGCAAGTTTGCCATTTTGTACTCACTACTGCCACCTCAGGTCATACGTGTAACTGCACCTTCTATATTAAGGCAGTTGTGTTGAACAGGTCTGGGCTCATTCTACAAATTAGGACATTGTTGGAACATGTATGGGGAGGAAAATACTTATTTTTAACATTTTTAAACTCTGTATAGTCCCTTTAAAGGCGCATTATGCTACTTTTTATGTGGAAAAAAAAGTTGATATTTGTGCGTACTTGACCTTAGTGACCCAGAGGCTGTATGAGTGGTCAGCATGGCGCCTTTACTTTCCATCACAGTGGTCTCGAGGACGCTCCAGGATCAATTGTTTGGAAGGTTTTCACTGCTGACTCACCAGAAAACCTACAAAACAAATGATCCTAGAGTGTTGTAGAGACCACTGTGATGGAAAGTAAAGGCACCATGCTGACCACTCATACAGCCTCTGGGTCACTACAAGGTCAAATACGCAAAAATCTCAACATTTTTTCCCTGCATAAAAAGTTGCATACTGCACCTTTAATTGCTCAATACCAATACTTAATAGAGTTAAGACTTTTGTGCTAAAATACGCATTTCCCCAAATACATTATTACTCTCACCTGGGTAATCACTACTTCTTCATTACTCTTGAGTACATGTATATGATTCCTGACTCACCTCTGATCATATGAATGAGGCACAAGAGAAACAAAGACACAATTTTATCTTTTATTTCAACACCTTAGTTATACCTCTATCATAATATTCATCATTTTATATATACTGTATTTCTTTAAAACAAAACTTTGTAATATTTATATATACTTTAATCTCTGCATACAGTACTTAAGGGTCATATTGTTTGTAGATGCACTCGTTATGCATTTTCACTAGACCTAGATCATTGTGTAAGTGTTAACGCTTTCTACGCTACTGCTCGGTCCTATTGTGCCAGGGTAGTGTCCATTCAAAAAAAACAACACAGTCACACGCTTAAAACAATGCATTATGGGATACATCAGGGTTACCACAGTGCGAGCAGTAGAGAAAGCATTGGAAAGAAAAGGAAAAGAAAACAGAAAAGTTAAGTCTTAAGAGAATTTGTCTGCACGTGTTGGAAGACAAAGATTCTTAAAAAGGTTTACATACTTAATATAGTAATTATAATATACTATAATATTATGTTATTATCAGCGTGAGCACATATAAATCTATAAAGGATGTGGTCTGGCCTCACAGTCGTAATGACGAATGACTAATGTCTGCGATTTCTTAAAGAGTGACAGTAAATTCTTGAATTGGATATAGAAAAAGGTTGTATTTCATCCGGCTAAAAGCGTGAGGTATTAGGATCATCTCGTAGTGAAATTAATCTTCACATTTGGACCATCGCTTATGTCGAGCAAGATCATAACAAAAAAACAAAAAAACAAAGGTAAAGCGTTCGGCCACCCGAGGCAGACACAGACGGCGTCGGACACAGAGGCTAATAGAGTGAGGAAGTGGGTCAGACAGAGGAAAGCCCTTTTATGATCACTGCACCTGCTGCGAGAGACACAGCGCTCCGTGTTATGGCATCAGAGGTTTCTCAGCCTGTGTCTATTGGCCAGACTCGCACTTGAAACGATGCGCAAATGAGTCCGCCACCTTCCACTTTAGCTTTCTCTTGATCTTATGTAGAAAACAGGATCGATCCGTCACGTTGACTTCTGTGACTGTAGCCCCCCGTATCAGCACAGTACAAACAAGCGGTGCTAACATTGTGGGATCCATTTGAACAAAGATATAATGAAGGCTCGCAAAAGACAGACGTGAATATCATTGGGGGAATATCGCAAATATAATAGAATAAATAATGCTGTGATTGTTGGTCACTTGTCTATACTTTACAAAGTCGTCGTGGTCTGACTCTGAGTCCTTTGCTCACAGCTGTTTGAATCTCAGATGGGCTTAAAGCTACAAAACAGATGTTTGGGTGTGAAATTATCTTTGTTTCACTACAGTTTGTGGCCAAAAATCAGTCAAAGTGTTTTCTCAAGCAGCAACTATATGAGTTTTTCTTGAACTATGGCAAGAGTTTTCTTGCAGCAGATGGTATGACAGTCCATCTGTCCGTGAATGTGGATAGAGAAGTGCATGTATAAGTTTGTCTCGATAGCACAAAATGGTGTCCCAAGTATATCTTCCATGTGACACATCACTTTCAAATCTCAAAAATATGTGACTGCATCGTTGGGGTATGGCATATTAGCAGCAGCCCTTTGTCCACGCTCCTGTTGAAGTCCGGCTTTCTTCTCTGGTAGATCCCTGTTAACCTCTTTCAATAATAAGAATAATTCCCTTTGATTCGTCTTAAAGGTCCCCCTCAGTCAGTGTCTTGGGGAGAAGATGTGACATGCATGGGAGAACTGGGTACCCTGGGGAGAGAGGTTAAATCAATGCATAAGAATGGGAAGGAGTCAAATCAAAAGCATGTATGATTGATAAAGAAGATAGGATAGGAACAATGGCTGACGAAGAATAATAATGGCTATGGTACACAAAGAAAGGGGATGGTCCAGCTAGTCTGTAAATGAAGGAAGATGACTTTCCTTCACCATCCGTGCTTCCTTTGTGACGTTTATAGACGTTCGCCCCAAAGTCAGTCCATCCTCCCTCACCTGTCTGTCAGTTTCTTCAGCGCCCGCTCGATGTTCATGCGGTGGCCCACTCTCGTCACCCCCAGGTCCAAGAAGTCGTCTTTTGTCAGCGATGGTAGATGCGACCCGTCAATCTCATTGTCTATAAAACGCTCCCTGTGCTCGCCCAGGTTCAGGTACGTCAGCCAGTCTGCCACGTCGTACTTGGTCCAGTAGGGCAGGGGCTTCACAGCAAAGGGCTTGGCTGGTGGTGGTGGGGTGAGGTGGGGGAAGTTGAGGCATGACGGGCTGGGGGGCAGATGCAGAGGAGAAGATGCCCCTGACAGAAAGTGTGTGGGAGATAAGGAGCGGGAAACTAGCAGCGGGTTCGGACTGTGCATCCCTGATGGGGAGAACAGCGGGGGTGTTGAGGACTGGTACGGGTCTCCAAGAGGCAGGCCAGGGGAGGGGGGAGTGAGCGGGCCAGGGAAGTCAAAGGGGCCACTGTAAACAGGTGTGGTGGGAAGTATGGGGAGTGAAGATGGCCTAGGTGGATTTGGACTTTGCTGTTCTGTGTTATAGATAAGGGGACTAGGGGCGCGTCGGCGAGATACTGAAGACCGCATCTCTTTAGTGGGGCTGCACTGGAAATCAAAAGTCTGCCGCCGCATTTTGGAGCGGTGCTTTGGTGACGTGGGATAAGGACAGTATGTTGGAGAATGAGGGGGGTGGGAGTGCACAGGGGACGTGGGGATCTGTGGTGAAGGCGATCGGGTCCAGTTTCGCTGCACTTGAGGCGAGGGAGAGACAGAGGGGCTGGCCGACAGGTTTGGGGTCAGAATCTGACGATGCTGTGATGAGGAGGTCGGTAAAGGGGACGTGGAGCGACCAGTCGGAGGACTGTGGAAGGCATCTGTATAATCTGCAGAATATCTGAAACACACAAATAAATAAATACTTAGAAAAAAAATATATGTAGTAAGGTGGAACACTTATGCGGGTATTTTCATTGGGATATTTTTGTTATTTGCAGCTTTAACCTCAGAGGAGTTAAAACTCTCCCGTTTCCCACAAAGCTAGACTCCACTGAGAAAATGGCTAAATTACAACATGTGTGACTGCCATTGTGTGACAGTGATGTTTTAACACCATTGTATTACATTGACTAGATACTCACTGAGGCAGTGATTCACCAGACTTTGCAGCTATAATTACTTTATGTCAGGCCATACAAACCTGTTCATGGTGGGTGATTTTGGAGAGTGGCTCCAGTCATCCATGCTCTTTATACCGCTCATCTGCTGCAGTTTGGAGCTGAGCTCAGTGATGATGCTGGCCTTCATCCCTGATAGAGGCGAGTGCATTCTCCTGCCATCCACAGCCATGCCCCCTCTCTGGATCCTTCCTGTCACTTGTTCATGCTCCTCCAGATCAACCCAGCCCACCTGCCGAGTTTCTATGGGCCTCTCTAAACATGCCACTAAAGAGGTGGTAAAGCCATCCTCCATTTTGGATCTGCTCTGTTTTAATCTTCCATCTGGGAGGACTCCATCAAACCTGGGATCTTCAGGATTGCTTTGCCTGTGAAGCTGTAGCGGCGCAGGAT
The DNA here is from genome assembly GCF_951799975.1 of Gobius niger. Classification (NCBI taxonomy): domain Eukaryota; kingdom Metazoa; phylum Chordata; class Actinopteri; order Gobiiformes; family Gobiidae; genus Gobius; species Gobius niger. The sequence goes on along the minus strand of NC_136870.1, from coordinate 10,988,416 downwards.
TGGTACTGTTCTGTCGTCGTAGCGCCACTGATGGACCCCTCCCTCCTCCTTCCTTGTAATGAGTCATCTTTGGAAATGCAGGGTTTGCCAGTTTAGCACTGAGCACATCGAACGTTTGCCCACCTGAGTAGGCTGTGCAAAGATCCTTTTCCGTTTCTCCTGTCGCCCCTCCTCTGTCCCCCCTTAGCCCGGACAGACCCAGCATCTCCAAATGATGGTCACTACTGCTGTGACTGTCCAGCTCCTCTATGCCAGAGTCCACCACTGCGTCCTGCCACTCTCCACTTTTCTGAACCATGGTGTGATGATGCGAGTGGTCTGCAGCTTTTGCTCCCGAGGCGATGCTAGCTTTTGGGCCTGTCATGCTGTAGTCAGAGCTTGCAGGGGGGGTTGTTGTAGTGGTGGCCGCAGAAGTTGCAGTCATAGTGGTCGTAGCGTATGTCATGGTGGTGGTTAGGACAGCGGAACCTCTGTCTTGAGCGAGGCTTTGTCCACCCACCGACGGGTCATTGGAGCTGCTGTAATAGTCCTGAGGCTGGGACAGGGGCTGCGGCCTGTGTAGTGACGATGGGGGGGCATCAGCAGAGCTTGTAGCAGCAGTGGCCGTCGATGGAAATACCTGCGGTGAAGGGTATGACGGAGACAGTGCCGATTGTGTAAGGGTCGCCACTTCGCTGTCATAAGAGGTCAAACTGGATGCAGCCGAGTCCCCTTGTGAAGTCGTCTGGGGGGTGTTTTTTGCAGGCGGTGGCGGCGGATGGGGTACACCGGTGGCGTTGTGCCCCTGGATATGATGCTGTAAACCCCTTTCATGTTTCCCGTTGGCAAACTGTAGCGGTGGAGGTAATGGGTCTGCAAAGACAAACTCATCTTCAACATCAATTGACGGAGCTGGCGGAGGGAGCACCATAAGTCCTAAACCCTCCTGGGACTGTCCTGCCGCTGCCTCGCCTGCTCTCTCATGTGATGGGGCTGACGGGACAGTGTACTGAGGGATGTATCCGGAGTGAGACGCACTCTCGAACTGAAGGAACGAGGGTCTGCAAGGGGCGGGCTGACTCGGTGGTGGGGGAGGCTGCACCATCGAGACGGGCCTGTTGTTGTACACCTCTTTATCCTTCGGGCCTGGGTAATACTGCGGTGCGTACTGACTGGTTCTGTCCTCTGAAAAGCGGACTCTAAGACCCTCTCTCGGCCCTCCTTCCTTTTCCCTCTCCACCCTTTCTCCACCCCCCATACGCAGTATCCTCGGGGACTGGGGCCGGCTAAGCGGTGCCGGCGAGGTGGTGGCGGTGGGCGAGGTGAGATGCACGGAAACCGGAGAAGTGTAGGTCGATTGGGAAGGAGTCGCGAACAGTGAAGGGGTCGAAGTCTGAATAGGGGTTGGAAACGCTCCCACCGTGGACATCTGACGACCAAAATACCTGTCGTCGCGGCGCGTCCTGCGGTCGTCCTTCAAGGCTCGTTCTCGAGCCGCTAAGGCGAGGCCAAGCGGTGACGAGGGGTCCAGTACTTTCCCGGTGAGTGGATGGATAAATGCGGTGGCAGGCTGATTGCCGAACATTGAGGGGGCCGACTTGGGTTGGCCATCGTGACTGATTATGGGTGAGGAATACTCCGGCAAACCAAACGCAGGGGGCATACTGCTGGAATAGTTGACGTAGTTATCTCCAGAAAACATCCCCTCATCAATAGACTTCGAGGGCCTTAATCGAGGCATGGGCACCTCCATTTGAGAACTATGCAGAGGCTGAATCCTAGTCCCGTACTGTCCACCAATGTCGCCTCCGCCTGCCTCTCCTTGGATATCCTCTTCAGACGACAGGAAGAAAGAGGCGCTTTTTCTCCTCATGTCTCGAAATCTTTCCCGTTCCTTGCGCGCCCCTACCCCATCGCCGCCTCTGCCACTTCCCATACCTCCAAATGTACTTCCGAAAGAGGACGTGTAGTCCAGGTTATCCATGTTTTGTTGTTGTGTAAGAGTTGGAATGTCGGTCGATGAAGGCGTCGCAGTGGACGTCGGCGGCTGGGTTGATGTGGGGGTGAGCGGCTGGGGCAGGCTGCTGTTGGGACTGTCTGATGTGTTGTCCGCAGAGGGGGCGGGGGGTTCCTCTACCTCCTGAGAATGCTCTGCTTCCATGCTGCTCCCCTGACTGCTGCGCCCGCTGCTGCTGGTGGATGGCGCTTTGACAATGATGGTGGGAATTGGGATAGAGCTCTTCTCCTTTGGAGCCCCAACTTTCCCTCTGTGCGGCCGCATTCCATCCTCCACTTTTGATTGCTTTATCAGAGCGCCCCTCCCACCTCTCCTGGCGCCTCCTCTGCCCCCAACTGCCCCAGGCTGTTCTCTGGTGCCCATTTGCGGGTGCTGTGGTTGGGGCTTCGGCTTAGCGCTCGTTGGTGGTGTCGCGCTACTGTATCCTCGTCTCAAACCTCCCATTTTCCCACCGCCTCTCCTGGAGGCGTCTTGCTCTCGGACCAGTCCCTCTGATTGTCGGCGAAGAGTGGGGACGATGGGCTGTGGAGCGCCTCTGTCCCAGCCCGCCTGAGAGGGATGTCCTGCCTGGGGGTGGTGCTGGTAGTGGGGTTGGGACACCGGAGGTATGGGCATGGCAGGGCCTCTGCCAGTGTAAGGGCCTGCAGATAGGGGGGGCTCTGGAGCAGATGTGTTCGGTGGTGGAGGGATCTCCTCAGGCCCTGGTACTGAGAGGCTCCGGGACAGCTTCATGGCGGGTGGGTGAAGAAGTACACGTTCCTCCTCCATTGCACCTAAGCAGGTAAAAACAGTTGCTAAAACAAGCTCAATGAAAATACATAATAATAATAATAAAATAGAGGATACCGATGGACTTTTGGCGCATCATCATGGCATGTTGAGGCCCCTGTCCCGGCTGGAAATGAGCTTGGTTGTAGCCATAACCAGGTCCAGACGGCATCATGCTCATTGAAGGTTGCTGATCATAGGCCGGCTGTTGAAAGAGACAAAAAGTAAATAATTAGAAAAAAATAAAAAACACTACACAAAATCCTTCCCATCAGCGCCCTCATCTCTCAGTCCCAAATATCCATCTAAAACCGTATAATTTTACTATCCTTCGATTTGATATAAATGAAAAAGGTGTAAATGTATCAGGCCAGATAATGTGTCTTGCATTAGGCAGCAGGAGATTATAGATGAATGGACACAACCTGACTCACACTTAAGTGTTCTGGCGTGGGTGGGCTATTGTCAATCATCCTCTGTAGAGACTAGCGAGGGCAGGGACTAAAAAAATCTTAAGATCAAGTCGCTTTATACATCAGCATTAGTCACTACATCGTGAATAAATCGGAGAGATATCTTAGTGCATTAAAACTGTACATTTTCAGTCATCCAGGTGGTGTCGTCAATCTCAGTGCATTAGAAAGTCCTTCCTGTTTTTGTATTGTTCACCTATACATAGCAAGTCCCAGTTCTATCCAACGTTTCCTTTGTTTTAGAACATTAAAAAACTCCCCTCAAATTTCCTTGAAAAATAATTGCCACTTCGCTTCTGTGAAACTAGTGTGAAACTATATTTAATTGACCCTTTACACAGGCATAATTCCATCAAACTAAATAATGATCAGAAAAACGTGAAAACCTGTATTTGAAACACAACCGTATCCAAACCCACAGCTGTTTGCTATTTGTTAGTTTTATTACTCTTGAGTTAAAGAGGAAATTGGGACCAAAGAGTCAAGTATTTGGATGGACACAACAGGGACAATCCTCTTCCACCGTACCTCATTGGAAATGTTGGGAGCGATGTTCTTGCCCCGGTCCCTCTTGCCCCCGTGACCCCTCTGTCCCTGACTGTCCGGTGTAATGGTGTGTTGGGCAGCAGCCAAGATTTCGTCCAGCTTATCTAGGACACAGAGTGGACAAGGAGGTCAGCGAGCCCAGAGAGAGCACACCCAGCCCAAAACAGTTTCTTACTCTGGACCCCTGCCCTGCTACTTTCCTTTGTCCCTTCAAACTGAGAAGTAAAGGTCAGAAATACAGCCCTGAGAATTGGAAAAAAGCTTACAGCGTAGCTTGATATTTAGATTAATTGTTATACAGTCTTAAACAGTCTAAACACCTGCATTTAAAAAACAACAAAAACAATCATAATAACCACTTAAAGATATTGTAACATGTGAAACCTCAGGAGATTTCTATCCTAAATTTGAAAGAAAATGGGGACACCCTCAAGTGAATGCTTAAAAGTGGGGCAAAGTTAACTTGGGATGGAGACTTTCAAAACACACTCAATTTCCCATGAGCTGAGCGCCGGCTTACTCAGGGCCATCTGATAGACTGTCCTCTTCTTGTCAGGACCCTGGGATGTCTCATACTCTGAAAACACACAAAGATCATCAAGCAACATGCTTTTTACTGACAGCTGATGGGCTGATGGGGGTAATGAGAAGGAGCTGATATTCACCTGGCTTCTTTTTCCATGGAGAGGCAGCTGTGGCATGCATTAGTTGGAAAACACAAATTATAGGAGTGACTCAAAGTGAAATGTCCAGCTGCATGCTTTTTTTTTACTGCATTATACTGTATATCTTACAGCAAATGAAAGAATGGAATAAATACATACACGACGCACTGGTCACGTGACACATGCGATGACGTGGGGTCGGATGAGAGGACGAGGATGATGATGAAGGACATTAAAAACACTCAGGGTACACAAGGCCATTTCCACACCTTTGTCCACTGTACGCAGCACAACACATTGTGGGGGAAAACAAGGACAAAACATATTTAGTGTGTCAGACGACTGAGCTTGAGTGGTGGCTATTCAATACATTATGCTAAAAGTAACAAGCCAGTGGAACTACGTACTTTTATAAACTTGAACAAAAAAACGGTGCTGTTTCTTGTCCTCTTACCCATCTCCTCCAGCTCTGATGTCATGGACTTGGAGCGCAGGGCGATGGCAGGAGGGGTCAGTCTCTTAGTCTGCTGTGGAGCTGCCAAAAGGGAATCCAGCCAAATGCAGTCTTAATGTAATGTTTAGTACTCTCATATAAACATACAGTCACCAATGACAACCCACACAACAGATCCAACCACTCAGTGCTCATAAGTGGAGGACGTGTACCTCTCTTCCGGTTTGTGTCTTCGAGCTCTGGGTTCCGCGCCACCATAACGACCTTCACCATCAGGCTGTTGCCCCCCTGTCGGATCATGTTGACCACCTGCCTGTGACCGACCTTGACCACATTCTGCCCATTCACCTGATCAGCACACAAGGGCACACAATATTAACCATTGCAAAACTGTTTTTTCCATGAAAAATACACTTTCTGTCCCATTTCTCTCCAGAGTAACTTCAGCAAAAACCTGCCATTCCTCTGCAATGACAAAAGCCGCCAAAGTGACTCATTGCAGGTTGAATATGTAACATATAAATTAGCATTTTGTTGGATTTAATGGAGGTGCACATTCAAGAAAACACCAGGAAAGGCATAAAGAAACTTAAATAAGTGTCTGTGTAGCCTATGAGGCACCATTTTCACTTTTCATCCAGAACAAATATTTGCTGAGAAACTCAAAGTAAATACAGTGATTAAATAAAATGAATGCAAATAAACTGTAACAAATATGACAGCACATTATGTCTTTCCTCCCCAAAATCAAAAGTAGTTCCTGGATCCTGAAGAACATCACAGAGCCTTCGACATCCTGCAAAATCTCAATGTTTCAGAGTCACATGATCACTCAAATAAAACTATAACAATAGAAATATTCATAAACCCACTGAGCTTTTGGATTTGCACAAGTGACACATGACTGGCTGCGCTGGGTCATTGTAGCGCTATGAGAGCACGTCTCTAATTGTGTTACCATCAACAAACGGTATGCTGCGTAATCCATCCATAGCATCACCAATCAGTGTCGAGCCCACTTTTCTCCATGGAAAAAATGTCTTTATGTTGGCATAGGCCTCCACTTAAAGCTTTGGAAACATTGTGTAATGCACCGAGCCTGTCCTATATGCTGAGTAAACCCACAGAACAGTTGATTACATGTAATGTACCATCATGGGAACCTCAGAGACCTTACCTCGATGAGGAAATCCCCCATCCTGAGGCCCACCCTCCAGGCCACGCCTCCCTCATCGACAGACTCCAGGTACTGAAGCGCAGGGAAGGCCGGCGTCGGGGTGAACTCCTCTATGGGAGTCTGGGCTGCAGGAATGAGCACAGGGAGGCCCAAAGGATTAGAAAGGGTCAAACACAGCAAGAGAACACATCATACTGAATAATCTATCAGAAGATTTACCTTTGGCCCCTCGCAGCACAAAGCCAAAGCCCTCATTGTCTTTCTTCTGTAGCAGCACTGTCTTCTCCTTAATGATGTAGTCACTTAGAGAAAGACAAATGAAAAAGCTTCTATGCGTGTCTGGGATATCAACTATGTCTTCTATACTGTCTCACATAATGGATTGAGAGATGCAAACAGGAATGTTGACATACAAAGACAGGATGGTAACTGTTGCCAATGGAAAATTGATCTGTGGCACAGGCAAAACTGAATGGGTTGATCCATTTTGAACCAGGAGGTGAAAGCACACTGTTCAGATGCACTTAAAACTGCTGCACTATAGTTTTTACTTTGTAGAAAATGATAAAGTCACCAGATGTCAGCACTAGCCACACGTGACACCTCTGATAATGTACAACAATACAAGGACCTATCCACAGACAGAAACAATGCTGGAGCCTGGGAAGACGGTGCGACTGGCTGAGATCTGCAGTGTAGTGTTACCATTATTCCATTATTGTATTACCACGTCTGGGACTTCTGACCAAGCTCTCGGTAATACACTGAACACGGGTGGTCAAAAGGACTCCACGCTGCCACATCTCATGAATCATTTCTGGGCAAGCGTTTCCAACAATATCAATTCCCCCTTGTTCTCCCAGTGCAGCCCGTGGCTCAACAAAAGATGTATGATTTAAGAGGAATTCCGGATATTTCCTTCGAGGCGGCTCATTCCGGCATTAGTTGGCACTCGGCGGTTTAACTCAAAGCGACCTTAAAACTAAAACTAAAGGATTTGATACAATAAAACGGCTGAAGTGCTGGACTAATTTGTTACGGGAGCCGGCTGCCAAAACAATGGACCTAGCAACGGACATTACATGAAGTCATTTCCATCGCTGATCTTTTTTTTCTTATTTGGAACATTTTCTTCAAACTGCATGTAAACACTTTCCTCAGCTGTGAGTTAAATACCTCCTACACACAAGATCTTTCCATCTTTGCGCAATACAAAAGCATTTGCACATTAAAAGTACCACGACAGTACATCGAAGGACCTTCCTATCAGTCCAGCAATTAATCCGTTCACAAAGGTCACATATTGGTGTCCTCTTTGTATCTGTCACAAGCCTGGGTTGAATTAAATAAAGCACCAGACAGGGCATTGTAAGTAAAACAAATGACAAATACATCATGTCAAGAGGCAGCTCATACCAAAGCTGTAGGGAAAAGAGTTTAGTCTATCAATGGATCTATCAATAGAAACATGTTTTCTATTGATTGATAAAGTCAGCTCAGCGTGGTAATAGAGCATCATGTGAACCTCGGAGGTGCTGCGGAGTCGTGAGGCCTGGAGCCCCAGGCTTCCGACACCAAGCCATAACTTTAGCACCCAGCAGACGATCACTAGTTTCCCCCACTGAGGTCCATCCCTTGTGTGTTCTCCATCAATGTTAACTATTTCGCCAACGCGCGGCCGCCTTCAGCCATCTGCTCCTCACACCTCACTCCTTTTTTTCCTCTCACCCTGTCCTCACATCATGCCTTCCTTCTCAGAGGTTCAAAGTAGCATGCAGTGGGTGGACGCTCCAGCGGGCCGGTCTGCTTTGGGGTCTGCCGCTCCCGGAGGTGGGTCCTGTCAGCGTTCCGCCTGCAATGGACTTACACTCCTGAGTCATCCTCTCCACTCAACATCATCAAAGAGAAAAGCGTTTTTTTCTTTTCACCATTCACCTGCTCCGGGGGCTTTCTGCACGGGGACGCCACAAGTGATGCACTTGACGAACAACTATGGGCATGAAGGCAAAGCCGCGGATACTGTAGATAGATGTTCAGGAGAGACACTCCCTCAGCAGTCAGGCACTATGACGTATATAGCTTATATGTGAATGTTCTTTTCACAATGGACGCACACGCAAGCTCAACCACCGGCAACCCAGCACCCCCCCCACCACCACACACACACACACACTCTCACACACTGACTTTTATCTCCTATAGTGCAGGTAAAACAGCTCGTCATCCAAATTCATTGTGATCACGGGTCGCTTGGAAGCAGAGACAGGCTTTAAACGGGGAAGTGGTGAATGAGTGTGATGTGCTTAGAGAAAATCATGACTCAAAAGACAATGAAATACACCCACACTGTCTGACTGAAACGCATCAATATGTGCTCCCAGCAACACGCACTCGGATGCACGCACCATGCACACCGGAGGGAGCGGAAGAAGACACAGAAATAAACATGCTGCAGTCTCTCGTCAACGGTCGCCACATCGATATGACATGCGGGGGGAAAGGAGGGGGGAAAAGACGACCAGGCAGCCTCACACGCACACACACACACGCACGGACACACAACACAGAGCTTATTAGACTGTCTGTGAAAAGGCACGGCCTGTCAGTAGCAACATCTACCTCTCCCCTCTCTCCATTGTCCTCTCCTCACATCCATAGCCAGCCAATGAATGAGGAAACAGCCCGCTACCTGTAAATGTACCACACGCTCCTGTTTCTGGGGCCCAGTGACGGCCACGAAGAAGAGAGGGAGAGAGAGAAATCTAGCTCTCCGCATCCCCCCATTGCCACGTTCCCCCCCCTTCTTCGCCTCGCTCTCTCTCACTCTCTCTCCCTACAGCGCGCTCCGAACACCAGCGCCGCCGCACCACCACCACCGCCACCCCTTCCTCCCTCCCTCCATCCTGCTACAGCTCCACCACACGGAGGAGGGAGCGAGAGGGAGAGAGAGCGCAAGAGGAAGACAATGTGGAGCTAAAGAGGAAGATTCCCAGCAGTTATCTCAGCACCACTGGGGGGGGGGGCGTGGAGAGAGCAAGGTGTGGGGATGCAGTGGGGGGATGGGTGAAAGGTACAAGGCGAGATGGGGACAGTATGGGGAGGGTGGCCGCGGGGTCAAAGTTGGATTTTCTCACAATATGATGAAAAGCAAATAATACATAATTTTGCTCTGTGTTAAAATGGTTTAGTGAAAGCTTGATCCTAGGTCTTATTATCAGGGCAGTTCCAAAGCTCTGTATTGCAGTATTAAGAAATAATGCTTTACATTATGTATTCAGATACGCTCCAAGATCAACAAAGTAAATCAGCAAATCTACTGTGGCTTTTTTCCCTGGCTTTATCTCAATCAAACGCATAGTACAACACAATGGACACCAAAAAGGAGACAAATTTGACGCCCTTATCCGAGTTGAACACTGTGGGTTAATTGAACATTATCTGAACCCAACAAATGTGACTTTTTTTGGGTTACTGGATCTTACGAAGTACACACTGTACAGCAGACATTGCCCGTGAAATATACAAAAACACAGCTAGACTTAAACATGAAAATGTGCCAATGTTTTCAGTAAATTTGCTAATGTCCCTGTTCCCGGAGCTGTCAGCGCCCCTCGAGCGAACACGCGCGGCTCTACAACAGTCATTGACATTCTCCCGAGCGCAGCGCCGCAGAGAGGGGGGCGGGGGGGGGTAGAGCCCGGATCACAGTGTAATCGAGCACCACTTCACTTCCCCATGTGGCTGCAATTACCAGCCCCACATATGGATCAGGACCCACTGGCTGCCACTGCGTTCATTTACAAAACAAGCCGGGGTGAGTTCAAGGGCCGCGCTTTCCGACGGACCAACGTATGACGTATGGGGGGGAACTGCCAACGCTTCAGGAGAGACTTGCAAAAACATTCGGATTGAAATCGCAGTTTGAATGGTAGCAATTATCACATCGCAACGACTGCAACCATTTAGGCAGTACAATACTCTTTTGAAACAATAAAAATATCCATGGGTTCTTATCATGTTCAGGATCTGCTAACCATGGACCTCTACCAACATCTTAAGAAAAACACAGGATGTTTGCATTAGTTTAGCAGTTTTCTCTCAGTTTGTAAAAGATTTTTTAAATAGGCTATAGTGTGCTGAGTTGAGGATGTGTCGCTTCTACTCAATCAGCCCAGTCCAGTTGGCGGAATTTGAAAATCTTGCACCATGGGTTATTCCCGGGAGACTGAAAGCCTACACAGACATCTTCTCTCAAATGTAAATACTCCCGTGAATCTATAAAGTACGTATAAAAACATAAGCACAGTTGCAATTAGATCCTAACTCGTGCAGCGATACTGGTAAGCCATCAACATTAGCCTCAGGAACTAACTGGAGCTTGTGCTGTAGTCATGACTCATCAGAGATATGATGCATGTCCTCTCAAAGAGACGCAGACAGATGCAGAGGAACAAGGAGGAATATTATTATCATTTCATTCCGGAAATATGGACGTGTACAGTTACAGTGTGAAGCTATGTTTTATTGTAGGCAGGGTTTCACTTCGGCAAGCAACACATTTAGTCCAATTAGCCACTTGGGCCAGTTGGCTTTTATGCTTTAGCCAATATATCTCAAGATGGTAAGTCTGATTTATTTCTTTTGTTCTGTTGCAACAGTGTGCACCAGAAAATAAAAAGAAAAAAAACATGTGACCACCATTCAGGCATAGACCAAATTATACCTTCAGAATTTAAAGCCACACCGCGCAACATTTCACCCAATAAACTGAACAAAAATACAAGCATTTAATTTACTAGTTATTGTCATCTGTGAAAAATGCCTGAAAATTGACGAAACAAACATTTGTTTTTGTTGTTAGAGGCTCATCTCTCCTAAGACCTGACTGTACTGGGAGTGAGTACGTCTCCAGCTCGTCTCCATGGAGATGTTGACTAAAGACAGCCAAATGTGCAATTTAAGTAGGTTAGGTGCTCATCCAAATCCATTCTTTGATTACCCACTGTAACAATGCATTATCTGTGTTTAGCTGGGCATTAGGAGCATGTTTTGTGTATAATCTAAAATGTTACGCAGTGTGACTTTAAAGCAGAAAGTCTCCAATTATGGTACTAAATATAAATCGTTACAGCCAGTAATGTGGCTCTTAAAAACACTGCTTGACTTGCTGTTTGTGAATGTACAATCTGAAGTGATCAAAGTATTAAAGCAGAACTAAGTAACTCATGCCTAGAGGCCATAAGCGCCACTGCAGGGGTCGTCGCATGTTGCGGTTTTTTACTCATTAATTGTCCGTGAGAGTAAATACTACGCTGAAAGAAAAGACAAAGGGAGAGAGGGATATTGTACATCCAATTACACAATGGAGATTATTTTCACTCAAACTTGGCTATAAATATTGTTTAAGTGGTGCTAGCCCGCAGTTAGCTTTGCCTGTTAGCCTGTTCTGTTAGCTTCTTCTTTGTGATTCTATTAGTGCGTATTGGTGCTCCTACCCGGTGGCAGCGAAGTTGCAATTGTGCTTTTCTGGCCAGAGACACCAGGGGGAAATGAAAAATCCTCCAATCTTCCCATTAACACTTGTATCACCCCCAAAGGGACTACGAGAAGGATTTATTAAGGTAAAAAAGTTACTTAGTACTGCTTTAAAGATATAGGAAAACATAGACCTCCACCAAGGCATTAGCTCTACCCCGCAATGGCCATGCAATAGTGACTGGACCTGCTAAGAATACGATATGGATGTCTTCTATTTCAGATTCGCTGTTTGATGGACCATGAGGCCAATAATCTCTCCAGGGTTTGAAGGAAGTAATCATTTTTACCTTCAGTGACCCCTTGTGGTTGGAGTTAAGTCCCATCTCACACAGGCCAGAATCATAAAAATGTTTCATTTTTGGCAGATTTAAAAAGGTGAACGCAAAACATATTATGTCACACAAGTGTCTGTTTGGCTGAGTTGGAAGTGAGTGATAACAAGGAGTAGTGTTACCCTGAATAGTTTTACCATCCCACTTTCCCTTTACTGTGGTACTGTATCTGTTCTCCATATGAGTTCTGTAATAATGTTTATAATAGGATCATCATATTCCCGGGATTGTTGGCAGGCGGGTTTCTGATTACTGGCCAGCGTGTCATTTTAGCGTAAAACAAATGAAATGAAAAATAAACACAACTTAGCAACGCAATAATAACAACAGTTGTTACTTGATAGAATTGTTGTCTTGTGGGGTTTTTGTGTGTATGTAAATGCAGAAAACAGAACTTCTTTTACCCCGTATGGAGGTACAGGGGGTCAAGCACGCATGCCTACTGTGATGGAACGCCTCCCGCCTGTTGCCAAACGACAGTGTGACAAGTATTTCCATCACCTTGACTGGCCTCGCAGGCTTTCTTTGCAATAATAAACTCAGCTGCTGCCTACACTCATGCGACATATCACGGCTACAAATACACTCTCTCAACGACTGCGCCTACTCAGGTTTAATCCAGTCTTTATTAGCTCTTGTCCAAGTTGTAAAGGTCTGGACGACATCCCAGCGTGCATCGGGTGAGAGATAAAACGCACAATGCTATTCACATCTGGTTTTAGAGTATCTATTACGCTGTTGATCTCAACTTGTCCCCCTTCACGACTTGTTTTTCATGATGTTATCAAAAGTGGACACCGCCCAGGTTCATGACTCCTGTCCTTTACGTCTTCGATGACCACATTGGGATTTTACTGCACCTCAGTACATGCAAATCCATCACCATCCCGGGCTGTGTTGACTGGTTCACTAGTTTAAACACATCACAGTTTCGCAAATAGAGTGCTTCCATGTGTTACCCAATATTGTAGTTCCACACTGAATGAATGATGATGTGACAACTTTGGCCATTTATTGTGTTTTCATTGGCTCTGGTGCGCAGCCGTGATAATTATGCTGGCAAAGGCTGCAGCAATCCCATCTAAATTGTGTAAACTATCCAATTAGATGTCCCTGCTTAGAAAGTGTCTTGATTTCTAATGACGTCAATTGCTGCTAAGTAAACTACAGCTGCTCATGCTTAAGGTTTTTGTTTAATTAATTTATGACTTAAGCCAAGGTTTGTTATCTTGCCATAGCTCGTTTTGCAAATCACTGGAGATTTTGTAAAATCCACATTTGGAGCGTGAGTGATTACAATGGCACATCAAAGACATCTGATGTATAAGCTTTAAAAGCCTTTTCTAATAAATGTACACACACTGACGTATTTTATCTCTGCATAGGGGTTTTCCTATGTGTGTGACTCCAGGAAAGTTGGTATAGTGTATATACATATTGTGCCAGTCCTTTGTTTCAATGGTGCTGGACAGCCTGGAGTTTAAACTGAGGGTTGTGGGAGGATTGGCATCTGACTTCTCAAAAAAAAACTAAAATAATGATAATCCGTGCTAAAGATTGTCACATTTGAAAAAAAAAAAGCCCTTTATGAGATTGCATGGACGTGGTAAGTTTTATTAGACCACTTACCTGGGCCCATCTGTGCCATCATAGGCTCCCACGGTGACGTTACGGAACAGCTTCCTCTTTGCTTTCTCGCTGCGCGTCTCTGAAAATATACAGTCATGTGTCAGTGCTTTCTGCTGAGGTCTTTTTATATCACACTGATCAAATATGCAGTATTTACTCCGTGTTTCAGGCAGCTACAACACATGGCTGCCTGTATGGCTCAGTGATCCGTGCAGAGACAGGAAAGTTAAAGTGTCTCTGTCAGCTGCTCCTGTTAACACGAGTGTGTCGGGTGCGACAGTGACTTAAAGGAGAACTCCAGCCTTGGGGGAAGCGCAGCCTGTTACTCATAGAGCTCTCTGTCATGTATGTGCTAGTTATGGGAATTATGGCTTGTACTAATGCAAAGTGCCAATGCATTTTACCTCCCAGCACAGTAAGAACATGGTAACAGGAGGGAATAACAATAGGCAACTGAATAAAAAGGGGTAATACATTGTACAGCCCTGTTTCCTTTTTATTACCAACAAACATGTCTCCCGGTATTAAACACTCTTATTAGGATTAGTCATACTACCATGAAATAAAATAGGTATGTAGTATGTGTCCTTAATTGTAATCCTGTAATTACAATCTATTACTACTCTTGCATATCTATGACAGGGCTGTAAAGTAAACTGCTTACAATTTAATACATATAAATATCCACAAAGAGGGCAGCAGTGGCTCAGACAGTAGATCATAGCCTTATGATCAGAGCTTTGGTGGTTTGTTTCCGGCTCTGGCTTGTGCCTACACCTTGGTTGTTTTGGAAGTGGTATGTGAGTGAGTGATTAATGGTCGTCACAGAGGCTGTGGTTGGCACAGATTGGCAGCCACAGTTATGTTACTCAGCCCCAGGGTAGCTGTGGGCGATAGCAGCAGATTAACACCACAGCGCTTGGCGAGAGAATGAATAATGGAATGAAAATTGCATTGGAATCGAAAGATACTATAAAGGTGTTAGGCTTTTTATGATTAAATAAAACAAATCTCTTCATTACTGATACATAGGGATTCAGTTATAAGGTAGAACAGTTTGTAAATACTCTATATTGCTCATATTTGTAGTTTTATTTACCTTTCAAATGTAAAGCCAGCTTTAAAAATGTGCAGATCGTTAGGTCTAATTGTGATGTGTCGGTTGGGACTTTGCATTGACACTGAAACCTCCTGCGGCTGAGTCTCACCTGGTCGATTGTCCTTGCTGAGACCGGCCACTTCTTCCACACAGTCAGAGGGAAACCAGCCGGTGCGACCTTTCACGGTCCCCTCCCAGTACCCGCCCTCACCTACACTTAACACTACAACAGAGAGCACACAAGCTTTACAAGCACACTCTACAGAAAAGACATACAGAATTTGACAGAGTACTGGTTTGAAATATTATTGCTTGTATATTTTCGTAGACTACCTTTAACTTTGTCCCCTTTGCTGAGAGAGAGCTCCCGGTCTCCAGTGGAGGAGTAGGATTTGCTGGCCACATAGACCCGCCCTGGTACCGCACTGTACATCCGCTTCACCTGACCACCTCCACCGCCCGCTGACGATGCACTGCACATACAAAAAACCCAGTAAGAAGTAAAACAATGACAGAAGTGACAGAAGAAATATAGTGACAATACTTGGGCTCATTAAATCTTTAAAAGTATATGAGTGTGCAAGTTTATCCCTACTTTAAAGAATCTACTTGATTGTCTTGTAAACACTAATTAAACTGGGGCGAGCAATGGTTTTCATTTTGTGAGGTAGAGACGTTACAAGACCTAAATTAGCTGTTTCAATCTCGATGTTTCGGGATCATAAAAACTTGTTGTTTACCCCTGCCTGCCCCGGGGCTGCCTGTGCCTCTCCTCTGTGTCGCTCTGCCCCCCCCTTCCTCGCGAGGGGGACCTGTGCCGCGTCCTGGGACTGCTGGAGCTCCTCATGCTGACTGAAGCTCTGCGCTGAACCTGCAACAACAACAAAACGTCAAAAACAAAACAAAAAGAAGAAACATCCCGGCTGCACAATAAGGTGAAAAATATGGTTAAACTGTCTTGAATTTTGTGATGGAGGGGATCATCACCAGAGACGCTGTACCTGTCCGGGGTTAGGATTGTTGGGGGGCTTGTTAGGGGGGAGCGCGGGGTCCGACTGGGTCATGGTGTTGTCGCTGTTGGCCCGCAGCAGTGGGTGGTTGTGCAGTGCCAGCAGAGGGAGGGTGTGGGAGCTCTCTCTACGTTTGGGAACATACTTAGGTGACTCCAAAAATGGCACTGAGGGAAGACCATTGACATCTTAACTTTGACTTGGTACATTTCTTTCATGCAAATACAACCATTGATCTATCATTTAACACTAAATAAACATACCTATATCTGTGTCCTTGTGGTTTTTGATGAGTTCTCCAAGTTCAAAGTGTCCAGACATTACTGCCAACTGCGAAACATACATTTCATCACGTACCTCAAATCACAAATACATGGCTTACATTTTCGGATCACTCTTCCACCTGAAAAGGAGTGTGGCCGTGCTTGTTTTTGGCCTCCTTATTGGCTCCCCTGTACAGAAGAACACGCACACAGCTCTCCTGCAGGCCACAGAGAGAAACATTTTGCAACATAAAAATCGGCGATAATAATGATTGTTAGTGCGGGTTTATTACACAACAGCACTTGTTTTTCATACTCGCCTTATTGTAGAGGGCAGAAATGTGAAGAGCCGTGTTCCCCGAGGCATTCTGCGAAGTGGTGTCTGCCCCATAAAACAGCAGATGCTCCAAATGCTGGGCAAAGCCGTTCTGACAAGCCTTTCACAATATCAGAACACAATGTGATTAGCCCATGGTCGCGCCAGGGCAAAGAGTGGCACAGATCTGTTTACAATGTTGTCAAAGTATTGATGTCAGATAAATGTAGGATTTATTTTGCACAACAGCTAATGTACAGTACAAAGGGAACGAGGCCAGGTGCAATGAATACATCTTTTAAGGGCAGTCTAGATGTCAACACATGCATCACTCTGGGTAGACGTAATCACATCATATTTGTAAGAATTGTTATCTTATGATCCTAAATACGAGCATTCATCACATCCTTCAAGTGCACATGACAGGTTTTAATGCTTTTGAAAATATGACTTCTTTAGAAGGATAACATCAGGTGCATAATTATCATTTTATTTCAGTGAAGCAGCAATTGACTCTGTGCATAACTTCAAATCATAACAACGCCGCCCAAGAAGTGACTTCCTGTTTCGATTCAACACACCAAAATAAAAGCACACAGCTCGTCTCATTGATTAGTTCAGCAGGTACTTGCAACAGTACAAGAATATAATTACATACACACATTTTAAGTGTTTTGTCTGTTAATAGTTAGGCAGAAAGAAAGTTGAACTAAGGAATGAGATAAGAGGTGCTTTTACTTTGGTGTGCTGTATTGAAACAGGAAGTCACTTCTTGGGCGGCGTTTGAAGTTATGCACAGAGTCAATTTTAATGAATAAATGTTGGGCAATAAGGGTATTTTTATTTTCATTTTTAAGCCACAGACAGGAAGTGACATAGAAGAAGGTAACATTCCATAGCAGGTGAACTCATTTCCTATTGACTTAAAATCGTTTGCCTTCATCTATGTCACTTCCTGTCCATGTCCAACAAAAATCACAAAATGGCCAAACTAAAGAAACTGGGTACAATCTTTAGCAAAATATTAAATAATATTGTTATGTTTAAGCAAAAAATGTTGTCTTATGTGTCATATGCACTTTAAAGGTTAGATCTCATGTACTATAAAACAGATATAGGCTAACTTTTTGATGCATGGGCCACACTGGATTTTGAAACTTGCCAAGAGGGCTGGGCTGGGCACGTTTTGTGACGTTTCATACTAATAGAATTCCCAGATAGACTATAATCGCCTAAGCCATATATCAGCATGATCTTTCTTTGTGTCAGTGAGTTTGGCCCCCAGGCCTTAGTTTGCTCACATCTGTTACATTACCTTGCAAATGTTTATTATTTTACTTCTTGCTGAAGATGGCCACAAGATGTGACACATGAAGAAGAAAACGCTCCATAACTGTCGACAATCATACTGTAGCAATGGGCCTTGAGCGAGTCCCAGCTCCATCCTTGAAGAATGGAAATCTATCTCATTCTATGTCACTTGTGTTTTCGAGCAATGAACCTTTTTCCTCCAAAATGTTCTTTGCCACTTGTGTAAAACTGTGATTCAAACTAACCACAGGCGTTATTATCCCATCAAACTAAGTGCTAGAAAAACATGAAAACCTGTCACATGCTCTTTGAAGCATTGAATTGAAAATCAGGATTGAAATTGAAATCTTGCACCTAATCTGCACTTACCTTTTAAACTTGAAATACTTTTAATTAACTGACTTGCCTGCAATATGATTTACCGAAGTCGCCCACATTTCAGTTTTGACCTCACATGTTTACACTAATAAGAAGTGCAATAAATCACAAAAAAACAAATCGCATCGGTGCCACTTTTCAGGTCACTGTGAATGTACCCGTTGATAACACAATTAATCTAAGGCACATGTAGGAAAACACAAAGCGACGCAACAAAACATTTCGACCAAGGCGAAACCCATAGCACACTAAGACAAACTCGTGAGATTTCCTTCATATGCTGCTGCGGGGTTTGAAATATCACAAGACGTGGACTCAGTAAAGGTACGGACACAACACACAGCGCAGTCACACCGAAATAAAACTCCATGACAACCACCGGCTCACGGCTTAATCACCGCACGTACGTAATGCTGGGGAGGCAATGCAAGCGTAGAGAGGAAAAACGCGCCTCTGTGAACTATTTCATTAGGTGTGAGTGAGGGGATGGAGGGATGAAGGGTACCTTATGTATTTCTTCCATTCCAAACTCCTCTTCATCCCTGTGCTATGGAGAGAGAGAATGGGGTGAGATTTCCCATGAAGAAATCTCTGCTGTGTGATTCAGTAGAGTATAGGTTGTGTTCACAATGTTCTATAATTTGATGTCATGTTTTCAGATGAAGGGCAGGGACTTATGTATAACTCAATGGGCAATTCTCTGCTTTTGAAAGAAGCAAAAGAAAATCGGCAAACCTTATCATTCAAAACTGCCATATGAATGTATTTAAGAAGACATTGAACCTTGTGGAAGTTTTTGTTTCCGTGATAAACCGTGTAAACTCATGAGCATTTTGACAGAACCTCCAACTCTACATGAAAACTATCAGCTCTTTATCATTTTAAAATGCCAAATGAATGCAGCCTTTAGGCCGACAGAGACAAAAAGTTGGGAATGGAGGCGCACTGCTCAGAGACAATGGTCATATGGATTGTGAGGCTGAATGATGAATGAGACAGAATCGTCATTCAGTGAAAAGGATGCTGTGCTGTAGTTTGTACCTGGTGAGATTCATCCCATCCATTCTCGTCCCTTGTGCCCAGCTTTGCCCTGTAGTAGAGCAGGGTCTCGCAGCAGGAGGTGTCGCCCCCTGTCAGCACTGTGTGGTACAGCGGGGTCAGGCCACAGCGGTCCTTATAGTCTGGAGAGGCGCCCAATGACAAGAGAGCCTGCAAGGAACAATGAGCCATATTTATGAGTCCGGCAAAGGATTTTTACAATGTTACAGTGTTTACTTCTCTTTTATTTCATCATCGTGTTACTATTTACCAGCAGTCCAGTGTGATTGTGAGCTCTGATAGCCTTGTGCACCGGAGTGAGGCCATCTCTGGTCCGAAAGTCCATGTGTGCGCCCCCCTGCAGCAACACCCGGACCCCCTCCACCGACAGGCCGGCCTGCATTGCCACCGAGAGGGGCGTCTCTGACCAACAAAGACATGGAGGAGGTCAGTATCCAGGCTGGAGTGTCTATCTTAAAATAAAGCCCAAGAAGATCATGCATCCATTTAGGACCCCACCCATCTCACCCTCAGCATTATGGGTAAATCAAGCAACAACAATAGTTCCTAGCTATTGACAATGAATGCGTGGAGGCAATTTGAGCACTGAAATGACATCATCAAGTGGAACCGAGCGTTTTAAGAAGGATATAGAGTGAATGCAACTCAAACATGCATGAATAAAACACTTCAGGTAAAAAAAAGAGGCAATTTAACAGTCTCTGGGAGCTTAAAAGATACTGCTTATGACCTTACCTCCACTGTCAGGATCATGGAAATTGGGGTCAAGACCTTTTTCGAGGACTTTAGCGAGTTTCTCCACTGCCCCCGTCTGAATGTAATCCAGGAACTTCTTGAGACTGACCTAACACGGGACAGCATAAGGTGAAGTCACTGGTGTTTACTGACAATTCAGTGGGGTTCAGCATAGACGAAAAAGTTACCTTTGTGGAGAGCTTGGCGAGTGATTTTTCATCCAGATTGGTCTGTTTGTACACTCTGGTTTTGTACCGAAACTGAGGAGCGAGAACAAGAGAGGGAAGTGAACGTGCGCCTCCTCAGACCTGTGTACAGCTGAGCGCTACGATATAAATCAGTTTTAATGCCCCTGCAATGGGAGTAAACCCCATTATTTCTAAACTGCAACAGCACAGCAATGATCTGAAATCAAATTGAAAATGGATTTATAAAAGCATGTAATCCGGGCTTGCGCAAACAATTTCCCACAGCGCATATACAGTCTCTGCGTTGTGGCTCTGAGAGGATGATTATTCAGAAAAGTAATGTCTTTGAGTGTTTGCACAGATTTAGTCTCCCACTCATTATCACTGGAACAGCTCCACCACTTTGTTCTCTCAGTTATTAAGCCACACTTTCTCTGCTTTGGGGAAAAGCTTGATTTAAGATGATTTCTTTGCACTATTAAAGGTCTGCTGGTATCACAATGTGGAGCCAAATGTGAAATCTCTCACTACTGAAAGGCTGTATGTTACAAGTCTATAATTTCAAATTGATTTGATTATTTAGCCAGATGAGTTATTACGTTCATATTTACGGTAACACGCTGGGAAATAGTGTGACTCTGATTCAGAGAGTCTCCCTGTATATTGGTCATTATGCAACAAGGACTTTAAAGTGCAGTTGCATGCCTATAAATGACCGTTTGCATCATAGGAAGTGACATAATGTGGATATTAATATCTTAAGGGTGAATAAAATCTCTATTTAAGACCACACTTAAAGGTAAAGTCCAAGTCAGGATGACTCACACACTGTCCATGATGAATCTTTTCACCATTTCAAAACATGATTCACAAACAACAAACATTACTACATTCAAAACACAAGTGATTTTTCTATTAAAATCGTCCATTGTTAAATTAAGTAGTTTTGACTGACAAGACTACACAAGTAGATTCAAGTGATCACTTACTTTCAGTGTCACACAAATATCAAATAAATACTTCCCTGATAGTATCTCAAACATACAAATCAGCTTGTTTAGACTACGTGTTGATCCCCGCTGATTGTACTGTATGGCACAGCGTAATTGCAGTATAATTGGATAGCGTGGGTTAATAAAATTCAGCTGCAGTGTCAACAGTGCAAATATGACGAAGCTCTCAGTGCGTGGAGGCTATAGGAGATCATGGGCTTTTGGCCACAGCTCCAGAAAATGTCAAACGAAACCTGATGCACTGTTATAAATACACTTGATGTGAGACAGATGTGGCTTTAGGGCCGCCCCGCTTTACAAGGCCTTCACTGGCGCAAAGTCAGGAATGCAAAGTATCTGGTCCGTGGCCAGGATCTGACCGGGGTCTTCTCTGTGCCCCACCCACAGGCATGGATTTACACTGTTCATCCACCAGAGGGCGCTGTCAGACAACTCAATCAGCACTGGCGCTCCAGAGTTTCAGACGGGCTTGGATTTAATTCTGCAAATATTGGTTTAAGGGGATATTGCACTGAAAGCAAAGCAATCAAATTACATGGGTAATATTTGATAAAGGTTAGTCTAACAGTCAGACACATTTTAGTCTAACCTTTTTATTCTGCTTGTGGCACTATAAGAAACTATATGAAGTACCACTGTATATGAACTAAACTGGGTCAAAATCAAGACAGAATCAGGGCACAAATGTCAAAGAGTAGCCAACGTGCTTCTAAGTGTCACTAGAAGAAGCCCCCCCACAAACACCAAGTAGGACTGCACAACAAACGCAATTGCATTTTGAATGGTTGCAATTAGCAGTTAATTAGGCAGTTTAATATCCTTTGCAAGCCTCAAAATATCCTGTCTCCATCTGGTCTAATTATGTAGAAGAGCCTCTAACTTTGTAATTTAAATCTGTACAAACATGTTCTAGGATAGGATGGCGTGGGATTGTTTTATCAGTTCAGCGGTTCATTTCGATCTTCTCTCAAATGTTAATGCATTTAGACATGTGAATTGTGGATTAATTCTACTTTTTACCACATAAATTGTAAATGTAACACAACACTTGTCAGGGAAAGTGCAATTAGATTTTTTTTTCCAAATCACTTGCAATGTATGAAGTGAGAGCCCAGCACCATACCTCCAGATAGGGCACCCCCTTCTCAAAAGTCTGGGCGTAGTGGCTAAGGGGGCGCTCCTCCTCCAGGAAGCGAGCGTCCCGTCCCTCTCCAGCCGGCTGGAACAGGCCATAATTATAAACGTCCCACAGAGACTCGCTGAGGGAGCAGATGATCTGCTGCTTGGCGTTCCACGCGGTGCAGTCCTGGTCAAACTGGAGACACCTCTGACATACACACATTGGACGACAAGTATCTTTTTACTCTCAATTCAATCAAAGAGAAAACCTTTAACTTCATCTGAGTCTTAAAGTAAATCAGTTACAAATGTTACATTACTTTGTGATAACTCTAGTATTGCATCATGTCTTTTTCCGCCACAAAGGTGACAAATCATATTGGAAAATGTGCTGTACTGAAAATTGTAAAATCGAAGACTCATAGCCATTATGTTTATTAGATAAGCGTCCTGTAACAGTTATTCGAAAGAGTCACTTTGATGTTTACTTGGAGGTGTAATGGGTCTAATAATGAAGTTCCAGCTCCTGACAGTATGTACAGTATATATCTGTGGAAAATGAATGATGAATGAATGAGACAAAGTTGTGTGCAGAATATGAATTCCTTTTCTTTCAATAATTAATCACATGACCCTTTCATGAAGATAAAATGGCTCTAGTTGTTGAGATACTGTAGCTTCCCCTCGTACTTCACACATGAGCAACAGCACAGTACAGCATCTAAGCTTTGCCTTTTCTTTATTGTTCTCATGAATAATGCCTTTATTTCCTTTCTTTGGCCTTTTCTTAGCAAACACTAGCTACACAATGGGCACCCGTAATGCCATTTCCCAGTAAATTGTCCACGCTATAGATGACAGCCATTGTTAGTAATTTTCTTCTACAAAATGTAACGCTGCGGGACAAAACCTCTGAATGTAGGGTTCGTGTCTCCATGGCTATTGTTACATTTCAGAGACCTGTGAGTAAAATTGCACAGCTCAGCACACTCCCGTACCCCCAGTGCACCCGCCCCTCTCCCCACTGCCTCCCTATAGGATGCACTATTTGATTGTGTAGCCGACTGTATTGGCATGGCAACCAGTTCATTAGAGGAGGCAGGCAGCCGTTGCCGTAGTGATGTCTTTGTGGTCCCTGGGAGGTACACCACATGATCGGGGCGTGTGAGTGTTGTACGGCTTTCCAATGTGCAACTCCTTATGGAAGTAATTCGGGAGAAGATGGATGTTCACTACGACTGGCCTAAGACACTGGAGACTTCGGAGAATCTGGATTTTTAGTGGCGCATGTCCGCTCATTTACTTTGCACTATAGGCTTTTGCAAATGCATACATCTTCTTTTTGCTTACTCATCCACTCCCTAAACCCGCATCTGGCTCACTTTAACCTCCTTATGTCTCAATAATTTGCCTCTGCAGTGTTCAGGGCAGAAAATGATACGTACAGGAGTACAATTTCTTGCACATATTTCTTTCCATCTTCGCTCACGTCCCAGAACTCATTAAAAAGCTATTAGATAATTAGCAATTACTGTTATATTGAGGGCAGATTAGCTGACATGTAGAACAGTCGGCATGTTCGGGGAGTTGTAAATGGGGAAAACTACGGAGGAGGGCTCACACTGGGGGGTTCACTCACACCTGGACACATGGGAATGAGGTACAGGCCACTCTCACCTGCTGTGACTGCTCAGTGCACAGTGAGAATTGATGCCAACATCACTTCTATGAAGCAACACTGCTCAAATATGACCCAGGGCTCAATATTAGAGTGTTTTTACTGAATCGTCTTCGTTCAACGAGAGTCAAACTGTGTATTTTTATCCTCATCTCCATTTGGGAAAAATGAAGGCTTATGGGACAACTGCCGGTGCTTGTAGTAGTCCCTTAAGTAGTCAGTGAAAGCAGAAAGAGCGGTTTTAACTTTCTGCTTGAATACTAAGTGGCTGTAAATGTTGAGGTTTGGGCAGACAGTTTGGTTTTGCCTGAGGAGAAATAAC
Organism: Gobius niger; assembly: GCF_951799975.1. Taxonomy (NCBI): domain Eukaryota; kingdom Metazoa; phylum Chordata; class Actinopteri; order Gobiiformes; family Gobiidae; genus Gobius; species Gobius niger. Next base: position 10,964,347 of record NC_136870.1, on the reverse strand, counting down.
CCATTTTAAACACTTAAGTACATTTACTATTAAATATAGAAGCTGTCAATTATAAACCAAATTTGACCTTCTGGCAACGTCTACGTCTACGTGATCTGAATCCACGTTTCAGTGACCGGTTAATAAGGGGCCTTGTTCACAGAGGTGGTTTCACCCATTCAATTATGGATTTAAGTATACTTTAAATGTTGTGTGTGTTTGTTTGCCAACATGCACCTACTGTTTGCTTGATGTCTGGGATGCCGATCCGAAACACCATCATGGTGGGGTATGAGTCCTCCAGGGGGGCCACTGTGGTCATGCTGCGCTCCATCAGAGCCCGTCTCTTCTGCAGAGCTGTCAGCCCCGGGTAGTAGTGGTTGAAAACATTTGGTAGCTGCTTATTGGTTTGCGGATGAGGGTACTGAATGGGCGTGTAACCCCGGTTGCCCTGGTTACTGGGCCTCTGAGTTCGGTCCGCTCTCTGTCTCCCGACCACTATGGCGGCCGGTTTGGTCACCTCTCTACCTTTAAAGTCCCAGGACCGTCCTCCCAGCATATCCTCGTCTTCCTTCAGCCCTCCATTCTCCGGGTCACTGCCACGCTCCCCGCTCTCCTCTCCAGCCAGCTCCTCTTCCTCCTCCTCATCCTCCCCATCTTTGTCATCCTGACTGGGATAAAAGTGCTTGTTATTTCCAAGCATCCCTTGCTGCGCAGGGGTCACTGCAGAGGGGGCTGAGTGACATAGCTGTCATGAAGACAAAACATGGCTATCCCATGACAGCCTCCATCCTGAGACACATGCTGTGGAAACAGGCAGAAGGGAGTCAACTTAGGCCATTGATTTAACCTGGCATCCTCACGGTCAAACACAACATGTTCCACAAAGGGACAGTAGCCAACGGCAATGCAAAAAGAAGGAGCTGGTCCACATTTTCTATTTAGCCACTGGAAAGGCACCAGGGAATAACAGGCTGATGGAATACAGGCTATATATACACACTGTGAATTTGCATCACATTTTTATAGAGGAGAGTGAGAAGACATGGCATTTTCACACAAGGTCAAGATCACTGCTCCTTTATAGGGCAGCTGTCTGAGCCAAGACCCAGGGCTGAGAGCATAATATAAACTCGAGTCTCTCTTCAAACATTACCTGTCAGAACTGTTTTACCACCATCATTACAGACAATGGCTATTGGCAGTCCTCAGGGAACCTACATGGACTGGTTACAAAGTTATTTTTAGTGTCAGCGGGACAGTACTGCCGGGCGAGCCTGAAACTAAATTTGGTACCTGCTTCACAGACTGTGTCCTCATCAAACAAAGCCATTATGTAAAAGAAGCTGAATGTCCAGTTCAGCTCAGTTCTTGCAAAAGCGGACAAAGGCCCTGGTTTCAAATGAAAATATATAATTTTATATAATTACAGATTTTGAGTATTTTTTTGTTAAACTTTTAATACACGGGTGCAGTAATGTGCTACTAAAGGCAGAGTTCAAACTGAGCTTACTGATGCCTTCCATAGTTTCTGTCCCGGTTATTCTCTGGTGAAGTCTGGCTCCAGGGCTTTGCCATAATGCAGTCCTGGACCAGTGCCATCACACGCTTCAAAGCCCGGAATGATGCAGGGAATCTCCCAGTGTCACATGAGCAATATGAGTACTTTGAATACTAGTGAAAGTTTACCAAGATGTACAAACATCAAACATATAAAGAAGCTGTGGGAGTGAGCGGGTACGACTCGGGGTTTTGTCACTCATGCTGTTGCTACTGATGCACTATAGCTCTATATGTGAAGCCACACAGCAGCACAGCAGGTTTTACATGTATTATGATGAACAAATGCACACTTTTAGTGAATAATAATAATGATAATGCATTGATTTTATAAAGCGCTTTTTCTGGAGACTTAAAGACGCTTTACATTGCACTATTCGACGACTCCATACTCGATGGTGATAAGCTAGTATTGTAGCCACAGCTGCCCTGGGGTAGACTGATGGAAGCGAGGCAACCAGTCTGCACCATCAGCCCCGACCACCACCACTCACTCACTCACTCACTACATTCGCCCCAGGCTTCCTGGTGTTCCCAAACGGTCTCCCATCCAAGTCCTGCCAGGCCCTTCCCTGCTTAGCTTCCAAGGTCTGACGGGATTGGGCAGAGCAAAGGCGGTACGGCCACAATGAAGTGAAGTGAAATGAAGTGGCAAAACATGACTGATCATTGCCAATGATCAGTCATTCAACCCGGCTTTGGACTTTAATGCTGTAATTCACCAAACAATATACAATATCTAATACAATATTAAAAATTAAAGTCCACACTTCTATTAACCATTAAAAAAAGAAGAAGAAAAACCAGACACCTTCTCTCTACCTTGCATTTTTGCTGATTATACTGATGGAAGATTGCGTTTCTGAACTCATACAACAGCAATGGGTGCAACTGTTTACACTGACATCACCCAGAGCTAAACATAGCCGGAGCAGCCTGCACTATCATATTATAGTTTTTGGGCTTGCTTTTTAAAAGAGCAATTTAACACTGAGCCTCGAGAAACTGAAAAACACGAACCAAAGGGGAGCTTATTATATTCGTGTTGCTGACAGAGCGCGAGAGTCCTTCCTGACATTGCACTTCATATTTCTCTGTGTTAAGAAGTCAGTCTATTTTAATATGCGTATCAAAAATCGGACACAGTGTTTCGGACTTTAACTTGTAATGCTGGTCCAGTTTCTTCTCCAATTTACGGTCACACATTTCAACAAAACCAGATCAACTAAACACGGCACAGAACTCCTCAAGGGAAAAACTACAGATCAAATCACAGTTATTACAAGGCTAAGATGGATTTGCTGCGCCGAGCGAATGTACGCAACACTTCCCTCCCCTTGTCTTTTTCATGTTTCACTGCCCAAGGAGGACGTACGCTTCTTGGGCATTTCTGGGCTTGAGACTTGTTCGATTTCCCATGATGCTTTGAGAGTGACGAGTGGTCCTAGTGAAGAATAAAAACACCTACTGAAGCAAGAACAAGACAACATATATCTCAAGGCACTTTCTATGTATTTAATGCACTTATGGTAGCACAATGAACTCCATTTAGGCCACACAATGTTCAGTGCAAATGACAAAACGTCTCGTCTCAATGGGGTCTTGCAGTTTAGACCTCTATTCTCCCCCTCTCAAATGTAAATGCTCCCGGACTTGTTAAAATTTGCAGAGTGAATCAAACTCTGATTTTAAACCCTTTAAAGACGCAAATCTAATTGCACTTGTAGCGCTTGTCAGAAAAAAAAACTTGCAATTTTGTGCAGTCCTGGAACACGTTCAACATCCAATTACAGCCCTCGCCTAATACATAAGCGCTCAGTGCATTGACATGTTAAAGATAGAGCTGTCTTATTATAAGCTGGTAAAACGCTCCATGTACCCACACTCTGTAGCTTTTGGAAACGGGCATGATCCTCCGCCGTGTGGGAATAGGGCGAGCGGAGTGATTTATGAACAAAGGCTCATCAAATATTGAACAACATTGAATCTGCACTGGGCGCGATAAGAAAGTGGTGGGACAGGCACAGAGGAGAGAGACAGGAAGCAACTAATTGGGATGTAACAAAAAAAAGAGGCAAAAAAGCTGAAAGGGGAATACACCGGGGAGACGGAGTTGTAGTTTGCATAAAGCCGAGTAATCAGATCGAGGATAAAGGAAAGCGAGATCTGAGGCTATATCATCAACGGGGAGCGTCAAGAGTAAAACGAGATGCAAAGAAAGAGTTCTGCATAAACAGAGGGATAAAACAATGTTGCACTTCCACACTTCCAGTAGCTCCCATCTTAAAGGCAACATGTCAGGGCTCTCCTCGGCTTTTCCTTCTACTTTGTGTCACTCAGCTCCCACTCCATGCGGTCCATCGTGACAGGAGCGCGCGGATCTCTGGCAGTTTATTTCACTCTCTCGACACAACGCTGACCGCATCGCTTTATCATGTCAAGACAGCAGCTTTAAGGGAAATACAGTGGATAACTCTCCATCCGCAGTACATGTCAATTATACATAAAACTAACATGGGGTTGTTTCAAAGAATGTGGAGTCAAAGTCCACAGGTTCAGGAGTCAGGGCCTTTACAAGCGTTGCCCTGGCTCAGTGGGTGAAACATAAGGGAAATTCATAAAAAGCTGAAGTTTAAAGGTGCATTATGTAACTTTTTATGTGGAAAAAAGAGTTGATATTGATGCGTATTTTACCAATTTCACTACAGCTTTTGTAGGGTTTCTGGTAGTTTTTTCTAGATAGAATGTATACGTAACCATGGACACAGATCCATCACGAATGAAAACCTACCAGAAACCCTAAAAAACATCCTGAGGTCATGTCATGCTGACCCCCCATAAGCCGCTGGGCCACCTAAAAGTCAAGTACGCACTAATATCAACCTTTTTTTTCTCATAAGAATTTGCATAACATCATATATTTCAGGAGATAAATGAACTTGAAATGAAATGGGTAAAAAGAGGTTGAGCATGGGAGAAGGGTTAGGGTTGGGAGAGCATGTGATGGATAGAGGCATCTCTGGAATCGCCCCTATTGGTCATCTTTGAAAACAGTTGAGGGGGAAATCTAAGTTTTCTCTAATTATTCTAAAACTACTTTAAAATTGACAATTGTAATATGTATTTTCCTCCCCCTTCATGTTCCAGCAATGTCCTAAGGTGTAGAATGAGCCCAGACCTGTTCACCACAACTGCCTCTAAAATCCTGCACTGTCACTCAAAAAGTTGTTACTTCGGGTCCGAATTACTGTCATGCACGAGCGTAATATAGAAGCTGCAGTTACACATATGTCCTGAGGTGGCAGTAGTGAGTATAAAATGGCCAACTTGCATCTAGCCCCTTTAACAAATGGTGAATTATGAATATAGTTTTCTACTAAATAAAGATACAAAGACATGGAGAGGAGAATTGTGGTTCAACCGTTTTTTTTTGCTTTTGAATCTGCTTTGAATAAACATCCCTATGGGTCTGATTTAGACTTGACTTTATTTGAATGTGATAAATAAGTTTATATTTCGTCAGAAAATGGCTAAAAAAAAGTGAAAAATTGTGTTTCCCAAAAGATTGTGTTTTCCCTCTCGGTAAGGCCACGCCCCCTTCTATGACGCAATGCCGTGAAATATGCCAGTATTTCATTGAGGGCCTATATTGTTGTCATATATTAATCCTTGACTGTGGGGCTACAACTTCAGGGAATTAATTCAGAGCTCAAACTGCCTCCACTACAAATTATGTCTTGCTACTATACACTCATTGCCATTGGTTCTAAAGTTAGATTTTTGTTTGTTTGTTATAATTATTATTTAACTTCCTGATTGGATTAAAATGAGTCCCATCCCTATGCACTAGAGGGCATCTAAAGGACTTTTTGGGATGTCATTGCAATTATAAAATCTCAACTTCACCCAAATATCAAACCCACATCCCATCATTCATTCGCAATCAGCCTCAATATTTGCTAATGAGAGACCACGGGAAAGGCGTTTCTGAAGCATTGGGCACTGAAGAATCGAGGATGTGAATGGACTTGAGGGGCGGAGATGGATGCCTGCCACTCGTGTCTTACTTCATCCTCGTCTGTCCCTCATCGAATACACATTGTATCTGCTCTCCATCCTGACATGCTGGACGCCGCAATGCTTCTTATAAATAAAACATAATGAATGGTTTAGGCTTGGCACAGTGTTGCATTACATTCTGAGCGGCAAAAATATGACACTGTGGTATTAAAGAGTAGCTCACTCACAGCATGTTTAACAGATGATACTTTTTTTATTCCTTTTTATCAATCTCCCTCGCTTCTTCTCTCTTCTTTCTATGTAGGACAGAGCATGTGTATAGATATATTTTCAGTGTGTCGGTCCCCGGAAAGTAGAATTGGAGACCATCCAAGGAACAGATTGTCCCACTTTTACGTCCTGCAAAAGTGGAGCGGCCAAGTCCTGTCCTCTATCCCTCTCTATCACTGGGTCTTCGCTCTGTAGCCTATTTAACACCAGCAGTGACAGGTGCCTTACGGGCGCCGTGCAGGAGACACATGAGTCACTAAACTGTGGATTGGCCTGAGCTGGTTTCATACAGTATGAATGATGCATTGGACGGCCCGGGGTTTGATGCTGCTCTGACGACAAAACCAGGAAACGATGGTGAGAATACGAAATATCTTGTGCTGAGGTAGGAGTTCAATCCAAGCTCCGACCTGTCGCCTATGCCTATGCTGTCGTTGTGTCCTTGGGCAAGATGCTACTTCACACACATGTTTATGTTTGTGGCCTGCCATGGCCCTAACTCTATCTCGCAATAGAGAGAAGCGAAATAAAGAAAAGCAAACTCAACAAGCCCACTGGAAATAAAATACTTTGTGCAATGAGCCTTCAGCATCTCTGTGATTCACACAAGTACAGAATCCAGCAAAGTCACCCTCCTTTACTGACCCCTTGAGGCTGGAGTTAGTAGCTTTAAGTATTGATAACTTCTGTAGAAACTACGGCAATCGACAAAAAGGGCTTGGAGGGCACAAACTTTGTTTTTCGAAGGTCAATCCAGTATCGGCTTTCTCTTTGAGTTCGTAACAATATGTGAACACAATAGTAAATGTGAAGTGCAAGTAATATGGAGATTTAAACAAACAGCCTTGATACAACCTACTGTGTTTATATTTGTCTGTTCTCCAGTTTACAAAGCAGGGGTTGGCACTTTCAGCACTAACGGAACTAATTGGATAGAATCAGCCGGAATGAAAGTGCATAATTGACAATCATGGAGGCTTGATTAATTTTACAGGAGATAACAATACTGGCAAAGGATCCTCTCTCCTGATATTTCACCGTGGGATACAAGAACAGTCCTCCTATACATGAACACTAAGCCTATGTAATCACTTTCACATCGGATGTTATTAATCAAATCTGGCCTCCAACCAAAAAAGACGATCCCATAAGCAATCAGTAATAAAACGGGTGATTAAAACAATTAGCCCTGGCTTTGTCGTTTTACACAACATACAGATTCCCTTTGATGTGCTATTCATCTTTCTCCTCCTCATCGATCCCAAGCCTTTTTCAAAAGCAGCTATAGAGATGACTTCTAACGATGTGCCGGACCAGCTACAGCGGATCAAAGTGGGCTCGCGTTCCCCCCCCCCCCCTTCAGAGTGGATAGAACTGGGTCAGGTGGAGTGCGAGCTATGGGTCCCCGTGCGGGCCAAACTTGGCGGTATAGGGCTGGGAGACCTCGATGTCGCACATAGAAAAAGTGAAAAGCATCCCCTGTACTTTCCTCCTTAGTGTAAACAGATGGATACAGTAGAGGAGGACGCAAAACAGAAATCTCCCACCATAAAAAAAAAAGGGTTTCTCACTTGAAATGCCAGGCGTGTGAGCATAGTTTAATTTTTCATGACCCAATAACCACATTCGCAGTGCTGGAAACCCAATATAAGACTGTCTTAAAATTAGATCAACCAGTACACGTGCGCTCCAGTTCCACTTTATTTGATTTCCGCAACTTCCTGTCTCCACATATGGGTACAGCGATAAACTGCTACGGGGCCAACGATGATGCAAGCTGTCGTTTTTGATTTCACAAACAAAAACAAGAAAGCAAGCGGCAGACGCACACAATCAACAAACTGTAGGGCTAAAGAAGAAAACATCTTGAAATTCCCTGGGAACTTTCTTTCAAGGACAAACTCTCTCTGTTCTGGGCCCCTCGCTGAGCTCTTGGCCTAAGCACACTCCAAACGCTGTCAAAAAAGCAGGCCGCGAAGAGCCAGACACACAGAGGCGAGCTTGGTTTATGGTTAATGAAGCTAAACAGCCACAAATAGACCATCTAGTCAGTGACACATCCACTTACCTTCAACGTCAGCTCATTTTAAAGGTAACTCTGGGAGACAAAAGTCAACAAGGGTCTGATACAGGCCTTTAGACATGGCTGGCATAGTGAGGAGCGCAGTCAAGGCTGTCGAGCTGAATTACACACGGACCACAGCATTATAATCCAATCTAATGAGAGCCTTCATTCACTGGTTGAGTTGCTGCTACAAAAGCGTATCGTAGAAAAAGCACGTTCGTATTAAAGGTGCATTATGCAACTTTTAAAGCAAAAAAAAGTGGATATTTGACGTTGCAGTGACCCAGCGGCTGTATGAGCGGTCATCATGGCGCCTTTACTTCTGATCACGGCGGTTTCTACAACGCTCCAGGATCAATTGTTTTGTAGGTTTTCTGGTGAGAGGGTCCGTCAGCAGTGAAGACCTTCCAAACATGTGATCCTGGAGTGTTTTAGAGACCATTGTGATCAAAAGTAAAGGCGCCAAGCTCACCGTTCATACAGCCACTCGGTCACTGCAATGTCAAATACGCACAATAACCATAAGAAATTTAAAGATAGGAGAAAGAGGTTTCAATAAAGTTCCATGTCAAAAGTCTGCTTACCATTACAGTAACGAGAAACACAGTACTCTTAACACCATATTCTCAATCTCTAAAACTGAGTTTGCTTGTACTTCTGAGAAAGATGAGAAAGACTACTTTTAACTCAGAGATTCAGTTTTAACAATGCCGTAATTAAATTCTATCCCGATTGTGCTGCTTTCGGCTACTCTTTCGGGAATCTTTTCTCAGCGCACACATATCTTTACACTTTATTCACATGGAGCCGCAATCAATCCAAGAAACATTCTCAGATGCTTCAGTGACCTTGACTGCGGCCTCCGGGTTCAGAGTTTTGGCAGGTGCTCTACATTTGTGCTTCTTTAAAGTCAAAATACAGTTTGTGCACACCCAGAGAATTACTAAAATACGTAAAGGTCAAGGGCAAACTAATGGACAGCTGCTTTCGTCCTATGCGACTGCAGTGGCGTCCGATAACTCAAGCGATATTCCAGTATTTTCATATATGTGGGACGTGTTGCAGCTCACCGGCTCCTGTTTTCTCAAGGCTTAAGGCACTCCTCCAGATCTTTACCCTGGAGACTTGTCCCTGTATGTAATAATGAAACGGCTGCAGAGTCAGGAGAAACCGCGCTTCCTGTTTAATCCTAATGAGCCCAACAATGGTCCTGTGCAAACACATCTATTAGCCATTCATTAAAAATCACACAGGATGATGGTTTTATTTGAACATGGAATTGCACCTTGAGGTTATTTGCAACTGCCCTTGACTAATGACTAACGAGGTGTGCGTTCTAGCGTGCACGTGTGCTTTTCCCACATACAGATGTAACCTACTTCTGCTCCACCCCCCCATGGGACTGACTTGAGGAACATTTTGTTGTGGTGTACCGCATTTGCGCTTTACTGTGCGCCGCTAACAAAAGCCTTGCTGTTGTGATCCGGGATGTCACTGGGGCTATTCTCCAGTTTCGTGTCTGTCTTTTGTCCTCTGCTCGCTCTGCACCGAACCCCGGAGAATTAAAGGACCATATAGCTTTGTCACAACCGCCACTGAGGCCCATCCTCCTATCGACGTGCGCTCTCCCTGCAGAGAAGGCAGAGGACAGCGCAGCACTGGACACACAGAAAACAATGGCAGGAAGTTGGCAGTGATTGTGGAGATTTACAAATCGCTGTCCAGGGGAGACTTGCAGTGTTACTAAAAAAAAAAAAAGATGCCACGTGCACTGTTTTTGCCCTTCCCTAGCTTGGATAAAAGGGGAGGTCAAAACCATAACACCAATGCGTGATGTGTGATACAGTTTTGCGCACTTTTCCCAAATTAAATCATTATCAAACCCATAACATATCATTTGTTTCTTACAAATCAATATCATGTGGGGAGCCATTAATCTTACTGCTACTATATGGCTACATTGTTTTCATTTTTTGTGCCAAATTAATTCCCACGGGCCCCATTTGTCCAATAGAGAAATATGCTTTTAGGAGGTGGAATTGCTTTCACAGTGCGGGTCAATTATGTCGAACAGGTAACGCAGCAGCGGTGCGGAACTCAAGCAGTGCTAATGCTTGAAACTGTAACCGTTTCAACAAGCCCCGAGAGCGCTTTCACCTTTTCCAAACGCAGGCGGCAGGTGGACTTTTTTACTCGGCAGCACAAGAGTGAGTGTGAAATGTGGGTGTCGATTAGTTTGATTTTTCTTCACCTCTTTGCATTTCAGCACCTCTGGATGTAAAACCCGTCAAGTGTCTGAGATATTTTGGAGGCAGAGCTCACATAAAGGCACAGGCACTTGGATCAAAATGTTAAAATTTTGGGGGAACAGTGGCTCAGGGGTTTGAGCGCTCGTCCATGGATCCAATAATTGAAGGTTCTGTACGAACTCAAGCCAGTGCACCCACACTATGGGGGTCATTTATCAAGGCAGGTGTTAGATAGCAGGTGCAAGCTGAAAAATAAAACGTGCTACTCGCTTTGCACATGAGCGAACGCTTGGTAAATGACCCCCTAAGTGGTTTGCTTCCATCGGTTCAAAAAGGTGCCAGTGCATTATCAATACAATGGATGGATGAGCTGATTTGTTTTGGGTATACAGTTTACAATGATCTTCCTAATAAACGTTAATCTCCATTTATTCCCAAATAAAAAGCTAAAAAAAAATGGGTTGGATTTCATTGGTGCTAAGGGCAGATTGCTGGACAACTGAACATATACGTTACCCAGCGAAGCTTAAAAGCACTCTATGCATGATAGAGTTGTGCAATATATCTAATCTAAATCAGATCTTGATTAAATGTATGGTGAATCTCACTTCATTCACCCCTAAAGCATTTACAGCTCATTGTAATATCAGAGTAACTTTTTCACAATCCATATAAACATCTCATGAATCAAGATTGATGAATATAAAGGGGATTATTAATCTGTTGCCATAGCACCCTGTCCTAATGTAAAACTTTGTAAAGTAATAATGCTACAAATAATTATGCTATTCAACCCAATGATAAAAGATTGTGAAAGCATCAAAAGGACCGTCATGGTTCATCCTAGTTTCTTATTGTGTTGAGGAAAATTAATTAAGAGCTTCTTGTCCCATCAATGTACTTGTGCGCAGCCCATGTTCAAAAGAAGGCTCAGCTTTTCCCTGATGAAGCAAAGCATACAAATGGTATATAGTACTATTTTGTTGTTACTATTTTGGTATGTGCACTGTGTAGTTTCTGTGTCTGTCTTTTAAGTGGATTATGTTATATGGGAGTTATTCAATATAATAATCTGAATTTAATGTAATGCTATTTTTACTGAGGGTCATTGGGTAGAAGTATAATCAGAGCCAAGCCGCCATTTTGCATACACCTGCCCTATACATCCCTGTCTTTTTTCTACTGTGTTAGGTTGGAAAAACTTACATTTTAACTATACTAATCATCTTGAGGTTAGATGATGAAGAAAAGATGTAAAAATGAACTTGTAATGTTTGACTTGTACCTCCTTGCAATACAAATCCAGTTGCCCTGAAAAGTCGTAATTAATTACACAACGAAAATGAACAAAGTAAACAGAAAACAACAAAGCCACAACTTTTACACATTCGCTGCCCACTTCTCCACAGTGTCCTGTCCAGGAGCTCTCTCCTCTTCTTTCTCTTGTAACAAATCTTTTCCCTGTGTCGATTTAATTGTATGCAAAAAAAGCCAAACCCAGCACCCTTTGTTCAGTTTGCCCTTTCTTCACGGAGCCAATAAAGCTTGGTATACGAGCTTTGTCCAATAAGCTGCAAAGCTGGTCTGTAGTGATACCAGTTGGTCTTTCAAGGCTCACTGTACCTAACGCTTTCTCTGCTCCACTTTGTTGTCTTCCCCTCCCTCCAACATTAAACAGTGGATTTTAAATTACAGTGTGTGTAGACCACCCCTCTTTGGTCAACCCACTTCCCAAAACACCGCCCTGATTCATTCTAAAAACTGTCTTTACACTTTTACTTGTTGGCATTAACTTTTTCTTGACAAGTTATGCTAAAAATCATTACGACAAAGTACATACCTTGATTGGCACTTCAAGTTCTGCTCCTCATGGATTTTGTAGTGACCTCCTTAAAAACAGGCACACACAAAAAAGCGGGATTAGAAAATGTTTTGATTCTTCAGCAGCAATCAGAGATATTAAGGAAGACTCTTTAAAAAGAAAAAAAAATCTCATGCCTTCAAGTCCTCAGCAGTGCTTTGGTGATGGGAGCAGCAGGAGGACTGTGCAGCCTCTCTCACACAGTAACACACACTTTCACCTACTTGAAGCCCCAGCGCAGTCTCTCCCTCTCACTTCTCTCTCTCTCTCTCTCTCTCTCTCTGATTCTCCCGCTTTCTCTCTCCCTCTCCTCGCTGCCTGGATTGATCTGCTCCACACTCCAGCGTCTTCTCACACCCAAGTGCTCTCCGCTTCCATTATCCTCAATTTTCTGCATTAGCTTCCCATTCAGTCTTTTAACATTGTGTCGTTAGTCCACTCAGTCTATCAAATGCACGGCTGTCCTCTCCCTTTTGTCTTACAGGAGAGAGGATTCAGGCCACCACACTGTCCTCTTAAGACTTAATTACGTGCACTGCTCATAAATGCGACGATTGAACAGCAGGGACACTCTATACGACCTGTATTTCTATGGGTGCCTTTGTTATGAAGCGATGAGTTAATGAGTGGTACTGTAGTTTCACCTCTCACCCCCTGCTCTAACCGAGCACATTTTATCCAGTTTGGCATTACCCAGATCTCCAAGCTTCTGGAGAACAACAGCGTAACGCCTCATTTGAAAGCTAAGACCAACAAAAGTGATCATAACTTTCTTTTTCTTTGTCATCGCTTTTTTTGTCACTATTTTGATGCTTTTGTCAAGAAGTCTTTAGATTTGGTTAAAGCCAAACTGGTTCAGGTGGGGGCTAAGAGTTTAATCAATTGGTGCAAAAAGAATATTGTAAGAGAAAAACATGTGCAACATCATATCAGTGCAAAAATGCTTGAATATGAGAAACTGTATCTTTGTGTCACAGCCTTGACACAAAGATACAGTTTCTCATATTCAAGCATTTTTTTTGTTAATAGTGGTATTATGAAGATTCAATACTTGACTTGGCCTTCGATGTTTTTAAAAAAATATTTGACATACGTTCAAACAAGAGAAACACACTGTTCGGTTCGAGTTCCTTGAAGAGATTTTCAAATAATATGAAGCCTGGACTGGTGGCCCGAGACACAGTTTGCTCGCTTGTGTGTGTGTGACATTTGACAACAACAAGCGCGAGAAGAAACTTCTGAAGATAGAAGTGAATCGTCCTCAACTCAATTAACCCATTCCATTCAACGGTCCTTGAACATCTCTGCAGCAATTACAAAACACTTTGCTTCAAATGGCACCACTCACCAGAGCAAAGAATGCGAAATACAGGGCTGAAGGTATGAATTAGACCAAGAGCATATTTTGTATTCATCAACTACCCCACACGTATTCCCATGAACTGGAAAGGGAAAAGTTAAACTCAGCAATAACTACTACTAAGCTAACATAGGAAAGCATGGACACGAGCGCAGCAGAAGCCATGAAGACAATATCTGCAATACAGCACTTGCAGCTGAAGCTAATCGGCTAAAATGAGTTGCACAAATATTGTTTCCACTTTTTGTCTGTGCTGCAAGTGTTTCAGGTAGTTCTGTGTATGGCGAGTCTTCTCCTTGAGCTGTAAATTGAATTGCTGAGAGTCTTTTTCAAGAAACTCAAAATGACAAGCGCCAGACTAATTAAATGGCTGGACTGGCTTCATTCACAACATGACAGCCCATTCTTTCAGTTCATACTGTCCAAGGAAATACCCCAAACTAAAATTCCATTATGTTCTATTATCGAACGTCACTTGTAGTTTGCATTATGTGTATAGGCTACTCATTGAAAAACATTCCATTGTGTTGAAGCTGTATACATCCTTTGTTGATAAGATTTAGATGAGTTATGCCGACAATGACTAATAGCCTCGTTCAAAGCCTTTTTCCACTTCATTGTACTGAGATTTTACAATGACAGTAACGACAAGTAATGCATTGTTTGAAGAAATCTGGGGCCTCAGAAAAGACAGAAAAGGGAACGATGGCGTTTTGCAACTTTTAATGTTGTTGTTTGATGTCAATAATACAATTTGTTGTCAAAGAGTCAGATATAGCTGAAAAAAAGGTGCATTTTCAGTGACTGGCAGCTTTACATCCCTATAAAATACGACGGTTTCTGCTCTTCTCTCTGAAATCTGTCAAGCTTAATTCACCGCAGCTTAGGAGGCTTTGTTTATGATTGAATGGTGTGTTAGCATTTCTAAAGGAACTTAAAATAACGGTTTAACCTTGTGTAACCCTCGGTACCTATCTTGTTTCCTTGTTTTTGCTCATAACCTATAGCAGATTACAATATTAATTTGCATATCAATATTGATCTATTGCTCTGACTTCATAGCAGTGAAATGCCCCAGCCTCTGTCAGTACAGTAACATCCCGGAGGCTCCTGCACATGTGATGCTGTTTGTGACATGTCTGAGTGCATCATACAATCCAGTGTGTCCCTTGGGTAAAAGCCTGAATGAGCATACACACTGTACTATTACAAAGCAAAGCACTTCATATCACCCTCTGTGGTGGTAAGGGGGGAAAGGGTTACACTACATGGAAATGCATCTGTGTATCTGAAGTATTTGAGTGCTCTGTTAAAAAAAAAAGAGAAAACACTGACAAACATCTCCTGTGACATTAGGAGAGTCTGATTCAGCCTCTTAGGGACAGCTTGGTATTTACTTTGAAGCCTTCACCAAAAGCTCTTCTGTTCTCCGTGTTATGAGCATTCACCCTTTTGCAGTTACATAAAAGAAAGAGCGCGATGGTCGATAGTTTTCGGGTAATTCGGAGGACTGTATTGTGCTTGGATTTGGGCGAGAAAAAACAAGTCAATACTTTAATAGGTGTAATGAGACCGAGACAAGTAAAGCTATTGATTTGCTAAGGTAGGGTTGTAGAGTTCCTTAGAATAGAGTATCAAAGTACGATATGAAACAGAAAAACAGAAAATCCAACGCACGAAATCAGCACACCAAATTAATACATAATATTGATGATTGAAAGTAACTATCCAGTGCCTGTTTCATTCTCTCATGGTTTTGTTAAGCTTTTACAAAGCAGTAGTGGACTCTGGTGGCCATGTGCTATTACTAAAATGTAATTTAATTCCTTAATTTACCCTGCTCAATCCGCTCTATCTCGACTATCCACGTTTTCAACCACTTAACTGCCACCTTAGGGTTAGGGTTAACAATTATTTACATCCAAATCTCAAAGCGTACTGACTGGAGAGCTTACAGCCTATATGCCAGTGTGATACCTCATTTGAAAGCCAAGACCTTCTAGTTTCTAAAAATATGTGTGAGATCTGTGTGAGTGAAACACAATTTACGTCACATTTGCCAAATTATATCCGGATTAGGGCTAACTAACCCTAACCCTAACCCTAGCCCCCTGATCAGGGGGACGGCAGGTAACAGGTTTTGGTTTGTGTTTTCAATCACCTAAAATGTAATACATTTGTGCTACTCACCTATTTCATATTTTTATTTTATGTATTATGTTAAGTCTACTTATCATACACTAGTATCTGCTACCTTGAAATGTTGATCTGATAGTATGAATTGCTTGATGGTTGGATTCAATAGGAGATCTGTGGTGTGTATGAATGAGTTTACTGTGATTGTTATTGTTTATTGCTGATTCTTTTATGTTTAGGACACCCTTGCAAACAAGATGCTGCAACTCAAGGGGCTTTTTCCTACAAACAAATATACAAAATAATCAGCAGCTCTCTATTTGAATGGAGCATATTTTACGCTTTGTAATGTTCATAACGTAACGTTGTGTTACTAGGATAACTTTCAGAGTTCATTCAGTCATACACTAGGATCAGAGATGTTGAAATCTTTACCTTTACATGTTTCAGCCGACCGGGTGCAGGCCGTCATCAGAAGTATCACCAAAGTGCGGTGACGTGTCCCTTATCAGCTGTTCTTCTTTCCAAGGCGTGGCCAGTCCTGTCCCGCAAACGGGGAGGAGTGACCAGAAGCTGCTTTTTTCCAGTCTATGGTCCTGACAGGTCCATCAGACTGCCGCCCGCTGGTCTCAGAGCGACAGGAGGTGTGATCTCTGGAGAAAGGTGTCCCAGGTGTTGGACAGGAGAAACGCTTCTTTGTCATGGAGGTGTTGGTGCTCTGTTTCCTCATTTTGATGGCTTCTTCTATCGAGCATATTTTGTTGTTGATAAGTTTGTAGCTATACCACCTACATTTTCAAAATCAGATACATTTGAAAATAATACAGCATAAGATTTAACAGCAGTGTTGAAGCCATGAAGAAAATAACAGCAGCTTCTATCAGAAAACACAGGGAAAACTACCTTAAAACTCTTCCTTCCATCCATCCATCCATCCATCCATCCATCCATTTTCTTCCGCTTTATCCGGGGCCGGGTCGCAGAGGCAGCAGTCTGAGCAGAGATGCCCAAACCTCCCAATCCACGCACACCTCCTCCAGCTGTTCTGCGGGGACCCCGAGGTGACATCAGGCCAGCTCGGAGACATAGTCCCACCAGCGTGCCCTGGGCCTTCCACGAGGCCTTGTCCCACTAGGACATGCCTGGAACACCTCCCACGGGAGGCGACCAGGAGGCATCCGTAACAGATGCCCGAGCCACCTCAGCTGCTCCTTTCGACGTGAAGGAGCAGCGTCTCAACTCCGAGCTCCTCCCGGGTAACTGAGCTCCTCACCTGATCTCGAAGGGTGCGCCCAGACACCCTGCGAAGGAAACTCATTTCGGCCGCTTGTATTCGCGATCTTGTCCTTTCGGTCATGACCCAGATTTGGCCGAATCTTACAGTTATAAATAAAATACAGGAAAATGCAGTGTACAGTAACACACTCACCCATGCACACACTGCATAATGAAAAGGCCTATGCTAATTATTTATAGGCTAGTTAGCTGTAGATGCAGTTTATAACACTACACAGATGTTGTTATTTTTACAGAAATAAATATATTTACTTCTTGAATAATAACTTTCAAAACAACAATAAAATTATTTACCTCGCGTTATGTCCACGTGTCCCTTTTCCTACAACAGCCAGACAAGAGGTTAGCAGAATACTACTGAAAAAGGCCAAGCCTAAAATAAATTGCACACAATTCTAATCTTTACAATATTCTACGTATGTTTCAACAGGGTTCATTTCAGGCTCTTTGGAAACGTTGCTGGTCTATTTCCCAAGGAGGGAAAAATGCACATTATTTACATCTTAGTCTATGACCTTTTAGGGCTTCCATAGAAATGCCCCTGTGAGACACCAGGAAATACGGGAAATACACACAGTGATAAAGCAGGTATTGTTTTTTTCATGAGAAGTAATTTATACTACCTTAGCTACTATCTTTCTGTACTGTGATGAAGACTGAGTGTTTACCTTTTACAGCTGTGGCCTTAAAATCCAGTCATTAGTGCTTACTTGCAACAAAATGCTCTCTTTTTCCTCATCGAGGGCTCCACAAATATATGTAAAGATCCTGCTGTGTGTAGACTTCGATCACTGGCCTGCATCATGGCCACGACGGTCTGTTTTGTGTATGATCAGGACAGGTTCATAAGGCCGCACCGCCTTTGCTCTGCCTGATCCCGTCAGACCTCGCAATCTATTAGGGAAGGGCCTGGTCGGTGCTTGGATGGGAGACCGTTTGGGGTGGGGAGGTCGGAGGGGCCGATGGCACAGACTGGTAGCCTCGCTTCCACCAGTCTACCCCAGGGCACCTGTGGCTACAATAGGAGCTTACCATCACCAAGTATGGAGTGAATGAACAATGCAATGTAATGCGTCTTTGAGTGTCCAGAAAGGCTCTATATTAAACCGATGCTTTATTATTATTCATTTTTGGACTTTTATTTACTTGAAGCCTGATGTCTTGTCTAGCTCTATTATATGACTAAGCTCCTTGGTCCAGCACCACAACATATTCTGTGCTCATCAGTGGAGGATGTGCAGACATTTCCACCTCACAAGCAGACGCTGGGGTATTAAAGTTAAGGCTCATAATCAACATAATTGTATTTTCATTCATATTATTTCATACAAACATTTTATTCATTCTAGATGCCAACATGTGAGGAAGAGAAGAAGCTCCTCAACACTACACCTATGACCTGAAGCATGTAAGTCTGATTTTTGTGTCCTTTGACACAAAAATCAAAGGACACAAAGGGGCTCTTTTTTCTGCGTCAGATGCGACTTGAGCCTGATAATCACGCAGAAGAAGAGGAGCGGGATCTGTGCACAGAGCGTCTTCAGTCAATGTTAAAATGGGATGCGAAGGACAGAATCACCCCTTGGGACATCCTCAAACACTCATTCATCACGAAGAGTTTCCTCAATGCCAGCTGTTGGTGAGTGTTCCCCTTTCTTCTAATTGGTGGAGTGTTGTGTGGATGTACTCAGACTATTGACTTCCTTTCAAAAGCCAAGAAGCGTCCGACGAAGAGGACTCAAGGTGCTATCCATCAGCTTCCCATCGTGTCCAGTCGGAGGAGGACACTGGACAGTTCTTTTGCATCCAGTAGATCGGCCCAGATTCACAGGCAAGCTTTTTGTCTCAAGGATTGGCAACCAGTGGATAAATGTCTACCAAAAGTAGATTAACACATATGTTAATCTAATATACTGTATGTTTTCATCATAATAGAGTGCTGGGTGTTTTTAAACATTGTGAAAAATCCTCTGAAATTAATTATTTCCTCATGAATTCTACATTAATAACACATGTTTTTAACTGGTTACAAGATACACATTAGTTGTGTCCGGCAAAGTGGTATTATTTTTCACTATCTTCGTCCAAATCCTTTACACAGACTGTCATGACTGCCACAGATTTCTTGGATATTAATAAGCTGAAGAACACTAATGTTGTAAGTGGATAATAATACCAAGAACGTCTCTATTTTATTACAGTTTACAAGTTCAGGTTGCAGCCAAGATTGAACAAAGAATAAAAACACTGTAAACAATAATATAACAAATAAACAGAAAAAACAATATTATTTCTACCATTGGAAACTAATCCAGAACTAAAATAGAACAATGTCATTCATTTGTCCATTGTCTTATTTCCTGCTTTTAACACAAGTCGATATTTAGTAGTTTTCACTTAGGTTTGATAGATATATATTTCATATATAGTCACTTTTCCACTACACAGCTTTACACAACCACAACTATCTTGATGCTTTCAACTTTACCAAGCACCTACATACTCACTCCATAAAAAGGGGTCAACACTAAAGCGGGAGTTGTATGCTATATGTGCGCATTTTTAGAAACACTCACTGGAAACCATAAGTCTTCAAATATTTCAAAAAAGAAACACTGGCTTGTAAAAAATATAACATGATCAAAGAAGTGAAGGCATTTTTCAAAGACAAAAGAGCTCATTACTTATTACTAGTAATACTTTTACATACTTACCAAATTAACAATAAGGTACAGGAGTGATCTAAGCATTTGAAATAGCAGTCGACCAATTCAAGAGTCAGACATTTGCCATGCAGTGAAAAAGTGACTTATTTGAACTCAGTCTCAGTGTTGTTTTGGCACAGTGAGGCTGATTATTCTGGGGAGTCTTTTGCCATGAAAACACTTTAGGCCAAGTGGGTGTCGACAAGTTAGTTCACCAGTACTACAAGAACAAAGTATTGGCACAGGCAAAATGCTGTTGCTGCAACACTGTTGGTACTATGGCGTCTTCTGGCGTCTTCATATGCAATTTAAATATCGCTATTATAAGCCTTTTGAGCTGTTGTTTAGCTTTAGGTGTGATGTGGTACATATAAAGTCTGTAATAGGGACTTTGTGCCTTGATCAAATTAAAACAAGACGAGTTAAACTGACTGCGATGATGACGACCAGTGGACATTTCTAGAGATATTATTAAAAGAATTAAAAAGAAAACATGTGTTTTGTGTGAGTATGCAGGAGGACTCTAAGACATTCTGTTTGCCACACAGAGTAACACAATCACACATAAATACATACACTTTTTACAGTTTGACTACAGTCTGTGCAGTCTCAAAAATGTCCAGGTACAATAATGAAAACCCTTGTCCCCTCAGTACTTCATAGCGCCAGTAGAAGTTCTTTTGTCTAGTCTTATGTCGACTGCTGTTCTCCAGTGTAATAGTCATTGTTTCCTGGTTGTACATACTCTTCCGTTTTGTCCCAGTCAGCCACCCAGCCCCCTCCGGACACCGGCGCTCCTCCGTTGGGGTCAGCCCCCTGGTTCATGGCCCCGTACCCCCCTCCGCCGCTGGTCCGGTACAGCTCCTCCGTCTCATTAGCCAGCTCATCCTCATCCAGGATACCACACTTCTCATCACTGGTCTCCTCCGGCTCGGCCCATGGCTGCTTTTCTCCAGACGCAAAGAGGCCTGTGTCACATTACAGACAATAAGAATGTTGCACGGCTTATGGTAAACATTTGGGGGAAAGATATTCACCCACCATAAAAGATGACTCCTCCATAGTGAACAATTGAAGCAATGAGGAACACACCCTGCCACTCCTCGCGAGTCTACAAACAGATATATTTAAAGTGTAAAAGTACATTTAAATAATGGCACTTCATTTTGTATCTTCAATTGTCTGTTTTAACAGTGCTTTAAACATTAATTGAGGAAAGAAAAGCGCAGAATAAATGCCCAACCACCACAATGTTCCTCATGTTTGTTTATGACACACACAAAAAACCACAGACTGAAGCAGATCTATTTGCTCAAATTTATGTTTATGAAGATTTAAATGGCTTTAGCGCCACCCGGTGTTTGAGTTTCCTCCTCAATGCCATGGCCCTTCTCTGCTCGACTCCAGTGATGCAGAGTGGAAATGCAGTTGGATGAATTAGTTCAAGCCGTACTGTGCTGCATAAAACATGTATTCTGTGCAGTGGGACCAGCATACGGATAAAAGATACAAATATCAAGAGTGAGACACATGAGGATCCAGAGAAATGTAGCTAAACACTGCCCCCATCTGTGCATTGTGTGTACTCTCCTTTATCTCACGCTTATACACCTTACCTTGTGCTTCGTCATGGTACCAACAATGAGAGGGCACACCATCCCAGACAACGTGCCCACGCCGTTGGAAATCCCCATGAGGATACTGGCATACCGGGGTGCGATGTCCAGGTGGTTTACATTGAAGCCTTAAGAGAAAAAACAAAATGTTATTATCATGCCTAACTCTTCGTGCACAAATATAACACCGTGTTGTTGTTTTTTTACCTGAAATAGCAAAGCCTGAGAAGCCCACGGCCAGCACCAGGAAAGTAATGGCCACTCCTTTAGTGTGAGAGAAGCCCACCACCAGCAGCAACGTGGCCTCCATCCCAAAACCTGATCAACACAGAGGCAAAACAAAATATAATGTCGATGGAGTAAAAGTATGTTCGTATCTGCGATGTTGTTTAATAGCCGACAGCCCATTTCATTTCTACCATTTAACGATTTCTTGTTAGAGCTACGACCTTACTTGGCCCGATACTGATGCAGTTTCCCACAAGGAGACAAGTACACAGCACGCCTCTCCATTTCACTCGTATTGATTTCTTTTGCCTCATCAAAAATAGACCAGAGGAAGAACTTTGGGTTTACTGAATTTTTCTCTCCTCGCTGCAAAAGTACTTTTTAAATGCCTACTTCTTCTTTTCCTCCTCTCTCTTTTTTATTGTTTGATTGCCTCTCACCTCCGCAGTTCATGAGTTTCCTGACATTGGTTGTTGTCATAATGTGATTAGATCGAAGATAGTCCGCAAGTTGCCCACCGATTGGAACAATGATGGTCATAACCAAGTGGGGAAGGGCGGAAACGATGCCAACCTAAGAATAAGCAGATCTATGATTAGTATATTATTAAAATAAAACAAAAGAGATGTTTTCTTTTTCTTTAAGATTGTAATACCTTGCTGATCTCAAAACCAAACACCTCCTCGAAGTAAGCAGGCTGGCTGATGAGGAGCAGGTAAAATGTCCAGCTTCTGCAAAAGTTGGCCACAATAATGGCGTAGACAGGCATAGATGTGAAGAACGCCCTCCAGGGAGTGTTGAATTTCTATAAAACAATATTTTTCAGTGATTAGTCCGGCAACAGAGATATCTCCAGTTTTTGATCGTGTGCACTTACTGTGACAGCGTGTTGTGCCGTCTGTCCAATGCTTTCTTCGATGTACGTCCTCTCCTCCTCGGTGATGGTGGGGTGAGCGGCAGGACTTTCGTATGACACAAGGATCCAAAAGCAGTACCACATGATCCCAAAAGTCCCTAAAATAACAAATATGAATAGCTCTATATCCTCTAAAAAGTAGGATCTCAGTGGAAATAGATGAAAGTGCACAATAGATGAAACAATCTTACCATATACGTAAAACACTGATGACCATCCTGAATACTGCACCAAGACGCCAGCTAAAGGCATGGCAATCACAGCTCCAGCATAAGACCCTGCAACACACAGGGGCATTATGGGTAAATAAACATGAACATTAGCTACCACATTGTTCATGGGACTAACCACAAAACGCTGTCGTGGCCAGTCGACTTCTTTCTAGAGGAGGCGCCCATTTTGCCCAGATACCATGACAGGCCGGGTACGAAACACCCTGAGACACAAAGAAGAAGTATGTACATGTGATGAAATAGCGGTTGAATTAATAATAGTAGAATAGTCAAGAAATACCTCCACTAGCCCTTGAAACACCCTCACAATGATAACACAACCAAAGTGAGCTTTTGCTGCAGAGGGGATGAGCATGTTCAGGCAAGACGTGGCCACTATAGCAAAGCCAAATACCCTGGATACAAAGAAAAACAAAACATTTGAGTCTCCAACTCCACTCCAACTTTTGTCAAAAGTAATATAGGTTCAAGGCAACTTTATTTATGCCCGAGGAGGAGTTGGTTTGCAGCTAAGAGATGGTGTGTAATTAAATTAAATTCCCTGCTGTTTTGTTTGAGATAAAATAGATGCATTTGTAGCATGACATACAAATGCAATAGTGTGTTCTGGAAGCACATTCATGCACCTCTAACCCCAGGTTCATATGTTGAAGCCTGGTCTCAAAAATATGTGCTGTGCAATATTTAGTAGTATTATTATTCACAGTATGAGGTCACACAATATCCATATCGCGAAAAGTCTCCAAAAATCATACTCACTGAGATTTAAAAAAAAAAGTCTTCCTAGACAAGTTGTCCTAGACATTATTTTCCTAATTTTGTGGAAATGTTAGCCTTATTTAGTATCTTATGATTACTTTGACATAATTTGCTAATTTTTTTGGTGTAGATTCAATGGAACGTACTGCTGTGTAGAAATGGTTATGTAATATTTCAATAATATCTTTATTGCAATATTCAGGTCAAAATCGTTTCCCCCCTTTTATTTTTTTTCTTCCTCATACTGTTTAGCCCAAGTTCAATTATTGTTTTCTAAATCTACATTTGGGCTTGGATCGATACTTTTCTGTATCATGGACAATTCGTAAAGGTTCACAAATAGAAATCAATAGAATGGGTTTGCTTTGGTTGTATTGTGTTGTCACTTTGTTGTCACTTTTTGTCTTTGTTTTTAATAATAATCTGTGGAGATATATTATCAATATAAAACAGACATGTATATTTTAGTATAGAGCCGCAATTAATATAAATAAAATGACATAGTTAAGTGTTTGAAAACTCACTGTACATTGTAATGCTGCATTCATACAAAAATATGCTTCTTAATACGAGTACATTTACGAATCACAAATCATACTATTATAAAGTATAATTATACAGTATCTATCTATCTATTAGTATTAATTTTTTGTTGGTGGTGGTTTCTTACCTGTTGGCTGCAAACTTTTGACATATAAAGCCTCCGGGGATCTGGGTCACTATGTATCCCCAAAAGAAGGAACCATGTATCATTCCCACTGTCTCAGGGTCCCACTCAAACTCGGCTTTCTGATCGAAGACAAAAATAAAAAAAGATATAAATATAATATACATAATATACAATGCATAAAATTTGGTTGGGGTTAGAGTTCTCTCCACGGTTGGTTAACTCCAGGCACTCTGTTAGTCTCCTTCAACCTGAAGAATGCACAGTAGGTTACACTGTAGCTATAGGTCGTCCTGACTCCTGACCAAACTTAGCTCATGATGTAAAGGTAGGTCCCCAGTCAAGCAGTGGGTGACTTTTGCACTAGAGTCACCCACTTCTCCGGACAGATTTTCTTAAAGGCATTGAAGCATGGATTAAATGCTGAGGGCACATTTCCCGATTTCATCAATAAAGTGCCCCTTTTGTATAAGTTTGACGGCCCTTCGTGAAGCCGCCCGCTGCATTTATCAAAGCAGGGGACTGGCAGAAAGGATGCACCGCACTTACACGCGCTGTCGACTCACCTCTACGTACTGCTTTTCATCCCTGTAAACCGTGTGTTCGTTGACCATGCTCACGATGGCCACTCCCAGATTACAGCGGATGCCAAAAGAGATGCAGAAGCCGATGCCAGAGAGGATGGCAATGATGTATCGCCGTGGCAACCCAAAACATGTGCAGTCGACGACGGGCAGCTCTTTCTCCTGCACCATCTCTGGACGACCCTCTGCGGACAACTCGATGGTCTCTCCATTTTCCTGCTTCTTCTCAAGGGCCCTGCAATGACAGCGCCGAGCACAATCCTGAAGGCGCTTTATACATCAATATAAAACCGCTGTGTAAAATCAGGTCATTCATATTTTAAAGATTCAGCAAATTAGCATCTCAAGTAAACGGTCAGTGTGTGCTGTGGAATGCACTCAGGCCTTATGGGTTAGAGTTTCAACCTCTCCAGATTTCAGAGATCTCCAGAAGCTAAAAAAGGCCAAAAATATATGTGTTATATAATATTTTAAACAACTTTAAACGAGCGTGCTTCTTAGAGGAGGTGCTTTACTAATATCCAAATAAAAAAGTAAAAACAAGTGTCTCCAGCTGTATCCAGACATTCAGTGGTGTTTTCTCTCTCACTGCTCACTGAACTCTCAGTCGTCTCACAGTGTCACGGCTTCTGACATGTTCGGCTCCTGCCTCACACAAGAACAGCATGAAGCACAAAGAATTGTACAGTAGAAAATGTCAGCCACAGCCTCTGTTAAACAAGTGCAGGAATCATGAACACCTGCAAACCTTTTAAATCCAGAGACATGTCAAATATGTACCACAGTCAATCATCTATTTAACAGCAAATCTTCAATGTCAAGTTTCCATTCAAGATGGGAGCCCCGGACATCTACTAATGTCTTGTATTTTCCATTTTTGGAATGAGGGGTTGCTTCACACATAGGAGGCATTTGGGGCACATGTGTCAGATAAAAGAGCTCAGTAACGTATGATTGAAATGGACTGAAAGTATCCAAATGTAATATAAATCTGAGCTGTGAACAGAACAAACCATTAGTGTGGTAGTTCCAGCTGAACAGTGATCGAGTTTCAGACGTAAAGGCCTCGGTGAAGCGCTGCACTGGACTCCTGAGATTTACATAATTTATAACAAGGCTCAGTGACATGATGCCAGCCTTAAAAAACAATAAATAGCTCAGGCTTTTTATTAAATTACACCATTGTTTCATCTGAGCAGTAATATACTGTATATCTTGAATCTTCTCTAGATTCCTTTAGTCAATTCCACAAAAATTATTGATAACATGATTTTTTTTGCCGCCACGTTTTGATTTTTACGCTTCAGGCACTAAATCTGACAATGTAACTTGATCTGTATGTCCTTGGCGAGCCATCACACAGTGGTGTAAAACAACTGCCTGTAAATGTATTCTCAAATCCAACCACACTGCTACTGAAAAAACCCAAAACCAGTCTCAAAATACCAATCCCACAGACTGATGCATTAGTTACTGTAAGAGTTACTGTAAGCAGGGCTTTGGTCTTCAACAATGATCAAGTATTAATGATTTTTAAATATGAATTATTAACATCTCCGCTGGCTTGGACTATTTTTGTCCAGCTGGACCTCTTCCCTCACTCTTCCTGTCTCCAACTTTAATCAGGCTTTTTATAGATTACCCCTTTTTATCATCATTCTATAGATCAGGCATTAAGCCCCTCCCCATAATATGACTGCAATGTTTTGTTCTTTTAAATTTTACTTGCATGTATTGTAACTGTTTGAAAAATGAATCTCACAAAGGAAAGTCTTATAGCCTGTTTAATAGGCTGCTAAACTGCTCTGGGAAGGAACTGAATGAGAAAAGGTCAAACTGCACCTACTGAGCAAATAACATGCAGAGAATATCAGTGGCATGGGTTGCAACTCTGTCTCCAAACTGTCTCCAAAAGTCGATCAATAAATACTTCAAGGGCACAGGAGAAGCTGCCTGTATGAAGACTACACAAGTAAGAAAGGGAAGAACATGTACTGCGTCAAACAAGCAAGTGCTAACTGTAAACTATTAAAGTATTACATACATATATATATATATATATATATATATATATATATATACACATTATGTGGAAAGCTTTATGGATATGGTGTACGCAGGCTGTGCGAACAAAACAAAAAACCCTAATAAATAGCATTTGCTTATCAAAACAGAAGCTGTCATACCAGAGACCAACTTAAGTCAATCAATATATTTCCTCCACATTTTGCCTCAACAATGTCATGTCCCTGTTTGAAGTTTAAAAGTATGCTGCTCTTTGCTCCGCTATAATATTCAAAGCGCGCCATGAAGTACTTTACCGGTGGCCAGAGCAAGTGCGGGGCAGGTTGCGTGCAGCGTTCTTCCCGTTACGCACGCCACGGGTGTGCCAGCGAAACACCTGCGTGCACGTGCTCCCACCGGAAATGAAAGCTAATAGGTTGGCTGTGGTCTGTGTGGCGGGTTTGGAGAGCTAATCTGAAGCCGTTTTGGGGGAGGGACTACTTAAGGATGGAGCGAGAGGAAGAGAGGCGTCCCAAGGTGTTCACGGGCCTACGGGGATTTACGTGGGCCGACAGCTTGGAGGAGTACAGGATCTATTTCTGGAGAGGATTTAAGTGTTTAGACGCAGCATCAAATCCCAAGTGAAAGAAAGGGAGCCCATCAATACCCCCTGCATTAGGCCACGGCACTTAACATACATCCAGTCAGGCTTTACTTATGGCTAGACTTTGCCCAGCTGTCCTTGACTCGTTTATGAAAGTGCTCAAAACTACACCAGGGCCTGTGTGATGCACTGTAATGTCCTCAATCCCGTCTGACCTCTCTGCATTAATTGCTGGGCCAAGGAGTGATTCCTGGAGTGAGTGAATCCAGTGATGCCCAAGAATCAAAGTTGGCCTAATCCTGTAAGCAGCAGTGTCTGAAAACAGGAAGAGCCTACATTGATATTATAGATGGATGAGCACAAAGCCTAAATAACTTTCCATTGGCTGCTTTTGCTTTCCAAAGCTATTAGACTGGAGCGTGTGGAGGCAGCCTACTGGCTAGAGTATAAAGTAACTCACCAGGGACCTGCCTGCAAGGGCACCTTTTAACTCTACATAACTTCTAAAAGAAGCCAAACTAAATAGAATCCATGAGCCTTATGTGATCTGCTGACCGCACAGGAACCGTCGTGGTGCTTTTTCTATCAATGTGGCAGGAATATATATGTAGATCAGTCAGAAATACTTTTGTGCCAATTTCAGAGTTTTACGCACAGCAATACGTGCATGATTATCACATGTCAGGTCTTTATAAAGAAGAATACATACCCATATATTTTGCCGAGAGTCTTGGCAGTCACTGCCTTTAACCTGTCCTGTCGGAACTCCATCCTACGACTCCAGAATCCCACCAAGGTCCACTGTGCGCGCTCCCGTGTGAGCGCACAGCCTCGCCTCTGTGCCTCTCTGCTCCGTGGTTCTCGAAGGGAATTTAAAAGACCTTATCTCTGTTTTATTTCATTGAGAAAGTAAAGTTTTGAATCATACGAAATGTCCACAGTCTTCGTCTTCTCGGCAATATTTAAATAAACCAAAGCGCGCAGACATGGCCGCAAGTCCACTTTGTCCGACTCCAAACTCCACAAGAATCCGTATAAAGTTCCCGAAGACAACTTTCGACGGGATACATGGCCGCGCGGTGCCTCTGGCCGTGGTCCTGAAACCAGATTACTGCAGCCCGCCCGCTAATCTCTCCAAGTGTGTGAGTGAGTGGAAGGTGCATGTCACTTCCTGTCCATTCTCCACTCCAGCAGTGGCTATTATTGGCTCAGAATGGAAAGTAAGAGTAAACAGCGTTGTACAAGCAGCATTCCTAAGTATGTTTCGACCTGGACAGAGACTTCAGACGGCTTTAGCGCTTTATCTCCCAAATTATCTCCCAAATTAAGAAGTGGAGCTATTAGGCCACCACCTCAACATCCAACCAATTATGGAATTCAAATGTGCTGTTAATGAAACCAAAACATAGGCTATATAAGGTCACAAAATAATAAAAATAAAAATACTATTTATAGGCCTATAGATTTAGCAAGAAAAAAAATATGAAGCTTCCAGAATAAAATGCAGTGACTTTATTGTGGTTGATGACAAGCAAACAAAATACAGGTGAGTGAGCTGAATATCCATCCACAGGTCCTAGAACATGGGGAGTGTTTTGTTGTCTACAGTCTTCTGAACTGTGAATTGTGGTGTACATTATGGAGAACAAACTAAGAGCAGGACCGAAGCCGTAGAAACTACTTGTGTTGTGTTGCACACTGAATACACTCAGATGCAGCCCTTCTGCAGGTCTCGCGCTGAGATGGTCCTGAGAGAGTGCGAGGAGAGGAAAGGGGGTGGGAAGGGCATGGCGCAGGGGGGAGGGGACAGTCTGGGGGGTACAGAGATGATGGAGGAAGAGACAGAGAGGGAGCCATATCCACTCTTGCGAACATCCGTGGCGCTGGAGAAGGTGGAGCCATGGAAAAACACAGGGGGAGGGTCAGTGGAGGGGTCTGACGGGAAATCTGAAAAACATAAAATTTTCATTACAACATATATAACATCTATAATAGGAACTGGTTACACTCTGTGCGGTTTGTTCTAGTTCAAGGAGCTTCTTGAGTTAACAAGTCAATGTGTGTAACTAAGTGCATGATACAGAGGACATGGTAAAGTATTCCAAAAACATCATCAAGCATTAGCTGAATCTTGTGAAAATAAAAATATACAGTAATTAGTTTTTTTTGCATTCACTTAGAATTAATGAATGGTAAATGGTCTCAACTTATAAAGCGCTTTTCTACCTTCGTCAGGCCCAAAGCACTATACAGCAAGGTCAAGGTCAAGGTCAAGATCAAGGTTTATTTATATAGCACATTTTAAAAACAGAGTACTGCCCCAAAGTGCTTAAGTAAGTAAGTAAGTGCTTTATTTGTCATTGTACAAGCGGACAACGAAATTGTGTTCAGGTGTTAGTCCTGAGTTGCTGTGACTGAGCCACGTCCCCACTGTGGGTCAATGTGACCAGCATGTTTTCGAAGGTGAGGGGAAACCATAGTACTCGGAGGAAACCGGAAATAAGAAGGTCATGAAGAGACAGTAACATTTTAAACTGGATTCTAAAAGTCACAGGAAGTACAGGAGTAATGTGGCAGACGAGCTGCCAGATTCTGGACTAACTGTAGTCTGAGGATGGACAATTGGTCAAGGCTATAATATAATGAATTACAATAGTCCAGCTGTGAGCAAGGAACCAGTCACCCATTCACACACCAATGTATGTAGACGCTGGGGGCAAGGCGGGTGAAGTGTCTGGCCCAAAGACACAATGACAGTGTGCATCTTCATGAGATGACCCACTCTACCAACTGTGCCACTGTCGCCCCACAGTCCAGTATTGAATGAAAGTTTATCTTTGGTTGCTCACATTCAAAAAAGTACTTTCCTTCTAAGATCAATATTATTTTAACCATAAAAGGGTTGGACAGAAGCAGAGCAACAAATAAAGCAACTCAACAACAAAACAAACCTTTTATATTAAAGTTGCACTACTCTTTGTTAAGTAATCTCAAACATTACATATAACGCAGAAACCTGCATTATCATCTTATTTCACTTTGGTTTGTAGCCGTAAATAAGCCTCTCAGCTTATAAAGACTTTGAATTTCATCAGTTTTGCATCAAATTCCCCTTCAACCCCCCAGTTTGGCACCGGCATTTGAGCACGAGCTCCGGCCTATTATTCATGACTGTACAGATTAATACATTTGTATAGTCGGCTAAAAGCCATAGTCACGTACTTGTCAATAAAATGGTAATCTTATTGTGTTACTTAAAACTACAGGAAGTCTCTGCGAGGTTCTTTAGAAGTCAGCGACTTTGTGTTTTGATCAGCTGACTGTCTCCTTCTTTGGTTTCATTTCAGACCTGTAATATCATCCCAGACACTGTTGTGTAAGCAGAAGTGATGCTCTTCTGTTTGTCTCCACTGGGAGGATTAAGATCAACTGAGGTTTTTCAAACCTCTCTAAACTATTTTAGCAAGTGATATAAAAAATATAAATGTACTTTTTCTTGGATATAAATCTACCTATACTATTTAATTTTTGAATGACTGTGTAATGACACTCAGTAAAACATACCTGGGTCCTCATTCAGCTGTGCGTGCAGGTATTGGTGCTTGGTGTAAAACCTGGTGTAGATGCAGTAGACAGCAGCCATTAAAGCAAATATCCCAATGGAGGCAGCAATGAAAACCCCCACTTTGGCACTGTCCATTTGGTTACCTGAGAGAACACAGTGGAGGGCTGTTTTACTACAATCATGCAGTATATTTGTGCTTAAACGCGTTACCTGTTAATTTGGTGTTTGTGTTTGTGTTTTCATCGTGGTTGGACAGATGTCGGGGCTGTGCTGGAGGCGGAGGTGCGGCCTGTGCCTCGTGGGGGATTATTTGACCCCCAGACTGCAAAGCGCAAAGAGGAAGGAGCAGCAAGAGATAGAGAGGAGGTGCACCTGCCATGGTTGCCTCTAAAAGACAGGTCAAACAACACAGTGAGTATTGGGAAAAATGCCAAACCATTTTGTACAAATCATCATTTCAAACATGATCTTTTCTTACCTGATTTAAACCTGTCGTGGTGTTTTGTGCGCTCTTCCTTGTCAGTTGACTGAAATGAAAACTGCATCCAAGACAACTCAACTCTCCTGACAGTTTGCTTTCCCAATGGGACACCTGCAAATACTCTTCTCGCGCAGACAGGACCAGAAGAGCTTACATGGTTTTAAGAATTACATTCTCGAGGCTTGTAAAGATTATTGATAACTTTGCTATTTAGCTTGCTGGCCATTCACTTAAGATAGTGAACCAAAAAGTATATTAGTTCATGAATAAATATGACGGGGAGGAGAACAACAGAGCCCTCTACTGGCAGAAGTGATTCACTGCTGAAATGCACGAGAGCCTTTCAGCCCCTGTCATTGAAGTTATAAAAAGACTTGGAAGACTTTTCGTTCATGTATATATTATTCTATAGCACTGATTAGCACTGAATACTACTGGTGCTGTGGGTTGTTTTGACTAGAGGGGAAAAAAGTGGCAAAGACTTAAAGTGTAAGATAAAACAAAGCCAGTATTTAGTCATAATAGTGCATTCAAGGTTTTATCAGTGCTATTAAAGGTCATGTGCCCCAGTGAAATTCTCAGTGTTGTTCCTCTGACCACCTAAAGAGCTGAGGATACAATCAAGTAACTCAAGCTATTTCCATTTCCAGTTTCACACTTTCCCAGGCAGATCCAGTGCTAGAAATAGCAGGGGGTGTGTCACGTTGTGTTCTGATTGTAGTAACATGCTCCCCACCCCATAACTGTGTATGAAATTACCTCGCCTTTGTATCTCAAACGGCCTCAGTGAAGATGTGTAATAATTAATTTGCTATAAAACTTCCCATAGTTCGGGATGTAGCCCACTTCAAGTCCGTAGTTGCAAATGTCGGTTCCAGCAGAAATCACACCAAAAAAAAAGTTGCTCAAATGCTCAAAATGCATTTATTAAAAATGCCACAAATATATTACAAATGAATTATATTACATTTTTCCATAAAGCTTTTACCATGTACAGTACCTAAAGACGGGCATAAAAACTACTTACACAAAGTTTGTTGGAATGCTTTGACATCAGAGATTCATCAATAAAAAGCAGAAGGCACTTAAGATCTAAAAATGTACATTCAACATTTAACTCTCCAAGAAACCCACAGCAACAATAAATAGCACAGATCTCCAATAAACTAGACACAAAGCAGCCTTGTGGTTCTGTGTAACCTAAAAAATCTACAAAGAAAAATCTAAAAAGAATTAATGCTTTTGTCATTGGTCGCTTGACTAATTATGATTTAAATTCATTTGTCCAGGGACACTTGTATGGCCATTACTTACATATTTACAATAGACACCTCCAGTGTCCATATGATCCTTACCAAAACAGTTTTACAAAAACAATGCTCACTCTGGCGGCACATGACAATTTGATTGCGACTTCACAGAGAGATTAGACCAGGGATCTCCAACCAGTGGCTCGGGAGCTATCAGTAGCTCTCCAGCCCAGTCTGGGTATAACTTGCCATTAAACAAACACTTTTCTTTTGTTCTGTGCATGTTGAACACAATCTCCAAAGAAAACTCCACTTATGCCGCATAGTAACACAAGCATCTTTGAAGAATAAGGAGCTCTCTGATATTTTTGTTACATAAAATTAGGGGTAAAAAAAAGTTTGGAAACCCCTGGATTAGGCTGTAAACACATGTGGTCCACGGTAACATTAATACTGGCGTCCAATGGCATAACCTTTACTGTCTTTTTGGCAGTACAGAACATCTGTGCTTTGGTGAACATGTTCCCGATCACTGTTACGAATACTTAAAACAACAGTCTCAGCCTCAAGTGCATACAGTACAAACTCACATAGGATTTTACCCACAGCATGACAAGAGGATATGTTTGCATTAGAGATGCCCCAAGACAATAAAATGTTTCTTGACATTGGCTTGAGAAAAAAACCTTGAATGTTGTAGTGGAATCTGATAGCATATTTGTCTGTAGGGGGCAACAGCAGGGCCAACTTTGTTTGTGAAAATCATTTGAAATGTTAAACCACACCTTTAGGTTCTTTGTAACATTGCAGTAACAAAATGACCTGCCTTTTCCATAAGAGAGATTGTGATGGAAGAAACAGAAAACACATTCCAGTAATAATTGTAGTGGTCCAAAAACCACAACCCTCTCTAAGTGGCTAAAATGGTGTAACCCAGGTCCATTCGGCTCGGTAACAGTTTGAACTTAACAATACGCTGCTGCAGTCCCATTCCTCTGCTCCAGCTCCGACATGTCAGTGAGGGGAGTCTCACACTTGTCATCTGTACTGACCATGCTATAGGCTGCATTTTCTCCATCGCGGGACATTTGCCTTACTCTGTCCTGCAGCAGGGAGCGGATGAAGCACACAGGAACAGGCATCATGGCAAAAATGATCAGCAACGCCAGAACAGCCAAGGCCCAGTCAGGATAATCCAGGTATTCTTCTGAGGCCTGGAGAACCAACAGAGGGTCGATGAGTTACAGTTTTGGAACAGACAATAGAATTTCCAATGAAGGCATTTACTTTTTCTTGGTTCCATGCCATGTATGTTGGTCTCTTAATTAACATGCGTATAATTGTGGCCAACAGCAGACCCAACATCGAAAGCAGGCAAATGTATTTCCACAGGTATTTGTAGATAACATGTGGTCGCCATCCCAGCATCCCCTCAATATCATCAAGGAACCTATGTTACAGACACAGATGTTAAATGTTTTTAAATCTTTGTCTTTATACATTTAAGTTAGCTCTAAACTTACCTATCGGCTCCATACAGCCATGACACACTGAAGGTCTCAAAAACGACCACAATGATGAGGGGCAGAGTGGCAGAGTAGTCGTCGAACATGGTGACAAAGTAGTTTCCACAGCGTTGAGTGAAGAGCAGGCCAATCAGAAAGCCAATAATGCAGCTGAAGACTACAATAACAAAAGCCAAGTTAGAAGCAAGCCCCTCTATTATATATATACACAGCTAAAAACAAGTCATTGGAACAAGGCACTACCGGTGAGTTTTGTCTTGTTATTGGCCAGTATCTTAAAGCGGTCAGTCAGGGGGGCCAGGATGCCCTCCATAGTTCCGAACATGGTGCTGAGTCCCAGGTTGAGCAGCATGAGGAAGAACAGGGCGGACCAGAAGGGACTGCCAGGGAGCAGCGTCATGGCTTCGGTGAATGCGATGAATGCCAAACCGGTGCCTTCCACGCCCTCAATAAACAATCAGAAGAGTGCGTCACTTTTCTTGAGAACTAAAACAAGGCCTGTAAATTAAAAAGAAGCTAGATCTTAAGGGCGCTCTACCTTTTGCATCTCCTCCTCCAAATTGCATTGCGTTAGATTCCCTGGGATTTGACTGCCGTATTGTGTAAACCAGGAACTGTAGTCTTCAGGTGCCACAGAACTAGGGTCTGACAGGTTGAATTTGGGCATGATGCTTACGTTCACTCTCCCGCTGTGAAAGCTCTCAGACACCTGCATCAGATTGCTGGCGAAATAAAAGCAATGCTGACAAAACACTTCCATTGCACAAAAATACTAAACATATAAAAGTACACCTACCGAGCAATGCAGTCTTTAACCTTGTCTTTAGCGCGAAAGCCCAGCACCGCAAATACGACCAGAGTGGCAAGAACCGACGTGAGGAAGTTAATAATGGAGACGGTGTAAGCATCTCGGTGGCAGTTGTTGTTTTTGGGATTGTAGGACGAGTAGGCGATAATGGACCCGAAGCCAAGGCCCAGGGCGAAAAACACCTGGGTGGCAGCCTGCCTCCAGACCTGTACGTTACCCCAGATTTCAAGCTGCAAATTTGACAAAGAAAAACACTTAAAACACTTTCTTTTTGCAGACAGGAAAGTGGCGTACCTTTGGGTAGAACATGTGGGTGATGCCCTCCATGGCGCCGTCCAACATGAGTCCACGCACCAGGAAACAGAACAGCACCACATACGGGAATATGGAGGAGAAGTACATAACCTGAAAGGAGCAAAATGAAAATTTCTATTGCAAACATTCCACAAAGTTGGCCACAAACATAAGCCCGCCACATGACTTGGATTTGAGAGGGGAAAATGTGGGACACCGTTCAATAACAAGGGGTGGGAAGTCAAAATACGAGCAGCGCGGTACCTTGACGGAGGTTTTGATTCCTCTAAACATTCCCAGGCACACAATGGTCCAGGCGCCCAGCAGACAGCACACAATGTAAGGGTTGAACGAGCCTGTCTCATCGATTGAGTCAGTGATATCCAGAGCTTTACGGTACCAGAAGTATGATGTGGGAGAGCTCTTCTCACACTCTGTAACCGGGAGAAGAAAAACACCATTATTCAAAGATTT
This sequence comes from Gobius niger, assembly GCF_951799975.1. NCBI lineage: Eukaryota > Metazoa > Chordata > Actinopteri > Gobiiformes > Gobiidae > Gobius > Gobius niger. Next base: position 10,928,837 of record NC_136870.1, on the reverse strand, counting down.
CACAGAAACCTGTATGAAATTGGGACAGGAGGAGCATTTACCAGTGGCGTTGACTTCATTTGGACACTGTTCCCAAGGTAAAGGGGACTGGAATGAGTTCCCGAGGTAGAAAAGGCTCCACGCAAGAATAACATTGTAGTAGAGAGCCACAAAGAAACACACCTGTAAACAGTTGAGCAGGAAAAGAAAATATAAATGAAAAACACACAAAAAAATCAACTGAATTTTTATTTTAGAAACAAAGAAGTGGCTGTAAACTGATGAAACTCCCTTTTTGATTGATAAAACCTCTGATATTCATTGACAAATACGTAAACAGATGTTGCAAGTGTAAAACAACTAAGTGACAAGTGAAAATATCGGAAAAGAGTCTTACCACACAGCTGGAGTAGCCAATCCCGGACAGCCTTGGAGAGATGTACTTCCACACGCCAATGCTCCCCTGTCTGATCGCCTGTCCTGCCGCCAGCTCCAGGAAGAACAGAGGGATGCCCACAACCACCATCAGCAGGATGTACAGAAGGAGGAAAGACCCTGAAGAGAACACCAGAATTTTAACAAAATTCAAAAAATAAATATAGTAAAATATTTGGAGGGAGATGTATTTTCTATCAGTTTGTGCTGAAATATTGTACATAAACATAGACCTACTACATTTTATTCATTTTTGATAAAGTAGCAGAACAAAGTTGTAGACCTCTTACCTACTGTTGTCACATGTACAGTGTGTCTACGTATAGTCATAGGTAAATATGGCACATGCTTCATCACTCTGTTGATGTCACACACAAAGTGGTGTCCAGTTACTTTGCATGCTCTAAGTGGTCAACAATAGAATAGCCTCTCACCTCCTCCGTTCTGGTGGCACAGATATGGAAAGCGCCAGACGTTGCCGAGACCCACGCTGAACCCTACTTGGGCCAAAAAGTACTCGACTTTGCTGTTCCAACCCGCACGAGCCACCGGCTCTGATTCCTCCTGCTGCTCTTCACCCCCATAGGGCCCACTCTCTGCCTGGTCATCATCTGTAGGCAAGGGCTGCTTCTCCATGTCTGAAATGATAAGAAATACTATAATGACATTGTACTAAGAAATTATGAATGGCCACAATTAGATTAAGATATTTTGCATACTTGTGGAGAAAATATAATTTCGACACCTGTACTACATAACTATAATGAATTATGGGAGAACAATTGCAAAAACAAATGACCAAGGAGGTAATTCCCACCAGATAGTCAACACGTTTAATTGTAGCAGGAATAATCCCTTATTAGACTAGTTAAACTGCAAACACTAAACAATGTCTGAGCCACACTTTTTATTATGTTCTTGAAATATCCTTCATGTCATAACTGGACATTGTGTTGACATAGACACACAACAAGATCATCCATTAGGTCAATGAACGCTTTTTACTCGCTCCAAACTAATCTGTTTAAGGCCACAACAAACCCAACTGACCTGATTCACAGGAGACGTCGAGAACCGCGAGGTATTTTAGCGTAAAATCCCACAACAATGTACAAGTGCAGACAGTAGTGAGGTAGATTATCCTTCACGAACACGTGTGGCTCTGTCTCTGGCGCGTTACTACAAAGTTACTACAATGCGCAAGGGTAAAGCTTGATAAACGGGCTTTGACTTTCGTATGTAATGTTGTAGATGTCTGTAATTTAAAGTAAAGATGCCCACAGAGACTTCAAAGCGCGAAAAGAGATATACATTGTCAAAGCAGCCCGCGTTTGGTCCCCTTTATTTGGTGGTTCCCTGCTTCCGCTTGATGCAATCATGCACTGACCACACCTACAGTACGTTGGGTTCAGGGACACTCGGGCTCGCGCTAGCATCCATGACTACTGATCAAAGACAGATTAATAAAAAAAATATTTTTAACGAAGTGTTGTTAGAATATGATTATTGTAGCAATAACTATATCAGTAAACCTCTAAGCACAAGAGCACGGTCTACCGTTTAATTTAGAGCCTAATCTTCTACGCTCATTAAAATATACCCTACGTTACGTAAATGCAACAGAATAATAAATGAACATAGAGTGATTTTCACTAAACTGACATGCATGCATGCTTAATAAACATCATCAACAAATGTTGCCCACACGTGAGTAAAACCTCTGCAATGGTGCATTCAAGACCAACTTCTCTTTTTATCTGCATCGGTTGGGAAAGAGGATGTCCATCTCTGTTTACATGTAGTAAACCATAACACGTGGCACAGTGAAACTCTCGTTTATAAAAATGTAATTTACTGAAAATCATATCATATGGCAAGAGATGGACGTTTCAGTCTAAATTATGAGAAAACACATCTTGTCCCCAAATTGGATGCAAAAATGTAAAAATGTGTGAGCCATTCAGGGGAGTAAATAGAGCGAATGGAGCGGATCAGCTCAGTTCACACGCGCACTGCCACGTAGCGTTGGACACGCAAAACCAAACAATTACTTTTTAACCATGCACGAAGAACAGTTCACAATATTTCGCTATATTGTACGCGGTAACAAGAAACATACCTGACGTAAAGAAGAAAATGCTGAAAAAGTTGCCCTAAACGTCCCAGTCAAATCAAAGTCAAGTGGTGACCTGCGACAGCTCTAGATGACCCCGCCCCCTTTGTCCCACTCATCCAATCAGCCACAGCTATCAGTCTTTTTCTCAATGTCTCTCCCAAACATCAACAATATACATAGTAACGCATTCTTACACATTTGTTGTTATTGGTGACATCATGTAGCCTTTTGTGTATCTGCTGAACAGGGATTATTGATGACAACATTTCTCCCCCAAAAGTAAGAAGTGAAAGTTGATACTGAAGTGGTGAGGAATTTGCTTGCTGTGTGTGAACTTAAAACAGGTATCTAGTAGAGGTGACACTTAACCCATGAACTCTCGGGTCATAAATTTGAAGGTAAATGGAAATGTACAGTAGGTTGTGTGCCTGTTGCTATTTGTTCATTTTGCAGAATCAAACCATATTATAATCACCACAGAGGAAAAGTCAATAGACCCTACATATGGTCAGCAGATGTTTTCCTTTGCAAGCACTTTCTTTATGCGCTTAATTTCCGCCCAACACCACTTTTCACAACTATGATATGAGTTTCAGAGATAACTTTGAAATATCCCCCGGGGCAGATGGGCCTTTCTGTGGATGCGTGTTTTCCTCATGCATAGGTTTCCCCAACCACTTACATGTGTGAGTGGTAATAGGTGGTCGGAAGAGCCGATGGCGCAGATTTGTCAGAACACCAATAAAAACAGGCTTGTACAGCACAATACAGGTTTTATTAATGACATTTAAAAACATACGTTAAATTAAATTAAACATGGGTGGACTTGTCAAATGAAACAACTAATAACTATAAGATTGTATTGTATAAATATTTGGATACAACAGATTGTTACTGCATCAAGATGTTATTTAAAATAATATACTAAATAGTTAGTTTTGGCTGCTTTGCTACATCTAAAAATGTTTGAGTGTTTTTTGTATTATGGACTTCATAGTTAATGCAGAGAGATCTGTCATTTGACCCATGAACCTGAGCCATAGGGCAGGAGCCGTCTGCGTCTGCACAGTGCCCGGGGACCCATCTCCATCATAAGCCAGGAACTTGGTTAGGAACTGTGCAGGTTTTGGTATTTGTGAGCGTGACTGTGGGGAAACAGACACATGCAAGAGTTTCATGTGTGCTTATTAACATGTGCTGTCCCAATCAAATAGTTTATATATGAAGTTTACCCTTCATTTTACCCATTTACGCAGAGGTCTGCCTGGTTTCTTTTGTACTGTACTCAGGTACTTGGTTATATTGTGGAAAGTACTTTAAAGTGACTGTAGCTTTATGAATGCAGTTGTGAGTGTGTTCATGTTGCTGAGCCTCAGGTGCACACAGAGGGGAACAGTGTGTAGACTCATTGAGGTGGGGACTGAGGGGCGGGGCCTGCTGCAGTACTAATACCACAGTGAGGAGTGACCTGCACTCAAGTCACACAGGTCTACTGCACAGACAGGTGTCTGAGCAAGGATAATACTATACTACTGACTGGAGATCAACCAGGAATAAGTGAGTACATCTAACATACTTCCAAACTACTTCATAGTCAGTGTGAATGAGTGGATGGTGGTTTTGTACTGGCTAAAATGGCTAGCATTTGTTAGCATGAAGTTGTTGCACCACATCCTTGGCTGTTCAAGAGACTGTTCTTGTGTATCTTTCGAAGGGTGTGTTCACATCCACTGACTAACCTTACCAGGACTGTATGTCCTACAGGAGTTACTGTTGGACTTTGTTTACACTTCTCAATTCCAAATTAACTGCATATATTTTATTCACTAAAATCCCTTCAAATATGTTCTTATGTGACATTTTGTCCTTATGTCTGCTACAGACAAACTGTACTGTATTTTTACATTGACTTGAGAAATGTATTCTTCTATGTTGAGGCACCAGATGGCAATGTGGTGAAACTGTACTTCATAATAAGGGAGTGTTAGTGATACTAGCCTCATGTTACTCCCATAATCCATTGACTGGTTTGATGTAGTTGGAGAAGCTCTGAATGATGAGGCGCACAGTACTGTTGCATAACTGGTTGGGCAGCTCTCCCTGTGTGCGGTGGTGTTGTCCCTGTCACAGAATCACAAATGGAATCAGCTGACGTAATGCAACTCTAAACAAGTTATGACGTATAATTTATACACATTTCTACTTGTAGGTAGCTGAGAGACACCGGAAATCAAAGATGACCAATCTTTCACGCCATCTTGTCAATGTAAGTATAATGTCTGTAGCTTCTAGATGTGTTGATGCCCCTCAATTTGACCTTGTTATCACGATAAAGGTTGATATATAAAACACATATTTCTTATTGTTAAATATATCTACATTCAGGGTTAAATAGATGCTGAATCTTTTTGTGTGTGCAATTTGCAAATACATGAAAGCTTTATGATTTAAAAACGTCCAAGATGGTTTGAGGTGTGTGGGATTTGAAAAAAATCTAATTGTATATATATATTTTTTTTTAAACTTGTTAAATGTCTTTTCTTTGTGTGTATTATATATTTGGACGAAGAGTATAGAGTTACATAATAATATAGTAATGATTAATAGAGGCCTGTATCCACTGTTTAAAACTATTTGTCTATATCAAGAATAAATGTAAATACAACAATAGGCCATTTATTCACATCAGTGTTCCATGTTTTGCAGCATCTCCTGACCTTCTCCCTTCAGGATGGAGATGTACAGAGTGTGGAAGAGGCCCAAGCTCGACTATCATTTTTGGCCCAAAACAAAAAGCTGTGGAGTCAACAGATGTTCCTCGATGTTACTTTAGACGCCATCATTCTACGGGACATCCAAAGCCAGGTGAGAGGAAAACGTCAGCTCGACTCCTTGTCATTTAGTTTAGTTCATTTTAATTACTGATGATTTTAGAAAAAGAGATAATTTAGACATTTTCCAGTGTTCCCATCATCAGCATGTGGTCAACTATTCACATACATAACATGCAATGCTAGAATTATAGTTATGACCTTTTTGTTGATAAGGCAAAGATTGTTTTCAAAGTTAAGAGTTATGTTGTCTTTCTTTAAAAGAGATTATAGCCATGAATAATAAAATATATCTGATCCTGAAAAATCACATGTACTAAGTGAAGTGTTGATTTGTTTATGCCAATATTGTGTACAATACTGTATGACATCTTGTTTAGGATGAGCTGGAGAAATACACTTTCAAATCTATCCTACGCTGTGACTCTAAAACAGAGAGGCATTTCCCCTCCTTGCTGCTGCTCGTGTGCCAAAGCCCTGATCAGAAAAAGCCAGATATTCACTTCTTTAACTGTGAGATGGTGAAGGTGAGTCACAACGTCTAAACAGCTCCTTATAGACTTCTTAGCTTCAGGTTTGACTTGTGTTTGTGCATTTGGCTCCCCACAGGCTGAGCAGATCTGCCAGGACATCTCACATGCACTCTCTGGTCAACACACCAACAGGAACAGGTACTATAAATGTCAAATATATGTACGTACATAAAGTCAGAAAGAGGCCAGAAACGGTCTGCATATTGACATGATAAAACCATGCACTCAAAGTAATGTGCAGCCAGAGTTTCCCACATCAATCTAAAACCTGTGCAATAGGTTAATCCTGTAGATCAGGGGTGTCCAAACTTTTTTCACCGCATATTGACATTCAGCATGGATGGCCACAGATCTGTGATTAGTGCGTTCAAACATTCAACTGGGTGTATTTAAGAGAGGTTTAAACTGTGCCCCACACCTTTATTTAGGCTTGGAACCACAATGCGACATGCCTGCTGTAGCTGGTTAGTCCTGAGCAAACCTAGCTCAAGGTCTGGAGATGGTTCCCAGGGGCTGCACTGTGATCCCCCACAACCTCCTCCTGCTTTTATTTTATTAAATTCAACCTTTATTTAACCAGGAAAGTCCCATTTAGATGAATCATTCCTTTTCCTGCCATAGAGGCAGAATGGGTCATATTCAGAGGACTTTTTTGCTGTGGGAAGTAATGTGTACTTTAACTGTTCATGCTTTCCATATCCGGTTTTTATTTGAGGAGAATAGTTTTCATTTGCTGAATTTTAAGGTATTAAGTTATGAAAGCTATTTATACATAAAATGATTGGTTATGATCAATATAAAAATGTACTGTATTATTTATGCAAACCATAAATGAAAGGTCAGTCACAGACATAATAACACATTTCAGTGGGTTGCAGTTTTTTGTGCATTTTTAAAGTATTCAGAGCCATTTTCTCTGTAGATACAAAGCCACTTCACACACATTAACTCCTCCTGTTCCAGATTTAGATTTGAGCTGTGACTATCTAATATATGAATTGACATTCTGCATATGTAGCCCGAGTTTCACCTTTTTGATATTCTACCTCCATTTGCTTTATAAAGTGTTTGCACTGCGGTTCCCTCCGCTGTTTTCGCCGAATGAAAGTTCCCATTGAGCGGCCGCAGCCACAGACAGAGACAGAGGGGACAGTGTAAACAGCTGAGCGCAGAGAGGGACTCGTTTTACCGGTTTGCACATAACTTAAGAAGGTGTGACACAGATAACCAGGCCATTGTGACAGAAAGAGCAGAGAGGAGTGATGATCGGCCGTGTGCTCTGGACTTTATTGAGCTTTGAACATTTTAAAAGGCAGCGGAAGGGCAGGTGTATGTGGTGACGCTGATGGACTGTTTGCTTTAAAAGGTATTTACATTTTTGTTAGCGCTCAGGAATGGGGCTGACCTTTGTCACGCACCTGTTGCTGCTGTAAGTTGAAAGGTGTTTGATTTGAGACTGAAACATTAGAGTTACAATATCTGTGTTGACTTTGCTTTGATTGATATTAGTCAGTGTTGTGTTGGCAGCAAATACAAAACCTGTGCTGTATGACTGGAACAAATAACCTAAAAGACAGATTTTTTGTTTTGGAAAAATTGTCTTTATTTTTTTTATAATTCTTTTTATCCTTTTAAATCCTAATGTGAATGACATAAATGTTTTTTCTATGCTTGTTTTGTCAAATTATCATCATTACATTTACCTGAAGCCAAACAGCATGCATTCATCATGGCTTCCTCATAATGACTTACACAGTGTCATACTGTGTAAGGCCTCGTTCTCAAACTTTTCAGTCCAACTACCACCGTGTACAATATTTGAACTTTCAAGTACTAGTTTAAGATCAAATCATAACTAATACCTTTCTCAAATAGTCCAAAATTGGACTAGTTAAACTTAATTGGGTGTAAACTATACCCATAACTCTCCCATTCCAATGAGGCCTCAGACTTTCAGGTATTGTTGCTGGAACAGGTCTCAGGCAGAACAGGAAGTTTTAAGGCAGTCATTCAAACCGTGTGAACATTTTGGATTACGAAATACGTACATCTACAGTTTAAATCTTTTTTAAAATATTGCAGAGACTCTCAAAGTGGAGACATGACTGACCCGCAGGAAATTCCGAGCCCCCCTTTCCCACACGCCCCACACGCACCGCCAGCCAACCCTCCACCGTACCCTGGGCCTAGAGGTAAGAGTTTAAAACCCTATTAGCGCAGAGTGACCAGTGGTTTAGGTGAGGATCGCTATTTGGCATGATAAGAAGCCAGAGAGACACACAGAAAGGGGCGTTTGTCGCCGAGACCTTGGTGCAGCACAGAGATGTCATTGTTGGTTTGTGTGTGTGTGTAAAGGGGGGTGTTGTGTGGCAGGGGCTGGACCGTGGGTAAAAAGGGGGACAGGAATGCCAAAAGCTGCGAAGTCATGAATGAAAATGGATGCATTGAACCCTTTCCTCTTTTACAAAACAGCAAACGGTGTCAACGGCCCGGACATCGCTCTCCTGCGCGCAGAAAGAGAAGTGGTAAGAATAAATAAGTAATGCGATAGGTTTTACCGCCTTAACCTGCATGCAAAACCTGACCACCTTTGTGTATATGTCTGTTGATCTTAAGGGGATCTTGAATCACTGCTTTGATGACATCGAGAGCTTCATGGCCAAGCTGCAGCAGACCGCCGAGGCTGCCACGGTCCTGAACCAGAGGAAGAAAAAGAAGAAAAAGAGCAAAAAGCAAAGTACCGAAGGTGCCAGAGATGACGTAACCGGGTGTTTGATTTATTTGGATTAACAAATATTAACAGGGGCTTATCCCATTGTCTCACAGAGGATCTACTGACTGCAAGAGCCAAACCACCACCAGAAGAGGAGTTTATCGACATCTTTCAGAAATTCAAATACTGCTTCAGTTTATTGGTGAGTTACAGAAAGGACTTAATGCAATAAAGTGTGTGGGAATATGACTTGTCTAATTCAGGGGAAAAAGCTCTTAATAATAATAAAAAAAAGTTTAACCCTTTAGTTTATCTTGCTACGAACCAATACTGCCAAAACATATAAACAAATATCTCAACAATAACACATTTTTTCCCTATAGGCTCGGTTGAAATCAACTATCTCCAATCCATCATCGGAGGAACTGGTGCACCATGTATTTAAACCTCTGGACATGGTGAGTCTGAGTTCTCAGTGTTACTTCTGCTGCTTTAATAAAAGTACATAGAAAGTGAGGATAAATATGAAATATCTAGAGTCAAATCCTTTCCGTTGTATACAGTAAGTGAGAAAATGGGGATAGAGGTCCCCTTAATGTTTCCTGATTGCCATGGCGATTAACTGATATACATGAGGTAATGTAGGGGCTGCACATTGCAGTGTGAAGGCACTTGTTTCGATGTGTCATTGGACACCGAGTGGAAAGTAACTGTAAGCATGTGTCATGTCAAAATAGAGTGCCTTGTCATTTGTCTAATATTGACATTGGTCATAAGAGGGTGTTCAGGTACCTTGATTGTCCTCTTTTGATGTCAAAGTGTTACTAAAGACCCGCTGCGGAACATTCCAGGTTATATGTTGCTACATCACAAGTACATTTGCAACTAACTGTTGCTAAACTGAAAATATACACAAGCCCCAGCCTCACCAAACATGCTCCAAATAATCATTAAGACCCAGACAAAGCTGCAGTATTTATTAATGTGGCTTAGTAAAATAACACGACCAAAAAGAAAAAGGATGTAACTAATATTCCTGATATTTGGCTGTATTTTGTATAAGGAATAAACCAAGATGAAATAAATCATCATTGTGAAGATAAATAGATGTGCAATTATAAAAGGGAATTTACTGAACGTTTTATGTTGAGTTAAAATGTCTTTCACTGTATACCGTAAGAGCACACATTAGCAGTCACATAAGGTCTGATGAAGCTGACATAATACTGGTCTATTTCCATGAACTGTGTCGCCATTCAAGAAACTATTAGGGCGTGTGTATTGTGAGCGGCACACCTGATAGACACACAAACCATTAGACAATTTCTAAGCCATACGTGTGTTTGCAGATGGTGAAAACTACAGGTGGGCCACATATGGGCGCATCAGTGACCAGTCCCGCCCTGACCACCTCAGCTGTGACCCTGCTCCAGGACACTCTCAGTGACGAGGAGAAGCAGCTCTGGACGTCACTGGGGCCCAACTGGACGCAGCCACGGTCAGTGTCGAACTCTGAGCTTTACAATGCACAATGGGGTCTTATCAATAAAAATGCTCTCTAAGAAGAAGACTAAGAATCTCCAAGCCTTACTTCAAATTACAATGTTAACTATGTTGCTAAATGCTTTATTAAATCTTTTGCGGTACTTGGTTATAGTTCTGTTCAATAGGCAAATACATCATTATCGTCCAGCTTTTGGCCACCAATCAGTCTCCTCTTATGGGAAACACTGAATATTGTGGATGAAATATTAGGAATAAGTTTGATCAATCCTTTAACCACTAACTTGGTGTCACCCTTTGTTGCGTGGACATTCCTAATATTGGCTTAAGAGACAGACAATCAACAAACTAGACGAATGGTACAATCCCACAGAAGGTTTGCATGGATTATATTACAAATAATTAAGTACTATGGTGGAATGATGATGGAGCAGGTATCTGATTGGTGCTTGGTAGGAAGCAAGTCGGATCAGAATAACGCCCTAATAACGCCTTAAACTTATTAACATACAAAAGAAACTGACTCATATTTGCTCACAAGAACTTAACACTCAACACTCAAAGTCATGCTGCCGCCTTGAACAAATATTTGGATCAAGGCATGTCGATAAGCGCGTTTAAGGTCGTAGAGGGAGTAATACTTTTTCAACATTAACATTTTTGTCATCATTATGTAATTTATTGTTTAATAATTTCATTTTTGTTTTGTTTTCCAAGGCGCAGGTGTATTTAGATGGACATGTAAATCAAATTTCCAATAAAATCTGTGGGACCTTCATATCAAATTTACATAATAATAATCCACACACAAATTTATTACATTGGATATAATATGAAATATTCTTTTAATGGATGTACTCTAGCTTATAAAAGAGTTACAAAAAAACATACAAGCATACACATAATGTAAGATAAAGCAAAAATAACAGCCTTTAATGTGTGTGGTTGTGAATGCTGTTGTGACCGGGTGTCTGTCTGCAGCTCTCAGCTCAGGGAGCCTGTGGCTTCGTACAGCCCTGTGTTCCTGGACGGGTGGAAGCCGGAAGCCTCGAGGCCAGACGGGCAGGTTTGGGAGGATCCAGTGGAGTCAGCGTACAAGCATGAAGCTCTCCGAGAAAAACAAGAGGTACTGAATACCAGAGTACATGACTGAGACAGGCCCTGTGCTACGGGGAGAGATACAGCACACTGACAATAACACAAGTTCAAATGCAGTGTGCAGTTATGTAAAATACTCACAACACATAGGGATCAAAGTATGGTGAAAGTGTATGTTGGTGACGTTTCATAATACACTTTACTAATCACAATAACAATATTTCTGCTTAAACGTCTAACTTTCATGTTGAGAACCTTATATAACGACTATCCATACCATACTTTTTTTTACATTTTCTCTTTCTGCTTTTCTGCTCACAGCAAGAACGGCTGTCCCAGCTGGTCAAACCTCCAGTTAGTGATGAAATGTAAGCATAGTCCGAAATACTGTGTCAACTTTCCTTGATATTTTAACTTTCCCATACATTGTCATAATGCCAGTTTTGTTCCATGTTCCTTTTCAGAGATAATTACACATCACCCCCACAAACCGACAGACTCTACTGCTGCAGTTATGATTTTATAGCAAGAAATAACAGCGAGCTTTCCATTCAAAAAGGCGAAGCACTTGAGGTAAGAGTAAACACAATGTGTATCTTCTTATACGAGTGCACCCTGTGTGGCCAACAGTACAGTATCCGCCTGTGATCATTGCAGGTGCTCGAATCATCCAAGCGCTGGTGGAAGTGTCGCAATCGTTTCAACCAAGTGGGGTTTGTTCCTCACAATATGCTTGAACCTATGGCTCACGTGGACAGTCCCAAACCCCCAAATGTAAGACAATATTTGTATTATTTTCATTATACAGTATGTCCCTATATAGTGGATTCATGATAAAATAGAGATAATTATCAGAGGTCTTTCCTAACCCAATGTACAGGCTCCAGTCCCGCCTCCAGCGCCTAAGTTCGACAACAGACCACTGTCGCTGATCGTGCCCAGTCCACCTGCCCCACCCCTGGCGCCCTCTCCTTCACCCCAGAGGCCTGTCAGCATGCCTTCATATATCGCACAAGCACCTGCCACAGATGACACAGATAAAGGTACTAACGTATTATTTAATAAAAGCAATGAAAAGTTTTATTATCTAGCTTTGCAGAAGAGTCACAATCGTCTTCACTTATTAAAGCCTGCATTTACTTTAGTATATTTTGAGTCCTGCATAAACCAAACTATATTATCTGTTTAAATTATGTACGATACGATATACTGTATTAATCCCGAAGGAAATTCAGTTCATCAGCTGCACAATCAAGTCACACATACGAACATCAGATTTAAAATAACTAGGACAGTGCAGAGAATAAAGAATTTAAAGTATAAAAATATAGAAGTACTATAAAAAAAACATTTCATTCCCACCCAAGGATTTGTTATATAGCCTGATCGCTCTGGGCGAGAAGGATCTCCTGAGCCTATCCTTTGAGCAGGAGAGCGAGAGCAGCCTCTCACTAAAGGAGCTCCTCTACTTCATCACCAGCTCATGCAAATGCAGAAGGGCAATGAAAAGTTTAATAAACATGTGTTCGCATGTTTGGTGTTTTATAGAAGGGATGAATGAGGTAAACGAGGAGCTGCTCCAGAGGCTGACCAATGGGAGGGCCAATTTGAATAAGCCTCTGGTCATCCCCCGCTCCTCTGAGACGAGCGTGCCGCTGGACTACCACTCTCCTCCAGAAGAGGTCGCCGAGTGGCTCAGAGGGAAAGGCTTCAGTGATGCGTAAGAAGCTCATATTAAAACATGGACTTAGTGGGATGTACATGTCTTACTAATCTTTCCTTTTCAGCTCTGTTGATTGTTTGGGAGTGTTGACTGGGGCGCAGCTTTTCTCACTGAATAAAGAAGAGCTCCGCGCTGTGATCCCAAAAGAGGGCGCCAGAGTGTACAGCCAGCTGACAGTACAGAAAGCACTGCTAGAGGTAAAGGAGGCAGTTTGAGCTCGAAAGCACACCATATTTTACCCAATAACGTGTTGTATTTGTTTTTTTATAGGATGCTAGGAGAGCCACAGAGCTAGAGGCAGTGATGGAGAAGCAGAAAATGAAAGTTGATCATAATTTAGAGAGTGGAACATTGTAAAAATGTACAATTATCACAGTAAAAATGTTTTGTTCACTAACGTTTTGTCATTCAGAACTTCGTCATACATTGTGACGGACATAAGCTTCATTTTAAAAGTGCAGCAGAAAGTACCAGCGCAAAGTGCAGATGTATGTCACTGTAATGTTGCTATACTAAATTAAACATGTATTTATCTGTGTTTTCGAGTAAAAGAATGATGCAAGACAAGAATAAAAATGTTGTCATTTTTAATGATACTTAAAAGACTTTGATCTGAAGGTAACGATGTCATGACAGCACACATTAGGGTAAAGCAATGCATCCATTTTAATTGTTTTCTTAGGCCAAATGGCCTTGCTCAGCCAGAAATTTGTAAAAAGAATATTTTACTTTTCTTTGTGAACAGACTGTTTGATATAGAAACCAAACCTTAACATATATACACGAAATGTCAAAATATAAAACATAAAAGCCACCAATGTTCACTAAATAAAAAAGGGGGGACTGAAGATCTGTTCACTGGACCTTTTAAAGCCGGTTCATTAATAACTCGTTATTGGGACTTTCGTAAAATACTGTACCATTTTCTATTATGAAAAATATTGAATGGCTCAAAGACTAAATTCTAATCATTTTGGGGGAGTTTATATGCCTTCTATTCATCGGTTTAGAGTTGCTTATAACAGTGTAATATCGAAAGAACAAAACAATGTGATGATAAAACATACACGTACAAACAACCATTTTAGCGCCACACATCTTGATCTTGAACAGCACTCTACTGACCAATAACAACCTGTTCAAAATGTATTCAGACAAGTTCTGGATGCTTAAAGAAACCACAAATAAAACGACTGTCCATTCAAATAAAAATAGATAAAGCGAAAAACAGATTGGTCATAGAGAAGGCTGAATGTGACATTGGGTATTTTCAAAAAACTGGGAGGTGATTCAACACAGACGGTGAGATGATGGACGTGATCTTCAAAGGTCTCCAGCTTCCTTGTCCTCTCCTCGTCTGGAGTCTGACTTTCCGTTCACACCATCCCTCCTGTCCCGGTCTCTGGAGGAGCGCTCACGGTCCCTGGAGGAGCGCTCGCGGTCCCTGGACGACCTGTAATTGAAGAACATGTTATATATAAACAGTAATCAAACGTTGGCTGATGCATCTCAGATTAATGAGCACTCACTTATGTTTAGAGCTGCGCTCATGGCTGTGGCGATGCCCGCGGCTGCGAGAGCGACTACGGTGCCTCCTCCTACGGTCCCTGGAGCGCGAGCGGGAGCGACGTCTCTCCCGAGAGGATGAGCGGGAACGCCTCCTTCTGCGGTCTCGAGAGCGGGACCTAACCAGATCCACATTTATCATTTAGGCTTATTTCATAGGATATTTTTTACAGATATTCAGACCTGTACTTACCGTTTGTGCTCGCGCTCTCGCTCTCTGCTGCGTGACTTGGTCCTTTTTTTCATCCGCTCCTCTTTCTCTCTCTCTTCTCGCCTCTTTAGGCGCTCTTGGTTTCTTATTTCCTGCTTATCAACCACGACTTTCTAAAAACACACAGAAATGATCATCATTAGGACAAATATACATCATAGATAAAAGCTTGCCTGTATTCCACATACCTTCAGTTGGTCCAGTTTCTCTCTAATCTGAATAAAACCCAGATGAAGTTTCCCTCCAAAGTGGTCAGCAAGGCGGCGGTCATTGTCATGCAAACCTAGATATGCAGAGCACACCTCACACACACGCAGCTTCTGTTGCTGATAGCTGGAGGCCGGCATAGAGTTTCTGTACTCTTCCTGACAGGATTAAGTGAAAATGCATTTTAGATCAGGACAAAAAGACAAATATAAATACATTCAAAAGCGCACACACTTACCTCGGCATCCTTCTTCTTGGTGCGCACCTTTTCTACTTCCTGAAGGACCTTCTGTGCTTCATCCACGTTGCCCTCAGCTCCCAACTGCTCAGCCTTGGCCAAAAGTTTTCCAATTTCTTCATTTAGCTCATGGACCTTTTCTGCCTAAAAAGCAAATGTAAATGTTAGAGAATATTCAACAAATTCATTATTACCTTTGTTCAATATTATATTTTAGCTTATCTAACAAATATAAACAGCACTCACTTTAGCAGCAACTTCAGCGCTAATCTCTTCTTGAGTTTCAGCCAAACGTTTTTTGGCCAGTTCTGTCCTGCCGTCACAATCAGCAATGAACGACTCCAGGTGCTCTACAGCCTTAGAAAAGAAAGTCAGAAATTAAGTGAAGGCATGTCCTTTTTACCATAGTGTGAGTGATTGTGAGTGTACTTACATCCAACTCAAAAAACAGATCCCGCTCCTTGGAAGCAATTTCATAATCTGCACGAAGAGCCAGGTCATGAATCTTTGCGCACTCCCCCAGGTCCATACGCTGTACAAGGCAGAAGAAAACACGCGTCAACAACTGGATAAAAATGCAAAAAGGTAAACTAGTAGGCAAGATCTACTTACAGTCCCAGAAAGGATGTCATGTGGACAGCAGTTAAGAAGATGACTTTTACAGACCCGGTCATCAGTAAACTTGACCCTCTGACGCGTCTCATCCCCTGCAACAATGTAAAAGACAAATTAAGCGAGAATCCGGAACACATCATTTTGGCCTGTGTATGCAGTGCTGAAATAAGTTGTTAAAACATTTTTGTGTTGTTATCGCTAACATAATGGGACTAGCATTTAGAAACTTTGTGCTAACTTGGAATGTTTTCTTCTTTGCTTATTTTAAGAGGCCTGCTCAAATCCTGCACACGATGAGCTGGTGTCTGTGTTTAATAGAACTCGCAATTAGGTTCAGAGCAGGCTCAGCAGTAATCCTACCAATTGTTCAATACTAATCACATTACTGATGCAAAATCTCCACAACACGGACATATTTATCTACACACTTGAAACAGGACTGTGGGAGTGTATTCATCCTTTACTCACAGCCAGGTCCTTATAAAATATGACAGTGAAAGCAGTCAAAAATGCAGAATACAAGCGAAGAAAGAAAGTGTTGTATACACACTGCGATCAGCACCACATACTGTACCCTTCTGCCTCTTCAAGACCTCAGCTGCAGAATTTTAAACCCGCTGCAGAAAAGTTTTAATTGGAACAGTGTTCTTGCCCATACCTGTAGAAGTTGTCATACACAAGTCAATTGTAAATAAGTGGTGAAAAAGGTTTCTGTCGACTTTTGCCAAAAATTACCTTAAGGAAAGATCCCTGTTTATACTTGCAGCCAGATGTCTTAGCTCAAGTTGAATACTACTCCAACGGTTAAGCATCGTGCCACTTTACGCAAGGTTTCCAATAAAATAACACTACAATAACTTCCGCAAGGGAAACAAATTGTTTGGATATGATTTATAACAGCTTTAAAAATTGTGTGACTCACGGCTCGATGAACATGAGGCTTTTCTGCAACTCCTTTGCAGATTGGTGTGGGCTGGCAAAGATACACTGAACCTTAACGAATAAAATAAAGGGGCCACAATTGTTCAGTTTGTATGCAACATATGTATGGGAATTTTATATTAACTTCATCACACATACAACCACAAGTTTACAACACATTTCTCTAACTACACAAGTGGAATAAATCTAACTGAGATGGCAGCAATCTGCCATGACCTGCCTCTTCAAGTCTGCCTGACAGCAGAGGACATATTTAATGTTTGTAACCATTTAGCTAATCCTATT
The DNA here is from genome assembly GCF_951799975.1 of Gobius niger. Taxonomy (NCBI): domain Eukaryota; kingdom Metazoa; phylum Chordata; class Actinopteri; order Gobiiformes; family Gobiidae; genus Gobius; species Gobius niger. The sequence continues at coordinate 10,911,842 of NC_136870.1, read as the reverse complement.
ACAGAACTTAACAGTTCAATAAAAAAGAAGAAAAAAGAAAGCCCATTGGGGCAAATGTGGCTTTTATTAGAGATATTGCTTTCACAGTTAGAAGTAAATTTAAGGTAATGTATATTAAGCCGGGACCAGCTTTTAGTTTGTTTACGGAACACGTGGTAACATTTACTTTACTGCCCACCGAGTTGAAGCTTATGCTATGCTTATGCAAGCTGGTTTGTCCGAAATATAAATAACCACATGGCTGTTCCCAACCCTATTTTGAGCCATGAAATGTCAAGTTTTCACAGCAGACAGTCCCTCCTGAGCAAACCATCTACATAGATCCATGACTATAATAATCATTCTGGAAACGGGAAGATTTAATCACGTGATACAAATGGACGAATTAGGAGCAAGTTACGGGACAATGGCGTAAACAAACTAAAGCAGGTCCCCGGTTAAACACCCACAGCCTAAACGTAATGAATAAACTATCATTCACAATCCGTGTGCATTAATAAACACCCTCCTACTCCACAGTGAGTTAGGAACTGGACATTTTTCTGCCTGTATTAACAAATTGCACATCAGTAGCGGGATGTAAATCGAAAGGAGACATGAATTGGACAAAAAGACAATGCTAAATCGATACAAACATTAAACCTCGACTTCAGCGGTGTATAATAATGTAATCAATGGAGCCTCATGTACTTCACTCATGCAGCTCTTCAGATTACAGCCACCGCTGCTGTTAGCAGTGACTCCATATTGGCTAGCACAGCTAGCAGTCTACGGCAACTCACCATCCCTTGCTGTTCCCATCAGCTGGTCGAGCAATGCTCTCATTTGAGCTTGAGCAGACATCGTTACCAGTCCGTTTTGGGCTATTTATCAAAACTGTAAGAATATATCGCTGTCTCCTATGTTAGGTTTATGTCACTCGGTTGATCGTTGATGCAAGCATCCCCTCTCGCGTTTCTTTTTTCCACCGTTTCCGTTCAAGCGCTTGGAGTGACGACACATCCGGTTCATGATGTCGATGGAGGCCTATCCTATCACAAACACGCTTACTCCCAACAAATGAACCAATAAGAAGCATTCATGCACAGCAGCCCTGCTTGTGTTTGTATCCCACTTCTGCCCGAGGAGCTGTAAACTGTCAGGTCAGCGGCTCGTGGGGCTCTAGACATGAGGTCCAGCTGTATCTCTGTTGACTCCATTGCATTTTGTTTGATTTGACTCCACACCCTTGAGCTGCATGGGACTCACAAGCCTCACACTGTTGCCCAGCCTGTGATTGGTTTACACATGTGACGCTCGTCTAACAGCCCGACGGTAGGTCTCTCCCAGTAGCCACAGGAGAACAGGAAGAGAAAAGTTTACCAGCCTACTTTCACACCCTACTTTGGAACTACTCCTATTTGTGCCAAGTTAAGGTATACTGGACTCGTTTTCTCTGTGTGATTAGAACTAACCCTTAGCCTACTAACACACTGGTTGAGAATGTTTACAAACTGCAGCTCAAACCGGTATGTTGACATTGACAGGAAGCATCAGGCTTGTGTGGTCTGTGCTTGCATAAACCGTACAGACAAGTTTGGGATGCATGGGTGTAGTGTTGCTTGACATTTTGTGCTGTTGTTGTGCAGGGAAAACTCTAGAGCTAGCTGTCAGCTTTGAAAAGGCACAATAAGCACAACAGTGACAGAAATAGCTGAACTGACACACTGCTGCTTCCAGTATTTTAATACATCTGAACATCTCTAAACTCTGACAGAAACAAAGTGATTTGGGGTAATGCACTGCAGCAATGATGGAAAATTCCGACCATGCCACTGAAGGAGACCCTTTGAAAAGAGAAGATGGAGCCGAGGCCGGCAGGACTGCTTCCACTGCGGAGCCGAAGAAGGGCTGTAAGGACTTGGGCTTTGGCAAACTCGCACACTGGCGCACAGCTGTGTTTTTCTTCTCCTTGTTCCTCTGTCTCACTGTGGTGTTTGCCTTCTCCTTCATCATCCCATGTCCTGTCAGACCACAGTATCTTACATCATGGAGTAGGACTTTCAATGAAACAGGTGAACATTTTCATGGTCCGTGCTGTCACTAATGTAAGATTACTAAACTCTCGCGTTTCCCATTTTGTTACAGCCACGTATGACTTTATTGCAGTTGAAGATGCAAACAAAGACAAGGTGATGGATGTGCTTTTTGTCCTCAAAAGTAGCAATGGAACCCAGAACAATAGTTGTGCTAGTGAAGGTATAAACTCTGCATTACTACATCTTACTACTACATCCTGAAAATCTTTCTTGATATCTCTGAACTCCACTTTTCAGGTTTGCAGTCTCCATGCATCTTTGTGCTTTCGGTGGAGGGGACACATGGTGTGAGTCTGTGGGAACGTTCACTTGAGCCGGAGTTCCACTGGGCTCAGTGTGGCCTTGAGAAAGACAGTGGAAGAAGCTGGGACTGCCTGGTGTCCCACTCTGACCAACTCACAGCTCTGGACAAATACAAAGGTAAGGCATTGAAAGCTCCGCATTCACTTGTTGTGGATCATTTTTTGTACTTCATCTTGTCAGGTGAGGTGCAGTGGCAGCAGCCACAGACAGCCGGGCTACACAGCAATGTGCCCGTTCTGAGTCTTCCGGATCTAGATAAGGACAAGGTCGGCGATGTGGCTCTCGTAGCCCATAACTCAAGACAAGTACGGGGATGCTATAATTACATGCGATGTACAACATTTCAGACCGTATTTGACCTGGTAACAAATGGACGTCTCTTATCATTCATAGACCGAGGTCATTTTTCTCTCAGGAAAAACAGGTTTGCAGATTGGTTCAACAGTAACTCTTGATACAACAAAAACAGACAATCATCTTCTCTATCGCACCAAAAGCGGTTCTTATTATGTACTTCTTGAAAAAGGTCAGTAGTTTGACTATTTCAGTTCAATTTGACCATTTTACCAGTAAACGTTGATTCATAATTAGTTTTAAAGGAACAGACCACCGTTTTTCCATACTGAGATATGTTCCTACCTGAGCTTAGACGAGTTGATTACGTACCTGTCTGGTCTTTGTGCGTACCCGTGGAGGAGCGTGGTAGCTTCCAACTTCACCCCGTTTGGAGCCATAGGAATACATTGGGAGAGGCCAAATGCTAACAACATCTTTGCTCTTTTTGCGTGATTGAGCGCACGCACAAAGACCAGACAGGTACGCATCAACTCGTTTAAGCTCAGGTAAGAACATATCTCAGTATGGAAAAACGGTGAACTATTCCTTTAAGTTTTTGTTTTTTAGAAATGATGAAAAAACATAAAACTATTGTATTGTGCCTATTTTGACTTTTACAACTTGTCTGCTCACAGACACAGGACTGTTTGGACTCGCACTGTGGAGAGTTGCCGCTAAAGCAGGCATTAAGGCAGATCTCACCAAAGACAAAAAGTGGGAGCACAAAGCCAATGCAACTTCAGGACTTGTGCCCATTTTCAAGTTAGAAGACATAATAACACACACGTCAATTCTGAATTTCAGATTTTGTACCATGGATGATTTCTATAATTTTACTATCTGTACAAAGGTCTGAGCAGGTGAGAAAAGTGTTAAAAACGGCTGAAAAGGATAATTCAAACTTGCTTCTTGTGACTGGCCGAGAGGTGGTAGCACTTGATGGAAACTTGCAGATTTTGTGGCTGTATAATTCCACCTCGATCCTCAGGTAAAACAATCCTCTTCTTGCACATGTGTAGTGGTTCGTGGAGGGACTAAATGTGTTTGAATGGGAATTTCTAGTACACCCTCTTTTGGCCACTTCAACAAAGATGGCATTCCTGATGTTGTTATTGAAGAGGATGTTGGCAATAACACAAAGAAGGTATGATTCAGAAATATTTTTGCAAATCTTATCATTTGATGGTTCAGTTTGAATCTTTTTGTGTGTAGGTTATCATTTTGGATGGGGTGTCTGGTGGACTGTTGTGGGAAGTAAGCCTTGAGGCCAGCCCCAATTCACCCCGACCCGCTTCCATTTACACTACCAATTTTTTCTCCGTCTTTATGTTTTGGGGCTTGATGCCGACAGACACCAACTCGTCTGTAACTACGCAGGCTTCTACTTAAACATTTATACAAGTTGTGTGATAACTATGTAACAATATATATTTTTTCTCTTAGGTTCCAGTAACAAGCAACCGCCGTGCCTACATGCTTCATCCACTATACTCTAAAGTGCTTCTTGAGTCAACCAATGATGTGGACCATATCATTGCATTCAGAGGTACAGGAATTGAAATGATAAATAAATACATCATGAATACTTAACCTGTGGGGTTCAACAGTGCTGACCAGCTCCAAACTGCTAGTAAAATTATAACTAATTGCTTTTATGGATAGAAAAGGTCGAACCAGCCATATAGTGACCTCTGAACAAAGCACAAATGTTTAAAATGAAGGAAAAATATGACAAAAGCTGGTTAACATCTGTCATGACTTTAAACTTTAATGTTATTATTTCAGAGAAGCTTAATTCCTGAATCCAGAGCAGGTTTTGAGGTGGGCGGGACTGTTGAGCTGAATTAAATGGCATCAACCACTGATGAGGCATATGCCACTTGAATATTCTAAGTAAATTATTAAAACTTTATTGATTTTTAGCCACACTGTTGGAGCACGGGCGCCATGCTGCCTACTTCACCCTCACTGGTCCCGGGGCAGAGGGGGCTGAAGGGACCGTGATCCTCAGCAAGAGAAAACTGAAGCAGGATGTTCCCGACAGCAGAGTCATTAGGATAGGCACCGGTGGAGACACAGAGACCAATGAGAACATCAAAGAAGCCTTCAACAGACTGCGTTTCAGCGATGATTAGAGCTGCTGCTTGCGATTACAAGTGTAGTGCAGAAATTTACTTTCTAAACTGCTGACAGCCAAAGAGACTTGTGTAACAGTGTAAGGGCTTTTCCTTTATTACCTCACCGCCAAATGGGCATTTATTTGCACCATATATTGTCCATGTTACTATAGAGAGGATCACTGTTTTCGCCCACCGTAAAGATATTACTATTTAATACATTCATGTTGCCCACCAAAGCTTCGGCTGTGAAAACATCGCCATCACTAGAATTCTGACAATCACACCACTCAGTTCTCAAGCTCAAAATGTATTTATATATTTTTTATTTTATTTCTAGGTCTGTTTACTTGATTTCTGAATAGTTGAGTTATTGTATGGGGTGATTCTGTTGACCTGTATTTGTTGTTTTGGCAGGAGCATATGGGTATGCTTTTGATGCAATATTGTGTGCTGGCCTATATATTGTTGAACTTGAAATCAGACTCCTTGTTAGCTGTGGTAATAAAACTAATGTGCAGTGCTAATGGCAATTAATATATTGAAAATCCTGAATGCTGTAACACAATGATGCCCAGGTCAGACCAAACATTGTTATTGCTGTGGTTTTATTTGAAACTATGTTTAAAAAAAAAGATATGTATAATAAAACAATAAAAAAAATAGCTTTTAAATAACGTGTTAAATATTTTACATATACAGGTGCTCGTCATATAATTACAATATCATCAAAGAGTTCAATTATTTCTGTAATTCAATTTAAAATGTGAAACTAATATGATAGAGACTCATTACATGGCTCACAGTTCATTTCCAAAATATTACAGTTTGATGAGATAATTTGGGGTTTTCACAAGCTAAACCATAATAATCAGAATAACAAAAAAAGGCTACATATCTCACTCTGCATGTAATGAGTCTATCATATAAGTTTCATAGTTGAAGTTGAATGACAGAAGTGAATGCACTTTATCATGATATTCTAATATGACACCTGTAAGTTGTGAGTAAGTAGTTCTTTGTTGGCCTACAAGTATTTTGTCTCCACCTTGTGTTCATAAGAAGACACTACACGCCTGACATGCGCAGTGAGAAGCCGGTTTCATTCAAGTCCATGCATCTATGGGCGACTGGCACGTACTCTTCACGGCTGTCCTGACTTAACCCCGGACTACATGTAAAAGTGCGCGGATTATGACGGAAACGGCCGCTGTCATGATCACGCCCAAAAAAAGAAACATTTGAGGGAAAGTCTGCCTTTAGCTTTATTGAGCACGGAGTGAGTATTAGTAAGTATTTTGGCAAAGGACGCAAAGCAAAAGAGAGCACTGCGGATACGTGATAATAAAATGATCTCCGGCTGTAGCCTATGTCTGAGCCATACTGCCAATGGTCTGAGCACATTAGGGAAATGGGTTCAACCACATAAGTTTTGAAACAGACCTTTCCAAAGAAGGACCATTTTCTTACTTCCGAGAGCCCACAAATATTCAGGCAAAGATATCCTTAATCTGTCAAAAAGGAAAGCCAGCTTTGATACGGGGAGCAAGTAGGCTATTAATCATTTACAGCCAAAGTGGGAGAATGCTTCCGCGTCTACAGGAACTTTATAGAGTCTGAAATATAAGATGCGATTTGTAGAATTAAACCCGCTCTGCTCCGCTGTTTGAATGGGAAGATGCTCCGCTGCAGCTCATCACTTGAACTTGACCTGCATTAGTCGGTCTATAGTGAGAGAGTTAGTTCAATGTGACCTGGTTCCGCCATACCGTCATTATATCGCTGCACGACTTCACGTATCCAGAAGTGAGCGTGCGTCACGCGTGGGGCGCTCAGTGCATCAATAAAAGGACATTCTCTCACTGTCCCGCAGAAAGGTCTCTTTGCTCTCGATACATCTCTGGTCTGCCAGGTACAGTGTTTGTTAATATATGTATTAATATATTCTGATAACAATGCACGTATATATGTTGCCTATTAGAATGAAGTATTGAGCTTTATAATTGTATAGCCTTCTGCAGTAGCCTATTTACCGCGTTTAAACCAACTTGGAGTTATTAAGGCTATAGAAAGGACTAAACTGGCTGTTCTGTTTTAAATACTTTGACAATAACATTTAGATAGATAAACCTTTTAACGTTCATGAGATAGAAAGAGAAACTTAAATACTCTAGGTGTGGAACCGGGTGATCAGCCGGATGAAGGCCAGGGACATCAATAAAATGTCTTCATTTTTGCAAGGAGCCTGTTGTAGACAGTGTTATAGTGACTTTCTATAGCTGTGTGGGCTATCGGAATACGCGTGGTAAAGCTGCTCAAGGGAGGGATCAGAAGACTCCAAAAAATCTACCCAAAATGGGTATGCGCAAGTGCGCATGCCTCTTGCAGATAGATGTGGCTACCTGTAGTTATTCGTCTCCAAAACAAGACGATCCTGTCGCAGAGCGTACAAGTATTAAACATGGATGTTTTTTTTATTAGGCAGACGCACAAATGGCTGAAGAAATCCAGGACAAAATTGAGAAGTATCGCACGGCGCCTTTTGACGCCAGGTTCCCAAACCAGAACCAAACCAGGAACTGCTGGTCCAACTATCTGGGTAAGAAATGTCACATCAAGGTCACAAAAATAGAGGAATCATTTTGTTGACTGTAAAAAATGCGTTTTCACCTAATCATCAACGCCATACTTTGATACAGCCAGTGATGCTGCAGATCTCTAACATATAAGTGCCAGAAACAGCTAAACAGTGTTCAGTTGCCTTTTCATAATTGCAATCAATAAAGTTTATTATGTTTGTGAAATTAACTTTTTTTCCTTTCCAACTGTAGACTTTCACAGGTGCGAAAAAGCTTTGGAAGCAAAGGGAGTGGACACAGCACCATGTGACTGGTACAAGAGGGTCTACTCCTCTCTCTGCCCTACATCTTGGGTAAAGACGGGTCGATCATGTTTTGGAGGGTTTAAACAAGTGCAAATCTATATGCTTTCTTTATGACAGTGGAAACATTCACCCTTTTAGCCAGTACATCACTGCTGATGAAGGCTATTGTTTGGCCTTTGGTGTTTTAGACTTTTGGCCCCATGCCTTAGTGTTTCCACCACTGATCTAAAGTGAGTGTTAGTAGATTGGAGCTTTTAGGAACATTGCAAAATAATTTCCCCAGTGATTCAAAAAAATTTAAACATTGTGTCAAACATGATCAACATTTAATATTTTGTGTAATGTTTTGTATTAGGTCCAGAACTGGGAAGAACAGAAGGATGCGGGGAACTTTGCAGGAAAAATCTAGGACCAACCACAACGTCATTGTGTCTTTAGCTACTGTTCAATCAATGAAAAGATCCTGTTTGAGAAAATTCTTCATCTACGAATGTAATGACTTCACTAAGCGTTCATTCCCTACAATTGCTCTGAAATGTACAGCAATATATGAATTAAAAATGATATTTATCAAAATTTGGAGTGTTTTTTTGTTGACATTATACACTGTAGTTGATTAAAAACTGCTTTTTGGGAAAGCGGCTTTTAAAATTCATACATTAATACATTTTATTCATTCAAATAATCCTGACATCAAGTGAACAGATTAAATAAAATTAGAAAAATAAACATCCAACAACAATGTACAACAATCTCCACTGCTCAACAGAGAAGGGCTGTGATACAGGGTAATGGCTATTGTTGCAGCTGTTCAAAGAAAATACATAAAACTGCATTTCATACAAGTATTTACAGGTGTTAAATATGTATAGTATAAAGACTCCACGTGAGAAGTAGGAGCACAGAACATGACAATGGCCACTGCTGAGGACACTTTGTCGTGCAAGAGAGCGAGAAACACTGAATAAATACACAGCTACTGATTGTTAAATATTGTGTTGAATGTAGAATACAGTATACATACTTTTTTAAATTATCCCTTTTACACATTGTTTTGAGGTAAGTTTTAGGTATTTGCATAAAAGGATAACTGATCCAAAGTCTAAACTGACCTTCACATCTTAAATCGTCTTAGCGAAGTTGGACTGACCGACTCCATGCATGTTTTAGGAGTTTCCTATGAAGGTCACTTGAGTGTCACAGATGCTCAACAGGACTTTGGAATTTCAAAAAAGCATCTCTTTACTAATTTACCTAGAGCCAGACATTTTCTGTTGAGCCATAAATGATTGTAAGAAAAATGAGAAGCAGTCACAATAAATCTTAAAAGCAGTCCCCATGTCTGGCCGATATGAGTTAAATATTATATTTTATATGTTAAGCTAAATCAGTGTCTGCATAGCATTGCGATAGTGGTAAACTGCAGGGTGTACAGAGAGCCACATGCTCAAGTGAAACAGCTTTGGGCATTCGACTCATTTTAAAGTAGTGTCACATCACAAAGCAGCATTTAAATGTGCAGCACAAGTCACAATTAGCAGCCACAATTTTTAGTGTTGAATACTAGGCACAGTAACATGGCTGAGGAGTGCAGCCTCACTGGTTATACCTGGCATAGTGGGAGAGTCACCCAGGGCAACTGTACAGCACGTGTGGGGCAGACTGTGAGCTCATCCGCAAAGAGAACTATCCAACCATAAAGTGGACCTCTGGGGAAAAAATCAGTCTTTCATCTTCAGCGTGAGCTACAGCTGCCTACAATGGCTCAGCTCCTTAAACGAAATTCACCAACCAGAAACAAGACGGGGGAGTCCAGTTGTGTTCAGTCAGTATCTCCTCTTTCCATGTTTGCTGCCATCAGTCATACACGTTTTAGGACGAAGAGCTGTAATCAACAAACAGCGCACATTAGCAATGATAAGACATCTGTTCAAAGTACGACCAGAGGCTTGCTTTGGCACAGAATGCGGCTTTATTTTCCTATTAGCTTCTAGTTTATTCAGTAGTACAATGTTCCTTGTGTTGACCTGAGCTCTGTATAACTCACCTGGATCAGCAGTCTGCTTCCTTCTGTTATAGTGGACAATCTGATTCTCATTGGTCATTTTGACGTCTTGATCCTCCACATAATTGCTATAAAACAGGAAGAATAAAATATAAACATGACTAATCAGATGTAGGGCGGCCAAAGTGAGGGGAAAACATCAAATGGAGAAGAGATGGCAAAAGTTAGGCCCAGCTTGTCCAGAGCTTTGGTTCAGGACTGGTGCAAAGGAGGTTGGGGAGGAATAAACTCAAAAGAGGAGGTGTATGGGGTAAAAGTGCAGGACAATTGTAGGGTGCGTTGATAGGCACTTCAAGAATCGTTAATACAGGGATTGACCACATGGGGGTGCTAACACTGGGCACATTAGGCTCTGTTACTCACTGTTGGTGGTATCTGCTGCCACGGGGGCTGAAGTGAGGAAGAGTAGAGTTTGTGCTTTTTACATGTTTGGACCATTCACAGGATTTGTCCCCATACAGTGTAAAAAGTGAACGCAAAATATGGAATAGCTCAATATTATCAATACCTGATGACAGTGTTTCTTTCCCTGTGTGCAATAAAGGCATCGTCAGTGAAGAGGATGGTGTGGTAAGGAACAAATGGATCACAGGTTGGCAAAATGCCCCTTGTCACATGATTTACACAGTCCAAGATGCCATTATACACCAAGAGGTCATCCACAAGCAACTGTTAAAATAGATGGAAGCCTGATTAGAATCTAAAAGTAAACCATAAAGTAAAAAAAAACAACAAGAGAACCTACCCCAAACTCCTTGACTCCTCGTTGTGGTGTCTTAGAGTAGTTCCATAACTTTATCATTGACACTGTGACTGGCTGATCAAAGATCACATACACACGATTTACCTGTGAAGTATGAAAACTGTTAGCATTCAAGTCAAATGAAAGTGTTTATTAAATCACAAAGTAAGTGGGAGCTCTTACCAGCCCGGGGAGAACCGGAGCTAGCCACATGTGCCTTCCATCATGAGTGCTGTTAATGCCATCTATTAATTTATCTGGGGTTCGCACATCCCCTGTTACATTGTCCAGTACATTCACACTGTCAGGAAATGCAGCAATGTCTAACAAGGGTAACGCTCAGGAAGAGTCCTTTAACTGTGATTGCATAGTGGACACTTAAAATCAGAAAAATATATATATCCTTTTTTTTTTACAGTTTGTGTAGTGAAACGGCTAAAAAGAAGATAGCCAGAAAGGATACTGTTGTCACTCAGTGTGATCTTTTCATGGTTCTGGTCATAAAACTCAAGGCCGTTGAGACCGATGTAATACGGGTCGCCCCATGTTGTCAAAAGCTGCAGCTGAAAGATGACTAACAGGAGGTCAAGGACTATACACATAGATCATGGCAAACATGACAGAATCAAGGCAACACAAAAGAAAACAAAGGTAAAAGGATACAACCAGAAGGCATGATGGGAGCTTCATAATCCATGCTCGCCTCTTCTCGTCTCTTTGTGTTTCCTCTGTAAACAAAGCACAATCTATGTGTTAATAAATGTCCTATTTCTGAAGAAATATAATGTAGTGCCATCGAGCTGTACTTGTAAGGGAAGTTCTCTGCACATTTTGTTTCAGTTGGTGTCTGAAGAAAATCAATGAAGAGGATCTCCTGAGCAAAGTCAAAATGGCAGTTCCCAGGTCCTTTACGTATCAGAAAACCCTCTGATGGAGAGATGGCTACATCATCCATGAACACATGGATCAATTTGACCTAAAAGCAAAAACAAACAAAACAGTCAATGTGTTCTAATGATAATATGATAGTATAGTGTATGACTACACAATGCACTTTCTAATGATTCAATTGTATTTGTTTTAATGTCATTGTTAATGTGTTACTATGAAACCCTGAAAAAAACAGCTAACACTATATACAGAGCAATATCAAATACATATGTGCATACAAGAGAGGAAAGATAATTTATAGCAGTGTGCAATAAATCAGGTCAGGAAAAATGCATTTTAAAGTTAAAGGTGCATTATGGAACTTTTTATATGAAAAAAAAACTTGATAGTTGTGATAGATCCTGAAGCCATGCTTACCACTCAAACAGCTACTGTGTCGGTCACTCAAAGTTAAATATGTTTTTTTCCCCCACATAAAAAGTTCCATAATGCAGCTTTTTTTATATCTATTTTTTAAATTTAACCTTTTTTAACCAGGAAAAAGACTCAAGCACAGATTACAGCGCTGAGAATCTGTTGAAAGTTATCGTATGTAAATTACCCCTCTGTAGGAATCCTCAGGTGATTTGTTGTAGTTCCAGATACGAAGCCCAGCGATTGTCCGGACTTTATTAAAGGTAATGGTCAAAGTGTGAGGATCTCCATAGAAGAAAGGGATCAGCCACATGTGGTGGTCATCTGTTGTTATGTTATGGCCATCTAGAAGTCTGTTAAACAGAAAAGGATTTTTATAAATTTGAATATGCTGTTCATGTTCATGTGACGTGAGCTTTAATCACACTCAGCCAGTGTAACATACTTATCTAAAGTACGCAGATCGTGTCCATACTCGGGCAGGTCATTAACGTCTCTGGGTGAAGCAGCCATAAAGTTAAGGTCTAAAGGTAAACTCTCTCCTTCTTTGCCAACCACCTCCAGCCCTGTCAGGCCCATGTAGTGAGAGTCACCCCAGGTCAACATCATCTCTATTCTAAGGCCTGAAAGAAGTGGAGCTTTATGTCAACTACAGCTGCAACACTGAACATCGAGAACTGTCCATGTGAAGACGGATACTCACACTTTCCAGTGTACAAGCCAGGAATATGCTCCACACTGTCCCCTGACTGGTTTATGGAGGGGTTCAGCTGGAGTTTCATCTAAGATTGTAATAGAACAAGCAGTAAATAAAACATTATGATTATTTACATATAATATAAGCATCAATGTTACATACAATGAGGTCTTCTTCCCTGAAGCCAGCCTGTGTGAACGGTCTTTCATCTCCCTCTCCATCAGCAGTGCGCGGTCTCTGGAGCACCTCCTCACTCACAAGGTTATTTGGACTCTCGGCTTCAGTGAGAAAGGTTTCATCATATCGAGACATAGCCTCCAAAATGTCATCATCAGTGGTGAACAGAATAGTGTCTCCAAACTGGTCAAGCCCTGCAGTTGACAAAGAATGTAAATACAATTTAACCCCATGTAGCATTCAAACAGGTTATAACTGCAGTCAAGGCACTGACCACCAGAGAGGGTCCCTGATGCTTTGGCAATCTCGCCTCTGAATATACATATTCCATCCAGCAGCATCTCAACCTCCTTCACTCCACGGAATGAGTGAATGCGGGACTTGTTGTAGTTCCACACGCGGATCATTGCAACATGAAAAGGGGCACCGAAGTCAAGAAAAACTGTATGGTTTCGTCCAGGAGTGAATGGCGCCAGCCAAAGATGCATGTCGTCCTGTGTGCGATTAACTCCATCGGTCAAGTTCATGACCACTCGAGGGTCCTTGCCATAAGCAGGAAGTACATTTATATCAGGAGGGTCAGCGCTAATGTGAGTCGGTCTAAGGGGCTCTCCACTGGAGCTGAACACTTCCAGTCCATTCAGACCCACATAGTGACGATCACCCCAAGTAGACGTAATGTTGATGACCAGCCTCTGGCCCTTGGGCAGCACAGGAATCTCAAACTCCTCCTCTCGCTCCATAGAGGCATCTTCATCAGGATGAGTGAAGGAGGAGGACACAGGGCTTCTGGGGGCTGAGGAAGGGTTTGTTTGAACACTGGGCGGGCCACGGCCCTGGCGCTGGAAGAACTCATCGAAGACATCACCTTCACATCCCATGTTGGAGATACGTCCCCGCTGGTACTGATTGAACTTTGTGAGGGAGTCCCAAGACTCCATGAGGGTGTCATCCTGCTGACTATGTAAGTGAGCACGCGGAGTCTGCTTCCTACTTGTGTTTACTAAAGAAATATGATCGTCTGAAAAAAATATGAATATATTAAAAGGTGATGAATTGCTTTCATAACTCATCAAACAGGAGTCTTACCTGTGCTAGATAGTGTAGAAGATCTGAAGGGCAGTTCCTCTGGCTTTCTTGTGGTATTTCTAAATGAACTCCTGCGTCCACTAATGGGTCTGTCCTGTTTTGGATCTCCAAACTCTTCCAGCAGATCACACTCCAAAGACTCCCCTCTCCTCTGACAACCATTGGCCGTCCTCTCCCCTCCTCTGCACACACGGCCTGGGTTACACGGCAGCTCTGGGAGTATGGAGCTGGATGAGACGGGGACAACTTTAGGCTCTGCAGACTGCTGTGGGACTAACCATCTGGGCTTCTCCCTGCTGGTCTCACAGCCTTCAGGAGCTCCTCGGTTTAAGGGCTGCAGCCACTGGGGGGCCACTCTAGTGGACGCAGGCTGAGTAGTGACCGTCTGCTCCAGGACAGCAGACTGCTCCTCAGAGGCAGAGAGGTCAAAAGAGTTTCTCTGTGAGGAACACTGCGTAGAAGATGAAGCAGCCACAAAAGAAGGAGTGTGGGGGGCTGGTATATGTGACTTCTCCTGCATGTCTGTCATTGCCTGTCCCACCACCTCTGATGATGGATTGTAGCTTTGGTGTCGTTGAATAATGCTGCTGTCGCTGGCTCTTCGTTCATGACTACGCTGAGGACTGACACCCCTCAGACTGTGTCCTGAAGCCACAGGGCTGGAGATCAGGTCTGAGGTTGTGAAATCCTGCAGGTCGATGCTGGTACTGTAGTCAAAGACCTGGTTACCGCAGCCCTTATCGAGTTCACCTTCAAAAACCAATGTGCTGTTGATGTACAGCTTTATATGCCTCGCACCAATGTCAAGGTCCTGAAAAGAACAAATATTTCCAATTGATTTGATTTATTTGAGTCATTATATTTACATTGTTTACATTATTTACATTACATAGTCACAGAACAGTAAAACTCAAAGGGAGTAGGCCGAAGCAAGAAAGCTTATAGGTGCCTACCCCGATATGAAACATGTATTTGAGGAAAATCACCTCATTCAGATTGAACAAATCAGCAATAGCATCACTAGCGTGAAAAACATTTTACATGCTGTAATTAGCACAAAGCTAGCTTCAAGTAGAAGTGCTGGAACTGCCCTGGACACGAACCTTATCACCACAATCTTTTTATACCAGACACCAGATTGCTCCTTACCTTTCATGCTTACCTCATTAATTCAATGGTAAGTCACTGGAAGTCGCAGCGCATTCCCTGTACCCCTCTATAAACAGCAAGGCTGGGAGAGGCAGAAGCCCACGTTTGCCTAACACTAATCCTCTAGGGCTAATCTCCAACTGTTCCACATTTGGACAGTGACTGGCAGCTCAGTGAGCCACTGCTTCAAGAGCAACACCCATACAGCCCCCCATTAGTGGCGATGTGCAAACACCTTGGATTTATTATAGTACTATGGGCATGAACCACTACATGAGGCAGCAATTACTATATGCCAATAGAGGGAACTAAAGAACCTACATTGAGGCATCTGTTGTAGTTCCAGATCTTGATGCGGGATATCCCAAAGTCTGGGGTGCGCTCTGTGTTTCTGATGATGAAGTAGAGCTGGATGGGAGGGTGAAAGGGACATGTCCACATATGACGGTCTTTGGTGGTCTATAGGAAAACAAATGAGTGTATTTATTTATTAAAGCTACAAACCATGGAAGTGGTATTACAATTTCAACTGTTTATCGTGGCCTCAATTTGTTTCTAGCTCTAAGAAACCTTCTCCACATATCGCGTCATTTATGTGCATGAATCATAATGATTATATCATTCTGCGCTGATTTAGGACAGACACTCTTTCTTCCACGTTACCAGTCCTTAAATATAATCAGATGCAGACAGCTTGTGGGAGTCTCCTTTATTTCCCACAAAGCGTTGCTTTTACAATAATTGTCAGTCGCAAAAAGAAATATCTCTAGTACATGGAAAAATTTGGTCCCGAAGCTTTAATATAATAGAAACAAGTAACATCTGCAGAACCTCACCTTCATTTTACCATTAACAAGAGCTCCCAGGTTGCCAGGGTAGTAAGTGTTTCTGATGTCCAAGTCATGAGGTGACACATACAGCTTCTTGTTCTTAAGGCAGAAGAACTGAAGCTCAGTCAGGCCGACCTGCAGCGCATTTCCCCAGTTGGAAAGAATCTCCATGGTGACGTACAGTGCTGGTGTGACCTCTGTGGAAGACTGACTTCTCTACAATGACAACGCAACTTTTAAGTCACTAAACATGAAAACTGACACATAATGTGTATGAACAGTGACCGGAAGTCTGACTCACCAGCTGTTTGCTACAGTCTGTTTTGGCACACTGGGAAATGTCATAATTCGGAGCAGCTTCCAATTTTTCCAAAGCCTTAAGTAATTTCTGCTGCTGCCTGGAAAATGCATTGAAATTATAATTTTTTAAGTATTTTGTTGTTGTTTTGAGATAGTAAGAGCATATTTTTGCTTACCTTGGGCCCATGAGTGTTATTCTTTGCATAGCCAGAGTGACACTGCTGTCATGCTTGTCATGTGCTGTGTTATGCACTAAACCATTCATCAAATTAGGCCCTCCACACTGCATATGAAAGAAATTATATTAAAAAGTCGCCACAAGATAAAAACACAGTACAAAAAGAACAGATTGTAGTGTCACACTGACTGTGCTGCGACTGAATGCATCAGAACTCTGCACAGGGCTGTTTTCTTTCTGGATGGCTTGGCGCACTCTGCATGCCATGTCGTCTGGGTCACGCTCCTCAAGGGAAGCCTTTCTCACCACTGACAGAGGTCTCTCCACTTGACTTCTTGTTCCTGAAACAGGATTTACCAACATGAAGACAGTAACTTTCTCTAGTAGATTGTACAACACATAAACTTAATGTTATCATCTTACTCTGACTATTCCAGTCCTTTGATGGGGGTCTGTCGAGTGTTTTACTCTTCACCAACAAAGGCCTGGTTGGTATAAAGCTGTCCACAGTCTCTTTCCTTTTTGCTGATAGAGAGCGCTCAATCTTACGACCTAAAACAGCACGCAAACATCATCTATCTAATTATATGAACTTATGTGCTTGTGGAAAAGAAAAAAATCTCAACCACACTAAATCTGCTGATAGAGCCGACGGAGAGGACACACACAAATACGAACATCAGTAGTAAATTGCATAGAAATAATACATACCTTTAGGTGAAGGTCCAAAGTCTAAGACGACGAGGTTGGCAGGGTCAAAATGGCTTTGGGATTCGTTGGCTCGAGAGTTTGATGAAGACTTCGACGAGGTCAGAGGAAGTCCCAGTTCATCCAGACTCTCTGTGCTCTCATCTCTTTCTGTGTGTTCCTCCACCCACTCCTCGTCAGACTCCTCCCCAGCCGAGCCACGGTTGCTCCGCCGCATGCTAACCTCAAGACTACGCCGCAAAACCTAGTTCACCAAAGGTCAAAGTCAGGCACTACAACAAAATAAAGCATGTATGCCATCTGTCTGTCAATCAATCAAACAACACATCC
Source organism: Gobius niger (assembly GCF_951799975.1). Taxonomy (NCBI): domain Eukaryota; kingdom Metazoa; phylum Chordata; class Actinopteri; order Gobiiformes; family Gobiidae; genus Gobius; species Gobius niger. The sequence continues at coordinate 10,894,554 of NC_136870.1, read as the reverse complement.
TATCCCAAGGGGCAATTCTGTTCGTTGCCCTCTAGTCATTGATTGATTGATTGAATTGTTGAATATGCCACCTCAACAATACTATTGGTTGGCGCATTACCTTAACTTCCTCAAGGTTGAGAAGTACTTTTTCGCTGTGTTCTTCGCTGTGGCTGCCTTGGCTCTCTGATCTGGACCGGGACAGTCTGCAGGGATTTCTTGGAGAATGCGGGCTGCGAGGTGAGTGAGGACTGGAGCTCTGAAGGAAACATCATGATTGCTTGGGGATGCTAAACAGTAGAGACAGCTGTATCTGGCACACAGCCCCTCCCCTAAAACACCCACACATGCTCAGAAGGCAGAGTAGACGGGCGCACTTACCTCCATGTCCCTGCTTTCATATGGCTCAAAATCCTCGGAATATCGATTTTCTGGAGATATATGCAAAGTTGGCCCAGTCTCTGACCGAATCTTGACTGAATCCTGCAAAATTATAATAATACAAAGTTTACAACATTTGAAAAAACATGCCAGTCACAGGGATGCAAAATGAAAGATCACTGGACCTGCACCCATTGCTTCCGCTGGACCTTCCCCGGGGCTGTGTGACTCCTCGGCTTCGGAGTATGTTCCAGATTATGGCTATCTACAGTTAACTGGTGGGCGCTTCTACAGACATCTGCCGATGAGTCAGAGCACAAAAAGGAACAGAATAGTATTGCCTCGAAGGACAACTTGCGGTGCAGTCACATTTACAGATGGTCGGTAGCACATAGAGGAAGTCCAAAACACTGGCTGCCAGCAATAACTGTCACTATCATTTATTTACTCAAGCCGGTCATTGAAGCATGCATTGTAAACTACAGGATGAGGAGCAGTGGCGATGAGCTGGTTTTCTGTGCGCTCACGACAAAAAAAGGCAACATTAAAATGAATACTTTATAGAAATGGGTCTTGCATAACGCATGTTTAAAAAATAAAGAGAGATTGCATAAGAGATTTTAGCATGGAGAGTGCCTTAGTTTATTTCTGACGTACCTGCTGTCCGCGCGGGTCTCCAGGCCGGTGGGGAAGTGGTGGGCTTGAAGTAAAAGTTCTTTGGCGGCTCTTTCCGGTTGACTTCAGCATTGGCTCCATTAAGATAAACAGAAAAGCCCTGCTCAAGTCGCTCCAACTCAATTTCTTTTGGGTCCTTGACTTTAAGGCGTTTTATGATTCTGTATAAAAGGAGAAAAATAATCAGGTCAGCCATAAGAAATTTAACAGTTAGGATTGATTTACTTTGTAGGAGATGATTAGGCGACTGACAAGGAAGAAGTCAATCAGCGCTAACATTAAAAGTCGTCATAGAGGAATTAAACACGTTCTCAGTGTAATCCAATCTCCCTTTAACAGCTTGTGCTCGCACTTTACCTGTTTTTGTGCTGGAGGGCAATTAAATATTCATCCAGAGTGTCATCCGCAACAGAGGTAAGCCTTCCTCCTTGGCATGGCTTACTCTCCTTCATGGAAACAGACAGACACACAAGATGAAAAGTCAGAGGAGTTGAATCTATTTTTTTTTGTATAAGCATGACTGTGGTTCTCTTTGGACACTAGTTATTTCCACTTATACTAAACAAATTACAACACATAGACATACAACGCATGCATGTGCTGTGTTCACTGACACCTCGGGCGGCACAAAGACCATGCCACTGGCACAATGTCTTAAACCACACATGCCACAAACTCTCAAAGAATAATGACACACTCTAAATATTTCACTTAGGTTCCAAAAAAAGATTTCAAGTCAAAGTTTGTGACGTGACAAGTAGTACAAAATTATACAGTTTAGTTTTATTAAGCATGTTCACGTCTAGAAGTCAATTTAGAAGCCAAGAAAATAAATAAATGTATCATTGGCTTGATCAATTAAAATAAATAGTAACAATGAATCCTTAAGATACAGTATCATCTGAGATTAAACAGACAGAAATAAACATAAAACTGAGCCACATTTTATTTTCAAATATACATCCGGTTTGTTTTGAGTTCATTTCTACTTAAATTAGTAGTCTGGGGAAAAAAGCTCTTGTTAATGTCAAATGTATGTACAACGCGATGCAGTCTGTGGTTAACAGTCAACCTGTGATCGTTTGACCAATTAATCAAAAAAATGGAAGAGAATGTACATCACTAGTCTAATTTACATGCCCAATAAGGAATACAACTCTGAAATAAAACAATAAAATAGAGATGCTTTAGGTTGACAATCAAAAATCAAACCTTGATTGTGATTTAATAATTGTATTACATAAAAACAAAAAGAGACAACAGAATACAGTAAAAGACAGCCATGACTGGGTCATGCGAGTTCAACATACAGCACAGTTATCATGCAGGGCTCATCCTGAGAAGCAAACACCAAAAAGCAGCACTAAGGGCCTTACTCTTTAGATCTGAGACCGGTCAACTACTCTACTGCATCTGTCAGACTGAGAGCTATAACATGTTCAAGACAAAAGGATGGAGAACCTATATGGTAAATGAAACAAAATGTCAATTTTGATATACTATAATAATAGTGTGTGCTGTTCATACCTTGTTATCCATGATAAGGCTTTTGTTCATACAATCCCATCTTAAAGAGTGATGACACCATCATCTTTAGTAGTTTATCCTCAATGCAAACCTACACAGATGGATATCAGCATTTTGGCCTAATATGAATGACATTACATTGATCAAAAGCCGCACCCGCTGCTAAATTCAAGATGACATGATTCTGTTTGACATCCTCACAAAGAAAAGCTATAATAAAAACTTCATCATTTATATTTAGTGGATTTGTTGCAAAATAAAGAACGTTTCTTGCAACCCATTAATTTGCTGTGGTAGCAATATCAGTAGCGGTAACATTTAGAGGAAATTGATCCAGTTCAAAAGAGCGTAAGTCCACAGACCACATTGTCAGCAATAAAGCTGTGCCTTTGGATGAAGCAGCAGCAGCAGCAGCTCTGGGCTAGCATATGCAGTAAAAACACAGACGATACAGAGGCAATAAGCTAGTTAGATAGTTAGCTTATAACGTTAGCAAGTTAACACTAAAAATCAAAAGTGCTCTGCATTTGCTCTCCGTGACTTATTCAGTATTTTTAACATACTCACTTGTCGAGCTAAAAGCTCCTTGTGTATTTTCCTGAGCGACAGGCCATTTTTCCTCGTTTCTCTTGTGTTGTGTTGGTTGGTAACCAGGATGGCGGTCCACCAATCAGAAAGCTGCGTCAGCAGAAGACACGCCCCTGAGACAGAAACTGCAAGACTGTAACTACCTACATCAGACCCTACATCTACTGTGTAACTACCTACATCAGACCCTACATCTACTGTGTAACTACTTACATCAGACCCTACATCTACTGTGTAACTACTTACATCAGACCCTACATCAGACCCTACATCTACTGTGTAACTACCTACATCAGACCCTACATCAGACCCTACATCTACTGTGTAACTACCTACATCAGACCCTACATCTACTGTGTAACTACCTACATCAGACCCTACATCTACTGTGTAACTACCTACATCAGACCCTACATCTACTGTGTAACTACCTACATCAGACCCTACATCAGACCCTACATCTACTGTGTAACTACCTACATCAGACCCTACATCTACTGTGTAACTACCTACATCAGACCCTACATCTACTGTGTAACTACTTACATCAGACCCTACATCTACTGTGTAACTACTTACATCAGACCCTACATCAGACCCTACATCTACTGTGTAACTACCTACATCAGACCCTACATCAGACCCTACATCTACTGTGTAACTACTTACATCAGACCCTACATCAGACCCTACATCTACTGTGTAACTACCTACATCAGACCCTACATCAGACCCTACATCTACTGTGTAACTACCTACATCAGACCCTACATCAGACCCTACATCTACTGTGTAACTACTTACATCAGACCCTACATCAGACCCTACATCTACTGTGTAACTACTTACATCAGACCCTACATCTACTGTGTAACTACTTACATCAGACCCTAACATCTACTGTGTAACTACTTACATCAGACCCTACATCAGACCCTACATCTACTGTGTAACTACCTACATCAGACCCTACATCAGACCCTACATCTACTGTGTAACTACTTACATCAGACCCTACATCAGACCCTACATCTACTGTGTAACTACTTACATCAGACCCTACATCTACTGTGTAACTACCTACATCAGACCCTACATCTACTGTGTAACTACTTACATCAGACCCTACATCTACTGTGTAACTACCTACATCAGACCCTACATCTACTGTGTAACTACCTACATCAGACCCTACATCTACTGTGTAACTACCTACATCAGACCCTACATCAGACCCTACATCTACTGTGTAACTACTTACATCAGACCCTACATCTACTGTGTAACTACCTACATCAGACCCTACATCAGACCCTACATCTACTGTGTAACTACTTACATCAGACCCTACATCAGACCCTACATCTACTGTGTAACTACTTACATCAGACCCTACATCTAACTGCTGGTAAATGATATATGGTCTCAACTTGTATAGCGATTTTTCCACCTACCTTAGGCACTCTCATTCATACACCAATGTACGCAGACACTGGGGCAATGTGGGTGAAGTGTCTTGCCCAAGGACACGACAGTGTACACTTTCAGGAGGTGGGATTCGAACCTCCGACCTTCCGATCATGAGACGACTCGCTTTACCATCTGCGCCACTGCCACTTTGTGACAAAACATTCACGTTTAGTCAAGTAATTCCAGCTGATGCCTTATATACTTGTGTTTTATCTCGTGTTGATTCAACAAATGTACAGTACACACAAATCCCAACAAAAGCATAAAGTAAATGTTTGTTGCCATCAAGAAAAAAGCTGAGATTTCGGTGGAGTCAAAAGTTAAACACTGTTTTATTTATTATAAATCAATACATTTTATATAAAAAGACAAGGGGTCAGAAATAAAACCATTGAAGGTAAACCTAAACAGGTTATGTCCAACCATCTCCCACAAATAGTATAGACTTAAGACAAGCCTGCAAGTCGAGTAACAATCATCCTCTCATTCATCCTCAAACCTAGGCTATTTTTAAAAATCAAAAATCTATCTGGAAAGGTTTGAAATGGAAAAATATGCAGTCGATATCAATCTCTCCGCAAAGCGTTGCAAGTATAGCGACTTAGCATGCCATTGGGTTTTTGTGCAATCCATTACCAGCAGCAGCCATCAGTACTTCGTGAGGTGCACACACAACATTTTGGAGCAGTACAGAGCAAAAGTGAAGACTTTCAAACTTTAGTATAACACAGCATTTTCTGTTTAAAAATTACCAAGATCACTTCTTATACAGACTTACATCAGACAGGAAATCAGCCAGGAAGGTTTAAATTTACAGTTAACCATTTCTTGAGATCTGTGGAAATCTAGATCACATCGGCCACATCAGCACAGCTGGCTGCCTAGACGAGCTAAGTCGCTCACTGCACTTCAAGCACTTCAACACCTATATTCTGTGCGTCAAGACTTTTATAGATTCTTTAATCAATTTTTGATAACTTATGTTGACCCCAATACACAAAATAATGTCCATGTGACTGAAAGGAAATACATTTCTGTGATTCTGCAATTTGCGATTTCAATTGTTTTAAAGGCAATGCAAGTGTAGCCAATTCATCCTTACAGCAAAGGCATTGAATACATTTTTCATTGAACATATATTTGGTAGACAAGGTTCAATAAATTCAATTTCCCTTCTTTTTTCAAAACTAGTCCTTGGCACAAAACAAGTATTAATTGTAATTAAACAGTTGTGGCTTTCTGTCGCCTGTCTCAATACCAAACCTTAAAACTGCTGGCTATTGTAGGTAGATGCATGTTAAAAATGAACGACCATGCCCACTTACGATAAAAAGCAAAAGAAAAACTAAAAAATAACTTAAATAGAAGTGCTTAAAACACAGTTTTTAGAGCCCTTTAAAAAAATAAAATAAAACAAAATTCAGGGTTGCAAAGCAAGAATCCCAGCCCAAAAAAGTAATGAGAGAACAGCTGAGATGATAATACTCAAACACGCCCGATGATTCACAGATGGACAGTTCATTTGTAGGTCATATACTTAGTTCACTCCTTTCAAATATGTCATGTTTCCATCAATCAGTGCCCCCCCCATGTCTGTGAGCCGCGGCTTCCCTCTGTTTCCAATCTGTCTGTAGTGGGTGGGCAGTCTGGCTCAGTGCATCTCCCTTCTTCCTCCTTAGCCATCAATGCCTGTTCCTCTGCTTTTTTTCTGTGCTCCAGTTCCCATTCCACAAATGTGTCAAAAAGGCTGGGCCAAGCCTCATCTTCACTGTAGTTGCTCAGATCCGGCCCAATTGCTTGTGTAAAATTTAGGAACATGTTCCATGTGTCCCTTGAGATGCCCCGAATACCTGATGGATTCTCTGCTAGAAAGTCCAGCCAGTGATCTAGAATTGCAGGTGAGTCCTGTGTAAAAACCAAGCGCCACAGGGCGATGGCAATATCTCGCTGTAATGACCGCTGCCCCTCCTCTGCATCCAACCCAAACTGAAAAGTGAAACGATAAAGGTCCTTGAAGTTTTCCTCTCCCTGGGCCTCTAGCAGCATGTAGGGAAAGCGGGAGCAAATGCCTTCCAGACTGTCAGCTTGGATGGCCTTGCAACCTTCAACAAACTCCTTCCTGAATAGACAAATAGATAAGACATAAAAGCAAAATTAGATCTACAATAATAACTTTGGTAAATATACATAGTAATTATAAAAATGAAAAATATTCAGGACAATATAAGGGGCATTGTACACAGGTTGTGCAATGAGGGTGTGGAGAAAATTGTAACGATGCCATCAAGTAGCCAACTATGTTTCAGGCATATTTGTCAGATACAACAGTTGATTGCACTCATAAAAATCAGAGGGAGCTTAAAAGATGGATCTTGCTCGCATCAACTCTAGTGACCTTAGCAGAAAATCCTTCTTGCAGCGAAAAGCCTAAACAATCCCAAAGAGCAGGAGGCAAAACACCAGTTGTAATAATTAAAACTCTTACCGTGTAAACTTGCACATAGTGGCTGCTTGAAACTTCCAAGCAAGAACTAGCACTCGAAATTCTGCTGGGTCCACACAGAGGTCGTCGCAGAATCTCTCCATTCCCTCCTCCAGAATAGCGTCTTCCTGTTCATCCTTGTAGCAGGAGAAAAGCTCATCGATGCGCCTTATTGAAAGCCCACCTTCAAGGTACTCCTCTTTTCGTAGTTCTCCCATCACTGCTGGAATTACAGGTGTCTCTACTGTCACTTCCGAAGCCTTGGTTCCATTTGACAACTCGTTGTTGCTTTTGCTACATGGGGCTATGGACTCTTCTTTGTGGCCACCAAAACCGACAGCACAGCCACTTTTCTTGTGGGATTTGGAACCACTCTCCCTGTCTCCACTCTTGCTGCCCAGCGAAGATGTTGGATTCTTACACTTGGTGACACACTGGCCCATGTCTTTCTGCCTGGTCCCTCTGCTGTAGTTTCTCCTCACCTTCAGTCCCCACCCAAACCACCTAGACGCCTCTGCTCCGGCCCGGCGAGACGTCTCAACATGCCCTCAGTCCTAGAGCAAAGAGCAGTGACATTTGTTATCACAATCAAATATTAAGTTCAATAACAATCATGCCAGTTACACTGTAGATTGGAAGACAAAAGGGAGAACATGATAAATAAAATATAAAAAACCCCAGAGGAACTGCTTTTTTTTTTTTTTTTTTTAAACCAATGAAACTGTTAAAATTGTTCATATAGATAGGAGACATTTAACCCGGCAAGAGCCAGACTGATATCAGTGCTAATAACATTAGCGCTGATACCAGTCTGGGATTGCTCCAGATTTAATCATTCGGCAAGAGGACGCACTTTTGGAGCAGCTTTTGCTGCTGATTGGATTAAACAGACCTCAAATCCATTCAATATTTAGTTTTGAAAAATGTTATGTGTGTTTATGTGCAGCACCTCATGTTTTTTTTTTGTTGCCACATTGTTTATTAGTATATGTTTAAGACAATATTGGGCAGGGGAGGTGAGGGGGGGACGGTTTCAACTAATAAAAGGTTGCAAACCACTGCACTGACTATCGGCAGCACAGACCTTTTTATTTAAAGATCATCTGACTGATAACCTCAATTTTGCATAATTCGTAAGACTGTAACGGGGTAATTACTTACAGACAGTCACTCAGATGGCACAGCCCACAAACCAAAGTGTCTTTCTATTCTTCTCCATCACTGCGACCTTGACATCTGCACTGCTGAAAAGACACATTATCTTGTCATCATAAGCAGAAAATGATATCATTCCCAGCCCCAGTCTATTTTTACCGGCTGTCTTAATTTTGTAATCTGAATGCAGCGCAACATTATCTCTCTGGATAATGTTTATAGGTTTAAAATCCTGTTTTTATGAAGTAAAAAGTAAACTATATTGTACAAGTGTACAACAAAATAGTCTTCACGTCTCAGTCCTGAGCTGCTGCTGCCATTGTGTGTCAACCTTACCAAATATTTCATACGTTTATTAACATGTAAATGCTTTGTAGAAATGGTTTTGCAGATGTCTTTCATGGCCTAATGATCAATCCATTAGTTAAAAATGAAACTTTGACTTTTCAAAACTCTAAACCAAACAAAGGTATTGAGCTAAACAAGACATCTGATAAATTCGAATTAGTGTCATAGGCATGTTGAGACATCTTCTTATTCTTGACACTCCACTCTAGGTTGATGGGCTGCATAATGTTGAAAAGTCTTAATTTGAAAATCTAAGGGAGTTATTGAAATAAAATATAGAGCAACTAACAATTTACATCTTATTATTATTGTATACATTAAATGACAAGGGGCCTATTGATCATGATAATAGAAGAACAAAAACATACTTTGTAGCACTTAATAAAGCGCTTTGAAGCTAAATGCATATTGCTTATAAGATAAGTTAAGTCTTTGTTGATCTCACAATAAAGTGAGATAAAAAATAAAAACAAACAAACTTAAGTTGTGGCGTGATACAAATTGTACTGTACAGAGTCAAGACATAAACATGTGTTTATCGTTTAGGCACATAACTGGCCTGCTATAAGATAACAGAGAGGCAAAGAATGAAGAGGGCAGTTTAGGGCATTTAACTGTATAAAATTGCCTGGCCTTACGGCGTCGCCATAGCTAGCTAAGCTCGCTTTACCAAAAGTTAGCTAAAAGCTAGGCTAGGTCTCTCGAATAAACACACATACACAATAATGACATGGTAATGACATACAGAAACATACCTTTTTGATGAGCTCCGCTTTACCAAGTGTGGTGTACATCACTCCGAGAAGACCCGATTCAAAGAATTTATGAGCTGATAGAGATTGCAAGAACTCAGCTGAGAGAAACTCGTCGCGTTAGGTTTAACTCGGTTTGTTAGCAGCCATAGCTAGCAAGAAACTTCCCCTATTTTTAATGCTCAGCTGTCAGAGGGAAGAAATGGGGGAAAAACCGAAAGCGAGTGCACAGCAATCCACATGTAACTATCTTCTTATATCAAACTGAAAAAGAAAACCACTTCGGATAGAAGCAGCCGATTTCTTTGTGCTTCCCCCTTTTAGTCATTGAATGTAGCTACATTTTGGGCATTTTCCTGCATCACTTCCTCCCTCCTCCTCCTACTGGCAGCCCAGGCCAAGCTGATCTTCCTTTCTATGGCACTAATATAATCATTTTTATTCTATTCCACAATTTACCTTAAAATCTTACTGTTGTTACGAGTTAATTACTATCATTGTATTTTATAGAAGGTTACAAACAGTGATGGTTAATGATGATGAAGTATCATCAGAAGGATATGAGGAAATAAAGTAATATAGATAGACCTGAGCACCATCACAACACATCACAACCAAACCAAACTACAATTCTGTTCATGATTCGCAATGCCGAAACATTCGGGTGAAGTTCATTAATTACTGCTTTTTATTTTTTTTATTTTTTGCGACCTTAGGCGAGAGACGTCATAAGCATGCGACAAATATTTTGCGACAAAAGTTAATGGAGTCAAGGCAGCGAAGGCTACACTGATTTTGTTGAGAAATGAACCACATGCGAGCTAAAGGAGGACACATTAGAACAGCACTTGGGCGAGGAGTGATGATGTAGATGACCACGGCAAGGTTAGGCTTTGGGAAGCAGCCTTCCTGTAAGAAACAGTAGGTAAAATACATTTTGTAATTTATGTAGACATAACAAACAACCTAAAGGCAGGGCTTTCACCTTTCGGGGACAATCGCTGTTTTGATCTCGAAAAAGGTCATCCACGTGCTTCGTGCAGATCTGAAATAATAATATTTGAAGGGGGGTAGGGGAGTTTGTGTTGTAGGATGACCGGTGCCGTGCTCACAGATTAACTGGTGCTCGTAAACGTTGCCTGTTGACGGCACCTAACAGAGGTCATTTCAGCGCCACAGCAGCCCTGCTCCAGCCCTCGGGGGCTGTGGGCGCTGCGTGGCTGCGTAGCCGTGCTCTGACTGCGCCACCGGACCGTCAACACTCCCCCTGTCCCAGCTCACTGAGCACTATAACCCTGGTGGGGTGAAAAGTTTAGCGCATGCTTACATGCTCACTCTGTGTGTATGTTGTTCAGACTCATTACAGATATCATTATAGTTTATATCAAAGACACAAATATCAGGGAGGAGGTACTGGGTCCCTCTATGTAAACATGACCGGTACAAATATTCTTTCAGAAGTGGTGATATTTAGCAGAAAGCCTTCCTTTCTTTATAAATCATTACTCAGGTACAAGTCAAATGACAGAACAGCTCACAGAAGTACCATTTATTGCACCCCATCTCAGCTCTACAGTGATATGGAGCCTGTGATGCTCAGAAACATCATTAGTGATAAAGGGTGTGATGTTGAGTGAGGGACATTGTGTGTGCTGAAGTTGTTTCAAATGTTTTGTTTCAAAAGTAAAACTATAAAATGGTTAATTAGAACAATTTACCTTCTGAATTGCTCTAGAATGCATTAAAATGAGGATGATAAGCTCTAAATTTCCTAGGGGGCCCCAAACCTTATCCTAACTTTAATGTGTCTGACATTGTCAAACCTGTCAGGCACCCAATTCTGGAGAAGCACATTACAGAAACAGATTCTTAATGATACATCAGACTGCAATGTGTGTGACATTGTTATCAATTCCCAGTGATTTACCAGTTGTTTTTGCTCAGTGACACTCTATGGCATGTGCACAGGAGCGAGCGCACGCCTGCGAGTTTCTGGCCACTAGCCTTGTCACCTTTTCCACCACGCCCGTGTGTGCAGCTCTGCAAAGGAATCCCGTCTACATGCCGCTTTTATTTTATTAGCTCTAAAAGTGCTAAGCTTAAGCTTGCACTACTGTGACTCATCATTACCCATTTAAAAAAAATATTGTTTTAAGATTAAAAACTGAGTTAAATCCACCTACGTTTTTTCTCAGTATAAAATTTGCTCAAGACATACTGTTTTCAATAAATATATCTTTTAAAAATAGTGTATCAAATGTTATGCAACAATATATTTCATATTTACATCATGTAAAAGGATGTACATTATCCCCAGCTAAGTGACATCTAGTGTTGAAACACTAGTGTTGTTGTTAAATAAATCGACCCTGCTGTTTATGTTAATAAAACATCGTTGTCCATTTCAGATTCAGTGCCCAAATGACAACCTCCACTCGAAAGTCTGTATTGTCACTGTATATGCGAGTATTTCGCATTGCCAGAACATGGCAGGCACAAAGTGGTGTTCCAAGTGACACAGACACTGAGAAAAAGTACATCGTCCAAGAAGCCCGCACATTGTTCCGACAAAACCAACAGGTGTGACGATTTTACATCAAGTGATTAATATTTGTTTTATTTTACACATTTTTTTCTTCTTGTAGCTGGCAGACCCTGTATTGATAAAGAGGTGCATAGAAGAATGCGAAGCAAGAATAGAAATAGGTAAGACCATTGCATGAATGATATTCGTTTTATGTGTTTCTTTTGAACATTTTCACAGGCTTTTAATGTTTTAATTAACACATCTTTCAAGACAACAATTATACTTAAACTTGCAGAAAACAATTAAAAAACTAACTGCAATTTTGATTTTGCACAGGAATCCATTATAGAAACCCTTACCCACGGGCTGTACGTACCATTACTTTATCCAACATGTAGACTGTTATTATTGGTGGGCATTTGGCTTGTACCTGACAGTCCTGTTTTCTTTTGCCCAGACCTACCTGCCTCCTTTAGGTCTGGCAACCCAGAAAGGCAGAAAACTGCGAGCCCAACAGCGCCTAAGAAAGCAGGCCAAGCCAGTTTACTTAGAGTCACATGATGAGACCTGATGCTCAAGATCCTCTTCCACCACGACCAGCGTTTGGGTTACCACGCAAAGACACTACAGTATAATGACAAACTGAGCTCTTGTGTGTGAAGTATAAAGGAATAGATTTGTTTTTGCATGTATATATAAGAGATTTCAGCTCAAGTGGAAAACTGTATATATTTGTTCTCAATAACTGATGTTGTATAAGTGAATAAGTATCAGGCAAATTGATTTCTCTGCAGTTATATTTCCAAAGGTGCTTTTGACATACCCCGACATACTCAGAAAAAAGAAGGGCCACTTCATTCCTTGCCTTCTGAACTAAATTTCAAAATGTTGGGCCTAAAATCTGACATTATTTCACCATAGAGATGAACATGATCAGATGCTCCCTGCGATTTGTCATTGAGAAAATGCTCAATCCCTTCAAATCTCGGAAAATAAGCAGAGATGGCCTTGGTTCATACCAGGAATGGCAGACCATAAGGGAATATCAGGCAGCCTAGGTGAAAGGTATGTGAGACGTGTGCTTGGGGGTGGTCTGAGGGTCATTTGGGGCTAATGTCTGCATCTGCGCTTCTGTCTGTCTAAAACAGGGCAACTGTGGCTTCATAGCTTGGTGAATAACGCACAAAACTTTGAGCATGTGGAAAAGTGCTCTAAAAGACATTATTATTATTTTATTGTGGAAATGTTCCAAAAGACCTGGAACTTGTAGTAGGTGCAATCATTTTGCAGAAATGTAATGTCCTCAACTGTCTTGGCACCATTGTTGATTAAAAAAGAAAAAAATATATTGAAGTTGTTTAAATTTTACTGAACAACCTTTTGTCAAGACTGAAATACTGGGAGATATAGTGTGGTCAGAAGAGAGTGAAAATGAGGTTAATCCGATCATCTTTACAGTAGCTACAGAAACTGACCACAGGCACTGATGAGAACAAATCAGCTTTGATATCCTCAGGAGGGTCTTTTATTCCAGTTTTCGGATCATTGCAACTGTTTTAGAAATAAGTATCAAGTCTGATAATAATAAAATGTGTAAAGTCCAGCTGCTCTGAGGTGCATGAGGTAGGATAGAAAACATCTACCAGATCTTCACAAGAATGCCTCCAGATGGCGCCAGTGGTCCATTTTATTTGGACCCATGTTCATTTCTCAGACCTGCACATAATTAAGAGACTGTTGAGCTGAATGTGAAAGGAGAGGTTCTCTACGTTGATGCAAGGTTGTTTATCTTGTAAAAAAAAACAAAAACAAGACATGACTTTTACAGTGCAAGCTCCCTCATTTAGTTTTAACACCCGCAGCTAATTAAGGCATTATCAGCTCATTCTGGCACATTATTATTGGTTTCACCTTGACAAAACTCTTTTGGTCTCAAACCCCTTCACTTAAGCCTGCTTACCACAACAGCTCTGTGAATTATATTGTCAGTACAGTGGCCACTAGAGGCCACGCTCAGTTTCCTGCATTGATCTGTGCTGCGCTGTCTCTACTTGTAAAAGATAAACTCTTGGCTGCACTCTTGTCTTGGCCTGTGATAAATGACCATCCTGGCTGTCACTGAACATTAATGGCAAAGCAGTAGATTTGTAAGTATTCTCTTGGAGCACCCCCTTTAAGATCCGGGTTATCATGGCTCAAATCGAAAAGCCTGACTTCACAACTTGCCAAAGTGTTCATTCATGGAACTTTCCATTCCCTGGGTACTTTCCGATGACAAAAGTAATTTAACAAAAGTTATAAATAACAAGTTTGTGTCTCACTGAGAAGGTCACAGATGGATTTATTTCTCAACCCACAACACAACAGTGCATTTGAATAAAAGGTATGTTAATTATATCGAACTGTGCTTGCTGCTGCAATCCCCTGGGTAATAAAACAAATCTGTGTAAACAATCTTTGCTGAGTTATATAATACGCCACTGAAGCTGAGTGGTTAGAACTCTTTCCTCACAGCATGAAGATCCTAGGTTCAACTCCGGAACTGTGCGGGGCCTTTCTTTGAGAGTTTGCATGTTCCCCCCGAGCTGGTTTCCCCAGCTTAAAGGGACTATACGTAGTATTTTCCTTCCCCCTACATGTTCCAGCCATGTCCTAATGTGTAGAATGAGCCCCGACCTATTCACCACAACTGCCTCTAAAATCCTGCACTGTCCCTGTTAATTCAGGTCTTAATATAGAAACTGCAGTTATGCGTAAGGCCTGAGGTGGCACTAGTGGGTATAAAAATGACCAACTTGCATCTAGTCCCTTTAAAAAAACATGCACAATAAGGATGGCACAGCCGTTAGCATTTGTGCTTCACATCTAGAAGGTCCCGGGTTCGATCCCAGACCAGACTGGGACTTTCTGTGTGAAGTTTGCATGTTCTCCCTGTGCCTGCAATAGGTTTCATCCGGGTGCTCCGGTTTCGCCTACCACTAAAAACATGTACAACAGGTCAGGATGAATGAGACTGTCAGTGATGGTCAAAGGAACCGATGGGGCAGATTGGCAGCCTCACTTCCATCACTCCACGACCAAATGGAGTCTATTCAACTAATACTACTACTGCAGTTGTAGCTTACCACCACTGAGTATATGGTGTTATGAATAATGACTACAGTGTGGCGCCTTGAGAAACTTGGTAACAGAGGCTTGAAAAGTGCAATACAAGTGTAGACCATTATTATTATTATTATTATCATTATCCTCCAGTTTGTGCTTCTGACCAATTCTAACGCAAGATCTGGACATAGGTTCCCAGGCACTGCGCACTGCTTCTGGCAAAGTGCCCCTGTCCCTTTGGAATTGAATAGGTCAATTTGCAGGAATCTCTTTTTTATGAGGGGAGGGAATACATTTTTATTTTAATATTAATTATAATAAACATACTGTACACATAATGCAACAACAACAATGAAAGCTTTTAGTTTAACACAGAATCCTGTTTCATTTCCAACTCTAACTACTGTAAAAGGCATGTGACCCACTTTAGCAGTGACGTCATGTGCACAAGGACTGGAAGTGTGGGGAGAAATGGTTCTTTTTTTAAGTCTGATACAAATATAGACATTTGGAGGTTCACCTGAGAGCAGTGTCATTATGAACATGATAAATAATCTTGAAGAGCACGAAGAACACACAGCGCCAGAACGAGCGCAGTGATCCATCACACAGGCCCTATAAGCCCTTCACTCCGCGTGCATTATTTAGGGGCTTCAGAGAGACCCCGCGGGAAATATGGTGCAAGAACCAGAATATGGGAAAGAAGCCAAACCTAAAAAGTGACATTCAAAGTTTTAAAAGTATTGAAGAGCAGTAGTAAGGTAATGAGGTGCTTGCAAATAGGGACAACCATGTGATCATCTTACCCGGTCAACTTGTCTTACTGCTACAGCGGTGCAGGTCACATTGTCGGACATCCCACTTGAGCCATCATTAAATAAATATCAAGCTTCTTTCCACTTCACCCTGTGGTCAAAACACAGCAGATAAGGAAAGCAAGAGTGTTACAGAATCTATCGGTTGGCAGAACTATGTGAATGATACAGTAAATACGCAAGGTTCACTACTGATACACAACTTTTTGCCATATTTTGCTGAATGCTTTATTATTACTTATTTTGATTTAATCTTGCATGTTGCCCAGAACCTACAAATCTTAGGAGGTTTGTATTCTGTTCATGCACCAAAATGATAAATATAATTGAAAAAAAAAGAATCTAGTGAAGATGTATGAACGCAGGGGTCTTCCAGAGGAGGCTGGTATAAGCTGTAAACATTGATTTGGTCTAAAATGTTTTTCTCAGACACTTTACTGTCCTGTCAAACAAAAGTGGACTTGACTAAGCTTTGGAACACAACCCATATATTAGTGTCATTTCCAGCTCTCAAACACATCTGTGCTTTTGTCAGGACTATATCTAAATATTATTTTTAGGGCCACTCACAAGTGACTGAGGTGTGTGTGGGTTTAGTAGCACAAGTGTCTCTCTGAATGGATATGTCTATGTATGAGAAGGACAACTGCGTGGCAATGCTCTGTTGAGTTCTGTGCTCTGGGACACTGCACTGAGAGCGTGAGCAGAGCCGGTGCTGGCCCTTCTGGGGCCCTAGGCAAAAATCTACATGGGGGCCCTACAGTACGTATCCCATGGTTATTCGGCAAAGGGCAGACCTATTTACGGTCAAAAACAGTTCCACTGTACAGTAAAGCAGGGCAGAAGTGGAAAATAATTACATCAATTCAGGCCCTGCACCTCTGTGTGAGATCCACTACCCACTAAGCCATTGTCCCACTGGGATTTAGGACGACTACTCGTCTATTTCCCCCATCTTTTAAAATGGCAAATGAGCCCATTCTCTCACCTCTGGTCCCTGACCCACAGTTTGAGGTCAAGGGCAGAGTAAAATATGCATAAAAAGGAATGACCAGTCTCTACTCACTGTACACATTGACGTAATGTTGATGTCATGAATAGCTGTTGCTATTGTCTGGAGCAGCTTTGTCAGTTACCAAGGCATGAAAGGTAAATTACAAGATCATTATTATTTAAATCATTTAAGTCTTTATGTTTTCAAAATGTATGGTGGGCCCAGCATCACAGAAGGAGTTAGTTCCTCCATTTCTCATGCTGTCATTGACTACCATACCATTGTACATAAATCCTTAAAGTCGATTTCTTCTTCAAATTACAGTGGTGTGAGCCAGAGCAGTGTAGGTGTTTAACGTTGACTGAACGTGGTCAGGTCCAACTCAAGTGTTGGGTCACAGGGTGAGGGTAACTTGAAGAAGTCATCAAATATTTAGCTGGCCTCGTTTTCATGATCATAGTGTGTAAACATATTATCTATGCAACTGACGCCGGATCTTTTGGTCTGGCACATCAGTGAAAGCCTAGACACCTCTGTTATGTAAAAGCGACTGAGACAGAAAAGACTGCAAAAATGCAAATAATACAATTCAAATAATGGAGCAAAAATAATATTTAAATAATGTTTATAATACCCTATATATGATACTCATGTTAAACCAGGGCACAAAACTGGGTTTGAGTTTCACATTAATCCAAGTCCATCCACTTTTTCTGGTGTATTTCTCTATAGGGAAAATCCTTTTGTAATGATCCATAATAATTCATCTGTAGCACAACAGAACAGGTAAACCGTTCTCCGATACATTCAATCAATGTTAACAGATGTATCACTGACTTGATTGTGCTGGCTGCAGGTAGATGGAAAACTCATTAAAGAAGCAGATGAATAATAGAGGAAGGCTTGTTGGTGCTGGACATGCTTGGATTACATCTTCACTGAAGGTCTTGGGGGTTCGAGGTGGCCCGGGGCGGCGGGGCGGTTTGGACAAGTAGGAGGACATTGAGGAGGCAACACAGTGAAAGTGAGGAGACAATGAACTCATCAGGACAAAATGGAAAAGTGTAGCGTGCCAGACTGCGAGATGCAAGGATTGGAGGCACACAATTGCAATAGATGTCAAATACAGCCAAAGAAAATATTGCATGATTGTAGAGGTCGGAACTACAGGGTGAAGATGTTTCACACATGTAAGAAACACAGATTATTTTGTGTTTGTGTAATACTTACTTGCTAATTGCAACCCTTTTAAATAGTGATTTTGAATGGATTGCGATAAATGTGAAGCCCTGATCCACACGCTGAAGCCGTGCAGCGAAAGTGACAACTGAAGCGAACTAGTAGTGGCTCCATTTGGGTGTTGAGTTTCAAGAGGCAAGTGTTGCCTGCCCAGTGTCGTAACCAGATCTGCAGAACTACAGCAAATAAAGATTGCTATCAGGATATTTACAACAAATCAATACACAGACTGTTAGACAGTAGACACACGTATCAAATCTAAACCCGTGGATAATGCAAGGCATGGGGGGGGGGGTGTATTTCCAGCCAAGCTTCCTCTACGAAGGTGTCACTGAGCTTTGTGAAAAGTGAAAATTAACATCACAGGTCTCGAAGTGCGAACGTCGCCACATCCTTTACATATGCCTTGCTACGAGGAGGAGCAAAGTGCAGACAAGCTATTTTTGGACTGGATCTAAATAAGCTGCTGGCATGTCATCAGCCGCGATAGCAGTGAATTAGTGGGTAATAATAAGAATAATAAATGAATATGAATTTGAAAATGTAGGTCCAAGTGCGGAGGTAGTGTTTATTAGTCATGCTCCTGAAGAAAAGAAAACACAAACCTTTTTCAACTGTGTATTTTTTCTTAATAAGAGAGCAAATTAATAGAGGTGTTACTGCTTTCTAGTGTTCACAAAGGAATAGTGAAGCTGTTCCCGGCCTATGAAAAGGTCCATTTAAAATTGTATGCAGAAAAGCAGCTGTGCAGCAGGTAACTCGGTGTGTGGACCTCGGCACTCAGCCTATGATTCACACAGAGAGATAGCGTCGCCATAAAGAGAGCGGGGACATAATGACACATTGAATATCACAAGCCTTTCACAACACAATGATCACATTCGCGTTAACTTATGAGAGTTGCAAAACAGATTGAAAAGAGCTTCCTTAATGTAATGGCAAAGCAGACAGTGTATTTTATGAACATGATCTATTTGTGTAGAGTAAAATCAGATCAAATAGTTTCTTAACTAAAAACAATTGCTGATTTATTCACAATGACGTGAAGCTTGTTAAATGATGCAAAAGTTTTTTTGTTTGTTTTTTAAATGTTTCATTACCATGTCTTCAAAGCCTGATGTGAGTGTACATGTGTCCAGTAGAACAGGTCAATAAGAGTCCAGGCTGACCCATAAACTAAAAATAGAAGCAAACACAGTTAATTAGTAAAGCAATGTGATTAGTTTACTTCATCAGAGAAAGTGATGGCCTCCGCAGCCGACTAATCTAGTTAAGTAGTGATCAAATTGAAGACAGAAATGTGATTTTATAATATATTTTTAAGACGAGGACAAAGCACACTGCATGGGCATTTGATGAAAGGTTTCCAGTTGAAAACAAGAGTGATGTTTTTTTTCATGACATTCAGGAACTGACAGTCACCACCAGTCATGTATTTTTATTGCTTGATGATTACATGTGTGCCTGAAGCAGCGTTTAGCTGTTGGCCGAGGTAAGTAGGATCCATAAAAAGACAAGAGGCGTCAGGGAAGCAGATGGCAAATGTGGGCAATCTGCAAACACGCAGCAAGAGAAGAACAAGGACAGTTCACCTGTCTTCCATTTTTAGACTTAAAATCAAATTATGTCAGGGGAAACTAATTGGTATATACAGTGGGAGGAAAAAGTATGTGAACCCTTTGGAATTTCTCACATTTCTGACTAAACTGGTCCTAAAATGTGGTCTGATCTTTATTAAAATCTAGTGTCTAAACATTCACAGGAGAAATTCCAAAGGGTTCACATACTTTTTCCTCCCACTCTATTATTATTGAAAAATTGGACTGTGAGTTGTTTCACTGGAGAGTTGTTTCTTTGATGAACACATGACTGAAGACAGTGAGAGGTGGAAAAGCACTTTATCAAATGCAAAACAGCACAGTTTAATTTTTTTCTCATAACGTGTATGTCCCAGGGCGTATATGGGGTAGTTTTTTTTTTTTACTTTTTAACACCCTTTCTTTGCAGAGGTCACCGGATGTCTGACACATTGCAAATCCATTTTACACTAAAACATTTAGGCATTTAGACAATTAGGGATAAAAAAAAATAGTAAGATTTGTATTACTTTGTTCAGATCAAATATCTTACACTTGAAATGTGAAGCCAATATAATGATTGTCATAAAAGTGAAAATGTGAGGGACCATTAAAGTCTGGTCTCCCTCAAGACTCTTGTTCTCTACAGTGACCAAAGTGACCAGAGTGAAGTAATAATTGCTCTCCAGTTCAGTGGTGTGTGTGCATATGTGTGTCCCTCCACAGCTCATCTTAACACAGCTCCAGTTACACACAAGCTGATGATACAGTCTCTTACAGTCAGAGAATACATACAGTAGAGACATCACAAATACTGTATCCCCATCATGCCATAATGTAGGGTATTTTCTGGTGGTGAAGGGATAGGACTTTTAAAATATGTCACAGTGCCTTGGATTCTTTTTGTTGATCGGATTATTGTCAGATTTCACCCACTAATTTAGCTTAATTTAAGATTTGCCTACACTGCCGTTCAAAAGTTTGGGGTCACTTAAAATGTCCTTATTTTTGTTTCAATGAGGATAACATTAAATGAATCAGATATACAGTCCAGATATTGTTAATTTCTTAACCCCCGCCTAAACATTAGTTAGGCCATCAGTTTGGCTTAACCCAAATCTAAAAGTGGATGAAAACACAACAAAAAAAGCAATAAAATATCTCAAAAAATGTGGTTCAAAAGTGACAAAAAACCCACAAAAATGTCCCGAAAAAAGCGATGGAATTTTTGCCACTTTTTTTGTTGAGGTTTTGCTACTTTTTTGTTTCACTTTCATTGCTTTTTTCAGGGTTTTTTTCCTCCTAATTTTTGTTACTATGTTGTTGCTTTTTTCAAGAAGCGTTAGATTTGGGTAAAGTCAAATTGGAGAAAATGTGCTCGGTTCGGTTAAGGCAGAGTTTAAGAGGTTAATGTGGTAAATGACCATTCAAACAGGAAACTGGTGACTTACTGGAATACTTGTGTACAGAGGCACATTTCCAGCTACCATCAATCCAGTGCTCAATGTTACATTGTGTTAGCTAATCGTGTTAAGGCTTATTAATGATTAGAAAACCTTTGTGGCACGGTTTGAGAAGCTATAAAACTGACCTTGCTTTAGGCTGAGCATCTGGAAGCAAAACATTTGTGATGTAAATTATACTCTCAAAATGTCCAGAAAAAAGGGAACTTTCTTCTGAAACTCCTTGAAAGCTATTCCATGAGAGATTTCATGGAAAACATAGAATAATCTGGGTGCCCCAAACCTTTGAACGATACTGTAAATCTAAGTCTAAGGCAGGGTCAGTTGGCTTGGTTTTGAAACAATAAGCCATTAATTTCCAATTCCTGCTCTTATGTTTCTTTGTGTCATAAATCACATCTAGTGTTTCTAATCGATAACCTAAAGCTCTTATAAACACAACTGAAGTAAAGAGAAATCTGTGACAGTGGTGTTAAAGTTAACAAACTGCTCACAGAGAGAGGCCTCAGGAGAGCAGAACTGTGTAACCGGAGGAGAGTGTAAATGGTGCCATCTCCTACCAGTCGACAAAAATCTTCTGCACTTAGCCTTCTTCAATCCACCTGCTGTACACGCAGACACACTCTGACACACACATGTGTGCCCCGGGTAATTCCTCAGGCTTCACACCCGTTAACCAGCAGTGCCCCGTTCTCAGAAATAGAAGGAAATACTCAGTGGAGAGAGCAGTGTGAGTTGAGCATTGGGATAGTTGAAATATTTGGGGAGAAATAGCTAAACAAATACATAATGCAATATGGGCCAAAGATTAAAAATGGTTTTGGTTGAGCATTGTGTTTCTTCACTTAAAGGGGTTAGATGCAAGTTAGCCATTTTATACTCCCTACTGCCACCTCATGCAGCTACCCTGCATTAAAAACAGTCTGACCCGCTCCACAGTGCACCTGAGGCAAATCACTTATAACGACAGACTAACCATATAAATGTCCGTGTCGCTAGAGTAATTTTAACCATTTTGCATTTAAAATAACTTATATTTGAGGAGCATCAGCTTTGTGGTTGTATAAGCTACGCAGCGGTGGAGTGATCTGCTAGAAAATAGTCCCTCAAAATGCGATCATTCATGTGATGCAAGGTCAGTTATATTCCCAAAATTATTCTAATGACACAGATATTTATATGGTTAGTCTGGCGTGATAAGTGATTTGCCTCAGGTGCACTGTGGAGCGGGTCAGACTGTTTTTAATGCAGTGTAGCTGATACCATAGAAATGCGCTAGCCCTGCACAAGCCCAGCCCCACGAAATTCTTCAAATATAAGAACTGCAAAAAATATCTCCAGAAATCAGCAACAGTCTGGATAACTAGGAAATGAGGCCCTATGTCAAAAATCCTGAAATATCCCTTTAAGCTTGTGAATGACGGCAATTCGGACCAGAATTAACACCTTTTTGAGACAGTGCAGGATTTTAGAGGCAGTTGTGGTGAACAGGTCTGGGCTCATTCTACACATTAGGACATTGTTAGAACATGTAGGGGGAGGAAAATACATAATTTTGACATTTTAAAACTCTGTATAGTCCCTTTAAGGCAAAGTCAGTAAAAATGTATTATTAATTTGCACAACTTTTCATCTGTGATTAAATCAATAACATCAGCAGCTTATAACCATCTATAAAACATTGCCAAGATCAAAAATATAATGTCTAAACCAGACTAAGAGAATCCTTGCGTCTCCAGCAGGTCAGACTACTGTAACGGCTGCTCACTGGCCTTTCTAAATGAGCTGCAGTACATCCAGAACGCTGCTGCTTGAGTCCAGACTAGAACCAGGAAATACGACCATAATAGTCCAGTGCTCTGGTCTCTGCACTGGCTTCCTGTCGCTCCAAGAATACAAGGCTTTTTATGGTTTAGCACCAAAGTACATCTCTGACATATGAACCATTTGGAGCCCTGAGATCTCCTGCTGGTTCCCAGAGCTAAGACTAAACACAGTGAGGCTGTGTTTCAGTTTTATGCAGCTTAATATTAAAACAGACTTCCACATGATGTGGAACAGTGTTCAAATTCAGGCTAAAAACTATAGGGCTGGGACGATCCACTTTTGTCATGATCCGATACATATCACAATACTCAGGGGCCGATCTGATACGTATTGCAATGTAGTAAGTAATTATGATAATGAATATGTTTACCTTAAAATGTGCAAAAAGTCATGTGTCTAAAGTTATAAACCAAATGCCATTTGACATTTACTGTAAAAATAATTTGACATTTTAAGTGTTAAGATTGAAAAGTGCATTAACACAAAAAGTAAGTAAGTGTTACTGGAAAACAGAGGAGTGTGTGATAAAAATGTCTCCAAACACAAGTATTGAAAGTGTTGCTATACTCGAAACCTGATAAAGTATCGATACTTGGTATTGCAGCACAAAGTACTGCGATCCAAGTCCAATCCGATATTTTGTCCCAGCCCTACTAAAAACAGTTCTTTTGTCCTGTGCATGTGACAACTTAGTATTTTATCTGCACTCTTCACTTGTAACGTAATTCATTTAAGATTATATTGATGTTTTATGGATTTGACATTTAGTGCTTTGCCTGTTGATCCATACTATTTTTCAAGTCTTTTTGTGATTTTGACTTTCAACTATTTCTTCGCACTTGTGTGAGTTGCCATGCTTGTTTTGATACAAGACGATAGGCAATTCTCTGAGTGATTGATAATCTGCTTATTCAATTTTACCCAGCTCATATGTTTGTGGTGACACTCTTTCTACAAAGCACCCTCAATAATTGATTGTGAACAGAAATACAATAAGACTGAGCCAAAATGGGAGGACAGCTATAACAATGCCATTCATTGACATAAGTGACTGAATAATGGTTTCTACCTTGTGAATGGGCGTACTACGGTATAGGTCTGGCTGTGGGATCACTTCACTCTAAGTGAGGAGCTCTGCTCAACTAAAAATGCTTCTTTACATTCAGGTGCTTAAAATGAGCCAAAAGAGTTGCAGAAGCGGTCCATGTGGGGTCTGGCGGGGGGTGCGCTCGTGTAACTGTACGCTGGGGAATGAAGTATAGAGAGGTGCTGACGTGGAGAGAGACGGTGACCAGGGTGCCAACACGGGTCTGCCATGCCACTGCAACCACTGCCTCAACAGCCAATTACAGGAATTAGACGATTCTTTCCAGTCGATAAAAGATTAAACGCTCAATTTACTCATGGCCTGGCCGGTTTATGCTAGACACAGGCAGCAATGGAAAGTGTGATGTTTAGAAAGCAATACGTATTTAATAATGGATAAAGACAGCTGGTTAGAGATACATGAAGTTTAACTGGAGCCTAATTTGAGCTTCTTGCTTAGCCAAAGTCACCTGCGTTTACACTTTGACGCCATGGTTTGGGAAACTTCATGTTGGGGCACAGAGGTTGAAGTACATTTCTATTAACAAAGCCACTAGGGCTCTTGTATGTGCATGGATGAGCCGAAAATAAGCCAGTCCTCCAAATGGAGAGCATGAGGCACTGCCACTCGGGACCGCCCTGTCCTTTCACTGTTATTGCCTTTGATGCAACACGCTGAATAATCCTACAGTTGTTAGGGCACTTCTATCATCATGACTAAAGTCCTCTGCCATCTAGTAACAGCTCAGATTCACAATGAGATGACAACAGATGAAGTAAAATTATGTAACTTATACTTTCCAAATCTAAAAACCTTTTACACACATTCAATGTTTTTGTTAAGATAGAATCCAAAATTCGAAAGATGTTAATGGTTCTGTAATTTCAATTTGCAAGATTTTTTGAACGTATAAGGAGTCCCCATCTTGGAGCTCGGGAGATTGTAGTAGCTCTCCATCTCTTTCCAAGAGCTCAGTTGTCGTCTGCCATATTTTACCTCTTATTTTTTATGTTATTTATTTTAATATTCTTATGCATGTCCCTAAAGCCTTATAGTTTATAGCTTATTTTTATCTAAACTCTGTGTTATATGTTTTTATGTTTAATGTTGCACGTCTCACCAAGAAAAATTCCTAGTCTGTGAACCTGTTTATAAACAATGGCAATAAAAACTATTCTGATTCTGATTCCTAAAGGACTTTTCTACATTTTAACAAAACCTTGATCAGTCCTATTTTATTACTGTCTTTGCAAAACAACTTGTGTGTATCAAGTGCCTAGCTCTGCTTCAAAGCACAAGCAGCTCTTTTTTATTTAATTAAATGAAAATGTCTCGTGAAAAAAGGCTAAAGCCCATCCAAGAGCTGAAAGAAGTGAATGTTTTCAGTTCAAAAATATTTACAAGAGAATTGTAATGGAAAAATATTTGGCAGAATGAGAATTAATTAAATATGCTTGCTGGTGTGGACAATGGTCCACCAGTGTGTTCATTTTGCGAACAGATGTTTGTTGCCATTAACATGCTTTTTTTAGGATTTAAAAGTTAAGGACAGGCACAATAAGCTTTAGTTTCTGCCTGGTCTTTATTGTGTCGCATGTTTTTAATGATTTGTTTTGAATGATCTGTAAATGACCGAACTGAAATAAATGAAATGAAATGAAAATGAAAAAGACAGACATCATAGTAGACATTTATTATGATCAATGATATTTAAATCTCCTCAGTCCATTACTGTCTTCACGCTTAATATTTGGGCTATATACTATAACCAAATTTACCCACTAACCATCAATGGACCAACCATCAATGAACCGACCCACCATAAACCAACCATCAATGAACTGACCATCAATAAACCAACCATCAATGGACCAACCATCAATGGACCAACCAGCAATGGACCAACCATCAATAAACCAACCATCAATGGACCAACCATCAATGAACCGACCCACCATAAACCAACCATCAATGAACTGACCATCAATAAACCAACCATCAATGAAACAACCATCAATGGACCAACCATCAATGAACCAACCATTACTGGACCAAAAATGTTAAAGCCATACAGCACAACACAGAGAGGGCAAACTTTTACTGTGACACAATGTTGTTAGTGAAAGGCAAAAAACAAAAACAAAACAAAAAACTTTCTCTTAACGTTGCTGGGAGCGGGACATGATTGGCTCGTTTTGATGAAGAGAATGCTGTTTTTTGTTCTGTTTCTCTTCCAAAAGTTTTATGCCATCAACCGTCTCTAAAACCCGCATTGTCTGTGTCTAGCTGGTCATAAGGAGCATGTTGGCATCGCCGGCATATGTTTAATTACGGTTGAATTGTTCTTGTGACATAGGAACATATATCCAAGAAAGTTCCAAAGAGTTGCTTTAAAAGCGCAGATACAGGTGAATAAATTGTTTGGGAGAGCTGAGATTGAGTTACAGGTGAGACAAAACCTCCGCAGGTGCAGTGGGGTTTTGGCTGGCCTGACGCAGGTATTGTCGTCTTAATAAGCGCTTCCTTCCATCAGAGTGTAACAGAGACGGCCGCTCACTGTCACTTGGCACCTCTTCTTTCACGCTGCCATCGCGCTGACCCCGTTGGTGACATGCGGACTCACTCGCCGCTGAAACTGCCATCTCCCCAGCGGGATAATATTATGAGTGTGCGGCTTTGGGCTTCAATAGAACAAGGGTAGCCACTTTTTTGTTTGTGTCCTTGCGTCTTATCCTGGTAGTTACATAATGATGCAAATTTGAAAGAGCCAATTATTCGCTGAACAAGTTCGTAAAGCCACAGATTAATCCCATTATACTCACTCTAATTAAAAATATAATTTGCATTTTTTATATTTACTTAGTGTATTTATGTCTCCTCATTGAGCACTGCGGCGCTCCAATGAAGGGTGACTTTTAATAATTTTCACACAGCTTCTAGTCTATTTCGCACTTCTTGTCCGTACGCCCACAGTGAAAGCTGTTGCGGGACGGCGACTCAGAAAGCTCAAAGCTAAAGTAGATCTTAGGTCAGTGACACCAACTTCGAGGCACTCATTAACCAAAAGAGAGGGTGATCTTCACACATGTTAACCGCTGTAGAAGACAAAAAATAAAAAATGCTGATTGTCCTCCCCTTTACCCGGCATCCCTTTAAATCCGGCCTCTCTGGGGGGAACAATGGCACAAATGTTAGGCCCCTGCAGCCGGTGAGCTGGGGCCCATTGAGCAATCTTGCCGCTGGATCGGATGCAGTGAATTAGTGTAAAGCCGCAGTAGAAAATAAAGCTGACACAACCACACAGCTTCGGCCACGCGCTGAGCTCCTGCCATGCAACGCCAAACCCAACCAGAAAAAAATCCAACGTCAGGAACAACTGACACTACGAATCTGAACTGTCCAAAACTGTTCATGATTTTGATACTAGAATATTCTCATGAACCAAAAGACAATTTCACAAAAATAGAGGTCATGTATATAAATATAGCACAAATATAGCATCTTATGAATGGCCTCTTGCTCTATTTCCAAAAAGCCCCTAAGCAAAAGACACAAGTGGCTTGACAGCATATGCCTGCACAAAGCCACCATATGCCCTTTTGGTTAATTCATTTTTCCAATATCACACAGGCCTATTTTCTTTTCTTTTTCATAGCAGCACTGCAACAACATGCTTTTGAACATTTGTCCAATCTTTATTAGACTTTGGTGTGCTAACCAACAGATGATTCTTTTTTTAGACACAAAAAGTTTCCTTTGTTGCGCCCACAGTGAAATGTATTAAAAAGCATTTAATTTCAGGGTGTCCCTGTGTTAAAACGAACATTCAAACCAAAAAAACGTTCATTCCTGTAAACATAGATGTTTATTGGTTGTAGCAGCAGTAATGGTTTGCCTAAAGAGAAGAAGCAGCACTCATAATGGTCATGGTTCTAATAAAGGTTGCAGTGGTAGTTGCAGTAAGTACTTTTTACTGTACTTTTTCCACTTTCCACTTTCTACACAGAGGACAAAGTTTAAAAAAAGCTCAACACTGATGGAGAATGAGAGGGAAAGCACGGAGGGGCAATGCCCCAAAATAATGCAGTTTATGATGCCTTTGAGAAAAAGGGTCAGCTGCTGGTAAATTTAGGGTAAAATTAGGGCTTCACTAGGCTCTGCTGCGCAGAATCGACAGATGGAGGATGAGTTCCCAGGGAGTCAGACCTGCTACAAATAGCCCCGTGCACGCTCTCTTCTGAGCACACAGGCATGCTTACATGAAGAAAGCTCCAAACAAGAAGTTTGAACACAGATGCACATACTCCCACACAGTAACTATGAAAACAAGTGCATGCAGAGTTTGGTATTTTAGAAAGAACACCTTCTAAAAGAATGTGCTCACCAACCGAAGCATCTCTCTCACCAATACAGCCACCACCAGGACACGAGATCTGCTCATTCATATAATATGTTGAGTGGAAAGTGGGAAACAGAGGATCTTAGTAACATATTGTGGATATAGGACACCATTCTATTATTATTAATAACTGACAAACAATGTCTCAATTAAGACTGTCTCATAATGGTGGATAATATACTTATGGGCATATTTTGCCTGTCCCATTTTTTTCTGAAAATACCAACCCTAAAGACGGAAGCCAGACTCTGGCATAATCAGTTCACACAGATTTAATTTGTGTCAGGAGTGACAGCATCTGTTATAAGAAACTCGCCAAGTCAGTCAAGTTAAGTGGGCAAAGCAACAAGGATTGCCACCTCCTAATATGACGTCACGGTGCGATGTCATCAAAACGGTGATAGAGAATTTAATATTATGAATAACATTGGAGACGTAAATTTGAACATAATACAATGTTCAAATCTGATATCTTCAATTGGAATGATATGATACTGTATGTCTGTGAGACAAGGCTGGCGTTTTTGAACACTAAAGGACGAGCCAGTCATCTGGGCTGGGGTCAGGGTCAGTGGAGGGAGCAGAGACGGAGCCAGGACACTAGATCCTGAGCCGATTAATTCCCTCACCCACAGAGTATCAGAGCAGAAGCCGACAGGAGCTTTTCTCAGTAGGCTGTCAAGGTGACGATACGGTGAACCATGGACACCCCCAGCCAAGCACACAGCTCATTAGGTAATGAAGACCGAGGCTACAGGTTTCAGGCACAGGTAAAAGTATGTACATAATCGCATTGCCTTTAATCTAGGATTAACTGATGATATTATCCCAAAAGAACTTCAATTTAATTTGCAGTGATTTTGCAGCATGAAAGACTGTGTACAGCCAGGTCCATACATATTGGGACATCAACTCAATTCTCATATTTTTGGCTCTATAAACCACCACACTGGATTTGAAATTAAACAACAAAGATGCGCTTAAACTGCAGACTTAATTAGAGGGTATTTACATCCAAATCAGATGAACAGAATTCAACCGTTTGTATGTGTGCCTCCCACTTAATGTGCAAGTAATGAGACAAATCAATAAACTATTTTGTTTTCCTTTTTAATATTTGGTTGCAAATCCTTTGCCGTCAATTACAGCCTGAAGTCTAGAAGGCAAGACATCACCAGACGCTGGGTTTCATCCCTGATGATGCTCTGCCAGGCCTTCAGCTCCTGCTTGTTCTTGGGACATTTTCCCTTCAGTTTTGTCTTCAGCAAGTGAAATGCAGCTCAATTGGATTCATGTGAGGTGATTGACTTGGCCATTGAATAACATTGCACTTCTTTGCCTTAAAAAGGGCTTTGGCAGTAGCTTTGGGTCATTGTTCATCTGCACTGTGAAGCTACGATCAAGCACACATAGTATTGCCCGAAACACTGCAGAATTCATCCTGCTGCCTTTGTCAACAGTCACATCATCAATAAATACATGGGAACCAGTTCCATTGGCCCAAACAAGCCCATGCCATGATGCTGCACCACCATGTTTCACTGTTGAGGTGGTATGTTTTGAATCATGAGCAGATCCTTTGTTTCTCCATATTATTCTCTTCAAATCCCTCTGGTACGAGTTGATCTTTGTCTCATCTGTTCTAGGGTGTTGTTTCAGAACTGTAAAGGCTTTTTTTTTAGATGATTTTTTGGCAAACTCAGCCTCCTATTTCTGAGCCTCACCAGTGGTTTACACCTTGTGGTTAATCGTCTGTATTCTCTTTGGTGAAGTCTTTTCTTGATTGTTGACTTAGGCACACATACACCCACCTCCTGGAGAGTGTTTTTGATCTGACCTGTTGTTGTGAAGGGGTTTCCTTCACCAGGGATTGAATTCTTTGGTCATCCACCACATTTGTCATCCGTGGTCCTCACCGGTGTGTTCTTTCTTTTTAATAATGTTCCAAACTGTTAATTTCGCCACACCTAATATGTTTGCTATCTCTCTGATTTTTCAGCCTATGGAAATACACTTGAAATGAACTCTGGACATGTTCCTTTTAAATTGGATAATGAGGGAAGAGCAGACACCGGGATATGGAACAGATGAGCAGCCTCTTGCCCATTACTTTTGGTCCCTTGAAAAGTGGGAGGCACACATACAAACAGTTGTAATTCCTACAACGTTCATCCAATTTGGATGTAAATAGCCTGAAATTAAAGCTGAAAGTCTGCAGTTTCATTTGAATTTCGATTGTGGTGGTTTATAGAGCCAAAAACATAAGAATTGAGTCGATGTGTCAATATTTATGGAACTGACTTGAATTGTTTGTTAATGGTTTAATAATGTTGCTAAGATAACTCTGAAGTACAAAAAACCTTGGCAAACCCAGCAGGACAACACAGCTTGACAAAAAAACAGCGAATGACTACAAAAAACAGAAACCACCATAAATTAAATGCAAATGAAAAATACATATCATAGGAAACAAGATTAATGAAAAGACCCAAATGTTTACAATGCTGTCGATCTATGAATCCTCTCTAAGTTTTAATAATACATTCAATACACAGCAAATACACAGTCATTGGCATTATGTCATGATTAAAATGCCAAGCTATTGCATAGTCCTGATTGTTAACTCTAATCGTATATCTACGCTCGGCCATGCGATCCCTCAGACGCATTTTTGGGCGACCCACACAGAAAAACCTTCTGGACAAGGGCAAAAGAGGCGATATATTACACAAGTAGCATTGCAATTAATGAAATCAGTTTGTTGAAAAAATACATTACTATGTACATCCAAGATCCAACGGTTAACATGGTTACAGTGAGGACTGTTGGTGAAGAGGGAGCTGAGTCGGGGCAAAGATTTACCGATCGATCTACGTTCCCACCCTCAATGGTCATGAATTGGTGAGGACGAGATCGCGAATACAAGCGGCCGAAATGAGTTTCCTTCGCAGGGTGGCTGGGCGCACCCATCGAGATCGGGTGAGGAGCTCAGTTACCCGGGAGGAGCTCGGAGTAGAGTCACTGCTCCTTCACGTCAACAGGAGCCAGCTGAGGTGACTATCTGTTTCGGATGCCTCCTGGCCTCCTCCCTCGGGTGGTGCTCCGGGCATGTCCTATTGGGACAAGGCCTCGTGAAAGACCCAGGACACGCTGATGGAACTATGTTGAGACAATGAGGGAAAAAAGAAATACAAATGTGACATCGGGCACTGAAAATTGGATGAATGACGTGTGTGTGTGAATGAATGGTGGTTGTCAGAAGGACCATTGGCAGAAAGATGTGTGCAGTCACACATCTGTCAGTCTGCCCCAGGGAAAACTGTAGCTACATACGTAGCTTACCACCACCGTGTGTGGAATGAATGAAGTACAAAATCCCCTACACTGTGTGAAGAGCTTTGCTGACTTTGTGTGTCATGAAAAGCGCTATACAAATAAGCTTACATTCCATTAATGTTTGAGAGATTGAGTATAGTTTGTTTTGCTCTTTAAGATGTAAATGGGCTACAATTCAGTGCTAAATACAACGGCCTCAATGAACTCTGAGATGATCCAACTAACTAGACGTCCTTATCTGTCTATGTCTGTGTAAGAGGCTTCTTTATTGCTGTCAAACAATCAACCAACCCTCTTCACTGCAGTGACCCAGCTGGGCCCGAGAACAAGGAGGCCTTTTCACAACTGCTGGAGCTCGTGTGAATACAGCAATATCACATTCCTAATCCCTGCTGACACCAGATGAAGCTGCAAAAATTAAATGAACAGGAATGGATCCAAAGCCTGAAATAGCCGCATCAGACAGGAGTCTCGAAGAATAATGTAGCTGGGGGTGTACAGCCAGGAGGAAGCGAGGAAGAAAGAGAAACCCAAAGTGTTCAATTAAACACTTAACATGTAAAACTAAAAGCTCTATTAAATGCTCATTATTAGGACAAAGATATTTTTTTTATTCCGAATGAAGTATCCTGACAGGGACATTGTGATAGCGCTGTCAAGAGCAATAAATAGACTTAGCTCCTCAGTAGTGTCAACCCCGGTGAGACTCATTGTAAAAGATGAAATGCCACAATTACTATCAGCTGAGAGAAACTGTTATTTTTAGAAGCTTTGCGACTTCTGCAAATTACACCTTCAGCCTTCTCTCCTTCCTTGACTTTTCACTTTGATTTAAATAGTGTTTCTATTACTTGCGTCAGTAACTAGTTCTTTTTTGAAATTGCCTATTCTTACCCCGTGAATAAACGGTCTGTCTGTCTTCCACTTCGTATTGGTCTGACATAACATGATATAGTATATGTATCCATGGAAGCCATAGTGAAGGAGGCAATACTCTGATTTAGACACCGACATGCGGCGGATATATGAGCTGCCACCTGTAATTATGGCAGTCTTACATAAGGAGGATGACAGTGTGGAACTGTGAACCTTGTGATCTACTGTTCTTTAAACCTTGTTGCTTGGAAGCCTTTACATTATGTAGGAGCGGCTCAGCTACCTGTTGCTGCCACAGACTCAAAAGCATTTAAATGGAGCTTTTCAAGCACCATGAGCCAAACACAATAGTCCTGTGATGATCACACACAGGGTACAGGGCAAAATCACCTCACAAGCCAGAAATCAGAGAGTCAGAATGCAAAAAAGCCGTAAAAGGGGAAAGGAAAAGAGAGGGTTCCTGCGCTGATGAATCATAAGGGATAAATCTGGGACCAGGCTAGCACGGCTGTATTTAGAAATTTCTCACTCCGTCAGCCCCCTCCCATACTAATTGTGTTTTTTCCTCAGTGTTTGACAAATGATTGGCTCTTGGCTTTCACTGCAAGGTTGTGAGAGTCATCTCCGAGAAAGCACAGGGGGGCTGCTAATGTGACCGCCCCAGTATCAGGAGCAAAAACATCTGTTGGTAGGCATTAAAAACAATCAGACCTAGTTTCATCATATAATGAACAGACAGAGCATCTGTATTTTCATTTCCACAGAGACAAGTCTCTGGGACCAGATACATGTCCTCAGGTTAAATGCTGTTGATTAGTTGTTGGTGACAAGTGTGAAAGGCGGAGTCTGCACAGACCTGAAGCAGCTGGCAGCAGCGTGAACCAACAGAAAACAATGGCTTCATTACCTGCAGCATCAGAGGTCACTCACAGCCTTCACTCCACTACATAAGTGACACCACCATCTCCAAGTTCCAACTTTCCGCTTAATCCTTGCCATGAACAAAATTTAGTAACGACATCTTTGAATCTGTTATCTTGCAATAACCCTGTGATCTATTTTTATTTATTTATTTGTCCTTGTCCTGGCCCAGAGGAGAACCAGTTGTGCTTTTAGTGGTAGGGTAAAGCAGAGCACCCAGAGGAAACCTTTGCAGATAAAGGAAGAACATGCAAACACAGAGCAGCCCCGATCGGCTCAGGATTGAACCTGGGACCTTCTTGCTGTGAGGCGAGAGCACTAAGCGCTGCACCACCGTGCAGTTTGTTAGACTCTGTACCTCTTGAGTGAAGGTTTTACAGGGATAAAAACATATCAAGTTTATTTGACCTTTTGTGCAATTGTACAAAAAAAGTGAACTGAAATGTCAGTTTACCTTGTTCCTGGAACACGATTAGTTAGTGTTTCTTAATTTTCAAAAAGAGAAACAGATACTTGTGTTGTGTGCAGAACACTTAGTACCATGATGCGCGAGTATGAGAGGTAAGGAGAGAAAAGGAGGCTGCAAATGGCAGCTTCTATGACACTGAGAGAGCAGGAGAGAGAGAGAGAGGGAGGAAGAACTAGTCAGTGAGCGAGAGAGAGAGAGGGGGGGAGAGAGATAGAGAGAGCGCTTCTCTCCAACTAGATCAAATTGCAAAAGACTGATATAGAGCGAGCTGTTAGCTTCAAAAGTACTGGCCAAGTATTTAAGAATTTCATTAATATGACAAGACACTTGTCTTTCTGAGGATGGAGATATAACCAGCTGCATTTTTAATGGGATCACACATTTTTTTGTTACTCTGGAGATTTTACTGATGCTTCCATCAAGTACGATGGAGAAATGTAGAAGAGGCAACGTGTGTCGGGGTTAAGGCGATGGAACAGTTGTTTTTGTGTAACATGTGAAGAAGGAGCAACTGTGCCGGCTGCAGAATGCCTCAGTTTGGTTAACTCGGACTCGGAGAGAAGCAATTGTTGAATTGGCCCTTCTCAGGAAGAGCACTATTAAAGGTAATAATGTTTTATTCCTTATTTTACTGTGGTCAACTTTGGTTGTATTAAAGGGCATTAGTAATGAAACTCAATTGATTGTTCAAGCTAAGGCAGCCACACTAAACTAGACAAGGCACTATCTAATAATAATAATAAAGAAATAAAGTTTTTTCCAAAATGTAACAAATAAATAGTTTTTTTCCACACAAAAACAATGATTAGGTTGGCCAGTGGATGTAGAAACATCGTGTAATGGAAAACAGTATTAAAGTAATTGTGATATTGATGTGAACAGATTAGAACATAGAAGGACATTTAAATTTTACATATGACAAGCTGAACTATCGTTTTATACAAAGTAAAACATGTGGATGTTGATCTCTGAGAAAGAGAAACTACGGTAAATGTAATAGTTTCAGTCATAAATTGATTGAACACTTATGCATTTACAATGAGTTGCTCATAAAAAGATTGCTTTCTATAATTCTATAATGCCAGAAATAAATGTAACTTTACACAACATGCTAATTACAAGCACAGAGCCTCATTCAGGTAAAGCATTCTGCTCGACACAACACCAGGGGACAGGTATGAATGCTTGTTCAATGAACACATTAAGAGAGTGCATTGATGTAAAGCTACAAAGAAGAGAAAAGATGAAGAGTTTATAGATAATGCAGCTTTGTCAGACAAGTCAATGTCCCCAACCTGCTTTTTATCTTACTTTATTCACATGTTAACTAATGGGGAAATTAAAAATAAAAGCTTAGATCATATTGCTACTCCTTTGGTGCACCTAAGAATATAATTAATGAGGCCCTAACACACAGAATGCATCATGAGGTATTTTGTGATAAAACCTTGTAAAAGCAGTGCAACATTTTCTGAACAATTGTACAAATAAAGATCAAAAAGCCCCGTGAAGCTCTTGCCTGCGCCAGTGATCAATCAATGGCAAACAGGTGTCTGAAAGGCTACAGGTGCAGTGAGCAGACAGAATATACAGCTGTAATGACTGTGTAAGAGGGTGACTCAGATCCCCATGAAGCTCTCATCACTTTATAACCCAGACTACGTTTTTGCACAGTCCATAAATGTTGTAGTTTGATTACATCAACCGTAACTGACTTGGCATACAGTGTTGCCAATGCGGACACGCGACTGCATGGTAAACCAGTGTGCCTTTGTATAGGAAACTACCTGTGGGCTACCTGAGACCAGCGAGATTGCATGTGGTGAGCTATAGGAAAATACAATGACATTCGAGCCCGCGTTCCTCTTCACAATGGCCCCGGGAGGTGGGCAGGGACCGCAGTGGTACAGCTCAGTTTCCCTGTTTGTCTTGAGATGAGGTCCTTTCTCCCAATCCATCTCATTGTTTTTGACAATCTCTTATTATTATCACATGCAATTATTCAGTCTATTCATTCAAATCGGCTTCAAGCGGCGTCTTGACCCCCGTCTTGTCAACGGCTTAACAAATGAGTAGTAGTCTGTAGTTTGATAGGAGCAAAGGACTAAACATTACTTCCAAAGGACATAATGATGGGCCTGAGGACACGGGACAGACTTTTTTGTTATTCTATTGACGAGACACCTGACGCAGCAACACAGTATTATACGGACATAACGCCTGCAGTGCAGCAATTATGAATTTGGTTAAGGTTAAGATGTATTATGTGAAAAAGGTGAGGCCAGATTAATCTGTGGTTTATAGCTTATGTAACCATTATGGTTTTGATGCAGACAGACCCACCAGCAAACACACTGATCTCTTAACATGCAACAATTACTTGGACCCTTGCAAGGGTTAAACTCAACGTAAGAAATGTACAGTGACAATCAGACTGTTAACAATGCTTATTCAGGAAAAACAGCTGTGCACCTTTGGGAAGTTCAAAGTGCACACATCTATAAATAGTATTTTCGCTACAGTATGTTTTCCCAGAGCAAGTCTGATCCCGAAGGGGCACGCGTAGCTGTCACAAGGTAACATGGCAGACAAACGTGTTAAAATTTCACCTGAGACACAGAGAATGAGGAAATGTAGCAGACAGAGGGGCAGCTGGGGTTTGGGAGTTCATGACTGAGCTGTAAAATCGTTAGGACTGGACAAGAGGTTATAACACTGACCGCAGGAGTGTGTTCAAGCTCTGTTTCGGGCATGAAGCCTCAGACCCATTACAGAGGGTATGCAGATGATGTCACAGATACTACTTGCTGTGTTGACCCTATGCACTGATATAAAGATAATCATGATGAGAAAACACACTAGCTCAAACTTTTGGCTCATAAATAAAATCCCACATCCATTCACGACATTCTTACTTATAGCAGCGCCTTATATTCACGGGCTTCAATAACCCAGCGCTGATATGGCACATGTACTGATATTTGTCCATAGGCGATACATTTAGGGAATAATCATTTACAAGCTATCAATCACAATCCTAGGAGAAGGCAGATCAGTGCAGTGTGTTGCTGTCTTTCCCTCACGTGATACAAATGTAGCAGGTGTTCAGTTAATTGTCTGCCATGTGTGGACCTTTATCATTTGAAATAAAAAGAAGAGAAAATGTCATGTAATGTAGAGGATCAGTTGGGAGGCCAGTGCTTCACTTGTGCAGCTGACATCAAAAGACACAAGTGCCCTTCATGGGGGCCCATTGTGTTTCGGGCTTGATGTAGTGAGGAAAAGAGGAAAGAGGGAAACAAAAAAGCCAGGGATGAACTATGCAAATGTAAAATAAAGTTAAGAGCCGGTATAACATGGCACTGTGATGATTAATACACAGGTTTATGTTGCATCAGTCACTCATCTTTGCCTTTACCTTCTTTTACAGGGCCCGGATTAAAGCACAAAGCACCAAGCTCTGCTCTGAGTTCCTAAGATGCAACTTTGAGAATGATTCTGCTGTGAGGGGCTACGGTCACGCGCTAGTCCTGCAGCTAGAGGCGCCACCAGGAGCATGAGTGTGGGCCGAATCAACCGCTACAGCATAGTGTCGTCCGAGGAAGAGGGCCTGCGCCTCAGTACCATGCATGGTATGAATGGCTTTGGAAATGGCAAGATCCACACACGGCGCAAGTGTCGCAACCGCTTTGTCAAGAAGAACGGCCAGTGCAATGTGCAGTTTGCCAACATGCACGACAAATCCCAGCGTTACATGGCAGACATTTTCACCACATGTGTTGACATTCGCTGGCGTTGGATGCTGATACTATTCACTCTGGTGTTTGTGGTCTCGTGGTTGGCATTTGGTGTAGCATTCTGGGTTATTGCTTTATTACATGGAGATTTGGATAACCCTGCAGGGGATGACAACTTCACTCCATGCGTGCTGCAGGTCAATGGATTTGTGGCTGCATTTTTATTTTCAATTGAAACACAATCTACCATTGGCTACGGCTACCGTTGTGTGACAGAGGAATGCCCGGTGGCTGTCTTTATGGTGGTCTTTCAGTCCATAGTTGGCTGCATTATTGACTGCTTTATGATTGGCGCCATCATGGCCAAGATGGCGAGGCCTAAAAAGCGTGCAGAAACACTGTTGTTCAGCCACAATGCAGTCATCGCCATGAGAGATGGAAAACTGTGCCTCATGTGGAGAGTAGGGAACCTTCGCAAAAGTCACATTGTGGAGGCACATGTGCGAGCACAGCTTATCAAGCCTCGCATCACAGAGGAAGGAGAGTACATCCCTCTGGACCAGATAGACATTAATGTGGGATATGACAAAGGTCTGGATAGGATCTTTTTGGTTTCACCCATAACTATCCTGCACGAGATCGATGAGGAGAGTCCACTGTTTGGCATCAGCCAGCAGGACCTGGAGTCCGCAGACTTTGAGATTGTAGTCATTTTGGAGGGAATGGTAGAAGCCACCGCCATGACCACCCAGGCGCGCAGCTCCTACTTGGCCTCTGAGGTCCTGTGGGGCCACAGATTTGAGCCCGTTCTGTTTGAGGAGAAGAACGTGTACAAGGTGGATTACTCCCACTTTCATAAAACCTATGAGGTGCCGTCCACCCCTCGCTGCAGTGCCAAGGACATGGTGGAGAACAAATATCTGGTCCCTAACTCAAACTCTTTCTGCTATGAAAACGAATTGGCCTTCCTCAACCGTGAAGAGGAGGAGGAGGAGGTGGGAGGTGGGAGCAGGCCGTTACCAAACCTAAGTCCAGACCGAAACAGCCGACATGAATTTGAACGCTTACAAGCCACCAGGCCACTCGACCAGCGGTCATATCGCAGAGAGTCAGAGATATGACCCAGGACTAACTTCCAAGGCTAAGATGCAGAACAATGCAAGGTGCCATATGAAGGATGACTACTGTGATGAAGGTAGAGGGTAAAATGACACGATCTGTATGAACTGACAGAGCACAGATATGACGTACACTTTAGGCAAAGGTGGGCAAGGCCTTCGTCCTTCATAGAAACTTGAAACCTCTAGACAATGTCATTGTTTGGGTGGGACAACATAAAAAAGAACATTGAAGTGTAAATAAATGGGTTAGAGAAGTTGTTTTGTGTGCAGTATTAGTTTCCAAAAAGAACAAGACTTATTCGTGTTCTGGTTGAATTGCTGGTACAATTTTAGACTTAATGCATTAGAAGATAAACTGCACATAAAGCAAAAATAACTCAATTAATTCAGTACTAGTGTACTTTAGATGTTTTCAACTCCAAATCTAAGATAAAATTTCTCCATTGTGAGATGAATAAAGTTTGATCTTACCTTTAAAGCCATTGATCAACTAAAGCATAGAGCATTCTCGGGCTAATCAACAGACTGTTGTCTTAATGTAAAACAAAAACAAAAAAATGTGAAGGCAATAATGGAGGTACTCCTGACTTTAATATTTCTTTTTCTTTTGAAACATAAACTATGCACAATTAAAATTACTGGACACACGCACCTGACACCCCCCAATTTAATCTATGTAAACAAATAAATGAACAATACTACATTTGAAAATAAGCTTCCAATCTCCCTTTCCACTACAGTAAATACTTTGAAATAGCTCCCTCCACTTCACCGCCTCACACATTTGCAATACATAATACGTAACAACAATATAACGAGATGAGAAAATGTACCAATGATTCAGAACAAGCAATAACTATATATATATAACGACTAATGTATTT
The DNA here is from genome assembly GCF_951799975.1 of Gobius niger. NCBI lineage: Eukaryota > Metazoa > Chordata > Actinopteri > Gobiiformes > Gobiidae > Gobius > Gobius niger. Next base: position 10,854,820 of record NC_136870.1, on the reverse strand, counting down.
TTCTGGTCAAATTTATTTATTTACAAAGATTTATTATATTTTTTTAAACAGAATGCCACGACAGTATGAGCTATACTGTAACCTATATTAGAACTTATATTTTGGCTTAAATTATTGGCTTCTCTCACCATTTTATTCTGAATTGATTTAGTTTAATAACTAAGCAAATTATGCTATAAAGGTAATGGTGCTGGATTTTTAAATTCTAATGTTCAAATGCAAAGTCACATGGAATCACATTGTGTCACAGAAATAAATGATCAACTTATCCTAACTAATACTGTATATCCTGGTAAAGTTATGATGGACAAAGAGTGAGGAAATGAAGAATCATAAAATGGTTGTAATGTTGGTCACAATGACTGATATCTGCTTCACCCAAAATCAGTGATAATAAATTAATTTCTTTATTCTTTGAAATTTCTTCTTGTAGTTTTTAAGGTCTTTTTAGTATATGTAGTAAACAGCTTTTAGAGAGTATGTTCTAAATATAATAAAAGTTTTCATTCTGCGGATTGCCTTCTGGGAAGGTTGTGCACACTAGTGTGAGATTCATGAACTTTTGGTGAGCACTGAACTCTTGCTGTCTTGTGGCCCACCTGAGCCTTTAAATTCAGCACTTAGTTAAAGTATATATATATATATATATATATATATATATATATATATATATATATATATATATATATATATATATATATATACATATATATATATATATGCCTATCAGATGTTTCTAGAGTACGCAGATTTTAAATGAACGAAGGCGCAGGGGGAACAGCTTATTTTTATACAAAGTCCATTTTTGATAGATGAGTATGAATGCACATTTTAATCAAGTCATTATTGGTGAGGAGAGATGTAAACACTTTAGCACAGATATTTTAAACAGCACATATTTCTCTTAAAGGGATGATTGGAATAACTTTTGACCTCAGTAGAAGTCTTCCTATGAACAATGTCTGCTGGGCTTTTGTTTCTCATTTACATTGATCAAATAAAGAACTATTAAAGCATATTGTTGTTGTTGTTTGTTATTAACAATAGCTAAACATACACGTCTCACCAGTACGAGCGAATGCGTAAAATAACTGCAGTCCCTTTAGGCCAAACATAATTTATCATGTGATCAGAGGAGCTGTGGTCATGCATCATCCTGAGGCCTGGGTCACTATTCATGTCACCTCTGCAAAAAGACTCCCAGGCCACCGCCAATTACTCAAGTAGCTGCATCAATTAATGCCTCGAACACTTTGCTGCTCTAAAGCCAAGGCCGGTCATCGCATCAATGAGGGACAATATGAGGATTTAGTGCAGACTGCTCTTAGCTCTGAAACAAAGAAACACAACCTTGACCTGAAAGGAGTGATTGTAGCAACACAGTCTGAGGAGGCTGAATGAGTATGTCTGTTTAAAGGTGGAAGCTGCAGTGCTGAGCTCACCGTGAGGGGCAGATGAAGGATCAAGGCCACTGGTTGTGCTGAGTTCAGAGGCTAGGTATCTACACAAAGTGACACTGAGATCACAGGGGTGAGACAGAAAACTCTCGCCAACTTCAGTTATGTAACATATCCCAATCCAGTACTATATGATGCAAGTATGTTCAGCTATCAAGAGATGTAACTGCAATTCTTTAAATGGAAACAGGAGTTGCAATAGGGCACTGGGCAGCTTCTCTCTGAACTTAGACGATAGAATTGAATCAAATGACAAACACTCCAGCATCCCCCTTCTCACTAATTAATTACCATATGGAGGTGGTTGCCATGTAACCCAGTGGCTGAACACACACGAACACATGGTGTGCAGCGCGGCAAAGAACAGAAATACATATGATTCTTTGGGATGTTATAATGATATTAAATATAAATTCCGCAACAAAAGCTAAACCACAGTTTCCTTTGGGAACGTCTCGTCTGCACAAGACCACACAGCTGTTGATGAGGCCAGCTGAGGCCTTTACTCTCTGTTCAAATGACGTCAAACTCACCAAAGTGCTCTGGATTTGATGCGCTCCTCACAAGCAGGTGAGCCGAGAGGCGTCACAGACTTTATTACACGCTACACGCTGTAAAAACAAAAATATAAGAGAATCTCTTTTTCACTGACAGAAATGTACAGCAGCTCAAGCCACTTCGCACAGTGTCCCGTGCAGGACCGGCTCTATCCAATTTCATGTCCTAGTAACATTGGGCTTTTGCACAGTGCTCAATCTCTCACTATTAAAGTAAAAGTCTGGAAGTTTCAATGTTTTACAAATTGAATAGATTGTGTATAATTGACCACCTGGGTCTGAAATTTGAGGTAACAAAAGTATTATTAAATAATAGCATTTTTTTTAAGTCCTTCCCTTTGCTGCTTTCAGCAACGAATCATAATCGACGGGATACCACTTTGACCAATGAAATTAGCGCTACTGTTCCTGCTCTCCTCCTTTTGCAAACTAAGAAGTGCTTTCTGGATAAGAGGAGGAAGGAATTTGACTCTCTCTCTCCTCACTTTGCAAACTTACACTTTAACTTTAAGAATTGCGATTATCATTTTTGCATTATTGAACAGTCCTACTTTAGAATGGTGAGCTTGATATTTGTTTGTCATTTTTAGAGGAGGTTGCAAGTACAGTCCAGCCCAGGACATAAAGCCTGGTTATAATGAAGTCTGTGTGGACTGAAGTCTTTATGACAGTCAAATCAGGAGACATTGTGCTGAGGGGGCTATAATAAGCTCTTAAGTGTCAAGCACTGGCACTTGAAGATCAGTCACCAACATTTTACCACTTAATATGTCCCTATGAAGTCCTATAGTCTAACGCTGATCGATCAAAGGCATTTATTATTGATTATTGATGAACACTACAATTAGCAGAATATGTGTCCCTGGAGGATAGACAGTTATATAAGACAATCAAATATATATATATCAAATATATAGTTTTCCAGTTTCCTTTCATTGATCAAAGCTGTGCACTGACAGGACCATTCAAAGGAGTAGGATTTAAATGTTTCATACAGTATTTTGTTCAAATAAAAAGAACACATTGGCGCTATGTTACTACCCACGCTCGTCATCTAGTGTAACCAGCCAAGAGCCCACCAGTGCATCCATTATCTGTGAGCAAAAGTTTATTGAAGCAGCATCACTGATTCACAGGGAGGTAAGGGCAGTGTGGTTGTGCCACACTTATGACACTTGTGACACATGACTGATGGCAAAGTCCAGTGGTTTTCAAACCTTTCACATCACCTCATAAAATATTTCACCCTCAAAGTAGACCAAAATTACCCTAGATTACGTCAAAACTGGTGTAAACTACGTCTAGATCAGAAAACACCAAACTTAAATGAATTACTAAAGCATACATTAAACTATTTGTAATAAAAAGGTCAAATGTACAATCTAAAATAAATAAATAAATGAAGATGACTCTTTCATACCACTTATAGTTGCCCAATTACCACAGCTTGAGAACAACGTTACACAATGCCATGTTACAAGACCCTATATTCTCCCTCATCACTGACATTATATTGGTTCTAGGCATTTTGCCAACTCTGGATTGTTTGGGATCATGGATGATATTGCAATATAAATGTAATATTACGAGGGTAACTTAAGGTTAACATACAGATTTCCAGATCCTCCAGATCCAGATCCTCAGCTCGGTTTGGTCCGGAGCAGCTGGAGGAGTTAAAGAGAACAATTACAATTCTTAATATATCCTTTACAAATTGCAAAGTCAAACAGAACATGTCGGTTTAAACATTGTAAATATTCAAACAAAAAAACAAAAAAGGTAAAAACATGACAGCTAGTGTGTTATGAGGTACATTATACAGTTGCAGCAGCTGTTTTGTGTCTGTTCAGATTCATGGGTGGAACATCAAGGGATGCTCTCATTTCCTGGCTTTCAACCCTTGGTAATTACTTTTGTGAGCCCAAAGGGCCCACACGTACTAAAGAGCAGAAAGTTATGTCGCTATGGGCTTTTAAGATAGATTTAAGATAAATATTAAGAGATTTAGCCTGAACCTGGAGTTTTCAAACTTATCAGAACAAGTACCAACTGTTATATATTTGACCTTCCACGTACCAACAGGCCTAGCTCAAGATCAAATCAGGACTGAACAGAGTCTCAAAAGTGTCAAATTAGATCTAGTTTGGACAAAATTGTGTCTAAATCGTGTGTCTAAACTGTCTACATGTCTTAACTCGTCTGCTGATCACTGCTTATTTGGACATTACCTCTGTTGGACATTTTGTTTGCCTGGATTATGTCTGTGCAGCCCTGTGAGGAAACTCCTGTTGTGATATTGGGCTATACAAAACAATTGATTGGTTGATTATTTGATTGATTAAAAACATGAATTAAATCTAAATAACCTACAATATAAAAAATAAACCGCCTGAAGATGTCCACTTATCAGCAGTGGCACCACAGTTGCCTGGTCTGGATAATACAACATGGCACATCCATTCATTATGTAATTTTTGCAGCAGTTAACTTTTCAGCTTTGTCTCCGACGATGACCTTCAAAGCCAGCTTTAGGGAGATCTGTGCTGTAACTTTGACCTAATCCTCTTGACCTAAACGAACACAGTCACAGTTATGAAAATATAATCTTTCTGACAACAATAATACGAGTCAGCAAATCCTTGTCAGTGAAGTCATGGGAACAGGTAGTCTCTCTGGACTCCCCAGGGGTACACTCACATCTGTCAGCCCTGCACTAATGCACCTTTGAATAGAAGGGGAAAGCTCGCTCTCCCCATATACCCTTTCAAACTCACAGACAACTTGGCATACCACCCAGTCTCAATCCTACCTCTGCCTTTGCTTGCACGCATGGGTCATCTTTTTGGAATCTTTCTCAGGGCAGAGACCTTGCACAACCCCGATTTGTGTCTCCAGTGTCCGAGGACAGAATGATGGTCTTTGTCTCTGAAGATGCAGAAGTGGATTCATTTTGCTTCTAACCTGGAACAAAAAGAGTCGGGTTTCGCCTGAGATTTTTCAACTTTTTCAATGGGCCCGCAGCACACATTATCAGTTTAACATAAATAAAATTGTAGTACTTTAATGTTTAGAAAGACAATTAAAATACGATTGTAAACTTGTGATTTTCATTGATATGCACTACATCTTTATGATCGCATTGTAGCATTATTCCATGGAGTATTATTTTTCTTACTGGTAATAGCTTACAAAACACGTGTTCTCTTTCTTTTAACTAGGGTTGGTTTGTTGGCTAACATGTTAAAGAAAAAAAATGTGCTAAACATTTTTTGATGAGGAAATTGGAATATCAACGTTTATACTGAACCTAATGTTGAGCAGTGCCCACAATGCTTCTTGAGCGATGTACAGTACCTGAAAAGTGACGCGAGCCTTGAGAACTAAGCTAAAAATGAATAAAGTGCGACATCTTGTGGTGAAACTAGTAAACTGCGCTGGCTTTATGATCCTGTGCAGCCAATCAGGTGCGGCGATACACGGAGTGAACTAATGTCAACCAATCAACGCGCTGGTTATTCAGATTCAAGATGGCGCTCATGGCATTGTTGTGAAGCGAACTATCTCTGAAATTTGACCTAAATAATACGGAAAATCACAACGTTTGCCAGGTAAACGCGAATAAATCTAATGTTTGCTTTAATGCATGCACTTCATATTTTCAGTTAATGTCCGTAACAATATTTTGATACCACAAGACGCTAACGGCTAACGTGACGCGCTGATGAATGACAATTATTACTTGGATTAGAAGAAGAACTCATCACTCTTGTGTTGATTATTAGCGTGACTTTTTATAGCCCCCAAGATGAAGGTGGTCAATCTGAAGCAAGCCATCCTGCAGGCTTGGAAGGAGCGCTGGAGTGACTACCAGTGGGCAATAAACATAAAGAAAAACTTCCCTAAAGGAGCGACATGGGACTACCTAAACTTAGCAGGTTAGAGATATGAAGTACCGTGGTTTTGCTTGGGTGATTTATGTGGGAACTAACGTGGTTTTGTTTATCCCAGAGGCCTTGATGGAGCAGGCAATGATTGGCCCATCTCCAAATCCTCTCATTCTGTCATACCTCAAGTATGCCATAAGCTCCCAGGTAATGATCATCAATGGCAGACAGCTATACAGCAGGGCAGCACATTTAATCAATAATATATGATCTTAATTTCTATTGCACATTTAGATCAAAATTATGTTTTGCCCTACACTGCTAATATCCTTCAGATTTCAGACAAATAACATTTAATCTGTCATTGTAGATGGTGTCTTATTCCAGTGTGCTTGCTGCTATTAGTAAGGTGAGTTACTTAATGATTATCGATTCTACTGGAATTCTAAAGTGATCTCTTCTTTTTTTGTTAGTTTGATGATTTCTCTCGGGAACTTTGTGTTAAGTCTTTGTTGGAAATAATGGACATGTTCTGCCATCGCCTCAGGTAGAGAACGCTGTTCAGAAATATGTCTGTTTGAAAGCTGTTTATTGTCTTTGATTCTTAAGTGATTTCATTTTGCTTTTGTTGTTTCCATAACTCCCGAAGCTGTCACGGCAAAGCTGAGGAATGCATTGGTCTGTGTCGGACCCTGCAGGGTGTAGTCGTCTGGCTTCTACAGGGCTGCGCTTTTTACTGTGAGAAGCTTCGGGAGTTCGGCCCATCAGCAAGTACAGAAGCCAGTTTAAGAGCATGTCAGGAAAGACTCTATACCCTTATGAACAGCACCAAGAACAGAGCTCTTGTACACATTGCCCGGCTAGAGGAACAAAGTAAGAGTTAAATGATTATTACATACTTTTTTCATAATAATGTGTGTTTCCAAACTGAACACCTTTTCACAGATTCTTGGAGCAATGTGGAGCAGGCTGTGCTGAAAGTGACCGAAAGCCTCAGCAGTGTTTCTAACCAGGCATTAAAGACTAAAATTGAAGAAAGTTTGGCTCTTGTGAAAAGGTGAGATACTGTTTAGTAATCACCCATGACACACTGTTAATATAAAATATGAATCTCTACTGTGTACTCCCATAGTGTCCCACAGATGTTGTCAGAACAGTCAGACCCTCCAGTAAACGTATCCTTTCCTTCGGTTCACGCCTTTGTTATGCTGGAAGGGACCATGAACCTGACGGGCGAAATACAGCCTCTGGTGGAGCAGCTCATGATGATTAAGCGTATGCAGGTACATTATAGAGATACACACTTTTTTTTACATTCACAGCTTGACACGTGAACCTGTTATGTGTAATATTTGTAATCTGCGTGTGTGCAGCAAATACCCACACCTCTGTTTGTTTTGGAAATTTGGAAAGCCTGCTTCACTGGCCTCATCGAGTCACCAGAGGGCACAGAGGAGCTCAAATGGACAGCTTTCACATTCCTTAAAGTATTTCCGTTTGAATCAACTTTCTTTACTACTGTTCTACTGTGATAATATAATGTAATATGATTTCTAGATTCCACAAGTTTTGCTGAGACTAAAGAAGTACCCGTCGGGTGACAAAGGACAGGTGAAATGCTACACTAAATGGAAAGAGATTTCTAGGAAGTTTGCATTATATTTAACATTTAATCAGCTTCTAAATGTTTTCCGGCAGGACTTTATGGATGATGTTAACATTGCATTTGAGTATTTGCTGAAGCTTACACCACTGCTGGACAAAGCTGATCAACGATGCAAGTGCGTCCACCAGATTATCTTTTTCACTTTTATTCAACAATTTTAGATAATGATTAATTAACTGGATGTTCAACTCCGTAGCTGTGACTGCCTTGGCATGCTGCTTCAGGAATGCCATAAGCTTGTGCTATTGTCAGAAGCAAATACTGTCAATTTAACATCAAAAAGGTACTTTTTTTTTAGTTCCCTTTTCTTATTATTACTGTGCGTCTTCTATGTAATACCACCCCCTTTTCCTCTACTCATGATTTAGGACGGAGGACCGGGAATTTGCCCCAAAGCTCAAAACTGCAGAAAATGCGAACATCCAACCCAACCCAGGCCTCATCCTGAGAGCAGAGCCCACAGTGACAAATATTCTAAAGGTGAAACTGCAAACCAATATGAAGTAATAGAACATTCATACAATCCACTAATATTTTGTATTTATGTTTTTTTTGATAGACTGTGGACGCGGACCACTCCAAGTCTCCTGAGGGCCTTCTTGGGGTCCTAGGCCACATGTTGTCTGGCAAGAGCCTCGACTTGCTTCTCGCCGCGGCTGCAGCCACTGGGAAACTCAAATCTTTTGCCCGAAAGTTTATCAAGTAAGTTCACCCGTCATAGGAAATGTAACTGCAGCCTCAGTTCGGTTCAATGATTGTGTTTTCCTACGCATTGCCGTCAGACTGAACGAGTTCCCGAAACACATTACCGGTGAAGGATGTGAGTGTCATCTTCCTATGTATGCGTTTCCTTGGTTCTTGTTTAGAATACACAAAAACGCTCATCCCTTTCTCCACAGCAAAGTCAGCATCTGTGCGAGCACTTCTGTTTGACATCTCTTTCCTCATGCTATGTCATGTGGTGCAGACATATGGGTCAGAGGTTTGTCGCCCTCACATTTTTCCCCTGATGATAAACACAATTATTATTATTATTGTTATTGTTATTGTTATGGTTACTTCTATACATTCTATCATTCTGTCCATTTTCAGGTAATATTATCAGACCCTAGCCCTTCTGGAGAGACGCCTTTCTTTGAAACGTGGCTGCAGACGTGTATGCCAGAAGAAGGCAAAATCCTAAACCCAGATCACCCTTGCTTCCGACCAGAGCCTGGTAAAGTGGAGAGCCTGGTCACACTTCTCAACAACTCCTCAGAAATGAAGCTAGTGTAAGTGCAACTGTCAATATTTTTTCACTTTGGCCATAAGAACTGTTAGCGCATAATAGTAGTAACAAGGGTATTATCATTTGCCTTTACATGGGAAAGTTCAGTGACAGTAAAGCTTCTTATTCTGCTAAACGTTACCTTATTTTGTGGGACAATCCCCTTTGTTTCGTTTACAGTCAAGTCAAATGGCATGAAATCTGTCTCATCACTCCGGCAGCCATCTTGGAAGTGCTGAATGCCTGGGAGAATGGCGTGCTTTCAGTGGAGGCTGTGCAGGTAACGGAATAGGATGTTTGTATGAATGTTTTAGTCGTTTCCAAGATAATTATTGCACCAGTTTCTACACATCACACCACGTTACTCAAGAGTGACATCTTCTTTGGAAAATGATCAGTCATACTGTAGTGTTTGTGACATCCCAGAAATACAGAAGGATGCATTGTGTCATTATTTCCACTTTCTCTTTATCATGTACTGGTTCAAGTCACACAATGTGGAAGTGTTTTTTTTGTTTGTACATCCTTCTTGTTTTTCTCCTTTTTACCCCATATCTGTGTGAGTGTAGAAGATCACTGATAACATCAAAGGTAAAGTATGCAGTATGGCTATCTGTGCTGTTGCGTGGCTGGTGGCTCACGTCCGAATGCTGGGGAGGGATGAACGGGAGAAGCCACAGACTATGATTCGACAACTTGTGACGCCTCTGTACGCCGAAAATACACTACAGTTTTACAATGAACGGTACAGCACAGCCATAGACTATTTTTATTACTATTATCGTACTATTTTAAAATCTGTCTTTATCCTTCACACCAGTGTCATAATCATGAGTTCTATCATGGAGCACATGTGCGCAGACATCTTTCAGCAGACAGGAGCCACAGTGCGCCCCCCACTGGAAGGGCATGAACCCATCCCATACCGGAACCTGCTCCCAACCAAGGAGCCAATCCACACAGCTTTGAGTCAACAGTTCCAGGCAGTCTTACGGAAAGGATGGGTAGACAGTCGGGCGCTGCATCTGTTTGAGAGTCTTCTGAACATGGGAGGGGTTTTCTGGTTCACCAATAATTTAGTTAAGGTTGGTCTGTTTCTTTTTGTGATATCATGTTTCTCACTGCAGTAATGCTTAAAATAACCGCTATCATGCTGGTACATGTAGCCTCCCACACATCCGTTTCCACATTATGATCCACAGCTTCACAGGGTCAGACTCGTGGCATTTTTTAGTTTCATTCTTTTGTGTTTGAACTTTTAGTATTGTTTTGACTGGTTTGTTTCCTCAAACACACATGCAAACGATTATTAGAATTGCATTACATTTTATACACTAAATGTATTTTTTTTATTGATTAAAGGATATATAAGCATGTACATTTTCTCTAGTATTCCAAAAACTGAGAGCGTTTGAATCACTTACCTTGTCATGCAATAGATAATCCACCCGAATCTTTAATCACTGATGTTGCAGTTCTATGATGATGTTTTAACACCTGTGACCACAGGATAACAATCATCTACAAATGTTCACTTGCCCCGATTTTCTGAATCTAATGTACCAGAACAAGGAACATTAAAAAGTGTTGCGTTTGTAGGAGCTTCTGAAGGAGACTCGTCAGGAGTGGGCCAATCGAGTGGTGGAGCTCCTCTACAGCATCTTCTGTCTGGACACGCAGCAGATCACACTGACTCTGCTTGGTACTATTCTTCCCAACATGCTCACAGACTCGGCCCACTGGCACAGCCTGACTGACCCACCAGGGAAGGCGCTGGCGAAGTATGACGCTAACGCAATGCTCACTATAAGTCGGTATCATTTGCACAGTGGTTTAATGTTTTGTTTTCTCACGCATTAGGCTGGCTGTGTGGTGCGCTCTCAGCTCATTCTCTTCCCACCATAAAGGCCCATTATCAGCTCGCCAACGCAAGAGACAGAGGGAGGATATTGAGGTAATGAAAGGTCAAAACTGCCTAAACTGTTACTCAGATTTCCTATTCTTCTTAAATCTTTGAGCATGAAAAATCAGTTTCCTTTCACTGTTATTGACAAGGATGAACTGCAGAATAATATTTGCTTGAATCACAGGATTACAACAGCCTGTTTCCTTTGGATGACACACAGCCGTCTAAACTCATGCGTTTGCTCAGCTCCAATGAAGACGAACCTGTAGCACTTTCCAGTCCAGGTCAGTTGAAAAAAACTTGTTATCTGCCCGTTTTTTAACCTCGTGACCATTAGTAATTTGCCTGAGCTGTGGATTATGCAAATACCTACAGTAAATCTACTTTTCACAGTGAGCTCTAGCTACAAGCAAAGACAAGTACCATTTTTGTGTTGTAAAATGTCTGGCAGGTATTAACTTGCTCCAGGGTCAGGTGATTTTGACCATTTTAAACAGGATTCATCTGTGTGAGATTAGACAGGCTCAGTCTCTGCTTGTTTTTAAGTCACTTTTCTTTTGCCTATTCATTTTGTGTTTTTTGTGTACTTTTGTGCACTTTGGACAAGTTGCAAAGTGTTTAAAGTGCTTTATAAACAAAGTTGGTATGGTATGGACACTGTCAGATTTTAGTTTTGATTTCAAGTAAAAATTGCCCAGTGTGTAGACTCTCCCATTATGTTGTACAATATCTTAAAGCTAAAACTAATGTAGGTCCTAATAACTACTGAAAATGATCTCTGTTGTACACTTCCTTTACTTATTCAAATGTTGCCTTTGTTTCTGTGATGCAGGCGATCGCTCCATGAGCACTTCACTGTCTGCTTCACAGCTCCACACAGTGAACATGAGAGACCCCCTGAACAGAGTCCTGGGTAAGCCGTAGGAATGTGGCAAATCTGTTCAAACTGATCTGTGAAGAGTCGATCCCAATCACACAGTGGCTGTACATTCCCTTGCTTAATGTTGTCTTCTTCAGCCTATAATTAACTATAATGGTTTGGGACATGAACTGTAGCTTGGCTGTAACCTAGGCCTGTACCCAATCCAAGAAATCCTGAAATCAATCATCAATAGTATTAGTTTCTGGTTTAAACGGGGGTCCATTTTATTTAAATGTTTAGTACTAAAAATAATGATGAAAAGTTCACCTTTTCTACATGGGTTTGACCACTTTAAGTTTAGTTGATGTATAAATAGATGACAATAAATTAAATATTTTCAATTACATTCATAAGACATCTGAAATATGACAGAGTGGTCGGAGGGGCCGATGGCACAAACTGGTAGCCTCTCTTCCGTCAGTTTACCCCAGGGCAGCTGTGGCTACAACAGTAGCTTACCATCACTGAGTATGGAGTGAATGAATAATGACGACAGTGTAGCGCTTTGAGAAACTTGGTAATACAGGCTTGTAAAGCGCAATGCAAGTGTTATTATTATTATTATTTTCATTAATACATATATATACAGTTGTGGGGAGATTAAATCATATTTTTCTAAAACGCTAGTATAGTTAGCGCTGAGGAAGCTAAGCACACTTCATTATAATGTCTTTTACAATGTGTTATGAAACAATCTCTTACAATGAAATATATTCAATATACAATTTCACCATTATATGACTGTCATTTGTCTTCAAGAAGGCATCTATTACTGTCCTTAAATGTTGCCAATGCTTTTGTATGCCCACAGCCAACCTTTTCCTCCTTATCTCATCAATCCTCGGCTCAAAGATGGCTGGGCCCCACACCCAGTTTGTGCAGAGTTTTGTTGAGGAGTGCGTGCAATGCCTGGAACAAGGAAGTCGTGGGAGCATTCTGCAGTTCATGCCCTTCACTATGGTGAGCAGAAGAACAGGCCAAGGCAAACAGATAGGAAACATGGAAATATTACAAGACAAGCGATAAGAAGGGCTGGCCCAACTTGGTTAAATCTCCCACTGGGCTTAGAGACTGTTACTGATGTGCATGAGCAAGTGTTCTGGGAAATGTTGGCTTCAATTTACGGTTTCTTCTTTTCTTCCCTCTTTTTACGGCTGAATTCAGCTGCCTTATCAGAGCTTTTTTTCTTAATAAATGTAGAATACCCAATGAATCTGTATATTGTTTATTATATTGCCTTTTCTGCCCACATGCCCAGGTTTCAGAGCTGGTGAAGCTGCCTGCCCTCGCTAAACCCAAAGTTGTCCTGGCCATCACAGACTTGACTTTGCCGCTGGGGAGAAGAGTAGCTGCCAAAGCCATCTCCGCCTTGTGAAGAGTAACTTGTTTTTGTTGTTTAAAATTGTTTTTTTCCCTTCTTTTCTACAGAAAACTGTTTTTGTTTTGTTTTTAATAAAAATGTATTGACCCATCAATGGTTCTGTTTCCAGTATAAAGAGGTATTATTAGAAGCATGTTTTTTAACTTTCATTTTAACCTGGACTCTTTTAATGACGTCACAGTCAGATGACCGATCACATGTTACTGGCCAGTATGACGGAACACAAATGGTGCCATCCTCTTATACCGCAGGTCGTCATAAGGTTACAACACATCCTCTGCCTTTCATGTGGTTTAACTGTTGGACGGCAGTTGCACTTCTGTCTTCTCTGAATTTCAGAAATGTTCCTAGTCATGCATCATCCTCATCATCATCCTACATGTGAGAAACAGGTGTTTAATGACTCACAACAGATCAGAGAGAGATTAAAGTCACTGTATTTTATTTTCCATTTCATACAAAAATATACACAGTGTCATAGTGTTAAATTAATTAAATATTAGCTATTCAGTACATTATTATAAGTTCCACAAAATAGTTAGGTTTTTAAAAGATTGTTATCGATTGTTGCTTTCATTGACAGATAGCAACAGAAATGGGGGGGGGGGATATTTGGCAAGCAGTTAGACATAGGAGCAATTATTGAGAGCAGCACTCACTATTCAGTTTGACACTCAAAATATGTATTATTAAACACTGTAAATAAATGACACAACAGCTGGACTTTGTTAAAACACAATTTGCCAAAGCTGCAGTATATCTGAAAGATATCCTAAATAAATATATTAATAAATAAATATAAATATTTTAGTATAAAAAATAAATATTCCGCATAAATATGACACAGTACCAAAAACAAAACAAGCGTTAAAAACATCCAGTGAAATAAGTGTATCAGCTGTCGGGCTCCTCTTCGTCGCTCGGCTCCATGCTGCGGAGGCACTTCACCACATCTTGCCCAAAAGCCTGCAGCTGCCACAGGGTTAAGTGAGCGGCTACCTGAATGTCATACTCCCCAGGGAGACGCAATGCCACAGGCTTGTACGTGGGAGCAGACGGGGTTGATGTCTGGATTAGTTTCAGCATCTGCAACACCAACATTCAGTGAGAACATGCTGGAGCCTTCAGCCTGCTTTTAGATGTTTAGTTACATAAATGATGTGTACCTTCTGAATTAGCAGATCCAGGTCTCTGACATCATTGGACAGCTCCATCATTTTCTCATTGTTCTTGAGTTTAGGCAAGACAACATTCAGCAGTTCCCGATGCAACTGCAGACCCTCAGTCATTTTACTTAGGCTGGTTTCCTGTCAGGGCAAAAGCATTAAGTTAGACCTTTGAGGTACAAATGTAGTTATTTCATCCATGCATTTCACTGTAAAATTAGCTTGGACAACCTTTTCAATATTATCAACTTGAATAACAGTACTATGTACATTAATTTCTTCAAGTACAAGGCTGCCTCTGGCTACATGTAATCATCAGAACTTTCACTTTCATTCAGTACCTGTGGCTTTGAGCAGAAACACATGATAAAAGCCTTGTAAGCTAAAGTAAGATGCATGTACGGCTCCAACAAGTGCTTCCATCTGTCAGCATAGCCTTTGTAGAATTAATATGTAAGTACTTTACTTTCAAATAACCATTACTAGCATAAAAATGTCTTCCAATGTACATGGAAATCCCAGGACGTACCCTGAAAGCAAGTGATGGAGATGCATGGTACTTACCAGAGTGCAGTTTTCTGATACAGCGCTGAGGACAGGGGCTTGTGGGATGCCAATGTTGGAGGCCATTATGACCATCTTTGAATTGTCTGGAGATTTAAGCTGCAAAGTCTGGGATGAGACAAAACAAGATGTCACTGAGGGATTACCATTTGGCTTGTGAGGATCTTTTTACATAATCTGGATGTACATCACAATAGAGGCACATTGTTCTTCATACTGTACAGACCAAAACTATACTGCTTTCTTTACATGATAAATCACGTCACTGTATTTCCTTTCTTTATAGGGACAAATGCCTGTGATATCACATGCAGCACATGCATTCAAATCCTTACCTTCAATTCAATAGAAGAATTGTGCACGCCTGGGATGGATAGCAGGATCTTCTGTATTAAACTGTGGCTCTTTTGCACTAAATCCTGAAATTGCTCCTGGTCAACAACTTCCCGGAGAGGCGCACTGTGGGTCATTGTGGCCATGAAGGAGAGGACGCTTGCGCACACTGCAACCAAAACAACAAGAGGCACATCAACAAAGACGCATCGGAGCAGAGCCGCCGGATAGAGCTGCAGTGGTCATGTGGGAGAGGCAGAACAAAGCCAGCCTCTCTCTCCCCTCTGTGTGTGTGTATGTGTGTGCACGAGGAAGTCAGATTGAGAGCGGCAGCACTGGGCATGTTTCCCTTCAGGCCAAAATAGCTGGAGTGCTGAAGATGAGAGTATTGCTTGTAAAGTAAAACCTAATAATAAAACTATCCAAATGTGGAAAGGCTTGGCTAAATATACGGCTTTATAAAAAGAGGTCTCAAAGTTGTCCAAAGGGTAATCAAGGTGTCCTATGTCCCAGAAGAGGAGGAGGACACAGAGAGAAGCAGTACTCACCAATCAGGATGTTCATGACCTCTGTCAGGGGAATGTCTTTAACTATTGATCTGACTGGAGGCTTTCCACCATTTATAGTGACACTTACACTCCTGTCTCAGAGTATATATAGCACACGGTTGGTGTAAATTTGGGATTTCCCATGAAACCACTCATTTGACCACAAATGTTTCCTGCGAAAATGAATGACATGTACAAATCACTTTTGAATATTCAGCTGCTATTGACAAAAAGCTGAGTAATGTACTTTTTTTTTTGTTCTAAGAAAACATTACATCCCTATTAAAATGGGGTAGTAATATGTAGTAATAACTGGTGTTTAAGGAAGCCAGACTTTCATTTTAGTGTAACAAGACGTAGGCTCAAATGAGTCTGGGTCCAAAGGAAGCAGGCATTTCCTTTGACAGCTTTGTGGAAATTGAAAGTGTCTACATACCCTGTTACTACTATCTGTGTATTTGTGTGAGGAAGCCCTGGTTTTCTCCTCTTGTGATGTTGGGAAGTTACAATGACCGGAGAGCCTTGCTTAAATAAAGAGATTGGAAATTTTAAAAAAAATCTTACAGCCATTACAATCTGAAATAGCCACATAATGATCAAACCGGCCTTCATAACTTTATACAACACAGAAAATAAAGACTGAGAATAGCTACAGTCAAATTTCGTACACAAGGCAACTCAATGCGCTACAGTACAGTACAGTATGTGGGAAGTGTCAGCAGCACCATCGAGTGGATCTTTCTAAAACTACAGCTAAGTCTGCAAACATAAGGAATTATTTATTACTCCAAAAACGTGCCCCCATTGCCTGTGTTGTGTCTGTGTGTAGCAGGTCCAATGTGATCTTATCTAATTCCACACCCTGCATGTGCTCCAATAGATCGCACAAAAGAAAGACATTTTAAGAAGGTCCATCAATGACCCATGTGGCCCAGCATATTGTTACAGAGTGGTGGCGCTTGGACAAGTCAGGGCATGAGGGGTTCTGTAGGGACATGTTCTGGCCCTTAATCCCAACAGATTACGTAATGTTACAACATTCTCTCAACTTTTTCTTCCCGTTTTGTCTTGCTTCAAAGACTCATGAGATTGAAGGATGTGCGTCACTACTTGCATCAGTCTTTGTCAGAGAGGTTTTCCTAGAGAGTGGAAAGACGTGAAAGTATGTCAAAGTTCCTTCCAGGCTTTCATATGATTTCAACTCCTCTGTGGTCATCGTCATCCCAACAATGCCTAGCGCAGGGATTTGCCTTTGTGCCATGTTAAACTCAAGATGTCTTTCCTCGGGACACCGTTTGGGACTGACACAAAGCTCACATACAAACTCAAATGCCTTGGACTTGATCATTCCATTTGTAAATGCTTTTTTTGTTTTGTTTTTCTGACTTGTCGACCACAAAGGGTCTAAATCAGTGGTTGTATTTCTGATGAGCTGTATGTTAGTACTGGTTCTCCGCAGGGGTGTATTTTGAGCCCCTTGCTTTTCACATTGTATATTCATGACTATGTAGCATCACATGGAAATAATCAAACAAGCCAGATACAACCATCATTGGGCTTATCAGTTCAAACGATCAACGTCATTATTGTGAGAAGGTGGAAAATGTTGTTAGGTGGAGTAACGAAAAGACTTCAAAAAAATGTAAACTTTTTATTGATTTTTGTTACAATAGGAATCAGTTGCCTGTTACTAACCATGATTCTGATGTGCAGATTGCTGAGAAATGTAAATTCTTGGGCGTGACTCTTTCATGACTTGAATTGAAGCTCTAATACTACTAATATTGCCTAGAATTTACTCAATATGCTAAGATTCTTTTCAACTATTGCGTAATTGAGAGGGTTCTTACCAGTTGTATTACTGTGTGGTTTGATAATCTCACTCTGAAAGAGAAGAAGACTTTGAACAAAGTGGTTTGCTCAGCCAGCAGGACCATTGGCTGCACTTTGTTCCTCCTGGAGGCCGCACATAAAGCTAGATTCTTGAATCAAGCTTTACAAATGGTTAATGACGCATCAGGTCACCCTGCTAGGGCCATTTTGAGAAAAGGGAAAAGGTATCGCTCTCTCAAATGTTCTACTGAACGCCATTCAAACAGTTTCTTTCAACAAGCTGTGATGACTCTAAACAAAACACTACGTTTCTTATGTGGCATTTGTTTGTTTGTTTTTATGTCCTATAATGTCCTTTTATATACATTGACAATGCACTTTAAGCTCATTGTCACATTTTTTTCTAATGTTGTTTTTATACTGAAAATGGCAAATAACAACAACAATCAAAACGAGCATAGAAGCATTCATTAGCCTAAAGCAAAATGCGTGGTTCAAGAGTCGCCTAATTGAGAGACCATCGGTGAATGTAGCCACATGGCATGCTAATTAAAAAAAAAAAAAAAAAATATATATATATATATATATATATATATATATATATATATATATATATATATATATATATAAATATGATTCTAGGGTTTATTCTCCAAATGATGTTGCAGCTATCACTCCAGGAATGTTTCACTGGCTCAACAGAATACAATAAAAATAAAAGCTATAAATTCAAGTTGTAAAACGCTTAAATTATAGCGCGGCCTCTGTGATCTGATTTGCTTGAACAACAGAGGGCGCTATTTAGGCAATTTCTGTCTTCCTTTCTTCTCAGAGACAAGACAGAGTCAGAGTTTTACATCAGATGCAACTATGAAAGTGAACTCAAAGTATTCTAAAAGGTTAACTGTATTATTGTTGTGACTATATGATATGTTTTTTGTTTTTGTTTTTTTAAATAAATAGTCCCTCGGGTGATCGAGGAGCTTCATGCAACCTAACCCAAAGCGCGCGTCGCTCTGTGGGATTGGATGCGTCACCTTATCCCCCACTTTGTGTCCCATTACCCCGCACTTGTAATGCTCACACCAGTGTAACGTGTCTAAGGTAGCGGGCAGGGCAAAGCGAGCTGCTCTGAAATTTAAATTAACCTCAGCGACATTTGTGCGCGCAGGGGAACCGAGGCGTTGGGTTACCAGAATACCCTCGCTCCGGCCATGCACACACCACTGTCGTACATCCAGGTGAACAAAAGGAACGCACATGAGCCGAAAGAACAACATTTGTGTTGTTTGTGACGCGTTATTAATGTCTCTGCGGTGTTGTAGTGGAGAGTCTCGTTACCGTTTCAGAGGTCGAGGCGAAAAGGGAGGAAAATGAGCTTACCGTGTGCGTTACATCCTTGAGATGACTGGCTACTTTTCGCAGGAGTTACAATCGACACTATCACAGCCCAAAGCAGAGGTCCCCAACCTGTGGGCCCGGTATCAGGCCACAGTGGAATATTAAAAATGATTGCAACCCGCTTCATAAGACCCGTATGGCAATCATATGATTCTTACACATGAATAAGAATTAATACAAAAGGGCAAATGTTTTGAATAGATCTTTGGTTTGTTTTCGAACATAAAGATTTGTGCAAAATATGTTTTTTCTTCTTCTCTTGTACCGGTCCCTATTGGGGACTACAGGCCAATAATATATAAAAGCAAGTTGTTATTTACCACCATTAAAGTCTTGGTCACATTTAGCCCCTGCATCAGTGCAATGTAGGAACAAAACATGCGTCTGGAAAGTTGTTTGTCTCCAAGAGCAGCACAGATCATGGCTGATGATCCCCTGTGGCATCCTTCCCAAATAAGAAGTGGGTCAAACAAACATGACGAGTGCATTCCCAGACTTTTCTTTCAACTGTTGTTATGCATTATTAAGCAGTCCTGCCTTGCTGGTGAGACATTTGTGTCTGAGACAGGGATACCCTTGTTGACAATTCTTTTTCCACATCTTGAAACATCAGATTTCATTATTCAGCAGGTGCAGGGTTATTCTTACCTCACCGACAGCAAAAAGACAAAGTGCTCCCCGTCTGACTCAATTATCTCTGTATAAAATTCATTTAGCTTTGTGCATCAATGAGGCAGATTTCTTCAAATCTTCAAAGCAAATTAACTCAAATGCAGAGAAGAAGGAGAGCCCTGAAGTTTCAGTGTAGCATTCTATAAACTTGTTCATTTTGACAACTGTTTTTTCCCCATCATTTTATTGTTTTTGTAAGAAATTCAACATTTCCTGGACCTGATGGTGGCTGGTGCACACCTTGTATTTTGTACAAAAAGTATGGTTTATTCTTTTTAAGCCAAAAAAATCCAAAGGAAACCCACCGTATGTCCGACTCATACAGAGTGAACTGCTAGAAACACTAATACTTTTGAGTTGTGTGTAATATTTCAATACCAAGCTGACATAATAGTCTTGTTTATTGAGGACAATTCTTACATTGGCACAACTCACACAGTCTATTGTTAAACATAATGAATTCATTTTTGAAATTCATTTTGCGCTGAGTGAATCAGCAGGAAGAGAGTCATTCTCTTATCTTTCTCTTCTACCCCCATTATTTAATTGTCACGAGCTTTGGATCTATGATACTGTAAGTAC
The DNA here is from genome assembly GCF_951799975.1 of Gobius niger. Classification (NCBI taxonomy): domain Eukaryota; kingdom Metazoa; phylum Chordata; class Actinopteri; order Gobiiformes; family Gobiidae; genus Gobius; species Gobius niger. The sequence continues at coordinate 10,834,681 of NC_136870.1, read as the reverse complement.
ATGAGAATAAAGGCAAGATAACACAGTGCTCTGTCATCCATTTGACATCGTCATTGTGCTTGTCATTATCAAACTGTAACTGATACATTGAAACATCAAGATTTCTGTGTCATGTAATTAGATGTATGCAATGGCACCAAGAAGAAACCACACGTTAGTCTTGATGAACATTTTACTGTGTATGATTCGGAGAATATTAAGTACTGTATGAACAAATACTTTAACAGTCTGAGGATGATTATATGGTAGTGTTTACCTTTTCAGTTTCACGTGGCTGTTTCAATAGCATGTGTTAAGAAGAGAGACAAGTGTCAAGGCACGTGCACCGCTGGGTAATTAGTATTGATATTTCTATATTTGAAGTACACCAAGACGTCCTGCTGCTTTGACCCCTATGATGCGGAGACAAGGCCAGCTGAAGCCAACACTACACTTAATGGGCCTCTGACACATGAATCATTCATTGGCTCTGGGTTGCATCTGCCTTCTTTCTGCCACCTTGGCTTTGAGCATCCAAAACACAACGATTTGTGGGTGCTATACTACAGTACTAATGGTGGAAGACTCTTCGGACTTGCCCTGCCTGCTGGGCAATGACTTTAGATATTCTAAGTGTCGGCGGGCATCCTCCTGATTCGCTCTGACGTAATAAACCAGATAAGAGATAACCATAGTGAACCACCCAAACATGACGACCAACATGGCCACATCTGTAGTCCTCTTCATCAGAACACAGAGGTCTATGTCTGACAGGAGGAAGGCCAGTCCGTTCACCCCGATTTCCTCTGGCTCTGAAGTGTGGCACACAATGCCTGTGAGAGAGGCAGGCTCCAGGTCGACCCGCAGCAGGGCCATCTGCATGTTACAGTCACAGTGCCACGGATTGTTGGTGAGGTTGGCACGAGCCCGGAGGCCATCAAAGGGCTCAGCGTTAAAATTCACTAACTTGTTGGATGAAAGATCAAGAAATTGTAATGATCCCAGTCCTCGGAAAGCCCCTGGTTCAAGCTGTGTTAACTCATTGTGAGAGAGATCCAGTTCAACTAAATGTGGAAGAGCAGCAAAAGCGTTCATTGGGATTTTCTTTAAAGCATTATAGTCCAGGTACATTCTTCTGGTGTCATTGGGTAGGTCTTGGGGGAGCTCAGTGAGCTGCAGATTGCTACAGCGAACCGTTTTGCCGTTGGTCTCACTCTCAGAGCAGTAGCAACTCTTGGAGCAACTGGTGGCAGCGTGGTGAAAGCAGAAGCTCATGAGCACCAGGCTGTGCAGCAGTAAACACATGACAACAGAATGGCGCAGGATCCAGCCCGCTAACAATGCCATGGCGCACCACAGGCATGCTCCAACCAGGACCACAGTGTGTCACATCAGCCTCCCCAGTAACTCTTCTTTCTGAGGCACAAAGCATATACAGTTATTTGAGCTGTGGGAAAGCACAAGGTACATCATATTACATCAATTCAGTATATAGGGGTGTTCTTTAGAACCTACAGTATTACATAATAAAACATATAAGGGAATTACAGTATGTGCAGCCTGCTTTGACTCCTTTCATGCTCGTTTCATCATGTTTGTGGCGAGAATCACAGCTCTGTGTTTGAGGATAAGTCATAAGATCAAACAGCCCCTCTGCAGCAGCACAATAAACAAGCTGGAAAATCCTTTGCTGTCTCTGTGTGTGCCTCCTTTATAATTGACATTTCTATGATACAACACTGTTTCAGGGGTATTTACAGTGATTTGATACCAGCAGTATAACACACTCCTGTGCTCATCAAACAACCCTCCCCCAGTAACAGAAACTTTTATTCACTATCATTATAGCTATCATTATAATCTGAAAAAAACAGTATGCCCTGCACATATCACTCACCAAATTGCAAAAACTAATAAGATGCACTTTGGCTTTTACACAGCCAATTTGGACACATTTTCACATGAGATGTCAACTTAATAGGGTTTTAAAAATGAAAAAGCATCAAAACAATGGAACAGGAAACAGACCGCAGGTTAACAAGACTCCTTAATTCCCTCCAAAATGACCCTAGGCTGAGCAAGATCCACTTACCAAGATTAAAAAATGAAACCGATCTCTTAAGTTAGTGCCAGTATCACATGACTTTGGAGGGTAGAGGCCGAAGTGTAATAGGAATGCATGTTAAAGAAAGGGGGGGTAATGATTTGTCAAACCGGACATGACTAATAATGCTTGTTGTTACCACTAAGGACATGCCTGGCGGGTAACCCCAATAATGGCAATGGAGTCCAATTCAACAGAGGTTGGCATGAGCCAAGTCTTGTGTTATCAGACCTCTGCAGTTGTATACTGAACCTTCCATTGAAGTGAAACGTGCATCAGTGCATCAAAGGCGATCCAAAGAGACTTGGGCTTCCAGCTAAGTTCATTCTAAGTCAAAGTGAGTCTGCAAGTAAAGCTACCAACCGTCTGACAGGTATTTTTCTGTGAGACATAAAGGAGAAGCACATCAACATTGCAAATGAACAAGAAAATAAAAATGGTGCTTTTAATCAGAGGTTAAATGACAGTGACAACTCACAGAAACTACACAGAAGACAGCCAGTAAAAGGAAGGCACACATGATGAAGAATTAATACAGTAACAAAAGTGTGTTAGGAGGTTTAACTCAACGTTTTTTCTTTTTTTTTAAAAATTTGAGGCAAAACTAGAGACATTTTGAGAGTACAGTCGGGGTTAAAAACAAACAAACAATTGAGCTCTATCTCACAATGGAATTGTTGAGCCCTTGTCCAAATAAGTTTATTTGGTGACACTTTATTTCATGCTACCTTGATACCTGCCAAATTTAGTGCAATGTAATGTGCTATAACAATCTGTAATAACTTGTACCTTTGGGTTACATAGGATGCACAATGGAATAATATGTATTTGAAGTTTGGAGGAACATAATGTAATAAGACATGAGACCCTATTTCTAACCCTAACCCTACGGCTCTTTGACTTATTACAATATGTTCCTCCAAAGTACTAATACACATTATTCCGTTGTGTATGTGCTACATAGGTTCAAGTTATCAGAGATTGCTACAAAGCACATTACATAGTAATACATTTAGTTCGGTACAATGTATCAAGTGCAGTGTAAAATAAAGTGTAACTGTTTATTCTTGATCTTGAGCCACATAGCAGCTTAAAGTGCATTTGAAGGATGTTAATCTTCCTTTTTATTCCATAAAGAGTGTAGTCATCTGAATGAAAAACTAGGCTACAACAGGCTTAATTCTACAGCAATCATGTAGCCAGTATAGCGTGTGAAATTGCATGGTCCGTCAGGCCTCCTGAGCTGGCCTGCTTATTGAGTTACAGTCCGGGATGATAAAATCATTTGTGACAAGTAACTGTAAAACATATGCGGCCTCTCAGCGCGCGCAGCCCAATCTCCATTACTTCTCTGCGGTTCCTCTGATCGTAATGCTGCCTGTGCTTGGCCCATGTCCAGTGCAAATGAAGACCTCTATTTTTTCCGAAGGTAATTGTATTAGAAATGTAATGTGCGTAAACGGTATGGGTTACCTATGATTCATCTTCATTGGCAGTGTAGCATTACTAGTATACTAGAACATTTCCTGACTATTTTAAACATTAATGAAAGACGAAGTAGTGATGTTACCAGGTGGAAAAATACCCTGAAAGGACAAGAGATGGAGACGATGCCTCATTGGAATGGATACCCGGGCTAAGTTTGTCTTATCTCTTGAAGATGCGCACTACTGTTTCTCGATCCACCACCGGTTTAAAAATGATAAAGCTGTTGCTAAAGCTAAGTTAATTCTAAGGTTTGGATCACTCACGTGTTTTGTGCTCCTCTTCGCCTTTTCATGTTGAGAGCAGTCCCCGCATCAATGAAACTGTTAATATTCCTCAAATGTATAACATTTCCTCGGTGGGCTAAGACGCTTTACTTCCATATGTTGCTCTCCCTGGCAGCCTTTCAAACTTATTCCCCAGGAGTCGCGCCGATCTCTGGGTGGATGGAACGTGCCACGGGAAATGCTTGTACAGTTCAGGACTCCCCCTCTGTACGCGCAGCTTTTTTAGTTTCCAACGCAACCAGAAAACCAGAGAGGAAAAAGCCAGCTCCAACTGATAAAAGGAAGAGATGCAGCGCGAGTGGAACACTGTCAGTGACTGGCTGACTGGTATGTCCCCGACTCAAGGGCATAAAACATTTATATGTAAGCAAAGTTTAAAATGGCCCCGCAGCAGCGTGAGCGCAATTGATTTTACGCACAGACTGCGACGCTCAATAAGTGGATATGATTAAGAAAGACAGGGCATGTAGAAATATTATCAATACATTTTCATATCATTTGATCAGCTCTTTAAATAGCACCAGTGCATTTAGTACCATTCAGTTGCACAGCTGTTTAACAATGCTATGAGTACTTTTTAAAAAACAAAACAAAACAAAAACAAACAAAAAGACAATGGAATTGAATGCCTTTGTAAATTTACTATTGAAGCTCTAACCATGTGACTGCCAGTAGCTTCTGAAGTCCCTCAGTACTTGTGCCCATATTTCTTTATGGCAGATACTTTATAAAGTGGCAAAGCACTGTTTTACTTCTATCCTTACATTTTGTTTTTGTGTATTTGCTTTGCTTTTCTGTTTTTTTTTCCAGTTGCTGACCTGTTGCTGCTAATTAACTGGTTTGAAAATGGTTCAGACCTCAGAGCTGAAAATGCCTGCACACAGGAAGATCTTATATACACTACACTCCCGGAGCCTTCACTATAATCGCGTTTGATCAGCGGCTTGTTGTTTCCAGTATGCTGCCTGCTTCAAGACCCCTGCCCGTCTCCAAGCCCTTTTCCTGCCTGCTGCCAGCTGATAAGAGCAGCCAGTGTAATCCAACATGAAAACAGTGCACGGCTACAGCTGTGGAAGACTCCTGCCGGGCATTCAGGCATGAAGTATTAACTAAATTAAAATGAAAAAAAGCCACTACTCCTTCTATGCTGAAGAAAGAACAGCATGTGATAAACTGAGGGACCGAGTAATAATTTGATTATCTCACCTGGAGCACAGGGAACACGGCTCTATGGGGAATTGACTCCAAACATCGAGGTCACATGGTGAGCCATGTCCTTTTTTTGTGTGAGTGATTGAGTCCATCTGACAACTCCCACATGCGACTCATATTGCCACCTGTTTTTAATGCAGTATGGTCAAAAATATATATGTACAGTATATGAATTTTAATGCCCGAAAAGATATGGAGCTTTATGCCTATTTTTGTTTGAGGCAGAAAGCTCAAAACATCTGCATTTTAACAGTGAAATGGCAAAGTGTGATTGAATTCTGGGCTGTCCTGCAACTCTATACCATGGACTCTTTAGAATTTTGCAATGTCACATGAACTGAAAGAGGTAATGCTTGTTACTTCAAAAAAAACACTCTGAAGACATGATCCCATACATCATTTAATTTATATAAGATTCTATACGCTTTCCGTATCTGTGATCATCACCAGCTATACTTCAACACTTAGTGTTACAACAGTAGTGCTCATCATCCCTGAATCATGAGCCCTTACAGGTCCTTTAAAGATGCAATTACCTTACGATCAGATACGTTGGGAAGGATATAACAGAGAAAGAGCGGAAAACAGGATTACGCTTCTCAATGAAGAAAGAGAGTGCAGTGAGAGTCAGTCTGTGCCCAGCTTTATCTCATTACTTCAAAAGCTGCACTATAGTTGGCAGATTTAGATGCACAATTCATATTATCTCCCAAACATTATAGGCAAGACCCCCACCGCCCACATGCACTCAAGGTGTCTAGAGTGGCATGGACATATAAAAATCTATACAAGAATAGATCAAAGGACCTCTTCATTTCACTCATGCAGACTGCACTACACTGCACTGACTCTGAGCTTAGATCAAAGTCCTGCCTTGTCTTTGAGAGTACAATAATGTTGCAGTCTATTATGTATATAGTTTTATATATTTTTTCATTCAACCACCAGGTATAGTTTGCCACAGACACATACAGGGCCACCTTTTAGTATCATATAGCTGCAGTCTCCTCACAGGGCTGCACAAATATTGCTGATTGGACAAAACAGAAGAAAAGCTTTGAAATCAACACAGCGAGGTGCAACCTAAACAAAAATATAAATTTCAACTTTTAATACAAAACAATTTACAGTTGGACCCTATTTAGTATATTTAATATCATACATAGAATAGTTATTGAGTCCAGCATTGATCACAATACTAATTATTCAAACAAACTTATTTCTGGCAACAGCCTGTGACCCACTGAAAATGGATCCGCAACCTACTTTTGGTTACCGACCCATGAGTTGGGCAACACTGGCCCAGCTGTCATGCACATTGTAATTGTGTTTGAATTTCATTCTCTCACTATTGCAACCTGTTTTCAAAAACACTGAACAGGATTTCTATTCTGTGCAAAACAAACAGTGGGCTAAGACAGCTTAAAACAGTTTCTGTCTGTATCTTAATTGTTGTAACTTGTAAATTATAACAAACATTGCAAATCGCACAGTAGTGTTCTGGGTGGGTCATTCAGCAGCTAAATGTTATGTTTCTTTAGCAACGGGGCAGACTAGATGGAAATGGTCCCACTGCCCTTTCCAAGTAATTAATAATTCTTTGTCCTTTACAGAGTCTTTCCGACATATTCACCATGTCAGCAGGGAGGAGAGCTTTCCTTAAAGGTCAGGTGGACACAGCAGGAGAGCTGACCATCAAAATATGATTCAGGAATAAATGTATGCAGTGCAATATTGTATAAATGTATAAATATAAATGTATAAATGTTATTTACCACTGTTTTTGATTCACAAAACTCTTTAATTTCTCATGAAGTTGTCAAATAATGCACCGTGTTCAAACCCTTCACAAATCTATTGTTTAGATAAGTTTAGACACATTTATTTTCTCTTTTGACTTGGTTTGAGTATCAAATGTCTATTTTGTAATAAAGGTGTAATCTAGAACAACTCTTTGGAGCAGCTAGCACCTGCACTTTATGACTGGTTTATGATTGAAGACAGAGCTGCAGCTGTAATGTGATCCCCATAACAAATTTTCTCTTTAGGTGGGACAATAAAGTTTACAAATGCAAAAATACTAACTCTTTTACAACACGTGTCAACACAAGTCGAGAGAACAGTGTCAGACTAACAGCCATCGGCCTTGTATATTTCCACTGTGAGGTAAAATAGGCCCGTATAGGCCCATAGGTCAGCATTGTGGGTCATTAATAAATGAGAAGATAGCAGGTGGCAGTCTACAGAGAGCCTGTGTCTTACAACATCCTCAAAAGAGATTCATGACCATGTCATTGACAATGGAATAAAAATGCAGGGTGTGAATGAACCCTTACTCAGAGGCTGAAATTAAATTGATTAAGTACTGTGCAACCATGTGTACCAAGCAAGTGCAAACAAAACCAAAGGAGTCCATAAATATAACTTGCTGTTGAAGAATGGCAAACAAAGACTAGTACTAGGGTTGTCAAGTATTGGAAAATAATTGAAGGAACGGGCACAAGGCGGGCTTAGATTAAATGCAGTCCTTAAATGTTCAATGCAGAGTCTGACGCACAAAATGTGGTATAAATCCTATTTGGCTTATACAACTTAAAATTGTGTTCTTTATCAGTTCTTAATCAATACGTAACTTTCTGTTCAAATAATAAATGATTCCTCATTTCAAGGAACGTTGAGAACCACTGACTTAAAGCTATTACAGATGTATTACTTTGACACTTTATTAGACAAAAAAGAAGCAGTACAATATACAGTACAAAGTATAATGTAGCCTAAATGTAAATTGATTGATTGATTAAGAAAACAATTTGCTACAATAATGCATTGATAATTAGTATCTCTCTGGTCAGACAGAAGTCTAATCCTACAGGTCATAGAATATTGTAATGACACAATAAAATCATGTAATACTTTTTTAGAGGGGCTTAATCAAACATTGTTGCCTTTGTTTATTGCTTGAACATATGAGAGAGAGAGATGAGATGGTACTTTATTGATCTCACAGATGGAGAAATTGCATTCGATGAGAGAGCATCCGGCAGCAGCACCATTCAGTGCGCACCACTCTTTTTTTTCTTTGGTGAAAGATGGTTGTGTCGCGGCCGCCATCTTCACTGTTTTGGTCACAGGAGGAGCACTGGTTGATGGGAAATCCGTAGACGATCCATGGGGCTTCTAATGATTCTACTTCTAAAACTTTTATTTATTTATTTTATTCTAGTTAGCAAACATTACCCGGAAGCAAAGGAGACGTGTAATCTCCGCTGATTGGCCCCGCACTCTGCGAAGGCGGGCTGTAGCCTCAGTAGTTTCCACTGATTGGCTTTTGTCTTCAACAGCGGAAACCCGGCGCTCCTATTGGCTAAATGTGTGAAGCGGATTTTACTCTGATTGGTCCACAGTGTTGGCGCGAGCGATGCCACTAAACGTTACGAATTTTTCAAACACGAAAGGAGTTTAGTCTGCGGCCTTTCTTTACGGAGTTGGATCCAAGACTCTGTGCTTTTATATCCAACATACACAGGCTTTTCAATTTCACCAGGCAGGGATCTCGATAAGAAACATGGCAGAACCTTTCAAGGTAAGGGTGTTAAGTGTTTTTTTTTTAATGTCGTAGCAATTAAGTGTGCCAAGTTTAGCTGTTGCAGCGTATACTATTGTAGACAACTGACCAAAACAACGTATGCACGGAGGGACATTAGATTGCTTTATTTCCTCATATTGCACATCATAAGAAAATTGCATTGCTGACTATAGGAAGTCTGCAGAGCTATAGAACATGCCTCTTTTCATGTAACTATTCGTCGGTGTAGCAGCTAGCTAACCAAGACAATGAAATGTGCTCCATGCAGTCCCTGTATGAAAACAAAGCGGTGGAAAAGACCAAGAAAGATCCCAAACGTCTGTCTGTGGAGAGGATCTACCAGAAAAAAACTCAACTAGAGCACATTTTGCTCCGACCAGACTCTTACATAGGGTCTGTAGAGCCTGTCACCCAGGTAGTTGGACACACGATTGATAAGTTATGTGAATCATTCAGAGTGCATCACTTCTTACTCCATGTTTACTTTGTTTCAGCAAATGTGGGTGTATGATGAGGATGTGGGACTGAACTGCCGTGACGTTACATTTGTCCCTGGGCTTTACAAAATCTTTGATGAAATTCTTGGTGGGTGCAATGCTTGACTGGTGCTTTTCTAGAAATCCACAGTTTTTAACTTGAAAATTCTCTTGCAGTAAATGCTGCTGACAACAAGCAGAGGGATTCAAGCATGTCGTGCATCAAAGTCAACATTGATGTGTAAATAAGTTATTAATAAAATACAGAAAAAAACACCTCTTAAATTGTAGCTTTATCTTCCTCATTACAATTGTTCAACCTATCTTTTCTATATCTTTCTATCCCCAGTGAAAACAACACCATCAGTGTATGGAATAATGGAAAGGGTATACCCGTCGTGGAGCATAAAGTAGAAAAGGTGTATGTGCCTGCTCTCATCTTTGGCCAGCTCCTCACTTCCAGTAACTATGATGATGACCAGAAGAAAGTCACAGGTAAGACACTTTATTTTATTGCTATGAACATAACTCACACTTGACATTTTTTTCATGCACATTGTAACTCAGGTGGGCGTAATGGATATGGTGCTAAGCTCTGCAACATCTTTAGCACCAAGTTCACTGTGGAAACTGCCTGCCGAGAATCAGGGAAGGTTTTTAAGCAGGTACGGACAAATTTCACTATTGTACTCTGAAAGCCCTATTTGAACTCACGAAAGTATTTGTCCTAGACCTGGTATGACAACATGGGCAGGTCCAGCGATTCAAATATCAAACCCTTCAGTGGAGAAGATCACACCTGCATCACCTTCAAACCTGATCTGCCCAAGTTCAAGATGACCACTCTGGATAAGGACACTGTGGCTCTGATGACTCGCCGGGCCTATGATATTGCCGGCGCCTCCAAAGGCGTCCGTGTGTTTCTGAATGGGACTCGGCTTCCTGTAAGTCATCATGTTTTGCTTCAGTCAATATCACTGTTATCATAGGATTATGCCACTCAATATGTACAGGATTATCTGTAGCTCTTGTATCAATAAAACTTCTTAAAGTGGAGATTTTGCACATTAATGTGAGAATATTTTTTCTTTTAGATTACCGGTTTCCGTGGTTATGTGGACTTGTACCTAAAGGACAAAGTGAATGAGCAGGGAGAGCCCCTTAAAGTCATCCATGAGGTTGTCAATAACCGCTGGGAGGTCTGCCTCACTATGAGTGAAAAAGGTTTTCAGCAAGTCAGCTTTGTCAACAGCATTGCTACAACAAAGGTAACGTATGAAGTGTTGATGCATCATTGATATTGTTAAGCAGGTGCTGATAATGACTAAACAACTCTTTATTGTAAACCTTGTGTTGTTAAGTAGACACAAAACACTTTACAAACATTTCTGTCAATAAGAGGAGATATGACAATTGTTTTTTCCTCCATCCAGGGTGGAAGGCACATTGACTATGTTGGTGATCAGGTCATTTCTAAGCTCATAGATGTGGTAAAGAAGAAGAACAAAGCTGGAGTGACAGTCAAGCCTTTTCAGGTACAATTTCTTAAAATGTTCTTGATTTTTCCGGGATAAAAATGGATTGATGGAGATACGTTATTTTGTCTGTTTTTAGCAGAGAGCATTATATTAAAGCCTGTTAAATTTCAACTGTCAAATTTGATTGAATTATTATTTAAATTCTGGTTTAAGACTAATCAAATTGGCCATTTTGTATGTCCTTTGTTTCCAGGTGAAGAACCACATATGGCTTTTTGTTAACTGTCTGATCGAGAATCCAACCTTTGACTCTCAGACCAAAGAGAACATGACTTTGCAGCAGAAGAGCTTCGGCTCCACCTGCTCTCTCACCGACAAATTTTTCAAACAGGTACAACTTAAAAGTCACTTTGCACAGGTCTTCGAATGAACTGTGAGGATTAACTAAGCTAAACTTGCTTGATGTTTCATAGGCTACTTCTTGTGGGATTGTGGAAAGTGTTATGAACTGGGTCAAATTTAAGGCTCAAACACAGCTCAACAAGAAATGCTCTGCTGTGAAACACACCAAAATCAAAGGGGTACCCAAACTGGATGACGCTAATGATGCAGGTACTTTCGATGCTTTTTGCAAACGTCAATTATTTTACCCTAACCCTAACCCTTTTTCTCTACAGGTGGGAAGAACTCTAATTCCTGTACTCTGATCCTCACTGAGGGAGACTCAGCCAAGACATTGGCTGTCTCTGGACTTGGTGTAGTTGGCAGGGATCGCTATGGTGTTTTTCCTCTCAGAGGAAAAATGCTCAATGTTCGGGAAGCCACCCACAAGCAGGTTGGTGTTCTCATTATTATTTGGTGTACTTCTATGGTTATAACTCCAGAAGCAAAACTAAATTAAAATTAGTTCAAGTTGAACTAACGATTATTATTTTCGTTTTCACAACACTCTACCCATGCCATAGATAATGGAGAATGCTGAGATCAACAACATAATTAAGATTCTTGGACTCCAGTACAAGAAAAACTACAGTGATGCAGATTCACTGAAGAGTTTGCGATATGGCAAACTCATGATCATGACTGATCAGGTTTGTTTTTTACTCTCTAATGTGGATGTAATCTTTTTGTATGACATATCCTCTTCTTTTCTTGGTGAAACAGGATCAAGATGGCTCCCACATTAAAGGTCTGCTCATCAACTTCATTCACCATAACTGGCCCTCACTGCTGCGACACAACTTCCTGGAGGAGTTCATTACTCCCATTATCAAGGCAAGTAAAGGATGGCTAAATAAATGCCTTGAATCTATTTTGTTTTCTCAGCACTTTCTTTTTAAATAAAGAGTGCCATCTAGTGGTACCTTTTTTATAACTCACTCTTCCACTGCTTGCTTATGTCTGTTCTAAAATAAAATGTCTTTATTTCTAGGCCTCTCATAAGAAAACACAGGTGTCCTTCTACAGTATTCCTGAATTTAACGAATGGAAGGAAAACCAGGCAAACCACAAATCTTGGAAAATCAAATACTACAAAGGTTTGTTCTAAACCCCTGTGTGGTAGTATTTTGGCAAAGTAAGCAGCTTTGACATGACCAAAATGATTCCATGATCAATGTGCTTTTCTCATTTTAACATTTCAATTTGATCTCGCCATCTAGGTTTGGGTACTAGCACATCGCAGGAAGCCAAGGAGTACTTCACTGACATGCAGAGACACCGCATTCCATTTAAATACTCTGGACCTGCAGATGATGAAGCTATAACTCTTGTAGGTTTTAACTTTACTCTCATTTTACACAGATTATTTAGTTTTCACTGATTGTTTTTTGCAGGCCTTTAGTAAGAAAAAAATTGACGAGCGTAAAGAATGGCTGACCAAGTTCATGATTGACAGGCGGCAGCGCAGGGAGCACAACTTGCCAGAGGTATTCTTAAATCTATGAAAACATTTCCTTTATTGCTGGACATTAATGAACATATTAACAATTGTCTTGCTTTTGAATAGGACTATCTGTATGGTCAGGCCACAAAATCTCTCTCCTACAACGACTTTGTCAACAAGGAGCTTGTCCTTTTCTCCAACTCTGACAATGAAAGGTCCATCCCGTGCCTAGTGGATGGTGAGTACAAAGGTTGGTTGTCACTAGTAACGCAGACTAACTCTCAAATGTTTGTATTTATCAGGCCTGAAACCTGGCCAGAGGAAGGTGCTGTTCTGTTGCTTTAAGAGGAATGACAAGCGTGAAGTAAAGGTGGCACAGTTGGCTGGTTCTGTAGCTGAGATGTCAGCCTACCATCATGGAGAGGTGACCTTAACTGTTAACCTTCTGTTGAATAGAAATACTGTATATTTGAATGAGTAAGATTATATAAAACCAAATCAGTGAAAATATAATGTTTTATTGTTAGAAGTTTTGTTGGCTTTATTGTGCATTCAACCACATGTAAAGCATACTTTTTTATGCTAATTTAATTTAAAAACTTCTGCTTTTGTATACATTTTCACTGTCTTTGCCAACTACATTACTGATTGATGATTTCTGAATTGTTTGAATTAGGTCTCTCTGATGATGACTATTGTTGGTTTGGCTCAAAACTTTGTGGGAAGCAACAACTTGAACTTCCTGCAGCCTCTTGGCCAGTTCGGTACTCGGTTGCATGGGGGCAAGGACTCTGCCAGCCCTCGATACATTTTCACCATGCTCAGGTTGGTACAAAATAGGTGTTTATATGTTCATGCTTTTATTGGCTGTGCGCAGTACTAATGATTTGTTGCAATCAAAAGTCCTCTGGCTCGACTTCTTTTCCCTCAAATGGACGACAACTTGCTGAAGTATAACTATGACGACAACCAGCGAGTGGAGCCAGAGTGGTACATCCCCATCATTCCCACTGTGCTGGTGAACGGTGCAGATGGTATCGGCACAGGCTGGGCCAGCAGACTCCCCAACTATGACGTCCGAGAGATCATCAGCAACATCTACCGCATGCTCAACGGAGAGGAGCCACAGCACATGGTACATATACATGACCTTTACTCTCTTTCAGCTGTCCCGGGTGCCTCTGGACCACAGTGAACATTATTTTTGTTTTACAGCTTCCAAGCTACAAAGGCTTCAGAGGCACAATCGATCAAGTTATGGACAACACTTTCTTGAACAGTGGAGAAGTCTCCATTATTGACGCTGAGACCATAGAGATCTCGGAGTTGCCTGTTAAAACTTGGACACAGGTTTGTCTAATAATTCATTTTACTAGTACTTGAGTCTTATTGTAAACGTATGTCTTCATCTTCAATGTTTTTTGCTTTAGACCTACAAGGAAAATGTACTGGAGCCAATGTTAAATGGCACAGAAAAGGTGCCCCCTCTTATTACAGACTACAAGGAGTACCACACGGACACCACAGTGCGCTTCCTGGTGAAGATGACACCAGAGAAGCTGAGAGAGGCTGAAGCTGCAGGACTTCACAAAGTCTTCAAGCTACAGATCAGCCTGACTTGTAACTCTATGGTAACTATCGTTGCAATCGTGACTTGTCTCACACAGCGAGTGTAGTTACACAGATATGACTGCCGTTTGTAGGTGCTTTTTGACCATGTGGGCAGTCTGAAGAAGTATGAGACCGTACAGGAAATCATGAAGGACTTCTTTGAGTTGAGGATGAAGTACTATACTCTGAGGAAGGACTGGCTGGCTGGCATGCTGGGAGCAGAAAGCGCCAAGCTCACCAACCAGGCGCGCTTCATCCTGGAGAAGATCCAGGGGACTTTGGTCATTGGTTAGTACAGAGCACAGTCTTCCGAGTTAACGGCAGCTCATAGTACCAACATTAAGGTTGTTCTTTTGGTAACTAGAAAACAAGCCAAAGAAGGAGCTGATTCGCATGCTACAAGAAATGGGCTATGATTCTGACCCAGTTAAAGCCTGGAAACAAGCACAAGAGAAGGTATGTTACTGTGAACAAGTACATTTGATTTTAAATGAAATATACAAACATTCTAAAATATTTGTATTACAGACTGAAGAGGAGATTGAGGAAGATGATGTGGACAAAGAGAAGGAAGATACCAGTGGGCCAGACTATAACTATCTCCTCTCTATGCCAATGTGGTACTTGACCAAAGAGAAGAAAGATGAGCTGTGCAAACAGAGAGATGCCAAGGTACAGTTTTGATGGTCACTGTGCCACTTGTATATGCATGTGTTTGTTTACTATAACTCGTATATGAACTATTTGCTGTCATGTAGGTCACAGAGCTGAACAACTTGAAGAAGAAGTCTCCAAGTGATATGTGGAGAGCAGATCTGGCCGCTTTCTCCGAGGAACTGGAGGTGAAGCTTCAGTCACATACTTTACCATTAAAGTAGACATTTTTTTTCTTGAAAATCTCACCCTTTTATTTTGATCTTTAATATTTGAAAGTGCATTGAGGCCAAAGAGAAGGAGGATGCAGCTCCCGTTACCAAGGGCACAAAAGGCAAAGCGCTGAAGGTCAAAAAGGAGACTCTTCCTACTCCACAAGGTCGACGTGTGGTTCCCCGTGTCACCAGCACCATGAAGGCTGAAGCCCACAAAAAGAAAGGAGTGGGCAAAAAAGTCAAGGTGTGTGATGGTTTTAGAAATAAATAAATAAATGTACTACTTTTTGCTCAGTATTTTTGTAAACGTAGAATGAAGATGTTGTCATAAAAATGGAATTTGGGGATGATGGCGAGCCAGTGAGAGAACTTGCAGAAGAGATGGGACTTGCAGCTAGACTGAACAAGAAAGCAAAGGCTACCACTAAGGAGAAGAAAGAAAAGGGTAAGGTGCCTGAAAAATAAAGGTTACTGATTAGTGAGATATAATGGCTGATGTGGTACATCTTTTCAGCTCCATCAAAGACTGGTAAACAAACCACACTTCAGTTCAAACCTGCTGAAAAGAAGCCAACGAAGAACAAGTGGTCGGACGATGAGTCTAACGACGATGATGATGATGATGATGTTATGGAAATGGACGAGCCAGCTGCCCCAAGAGAAAGGGCTGAACGCAAAACTAAAGGTACTTAATTCAGTGTATTTTAGTGTTCTGAGCTTTCATCTGCTTCCCTGAGTGTTTTCAGATGCTATCAGACCACCAACATTTAGACAAAACAATGACTGGCAATTTCCTGTCACTGAAGCTGCATCTCACCACATCTATGAGCTACTGTACAAACAAAGCTCATGCAAATGTCTTTGTTTCATAAGCTGCTGTCAAGTACAATCTGTCCAGTGAAGAGGACAGTGAGGACGAGTTTGACGACTGGGGAAAGAAGCCCAAAACAAATCGAAAGGCTGTTATTAGTGACGAAGACAGCTTTGCCCCCGACCCAGACCTTAAGGACAGTGACGTGGACGTGGACTCTCCCGTTGTCAAACGTCCGGCTGCGTGAGTAGTATATGTATTTGTGTTGCTACAGAGCTGCTGAACTGAGCAAAATATAGATTCTATAGTCAACAAGACATGTTTACAAGTTACATAATGGTACTTTTGTACTGTTTTCATCTTTTTTGTGTGTATTTACAGCAAGAAACCTACAAAGGCCAAGACGTCTGTGACGACGGACGACAAATCAAGTTGTATGTGTTATATTTACTCTTTATCCTTTTTTATTTTTCTAACATTGGCTATCTTTTGTGTTTTTTTTTTTTAGAACTAACCTAGTCATGGTCTAGTGCTGAACCAGTTCTGACCGGTTCAGCCCAATAGTTTGACCTCATTAGTCCTGTTTCAGACCTGGTTATACAGTACTGGTCAAATTTGGAAATGCTTTTTTTCAGCATTGTTTTTTCTTTTATTCAACTTCAACGAGAATCACACGACGTAAATTAGTGTTGAGAATAAAGAAAAGCCGATACATATAAAGTGCTTCCAAACCTTTGACCGGTACAGTATATTTGGAGATTAATTTACATAAATGTGTAATGTTCTTGTCAGACAATAAAAAGAATATTGCTGCGTTTATTAGACATATACTGTAATTTGTGTACGTTATCGCCAGTTTACACCAGTGCAAAATTTTTGTCCTGATATTGCAGCTCCTGACAGTCAAGAGCCTCCAAAACCAGTGGCTCAACCTAAAACAAAGGCTGCTGCTGCAAAGAAACCTCCTGCGACTAAGAAAGCAGCTGCAGCTAAGAAGACACTTGGAGGTAATTGGAATAACTGCTCCAGTTTATATGTATTTCCACTGTTTAAAACAAAAGTAAAGTAAACACCCTTAGTGTCACAAGAAATTGGATAAAATAATTTGTTTTTCTCCACCAAGATGCAAAACAGCCCTCCATCTTGGATGCCCTCTCAAAGCCCAAAGCTGCTACCAAGAAGGTGCCTTCATTCAGTTCCAGTGATTCAGAGGCTGAAGTAAAGGCTGTGAAGGCCAAGCCCGTGGTCAAACGGAAGAAGGCCATGAGTGACGACTCGGATAGCGAATCGGACAACCTCATGTCACGGCTCAAAGCTAAAACTACAGCTGGAAGAAAGGTCAGCTGCGACATCTGATATTTACCATTACTTCAGTTCAAATGTACATTGTAATACAATTCTAATGTATTTTGCAGAAAACAAAGAAATGGGACGACGATGATGACAGTTTTAACATGTCGGTGGAAGCACCACCACGATCCAAATCTTCTCGTGCCAAAAAGACTAACTATGTGTTGGATTCAGACTCCGATGATGAATGATTGGACTTGGTTGCTATGTAGAATTGAAGATGGTTCTTAAACATTTTTTCTTTTTATTGAATCTTGTACTCTTTACTTGGAACTTGTTGCATAAATACCATAACATTTTCTCAACTGGTTGTTTTATAAAAAAAAAAGTTTGTGTTAACCATTTGTTTGTCATGTAAATATTTTTATGGTTGTTCATTTAATAAAGCTCTGCGTCTTTTATCAGAGTGCTTTATCATTTTTTCCATGCAACAGAATGATAACTTATACACTGAGTGGCTGATATGACATTGTTCTTCCTCCTTGTGACGAAAAACTGAATCTCTGCTATTTTGGAAACCGTTCATCAGGACGTTGCCATTCTTGAGTAAACATGGCCGGTGTCTGCACGACTTGATGGGTACAGATTAGAACACAGGAATTTCCTAGTGTTGCCGCCCACTCACTTAAAGCACGGGCAAAACTCAAGCTCGTGCCCATTAGGAGCAAACTGACCCTGCAAGTAGTATCAAGCTCGTCATATTTGAGATGGTAGGATTTTGCCACGTTGGTCTTTTTTTCTTTAGAAATGGTGAATTAATCCTGTAGCTATTCTCTGCACTTGTCATATGGAGTAGCTTATCTTTAAGATGCTTTGAGTGCAGCAGTAGAACCAGTCCTGCATCTAAACATGCGGAACAGCAGGTGGTAGAAACAACTTGGAACAACCTTTTTAGAAATGGGTGAGTTCATGCTATCCCTTTGTATCATATCTCAAGTTACTATTAAACCATCTTTTCATTTCAGGCTGGATTTGAATCCTGACTGCACTTAAGGAAAGGGACTTTGCACTTGGGACGATGATTTGATCTTTGCTTTCTTTTTATCGTCAAGAAATCTTAGTTGAAGCATAATGGGAGAATGGGGCTTCCTCGGCGGGCTATTTGACAGCCTTCAAGCCCACTCGCCTATGCTGGGTCGTTTTTGGCTTCTGCTCATGCTTGTCTTTCGGATTTTGATCCTTGGAACCGTGGCCAGCGACCTCTTTGAAGATGAACAACAAGAGTTTGCCTGCAACACCCTTCAACCTGGATGCAAGCAAGTGTGCTATGACATGGCCTTTCCCATTTCCCAATATAGATTTTGGGTTTTCCACATTGTCTTGATTGCTACCCCTTCCTTGCTCTTCCTCATGTACGCCATGCACCATCACAGCAAGAAGACAAGCCGGTCCAAGCACAGCCAGAGCAGCTGCACCGACTACAGGGAGGAGAGCAGAATAAGGCGCTTCTACTTGGTCAATGTGGCTTTCCGTCTTATTGCAGAGGTTGGCTTTCTGGTTGGACAGTGGTTGCTTTATGGTTTCAAAGTTGAAGCCCAATTTCCATGCAGCCGCTTCCCGTGCCCTTACACAGTGGACTGCTTCACATCGCGCCCTGCCGAGAAGACCGTCTTCCTGTGCTTCTACTTCATCGTGGGTCTGGTGGCGGCGATCTCCAGCTGTGCGGAACTTTTCTATGGCTCCATGAAGTGGTTTTGTGCGAGCCAAGAGCACGAG
The DNA here is from genome assembly GCF_951799975.1 of Gobius niger. Lineage (NCBI taxonomy): Eukaryota > Metazoa > Chordata > Actinopteri > Gobiiformes > Gobiidae > Gobius > Gobius niger. The sequence goes on along the minus strand of NC_136870.1, from coordinate 10,815,832 downwards.
CAAGCCTGTGATTGTCAAAACGTGCATAATTTGAAGCAAGAGGAGGAGGAGGTGGAGGGGAAGAAGCTGCAAGTGAGCGTCCCAAACAATGTGAGGCTCAAGGGTGCATCTTTGAAGAGTAATACCCACAGAAAAGTCTCCAGTCCGGTGCACAAGCAGAAGAGTGGCAGATTGCTGAGCACGAGGACACTCACAGTCTAGCAAACTATACCACAATTATTACTTTTGAAACTTATAACACGAACACTGCAACTGTTGAGTTCCCCAAACTTGACAATGGGTCCCTAGGATCCAAATTAGGATGGTATTATGATGGATTAGCCTTTGAAATTGCTAGTAACATGTTTTCAACTACTTATTTCTATATCCTCCTAACACAGTAGCTGGGCAGGTTGGAGAAGGGGTGGCTCAGGTATCCAGAAAAAGGATAAGAACCAATGTACTATACTGACTATGGGCAAATTACTTTCTTGAAAATATTTGTATTCTACCCTAAAGTTAATTACATCTTTTCACCTCATGCTTTGAACTGACAAACTGTGCAAACTGAAATCTGACAACCAGGAAACTGCACAGAAATGCTTTGATTAGAGTCACGCAAGACATTGTTTGTTCAGATGAGTCATTAGGTTCTGTAAATAATCAAGGAGGAGGAAAACACTCTTCAATTTCAGTGCAAATTGTTTAACTTCAAACACTGTGTTTGCTTTGTAGCTCAAGGGAAGTCCAGGCTCGACAGTTCATTATTTTTCACTGATTTAATGCTACTTTGTTTCAAGTCTTACAGTGGGTACGCGGCAGTTTAATTCGACTATCAAGGGGATTTTTAAAAACATCTAGTTGCAATTTTGTTTTTCTGCTGGTATTTTGTTATTTGTATATTTGTTATTTGTAATACAATACAATGTGTTACTCATTAAAATATTTTTTACCAGACTGATGTTGCAGTACTACCAAAAGAAGTAAGCTGGTCTTCCTATTTCACTGGTTACGCTTAAATATATTTTCAATCAGTAATCAATCAATGTCTTTCTCCTTTAACAAGTATCATTATAGTATTATAAGCCTCCAGTAGAGGGAGACAGTGCATCGTTAAAAAAGGACTATCTTGGACAGTACAGGCTTATAGAGATACATCATAATCCCTCTACATTTCCACTATTGCTGCTTGTAATTTTGGAATATAAACAATGTGCCACCAGTTCAATATCAAAACATCACCAATTACACCGAGATTGGTCCTGTTTTACAATCCAACCTGCATCTATAGAAGGGTATTTTTGCACTGCCTGGGCCTCCTGCTGTTCCCTGGACACGTCCCGTATGCAGATCCAGAGCTGTGCATGAAGCCTTTGAAGTGCTCACAGCTGAATTTTATACAACGACGGGGCTCCTCTATGGAACAAGCAAGTCAATGTGGATTCATTTCACAACGTACTCTCTTCTTTTTAGCCTCTCCTTCCTTTGCATGTGTAATTCAACGTATTGAGGGTCTTTTTTTTTTTTACTTTGTATCTGGGAAGGCGCTGACGGCTTGTGAAATGTAGGTCATGATTTGTTTTTTTTGCAAAAAAGATGGAAGTGCTAACATCTTTCTCTGCATCTCCGGTTGGGACGAGACACTTCAGGGGGTCCCAGCGCTGTACCTGTGTTCCCTGTCATACGCACAGAGGCGAGTTCAGTCAATGCAAAGTCATTCCCACGCCACACAACACAGCGTGCAAGTACCAACCAACTCACTCAGTCTATTAGTTTTGGGTTATTTCAGGCACACTGGCGCCGCTACTAACTTTGGATGCAGTAAACTAGTGAATTTCAGGGGTGCATCATCTACTGTTTAGAAACTGTCACGTTACCTTGCAAAAGATTTGTTCCCCATTATAAATCAGTTTGGGCAATGTCCTAGAAAAGTTGATGTGGTAATATTATAATAAATATATAAATAATAAACAATTTAAGCAAACTTGTAAGCCGTACTTAGTCAGTGGCTTAAATAGTGGCTATTCTGTGCCTTCACATGTACACAGATGTACACAGATACTACAGTGGGACAAATATTGCTAAAGGGAGCACAATTCTGATTTGTTCCACTTTGTATAGAGCCATTGTTCTTTCAAAGCACCCGGTGACCTTACCATACTGTTCCCTGTACGTTGTGTGCCTTTTATACTATGAAAGTATTCTGCTGCCTTTAAGCAACAGAGAGTATCCTGTGTCACTTACGCTCGTGGACGTGGTTTGTGCTGGTTAGATGAAATCAGTGCATTCAGTTGCTGACGCGGCCCCACACCCGGTCCTATTGAAAGTATTGACCTATAAATAAAATACAGATACACACACGTGATGTATCGGTGGAATAATTGACTTGTGCTCTCAGCTCTGATTGTATCAACAGCTCACATGTGCAGCATACTGGAGCCCTCTGTGGATTTATGGAACATTGTAAAGTCACATGAAACAATTAGGCTGCGACAAATGTTTCAAGAGGTTTCAAATGAAAAGGAGGTACAGTTCATTTTTAAAAGATGAAACAATAATCTTATCAAAACAGGTAGTAGTGAATAAGGTGTTTATTCCTGACCTTCCTTCTCTGACCTGCGGTGCTGTCTAGGGTTCCTCTTTGTGCAGTAGATAAAGCCATGTTGGACTCTGTGACTAAAACACAGAAGCACCACAGAGTCTTTAGTGGCCTTTGTTTTCATGTTCTCTTTCACTCAGCCCGCTCACAGCTGCACTGTGAACTGCTATGGCTCGTTTGTAGCTGTGAGCGTTCCTCGCATCTGGAAATGACGAGTTTTGCCCTCAAGCCTAAGAGCTTCACATCTTTCAGAGCCACACACCATTCTGCCAGGGTTGGTTTTACTATTTCACTTGTTTCTAGCCATGGTTTAATTGCTCTGGAGCAGTAGAAGATAGGAAGTATAAAAACTGTCACAAAATGATATCAAATGCAACACAATGCTATTTTTGCAGCATGTTATCAAAATAAAATCTAATATCTGGCTACTTGTAGTCAAAGCAAAGAGCAACATGTCTGTGAGAATGTCCCGCTCCAAGCAAGGTTACGAATCTCAGAGGAAAAGCCATGTTTTTAAGAAAATTCTTGCCAACAAAAACACCTGTAATGCAATAAAGGCCTATATTAGTATTGGTTGGAATGTAGAGCAGTGCGGCTTTGAATATGTATTCTCCCTTAATGCTATAATAAATCCTACATGGATAATTTGCCCACATAAGCTTCAGTGTAGATATTTATTGTACTTGATTTTTATATGCATGACATGGCACTGGCAGTCCACTACAGCCATCTGTTTCAGCGCACATGTTAGCTTGTGCGCTGTTATTTGACCTGACTGCATCAATTTGTCTCTGGAAAAGAGACTGGAAAGCAAACAAAGCCTAAAAATTTACTCTCCATGGGCTGAACTACTAGCCATGTGATTGGAAGCACATTTTTAGAGATGCCAGGTGTAGAGTTATGAACATAAGTAAATGGGCTTCTGGTAGGGGGCAAAGTTGAGGGGTTGACTTCCCGCCCCTGGTTTCTTTCACTTGTTTTTGGATGTCCTTGCGCGCCTCGTGGGACATTTCAGCGTATATGTGGCCACTCAAGTGTAGGCCCGGCCCGGTGTGTCCTTGTGGATTCAGATGTGTGTGAGCGGGTGTGTTGTTGCAGAGCTGTCCAGAGTGGTGTGCTCAGCAGTCGTGCTTGGGTGCACTCTAACGCGATGTGACAGCCCAGAAATACCAGCGTGGACCACGCTCTCGCCCACCCACCAAAGCACTCCAGCATCACCAGCAACAGCAGCCCGCCACTGCCGCCTCCCCGCTTCCACCCCATTGGCTGCCTCCCTCCCGTCATTCCACCTCTTCTGCTCGGAGACAGGACCATAAGCCCTTCTCTCTTTCCATGTTGCAATCCTCTGTCTGTAACCCAGGCTTAAAATCCCCTGTAAAATAGTCCAAAGCATGAGTGAGTGACGGCCTACCAAAAGTATTACGCAATGGGCCAAAGTTACGCAACGCTGCCGTTTTGAGTACTCATCACCCGCCCTGTTACCCCACCCCCCCACTTCCTCTAAGTACTTCCGGTATTGTGTTGCTGCTGGTTGACTTCCTCCAAGATGAACCAAGGTGACATTCGCGGTGGGTCAAAGGCATTTGACATTGCTGCTGCCACAGTTTGAACCTTGACCTCTACGGCTTCACAGCTGGTGAGCTCAGGGTGACAGGGCAAGCAGAAATTAGCACATTTGATCATTTACAACTTCCTCAATATCTGAACACTATTCTGGAATAAAACAACCAAAGACTTTGAAACCAACCAACACACAATTGAACCGTCCTGCAAAATGTATAAAATAGATATCTCACAGAAAAATCAATATTGGGAGAGATTGTGTCCACATTTATACCCTCACTCTTTTCCCACTATTACTTCTTCTCCAAACTCTTCAATCTCTCCTTCCTTTCCTGGCAGAGTGTGCGTATGTTTATATTGTCTATATCCTCAGGGAGGCTGCTGCGCGAAGAACAAGCCTTGTGGATCACTGCGCTTCAGCACTGTCTAAAAATGTTCTATTTTTTAACCAAGTTGTGTTTGCAAAAGTGCTGAGCAGAATGTATGAAATAAAAGATATGCTTCACTTTAAATAAATAAAATAACAAAAGGCCAAGTGTTTGCGTGTCATAATATTGAGGGCAAATTGAACATTACCTTGATTTTATTATCTGGAGAAACAGCTGAAGCTTGCAGCGGTGATGCAAACCTCCTCCGCTCCAGATTCCATATACAATAGTGCAAGTTTTGCAGCTGTCGAGCCCTGGAGGCATCCATCTTGGATCTTTCCCCCGTCCCGTGGATAATGCATGTGGGGTGGGGGCCACTGAAATTTTGGCTTCCTTCCAGTCCAGTGGGCATGAAGCAGGCCTCAGTAGCTCCTGGGGATTCCCTCCTCCAAACCTCCATGCCCCCTATTAGCCAATTAGAGAACAGGATTGTTTAACTGGACAGAAACGATCTCGCTTGCAGGCTCCAGATGAATCAGGAAGTAACAGGAAGGCACAAATGATAGAGAGCGAGAGGGAGAGAGCCCCGCTGCTATAAAACATAAAAGTATCATAATGTCGCTCCCTTCTGCTCCATTGCATCTGCCTCACATTCCTGCTCCAAGCGCCCGGATCGTGTGTTGCCAAATACACACTCCAGTGATAGATGTTTATGAGCTAATGTCAATTTTCTTGTGTGAATTTACTGTCAGCAGATGATGAATGCGCCCAATATCACTGGTTATTTATCTCATATATTCTCTAGCCTACATCTCCACACACACAATGGGGTGGTTACCTAAGGCTGCCAATAGATGGGGACATTGGCCAGTCGGTATACAGGTCACTGAGTGGATGACATTGAGAAAGCTTCTTACTCTGAAGGAAAACATTGATGTGGTGCAATCCTGCATTGTTGCCATAGTTGTGTCAATGCAGGACTGATAGGGAGATCTATGCGTGTGCAAGCGTTTTCCTGCATAAAGACATAGCTTGAGGGCATGTGCAGCTTACAAGGACCATAAGGTTATTGCAGATGACAGCGGGTGACAGTTGAAGGACATTTTGCGCTCAATGTATCACCTCACCTTTCTTTTTTAACCTTTGTGCAAGTGTGTGTGTGTGTGTGCACACATACTTGCGAAAGCCTGTCCTTGTCCCAGCCGCGCTCCTGTAAGCGACCCACATCAATTCATAAGGCCTCTGCCCTTTTCCTGAGGCTCCCTGGGAAATGTGATGTGACATGTGGGATGAGCAAGACAGGGCAGGGGAAAGGGGAGGAGAGAGAGAGGTGAGGTTAGGTAAATTCAGAGGACATTTCAACACTGTCTGCAACATGTACAAAGTCAACCCAAAATTCCTGTTTTGGGACTTGGGCAAGCACTGTTGTCGGCCATATTGCGTTTATAGTACAAAGACATTTCTGAGACAACATACATGTGCCTCCTGCAGGAATGGCCATAGTTGTAGTGCTGCAGCAGCGTGCAAATAAAAAAAGGAACTAGGCCATGTTTTAAAGAAGTAATTCATTCCCAATTCTCCAATCCCGTTTGAATAACTTTGATGTTGCATTAATTTCCCCCCCAAAATAAACACTTATTGTAGTGAAGTTGGCAAGCAAACCTGCAGCTGCTTCCAATTTAACCGCAAACACGTACAATACATTTAACTTTGATTAGTTCACTGCCTGACCCCAAAAAGTTATCACACAAAAAAAGATCATCTTTAGCTGCGATTACAGCTGTGGGATTGTTTCAGTAAGATTGTGTAATGTCAAAAGATTTATTTCACTTCTGCATTCATGTTTCTCCAAGACCTTGTATTGATGATGGGAGAGAGTGACCACTGCGCAAAGCCTTCTCCAGCACATCCCAAAGATTCTCAATGGGGTTAAGATCTGGACTCTGTGGTGACCAGACCATGTGTGAAAATGATGTATCTTGCTCCCTGAACCACTCAATCCTGACACTGACATCTTTGATTATGCCAGAAATCTACTGATGGAATAACCTGGCCATTCCGAATAGTCAGGTAGTCTGCTGATCTCATTCTTGAAGCACATACTGTTGCTAAACCTAGACCTGACTAACTGCAGCAAGCCCAGGTAATAATAGCAGTTTATTAAATCCATTTGGTGACTTTTTCTTCTTCTTTTTTTTTGGGGTGGGGGTGGGGGGGTCATAATCTGTAAAGTAGTAATAACAAAGGACCTTTTATAAGTGATATTATGCTAAGTGTTCGACACATACAGGTGATGTTAGTAATGAAAAACATCATCATTTTTAACACCACTTGACTGGTGTCCTTGACCACCTGAGGGCAGTTTTGGTAAATGAGCACATTTAATAAAGGCTAGCTATTATTAGCTAATGCACCTAGCTAGCAGCACGTGTGGCATCACATGATGCTACATAACATTTATCTTATATTTTCGTTTTTCCAAGTCACCCGCGGCCATTTTCAAAACTTTAACAAACATGTGCCATTTCAACGTCAACTCTCGTTTTTGATACTTACCTTAGGCAACAGTTGTTCAGACCTTGACTTTAAAGCTGGAGGAAAGAAGGTTTAACTACAGGTAAGTCCAACACATAATGGTCATCCAGTAATAAATGTAGCCCATATTCCAGTAAAATGACCAGGTCTAAATGAGCCTTTGTCCCAGATTTCGGAAGACACTAAGAAGAACATAGGTTTCTCTGTTATCCTGTAACCGGTGTGCAGACTGCAGACACTCCTGGGTGTAAAAATATCATTTTCTGTGGAAGAAGAGAAATAGGTTGACAGAGGGAGAAAATGAGGGAAGGTAAAATCTATTAGTGTGGCAGACCTCTGAGTCCCTGAGAGAGACCTCCGGGGACATCTCCTCTGGGGAGACACTTAAAAGCCTAGTAAAAAAAAAAAAAAAACTGCAGCAAGGACAAAATGTACAGGCGACATAGTGTTAGGTGTGCATCCACTGCAACATAGCTCTTAATCTGTGCCACTGGCAGCGCATATGTAATGTGTCTAAATAGTCTGTTCATGAATGGAGATTGATAGGTCTATGTCAGTGTTTGCATGTTCTCCCCTCCCCCAGTGAGTGCTACCAAGACCACAGTTCCATATGTATGTCAGCTCTGATCACTCAAGAGGGAGAAAAATGCTGCAAGAGGAGGCTTTTCGGTTTATGGATGACATAGCATCTCAGGTAAAACAAAAAAAAATACTGCTATAGGTGAAGGAAGCATGTGTAGAAGTAATATTTGCATTGTAGTTTCCCTTTAGAATTTGTTGTTTCCCAATTTGTGTTCCATCCGTTTTACATTATTCCATGTAATTCATGCCCTGTCTGTCACTCACTCTCACTATTTGCCCTTCCAGCTCCTCTCCCTGTACTCTGCCCCACCCACGTGTGCTTTGACACCCAACTCCTGCCACACAACAGGCCAGGCACTCAGCCCACGATGTCCTAGACCTCAGTCATGTGATGCTGACCTGCAATGTTTTACAAGACTGCTGCCAACCAAAGTGGGGCCTCTGCGGAATAAAAGAGGCCGGCGTTCACCAATGGCAGGAAACAAAGCAGCCCAAAGAGCAGAAAGGTTTGTTGTGTGTGTAAGAGAAGGCAGGCAGGAAGCAATATTTCAAGGGATGGACTGTACTATAAAAGTTTTCAAGCGGGCTTCGTTGTTGTCCGCCTGCAGTGGGGGGAAAAAATCTTTGATCAAAGGAAAGTTTGGATTTTTTTTCCACCTGGCTTGATGTTAGATTTCTCAACCCATTGACATGCTTAGATGAGCTCTGGCCTTAATCTTCTTTCCTCTCTCTCGGCATTAAATCTCTAGCATCTGAGACTCCCGTCTTCTCCCCATCTCTCTGTGGTTTATTCCCAAAAGACTTGACCTTCACCATTTCTCAGCTCTTTAGAGTTGTAAGTCTGCTCTCGCTTGCTCTGTGGCCATAATCTATGGCTGTAGCTGCAGACGTATCCTGTTGCTGAATCCTAGCCTCCCACGCACATTTATTTTTTTGTGCATACACGCGAGATTATATGTGAAAGATGGCTGTGGACACTATAGGCCGACTCTCTCGGACAGCACTGGAAACACACACTAGCTGATACACACTAGTGTGTCATTCCTGGGAGATTTTAGCCCATTAAATTAGAGCAGCCCAGTCCGGTCTCTCAGATCGCTGCCGTTCCCCCCTCTTTGTTCCCCAAATCAGGAACAGCTGTGCTCCTCCACAGTTGTAAGTCACTCAGTCAGTGGAAATTTAAAAGCCATTAACTGCGCCCCTCATTGCTACCCCACCCTGGAGTGTGTGTTTGAGTGTGTTTCGTCCCTGAGTCTGTCCTGCTCATCTCTGGCTGCACACAGACATCTTTAGGTGCGCTTGTGTGTTTATGTTAAAATTTAAAATACTCCTCGTCTTATGCAATAGATGTTTCATAAACAACGAACAAGTATAGAAGCAGCAATATGACTGATTGCTCTAGGCGTCCGAATATATTCCAAAAGTTTGTTTAGGTGCTCTTGGGAAAGGGATCCAAATAGTAAAAAAAAACCCAGCAAACCCAGGCACACTAAACTCAATCGAACAGCACGAAGAAGTACTTAAAAGGCCTTTATTTACTGTAGGTGGCCAACCCAACATGTTTCGACCACCAGGTCTTCATCAAGGCTTAATAGGACAGTTTTTATTAGCTTTGCAGTCAATGTCTATCTTAAGTGATGAAAATATGAGAGGTAGAATATACACTGCACATTTGCTGGGGTTCAGATAATACAAAGCTCAGAATAAAACGCGAAGCACGTAGCATTAGGCTTTTGGAGGTTTGTTAACTGAGGAGGGTAGGTTAGGTTTCAGTCTGTGCTTTCTTGCATGTATATTTGGGTTAATGGGCTAAAGCTCTATATAATGTAACAGCTCTGTAGATAGAATGATCGCCTAGTAAAATTCACAGACTCTTGCACTAGATCAGATCTTAGCGATATGTAGTTGATGCAGACCTTGCTGGTTTGCTGTGTTCCAGCCGAGAAGAGCTAAGGCGGGTCATGTAAGGTCATGTTGTCTTTGAGCGTGGAGCAACAAAAACAAGGCCTTGCTGAAATAGCTCCCTGCTTGTCCACTTTCTTGGCTTAGACTGCGTATTACTGCGCCAGGAAAGAACAACAAGCCTCAAGCCTTTCATAAGCAACTGCTTCGGCCTCTCTATGTAGAAGAGGCTGCAGCTGCATGCAGTGAGCGCTCTGTCTGCAGATGTTTGCAGTAGTGCAGACAGAAGGACAAGCTGACCAGATGATAAAGGATGTAACCTTGACAAACAGAGTGAACATTTGGATATGAAAAGTCAAGTCTTTGCTTCTCGTCTTCTGGTGTTATTCTTAACTCTCCTCCTCCCGCCCCGCTCTATCTCCTGTGGAGATCTCTCATTTCCTGCAGGCCCTATGTTGATTTCATACTGGAGCTCAGGGCTTAGAGCTGGAGTCTGGGAGATGGGGAGAGAAACACTGGGAAGGTGGATTGTGGGGTTTTTTGGGTCTGTGCCAAAAGCAACTTTCACCTCCACTTTTCTCAACTGCTCCACAGTGATGTGAAATTATTAGTGCACCAGTCAACTTTTTTCATGTCCTCCCCACCTCACAGAGACCACAGAACAACCACAGTCCTCCATAAGCCCTCCATAAGACCTGCAGTATACGCTTAAATCCAACAGCTGGACTAGAGTTCTGCTCAATGCAAAGACAGCACTGTTTACTTTGACTGGAGTCACATTGAAAATGAAAAGTAAACAAAGTGGAGCAAGATCCGTGATGTCTCTGGTTGCTGTGTCATTGTGGCGTTTTATGAGTGTGAGCAGCGAGCGAACGGTTTATGCTGCACTATGCTCTTAATGCTGGGTTTATTTAGACAGGCCGTTTTTTGTTGGTGATTCTGTCCAACACCAGCACACTGCATTTGCTGAGGTTCGGTGTTCAACAGGGAAACTAGCTTTATTTGTCTTTCAAATAAAGGTCTTTTTGGTTTACAGATGATGGGGCTTTGCTCAGAAAATAATCTATAGTCACTTAGGTGTGCCAGTCATAATAAGACATGTCCTCAAAATTGTTTTATTCAATGATTATTTTTTGTTAATCAAGTGATTTTTACTTTTTGTAGCAAGTTTAAGAGAATGTGAAATGTGGTATAATAGAGCTATGTAACAATGTACCCTTCTGTCCCTTTCAGATGGACGAAAAGTGGGCGTTGCGAGAAGGTGGTTTATGCACTTTGCTTCAAGGAAATTTTCCTGAGGTAATAATTCAGACTTTTGTGTATTTAGAACTTTATAGTATCTCATAAACGATAAATCTTTTTTGTTTTCGTTTTAAATTTAAATTGCAACAAAACAAAATAATATAAAAGGAAAAACACACAATGAACAGAGACCACAGACAGTCCACTTCCTTCCATAAAGTTGCCATTACTCTTTTTCAATAAATACAGGGTTAGTCTCACAAACAGCAGATTGTAAGACCGTGATGTGTGTGTGGCAGTGGCACATGGGAAATTTGCGCTCTTCACTTCCTGTTTCTGCATGTTGGCGTAGACGAGGCCTTCTAGACATGAACAGCTGCAGCCCACAGCCTGCACTTCCCCTTCTTTGAAACCGCACATGTATCTGTTACCACGACAAGTTCCCTAAAACGTTACCTCTGATGCCCCCTGTGCTGTATACAAGATGTGCATAATGGCAACACAAGGTTTTTGTCCCAAACAATTATTACTCTACACAATAATCATGTAATGTAGCTAAATAGGTTATTGGAACCCTAGCTTTACAGTTGGTTTAGGAATTAGGAGGGTGTTCCTTTCTGTATTGTAGGCAATGACTGGAATTAACCACATAAATAAACACTATCATGAATGTTTAAAAACAGTACAACTTTCGATCAGCACTGGAATGCGTCTGCAGCTGTTGAATAGGTTGTAAGAATGATAATCCCCCCCCCCAAAGCTTTTAAAACTTCTGTTTTTATTGTTGTAGGTGAATTTTCCCCAGTAGAAAAGATAGTAGGGACAGTGTGGATTTTAGTATCAGACTGCTTTCGAATAAAATGGAAATAATGAAAAGTGGTCCGAAAACTGTCTGAACCCGTGATTGCTCATGCTATTGGCAGACTGTTGGTTGGAAGAGATTTCTCACCAGACTGTAGAAGAGGCAGTGCCACGAACGGTCACATCCTGTCACAGTGCTTGATGGTAACCTTTTGTATGCAGAGCTGCACTCCCATAGCTAACCACATGTGTTCCTTTCTGTGATGGCACCGAAAAACACACACACAACCTCTAAAAGTGCAACATTGCGTGACTTGGTCTTCACACCTCTCCCTTTCTCTCTTTCACTCAACGAAAGCATGAAAAAAAAAAAAAGGGGCCCATCACCCACAGTAATGTGAGAACACTGTGGGCCGTGCTACAGTGTGTGCGCAGTGTTTAGTGCCTGTGCGGGCTTCAGACGCGCCTTGCCCTCATTTGGCCCCTCACTTTGGCATTTACGCACTTGCTATATATGCATACGCCAAAATAGAAGTGTGTCCTCTCACACGCCTGTTCCAAGTTTGTTAGCGTATAGACACCTCTTTTTTGCGCGAGCTTCCGACGCGCCTCCTACACATTGGTACGGCGGTGTCAAAACCACTCTCCTCGGTAATTTGTGAATGAACCTGATGACACAATAGCCGTTCTTTGTTTCCTCGTGGGATTTAGGTTAAAGCGATGCGGCGCGGCGAACAATCGGATGATCTCATTCTCTGCATCAGCCTGTTGAGAGTGATTTGTTGAAAAAAAATAAAAAAAATAAAGACCTAATTGCAAAGGAAGATGTTGCCTTAAGCCCGTGCGAGTAAGTGTCCTGCCAAACCACCCCGTCATGTTGATGTATTGCACCTCTGCCAGTGGGCTGAAGGGTTTTCTGATGGGCCAGGTGGTTAATTGAGCTGTTCCCAGGGCAGTGTGTGACAGCGTGCCATCCCGTGCCAAGGTGTGGGCTTTCCCAGAGAGCACTAATGGATGGTGATCGAGTCCCCGCGACGTGTATCAAATCGCCCTGTCCCACCGGTATTAATTGGGCACATGATAGGACGTCCTGGACAAATTAGTCTCTCCTTTTCAAAATAGAAACACTGGCTGCATTGGGTCCAGGAAGCATTCACAGCCCTCTATTTATATGCTTTGATGTTGAAGTCTAATAAAAATGTTAAAAGCAGTGGTGCATCTTTTGAACACAGGTTAAGCTTCTAAGCACGATAAACGTTTTTGTACGTATAACTATTCAAGTCAACCGCTTGATTCTACTCACCCATTAGCTTCAAGCCGTTATCAACTGAGGCTTATCGAAACATTATCCTACTAGTTCCTACGATTTCTCTCGAGCCGCAGCTCATTTTCACTAATTCTGTTATAAGATCATTGTGAGCTCCGGTGACACGCTACAAGTACAGACATTTGAAACATTCATATATCAAAACAGCAATTTCCTGCATACTTTCGGTGTGTGCAATTTTTTTTCCTCTCTCCCGCTTTCGGGGGACTGCTGTGGAGGAGTGGCGGTGGTGAAGCTGGAGGGGATTCGCCGGCTGTGAGAGATCAGTTACAGGATTGTAAACATAAAGGAGACCCCCACCAACCGGCCAGCCACTCACGCACACACATACATACACAGACGCACATGCATAACATACACACATGCTGCAGAAGTGCCTCTTTTGAAATGGTCCAGGCAAAAATGGGCGTGCCCCCAACGCCCCACACACATGCCCCCCCCCTCCTCCCCTCCCCAATGGTAACCCCCACCTTTTCCTCTTCGTGTTTCCTGTTGAGTTGGCTAGACTCCTTTGACAGATTTACAACTTCGGGGTCAAAGTTTTCCGACGGCAGCAGATAAATCTTACACCCGCTGCCCCCTCCCAAAAACCTCCTCCCGCTTCTCCTTCACCTGATAAAAAGACACGCACTGCCCCCTCCCTTCGGCCCGCGCCCCACATCCTTTCATCTGTAATGTGCGTCTTTTCCCCAGTAAAGAAAACGACCGTCCGTGCGCGTACACCGCCACTCTGCAGAGCCTCGAGCCCATGCACGCGCAAAAAAAAAAAAGCGCCTTGCCATTTTGTGGTTGAAAGGAAGAATGCAGGACATTGTTCTTAAGCTATAAAAGCCAGGCTAGTCGTGTTCCAAGTGTGCTTTTTTTTCCTCTCAGGTCTGGCAATAGTTTCCCCGTCTTCTTTTTCCTACATCTGATTTTTATGTTTTGGTCCCAGTGTGACTCTCATGGCTCTGCTTTCTTCTTCTCTCTCCTCCCCCAGATAGATAAGAGGAACAGGAGAGCGCTTCATTCCACTGGCATACCATCATTTGTATAGACTTTTCCTTACACTGCAGCTCAACAAGGGCGCTGTATATCACCAAACTGTTAAATCTCGAGAAGCAAGTCCGTAAATGTGCTTGTTATTTCCTGTGGCAATAATCATAGCGTTCTTTTCACAATCTTTTCTTAATAATCAAAGTGTGGCTTGATGTCAAATGGAGTGACAGTTTATTTCCACTTTAGTGACACATCTCTCATGTTTTATCACATTCAAAATCCAGTTTCCATTATCTTTCAAAGTAGTGTTATCCCGACTCTTCTGCACCTTTCCCTTGACTGTTCAGCGCTATATTTATTGCAGTGGTGGTCCCTGTGCTGGCCTTGGCATAGCCTTGCTCTGTGCTAACCAGGATCTTTTGCACTGAAGGCCGTCCGAGCTCCTGCTGTTTTATTGAGTAAGCAGAGAACCATCTCGCGTTTTTTTTCCCTACAACCTTGTATATCAGCATTGATTTTCAACTAATTTAAACCTTACAGTAATATCATATTCTTTATAGCCCACAACAACAAACCTCTGATAAACACGCACATTCTTCCTATGTGCAGGATCAATAGACATGATTGATTTGGCGGTGGGTTGGCAGCCCGTGCTGATCAATGTTAGGTTGGCTGATGGCTGCAAACCGTACATCACTGTCATTCACAATGTGTGTTGAAATAAGTATGAGTGAGTCCTCTATCTCTTCCATCATTTTTGATGGATAGGGGATGTTTTGCGTGCATCACATTAAGCCTGGCCTTCTGACAGCCCTCGGTGAAGGACAGAAATGTAGTCTCAAGCAGGTTATATTTGTCTACTGTATCTTCAAGTCACGTTCTGCTAACAGATGGAGGCGGGCCTCAAGCTCATGGCAGCTCAGACGTTAAAGGGATATTTCAGGATTTTTGACATAGGGCCTCATTTCCTATAGTTATCCAGAGTGTTGTTGATTTCTGAAGATTTTTTTTAATTCATGCAGTCCTTATATTCAAAGTTTAGTGGTGGTAGGGTAGTGCTAGGCTAGCGCATGTCTATGGTAGCTAGTAGCCTGCATTAAAAACCTCTTCAAAATCATCGGGTAGTCCTCCAAACGTTGCCATATCTGATTTGTAGAAAGCTCCTTTGTGAATTCCACGTGTAGTAATGCCGGCCGCAGGTAAACAAACTATTGTAGATCCGGTAACCGAGCAGATCACTCCGCCGCTGCGTAGCTTACAAGCAGGAAGCTGATGCTGCTCAAATATAAGTTCTTTTAAATGCAAAATGGTTATATTTCAAAGATTATTCAGTCAACACAGACATTTATATCGGTAGTCTGGTATTATGAGTGATTTGCCTCAGGTGCACTGTGCTTGGGTCAGACTGTTTTTAATGCAGGCTACTAGTTACCATAGACATGCGCTAGCCTAGCACTAACCTTACCCTCTCCAGAAATCAACAACACTCTGGATAACTAGGAATTGAGACCCTATGTCAAAAATCCTGACATATCCCTTTAAGTGTTAGCAAGTTGGTTTTAATCAAGATATGGTCTGTGGAACAACACTTAAACAAAATAGAAAATATTATCATTCTACCAGTAAGATGTGTTTTTAGGCAGAATCACACTGTGTTTAGAATAAAGCCCTTCAATACCATTCAAATTGATGCATTTCTGGGCCTTGAAATCCCCTCAGTTTAGGCTGTACTGCACTTAAATGATAAGGATCTCTCTTTGCGCCAACTCTCATGATACCTCGGTCCTTTTGTTACAGAACAAGAACAGCTTGAAACATTTTAGAGAATGTTAAAAAATAATGAACTTTCTGCTCATATTGACTCTGTTGCATGTCTGCTTCACCATGAGTGCAAGTTTTTACAGTTAATCTGTTAGCTGCATGACAAGCACAACAATGGGACTATGGGAGTGCGTGTATGGTTATGGATTATCAAATGGATTTCATCTCAGATTCTAATCCCACCCACAAGAGTGTAAACAAACATAATAAAATAATGTAATTTCAGTTTGTGGTTTCTCTTCATATCATTGCTAAAGTTGCGTATTCTAACTAATGCCTTGGTGGAAGTTTAATTCATTTTCATTTTATGCAAAGACTAACTAGTCCAACTCAATTAACACTGACAACTTTGGTGCATTGAAGGTGTACTCAAATACTTAATGTATGCTTGAACATTTTGTGTGCAATAGCTAAACCAAAAGGCTTCTCTATATACTTCCTGTTGAGATTTTAGCGATAGAAGTTAGCATCAGTCATCAGCGCTGTGCGATAACATGCCATTGTGTACTGTATTATGCCTCGACCTGCACGAGTCCTCTGAGTTAAGAGTGATGTGCTCCGAGCTGCAAACCCGAAAAGAATGTAAACACCCTTTTTGCCATTGGACACACCCGGCTCACAGGTCATCCCGCTCCGCAAACCCCCGGCCGTACGGGCGCTATCAAATTTTTGCAGGGCTACGCGTCCAATAGCCATGCACACACTGTAGAGTGGTGACCTTGAATGCTTAAGAGGCCCCACGGAGTACGTTTTCTCCCACCCCTCGGTGCTCTTCACACACCAGCGCCAATGGGAACGAGTGATACCGTGGCTGGGGAGTGAGGGGAAGAGTGACTGACTGACAGAGGGGGAAAAAAGAAAAAAACAAGCTGGAGGTGGTGCAGTTCCATCTGACTCTTCTCTTGGGAAATCTTGTAGCTGTGGGGCGAAGGGGGGGCGAGGGGGGGGGGGCAGTTGTAGTAGTGGTGTTTTTACATGAGCAAAAGATTAGGATGCGCGGATCAGGATTTGGACTGAAAGTTGTTTTTTTTGCAAATGACCAAACCTGTTGTCCGCTCAATCTCTCACTGCCTGTTCCTATCGTTCGGATCGGACAGGCTTTAAGTATCTGCATCCCCACATAACCTTTAGGCTGTTATCCTCAGTGGGCTGGATTCCAATAGAGCTGTAGGCTCTGAAGGGTCAGTGCAGGACAGTTCTTTAGAGGCGTAGACAGAGGGGACAGATCATCTGAAATTAGCGTATACGTTAATTCGGTTTATCCTCAGCCTTTGGGTTCAACGCTGGGTAAAAAAAAAATGGAAAGTACAGTAAATCCAGAAATTTGGAGGTAAAATAGCTCCCAATACTTTTCAATACTATTCTTCCGCACACTTCTTTAACGCTCCATTTGCCAGGCTCTCTGTAAAGTGCCACTACCTCCTGCCCTCCAGTTTTAGCAGGAGATAATGTGGTCGAGTTTCAAGCACCTTGCGTCACTCCCCTGCCTCAGTGTTCGCCATAATATCAAGCGACAGGCCGGGCTTTCCACTCTGACAAGCCCGTGTCCTTAGAACAGGGGGCAGTGAGAGAGTGAAGGATGGGAACGAGGGAAAGAGGATTATGAAAAAATAATGATGTCCATGGCAGGACGGTTCGTTGGAGGATAGAATAAAGATGGGAAGAAAAAAAAGAAAGAAAAAGCAATGACATCCCGCACTCTTCCCATGGGCGTAGAGGTCAGCCGTTCCATGGGAGATCCAGTGACCTTTGCGATCAAAATTTGATGGTAATTTTGCGTGATTTGTTTGGCCGCCACTCTGTAGCGAGCAAAGAGAAAGAGAGGGTGGATTATGTTCCTGAAACTAGGCCAGTCTCTGTCTTGAAATGTGGACTCATGTTCCCATCTCTTTTTTTTTCCTTCCCCAGAGAAGGGATTCATGCTCGCCAGTGCCCACTTTACTGTCAACTTTGTAGATGCAACTGTTATTTGTCTTTTAGATTTTTATTTTGCAAAAGGTAGATACCTATGGGGTAAAGACATGAATCTTCCACAAAACCATTCAGAACTTTCCGACATTGACCGGTTAATGAATCATTTGAGAGTCGAACGCAGCTTTAGGTCATTACAAACCAAAGTGATTGTAAATTTAGCGTAGTTCCTTTGTACACTGTCATGATTTCTAACAGTTTGGACAGGGCGACAGAATGTGCATATTCTTTATCTGAATTGTATTTACATGTTGCTACCTTTGCTTCTGTGTCTGAACTCTGCCTACATGTAGCAAATAAGTATTAAGAGAATGGCTGATTCTCTTGAAGTTGACCCAGTGGATAGGGCATGCCAAAATTGTCTTTCACGCCAAGAGGAAAGGACAACTTAACGTTGAGCCTAAGTCATTTTTCTTGTTGAGGATAAAAGCTTTATTTTGGGCATTGTGACAGCTGCGAGTGAGATGGAAAATGAGGCGGAGAATCGGATAAGAAGGCCAGCTCTTTATCTGCGTTTACATCAAAAGGTTGGGACGCTTGTTGGTGTTTCTTATTTCATAACACCAGCTGTTCTGGCCAAATCTTTGCGCTCATCCCCTGTGTGTTTCAGATTTTTTGGTCGGAACGGGATGGAGTGTCTTGGGCAAAAGTAGAGAGGACAACTTGTACCTAATTCTGCCTTTTCCTCTTCTTCCGCCTGGCACTGCCAACCCATTAGCATCATGTAGCTTCTGGCGCTAATCCAAGCAGGACAGAGCGACCTTAATCTGAGCGCCTGTCACAGAGCCCATCCACACACATCTGCTCATCTCTGGACTCGTCAGTGGAATAGGGCCTTCTGCCACCTGTAGTATGCAACATTATCCTGGCTGTTTTTACAGGTTCATTCTCATGATCACTATGGGTTATTTCTTTATAAAATGTACTCCAAACTTGGTCTCCATTTAGGATATTTGTGCCAAAATCTGTTGTAATTTTGATAACTTCCAGGAGCAGATGACTTGATTGATAGAAAGGAGTGGTGAAGGAAAATAGTTTAATTAGGCCTCTTTCTTGTTTGTTTACCAAAATCCATTTCAATCCAAGAGCGAGAGGAAGCCGCTGCAGATAGAAGTGAAATGTCCTCAGATCTATCAACCCATTGCCATTGACGATATTCGAAAATCTCTACTGGGATCACCTTTTAAAATTATACATGTTTGAGCTCACAGACCTTGTGTGTGGTATGTGCGTTAAAGTGAACTCTGAAGTCTTGGCTCAGCAGCTGTCTGGAAGTGTATGTTCAAGTACAGCATGTGCTTCTTTTCACTTTGCCGCTAATTGGTGTCGAAGCAGTCCTCAGTGGCGCTCCATCAGTTATTGTTCATCGGATAATAAGCACTTCCTAATTCCCAGATGTTTCTCTTCAACTGTTGATTCTTCCATAAACACGAAAACGATTACAAATGCAAAACTACTGATCCTTGTTCTTTATTTAGCCACTGGTGAGAACACTGTATTGAATGTGTATCTTTAGGATCTGCATTTTTAAGTCACCCAACCATCTATCAGCACATTTCTGTAGGAGTCTGGTGTTATTTCAAGCCCTGGTGAGCCAAGATGGTGGTGTATTGATTTCAATGGCCTTTGCTCATTGGCGCATGTAGGCACAAAATCTTTGCTTCCCGTTACTGGGCCCGTCGGGCTGGCACACTGTGATCCCCATAAGGCTAAGCAAGGACATATAAAGTTCATTAGAGTAAGAGAAACATTTAAAAGGGAAGACAAGTTCATGATGTGAAATAGATATAATCGCCACAAAATCCAGTCTTTTGGAAGCTGTAGTTGCCCAGTGGGATTAATTGTAGTGTGTCGTCACGAAGTAGCCACAAACTGAACAGGCGACAGGTCTGAGGGCGTGGTACACTATCCAGTTCTTTTCATACACTCATATGTTGGGTAGATTAGCAAATAGCCATGTAATGCTCCTTTGACCTATCTGTGGTCGTTTTGAATGCTTGAATAAACCCTAAGCTCCCAGCCATGCTCGGTTAACATCATACTGCCACACCTTTCTAGTCATGTCTGAGAGAGATCCGTGGAAACCAGTCTCAGTCTGTGCCTCATTTAAAGTATTGTGGTCACCCCTGTCTCTGGCTGACTTTCTATTTATATGCCACAATAGATAAAGTTACAATTACAGATATGGTGCCAATTGCAACTTGAATTACTTGTATATCTGTGAAGACTGCACACTTTTGTCTGATTTTATAATCCAGGTGTAGTCTTAACAGGCTCCTAAAAGGATTCAGTAAAGCAGTCGTTGATCTGAAAGCACTTGCAATACAAAGTACGCTGCCCATTTGATGCACAAATGTCAAATTAAGGGCACAGAGTAACCTACACAGGAAACACTGTGCAGATCACAGCGATCTGGCAACATGGTTTCAAAACCGCAAACATCCGTTGTTTTTCACATTTCCCTGTGTTTTCAGGCGCGCAGGGTAACTAACTAATAATATTGCATTGGTCTTGTCATATTCTAGCCTGCATTAGTCATTACTGTTTTCACACCTTTCCACCCTGTATTCAACATTTCTTTTTAATTTCCACCTTGTCTTTCCTATAAGGTTGCATTTTTATTTCACTGTAGTCCAATGGCATAACACCAGATAGTAAAAGGGTTGTAGGTGGAGAATTGACTCTGTACCGTATTAAAAGTTTGTTCCTTCATCCAAAACATATCTGGAGTTGTGTTTTCAGTCATTCACGCTTATATGAAGCTGCTGCCCTTAATGACTCCTCCCCTGCCGTGTAGCAATTGGTAAAAATCCACTGCAGCTTCTCAACTACCAAACCTTTGGATTCTTGCCTGGAAGTGTTGAAATCAGCACCAAATTGAAACAGACACAGCACTACAAACTGGTATTCTATAGTCATCGAGATTGGTTTAGAAAGGTAAATAAATGCATCATCTAGCTCCTGTAAGGTCTGATTACAAGTTGTTCAGATTGGCAACTTATGACTAATTTTAACCTTCATCCTTCATTTAACCTAAACAGAAAAAGGCCGCAGTCGAAAGGGAACCCCTCTGTGAGTGAAAGCAGACTTTCCTTTAAGAAAATCCATGTTTGTTTCTCTCAAGCTGAGTTTACTCTGAGCTCTCCTTTGAGACGTCGCTCCTGCCCCAGTCATGCGTTTCACCTCTCCATTCTCATCACTTTCAGGTTGTTCCTCCTGGTTTTTGTCACGCCACGACACACTAATCAATAAGCAATTAAAAAAGGCAACATGGCGGACAGGGCATCACTTCTTTGTTCCTTTATACGTCCCACCCATTGAACAGGATGTGCATGTAGATGTCTTAAGGCTATACAGCGTGTAATCTGGGCGTATTAGCACATTAAAGATAGTGAGGGATGAACAAAGGGAGCAAACATTCCAGGAAAATCTGAAAGGCACTATAGTTTTTGGTAAAGTTTAAAAAATATATGTTATTATCAGTGCCATTATCCGTAGTTAAGGACATTTGTCACATCCTTCTAAACTATGCCTCATGTGCTCATTACGCGGCACAAAATAATGTACCATAGTTACCAGACTATAAGTCGCACTATTTTTCATAGTTTGGCTGGGGGTGAGACTTATACTCAGATGCGACTTATATCAAAATATCTAATTTCACATTTTCCTAATTTCCACCCTGACAGTATCTGCTACTACTGAACACAAAGCCCCCAAAAAGAAAATAATATTCTGCAGATTACAAACTGCATGTAGTGAAATATGCAGCTGAAAGCGGCAATCGAGCAGCAGAAATCACAAATGAGTATTTGCGATTTATATATTTTTTAATATAAATCTTCTTCATTATGCATTTTTGGGCTTGTGCGACTTATACTCCAAATAACTGTGATTCAAAAATTATTCACTGCAGTAATTCATCAGCCTTGGCCACTTGTAAAGAAAATTCTTAATCAATAGATAAAAACACAAAACAGTAACTGAGACTCAGCAGTTTTATAAATGATTTTACATCCAATGCCATTGTTTTGGATAATTCTTCTTTACCCCTGAATATTACATACAGCTAGTTTATTACAAGCCTTCGAAGCTGTCTCAAGGTCACATAATCCCAGGGTGTAATCTCAACCCGGAAAAGGTGTTGGACCCACCCATCCTGTGCTGGCGATTCACACGGATTTATTTTCCACCTCTAATGTCACTTATTCACTTTACAACTTTATCCAATAGACTGTACCAGCATTTGCGTGACAAGACGGCACCGTCAGGTATGTGCCACTTCAGACCACACTGTCCGCACTGGGGACTGAGATGTTTGATGTTTACATGCCTCACTTTCCCTTATATATCGAGTCGTGTGTGGGCCGTTTTTATCATTGCGCTCACACTTCATTCTGTTGTCTTTTGACCTGGACCATCAACAGCAGGACATAAGTCTCCCCGCACCTCTGTCCGTCCAGTTTCATATGGCGGACCTGCCGGTGTGTGTGGCTAGGTGTGTGTGAAATGTCCGGAAAAAAAGACTGGATTTTCCATACTGTTTGGCGACACTCGAAACTGTTTATTAAAGATATTATTTCCAAAAAGTGCCCGGAGAACTCCCTTGCATAACAGCATGTACGTCCCCCCCTGCCAGTGTTTTTGCATGTGTGCGGTACAAGCCAGAAAAAAAGTGTGTTTTGCATTAAGAGAAAAATCACTTCTGCCCAAATCCAAAGCCTTTTCTCTGTTCTCTCCCCCTTGTTTTTCGAACAGTCGTCGCTTTTTACTGGCTGCCATTTCCACTAAATTAGTGCCCAGGGTTTTAATTGCAGTTTATGAAGCTCATTTATTGGCGCGGGAGTCTGTGTTTGTGTGATCTGGCATCCAGTGAGGCAGGCCAGCGCTCTCCAAGCCTCCCTGTGGTTTAGCATTTTCTTTTCTTTTTTTTCTCTCTCTCTCTCTCTCTCTTCCCTCCGTGTTGTTTTCTCTCCCCCCGCTTTTCTTTTTAACACCAGAATGTTGCTGGGCTTAACCGTACACGCTGCTGTTTTTATAGAGAATTAGCACTTCTCTGTCTGTGTGGCTCCACGCTGGAAGTGTTGCCCTTAAATCAAGCCTCCCCTTTAAAAAACAACTGGGCACGCGCCACCGCAGCTTTTGCATACAGAAGCAAGGGTTTCTTATGACTTTTAATCACTGCTTTTGCATAATAAATCATGTGATGTGAAAGCATGACAGCTAATAAACGTAGCATGGCAAAGGCGAGCGTTTTACATGCAGACCTGCTCATTATGTGAAGAGAGGACACCACCTTGATGACCCATGACGATCTCAGTCACTTTCACTGAATTTCACTTTTATCTCCTCCGTCGTATCATCCCCTCCACAGTGTCCCAGTGACACCCCGGAGGCTAATTAAGCCTTAATTACATTTGTTGGAATTGATTTGTGATTTAGTCTTTCCTCCTGTTGTTCCAGCTCATTGGCCCCCATAGAAATGTCATTAATGCACCATTATTTTCACAGGCGGTCTAATTAAACGGCCATACTCTCTGGGTATCCTCTGATGAGATGCCGGGAAGGAGAGC
This sequence comes from Gobius niger, assembly GCF_951799975.1. Classification (NCBI taxonomy): domain Eukaryota; kingdom Metazoa; phylum Chordata; class Actinopteri; order Gobiiformes; family Gobiidae; genus Gobius; species Gobius niger. The sequence goes on along the minus strand of NC_136870.1, from coordinate 10,792,591 downwards.
ATGTTGGTGATGGGCACCCTGGTGATCCAAAATGGAGGAAAAGCGGCAGGAGGCGTGGAGCGTCACATGACCTAACGAGGGGAGGTAAACTGTACAGAGGGTTCCACATGATGGGGCAGAGCATGTTCACTTTGTTGTTTAATACCCTACACACTCAAGCTAATGATCACAGAGAAATCTCCTTGCTTCTAAGAAAAGCGAAGTTATTCCCCTTTTTGCCTGAATGTTTTAAAGGCACAATATATTGTAATTCATGGTTGATAAACATACTGTGCCTGGACTAGTGCATTGTTTCCTTTGTGCTCGCATTCCTTCTGCATGTTTTTAGTTGAGACAGCCAGACCGAGCACATTTTGATAGTTTCAGTGTTCAAATTGGCTTCACTACAAAGCATTTATTGCTCATACTGTAACTATCAGCTCTATTGTTTTTATCTTGTGAAAAAGATCTCCACTCTCCTCTGTGCCAACACAGCATGAATTATAAGAAAAAAAAAAGAAAGAAGAATATAAGACCTTTAAATATGCTCTTTTATTTGCAACATAATCTGCTCAAACTCAATCACATACAATTAACAAAGTGAAATAGTTTTGTTGGCAGAGCAATGCCTTGATGGAAGCCTGTGTTCAACTGTGTGAATATTTGTTATTTTCCATTCAACATTTCTAATATTCTGTCAAATACGGATTATATTTTTTTCAGCATTATTCCACAGTCATCACTGATCCTCATCAACCGTGTGTTCTACTGATGCTTTGCACAGAACTTTTTCACTGGCAGTCATACATTTGGCTTCTCACACGGCAAACTTTTATACCACCCACACTCGCGCTGAAATACGAAGGTTTCTCTCAGGAACTACAAAATAAGTGAACTCAAACATGGCAGCGAATTAGTTTATAAAGCCTGATTTTTATAAAAATCCACTAGACAGGATCTGACCAGAATACCACAGCCACAGAAGGATAAGCAAGACATTAAAACTTTATGCTCCCATGAGGATTTCTGATGTCGACGAATGAAATGGTCCCATGTTGGTTAGTATTTCTTCTTGCGCACCATATTGCGATAAAACTTGAAACATTTCGTGACAAGGCCAATAACACAAATATCACTATGACTCCCTTAAGACTAGAGGTCACAAGATCTCTCCCATAATAGTCTACATGGGACTTAATGGACAGAACATTAAGCTACTTGCAAAGCGGCTCTGCTGTGGAAGGAGAATGCACACTTTGTTGCCCTTCAGAAATAAAAAGCAAGAGTTTCGACTTGGCAGTTGTTTGTGCTTCTTTTAAAACGCTGTTCTGGGGAGGCCTGGGGAGAGTGGGGAGTAGAAGGGGTGGCTGTGGTGCATCCACATGTGGAAGCTCAACAATCTTTCCCAGCATGCGAGCTGTAGCCTCATATGGCCTATGGTATCCAGCTAAGAGCCCAGAGTATAAAACTATCTCTGCTTCCCTGACGAGCTCTTTTTCTTCATTTTCTACGTTTGGTCGGTCGCACATACCGTACGCCGCCAGAGCTCCCTGCCCCACAGTATTGGTGCAATTCTATCTGCTGTCTGCTATGTTCCCTTTCTGTCTGTTATGATTGTGTATAATGGGAGGCAGTCCAACACGCTGGCTGGCAGGCTGACGGGTGTGTTGGACAAGCGCTTCACAGTTGGCTAAGCTGGTGAGAGAAAGAAAGAGCGAGAGAGCGAGCGAGGGGAGAGGCAAGTACAGAGGAGAGAGAGGGAGAGGAGGGACAGATACTGAAGGGGTCACTTGAGTTTGTTGCTCATAGGATATCAAGAGGCGCAGCTCTCTCCACCCCGTTCAGGAGTCCGCCTGCTCTGCTACCTCCCTCTGCAATACCATCATAACCGCCATCTTTGGGAGTGTTTCTAAGTGTTACCACGACAACCGTGTCCTTCATAAATAAGAACATGTAAGCACAGATGCCTCACAGGAGATGCGTGTATTGACTCCATTGCAAGACCACGCTCAAAGCAAGAATAGTCTCTCAAGGTGTTTTTCTTAACTGTGTCAGGTCTCTCTGCGATTGCTGAGTCATCTGGAAAAAAGCTCTCCTGCATTCTTTATTCTTGGCTAATGCAGCAGAAGAGAACTTCCATTTTTAGCTTTAGCGCAAATTACATTAAGCCACAGTTCAGTGGACTCTAATGCTTTGAAAGTAACAAAAATCGACGGAGAGGTGCGCAGGTTTTTTGTTTTTTTTGGTGGCAATATCGTTTCAGAGTCTGCCAGTGAGGCCCGTTACCCACCTCTGTTCCAGGACGAGGAGAAGAATGGGTTAAACCTGTCTACGGTCCACATCTGGGAGTCATTTGAGACATTCCACAAGGCTTACCACATGTTTTCAGATGGACTAAATCCTGCAAAAGGCTCGGCTGTCAGAGGTTTGAAAAATCATCTCTTTTTTTTTTTTGTGCCGAGAGGGGAAAAAATGAGAAGGGGAGAAAATTAAAGTGTATAATAGGCTTTCACTAGTGCAGGTGAGATTAAGGAGTGCAAGACGGACGGTACAGTATCATTCAGGAACGTGCATGTTTCTGCGTCCCACAGCGCGACGGTGGCATGTTATTTGGGTGAAAGCCGTTCCTTAACAGCCATTCTCAGTTCAAAGGAGTCTTCGGGGGCTTGGCTAACCATTTCCATGCGGTTGATACAATCTCATCGGTGCTTTTTCCTTCCCCTCGCTCATTTACATTTTTATTCTTCGCAAGTTCGCTGCACAAAATGAGCCAATGTGAAAGTTATGTGGCCTCTTTACACAGCTCTTGACTGTACTGACATTTTGCTACCAATGCTTAATACCACAATGCATATTCTGGACAAGTCTTTTTGCAATTGTGTAGCCGTCGCTGTGAAGTACTTTGTAATAGTGGCCGCCTGACTGTTTCTCCATTACAGCCGGCTACAGATGACAAGCTAATAAAGGGGAGTCGTGTGGTGATGAATGGTTGGCTGCTGGTAGATCCAAATAAATATGTGGTTTAAGGCAGGCCAAGGCAGGCTGAAGGAATTAAAAGTCGAGGGACTCTGTTGGATGGCGATTGACCACTAAGCCTTGGCACTTTAGCAATGCTCAAGCTTCAGTCTGCTCACTCTCCCTTTCAAATCTATACCCTATAAAGGCCTTGCGGACCGCTGGCCACGCTGACGTCAGGTCCACAGCCTCTCATGTTGCCCCGCTCCAATAGCTGGCCTGACTGTAATTGTCCTCTGACATTTCGGGGACTGGAAACGTCTCCCCTGGCTGTAGGTGACAGGCAGCACAAGGGAAAAACAAAACATGCTCGCTCTCCTCTCTCCACCACAATTTTGTGGCGACTCCCGACACTTGGTCTGTGTGGCCTCATGCTGGGGATTAAAGTATTGATCATGGTGGCTAATGTTTTCCACCGAGGCAGGAAACACAGCACCTGCTAAGGGTTCAGGGGGTGCCTTGTAAAATGAAACATGAGACACACTTAGACACTAGTTCTGTAACAATAAGCGCGAGCAGTTTGCTTACAACATTTATCTCAAAATCCGCCAACAATACTCAACATATTATTATGAATTACTGTAATAATTAAACTACCACCTTTTTTGGAGTTCAAAAGCTGATACTTGATACTGATACTATAGTATTTGCATTTCCAAATTGAAAATATCCCAATGGGGACACTAATATAAAGCACTTTAAACTTTGTACAACACTGCAACATTGTCTGACAAATGACTATAGACTGATTTAAACTTATTTTGTTCCATTGCTTCACCTCCTCATACATTTTACAACAAGAGTACGATAATTATGAGTGTGGAGAATAATTGCAATGTTTGAACCTATCTATATATTTCCAGGCTGATTACAAAACACTTGAAATTGGAGACAACGCTGCCACCCTAAACCCCTCTGTCATTTAGTCTCATCTATTTTGCACAAGAAAAACGGCTATATAGCATTTTGCACATAGTCTGTCATGTCAACGACTGGCTCCTCTTTCAGTCTTAGTCACGCCATGAGGAGGCTCAGCACCGGGCTGGGAACATTCAGAACCATGGATCACCAAGGCATGACCAAAATCACATTTTCCATATCCATGCAGCAGCTAGACACCAACATAATGCTCTAGCTTTGCAAATCAGTTTCTGCTCCCATACACTCCAAAGATATGTAAAGTATTAAACAGTACATCCATGACATGGCTGGGTTGGCTAAGCTTTACATTCCTTCATACTGTACATGCACTCTCAATCTATATTCAACAAGAGGGTAGCTGAACTCAGACACCATTAAGATTCAACTGCTGTAACTTATTGTAGCTACAAGGAAAAGATGCTGCTGGGATAAGGGCCCCCCAGAGGCCCCTGAGATGTGAAAGAAGCATACAACTCAAATCCCATCACTGCAGTCCGGCAAAGGCTATTTACATGACTTCGGGCCCCACTTCCACCTGTCACACTCCACTGAAATTAGACAGCTCCATCTCAGACCATTCTCCTCTGACACGGGCCGCTCTAGCAGGATACATACTTTTAGCATTTGACGAGTCCCACAGTCCACGGTTTCGTGCATGCCTGTGCGTCCCATGTCACAACCAAACCATCCACCCCCAGCGCAGCATTCCTCACCAGTTTGCTGATGTGTGACAACTGACATAGCTTAGTGCCACTCTCAGCTTTAGTTTGAGAAAGCCTTAAAGCTAGCGGGGGAGGGAAACAGGGGAAAGATACTGTCGCTCTCACTTTTTGCTATAGCCATGCCTGTGCTCCGAGGGGAAAGATGGAGGCAGGAGTCTGTCACCAACTGTCTTGTGGCCCTTTTGTCCAATCATATGGGACAAGCGGTTTCAAATGTACCACCTGTCACTGAAGTTTGCTTACTGGGGTGGAAAGCTATCCAGTGAAGCACTGTGGTGTCAGAGAAGGCAGTGAACCTGAATTTTCTTGTGGACTATTACTGTATTATCAATTGTTGAGATTGAGGCCATGCCATTTGGAGAATGTCCAATCTCATATGTCCTGAAAGATAAGCGAGGATGGGCCTGGTGAGTACAACTATAGGAGACCATGCAGCAACATTATGTGCTGTAAGCTTGTGGCCACAGCAGCTCAGAGTTTAGAGTGTTCATCCAAAGATCCAGAAAGTCACTGGTTCTAATACAGCTTGCATTCTCTGCTCGTGGGTGATTGGGGTGGTTGGATTGGACTTTGGCACACAATGATTCAGTCAGCCCCAAGGCAGCTGTGTCTACACATGCAGCTAGCGACCACTCAGTGTGCACAGAGAATGAATAATGCACACAATTTGAAGCGACTTCAGACTATCTACTATCTAAAAACATTATATGGATTGATTTTTATAAGTGCCTTACGTATTTTCAACAATTTAATTAACTGAATTAATTCAATTAACATTTCGGTTGACTGTTTGAGACACGTGTCTATAAAGATTGGGGCAACTGAACCAAAGGATATTGTAGAACAATACTGAAGGACATTTTCAAAGCTTTAATGGTATTCTCAGCACTTTGGGAAGTGAAGTCACACTATGTGATGGTGGGGGCTGCTAACTTGATTAAAATTTAATGCAAAAAGTCATGATTAAATAAAGTCCTAAACCTCTCTTAAAACAGTTTCTCTGTTATGCCATAGTGATGTGCTGACCTAGCTTAGTCTTAGTTCTTTGTAGACTATTTAAGCTTTAACCAATCATTTAAAAAAATATGTTCGAATTGTTTAATCTGAATTTGCTATGCTATTCATCAAAGCTGAAAATAAAAGACTTTACAATGCAAACTGTTATTAGCTATATCACCAAGCGATCCAACAATTGCATTTAAGCAATATTTGTAAAGCCATTGGAGACAAAAGTGTCTAGACACATAGTCTCTTAAAAAAATGAGAGTTTCAAATGAGTTAATCATGAATTAACAGTAGGATCCGCTTTTTCAGTTAGAGAACATCTGGAGAGATCGCTGTATCCACTTTTGAGGGCTGCTCCCCATAAAAGGAAAGGGGCGTGGCCTGAGCTGGTGTTGGATTTCCCAGCCAGAGAACGTGACTGCTATGGTTGCCTGCGCGAACGCTGTGCCAAACTTGCCTTTCGTGTGACAGCGGCTCCTCGTCGTTTTACCTGGGCTTTTCAGGGACATAATTATCTTCATAACTTCGGACCTTGTCACTGTCCGGACATTTTCGGATCAACAAGAAAACTTTGAGGAGAGTCGGACAACCACAGCTCCAGCTGCGCTCGAAGAACTTCAGCGGTAGAAGCCCGACAGAGCTCCCGGAGGAGGAGTCAACAGGTCCAGGTATTCCTCTGCACTTGTCACTGACAGCCTGTCAACATTTGACAGCATGCTTACACGACAGCTTTAACGAGAGCTATCAGGACATCGTGTAAAAGGCTTGTTTTCTTTCGCCCTGAGGATGTGTTAAACGCCTTATTTTTGGGTATGTCCTGGCGCACTGGGGTGATGGGTTTCAATAAATGTTCTGCCTTTGTGGCAGCAAACCAATCTGTCATATTAGTCATTGACTGCGCCTTTGCTAACTATTCCTCTGTCTTAAACAACACACTGTGCTCTGTGACATTGTATCTCACTCCCGTTGTGCCTTTTGGAGCATCTTGCTGCACAGAACCTAACGCGCAGAGAGACGATATCTGCGATGACACTTTCTTTATCCATATGCCCACACAATCTGCTCTCTATTCTCCTTTAAACCCCTGGAAAGTGGCGAGAAACAGACGTAAAATCTGTCTATTTCGAGCGGTCATGTTTAGTGATGCACTCTTTTTGCGTGATGTTTTTCACCTTCAAAGTGAATATTGCATTCGTGCATGGAGCCTACGTTAAGACAGCTTTATTGTTGGCATCATGAAGTGAAGTTCAGTCGTTTTGGGTTTGCCATGCTGATTGTAACAGACTGTACTTCCTCTGTTCAGTGGTGTGAACAGGCAGAGCTCACTGTGAGGCAGCCTGCATTCTTTAGCCTCAGTACTCAATGGAAACCTGATGACCCTTCACAGGGACTACCAACATTTTTTTCAAAGAAGCAACTGCAGAAGGTGATAGATTTGCCCCCTAATTTGTTAGCACCTTTTAATCAAACATTTGCAACGTAACATGGTAATTGAGGTGTCTTCATCTGTGCAAATGAAATGTCAGCTTTGTGTTTATAACGTCTGAATTACACAGCCAGACGCACCAGAAAGAAACCAACAGTGTTATCTTGTAAAACGTTAATGCTGCCTTGTAAAACCGCAGATTACAGTGCTTATTACCCTACCATTTAAAGCCCTAACAAGTACTTTGGAAATGTCTATTTCTAATTTGAGCAGTTCACTTCTTAAAACAGAGCTGCATTGTGTAAGTGTATAATTTGCTGTATGATACCTGATGATACTCTAAGACGCCCCCTCTGCTGTGGGGGCTGATTTTCCCTGTTAATGCGTGGTGCGGCTGGGAGACATAGATGCCCTTTTCTGTGATAACCTGTGACATTCAGAGCACGATGCGTTTGAGGGCATTTGGTTCAGTGAGAAATCTGGTGTGTTGGAGGGTTTTCCCACCCTGTCATGTCTTGTTTTGGTCCCTTGATGTGCTATTTTGGTTTCCAGTGGTGACATAGTGATATGTAGCTTGCTTTTGTGATGTAGTCTCAAACAATGTGCTGCATTTAAGCTAGAGGATTGTTTATGTAAGTTGCAGTTGTTATAAAGAGGGCAGTAATGGCTATTCAGGAGGATATTCCAAATCTGTCCAGGTCACAGTTACTATAGTGTTCATTATATTAGCCATTTTTTGTACAGTACTTTGAAAAAAGCTTGTGCAACAAACATATTTTGTCTTTTGCTATGCACTATGCAGCACTAGTTTGATATGTCGCACATGCAAAGTTCACTGTCAAACTCTCTCTGACACAGGCATCAACGGGAAGTCGTTTCCCCCACATGTGATGTGAGTGGTGCCAGTCAAGAGGCCTTGCACGCCTTGGTTTCACATGCCACTAAATGTGTCATCGTAGCGGACGCTGTGGCACACACACAGCGGGCCCCCACACCATGGCCTTCTTTCCTCTGCACATTGTAAAGTCAAGTGTGAATGACACTCAGAAGGACTCTTTTTTCCCTCTGGTCTTTCTTTTTTAAACATGGTGGTTGTGAGTCAGTTGCAACTGCTTTTCAGGGAGTTTATTTGTCACATTTGCTGCCACAACACAAAACGGAAGCAAGTGGCACATGTGTATTAAGCAGAATTTTACTGGAGGTTTTTGTAAGTGACAAGTGAGTCATGACGGTTTGGAAGTTCCTCAACTTTACACACTAAGTACCCCCTCGTAAAATATTAGATCTTTCAAGTAAAATGGATCTCAAAGTAAACCGAAATTGCATTGAATTAAGTCTAAAGTGAGTGTCTCAACCAGAAAAAAAAAAAACCTGACTGAAATACTAAAGCATAAATTAATTAACAAGTGGTTCGTGTATAGTTCTGTATAAAAGTCAAAATGTAGCAATTGGAATATACTCAAACAAAACATTCAATACACACAACAACATAACATGTTTACATCAACATTTTATTGCAGTATCCAACATATTTATTAAAGCACTTGTTGTATCACCTGTATCACCTGTCTTGTTTGGATCAAGTACAAGTGCGAATGAATATGTTTTTTCTGTTGACTGTTGAGAAGAATGGAAAGTTGTTCAATACCTACAGCTTCCTGGAAATACTATTTTACCCGTCCTTGAAGAGAAGCATTATTTTCAGACTTGTTCCATAATGTTTGCATTGACACAAGCTGAAGTCTGAATATGATTAAGTACAGTTACACCGAGCAGCACGTGAAGATGGCAGAATAAAGAGGCAGAATATGAGAGCGGAGCAATAGGTTTGTACAATATTTTATTTTGCAGACATCGTGTGAATGGCTCAAAGCGACACACAGCGAGTTGATGCATTGAGACATTGCCGTCGAAGTTTTTCTTTCACAATATTATTAGAAATGCTGTCTCCTGTTCCATTGGATGTTTTTAAGTGGTCCAATTTTTTTCTTGGCTGAAATAGATTTGATGCGGTCGGCGGTGGGATAAAAGCCCAAACTAACCCTCGCAAAGACTCATGTGGCTTTGATTCAGCGCGCCTCTCAATTTTCCCTTGGCCCGAGGATGTCACTGCCTCACACGCTACGTTTGTGTTACTTCCACTTATCACTTTCAACGGCGCTCTCGGACCGGACGACGTGGGCCAGACGTCTAATTGCGATTTAGATTTCTGATTCATTTCTTTACGGTTCGCAATCCACATTTGAAACACGGCCAGGAGCACTGACAGCAGAGGAAGACTGAAATATTAAACATTCATAGTCACACATGGATCAGAACATGCTCGTCGTGGTCTGAAATGACTTTATCACTGCTGCTACACTCCACACCGCGTGCACCAGTGAATAAAGTTGGTACGCAGTGGTATTCTGAACAAGCTGGGCTGACTCCCAAACCCATCAGGCGCAGACAGACGAGAGCCGCTCCTCTGGATGGCAGGACGGCAGGGAGATGTCATCCAGAACTCGCCTAATGGTAAACACGTCAGCCCCGTCCCACCTACACGCTCCCATGTTTTGACTGCAATCACAGCTCGGCGTGTGCGCGCAGAAAGCCACGCTGTCTCACACCGCTTTTACGAGCACGTAAATGTTGATTGAAGTTGCCGTTTCTTGCAATTCGGAGGATTTTTTTTTCCTTTTATTGAATGCGTTTATTATTTAAAGCTTACTAAATGAGATAACTGCAGATCTGGAGTACTTCTTTGACCCCTGTTGGTTCAGGATGTATCCGAGTGCATCCGCAATTGGAGGCATTAACAAAAAAAATTAAATAGGGATATTACAGTGGTTTGGCTTTTGTGCTTAATGACGTCAACATTGCCTGAGGGAGCGGGGCGAGTGTGGGAAAAGCCAGCAGAGGAGCAGGGTGGGGGCATGTACCAGTAGATTGGAGGTTTTTTTTTTTTTTTTGGAAAGAGAGCTGTGATGTGATGTCTTCCCCACCGGCAGCAGTTAGGCAGGCCCGCTCGTGCATACTGATCACTCCGCTCTCTGCATTTCCACAAACCCTTGTCAGGCACTGAGGGGGTTAACTCTCCCCGCGGCCGCGCTGCCTCCTTTTATTCCTCCCTTTATGGCTTTGATGGTATTAAATAATCTTTACGTGTCAGAGTGCACAGCTCCCAGTGTTCCTGTCGGCGCAGAGAGCGAACAATTAGGTCAGAGTGGTAGAATAACTCGGTTTCATCCCAGGCCTTAAAGCGGCAGGGCACCTCACTTCAACTCACTATTGGTATTCACCTCCCGCCTGCAAAGTGAGAGTTTCAAAGAGGTCCAATGCCAAGGGGGTTATCAAAGCCCACAAAAAAAAAATGTGTCTTTCTCCAGTAATAATACAGAATGGATCATTGGTGGAGGTATTTTAAGTTCCTGATGTTAATTTGCCTCAAGAAACAGGCCACGTTTGCTTCTCTTTTCTAATGAGGCTGTGCTAAAGACCCATATAACCTATTATCTTGCTCATTGATCTGAGAAACAGAATTTGAGAATGATTAGAGCAGGTTTTGAAGAGCTTCAGACAAATGAATCAGTTCTTCCAGCCAACCATAAATCACAAGCCTTGTGTTAATCGTGCGAACCAAAGCACATGATGTTCATTGCAAAACGTTCCAGACCTGTTAGCTCCTATTTGAAGTCGTCTTCCCACCACACGCAAACACTCTGGCCCATATCGCAGTGTTTTATTGCCCTCTTCGCAGGGTTTCATACTATTTTCCACTCTCCGTTTGTACCTTGGCGTTTACAAAGGAGCCTGGGCTCAGTTGGACAGTCCCTCGGCGTGATGGCTGACATTTCCACTCAAAGAGCCTCATTGTTGCTCTGTAGTCCCTCTCTAGCCTCCTCTCCATAAAACAATGGTATCAATTGCTTCCACTGAGTACATCCACAGCTTTGAGTGAGAGGTGGTTCGTCTGATTGGGAAGCCAGTTCACCTCTTCATCCACTGATAGGGCTGGCACTGGCGCTAATGTTGTCTGTGGAGCAGCCGTGGCCTTGTAAAGGCACAAGTAATGGCTTGGGCATGTATTTATTTTTCCCAGGGAAACAGTAAGCAGACACACTTCTTCCAGCTTCTTAATGAATGCTCTCCATTCTGTTTTCAATTTTCCCCAGGACGCTGCATTACCACTGACAGATGATATTGTCTTGATTAAAACCGTGATCCTGCCACACTGTCACTGGAGACTGGATGTACACAGTCACCTCTTCACTGTTCTTTCTGTTGGGCTGTTTTTCTTGTTGCTGTGTCTCACTGCACTGAGGACATGCTGTTAATATCCCTCTCAGGCTGCGTCTCCATCAGCTGCTAAACTCACAATGCTGCGAGGAGCTGGACAGCTCTCCACATTGCCAATGTCACAGTGTCTTAGTGTATAACACATCTTTCCTTTATGTTACAAACTAAAACTTTTCAGGCTCCTGTCATTTTTACCTTATGTAATTGGACATTGGAAAAGCTTATCATTGTGCAAGCTTGCAGTTTCTAACTTACAGTGGCTGGCAGCATTCGTCTCAATTATACTGAATTACCACATTTCTCCCTTCAGGGCCTGACAAGTCTTTCAGTCCACTCTGTGTCTTGACGTGTTAGCTCCATGTGCAGACCCACGTCCAGTTTCAAAGCAAAGCCCAGAGCAAAGTGTCTAGCAGTGATTTCACTGGAACAAATCCTCTCCATTGTGCCTCCTGTGTGGGCGTCTGAGGCAGTTGACAGTGTATTACCCAGCTGCTGCGGTCGCAGCTGCCTGAACATTAGCAAGAGAAGCTGGGCCACATTTATCAGTGTGAAGTGAACAGCACAGTACCGAGATAATGGGCCTGAACAAAGATGATACCACTCATGCCACTATATTCCTGCAGCAATAGCACAGTAGTACAGTAGCTGCACCTCATAGTTATTGTACCTAGCTGCAGCTTTGGCTTGTGTCATGGACACAGTTAGTAGTTTATGAGCCACTACTCCTTCTTCTGGCTCCATAGGCTGTCAACGCAGTGAAGCCAGAGCCCTGAAGAGCCATCCCACCACATCACGTCAGCCTGAAATGATGAAACACACATCCTCTGAGAGAATGACTTTGTATCAGCAGTCCCAAAATGATCCCAAATTAAGCAGCAAAAACAATCTCTGCCTTGTTGCATAGAAGCTACCTTTATACCGCTAAAAGTGCACACATTAATCATCTGTGACAGATAGGAATAAACTATTTTATAATTACGAATTATTTCCATATATGCTGCCTGAAAAGCATCACAAAGCACCATGGCTCTGCAGATGTTTGCTACTCAAACTTGTATTAGGGAAACAATAACTTAGTTTGTATTTGGTTGTTCAGTTCTTGTCAACATAATTTCCATTTTTGCATGTTTTTGTTATTACTGGGGGATGTGGTGCAGCATATGGCTGCCATTTATGATCAAGTGTGCCTATAAAGAAGTAACGGCAATATGCAAATGCTGGCAGGCTAATGGAATAGTAATGTAATGAAGTAGACTGTATACAGGCAGTAATGAGCTCCGCTTATTGACTGTTGATGGCTTCTTCTCAGGAACCATTGTTGTGTCCGTTTTCGTTTGTTCTCGAGCAGCATATTATACAGCACAGACTGTATGGGGCTGAGCACATGCCCATGTTCACACTAGGATACATGATCATTACATCTTCATTGATTCATAGCACTGGGAGAAAGCCATATTGATAAATACCTGAAGTACTTGCCCATTGAAACTGAAACTAAATTGGGCAGAACTGAGACAGATGCGGCGCAGTAAATTAAACAAGCAATCTTCTCTGTTGGGTGACAGCACAATGGTGATTAGGGTTTCATGTGAGCTGCCCTACATTATTTATGGCTGTGCTGTGGGCTGCCTCAGTTGAATAGACCCACAGTCCATTGACTGGGCACATTACAGGAGGCTGACTAGTTGAGAGGGAGGGGGTTAAAAATGGCTTTATTTCCTCTCGAGGAGGTCCATTTTCATCTAAATGAAGGTGGGAGCCCCAAGCGTGTTGTTTCCAGACCCTGCGTGTGTGAAATGTGTTGACTGAGGTCCAAGAGGCTCCTCTGAGCGCCTGGGCTCCTTGTTCAGAGTGATTTCTGCTCAGCCTTCCATTTATACACATCAGCCTTTCCTTGTTTTCTTGGTCACTGCCTGCTCAACTCGGCCTCGTTGCCAACACACAATTTGACTCCTTTTTTCTTTGTTCACTGCTGTAGCTAAGTATGTCCTGAACAAATGCTTTAGGTCCAGGGCTTATAATACACCTGCAGGTTCTGCATTACAGATGTGTTAGAGATGACTTCAGCATTACAAAAGATAACGCCTATCCCCCATGTATGGCATGGTAATAGCAATACAGCGGTTTTGTTACTTGGCTCACAGCGAGGCTTTATTGCAAAAGATTTATCCCTAAAATGGTAATTGAAAATTTGTGTATTCTTTTGGCGTAAGCTTTTCTACAAGCTGCTTGCCGTTAGTTATTTCATAAGACTAAATCGCTTGAGTCAAAGCATTGCCATTAAAAGGTTGAAAATATTATATTTAAATGACCTCAATCCTTTCAGCTGCTTTTCTTTCCTTCTCTAAATCTATCAGTATTAAAGTTGATTTACTTGTTTGCAGCATTCTTTTTATTTCCAGCTGTGATCTAAAAGTTAAATCTTTGTTCCTTTTATTTGGGCACAAAATGTAAACACTGTAATGTATCTGTAAAACGTGACTATGAAATCCTGGTCGTCTGCCCAGAGCACATGTGGAAACATGAGGTGACTCCTTAACATACTCTGTTGGTTCACCTCAGTCCACCTAGTCTTTCTAACAAAAGCAATAAAAACAGATTCCTGTCATCTGGAAAACACTACATCTTTCCTAATTAGTGTTTTGCGTGTGCTTTCCAGTTGGAACAAAATCACTAACTTCTTTTCTGTCCCTGCAGAAGTTATGAAACAACACACAAACGTGATATTTTTCTGAGCCTTGTCATAATAATTACTGTTGATTTATCATTCAATACGAAATCTGAACCATTCTTTGGGGCGGAAGAGCTATCATGTAGCCTCCCTTTATTCACTGTAATATGATAACTACTAACTAACATAGACT